>NC_082683.1:160880559-162372084 GCF_949987515.2 Delphinus delphis
CCTCTCAGGTCTTTTCTGAGCATATGTCTGGCCCTGGACATGTGTGTTGTAGTCTGGATTTCCTGATATAAGAAGTAGCCCTTCAAAGCCCTTGTTCTTCCAGTAATCTTCCTCCTCAGCCTTCCCCTTTCCAGGCTTTTTGGTTTGTCTGCTGCTTAACCCCATCTGCCGCCCCTTGCCCCAGACAACTGTGGGTACTGTATGTCTTTAAATCCTTTCAAAAGATGCCACTTGGGAAGCTGCTCCAGTCTGAGGGGGGTGAAGCAAATGTCAGCCTCCGCACCCTCACGGACCTGCCAGCTGGGCCAAAATGTACAGCCACATTTTTGAGAACAAGGTCTGTATTGCCCACCTTGGCATCAGCAAACCACAGCAGGGATTCAGGCTGTTGTCCCCCTGGCTGCTGCTGGGCTGGGGAATGGGAGATGGTGGGTGGGTAAGCAAAAATGCTGCAACAATTTCTTACTGAAATAGCAGCCTCTTTCTTCATGAGTCACTCCCCTGGTTGCTCTAAGTTTTTTTTTTTATTAGATTCCAGAGTTCCAGAAAAGCTGATTCTGTTAGATTTTATCAGCTTAATGGTTGCTTAAGTGGAGGTACTGATTCTTGGAGCCCCTGGTCTGCCATTTTCCATGACATCACTCCTAAGTAGCCTGACTTTTACTACTGAACACTATTGACTGAAAAATTTTCTCCTTGATGCCGTGCTCGCCTTATTTCTCTCCATGGTGGATTTCACCTCCTCTGCCCATTGTTGCTTCCAGGCGTCACTGGAGTTCTGTTCTCACTGTGCGCACTCTTCTTGGGGAATCCACCCATGACCTAAGCTGCCACCTCTATGTTGATGAATCTCCAACTTAGTCCTCTCCCCAGAGCCCCAGACATGTGGACCACTACTCATGGACCACTCCACTCAGAAATCCCACAGATCACTCTAGGTGAAGCCGTGTGAGTAAGTTCTGGCTAATGGGATGGAAGGAGAAGAGGTACATCCTCACTCTTATTCTTCTTGCTATCTGGAACGTGGAGGTGATAACCAGAGCTCAAGCAGCCATCTTGGACCGTGACGACCATGAGGATGGAGAATCAATAAAATGGAGGGAGCTCTGTCTTTGATGATTGTGGAGCCACTAGCTTAGAATTGCTTACCTCCTTACTGTGTCTCAGGGAGGGAAAAACAATTTTATCTTGTTCAACAGGCCATTGTTATTTTTTGACTCCTTCACATGAAACTAAGCCAAAGCTTGCTTAATGCACAAGACTGTTCCAGCCCTATTCCCCTTACACCATTGTTCCACTGGCTGTACTAAGCTACATGCACCTCTCTCTGCTAGCATTCCTTTGCACAGCATCTACTGCAGACAAGTCACTTTTCTCCCTCACTTCCTGTGAACATCTCTAGAGCAGGACCTATACATTTCTTGGATTCTTGACATGTCAACTTTTTAAAGCAAGAAAAAGAGGAATAGGGAATGGACAGTTCTTGGACCCCATTTATATGTGCTTTACATTTTATTTGTCTTAACTTGAACCATTAGAACAACTCTGGAGGGGTGGAACGTTATTATTGCTCTTTTATATATGGGGAAATAGAAGTCAACAAAGACAAAGATGTTTCCCAAATATACATGGATAACGAGGGGCAGAATTAAGTGTAGACCTTGAGTCTGTCTGACCTGATGCAGCAGCCCTCTTTAGCCCACTTAGAAGGTTCCATGTCAGTGCATCAGCTGGTCTGTGGCTGAGTAATCTTTGATGAATTAATTCCCTTCATGGTTCTCCTTTGAGATTGTCACTCTCAGCTGCTTTTCACATGCTGGTTTGTGAAGGATGAGTAAGCACCTTCCTGAACCTGACCTCGGTTCCAGAAGGGGTGGTTTCTGCTTCAGGTTTTGGTGTGCAGGGGATTTTAAGTTTCCTCAAAAAATTAAAACTAGAACTACCATATGGTCCAGCAATTCCACTCCTAGGTATTTATCCAAAGAAAATGAAAACGCTACTCCGAAAAGATATATCCACCCCTATGTTCATTGTAGCATTGTTTACAATAGCCAAGATAGGGAAGCAACCTAAGTGTAAATAATTTTTAAATTTTTGAACAACGTCCATACTGTTTTCCATAGTGGCTGCACCAACTTACATTGCTACCACCAGTGTACAAGGGTTCCCTTTTCTCCACATCCTTGCCAACACTTGTTATTTCTTCTCTTTTTGATAATAGCCATTCTGACAGGTGTGAGGTGATATCTCATTGTGCTTTTGATTTGCATTTTCCTGATGGTTAGTGATGTTGAACATCTTTTCATGTGTGTTGGTCATCTGTATATCTTCTTTGGAAAAATGTCTATTTAGCTCCTCTGCCCATTTTTAAATTGGGTTATTCGTTTTTCTGATGTTGAGTTGTATATTTTGGATATATTATATTTGTATATTTTGGATATTAACTCCTTACCAGATGTATTATTTGCAAATACCTTCTCCCATTCAGTAGGCAGCCTTTTCATTTTGTTGATGGTTTCCTTTGCCATGCAAGAGCTTTTTAGTTTGAGGTAGTGCTATTTGTTTATTTTTGCTTTTGTTTCCTATGCCTGAATAGACAGATCCAAAAAAATATGCTAAGACCAATGTCAAAGAGCCTACTGCCTATGTTTTCTTCTAGGAGTTTTATGGTTTCATAAAACCTATGGTTTAGGTCTTACATTTAAGACTTTAATCCATTTTGAGTTTATTTTTGTGTATAGTGTGAGAAAGTGGTCCAGTTTGATTCTTTTGCAAGTGGCTCTCCAGTTTTCCCAACACCATTTATTGACAAGGCTGTCTTCCCCCCACTGTTTATTCTTGCCTCCTTTGTCATAGATAAATTGACATATAAGGGTGGGTTTATTTCTGGGTTCTGTATTCTGTTCCATTGATCTATGTGTCTGTGCCAGTATCATACTGTTTTGATGACCGTAGCTTTATAACATAGTTTGAAATCAGGGATTGTGGTAACCTCCAGCTTTGTTCTTCTTTCTCAAGATTGTTTTGGCTATTCAGGATCTTTTGTGTTTCCATACAAATTTTAGAATTATTTGTTCTAGTTCTGTGAAAAATACCATGGATATTTTGATAGGCATTGAATGGACTCTGTAGATTGCCTTGGGGCGTATGGGCATTTTAACAATATTAATTTTTCCAAACCATGACCGTGTTATATCTTTCCATTTGTCTTTGTCATCTTCAGTTTCTTTCATCAGTGTCTTATAGTTTTCCAAGTATAGGTCTTTTACCTCCTTGGTTAGATTTATTCCTGGGTATTCTTTTTGATACAATTGTAGATGGGATTGTTTTCTTAACACATTATTGACCAGAGATGTATTAATCCGTTTTTAGAGAGTGATACAACTAACATCACCATGCAAAGTTGTTAGAACTTAAAATTGATCAGGGGTTCATTATAGAACTCATGATTGTCGTTATCATTCACATTTTGTTCCATTAGGTTTTTGTTCCAACCTTGTGTATATTATAAATGTAAAATTTTCTAAAATGACGCATCATAGAATTTTGAGTGAGGAAGAATTTTTCGGCGAATTTTATGCAGATACTTTCTCTGATTGTCCGAGTGACATATATACTAGTGTCTCAGAAGATGATAGTTCTTCAGAATATAGTTCTGATTCAGACGATGTGAATATTAAGCCAAAAAAAGACAAAAAACCTTAGTGATTGATTCTGATACAGAAAGTGAAAATGAAACTCATGGTGCTCGAGAATGCTCCTTTGCTTCTACAGAAGAGTGAATTGAAGACAACATTTCATGAAAATTAGAAGACTTTACAGGTGAGTCAGGTGTAACTGTTGAATGTAATAAACCCACAAAGTGTTAGTGAAATAACATAATTATTTTTGGCTGGCCAAAATAAAAATCACCGGCCATAGGCATTAGTTTCTGCAAAAATCCCCCAGTCAATAATGAGTTAATTTTATTTTTATTTTCTGATAGTTCATTGTTAGTGTATAGAAATACAACAGCTTTCAGTATATTAATTGTGTATCCTGCAACTTCACTAAATTTATTTCTTAGTTCTAATAGTTTTTTGGTTGATGTTTTTAGGATTTTCTATATATAGTATCACGTCATCCGAAAACAGTGACAGTTTTACTCCTTCCTTTCCAATTTGAATTCCTTTTATTTCTTTTTCTTGTCTGATTGCTGTGGCTAGGACTTCCAATACTATGTTGAATAAAAGTGGTAAGAGTGGGCATCCTTGTTTCTGATTTTAGAGAAACATTTTCAGTTTTTCACCCTTGAGTATAATGTTGACTGCTAGTTTGTCATATATAGCCTTTATTATGTTGAGGTGTGTTCCCTCTATAACTGCTTTATTGAGAGTTTTTATCATAAAGAGGTGTTGGATTTTGTCAAAAGCTTTTTCTGCATCTATTGAGATGATACTGTGATTTTTGTTCTTCATTTTGTTAATGTGGTGTATCACATTGATTGATTTGTAGATAATGAACCATCCTTGCATCCCTGGGATAAATCCCACTTGATCATGGTATATGTATGATCCCTTTAATGTATTGTTGAATTTGGCTTGCTAATATTTCCTTAAGGACTTTTGCATCTGTGTTCATCAGTGATATTAGCCTGTAATTTTCTTTTTTTGTGGCGTCTTTGTCTGCTTTCAGGTAAATGCTGGCTTCATAAAATGAGTTTGGGAACATTCTTTCCTCTTCAGTTTTTTGGAATAGTTTGACATTAATAGTTTGGTATTAATTCTTCTTTAAATATTTGGTAGAAGTCATCTGTGAAGCAGTCTGGTCCTGGACTTTTGTTTGTCAGGAGGTTTTTTTTTTTTAATTACTGATTCAATTTCATTACTGGTAATTAGTCTGTTCATATTTTCTATTTCTTTCTGATTCAGTCTTGGGAGATTGTATGTTTCTAGGAATGTATGCATTTCTTCTAGGTTGTCCATTTTATTGGCATATAATTGTTCATAGTAATCTCTTATGAGTTTTTGCATTTCTGTGGTGTCAATTGTAACTTTTCCTCTTTCATTTCTGATTTTATTGATTTGGGTCCTCAATCTGTTTTTCTTGATGAATCTGGCTAAAGGTTTATCAATTTTGTTTTTTTCAAAGAACCAGCTCTTAGTTTCATTAATCGTTTCTTTTTCTTTTTCTTTCTTTTTTTTTTTTGCGGTATGCGGGCCTCTCACTGTTGCGGCCTCTCCCGTTGCGGAGCACAGGCTCCAGACATGCAGGCTCAGCGGCCATGGCTCACGGGCCCAGCCGTTCCGCAGCATGTGGGATCTTCCCAGACCGGGGCACAAACCTGTGTCCCCTGCATCGGCAGGTGGACTCTCAACCACTATGCCACCAGGGAAGCCCTTTTCTTTTGTTTTTAAAGTGTCTATTTCATTTCTTTCTGCTCTGCTCTTGACGATTTCTTTCCTTCTGCTAACCTTGGGCTTTGTGTGTTCTTTTTTCTAGTTTTTCAGCCATAAGTTTAGGTTGTTTATTTGAGATCTTTCTTATTCCCTGAGGTAGGCTTGTATCGCTATAAACTTCCGTCTCAAGGCTGCTTTTGCTGTGTCCCATAGGTTTTGGACTGTTGTGTTTTCAAGTCTGGAACAGTTTCTTTGCCTCCCCTTTGAGCCATGCAAAGCCACTTTCCATGATACACCGTGTTTGGATAGTCTCACCTGTAGGGTTTCAGGACAGAGCCAGTCTGCCAGCTATGAAACCCAGCCATGGGCCAGTTGCTGGCAACAGATCTGCAGTATTGCCAGTCATGGGTGACACTGTGGACAGAAGGGATGCTTGAAGGACACCCTGAAACAGCTCTTGCCAGTATGTCTAGAAATTGCCAGCAATTGCCTGAAAGATTATGTCGATTCACGTAATGACTCACATTTACATCATTTTCTCTGCATGAGAGCTAGGATGGCTCATCTCTCCTTGGAGGATGTTTGTATTATTATTATTATTATTATTATTATTATTATTATTATTATTATTATTTGGCTGCACCATGCAGCTTGCAGGGTCTTATTTCCCTGAACCAGGGATTGAACCTGGGGCCCTGGCAGTGAGAGCACCGAGTCCTAACCACTGGACCACCGGGAATTCCCGATGTTTGTGTTATTTTAAAGGAGTTCCTATGATGTCTGCTTTTACCATTTCAGTAAGTTAAGCTAGACGTTTTCTAACTTTTTGGTTTTGCTACCCCTTTATGCTCTCAAAACTGAGGACTCCAAAAAGCTTTTGTTTATGTGGACTATATCTATCAATATTTACGGTATTAGAAATTAAAACTGAGAAATTTAAAAAATTTATTCTTTTTAAAGTAATAACCAATGACATATTAACATAACATTTTAATGAAAAATAACTATATGTTACTGCAAAAAATTAGCGAGAAAAGTGGCACTGTTTTACATTTGTGGTAGGTAGAATAATGTCCCCCAAAGAAGTCTATACCCTATTCCCTAGAACCTGTGAATATGTTAACTTTAAATGGCAAAAGGGACTTTGTAAATGTGACTAGGGTTAAGGACCCTGAGATGGGGAGTTTTCCTGGATTGTCCAGGTGGGCTTAGTCACACAAATCCTTAAAAGTGCAGAACCTTTCCTGGCTGTGGTCGGAAGGAGATGCAACAACTAAAGAAGAGTCAGAGGGAAATGCAGTGTTGCTGGCTTTGAATATAGAGGAAAGAGACCTCAAGCCAAAGAAAGAGTGTGGCCTCTACAAGTTGGAAAAGGCAAGGAGACACATTCTCCATTAGAGCCTCGAAAAAGGAGCACAGCCCTGTAACACCTGTTAGTCCCGTAAGACGTGTGTTGGACTTCTGCCCTACAGAACTGTAGGGTAATAAGCATGTATTACTAAGCCACTAAGTTTGCGGTAATTTTTTATAACAGCAAGAGAAAACTAATACAACATTTTTGCAAATTTCTTTAATGACTGGCTTATAAGCAGACAACTGGATCCTCACATCTGCTTCTGCATTCAATCTTTTGTGATATGCCGCTTTGGTGGAAGTATACGAAGAAAATTTGACCTTGCATAGATTTAAAGTTGGAAAACGTAAGAATGTTTCAATAGCCTTCTCAGATCATTGTGGATTATTCTGATACTATGCTAAGTTTAACAATTGTAATTTCTTATAGTTGCAGAGTGGAGTCTGAAATGATATCAATAACTTTTCATATCTGTTACATTAAAATGCATTGATCTCTCTTGAACTTTAATGGATCCTTTTACCCATGCATGATTTTATAACATCATGTATTGACCATTTAGAAAAACATTGGTTCACTGATTATGCAGATCTTCCAAATATTAACACACTTCATTTTACACTATAAAAAACACAAATTTTTAATATCACCACCAATCTCATCCGGAAAATCTTTAGGTGCTGGGAAGCTATTAAAGTCACTATGGCAGATACAAGTTTTCTAGAATTCTCCTTTTCACTTGAAAGCTTACATTTTGTCATTAGTAACACATACCATCAGTATCTCCCTATGACTTGTTTCCCTTTGAAATGATAGACTCACTTTGTTCATTTTCAAGAAAATGTCTGCCAGGTACACAAGTCTGAATAGCTTTCAGTTGTCCATCATACTTCCAAGCAAAAATGATGTTCTCTAGAAAAAGCAGCTAGTGCAGCTTATGTGTAAGCGTAATCACATGAGTGCTTTTCATAGAGACAACCAAGACACTTCAGATTGTAGCAGAAATGCTTGATGCCTGCTTCCCATTTCACTACACAGAATGGTAAAAGGATTATAAATCAAGGGTAGAGATTAAATAAAATGGATAACCTTTACTGATTTCTTTTGTACGTTCTCAGTTGAATCTGACTCTTTTAAAAAGTCACTAATTTGTGACAGTGACTGATGTAATGACTACCAGTACTGTTTGGCGCCGCTGAGTTCTTCTACACTCAAACACCAGAAGTTTTACCTGCCATTGCTTTTGTTCCATCAGTGCACATGTCAACATAGTGAGAAAGAATAATAATAAAATCTTAGTATTAGTATGAAAACCATATTGCCCACACATACCCTAGGGGTCTGCAGATCGCACTTGGAGAACCACCAATTGAAGCCGTTTTCTCTCCGGGCTCCACCTTCGTTCAATATTTCTATGGCGTGAAGCGGATGGGCGCAGCATTTTGGTGTTTGTTTCTTTAAACCATTTCAAGGATGTGCATATCGCCTTGTCATTTTTCTTACAAGATTTATGAAATTAAATTATACTTTGTAGACAACTCGGCAAACATTTTTTTTAATAGCCTGGCTTCCACTTTCTTATTTTCTTTGGTTGTGTGTACCACTCTACACGTGTTGGTTTAGGAAGGAAAGTAGTAGCTGTCCAATAGTCATGCCCACTGAGTGAGGAATTACTTTACTGAACGTGGAGGGAAAAGGTGTGATGCATGTTAAGGTAATCGAACAAGGAGGCCATTAGACTGAATTGGCTCTAATGCCTTGGTGCCTCACGCAGGCAAACCAAAACCTAAGCCAGAGTTGATGCACTTGAACCAGAGAAAATGAAACTTAAGAACCACCAACCACAAACAGCCAACTAGGCTTTCCCAAATAAGGCAACTAACTGCTTAAGCTGTGGCCAATCAAATAATTTCCTTGCTTTGCTTCTTCTCTGTAAAACCCCTCCCCTAGCTCCTGTCAGTGAGAGCTCCTAATCACCTTTGGTTTGGTGCTGCCCAGTTAAATCAATGTGGACTCAAATAAACTCTTAAAAAAAAAAAAAAAGTTAATGTGCCTCAGCTTATCTTTTTTTTTTTTTTTTTTTTTTTTTTTTTTGGTGGTACGCGGGCCTCTCACTGTTGTGGCCTCTCCCGTTGCGGAGCACAGGCTCCGGACGCACAGGCTCAGCGGCCATGGCCCACGGGCCCAGCCGCTCCGCGGCATGTGGGATATTCCCAGACCGGGGCACGAACCCGTGTCCCCTGCATCGGCAGGCGGACTCTCAACCACTGCGCCACCAGGGAAGCCTTATGTGAACCATTTTATAGCCTACTTTTTTCCCCTTAACATTGCATTATATTCATGTACTACTATGTAGTACATGAACATATTCATGTCATGTAGTACATGACATGAACATGTCATCAACATTATTTGAAATAGTGGGACAATATTCCAGTGAATAGATACACCACACTATGTTTAACCATTCACTTACTGTTGTACTTTTTAGATTACTTCCAATTTAAA
Source organism: Delphinus delphis (assembly GCF_949987515.2). Taxonomy (NCBI): domain Eukaryota; kingdom Metazoa; phylum Chordata; class Mammalia; order Artiodactyla; family Delphinidae; genus Delphinus; species Delphinus delphis. The sequence goes on from NC_082683.1 coordinate 160,889,800, forward strand.
AAATTTTAGGGCATAGATTTCTTTGTATTTAGAATTATTTCCTTTAGGATGAATCTGCATAAATGAAATTATTGGGGCTTTTGAAGAATATTATGAAATTGCTTTTCAAAAGATTTGCATTAAGGTTTGCTCCCCTCCAGCAAGGTGTGAGACTGTCTCTTCCCTCTACCCTGGCTATTTTTAGAAATTACAGTTTTTATAAAATTGTTTGCTAATTTTTTTGAATTTTATTTATTATTTTTATACAGCAGGTTCTTATTAGTTATCTATTTTATACCTATTAGTGTATATATGTCAATCCCAATCTCCCAATTCATCACACCACCACACCCCCACTTTCCCCCCTTGGTGTCCATATGTTTGTCCTCTACATCTGTGTCTCTATTTCTGCCTTGCAAACCGGTTCATCTGTACCATTTTTCTAGATTCCACATATATACATTAATATACAATATTTGTTTTTCTCTTTCTGACTGACTTCACTCTGTATGACAGTCTCTAGGTCCATCCACATCTCTACAAATGACCCAATTTCATTCCTCTTTATGGCTGAGTAATATTCCATTGTATATATGTACCACATCTTCTTTATCCATTTGTCTGTCGATGGGCATGTAGGTTGCTTCCATGACCTGGCTATTGTAAATGGTGTTGCAGTGGACATTGGGGTTCATGTGTCTTTTCGAATTATGGTTTTCTCTGGGTATATGCCCAGTAGTGGGATTGCTGGGTCTTATGGTAATTCTAAGTTTAGTTTTTTAAGGAACCTCCATACTGTTCTCCATAGTGGCTATATCAGTTTACATTCCCACCAAAAGTGCAAGAGGGTTCCCTTTTCTCCACACCCTCTCCAGCATTTGTTGTTTGTAGATTTTCTGATGATGCCCATTCTAACCAGTGTGAGGTGATACCTCATTGTAGTTTTGATTTGCATTTCTCTAATAAGTAGTGTTGTTGAGCAGCTTTTCATGTGCCTCTTGACCATCTGTATGTCTTCTTTGGAGAAACGTCTATTTAGGTCTTCTGTCTTTTTTTTTTTTTTAACATTTTTATTGGAGTATAATTGCTCTACAATGGTGTGTTAGTTTCTGCTTTATAATGAAGTGAATCAGTTATACATATACATATATCCCCATATCTCTTCCCTCTTGCATCTCCCTCCCTCCCACCCTCCCTATCCCACCCTTCTAGCTGGTCACAAAACACCGACCTGATCTCCCTGTGCTATGTGGCTGCTTCCCACTAGGTATCTATTTTACATTTGGTAGTGTATATATGTCCATATATACACTTTGTCCCAGCTTACCCTTCCCCCTCCCCATGTCCTCAAGTCCATTCTCTCGTAGCTTTGTATCTTTATTCCCGTCTTGCCCCTAGGTTCTTCGTGACCATTTTTTTTTTTTAGATTCAATATATATGTGTTAGCATATGGTATTTGTTTTTTCTTTCTGACTTACTTCACTCTGTATGACAGACTCTAGATCCATCCACCTCACTACAAATAACTCAATTTCATTTCTTTTTATGGCTGAGTAATATTCCATTGTATATATGTGCCACATCTTCTTTATCCATTCATCTGTCAATGGACACTTAGGTTGCTTCCATGTCCTGTCTATTGTAAATAGAGCTGCAATGAACATTGTGGTACATGACTCTTTTTGAATTATGGTTTTCTCAGGGTATATGCCCAGTAGTGGGATTGCTGGGTCGTATGGTAGTTCTATTTTTAGTTTTTTAAGGAACCTCCATACTGTTCTCCATAACGGCTGTATCAATTTACATTCCCACCAACAGTGTATGAGGGTTCCCTTTTCTCCACACCCTCTCCGGCATTTATTGTTTGTAGATTTTTTGATGAAGGCCATTCTGACCAGTGTGAGATGATATTGCATTGTAGTTTTGTTTTTTTTATTTGCGGTACACGGGCCTCTCACTGTTGTGGCCTCTCCCGTTGCAGAGCACAGGCTCCGGACGCACAGGCTCAGCGGCCATGGATTACGGGCCCAGCCGCTCCGCAGCATGTGGAATCTTCCCTGACTTGGGCACGAACCCGTGTCCCCTGCATCGGCAGGCAGACTCTCATCCACTGCGCCACCAGGGAAGCCCCTCATTGTAGTTTTGATTTGCATTTCTCTAATGATTAATGATGTTGAGCATTTTTTCATGTGTTTGTTGCCAATCTGTATATCTTCTTTGGAGAAATGTCTATTTGGGTCTTCTGCCCATTTTTGGATTGGGTTGTTTGTTTTTTTGATATTGAGCTGCATGAGCTGCTTGTAAATTTTGGAGATTAATCCTTTGTCAGTTGCTTCATTTGCAAATATTTTCTCCCATTCTGAACGTTGTCTTTTCGTCTTGTTTGTGGTTTCCTTTGCTGTGCAAAAGCTTTTAAGTTTCATTAGGTCCCACTTGTTTATTTTTGTTTTTATTTCCATTTCTCTAGGAGGTGGGTCAAAAAGAATCTTGCTGTGATTTATGTCATAGAGTGTTCTGCTTGTGTTTTCCTCTAAGAGTTTGATAGTGTCTGGCCTTACATTTAGGTCTGTAATCCATTTTGAGTTTATTTTTGTGTATGGTGTTAGGGAGTGTTCTAATTTCATTCTTTTACATGTAGCTGCCCAGTTTTCCCAGCATCACTTATTGAAGAGGCTGTCTTTTCTCCATTGTATATCCTTGCCTTCTTTGTCATAGATTAGTTGACCAAAAGTGCGTGGGTTTATCTTTGGGCTTTCTATCCTGTTCCACTGATCTATATTTCTGTTTTTGTGCCAGTACCATATTGTCTTGATTACTGTAGCTTTGTAGTATAGTCTGAAGTCAGGGAGTCTGATTCCTCCAGCTCCTTTTTTTTCCCTCAAGATTACTTTGGCTATTCGGGGTCTTTTGTGTCTCCATACATATTTTAAGATTTTTTTCATTCTATTTCTGTAAAAAATGTCATTGGTAATTTGATAGGGATTACATTGAATCTGTAGATTGCTTTGGGTAGTATAGTCATTTTCACAATATTGATTCTTCCAAACCAAGAACATGGTATATCTCTCCATCTGTTTGTGTCATCTTTTATCTCTCCATCTGTTTGTGTCATCTTTGCTAATTTTTCAAGATTAAAAAAATACAAGAACAACTCCATGTTGTTATAAATTACACTGATTGCTAGGGAGTATGAATCTTTTTCTATATTCATTTACATTTTTTCTTTTGTGAATTGCCTATTGAGTCTTATGTGTGTGTATCGTTTGGTGTCTCGATGCTTTTCTTAATAATTTATATGAGCTTTTGTAATAAGGATATTGGCCCCATTCAGGTATTTGCTATGAATATTTTCTGAGCTAACACAAAGGATCAGGTGAAACTGGACTGACCTGAGGCAGAGATCTTGCCAGTATCAAATTTATGAATACAATAATCAAGAGGCACATGCAAAGCAGGGGGAAGTCTGAGACATCCCCGGTGGTTCCTGGGTCTGCTTGGACATGTGCTCCCTGGCTCACAATAATATATGAAGTCTCTAACAAGGTTTGCAGGGCACCTCACACAGTGCGGGGCGGGGGGTGGGGGTGGGGAGTGGCACTTAGGTCCTCTAAATTTAGGTCATCTCTATTTTATACCCAATAGTTGTACAACTCTAATATTACCCTTCCCAGTCATAAATCCAGAGTCTAGGTCTGTTTATGATAAGCCATTCTAAACCAGAGACATCATGCTGAAAGAATTTAGTTTATAAGCACTCTCCTCCTAGCAAATATCCAGTTGTCAGTATATTTACAAGGGGATTAGACCAGGTCGCTGGCCTTTCTTTCCCTGGGAATGTCCCCCACTAATCAGAAGAGGAATGAGTCCAAGCCAGCTGCCTAACTTCTTTCCTCCTCATTTCCCAAGGTAGCTGTTTGCATTAAAAAATTTTTTTTCTTTTGGACTCTAGAAGTTCTTAAAAACTGTAGTGTAATTAAGGGGGTTTCTGGTTTCAACAATGACAGAGTAGCTTATATTAGTCTAATCCTCTTACAGACAACAGTTATAAACTCTAGACAAAATATTTTAAAAATACATACATTATTTTAAGACACTGGAGAGCAAAGAAAGCAGGCAGAAACTGGAGGGTATTTGACTCTTGAGGAGGGAGGTGCACTCTTAAATCCTGCTTTCCTGTGACTTGCCCCTGGAGGCACTGACCAATCTGTAAGAGCTTGGGGTGACTAAAAGTCAAGTAGGAAGCCACAGTAAGTCACAGACACAGTCAAATGTATCCTAAGACACAAAGTTAGGTACCAGAGCATGGAGTTTGAGGCTGGCAGGGTAAATAGAAATTGGGGGAGGCCATCCTGGAAGGAAGGAGCCACAGAGTGGAGAACCCCCTCCCAAATCTGCATGTAAATTCCCCCCAAAGCCATGGCTGACCCCTGAACTGTATTACTGTATCACCAGAGGTGAAGGGCATTTTATAATGATAAAAGAGACATTTCATCCGGAAGATACAACCATCCTAATTATGTCTGTATCTAACAATAGAGGTTCCAAGCTCATGAAACAAAAACTGAGAACTGAAGGGAGAAGTAGAAAAACTCACAATCATGGTTGGAGAGAGCTTAACCATCCTCTCTTAGGAATTGATAAAATGAGACAGAACACATACACGCACGCACGCACGCACACACACAACAGTAATGATAAAGATTGGAACAACACTATCTATGGCTGCTGTAACAAATTACCGCAAAGTTGATGGCTAAAAATACAAAATAACTCTCTCACAGTTCTGGAGGTCGGATGTCTGAAATCAGTTTCTCTGGCCCCAAATCAAGGTGCCAGTGGGCAGCACTGCCTTTGGAGGCTCTGTTTCCTTGCCTTTTCCAGCTTCCAGAGCTGCATCCTTGGTTTACAGTCCCTTCCTCCACCTGCAAAGCCAGAAATGTAGCATTTTCCTTCACATTTCCTTCTTCTCTGTAGTCAAATGTACCTGTGCCTGCTTCTTTCTTACAAGGACCACTTGTGATTACATTTAGGGCCCACCTTGGATAACCCATGATAATCTTCTCATCTCAAGATCCTTAACTTAGTCACACATGTAAAGCCCCTTTTGCCCTTGTATAGAAAACCCACACCACTCCTGTGAGTCTCTCCTCTGCTCTCACATGACTGCCACACTCACAACACTTCTGACACCAGATGTGTGGGGTTATTCCCCACACCAAGCAATTCTCCACAACACCAGATGGGTGTCTACAGTTTAACTCAGTTCTCACACTATCTACCTGGAGATGGCATCTATCCCACAGGTGAAGGGCTCAGTCCTACAAGACTGCAGATGCCACTCACAAGTAGTTGGTCCCCAGTTTACCCACAACTTCTGTCCAACGTGACAACAGATCAGTGATCCCCAGGGCCTTCTCCCCCTTGGATTCAATTACTTGCTAGAATAGCTCTCAGAACTCAGGGCAACACTTATGTTTACCATTTGTTAAAGGATATGATAAAGATACAGAGGAACAGCTAAATGAAGAGATACGTAAGGCAAAGTCTGGGGCAGTCCCAAGCACGGGAGTTTCTATCCCCATGGAGTTGAGGAGCTTCACCCGCCTGGCACATGGATGTGTTCACCAACGTAGAAGCTCTCTGAACCCCACACTATTAGGATTTTCATGGTGGCTTCATCATGTAGGTATGATCAATTTTTAAATCAATTTTCAGTCCCACCCATCATTCTCCAGAGAGGGGAGAGGAGCTGGAAGTGGGGTTAGTGATCAATCATGCCTGCATGATGAAGCGTCCATAAAAACCCCAGTAGTTTGGGGTTTAGAGAGCTTCCAGGTTCGTGAACACATGGAGGTGCTAGGAGAGGGCGTGGGAGCTCCATGCCCCTTCCCATATACCTTGCCCCATGCATCTCGTCCATCTGGATGTTCATGGGTATCTTTTATCCTATTTTTAATAATAAACTGGTAGGCAGTAAGTAAACGGTTTTCCTGAGTTCTGTGGGTCACTGTGGCAAATTAATCAAAACCAAGGGGAGTGTTGCGGGAACCTCCAGTTTACAGCTGGTTGGTCAGAAGCACAGGTAACAATGTGGACTTTTGACTGGCGTCTGAGATGGAAGGTGGGGGGCAGTCTTATGGGATCTGTTGCTGTCTCCAGGTAGACAGTGTCAGAATTGAGTTGAATTGTAGGACACTCATCTGGTGTCATACAGTTGCTTGGTGTGGGAAAAACTCTCACACATCTGGTGTCAGAAGTGTTGTGAGTGTGATAGTAGTGTGAGAGTAGAGGAGAGACAAAAAAGAGGAGGACTGAGGTTTTCTTTAAAGCCATATAAGGTAATAGTCACAAGTTCAGGGATTATAATCTGAATATCTTTGGGGACCATTTTTTAGTCAACCACAGTCCAACCCTCAGACCTCAAAGAGTCACGTCTATCCCACACACAAAACATAGTCACCTCATCCTAGCATCCTCCTAAGTCTCAACCTATGACAGTATCATCTCAAGCCACAAATCTTGTCTAAATATCATCAGCTCAAAATCTCGTCACGTATATCATGTAAAACAGGTATGGGTGAGACTCTGGGTATGATCCATCCTGGGGCAAAATTCCTCTCCATCTGTGGACTTGTAAAATTAGAAAACAAGTTACCTGCTCCCAAAATACAATTGTGGGACAGGCACAGGGTAACAGCTGTAGACATTCCCATTTCAAAAGGGAGAGAATGGAAGGAAGAAAGAGTCACCAGCCCCAAGCAATTTTGAAATCCAACTGGCCAAACTCCATTAGGTCTCAAGATCCAGGAGTTATCCTCTGTGGCTTGAGGCTTCCACCCCTACCCTGCCCCCTGCTTCCCCATCTTCTTTTTTCTTGAAGGGTAGCACATGTTTGCACCAGAGTAGTTTTATCAGCCTGCTTCCGGCCTCTAGAATTTTGGTGACAACCTTCTTTCATTTCACCCTTTCTCTTTCAGTTCAAGCTGGCAGTGTTTCTGCTGACATAGCATTCTCAAAACCCTTGTGTATGTCAAGGACATTCATCACACCATGAAACAAGAGGTTCTTCCACAGAGCTTCCCTGGAGTCTCCCATCTCTATTCTTGGCTTCTGCTCAAATGGCTGGGGGGATCCATGGTGACGTGTCTCATCTCTTCAGCACTAGCAAATGGCTCTCCAGCCACACCCTTGGCCTTCTCTCTACAGTCTGCTTTTTGGACAGTGACTCTCCTAATTAGCATGTTTTGCAATCTGGATAGGTCAAGAGTTTCCCAAATCATCAATTCTTGGTGCTTAACAGTTCTTCCCTCAATTTATCTGTTACCTCTCAAATTTTACTATAAGCAGCAAGAAGAAACCAGGCTGCATCCTCTGCACTTTGCTTGGAAGTCTCCTCAGCTACACTTGCTCACAAGTTCTGCTCCCCTCACAACAGGAGGACATAATTCAGCTAAGCTTTCTGCCATGATATAATAAGGATCCTCTTTCCTTCTGATCACATGTTCCTCATTTCCTCTGAACCTTCACCAGCGGCACCTTGAACATCCATACTTTTTGCCAACAGTCTGTTTATGACAATCTAGGTGTTCTCTAAGATTATGTGGGCTTTTCTACTGTGCCCCTCACTTCCATCTGAGCCGTCACTGACAGTCTTTAACAACCGTTATTTCTCCTAACAGTCTACTCGCAGCAATCCAGGCTCTTTCTATCATGCTTCTCAGAATTCTTCCAGAGTCTATCCTTTCCCCAAATCCAAAGCTACTCTGTGTTTTCAGGTGTTTGTTACAGCAGCACCCCGCTTCCAGGCAGTAAAATCTGTATTAGTTTTGTATGGCCCCTGTAACAAATGACCACAAGCCAGTTGGCTCCAAACAACATACATTCACTCGCTTCTACCTCTGAAGGTCAGAAGTCTGCAATTAGTTTCACGGGGCCAAAACCAAGGTGTCAGAATGCAGTGCACACTCCAGAGGCTCTCGGGGAGAATCCATTTCCTTGCCTTTCGCAGCTTTTAGTGGGGTTTCTCCTGCAGATTCCAGCTTGCCTTCTGTGGCTCATGGCTCCTTTATCCATCTTCAATGCTGGCAGCAGAGCATCTTCAAATTTCTCTCTGCTTCATCATGGCATCCCCTTCTCTTCTGTCTCTGTAATCACATCTCCCTCTGCTTTCCTTATAAGTACACTCATGATCACATTTAGGGCCCATCTGGATAATCCAGGATAATCTTCCCATCTCAGGATTCTTAACTTAATCATATCTGCAAAGGTTCTGTTGCCATATGTGGTTAATTTTATGTGTCAAGTTAGCTAGGCCACAGTACCCAGATATTTGGTCAAGCATTATTCTAGATGTTTCTGTGAGGGCATTTTTTAGATGAGATTATCATTTGAATCAGTAGACTTTGAGTGAAGCAAATTACCCCCCATAATGTGGATGGGCCTCATCCAATCAGTTAAAGCCTTAATAGAAAAAGACCGACTTCCCTGGAAGAAAACGGAATTCTGCCGGCAACTGGCCTTTGGACTCAAACTGCAACTCTCTTCTGGGTCTTCAGCCTGCCAACTACCCTGCAGATTTTGGATTTGCCAACCTCCATAATTGCATGAGCCCAATTCTTTAAAATCTCTTTCTCTCTAAATTTATACACACACATCCTATTAGTTCTGTTTCTCTTGAGAACCTGACTAATACATCATATAAGGTAACATTCAGTTTCCAAGAATTAGGACCTAGATACCTTTGGGGCCATTGTTCAGTCTATCACAAATGCCATCAATTCTTTTCAAGTGCATATGGAATCTTCATCAAAATAGACCATATGCTGAACCATAAAATAAGCCTTAGTACATTTCAGTTTTATGTAGTATGTTCTCTTTTGACAACAGAAATAAATGAGAAATCAATAATAATATAACTAGAAAAGTCCCACATATCTGGATATTAAGCAGTACCCACAGGACAAGGGAGAAATCACAAGGAGAGTTAGGAAATATTTCATACTGAATAAAAATACAACCTATCAAAAACTGAGGGTTGGGCTTCCCTGGTGGTGCAGTGGTTGAGAGTCCGCCTGCTGATGGAGGGGACACGGGTTCGTGCCCCGGTCCAGGAAGATCCCACATGCCGTGGAGTGGCTGGGCCCGTGAGCCATGGCTGCTGGACCTGCGCGTCTGGAGCCCGTGCTCCGCGACGGGAGAGGCCATAACAGTGAGAGGTCCACGTACTGCAAAAAAAAAAAACAACCACCAAAAAACTGAAGGTTGCAGCTAGGCAGTGCTTAGAGTAAAATTTATAGCATTAAATGCTTACAGTGTTAGAAAAGAAGAAAGATTTAAAATTAATGACCTAAGTTTTACTTCCAGAACTAGAGGAGTGATTTAAACCCAAAGTGAGTAGCAGAAAAAATAATGATAAGAACAGAAATCAACAAAATAAAAAACAAATGATAGAGTAAATTAAAAATTCCAAAAGTTGGTTTTCTAAAAAGATTAATAAAATTGGTAAACCCCAGTAAGAATTAAGTAAGATTAAGAAGAAAAATAAAGAAAGTAAACATAAATTACCAGTATCAGCAATAAAAGAGGGGTATCATCACAGATTCTACAGATATTAAAAAGATAATAGATGAATATTATAAATAAGTCAATGACACTAAATCTGAAAACTTAGACGAAATGAGAAAATTTCTTGAAAAATCCAAATTATCAAAACTGACACAAAAATAAATACAAAAATTTAATGGTCCCTTTTTACAAATATTGTCTGTTACAGATGTTGAATTCCTAATTAAAAATCTTCCCACAGACAAAACTCCAGGACCAGATAGTTTCCTTGGTAAATTCAATAAAACATTTAAGGAAAAAATAATAATGCCAATCTTACACGAATCCTTTCAGAACACAAAGGAGGAAGGAAGAGTTTCCAATTTGTTTGGTGACACCAGCAATAAATAATCCTGAAGCCAAAATATGACAAAGATGCTACAAGAAAAGAACATTACAGATCAATATCCCTCATGAATATGGATACATAAATCTTTAACAAAATATTAGCAAATTGAATCCAGCAATGTGTAAAAAGAGCAATACATCAAGTCCAAATGGCATTTATCCCATGAGTGCAAGATTGGTTTCATATTGGAAATCAATCAAAGTAATTCATTGTATCAACAGAATAAAGAAAAACCATTATGATCTCAGTAGATGTAGAATAAGCATTTGAAAGAATGCAACACTCATTCATAATAAAAATCTCAGAAAACTAGGAGTACAAGAGAATTTCTTCATTCTGATAAAGGCCACCTATGAAAAACCTATAGCTGACATACTTAATGATGGAATATTGAATGTTTTTCCCTAAGACTGGGAAAAAGGCAAGAATGGTCTCAATTTTATTCAGTATTGTACTAGAGCCATAATGATTGCAATCAGGCAAAGAAAAATAAAAGGTGTAAGGATTGGGAAGGAAGAAGAAAAACTATTTATATCTGACATAACCATGTATGACATCTATGAAACAACCACTAGAACTAATAAGTGAGTTTAGTAAGGTCACAGATTACTAGGTCAATATACAAAAGTTAAGTGTATGTCTATATACTCACAGCAAGCAGTTTAAAATGGAAATTAAAAAATCTCTTTTTAATAGTATCCACAAACCAAAAAAATTAGGAAAAAATTTATCAAAATACATGCAGAACTCTACCATGAAAACCACATGACAATCATGAGGAAATTTAAGAAAATCTAAAGCAATAGAGAAATATATCATGTTTGTGGATTAGAAGATGTCAGTTCTCTCCAAATCTATCTATAAATTCAATGTGCCAGTTAAAGTCTCAATTAAATTAAAATCTTTTTGGTGGAAAATGACAAGTTGATTAAAATTTTCTAATGGAAATGTAAAGAACCTATAATAGTTTAAACAATCTTGAAAGAGAGCAATTGAAGGCTCCACTGAATCTGATTTCAAGACTACTGTGGTAATAAAGACAGAATCAAGTATTGGCATAAAGGCAAATAGATCAATGGAACAGAATATAGAGTCCACACATAGATAATTGATTTTTTTTTTTTTTTTTTTTTTTGCGGTACGCGGGCCTCTTACTGTTGTGGCCTCTCCCGTTGCGGAGCACAGGCTCCAGATGTGCAGGCTCAACGGCCATGGCTCACGGGCCCAGCCACACCGCGGCATGTGGGATCTTCTCGGACTGGGGCACGAACCCGTGTCCCCTGCATCGGCAGGCGGACTCTCAACCACTGCGCCACCAGGGAAGCCCCTAATCAGTTGATTTTTGACGAAGTTACCAAGGTAATTCAGTAAGGAAAGGAACGTATTTTCAAGAAATGGTGCTGGAACTATTGGATAAATGTATATGAAAAAATGAACCTTGTCCCCATCATAGACCTAAACGTAAATGCTAACACTATAAAACTTCTAGAAAAAATTTAGGTCATTATTTTCATGACCTTGGGATTGGGGACGTTTTCTCAGAGCAGACACAAAAAAAGCACTAAACATAAAATTAAAAACTGATAAATTGGACTTTTTTGAAGTTGAAATTTTCTGCTTACTAAAAGACACCATCAATAAAACAAAAGGACAGGGCTTCCCTGTTGGCACAGTGGTTAAGAATCCGCCTGCCGATGCAGGGGACACGGGTTTGGGCCCTGCTCTGGGAAGATACCACATGCTGTGGAGCACTCAGTCCGTGCACCACAACTACTGAAGCCCGCGCGCCTAGAGCCCCTTCTCCGCAACAAGAGAAGCCACCACAGCGAGAAGCCCGCGCACCTTAATGAAGAGTAGCCCCCGCTCGCCGCAACTAGAGAAAGCCTGCACGCAGCAGTGAAGACCCAACGCAGCCAAAACTAAGTAAAATAAATTTATAAAAAAACAAAAGGACAAGTCAGATTGTTGGAAAATTTTTGCAATACATATATTTGACAAAAGACATATCCAGAATATATAAAGAACTCCTATAAATAAATAACAAAATGACAGACTATCCAATTAAAAATGGGCAAAAGACTTGAACAGATACCTGACAAAAGAAGATAAACAAATGGTTAAAAAAGGCATGAAAAGATGCTCAGCATCATTAGTTGCCAAGAAAATGCAAATTCAAACCCCAATGAGGTATGATTTATCCCCCTGACAATGCCAAATGCGGTGAGAACAGCAAGCAGCTGGAACTCTTATACAGGGGGGAGTGTTAAACGATCCAGTCATCATGGAAGACTGTTCCACATCCGTCCATACTATGACCCAGCTGTTCTATTCCATTCCTAAGTATTTATCCACGAGAAATAAAACAATGTCCAGAAAAAGTCTCTAATGAGAATATTCATAGCAGTTCTATTCATGTGTCAAAAATTGACAACAGCTCTAATATCTATCAACAGAATGGATAAACAAATTATTGTATATTTATACAATAGAATATTCAGCAATAAAAAGTACTGGGCTTCCCTGGTGGCACAGTGGTTAAGAATCTGCCTGCCAGTGCAGGGGACATGGGTTCGAGCACTGGTCCAGGAAGATCCCACATGCCATGGAGCAACTAAGCCCGAGCACCACAACTACTGAGCCTGCACTCTAGAGCCTGTGAGCCACAGCTACTGAAGCCCATGTACCACAACTGCTGAAGCCTGTGCACCTAGAGCCCATGCTCCGCAGCAAGAGAAGCCACCACAGTGAGAAGCCCGTGCACCGCAACGAAGAGTAGCCCCCGCTCGCCACAACTAGAGAAAGCCCACGCACAGCAACGAAGACCCAACTCAGCCAAAAGAAAAAAAAAAGAAGACCATAAAAAAAAAAGTACTGATACATGCAACAGCATGAATAAATCATAAACATATTATAGTAAAAGAAGACAGGCACATTAAGAGTACATATGGTATGATTCCATTTGTAAAAAGTTTAAGAATGGGCAAATTTATCTATGGGCTAGAAATCAGAACAGTGGTTTCCTCTGGGGGGTGAAGATTAACTGGAAGGGGTTATCAGGAACTTTCTGGGTGATAAAATTGTTGTGTATTTTGGCAGAGTAGTGGTTATATGGACGTGTACGCATATCCAAACTCACTGAATTGTATATTTAATATCTGCATTTCACTGTATGTAAATTTTTATATATTGTATGTATAATATAAAATATATATTTATATTTGTTACGGGCATCCCAATATCTCAAACATAAGTGCTACTTAAGGGGAAGTTCAAAAGTAAAATAAAACACATTTAACTGGGTTTGTTTTTCCCCTCCCCTTTCCTTGTCTATTGTAAATATGCAATATCTTAAAATAAATAATAAAGATGGAAAAAATTTTGTTGTCTTTTAAAATATTATATCCAATGAAAGCTTAAAGAGTCTTTGCTGAGATAGAAATTTGAAAAACATATTTATTTTTCTTATGTATTTTTTTCTGAATTTCTCTTTAATCCATCCAGAATTTAGTGGGGAGAATGGCTGATTCCAGTGGTAGAGAGGAAAGGGCTTTCTTTTCACCTCCAAGTTCTTTCCCCTTCCCTCCTTGCTTCTAGGTGCCTGCTTCTTCTGGCCAAAGAAAGAGGCAGTAGAAAAGTCTGAGGTGGCTATTCAGGGTGAGAGCTGAGTGTCGCCCTCTCCACAAAGGGCACTTGTCCTTTTCCTGCACATGACGGTCTTTGTCTAAATGGCCTCATTTTCTGATTAATACAGCTCAAAATTGGCCCATTTCCTTGAAATTAAAACAAAAGTACAGTCCCAGAAATGCTCAAAAGAAGATAAAGAGGAAATAGTTACCTGAAAAAATAGGAAAATGCTCTAAATGGAATTTTATACCCATCCTGTGAAACGCATGGAGTGTTGTACATCTGATAAATATGGACCTTTGGGGAAAGGATGATTCTATGATTGGCTCTGGTCTTTGGGCATCAGCCCTGGGGAGCTGGGGGTAGTTGGAAGTACATGTGGTAAGAGGTGCCTGAGTCTGACCTACAGGGTCATATTTCAGTGCCAGGCTTAGTGGTAACTACACTCTGTTCTTAAACTAAAGAGCAGCTGGTCTCGGCACAAGTTGAAGAGAACTTTGGCCTCAGAGCCTTTTCCAAAGCCAGGTCTACGTGGCAACCACTGTCAGCAATGGCAACATCTGCAGATACAAGAAGCAGCCGGCAATTGTTGATCTTCCATAGATCTTCATAGCGTTTATTTGAGGGCGTTTAAAACCGTGAGACCGGAATTATCTGGGATTTGTGAACGCTGCAAAACGTGATGATAGGATAAAGCTGTGTGAAATCTTGTCTCCAGCTCACACCCCTAAGTGAACGTTACCCTCCCGAATCACTGCAGGAAGTACCGCATGGGAGCCTGGCTTAGAAAGTGCTTTAGATTTCTTCTGTTCAAATTGATGTAAGCATCAACATATGATCCACAAGGGGGAAATCAGCTTGGTTTTCTTAATTCACATCCGTTGGTTGTGAATAACTTGTGTCTGTTTCCAAAAATTCAGTCCACTCCCAGAAAGGACAAAGATTGGCCGACAGTGAAGGTATTAAAGGAAATGTCCGGTCCACTCTTTTGAAATGTTTGCCATCAGAGTTCTCGACGGACAGGTGGTTGGTTGCCTTCCCCACAGAGATGACTCTGAAGGGGTTGCTCTTGTTGGACACATCAGTCCTATTGGCTTGTCACCACCCTTCTTCTGATGCCATATTCCTTTAGGGTTGGACCTGAACAGCACTTACAGATTTCCCTTCTGCTCAAAGTGAAAAACAGATGTCAACCCTGCTGCTAATATTTCTGCATTTTTTTCTAGCTTTTTCTTCCTCTCCTGCTCTCACTTGATGGTTTGGAGGATGAGAGGTCATAAAAGATTTCTGAGGGGTGGAAGGAACAAACAGCTTTTCTCATATCTCCCTCCTCCGCAATTTTCCAACCTAAAAAATGACCACTTTCCTCACCAGATGATGTCAGCACAGTCACGGTGTTTCACCTGAATCCCGGGTGAGGGCTGAGTTCCCTCTGTTTCACGCCTCCCTCCTTCTCTACTTTCCTCCAGGCCCCCAGTGATGTTCCCTGCAGAGCAAAGGCCCTAAAATGTTTATTCCCTCTGCTTCCTTTCCTCTGCCTACCACATGTTCTTCTTGTCTTTGCCTGATAAGCATCTATTCTGTATACTTTTATTTACCGAAATTAAAAAATTTTTCTTGTTCATATAAGATAGACTTTAAAATATATTTTAGAAACACTGTAACATCTACTTATGACATTTTAAAATGTACAGTGTTCCAAGGTTCCTAAATTACAATCCCTTTCTAGCCCATCTCTCCTTCGGCTTTTTGGTTTTTACTTTATTTTTATTTTTAGTTGTGGTAAAATACACATAACATAAAACTTACCATCTTAACCATTTTATTTTTTTTTTCTTTGTGGTACGCGGGCCTCCCACTGCTGCGGCCTCTCCTGTTGCGGAGCACAGGCTCCGGACGCGCAGGCTCAGCAGCCATGGCTCACGAGCCCAGCCGCTCCGCGGCATGTGGGAGCTTCCCGAACCCGGGCACGAATCCGTGTCCCCTGCATTGGCAGGCGGACTCTCAACCACTGCGCCGCCAGGGAAGCCCACCATCTTAACCATTTTTAAGTATACGGTTCAGTAGTGCTAAAGTACACTCGCATTGTCATGCAACCATCGCCACCATCCATCTCCAGAAATTTTTTTTTTAATTACTAAACTTTATTTTTTGGAGCAGTTTTAGGTTCACAGCAAAATTGAGCGGGAATTGCAGAGCTCCCATATACCCCTGTCTACACAACCTGCCCTACTCTCAACGTCCTGCACCAGAGTAGTACATTTGTTACAATCCCTGGACCTTCACTGACGCATCGTTATCACCCGAAGTTCTCCAGAACGTTTTCATCTTGTGGAACTGAAACTCCATACCCATTAAACAGCGACTGCCCATCCTCCACTTCCCCGAGCTCCTGGCAGCCACCGTCCTACTTCCTGTCGCTATGAATTTGACTACTGTAGGTGCCTCTTTTTTTTTAAATTTAATTTAATTTTTTTAATACAGCAGTTTCTTATTAGTTACCAATGTTATACATATCGGTGTATACATGTCAATCCCAATCTCCCAATTCATCATACCACCCCCCCCACCTTTCCCCCCTGGGTGTCCATACGTTTGTTCTCTACATCTGTGTCTCTATTTTTGCCTTGCACACCGGTTCATCTGTACCATTTTTCTAGATTCCAAATATATACGTTAATATACGATATTTGTTTTTCCCTTTCTTACTTCACTCTGTATGACAGTCTCTAGGTCCATCCATGTCTCTACAAATGACCCAATTTTGTTCCTTTTTATGGCTGAGTCATATTCCATTGTATATATGTACCACATCTTCTTTATCCATTCATCTGTCGATGGGCATTTAGGTTGCTTCCATGACCTGGCTATTGTAAGAGGTGCTGCAATGAACATTGGGGTGCCTGTGTCTTTTTGCATTATGGTTTTCTCTGGTCTAGGTGCCTCATGTTTAAGTGGGATCATACAATTTTTGTCCTTTGGTACCTCGCTTATTTCACTTAGCATACATAATATCTTCAAGGTTCATCCATGTTGCATGTGTCAGAATTCATTCCTTTTTAAGACAGTGATATTCCATCGTATAGATGGACCACATTGTGTTTATCCACTCATTCATCGAAGGACACTTGAGTTGCTTCCACTTCTTGGCTATCATGAACAATGCTGCTATGAACATGGGTGGACAAATATCTCTTCGAGACACTTCATTTCAATTCATTTGGGTATATACCCAGAAGTGGAATTGCTAGATCATATGATAATGATAGTTCTATGTTTAATTTTTTGAGGAACTGCCGTGTTGTTTTCCACAATGTCTGCACCATTTTACATTCCCATTAACATTGCACAAGAGTTCCATCCTCGGCAATACTTTTTATTTTCTCTCTTTCTTTTGGTCTTTCTGTCTTTCTTTCATAGTAGCTGTCCTAATGGGTGTGAGGTGTTGTGTGCCTTTACTTTTTAAACTTTTATTAAAAGCCTGGTGTCTTTCAGTCACAATCTGATTTCCTTCAAATCTGAAGTAGGCACTTTAGGATCTGCTGTGTATCTGCTTGGATATCAAATGTTCATCTGTACATTTTCTTTCTCAAAATGTGTACAACAGGAGTGCGTTGTCTTTCTGATTTAAGTGTAACTGAATTGATATCTTCAGATGGGAAGACAGCTTAGCCAGCAGAGACACCTGCCCCCATGGAGAGTACCTGGAATGATTCAGCCAGGTTTCCTGGTTTGGACGGGTCCCCTTCCTCCTACACCATTCCCGGACACCTGTCCCAAAGCTCTGACTGATCTCCCTCCAAGAGAATAGCCTTCCCAGACGGATCTCTCTGTGCAGCAGTCTGAGGTACTTGGATACGTTTATAGATTATATGTTGTGTGTGTGAATTTAGTGGTAGTAGTTTCAATCTCACTGAGAAATAATGAAAAGAGTCTAAAATCCGGTCATAATGGAAGGCACTCATTATTAAAACCGTGTGCCTTATAGCAAAGCATTCTTTTTTTATATAGATTTACTTTATTTATTTATTTATTGGCTGCATTGGGTCTTTCGTTGCTGTGCACAGGCTTTCTCTAGTTGTGGCGAGCGGGGGCTACTCTTTGTTGCAGAGCTAGGGCTTCTCATTGCGGTGGCTTCTCTCTTTCCGGAGCACGGGCTCTAGGTGTGCAGGCTTCAGTAGTTGTGGCATGCGGGCTCAGTAGTTGTGGCTTGCGGGCTCTAGAGCGCAGGCTCAGTAGTTGTGGTGCACGGGCTTAGTTGCTCCGCGGCATGTGGGATCTTCCCGACCAGAGCTCGAGCCAGGGTCCCCTACATTGGCAGGAAGATTCTTAACCACTGCGCCACCAGGGAAGCCCCTAGCAAAGCATTCTAAAATCACATGGAAACTAGCAAACGCAGGGAGTACAGTTTTTCCTCTTTCTGCCCTGAGTCAGGGATCTTAGGGAGGTGGTGTTTCCAGGGCCATGTCACCCCTTTGGTTACTGTTCGGCAGGGTGGCTCAGCCTCCAGCCCTGTTGGTCTGGCTGGGAAGCAGCTTCTCTCCACTAGAGGGCATCAGGCTCCCTTATTCAGATCACTCTTTGGAAATCCAGGGAGGCCTCTTGCTCTTTTATGTTGGACTGGGCCTCCCGCCTCTATTTTTAGGCCCTCTATGTTGAACTTGAGTGTTCAGGCCTGGAGACCCCCCCTCCCCGGGTCAGGAAATGGCATATTCTCTTGGAGACCTTGGCCGAGACCCCCTCTGGGAGTCAAGTTCCTGCCGGAAAGCAGGCTGCGAGGGTGGGGTAAGACAGGTCACCTTTCACAGAGCATTCAAGGCCCCTGGGGGTTGGGGGCTGGGTGGGGGGAAAGCATGCCATTGTCTCGTCACATTTTAAGTTCTCAAAACTAAAGTAAAATGTTAAAATAAAAGAAAAATTGCAAAGTCCAAAAAACAAAACGAAACAAAACTGCCTTTATCTACTTTGCCTTCCTCTATGGTACTTCCTAAAAAGTTGAGAATTGTGTGGGAGGCACAGGAAGCCGTCCTCTCTGCTTCCTCACTTGATTGTGTGACCTCTTGGTAGCATTTAGACCATGGAAGCTTTAAGAGTCACCAGATAAAAGAGCAGACACCCAGGCCCCGCCCTTGGAGGTTCCAGCTCAGTAGGCCCAGGGTGTGGCCCAAGAGTCTGCCTTTTTGGCAAACACCTTATTTGATTCTCAGGCAGAGGATCCTCAAACCACACGTTGAGAAACTTTCCACTGTACTACATCCTCTGGTGCCATTCACTTAATCTGAGAGTCCTAAGGTAAGTTTTCTATTCCACGTGGGAACCATCCATGCAGGAATTCCATACATTTTAATATTTCAGTTACAGGCCACTTCTCTTGTATAACCCTGAGCCCCCTGGGAAGCCCCCATCTTAGGGTCTGAAGTGTAGTGTCTCCCAGCCTCCCTCCACCCCGCTGATGCTCCCTGATTCCCCTGGGCCAGGCAGCCTTCTAAATTGCTTTCATTTTTTTCATAGCTCTTGGGAGAAACCTTTCTTCCTGGGATGGAAGCCCCCAGATGAGGGTTTGGCTGTGCCTTTCCCTCCCTAACAGAGGGGCTTGTCTCAACACCAACTCCAAACACACACACACACACACACACACACACACACACTGTGCAGCTCTAACAACTGCGACTGTTCTCTAAGTACAGCCCAGCAGCCAGACTGTAGCTCAGTTTTCGGCTTTTCATGGTGCCTTCTGCTCTGACGGTGCTTGGTAAAAGTTCATGTCAACAAGTCTGAGGATCAGTCATTACCCTACCCGTGTCTGGGAGTGCTAGGATTAGAACCACTGAACCAAAATCCACTTTGGAGAACGTGAGGCCCAAGCAACAATTGGGAGGGGTGGCTCCTGGCACCTCTTAGTCTGACATGAATGGTGTCTTTAAGACATAGCAGCACATACTGCCGCATCTTCGACACACGAGAATAAACACACACACACACACACACACACACACAATGCCTGCTTTCCCATCCCTGCTACTACGGGTTCCCCGCTTTCAGCACTTTCTTGCTTGATTCTCATACTAGTTCCTACGCCTCTGGGTGGCAGCCCTTGGCTATCTGCTCTGGGTCTGGTATTGAGATCTAAGACTGAATCCGTCATCAGTTTGTAATTACCTGGTACTGAGCTCCCGCACGACTCCAGCATCAGAGGCAACCTCTTGGAAAATGCGCCGGGGCCTGTCTTCTGAGAGGCTACCCCACCTGCTCCCAGTGGAGCATCCACTCGTAGGCCCACACGGCAGCCAACAAGGACAGCTGCCTGGCAGCCCAGAGAGGTCCAGGGTTGCAGGGAAGGGGGTTCACAAGTTAGCCCGGCCCTAAAGAAGGTGGGTCACCATGGCTCAGTGGCGCTGGGACCCAAGTAGGCTCGCAAGAGCCCGATGCGTGAAGCCATCACTTACCATGAGAAATAAGATCAGCTATTTCTATCAGCCCAACCAATGCAACAGGCAGGGGCAGGGAATGGGGTGGGGGGGCGGGGCTTCCTTTTGTGGGTGTGGCTCAGAACAAGTGTGGTGGGAAGTACGACTCCAGTGTAAGTGGCAGGGCTCTCTGCTTGCATTCAGTCAGAGTGGATATTCAGCAGAATACCCTCCGTGACCCCACAGTTTATTAATGGCTGGAGCTTATTCTGACTGAGCAGCACCTCTGCCATATAAGTTAAATATTTTAAACATTACCCTTAATAATAGGTGCGTGTAACACCTGCCAGAAGAGTCAGAGTTTCTGGGAGCCTGACAGGTTGTCTCTCCCCCGGACTGACTATAAGCCCCTCATTAGACTTCACAAGGTTCTACTCCTTGGTTAATTTAGCATCTAGCACATAGTAGGTGCTCAATGCACATAATAGGACTGACTGACTGACTATAAGCCCCTCATTAGACTTCACATGGTTCTACTCCTTGGTTAATTTAGCATCTAACACATAGGAGGTGCTCAATGGCACATAATAGGTGGTTGTGATGTTGAGCTCAAACAACTGATAGTGCCCGGCTGGGCTCTGCCACGTTTGCCCCTGGGCTTCCCTTTTCTGGGCCTCCATGGTTGACCACTCCCCTAGTTGTGACGTTCTTTCTTCGCATACACCAGGCTATCCTGGGAGGCACCCTGTCTTTCAGGTGACCTTGCTGACTCAACAACCAATATCTGACTGAGCACCAACTACATGCCAGGCTTGGGGGATATGCCAGTGAGCAAAATAGTCATGGTTCCTGCTCTCCTGGAGTCAGGTCTGAAAAATGAGTCAGGCATCAAACATGTAAGATGAATAGTGTGGACAGAGAAGGACCAGGGTTATGGGAGCACATGGCAGAGGAATGAGGCAGCCTCTTGGAGGAAGTGATGTTACGGTGAGATTTGAAGAGTTCGCTGAGTAAAGGGAAAAGGGGCAGGAGAGGTAAGAAGAAGGGTAATTCAGGCAGAGCAAACAGCATTTACAAAGACTCAGGTATGGGCAAGAGTGAGTGGTGTCAGAGCAGCAGGAGAGGAGCTGAAGAGGTGGGCTGTCGGCCCGTCGAGGTCTCGGGATGTGGTGGCCGGATGAATGCACCTTGCAAACCTCCAGCTCCATGGAGTGTAATTGGCCGAGAGCTCCAGCTGCCACGCTCTAAAATCCATTCACACCGAAGCGTGGCTTCCCTGGCTTCTCCCAGGCAGTGCCTGGGCACCTTGGGGTACAGCGCAGGGCAGGCTCATTCCCGGGAGGCACGGGACTCCTGCGATGCCAGCTTTGGCTCAAGGACTCAGTGGCTTTGCTGAACCTTCCTTAGACTGCACAGTAGTCCGGGACACTTCTACCTTCCCTTCTCGCCTCTCTCCTTCACTGGGGGTCAGACTCGCATCACAGTCTGACAGCTCTCCCAGTCTCCACCTCTCAGGTTCCTCTCACCGACATTTCCCCAAAGAAAATCCTTACATGTTTAATATTAACTTTGTGTCTGCTTCTGGGAAGATCTGGACGAACACATGAGGCTTTATCCTCCTGATAATGGCCAGTGGTGGAGGGTTTTAAATGAGTGACACGATCAGAGTATATCTGGAAAAGAACAATGTGGCTGCAGGGTGAAGAATTTGGTCAGAGGGGATCGGGAGAAGGGCCAGAAGGCGATTAGGAGGCTGTTACAGTGGCCCAGGTGAGATAGCTTAGACTAGGGGGCGGCAGTGGGGATTCAAAAATGTGATTGATGATGGAAAACAGGAAGAAGGAGAAGTGGCACTGGGTGATGGATTGAATGTGAAGTGTGAGGGAGGAGTTGAGGATGACTCTAGGATCCTGGCTCATTCTACAAGCGGGTGGAAGCTAGTCGTCGGGTGTTGTCCAGCTCTGCTTAGGGAAAATGCAGTATCTGGCCAACAGAAAGGTGAGCTCTATTACGGGTCAGGACAGCTCACTGGCCTTCCCACTACCTGGGTGAAACACCTCTTGGGAACATCCAACACGGTTTGTTTGAGTTCATGCTCACTTAACAGCCTTCGGATGGTTAATTAGACACACGGGCATTCAGATGCCAGGCAGATCCCTCTGGAAAGGAATAGTGCCAACTAAAAATGGGTAAATGAATTGGCATTCCAGTTTACCCAACAATGTCCTGGATGCCTGATGTTCCTGAGCCAACCTCTCCAAGCTGATCAGCTCTGTGATACTGGTGAGGATGGAGACTGGACCCTGGATCAGAGAAACTCCACTCTGTTCTCAGAGGCCCTGGTGTAGACAGCCAGCTGGCCTAGTAGGATGTGGAGGGATGAATAATGGCTGCTAAAGATGTCCATATCCGAATCCCCCAAATATGTGACTGTGTCACCTGACGTAGTAAAAAGAACTTTGAAGATGTGATGACATTAGGACTGTGTGCTGGGGAGATCATCCTGGATTATGATCTGAGTGGGACCAATGTAATCACAAGGGTGCTTAAAAGAGGGACAAGGAGAAGCAGAGAGCAGTAGATGTGACAACAAAAACAAGAGATTGGAGTGATGCAGGGAAGGGGCCGATTTCCAGGTGTGGACAATCTCCAGAAGCTGGAAAAGAAAAAGAGACAGTGTCTCTTGTAGAGCTTTCAGAAGAATTACCAGACTGCTGACAACTTGATTTTATCCCAGTGATATTGATTTTAAAATTCTGACCTCCAGAAATATAAGATAATAAATTCATGTTGTTTTAAGCCACGAAGTTAGTGGTCAGTTGTTACAGCGGGAATAGGAAACCAACACACAAAACAAGTGCACCACCTCACCTTTTCAAGAGGCAATAAATAGCAGATTTATACTATGTTGTACACCTAAAACTAATACAATATTGTAAATTAACTATACTTCAATTTTTGAAAATAGAAGATTTAAAATAAATGAATGAAATAATATATAATAATATAGTAGTAATTATATATATAATAATATAATTATATATATATAATGCCTATTTTCAGGTCATAGTGACTAAAATAAAGGGCCATGTAGAGTGGATATGTGTCATTTGTGACTGCTTAACATCTTTTGAATAAATAACTTTCCTATTGTCAGACTTTTAGGCCAGAACTACATTTCCCAGGATCGCTTGCAGCTGGAACACAAGGATGTGACCCAGACTCCACCAATCAGATGCACCATTGTGAGAAGGCACCTGGAGGAATTCTTTCCTAGGGGCCTCAGGGGAGCAGTCGGTTTGAGATCTCAGGGCAGCAGGGGCAGAGGTGGTGGTGTCCTAGCTCAGTAGCTAAAGTGCCAATGGCACCTTCACTCCAGCAGTAGTGGGAACGTGATTTGGGTATTGTTCCAGGCTGTAGAGCCTCCAGGGATGATCTTCTGGCCTTCCTAGAAATTCTGTAAGCCACACAATTATCCTTCAATAAATCAGTTTGCTAGTTAATCTTACGGTGTGGATTTTTTTGTTTGCAGTTAAGGACTCTGAATGATACATCACTTCATGGCATTGTGGTAAGTAACCGGTCAATTTTAGCAGCTGGAAGGTGAAGCATTTGCAGTTTGCTCTTCCAGCCAGGCAGAATTGTTCATAGGATCAGGAGATGCAGGCCAAAGTGCACATTAGTTCCCAGTTACAGCTGCAGAGCATCAGGGCCACCGCAGAACAGCTGGTCCTCTTTAAGCCTTGAGCGGCCATGGAGAGAGACCAGGGTTCACATAATGAGTGAGGAAAGCTCCAAATGGGTTTTCCTGAGCTGCAGAAGGGCCCATCTGGAGGAGGCGAGGGATTACTAAAATAGTTTCCTCAGACACAGGTGAGGGAGCTGCTAGAAACATCTTTCAGAGTCAGTTTCCCCCAGGGGGGGTAGCCAGTCCCCATTTCCGGTTTGGGGAGAAATGCCTGAAGTGTTCCTGACCTTCCTGGGACCGAGAGCTCTCAGGGATGAGGCAGCCAGATGTGAGCTGAGCCTTGACACCCATCCCGCTTCCAGGAGCTCATGCTCATCCTGGAACACTGTCAAGGAGATGACAGATGTGCCTTCTTCTTGGGGTCAGCTTCAGATGAAGTCATCCTTTCCCTCTGGACTCTGTCAGGATTAGTTCTTGGTATTTCTGAGTCACTTCACAGTTTATAAGCACTTTGGGAACCTGAGGTACTGAGTGTCTCTGTGCATGAAATTTTATACTGTGCCTTTACTCCTAAGGATGCTCTGGAAACCCTGAACCAAGAACGATGACCCCCAAATTCAATGTTATATAGATAGAGACTTTTGAGAATTTAAGAAGCATAAGAGAAGGGGAAACTGTGAATGGACATTCAAGAAGGCATAGGAATTTTAGCTACTAGGAAATCAAATCCATGTCTCTAGATGATCTCACATCCTCCAGGAGATGCTGTTTGTGTTTTCTTGGATCCTACAAGGGGCAAGTAGAGTGGTTTTATATATGGTTTCATTTGAAGAATGCTAATCCCAGGAAAATATTTTTTCCTTAAAAAATATTGTTGAAGAGAGGTTTCCTGATTACCATTGCCTGATCTACCCTTAGACATTTTTATTCCTTTGATTTAAGGCTAAAACATCCTAATCCAAAGTCTCAAGAGGGTAAACGTTAAGACCTTCCCAATAATTACTAATAATAGTAATCAATGTAAGGATTTGATCAGATCCTTTCCAACATCCCTTCAGCAGAACAGTTTCCCAAGAAATAAATTTCAAGTGTTGATTGGGGGTGGGGGTAGGTTAGGACATTAATTGATGAACTAATTACATTAGGGAAAAACTGTTCATTCCCAAGGAGCCCTTTCTTGAGGAAAGCTGGAAAGATGTCTTGGACGCATCCTCCCTTCCTTTATGGTACGTGTGCTTTATTCATTACCCTAGGACGTTTAGCCCCAGATAGGGTTTGCTCTGGGCCTGACCCTACTAGTTAAAAGTTCAAGTAGAATTCTGATAGTAACTAAGATTACTACCCAGTGCAATACAAGAATCAGTGATCTGTGTTAATTGTGCTTTGCTGATATGGCTGCAATAAATTCAAATCATTGCGGATGTGGACACAATGAGTTGTATGTGAACAATAATGTCTATTTAATGCCTCTTTTTCCCAAGTGCATGTTCATTTAAAGCAGAGTCTTTAAAGAAGGTTCAACCAGCCACTTGGTACATGTGAACACAGGAGACCAAGGGCCACCCTTCCCAATCAAGGGATCCCTGAATAATGTCCCTTTGTCCCCCAGCCACCCAATTCACCCATGGAGGAGGATCCCTGCCCCCTTTCCATGTCTGCAGAAAGTGCATTGCTTTTCTTTTTTTTTTTTTAATTAATTAATTTATTTATTTATTTTTGGCTGCGTTGGGTCTTCGTTGCTGCGTGCGGGCTTTCTCTAGTTGTGGCGAGCAGGGGCTACTCTTCGCTGTGGTGCATGGGCTTCTCGCTGTGGTGGCTTCCCTTGTTGCGGAGCATGGGCTTTAGGTCCGCAGGCTTCAGTAGTTGTGGCACGCAGGCTCAGTAGTTGTGGCACATGGGCTTAGTTGCTCCATGGCATGTGGGATCTTCCCGGACCAGGGCTCGAACCCGTGTCCCCTGCACTGGCAGGCGGATTCTTTAACCACTGTGCCACCAGGGAAGTCCCTGCATTGCTCTTCTGTTATGGGCATTCTTGGCTAGACTTTGTACCACACAAGAAAATCTAAACACTGTTCCTCTCCTGCTCACTCAAGACAGTCCCTTTCTCCAGGGCTGGATCTCAGAGCTGGGCAGTCCCTGGTGCTCGCACCGTGTGTCCAGGTGGGATGCATTTGGCAGATAGGACTCACTTAACACACCCATCTACCCACCACGATGCCAGATCCTCCGAGACAGCCCTTCCTGATACTCTTAGCACCCAGCTTGATACTCAGAACCCAGATAATGCGTCAGCTTCACACGGATCACCTGCTTTGCAGGATCTCGACTCCTAAAGTTAGGAAG
The DNA here is from genome assembly GCF_949987515.2 of Delphinus delphis. Lineage (NCBI taxonomy): Eukaryota > Metazoa > Chordata > Mammalia > Artiodactyla > Delphinidae > Delphinus > Delphinus delphis. The sequence continues at coordinate 160,915,793 of NC_082683.1, forward strand.
TCCCTGGAGGGTCACCACTCAGCTGGCTGGTGCCAGTTTAACTCCAAGATGGTCTAACACATGTTGTTGTTTGTTTCTGCTCTGAGGTGACCCCTGCCCTTCCTGCACCCCAGGAAGCAGGATGTAGTCACTCGTCAATAATCTATAAAATACCAAGAATCACCTACTCAACATTCTGAAAATGATAGCAAACGTTTTTAAGTATTACAGCAGGAGGACGTGGTAATGTGTATCCTGCTTTGGAACTAACAAAACATCCCCTTTAGCCCTTTGCTTCCTTTCCCTCCCTGAAGGAATTTGCTGTTGTTTGTAAACATAATATACTCTTAACACTGGCTCTGTTTAACCACTTTTTCAAACTTAGCCTTTCTGCTTATTCTTAGTAAGTCAGTTTTGATTTTTTTTTGAACCAACTCTATTGAGGTATAATTTACATGTAATAAAATGCACCTGTTCTAAGTGTACAGTTGAATGAGATACAACAAACTCATTGTGTAACCACCACCATACTCAAGATATAGAATATTTTCCATCACCACCAAACGTTTCCTCATGCCCTTTCACAGTCAACCCCCCTCCCCACCCCCAGTTCCAGGCAACTAGTGATCTGCTCTCTGTCACTATAGATTAGTTTTAAAGAGCTTTGATTTTAATGAGAATATATTGTGGTCAGTAAAGTAGCATTCTGCATGATTCTGCTCAAAACCCTTCAAGGGTACAACATGAGACAATTTTAACGTTGAAAAAAATTGCAATTTGTGTGTTATCTGAGCCACATAACATCTACCCCTCTGTTGACTTCCTTCCTTTCTTTAGTGTGGCAAAGTGCTTTCAAAGATGGCGTCAACACTTCCATCCTCCCTGGAACCTCATGTCACTCCTCCCAACAAGTGGTGGAAGATATCTCTCCTCCCCTTGAACCGAGCCTGTCTTTGTGACTTGATTTGACCAAAAGAACGTGGAGGAAGGGATGCTCTGCCAGGCCCAGGCCTTATGAGACCTGATAGTGTCTGCTTTTGGCCTCTTGGGATTTGGCCACCACGGATAAGCTCAGGCCAGAGAGCTGAATGACAAGAGCCTGCCTGGGGAGGGAGAGGCCCGGTCAGCTCCCTGCTCTTCCAGCCCCAGCCAAGGAGCCAGACATGGGAGTGAAGCCATCCTGGATGTTCCAGCTCCAGCCGAGGTCTCAGCTAAATGCAGCCACGTGAGTGACCTCAGCCAACTCCATACAGAGCAGAAGAACTAACCTCCCGGCCGAGGCCAGCCAACCCACAGAATCATGAAAAATAATAAATTTGTATTGTTTTAAGCCACTAAGTATTAGGGTAGTTTGCTGTACAGAAGCAGATATCTAATGCAGTCAGGAACAGTGATGGACGGTAATGCCCTCCTAGAAACACTTGAAACAACACTGCAGAAAGGAAAGGACACACAGCCTCCACAATACCCTGAAGCTCTGTCTGCTCCTCTGTGAATTTTCAGATGTTCGTTAAACTCACTCCTACTAGAGGAAGCAGAACCCAGGGTGCAGTCCCCGGCCACGAGGGGCCTCGTCAGGGGCTCTCGAGAACTCAGTGTGAGGGTTGGTTCAGGGAAGAAAGGGGCCCCAGACCCTCGTAGTTCCCTTTCTCCCTGTGGCCTTTCAAAGGGAGGGTCTCACACAGAAAGGAGTCATAGCTGAAGAATCTGAGTCTCTAAGGAGACCTAGGGCCCTATAGGAGGTTAGGAGCTTCTGAGAGCCGAGTTTCCTTAGGAAGACCCAGATGAGAAATAATGCAGGAGTTCCCATGTTCAAGGCGTGATCCGTAGCATGTAACAGTTACTCACAAAGGTGTTTGTTAAATCAATCAATTTCTGCCTGAGTTATCTGGACGTTTCATTAGGTTCAGGGAATCCAAGACTGGTGCTAAGGTATCCCCCAGGCATGGACAATCCACTTGGACAATTCCTGGGGCATCATACACTCCAGACCAGAGAGAGCCACAGGAAATTGAATCTGGAGCTGAATTGTTGGCTTGTTGTAGACTTGACCTTCACCTACCATTGAACCACATGGTGGGGTGAGCTTGGGTCATCAGCATAAGCCCATCACTTGCATCTTTCCTGAAGACCCCCTCATCTTCAAATCTCCAGGTCATGGAAAAAAGATCTCCTCTAGCAGTTACTCATTTGAATTGGGGAGGACTCCTAATGGGATGTATGTAAATTGTTGCTGTAAATGTTTGAATAACCAGGTGGTAAAAGCAAGGGGACCAGCATTTCCTGATAAATATGGGCGGTCAGCTGCCAGCAGAGGATGTTTTGAATTGGATACGGTAAGCAGTGAGAACAAAACGGCTTTGCCTCTATTTCACCCGGAGTATCCACTGGTTGACAAGCCCCTGAGAAGAAGGAAGACAGGGGACAAGAGGAGTGTCCTGTATTGGGGCCAGAAGATGCTTCTGTCCCTCATCTTAATCTTTCAGTGTTTACAATGGCCCCGGCCCATTTTCTGGGTCTTCGTGTTCCCTGTGCATGCATTTGAGGTGGGTTTCCGTAGAGTCACCTCTCAGAAAACAGAGGAAGGGGAAAGAGGTGGAAACGTGGTACCACGGGAGTCTTTCTGCAAGAAGGGCCATGAGCGAGTGGCAAAGGCAAGGGAGGCCAGGGCACAGGCCAGCAGTCGATGTGGAGCAGTGCAAAGGGGGTGTCGAAAAGAGTTATCACTTTCTAAATTGGCTTGTGCCTTTTTGCACAAATCAAAAGGTCGTGTCTCTCTGCTTATGCAAGATCTCTCCGTGTATGCAAGCTGTTTTGAAATGCTTTAAGTGCTGCATGAACCACAGGTGGAATGACTGCTGTTATTAGCTCTGTCTGGAAGATGGCCACACCCGCTGGCATCTGACTGAGTAGGAAAAAGGCCCCAGGGTATCCTGTGCTGGGGACACCAGGTGACTGTACAGAGTCCACACCAGCCGGGAGATCCCAACAGGTGCAGGGCTGATGGGAAATGAGCAAGCTTGGACGGTTTTCCTGCGTAGATGGAGCGTCCGGCTGAGTCACTCTTCCCTCTGCCTGGGGGAGTGAAGTCACAAGTTCTTTGCTCTGTCTTGCCAGCCCTTCTCTTCCTCCCCGTAGCACTCTTGCCTTCTTTAGGACAGCAAACTAAACATAACTGGAATCCAGATCACACTTACTTTAACGGACTTTTCCTCATATACTTAATATCTAAGAAAAAGGGTCACATGGCAAACAGACACCTCCCAAAACAAGAGCCAACCACTTGGCAAAACCAAGCTATTAGCAAGGATTTTTAGAAGAAAACAAGAGGTGAAGTATAATGTAGGGTCAAAGACAAGTCCAGAGCAATTCTACCCTTAATACTTTTATAGGCTGAAAAATGAGATTGATATTCTTTTTTTTTTTTTTTTGCAGTACGCGGGCCTCTCCCGTTGTGGAGCACAGACTCCGGACGCGCAGGCTCAGCGGCCGTGGCTCACGGGCCCAGCCGGTCCGAGGCACGTGGGATCCTCCGGACCGGGGCACGAACCCGCGTCCCCTGCATCGGCAGGCGGACTCTCAACCACTGCGCCACCAGGGAAGCCGGGACAGCATTTTAATCTCCGTGACATGTAGGAATACAGACTCACTGGCTGGGGATGTTCCTCAGGCCATTATAAAGGTGAAGTTTACCTTTGGACTCTTTTTAGTCACAAGTTACAGAAACCTGTTTAAAATGGCTCAAGTAAAAAGGGGACATTTGTATCAGGATATACTGGTGTCTCAAGGAACCCAAGGGCAAGAAGGGCAAGTAGTCTTGCGAGGGTCTGGAACCAGAACAAACACACGTTCCAAACAGACATCCCATTTCTGAATCTGCCAGCAGAGAATGTTGGAATCTTCTACGACCCAGCTGGGTCTGACCCACTCGGTGAAATGGTGTAGTCCCAGCCCAAGAGGGGACAGGGAGACAGACTTGACAGCCAGAAAAAATACCCTATTATATACAAAAATTAAATGTGTGATAAAGCATAACAAATGGGAAAGCTTAGTCAGCAAATGGTGCCAATAGCATTTAGAAGTTCATTTTACTTAATACACCAAAATAAACTCCAAACTAATTAAAGGTATACATTTTAAAATAGTTTTTAAAAGTATATCATAAAAACTAAAATAAAATATCACTTAATGTTAATTGAGACTCTAATGAAAAAAGGGAATAGGTTCTGAGCCCAGAAAGCACAGAGAAAAATAACAAAGAAATGTTGACATCTATTGAGTGCTTAATTATGGTCAGTCTCTATTTTTAAGCACTTTGTCCACATAATCTAATCTATCTTTCAACCTTATGAAAATGGTATTATTATTCTCTTTTTTAAAGATGAGTGAACTATGGCAGAGAGATATTAAGTAACTTGTCCAAGATCACACAGTTCGTGGCGGAGCCGTTTTACCCGGAACTGTCTATCCTGAAAGCCAAGGCTCTAATCCTCCATATCGTAAGGTCTCCTTCATATACATTTAAATGGGTTTAAAAGGGCCAAGTTCATTCGTTCAACATGTATTTATTGAGCTCCCACTAAGGGATGGACACTGCTCTAGGCCCTGGGCTTACAGCAATGAATCGGGCAGGCAAGCCGCCTGACCTCAGGGAGCTTATGTTCTAGACTCTAGAATCTAGAGAAGGTACATACTATTTTTTAAAAAAATGAATAAATAAACCAGAGAGTTTCCGACTTCGGCAAGTACTGTAAAGAAGAAAATCTAGGGCTCTGTGATGAATAGTGACTTAGGTAGATTGGGTGCTTGGGGAGAGCTAGGGGACGGAGCCTGGCTGGTGGAGGAGACACAAGGCATCGGGGAACAAGAAGAAGCCAGGAGGACTCAGATTCCGGGCTAGGGTGGATTGGAGTGCCATTTACTAAGATGGGGAAGAAAAGCAAAGGTACAGCAGGTTTAGGGAGCAATACTGAGGGTCCCATCTCAAGATGTGTTAAATCTGAATGGCCCATTAGGCACCCAAGCTTGCCTCACAACTTCTAATACGTGCATAGCAAATATCACAAAGCGTTCGTATTGGATACCTTGACGAGAAAAACACACTGAACTTGCAGCAGATGTGTGGGCAAAGGATGGGAAAAGACAATTTAGAAAAGGGAAAATAGAATCAATAAACAAACCTGGGAAAATATTCAGTCTCACTAGTAATCCAAGAAATGAAACTTGAAACATGAATGAGGTAGTATATTTTTAAGTACTAAATTAGAAAAAAATTTAAAAACAACACCCAGTGGAGCCAGGGTGAAATTGGTACTCTTCAGACACTGATGATGACATTGTAAAGTGGCACAAATATTTTGGAAAGTAATTTGCCCAGGGTCATAAAAATTCTATAACCTTGGACCCAGTTTTTTCACTTTGGGGATTCTCCCTTTAGGAAAAGGTACTATGTGCCCATGGTATTTAGCACAGAATTATTAAGAGTGAAAATTCAAAAACAGAAACAAAGCAGCAGGGAAATGGTTACATAAATTAAGGTAAATCTACTCCACTAGAGCCCCGTGGCTGCTGGTTTACCTCCAGTAATGAGTGAGGAAAGTTCTTCCTGGTGGCTAAGATGATCCAGTAGAAACAGCAGGCTGGGAGGCCACAGCCTGCCTCAGGTGTCCCGAGAGGCCCAGGCCTGGCTGGAGGGACACTTCAGGCCTGGTCCCCACAGCCGGGGCACCTGGGAGGATGGAGCCACTGTAGCTCCTGGGACTGGTGGGACTGGCTGGAGTCTCTGAGATGCCACAAGGTGAGAAGGAAGGAACCCACATCCTGCAAGGCGTGTGCCCCATTTCTACCTCAGGTTACGGAACTTCTGACAACACCTGTGTGGCTGCAGAGGCCTTTCCCCGAGATGCAGATAGAGCCAGATGACCCCTGCTGCGCGGCAGGGGGCCCCGGGCCCCGCAGTTTGCCTCTCTCAGTGCTGTGTCTCTGACCACCCTCCGCTTTGCATGGGCTTTGTCGTGAAACACCTGAAATCACAAGTGAAGGGGCTCAAGGTCATTGCCCTTCAGCTGCTCGGCAAGCTGTTTAAATGTGAGCCATTGGTTCCTAGGCAATTTCCTTGGTGACCACTAAAGCCGGCGTGGAATGCGTTCTCCGGTCTCAGCGGGCAGTCTTCTCGGGGGGAGATCTCCTAGGCGTCAGATGACCCCCAGTTTTTCCATGCGTGTGAGGAGGAGGGAACCCAGGCCCTGTCTCCAGGACAGCCTTTGTTAGCCCAGCCCCTGACCCCTCCGAGCAGCTTAGGCCAAGGGCACTTCAAAAGTGACCCGAGGAGGTACAATGGACCAGAGAATGTGGCCAAGGGCAGGGAGGAGTGTCAGGAAAGCCCCAGCACAGCACAGCGAATCAGGAATCCGGGATCACCTCTCACTCCTTCCCATGATCCCTTGGAGAGACTCCTGTGTCCAAGTCAGACAGCACTCGGGAGCCTCCCTGCCCCCCGGACTGGACCCAGCTTGCGTCTCAGGGGGGGCAGCACCTCTGCCACCAGCCTGCGGGTGGAGCTGTGCCAGGAGGCCACAGCAGCAATGCAGTGGAGCAGCCCCGGCTGAGAGCACAAGAACCGGGCACTGCACGCTCGCCGCATCCCCTGCTAACCCACTCGGTCTCCAACATTTTCTGGAATCAGCTGTGCCCACCTGTCTCGAGCTTCCATCTCCCAGGAAAGCAATAGACCTCCTAGACACACAGCTCTGTGGCCACACGCCTCACCCTTATGCAGGGCCTGATGCAGACACCCAGAGCTTGCCTTAAATATGTGCTAACAATTTCCCTGACATGAACTTTGAATACTTGGTGTATTGCCCTTCTCAGCCCCCACCTCGCTCAAACACCCAGCACGGGGCAGGCTGCAGAGATCTCTTCAGAGGTGCCGCTCGTTGCTTTTCACTCACCCCTCCCACCTCCAGGCCCATCACTGCTGAACGGATCCAGCTGAGCTCATAATTTAGCTCCAGGGCCCTGCCCCTGGCTACAGCAGTTTGGACCAAATGGGGTATCTGAATGTCAGCCAGCAAGCTGTGGCTGCAGCTCTAGCCCGAGAAGGGCTGGTCAGATTTCTCTCTGGATTCATCCAGCATCAGGACACTGAGGGCTCTGGCAGAGAGTCCAGAGCTCCAGGAAGATGGGAGGCTGACAGAGGAAGAGTGCAAAAGGGACAAAAGTGCCTCTATAAGAAGCTGAAGGAGGGGACTTCCCTGGTGGCGCAGTTGTTAAGAATCCGCCTGCCAATGCAGGGGACACGGGTTCGAGCCCTGGTCCGGGAAGATGCCACGTGCCAGGGAGCAACTAAGCCCGTGCGCCACAACTACTGAGCCTGCGCGCCTAAAGCCCACAACAAGAGAAGCCACCGCAATGAGAAGCCTGCGCACCACAACGAAGAGTAGCCCTCGCTCGCCGCAAATAGAGAAAGCCCGTGCGCAGCAAGAAAGACCCAACGCGGCCAAGAAATAAATAAATTTGTTTATTTATTTATTAAAAAAAAAAAAGCTGAAGGAAGCATCTAGTTCCCCACCAGCGGTGGTCAGCCGGCAGGAAGAGAGGTCTTCCTTACAAACCCTTTGGAGTGACTGCTGTCCTAAATCTTTATGACTCTGAGCTGTGTTCCAATGCTTCCAACAAGGGGAATCCGAAACTAGAGACCCCATCACCCAGAAACATGCAACCGATCCGTCTGGGGCTCACAGGGCACAGGTACCAGGAGCATCCCCTCTGGGCGGGTCTGACTGACTTCCTCAGACACCAGAAGGAGGAAGCCGGTGCTTCCTGTTGTCTCACTTTTGTTCTCGCTCAGCGCTGACTGTCCACTGGGCTTTCAAGGCTGAAGGCCCCACGACCATCCTGATACCCTCGCTAAAGCCACAGCTGTGTCCTCGGCCTCCCTTTCGACAAGCCACATAATCTGTATGGCTTGGGTAGTTTTACCCAGGGTTGCCTGGATTCCATGCTGCACCAGAATCGCTAGAGGAGAAAGGCTGCTTAGTAATCATATATTCACCTCCAGGTCTCACCCCAGACATAGTGAATCAGAACCTCCAGACCTGGAGTCCTGAATCTGTATCTTATAAGGCTCCCAGAGGATGCTGGTGCATAGCCCGGGGTGGGGACCACGGAGCCAGGCCAGCTCCATCTACTCCGGAGGTGGAAACAGGCCGCGGGAGGGGAGGTGTCTTGCCTCGGCCGCTCAGCTTTCAGTGGTAGTGGTGGCTGGGTGCTTTCCTCTCTAAACAGGCTGCATTCCCAAATGAGATTCCATCTGTGTAGTCACCTGGGTCTCATTTCTCGGATGCTCTTTGGGAGCACAAGTGGGGGAGAGGAAATGGACAAGGTGACATTTATTTCACACTCAGGACCTGGGCCCCGGATCCACCTCATTTATCCACACCCCTGTGGAGATGTACACACATGTGTATTAATATGTAGCTTCTGGGCTTCCCTGGTGGCACAGTGGTTGAGAGTCCACCTGCCGATGCAGGGGACGCGGGTTCGTGCCCCGGTCCGGGAAGATCCCACATGCCGCGGAGCGACTAAATAAAATGTAGCTTTTTTTTTTTTTTTTTTTTTTTTTGCGGTACGCGGGCCTCTCACTGTTGTGGCCTCTCCCGTTGTGGAGCACAGGCTCCGGATGCGCAGGCTCAGCGGCCATGGCTCACGGGCCCAGCCGCTCTGCGGCATGTGGGATCTTCCCAGACCGGGGCACGAACCCGTGTCCCCTGCATCGGCAGACGGACCCCCAACCACCGCGCCACCAGGGAAACCCAGATATATAGTTTCTTAATCATGCAAAAGGAGGACAGAAAGGACACCACTTAGACAGACTTTCCATTTCTGGCCAATTGAGCTATTTCTTGTTACTGGATGTGATTTCCCTGCTCAATTCCCTAAGGCTCATAACAACAGAAAGTCAACATACACAAACCTCCGGCACTGATAGCACCCCCTGAAAGGGAGTACTGCTACTCCCCAGCCCTCAAAGGAACCAAAAAACAAGACAAACCTGGAGAAACCCTGCTAGAGCCCCAAGGGCAGAGCAAGGCCTGTTTCGTTCATCACTGAGTATGTCTTCAGGCTCGAGCACAGTGTCCGACATGCTGTTCACTAAAGACCTGTCAATCAATCAAACTTCCAGTTTTTTATTGCTCCCATTAACCCAGCTTTATCGATCTCTTCTATTCTGTTAGCGTCAGCGATCCCCCTGGCCCCTGGACCAGCTTTATCGATCTCTTCTATTCTGTTAGCGTCATCGATACCCCTGGCCCCTGGAATGAAGGGGTGTCCTGTAAGGCTTCTAGAACTTTGCAGAGGTGCTTTCCCTTTTGCTCAGCCATGACAGATCTCTCCTCCCTCCAAACTGCTGCGTTCCCCGCCTCCTGAATGGCCCCTCCCTCTCTAGCCAGGGAGCACTTGGACACGGATCTCACCCACTGTACCTAGCTGGTTCTACCTCTTCAACAGGTCTCTCTCACCTTTCCTCTCCCCTCTGTGGGCCTCAAGTCACACTTGGCTCCTCACCAAGCCATCCTCCCTCCACTCACTTCTTCCCAAAGGGCAAGTATGTTGGTCTGATGGATTGGTTTCCCAGACATGAATTGGGCCATGATTCCTGTGGGCACCATCTTGAAGATATTCCTGATCTTTTATGAGGCCAACATGTTCTACTGCTCTGCCTCCTGAGGCTGCCCTGAGGCTTTTCCTCACATTAAAGTTTACCCTTTTAGTTTGGTAACTGGGGTTTAGGGGAGCTAAAGAGCACTGATCTCTAGCCTAGGCCAAAAAAATATTGCACATGGTTCAGCCCAGTTTAATAGAGGTTGGGATTTGGACCCCAAACACCAGCTTCTATTAAACTTGGAGTCTTAGGGACTACAATAAATGACAAACTTGTTTTCCTCATCCAACTTCTGGACTAATTTAGAGATAAAAAAGGAGGAACAAAGCATATAGATGTCAAATTGTCATCTTGGTTACAGTTAAGGCTGATATTGGAGAATGTGGCTCATCCTGGAAGCAAGTAGGATTTCTTCCCCACAGTCAGTTCTGGACCAGGGCAGCTTCCAGAATGGGAGACTGGCAGATGTCAGCTCCCATGAAACCTGAAGCATGGACCAGCAGACTGCAGTGTGTGCTTTCTCCCCTGGGAGGAATCAGGGAAGCAGTGGCAAGAGACCAGAGTATTGTGCTAATTGATACAAGGATAACTGATCCTTCTAAGCTTGGAAGGAAACACAAAGAAAGGGGAATTAATATGGCAACTTAACAAAAGTGCTATTTCCTCTTTCTTACTCAGCCTCCGTTCCCTGGATGTTTCCCTGGGAGCTTTGTAGGTCGGCAGGTGGTTGGGCTGGAGCAGGATTAGACATTCCTGGGTTCTCTGTCTTGATAACCTTGTAATGGTACCCAGGCCCACCATCATGCCTAAACCCGTCATCCCTCGTGCTGCTGCAGAATTTCAGGCCTTTGTCATCACCTCCCATCTGTGTTACTCCAATGGGCTCCTGTCTTCGTCAGTTTGGGCTGCTATAATAGAATTCCGTAGACTGAGTGGTGTATAATATAAGCAAGAGAAATTTATTTCTCACAGTTCTGGAGCTGGAAGTCCAAGATCAAAGTGCCGGTGCATTTGGTGTCTGGTGAGAGCCCACTTCCTGATTCGTAGATGGCTGTCTTCTTGCTGGGTCCTCACATGGTGGAAAGGGTGAGGAAGCTCTCTGGGGCTTCTTGTATAAGGGCACTAATCACACTCATGAAAGCTTTGCCCTCATGACTGTGTCACATCCAAAGGCCCCGCCTTCCAATATTATGACATTGAGTGTGGGTTTCAACCTACGGATTTTAGGGGGACACAAACTTTCAGACCATAGCAGCTCTTCACTAGTGTCCCTAAGCCAGTTCCCCCTCGAAATCAACCCCCCACTTGCACCCAGAGTGATCTTTCTAAAACCACAGATCTGACCGTGTGACTCTGCTGCTAAAACCCGCAGTAGGCTCCTCACCAGCTACAAAATGAAATTCTGATTAGCGTGACCCCTGCCGGATAAGAGCCCAGAACTTCCAGTGGAGGGGTCAGTGTGAGGATAGATTTCTGGTTGCCAGGATTGAAATTTACTCAATCTGGGTTGCCTGAAAATGTGGCTCAGAAAATTTGTGGTAAAGTTCATCTAAGCTCAAATGAAGATCAAATTCAGATTCTTCAGCTCATCAACAACCCAGAAACCCAAAGATATAGTACCTCCCTTTCAATGGCTGGATATCTGACATGCCATAAACAGGGTGTTCGGACATTGATGGATTTTCCCATCCCTCCTTACCTTCGGGTCTGTAGCAGCGGCCTCAGCCTAGAGTCTCTCACCTGGTCCTTCTCAGATGGAGGAAGAAGGTCAAAATCTGATAACAAAGTGTTATCAACTCAGGCGCTCTTCTCTCTCGGTTCACAGACTGGACCCCATAGACTTTAGGATGAAACAAATCTCCAAGTATTCTGTGCTCGCTTCCACTCCATGTGCTCCCCCCCCTCCATGTCACAGGTGATGTTTGCACCAACAATGGCAGGACTTTAACTGTGTTTTCACCCAATAGAGCGGAGTGAGAAGTGACACAGGGAGAAGATGCCTGTCTCATAACGTCTCACCATCCCATGTACCATCCAACACACTGGCGAAACGCCCTTGTCTGCCTCTGCAGTCGCTCAGCTCAGCTCTCTCCTGAACAGCCTTGGGGCTGATGATTCACTCCCCTCCCCTACTTCCCAGCCTCTTGCAGCAGGGCGTCCAGAGGTCACCTCTGTCCCCTGTCCAGTCTCCTCTGGATGTGGAAATCAGCCTGAGAGGTATAAAGTAAACTGTTTTCTGATGACAGATGGTTCTGTGGTAGAAAATAAAAGAAAGAGAAGAATAATGATACTAGTTATTCCAACTTTTCTTTTTTCTTTGGGGAAGATGTCATACATAAAACAGAAGGAAGCAAGATTTTGCCGTAAAATATACCTTCCTGGAATACTCCAGCAGTGGCTCTGTTGAGTGGTCAAGGCCTGATCTGGCTGAACTAATACATACTCAGTCAAGGATGAGAATGAGAACCCAGTCCAGGCCCCGGAGGCCCTAACAACTTCTGAGGGATGTCCTGGCGTGGGACTCGGCTCCGCAGACAGAGCAGGTAGCCAGCAGCAGCTCCTTTCCGCAGGAAATGCCGGCTGGAAGGGTGAAGCCCACAGTGCTCACCTTTGGTGGCCGTGGGCCGGTTACTCAGTGCTCACCCTGGTATCCCTCCCACGGCCAAGGGCCTGTCTTTGGATCACTGAGAAGGTGAGCAGCTGGGCTCCCTCTTGAGGTCCCACGTAAGAACCTGGGCCTGACAGATGCTACAGCCCTGACACAGGTGAAAAGGGAGAGTGGCCAGACAGCTCCACTGCTGTCAGCAGAGGGACAGACCCAGTTCCAAAACCCCACGCCAGCTTGACCCTTCCTCTCTAGATGAGGGAAATCAGTATCTGCCTGGGTACGTTTTGAAAGGATAAATGGGCTAAGGTACAAAAAAGTGACCAGCACAGTGCTTGGAACGTGATAGACACTTAGTAATTAACCGAGCAAGTGGGTTGAAGACCAAATACTGAGGCAACAGTCTTTTGCAGAAAGAAAAAAGCCTTATTGCGGGCAGCCAAGCAAGGAGACAGTAGGTAATGCTCAGATCTGTCGCCCCATCAGCTTTTTTTTTCTTTTTGGCGGTACGCGGGGCCTTTCACTGTTGCGGCCTCTCCCGTTGCGGAGCACAGGCTCCGGATGCGCAGGCTCAGTGGCCATGGCTCACGGGCCTAGCCGCTCCGTGGCATGGGGGATCTTCCCGGACCGGGGCACGAACCCGTGTCCCCTGCATTGGCAGGCGGACTCTCAACCACTGCGCCACCAGGGAAGCCCAACCCCATCAACTTTTGAGGTGGGATATTTATAGTGGAAGTAGGGAGTAAGAGGGGGAGGGGGCTTAGAAATGATTGGTGGAAGCAGTTTGTAAGTTTCAGGAGTTCTCTGCACAGCCTCGCCTGCTCTTTCTGCCTCTTCATGGGTCCTACATCTCCTAGGTGAGCAGAAGCCTGAGGCCTTCGGGTGTCTCAGGCCCCCAGTTTGGGGAGGTGGTGGGGAACAGGCCCAGGCTGGGATGTCGGGCAGGGGGTGCTTCCGAGCCCCTCTTGGAGAAAGATGCTGGGGGCTGATTCCTTAAGGTGATTTCGTGGGGCCCAGCTGCTTGCAGGACTAATTGATTCTAAAGTCCAAGGGGGCCCACAAGGCCATCAGACCCAGTCCTTATCTATCTTCAAAGGGAAAACACCGCTGCTTTAGGGCACACCTTCCTTCTCAGCTAGAAGATACCATTAGCTTTTGTTCTGTCGTTGTTCTCATTCAGAGTCCTCCTACTGGGGGAGACAACCCGCCGGATTCTATGCCTGGCCGGGTGTCTTGAGGGCCAGGGCAATGCAACTGTCTTCCCTCCCCACCCGACTCCCTGCTGTCTGGGATCTGATCTGTCAGTCTTCTGGATACTTCTAGACCTGATGAAGGTAGGACTCAGTGGAGGTACAGGGAACCATCCACTGAGACAGAAAGGTGGGCATCTGGGAGCCTGCTGGGAGTGGAGCGGTGCTCTCCCTGTGCCTGCAGCGTGAGAGGACGGCTGCCCTGTGACTCATCTGCCAGGGGCCACCTTTCCCTTAGCTTCCGCCTGGCCCTGCCGCCCCTCTGCTACATCACACGCTGTGCCCACTGGGCTCTGGGTGAAGAAGGGGCTCCTTCAGCTCCACCCTGGAGATGGGAGTAATGGGGGTGGTGCCTGCACATCCCTACACCTCGCCCCCCAGGCAGAGGGTAGGAATCCAAGGCCCTCCCCTCCCACCCCTGGCTCTGACTCTGTGTTTCTCTACCTTATTTTGCCCTCCTAGGTAGCCACTAATTCTAATTTTAACCAAGATTTTTGTTCAATCAGCATAGCGTTCCACACGTCCTAAAGAAGCCCTGTTCTTACTGCCCCTTGGAGAAAACCAGAAATGAGTACATTTAAGGAGTGGTTCGGAATGTGGGCTCCAACTGGGGGTCTCCATAGCGTATCCCCCATATGCACCCATGGGCAGGAGGTAAGCTGTGACCATCCACACTCATGGGGAGAAGCCAAAGGACAGAGACCATTAACAACAACCAACTTGGGAATCGAAAATACTCAGGTTCCACGGTGCCTCAGCTAATGGAAACGCTTTAAGATTACTTCTTTATGTACGTCACTTTGCCCAATTTTATTCATCATGGATAGAGTTCTTTTTAAAATGTTTAATTCACTTTCCTGTCTTCCCAGAAGAGTAAGTTGAAATTGATTTTACCTACTTTTCGTGACTCTGTTATCACTTTGAATATTGGTAACCGTCTGTGATACACTGGAACGCCCTCATGAACTATTTAGAAAAAACAGATGTGACAATTGCCGCCAGTCTACTATGTTTTTTGAAGTCTACTTTTCTTAATTCTTTCTCGATAATAAAAAAAATATATATTTACATAGGTAGAGTAAAAACACCTTTCTTTTCTTCCAGTTTTTAGTCTGCAGTAGACAGAGAACAAGATGAAGTCTGATAGAACTATTTGTAAATTAAGTGTCAACATGACTTGAGTGAGGGTCTAAGAGGTTCCCCGTGAGTGAAGTTCAGGATGTTTAAAATAGAAATTTTGTGGCATTTAAGCTGCCTCAAGTCCTTTTCTCACATACTCAATCACTCACCAAATAGCTCTTGAACACCTACCAGCTGCCTGGCCTTTTCTGAGCACCATGGCTACAACAGCGAACAGGAGGGCAAGCTCTCTGCCCTCCCACACCCAGCTTGCTTCCTAGCGGTTGGCTGTGGTCTGAAAGGTGAAATTGCTGAGTAACTAAGTTCCAAGTAGAAAGAATGTGGCTGCGTGTGCCTTCTGTATGTGGTCCAGAGACATACATTTAGTTCAGAAATGTGTTAGGACACGCATACATTTCTCAGACACTGCGCTCCCAAATCCCTCTAAATCCACCCCAGTCTTCTCCTGCCATTGGTGCCAAAGACACAGTTGAAAGTAGAGGAGCTCAACCATTTACAGAAAATAGAATCCTGACTTTAACTGCCATCTGTGGACAGATGGGCAGATAATTATGAGACGAGTTTCAAAAAGAAAATGTAGTTCCCAGAGTGTCCCGTCTCCTTTCCTCTCTTCCTTCCCTTCTTCCTCCCTTCCTTTTATTCATATAACAACATTTATTGAGCACCTACTACATGCCAGACCCTGGGCTAAGTACTGGAGATATAAAGTTAAAGAAGACTTACCTCTTATCCCTGAGGACCTGACACTGTAGTGAGAAGTGATTGTCGTCATCGGGGATGATGAATACCAGGATGGAGATGCACTGCTGCACAGGGAGATCTGGGGACACACAGGGGAGAGATTTAATCCAGAGTGAGAAGAGGAAAGAGAGCACCAAGGAGGGCTTCCTGGAGGAGGAGGCAGCGAAACTAAATTTTGCAAGATGAGTGACAATGGGTCTGCCTCTCACCTTTGACATCTAACCACCAAGTCGGATCCTATAGGTTGGAAGTCCCACCTAGGCGAGGTGGGCAAGAATGGAACCATCTGGGGTATGGAAGGCAGGAAGTGTTGTTAGAACCCTTTAAAGACCCCCAGTGTTCATATCCTTCCTCACTGGCCACCTCCGAGGCCTATTTTTAAGATGATTCTGAGCCAAGTCCTTTTTAGAACTGGTAACCTCTGAGAGGGGCGGTTGGACCAGCAGACACTGGGTTTGTCTATTTGTGACCTCAATGCCCCTGCAAGCTGGTGGAGCCTGGTGGGTCATCAGGTGGCACTTTTGTTCAGTGAGCATTTTTTGTGCACCTACTGTGTGCCAAGCCCTGTCCCAGGCAGTGGGAGCCATGTGAGCAGACAAGCCCTCGGCCCTAAGAGGCTGACAGTGTATTATGTGTAATTTGATGATCTCAAGCAAAACAAAGTCCTCCAAACATGCCCTCACTCACTTGAACCCACTCAAGGTTTCTTTAAAAAAAAAAAAAAAAAAAACTATTGACTAACCCCTTTTCTTCTTTGCAAAAATTTCTTCTCAAGGACTGAAACATGAGTTTCTGCTTCCCTGCTCAAGTATGCAGTGTTTTAATGAACTGTTTTCTTCCTGTGTTGCTTTTGTCAAGAAAAATAAGAGCACCCCTTTCCTTTCTCCTAATGACGCAGCAGAGAACATTTTCAACTCGACACTCCCCCATTTCCTCTCCCCACCCCTTCCCAAACCAATTTGGCATTTGTCCACTTTCCACCTTCAGGTTCAAAGTGAGTCTATGTGCTGTGAGAACAAGGTCATGTCTGGAACTCATCTCTACCCTGTGTGCCGTGACATTTTAGGTTTCGCTTTTTTCAGCAGAAATACCTGGGCTTGGTGGGGAGGAATCAAGCAGATCTGAGTTCGAATCCTGTCTCCTGCATTTACCACTGATGTGAACTTGGGCGGGTCACTTAACCTCCCTGACCCTGTTTCTTCCTCCATAAAGTTGAGCTGAACCATCAAGCCCAACTGTTGACCCTTCCAGGTTGGAAGGGATAGTGACAAATGCTGGGACAGGAGAGAGAGGGTCATCCTGAAAATACACCGGGAGTAAAGACATAGGAAATCAGCCCAGCGTCAAGACAATTGGGCCGCCAATGGAATCACTTGTCAAACTGCCCACCACAGTCCTGGCCCCCCTGAGGCTCAGTTAATGCTTCTTCCTGTCTCATCCACCTTCTCCAGTGAGACCAAGGTCAGGGACGACCCAGACAGCTTTGGTCTATCCCATGTGTTCTGGGATTGTCAGGATGGCCCCGATTTCCTTTCAAATGTTCTCTGCAGATATCCTCATATAACATCAAAATTGTTGAGAAATCCAATATTTCAGCATATAACCAATGACTCTCAGACTACCTCTCATATGGGAAACTAGCACAAGTGTGCCTTGTTCAAGAATAAGTCCTGTGTTTTGTTTCCAAAACGCCGTTCATATAGCTGTGAGGTCTCTATGGGGCAGACCAAGAGAATGAGGTTGGGTCCACGCAGCCTGTCTCACTGAAGTCTGCTCAGGGCTCTTAACACCCTGGCTTCTGTGTGGCCTCCTGAATTCTTCAGGCTCTGCAGTCAAGCACTGTGTTTGGTTCCTTGGCTTTAACAACTCCCTTTCTGATTACCTGCTGTGCACATGGGCCACTTGGAGGCCATTTTCAATCTATGATTTTGATTGATTTTCATAAGAATCCTGCAAGGTAAATCTTTTTTTTTTTTTTTTTTTTTTTTTTTTTTTTTGCGGTACGCAGGCCTCTCACTGTTGTGGCCTCTCCCGTTGCGCAGCACGGAAGGCTCCAGATGCGCAGGCTCAGCCACTGGGCCATGGCTCACGGGCCCAGCCGCTCTGCGGCATGTGGGATCTTCCCGGACCGGGGCACGAACCCGTGTCCCCTGCATCGGCAGGCGGACTCTCAACCACTGTGCCACCAGGGAAGCCCTAAGGTAAATCTTTGTTTTCACGTTGCAAGGGATATAGACAAATGTTAATTGCCCCAGGCCAGGGAGGGCTACTGTACAGACATATTGGAAGTAAAGAAACACAGGGTCTCTGGGTGTCAAGACAATGGAAACTCAAGGAGAACAGGGAGATTGTTCTGGATCAGGTGTGTCCTCAGAAGCAGGCGTGCACGTGCTGGGTCCCACCTGAGTGTCTGCCGGACAGTGATTCAATTTATCCAGGCCTCTGTAGCATCTGCAGCTGCTTCTCTTGCCCCTACTCTCTCCATTTCTCTTCAAGCACCTTCTTTCTGCCTCAAGGCTTCTGCTGACTCGTGGGTTTCCTCACTGTCCTTTCCTGGCTGACATGCAGCCCCTGGAGTCCCCTCCGTGTGTCTCTCCGCAGCTACCCTCCGGTGCAGCAGGCAGAGTCTTTCTGCAGGACCCCCTGAGGGCCTCTGCAGCTCCCACAGGGCTGCCTTGGAGGTTCCCAGGTCCAATCAGTGGTGGGGTCACATGTGCAGAACAGGGTCACCCATGCTCAAGGAATAGCCAGGAGCTGCTCTATGAAGAGCCACAGCCGGGCAGCTCAGCACCGTAGCCTGGTCAAGGACTGGCCCCTTTTATAGATGAGGAAATGGACCCCGAGGAAGATTCAGTATTAGTGAGTGGCAGAGCAAGGACCGAAACTCAGTCCTGGCATCTCCAAACCCGTCACACCCCTCTGCTTCCTGTTTCTGCCCATCATGCAGGATCAGAGGGAAGACAAGCTTCTCCTGGCTGCTGCCTGCTTTTCACCTCTGTCCTGATGTGACCTGAGTGTCCATCATCCCCAAACATTCCCCTCGCCTCTCAGCAGCTGGCCAAGACTTGGAAGTCCCCCTGCTAGAGTCCCTAACGAATCAAACAGGAGGGCCCCGGTCTCCCGGAGGACCCAGTGAACCCGCCATTGGCCTGATGGCCAGGTGGGTCCTGGGACAGTGTGAAAGCCCAGGCTCATGGCACCAAGGCTGCACTTAGGAAATAGAGGGCCAGCAGGAAAAGTGGCTGCAGCTCTGGGCAGCTTGAAGCACCCGTGGGTGAGTACAGACGTGCAAGGCCTCCACTTCCATCTTCCATCTAGGCACCCCCAGTCCATAGCTGGTCAGGTTTCTGGGCCCCAAACTGGAACACGTGGTCCAATATATCATGTTTAGACAGTGAGACAAAAGATTCAAAATCAGGACTTCCCTGGAAAATCCAGTCCCTCCTGTGGTCTTCAGGTGGGTGTTTGGTTGGGTTCAACTTCGTGTGCGAGCTCTCCCGTCAACCACAGGTGGCTGGGGCCCAGGAAGGAGGCGTCTCTTGCAAAGGCGCCCTTGAGAGACGCGCTCTCCCCAGGGCAGGCGGCCCCAGCTACTTCTCAGCTCCTGTGGTAAACTCGAGAAGATCAAGGGAGAAGGAACCTGTCACGTCCTCCTTCTCCTCTGCCCGCCCCACCCCGTCTTCATTCTGTCTCCCCTCAGCCCTGATTTGCTCTCTCTTCCCAGCTCGCTGCATGCCTGAAGTGCCCCAGTGAGTCCTCCCACTTTGCAGATGAAGAAATGGAGGTCTTCGGGGGACTTCCCTGGTGGTCCATTAGGTAAGAGTCTGTGCTCCCCGTGCAGGGGGCCTGGGTTGGATCCCGGGTCGGGGAACTAGAGGCCACAGGCGTGCCACAACGGAGATCCCACATGCCACAACTAAGACCTGGTACAGCCAAAATAAATAAATAAATAATTTTTTAAAAAGAGAGAGAAAGAAATGGAGGTCTTCAGGACGTAAGGACACTTTCCAAGATCATAGAAGACAGGTTAGCTGGAAAGTTTCTATAATTTAAGACTCAATCTGGCAGCCCGTCTGTCCCCGAGAAGGCCTGGTACCACATGTCCAGTGCTGAGTTGGGCACCATGGGAATTAAAACACAAAAGAATAAAATTCCTACTCAAGAGGTATGTGGTCTACATCTGGAGATAAAACTAGAAAACGGAGTAGGGACTGAAATGCAGCCTGAGCTCTGCTCTCCAAGTAGTAGTTGCCCTGGTAGGGGTTGGAAGAGACGCCTTTTTAAAACTTGCACCAAAGGTACTGTGTGGACTAGGAAAGACCTTAAGAGGTGAGATCCCCCAGGACTGGGCAAGCTAGACAGACAGAGTTGTTTAATGTTGAGACAATTGGTGGTAATAGGGAGCCACTGTGTGTTACGGAGCTACTGAATACCGAGACAGGCTGGGGGAAGCCAGCAGTGAGAGGGGCTGCCGGATGCACTGGAGAGGGAGAGCCTGGGACGAGGCGTGTCACAGCCCACAGCCAATGCGGTGATGATGGGGACAGCCCAGAGCTGGGGCTGACGATGAAGTCAGCCCCGCCCCCAGCCCAGGCCATCACCCACGTTCACAGGGCCACTTACAGCCCCTCCTCCCCAGCACTTAGCCCAGTGGTAAGTTAACATCCATGTGTGGTCATCTGATGAAGGTCTGTGGACCTTCCCCTCCCCCACCCCCAGACTGAATGCTCTGCGGCGGCAAGGGTTGTATATTTTTCTGTCTTTTTTTGTTTAATTGGAGT
Source organism: Delphinus delphis (assembly GCF_949987515.2). Taxonomy (NCBI): domain Eukaryota; kingdom Metazoa; phylum Chordata; class Mammalia; order Artiodactyla; family Delphinidae; genus Delphinus; species Delphinus delphis. The sequence continues at coordinate 160,935,953 of NC_082683.1, forward strand.
ATAGTTCATTTACAATGTTGTGTTACTTTCTGCTGTACAGCAAAGTGAATCAGTTATACATATACATATATCCATTCTTTTTTAGATACTTTTCCCATGTATGTCATTACAGAGTATTGAGTAGAGTTCCCTGTGCTATACAGTAGGTCTTCATTAGTTATTGTTTTATATATAGTAGGGCATATATGTCAATCCCTATCTCCCACTGTATCCTTCCCCTATTTTTTTGTCTTGTATCCCCAGCACTTAGAAGTCACTCCACAAATGACCATTGAATGAATGAAAGAATGAATGAATGAGGGAAAAAGTGATCCGTGACCAAACTGGGCACTTTGATAAAGGAGTTTTATATTTGCTTTCAGTTTTCCAATGTCCACTTCCTCGGTGGGTGAAATGATATATTTTTCTCTTTCCTTCTGCTTCCAAAGGTAGAGTAATAGTAACACTTTTAAAAAAGATTGGTGGGACTTCCCTGGTGGCGCAGTGGTTAAGAATCTGCCCACCAATGCAGGGGACATGGGTTCGATCCCTGGTCCGGGAAGATCCCACATGCCGCGGAGCAACTAAGCCTGTGCGCCACAACTACTGAGCCTGTGCTCTAGAGCCTGTGAGCCACAACTACTGAAGCCCGTGCGCCTAGAGCCCGTGCTCTGCAACAAGAGAGGCCACCACGATGAGAAGCCTGCTCACCGCAATGAAGAGTACCCCCTGCTCACCGCAAATAAAGAAAGCCCGTGCACATCAATGAAGACCCAATGTGGCCAAAAATAAAAATAAATAAATCTGGAAAAAAAAAGATTGGTATTCCTCTGGAATCTTTTTTTGTTCTTTTTTTTCCTCTTTCAGCCTCTGACCATGAAAATAAAACATGGTCATTATAGGAATTTTTTAAGTAGAAAAAAGAATAAAGAAGCTGGAAAAAAAAATTACTCGTGACCCCATCATGAAGATGCTTCAATAGTCAGTTTGTTGGCGTATTTCTTTCAGGACTCTGACATCTCTTAGGGGCAGAATAAGATTTCAAAGGCCTTGGCCTCAGGACTTGTTCTCAGGCCTCCTTCCCAGCTGCCTCACTCACAGCCATTTCTCCAATTTACCAGGGAACCATTCCTTACCCTTCTCCCCTGCTCTTGTCCTAGCACTTTCCCAAGGCCTTAACGAGCTTTGGGAAGGCCGCCCTCCACTTAATGATGGAAATGAAGCGACTTTGGACTTGAGCTTTTCCCCTGCATCTGGCAGCCAAGCTCTCATGGTGTTGGGTGTCAGGTGTACGGGTGTTTGGCATTATGTTAATCTCTTGCACTATTATTCTTTTCCAATTTTTCTGTCCCTTTCCAGACTAGTTGACATTTCAAACAGTTGACTCAGCCATCAGCGTGTCACTAAAATGAGGTGTGAAGTTTCTTCAAAATTACTTGCCTAAGACATTTATAATTTCTGGGTTTTCAAGATGACACTGTTCCTTCTGAGTCTCTCCTGGGAACAACACTGGTCCTTTGGAAGCCACAAAGGAAGCACAGGCAGGGGCGGAGAGAGGTTTCATCTGCATGCTCAATCTATACAATTGGTGACTGCAGCTGCAGGTGCTCTGAGGAGGACTCTGAGCCACGTCCAAGTTCACTGGGAAAAAGTAATGTGGTTGATTAGTTATGTCTGCCATGGGAATGGAATAGGAATGGGGAATGGAATGTCTTTTGCCGGCCTGATTATAAGATGGTTAGGCTTGCAAGGAGCATAATGATTCTATGGTGAAGGCAAATTAAATTCAAAGTCAAATAATATGTGCTAAATGAGTGGTATTACTGGACTTCCCATGAGGGAGAAATCAAAACCGGCTGGGAGGTCCTGAAAGGAAGTCAGACAATGGCTGCGCAGGGAAGAGATGAGAATAAACTCCAGACTAAGGAAAGAATTCGAGGAAAGTACCATCATGACATGTTTAAGGGGGATGTGAAGAGACCAGCCTCTTCAAAGTCAACATCAAACTTTAGAATATGTGTAGCCAGACCTTACTGGGTAAGTTAAAACACATCTAGTACAGAGTAAAAATGCATTTAAACTTTTTAAAGTGATGACTACCTTTTTAAACTTGTGAAATGTTTAAAAATGCCGGGGGGTGGGGTGGTGTAAGAATGATATAACAAAAACTTATTCTTAATTATTCATATATTGTCATATTTGTCCCATCTCTTTTTATTTTCAAAGAAATAAAATATTGTATGTAAGATTTCAATCCTTTTGACTGTCACCCCATCCAATTCCCCAGGAGCAACCACAATCACTATCAGAAACTTGAAGTCTGTCTTTCTAGACCATTTTAAATATTTTTACATACCAACTTATGTACATTTTTGACCTTTTTTTGACTTTTTTTCATCCCTTCAGTTTCAAGAACTAATGATAATTCTCTACTTCAAATTAGCTCAAATACAATCCTCTTCTTGCCAACCATGCGTCCTCAGCTATTTTCTTTAGACCCCCTTGGGACCCTCCTGCCATTCCCATCACCTCCCCTCACATTCCCCTGCCCCTCCCCCAATATGCTGCCTCTCCCTTCTTGCAGAATAAACCTTATACTTTTCTTTCTTCCCTTTCTCCAAGCCCACTCCAAATGATTTCCCCCTTATTTTGAACTCCTCTAATACTGATATATAAAACCTGGCCGATATGACTACCCATTTTTATAAGTTGAAGGTTTCCACTGTATTAAGTATTTAGATGAATTAGAGAATGACCAATAGGAGAGGCCAGATTTCTCTTGTATTCATCATACTCTACAACACAGAGCGAGGCTTAAAATGGATCTTAACAGTTGCTTAATGGATGAATAAAGCCATTCTGTAGAGTTTTTCTCTGTCAAGTGTCAGAGGCTGATAACCATCCCTCTTTTTCTAAATAATAGAAGGGATTCCTAACGTGGGGTCTACAGACCTTAAAGTGTTTGTCAGTAGAACCATATCTCAGTATAATTGGATTCTTCTGTAGTTTTATGTATTTATTTTATTCATTTAAAAACATTATTCTGAGAAGGTGTCTGAAAGCTTCTCTAGACTGCCAAAGGGATCCATGGCAACAACAACAACAAAAGGATAAAAGTCCCTATGCCCTTGACGTTTAGTTGGGCATGTTGCTGTGTAGAATAGAGATATACTTTCTAGTTTGTTCTGACAAGTGTAATGCTATAGAAATGGCATCTGCAATTCCCTCAAAGAGTCCTTAAAAAGAAGGAATATATCCTTTCTCTCTTCCTCCCTTCTGCTTCCTGGATTCCAGACATAATGGCTGGAGCTGCAGTAGCTATCTTGGGCCTTGGGAATGGAAGCCACAGATGGTAGTGCAACAAGATAGAAGACCTGGTTCCCTGACAACATGGAAGGCTGCACAAGCCCTAGGATGACTACCTCCAGACTTCTTACATATGAGAAGGAAATAAAATTCTAGTTTACTTAAGCTACTGTTATTCTGGGTTTATGTTACTAGCCGGTAGGCCTAAACCAAATTAATGCAGCAAGCCTTTCTGAAGATAAATCGAAAATGGTGTTGTTTATCTAAAGATTTTTCAGAAATCATCTTTCATTCTAGAGAAAGAATCATTTCAGACCTAAGCGATGACTCTTTCAGGGCCTAATCATATACGTAGTATTCTTTTAAAAAAAAGCTAGTTGTGTGGAAACATATTTTATTCAGTTTCCATTTTCTGACACAACTACTAAACTTGGTAACTTTTTGAAATTCTCATTTTTCAGCCACTCCTTTAGTCTGCTTTTGTCTCCCCCAAAGAGCATTTATGAGTAGACTAGCTTGGTGCCCACCAACTCTTAATTTATGACAGTGGTTCTTTTAAGAACATGTCTTAAGTATTTTAAAAACCAAATAGTAAAGATTTTTCTGGCATGTCCATTATATTATTGATGGATTCAGAATATATGTATGATATCATAACCATCAATAACACATTTTTTTAAGGATGATGTGGTTACTGAAAGGTATATAATAGCAGTGCCTTTCTTCAAAAAAAATTATGATATAATTAGGGCAATAGACATGAAAAGATCAGTAGCATACAACATGTGTCATAAGAACAATGCAATCAGCAAGTGATAAGGTAATTCAGAAGAGGGAGCAACTACAGTCCTTGGAAGAAGGATACAGTTCTGATAAAGGAAAAGGAGCAATGACAATGAAGACTAGAAGAAAGAAGGAAATGGGTCTACCAGTTGGCTGGAGGAGAAGTCTAGCTCAAATGACATCTCTGTAAAGCCCTTCCTGACTTCCCCAGGTGGAATTAATCCATCTTTCCACATAGCTATGTTTCTGTGTAGCTTTGTGTGTTTTTTTTTAATTGAAGTGTAGTTGATTTACAATTTTGTGTTAATTTCTTCTGTACAGCAAAATGATTGAGTTATACACACACACACACACACACACACACACACACACACACATATATATATATATACATTCTTTTTTATATTCTTTTAAAATGGATAAAGAAGATGTGGTACATATATACAATGCAATACTACTCAGCCGTAAAAAAGAATGAAATAATGCCATTGGCAGCAACATGGGTGGACTTAGAGATTATCAAGAGATTATCACACTAAGTGAAGTAAGTCCATATAGCTTTGTGAATGTTTCTAATATCACAGGAGGCTGATACATCCTCATTTTTTATAAGCCCCACACCTACATGAGCTTCTAAAGTTACCATGAATGAGTATAATTTTTTATGAGTGTACATACTACATCTTTTAATGAACCATCCCCACTTAATATTTTCTTTAAAATTACATAAACAAGTCACATTTATCGTAGAATTATTTTAAGATATCTAAGTAGGGACTTCCATGGTGGTGCAGTGGTTAAGGATCCACCTGCCAGCGAAGGGGACACGGGTTTGAGTCCCTGCAGTCCCGGAAGATCCCACATACCGCGGAACAACTAAGCCCGTGCGCCACAACTACTGAGCCCGCGTGCTGCAACTACTGATGCCCGCGCGCTGAGAGCCCATGCTCTGCAGCAAGAGAAGCCACCGCAATGAGAAGCCCGCACACCATGACGAAGAGTAACCTCTGCTGGCCACAACTAGAGAAAGCTGGTGTGCAGCAACAAAGACCCAACACAGTCAAAAATAAATAAATAGTTAAATAAGTTGTTGTAAATCTAGAATAACCATATTGAACTCATCGAAAGCCCAATTGTTTTAAAAATAAATAAAGTATCTAGGTAAACACAAAAAAGGAAATTAAAATTCCCATTTCTAATCCCACAAGCCAAAGATAAGACAGAAACACTATTAATATTTTAGTGTACATCCTCACACAGTCACACATATAGGTTTCACTTTTTTGATTCTGGCCTGGAAATCTGGGTCTAATTTTTCTGGAATGGCCATCCCAATATTTGTGGAATGCATGAAGATATATACATTTCAGAGTGTTCTGACTGAAGCTACCCTGAGCATGGACCCAGAAGCTGAGGTGGGCAGCCAGCTGGTGAAGTGAACCAAGTCCTGAAGAAGACCTTTGCTGCATCAAAGAAATGATAACCACAGGAGGCTTTAGTGTGTTACAGGCTTTGAGTGGAGAGAATGGAAGAGGCTTTCTCAGAGAGCTTAACGAAGAACTCATCCTCAGGCAGCCACTGCTGAGGTTCCATTGTGAAACACTGTCATTTAATTGTCTCTCTTAATTAAAAAAATTACTGAGGTGAAATTCACATGATATTAAAAAATTAGCCTTTTTTTTTTAAAGTGAGCAATTCAGTGGCATCCAATCATTCACAACGCCTTGCAGGTACCGCTTCTAAGTAGGTCCAAACTATTTCCACCACTCCCAAGTAAAGCACCACACCCAGTCTCACCTCATCCCACCTTTCCCCTAGCCCCTGGCAACAACCCATCTGTGTTATGTCTCTATGGAGTTACCTCTTCTGAACGTTTTATGTAAAAGGAATCAAATAATATGTGACATTTTTGTCTGGCTTCTTTCACTTAGCATAATATTTTCAAGATTCATCCACAGTGTAGCAAGTATTCGTTCTCCCTCTTTATGGATGAAACATATTCCATCCTATGTATATACCAGAATCTGTTTATCCATTCATCTGTTGATGGACCTTTACTTTCAGCAAGGTACCTATAAAAGGAAAGATTTGCAGATCTGGGGTTTACAGACAGGGTCTCATAGGGAGGGGGCAGTGGTTCATTTGGGGTCACCATGTCAGCCCATATCACTCTCAGTTTTGTAGTGTCTAGTACACTCAAGTACCCCTGGGGTATAACTGGTGGGACTCAGAAAACCTCATTATAATTCTACTCCATATTTGCTTCCCAAATTTCCACCTACGTGAGACAATCAGGACAGAAAAGTTTATCCCCGTTTTATAGATGAGGGACCTGAATTCCAGAGATTAGAAATCAGATGACCTGGCTGGGAAATATTCATTGTCAGGGCACACTCAGTCCTTGTGATCAAATTTATCCCTCACCTCCTTTAAACGGTTACCACTAACAATAACCACAGTGAAAGACAAAGACCTGCGTGGGAGGGAGATTTGCGTGTCAGGAATAAATCTGGTGGCAAATGAATGGAAGTGAACAATTGCAATTCTGTAAGAGCAGGAATGACACTGGTACCGAGGACGGAGAATGCCTTTCTCCATCCAACACTCCATCCTCGCTGTTCTCTATCTGCTGCCCACGCATCAAAGCATTTGAGCAGGAATTCCCATTTCACCTCTGTGGATCCTGCTTCCTGTAGATCTGGGAAGATGGCATCCTGGACATGGTGGGCGTGGGGTGGGCAGAGAATGTTCCGAATGGAAGCAGGCAGCACTATGCCTTTTACACGTAGAGGCACTTAGGCAATGTTTGTGGGCTGAATGGACAAATGAACTGGCTCAAAGCTCTTTTGAATCCTTTGCAACTTTTTCTGCTAGGCAGCTTATTCTCTTTGCATCATAAACAAAGTCTCCATGCAACGGTGGCCATCAATAGACCAGAGCCTGTGCTTTTCCCCTGTCTCTAGGAGAGAAAGGGGAAGCAGAGCTTTCCTATGTGTGTTAGTTAGGGTGGAGGCTAGACAGCTCTAGCAGAAATCCCAAGATGTCAGTGGCTTAAAGCAGGGGTCTCCAACCACCGGGCTGGACCAAGGCCTGTTAGGAACCGGGCTGCACGGAAGGAGGTGAGTGGTGGGCGAGCGAGCAGTGCTTCATCTGCTGCTCCCCAGTGCTGTCATTACCACCTGAACCATCCGCCTGACTCATCCCCCCGACCCCCTGCCATCTGTGGAAAAATTGTTTTCCACGAAACTGGTCCCAGTTGAGGACTGCTGGCTTAAAGAACAAATATGTGTAGAGAAAAGGGAACCCTCATACACTGCTGGTGGGAATGTAAATTGGTGCAGCCACTGTGGAAAACAGTATGGAGGTTCCTCAAAAAACTAAAAATAGAGCTACCCTATGACCCACCAATTCCACTCCTGCATATATATCCGAAAAAAACAAAAACACCAATTTGAAAAGAGACATGCACCGCAATGTTCATAGCAGCATTATTCACAATAGCCAAGATATGGAAGCAACCTAAGTTTCCATCAACAGATGAATGGATAACGAGGACATGGTACATGTATACAATGGAATATTACTCAGCCATAAAAAAGAACGAAATTTTGCCATTTGCAGCAACATGGATGGGTTTGGAGGGCATTGTGCTAACTGAAGTAAGTCAGACAGAGGAAGACAAATACTGTATGATATCACTTATATGTGGAAACTAAAAAATACAACAAACTAGTGAATATAACAAAAAAAGAAGCAGACTCACAGATATAGAGAACAATCTTGTAGTTACCAGTGGGGAGGGGCGGAGAGGCAGTATAGGGGTGAGGGAGTAGGAGGTATAAAAAGAAAATTTCTAAAAATTTAAAAATTAAAAAGAACAAATACATTTAGATCTCTCTCCTGTACAGTTTCACGTGAGCATTCTAGGCTGGTGGGCAGCTCTGTTTTGCCTGGTCCTTCAAAGAAAAATGGTACAAATGAACCTATTTATAAAACAGGAATAGAGTCACAGATGTAGAAAACAAACTTATGGTTTTACCAAGGGGGGAGAGCTGGGGGGAGGGATAAATTGGGAGAACTGGATTGACGTATACACACTACTATATATAAAATAGATAACAAACAGGGACCTACTGTATAGCACAGGGAACTCTGCTCAATACTCTGTAAAGACCTACATGGGAAAAGAATCTAAAAAAGAGTGGATATATGTATATGTATGACTGATTCACCTTGCTGTACAGTAGAAATTAATACAACATTGTAAATCGACTGTACTCCAATAAAAATTAATTTACAAGAAAAAAAAAAAAAGACCCAGGCTCCTTCCTAGTCATTGCTGTGTCATCACTGAGACATTGTTGTCATCTGCATGTCAGAGCTTAGTTGCTACAAGTTCCAACTGGCCAGCTGGTGGAAAGAGAGAAAAAGCACGCAGGAGGAGACCCTACTGTCTTGAGGCCTAGCAGGAGTTGCACACATTACCTCTGCTCAATTCTATCGGCAAGAACTTCATCCCATGAGCATACTAACTGCAAGGGAGGTGGGGAAATACAGTTTAGCCATGCGCCCGGAAGAAAGCGAGGATAGATCAATTCACACACATGCTTGCTCTCTCCCTACTACCTCGTGACCCCTCTCCAAACTGCCATGTTTCATTGGTCATCCACCTTGCGCTGTGGTCTTTGTCTAATTCTGCCGGTAAAGAAAACGAGGCTCAGAGAAGTTAAACGACTGTCCTGGGGCACACAGCCAATAGGCGAGAAGCCAAGAGTTGAGTCCAAACGTGTCTGACCACACAAGTCTCCCATCATCACCACCCTGCCTCTCCTGACGTGAGCAATGCCTTAACAGGACAAACTCGGAGGCTCCCAAGCCCCCTTCCCGTGAAAGAAGTTGTGTTCACATGAGCGACCGTGCTGGACAACACAAGGACAGAGGTCGGACACGCGTGCCCATCTCAAGCCTTTGCTTCAGCGAGTCTGTGTCCCCTCGTTCACAGCTTCCTCCTTGTACCAGAACGATGGGAGGGCTGTGAATCCGCAGGAAAACTCTTCTTCCAAAGACCAGAAAAGGAGCTGGGCCCTCAAAACAGCAATAAACTCCACAAGGTTTTATGAATTTAAACAGTGTAATCCGTGGCAGGGAGGGGTTCAAGGGCCACAGACAGAGCCTGAATGAGTCCCAGAGGAAAAGAAAGGGAGAGCCGGGCTGTCCATCTGTTTATTGGGAACACTGTTCCTCCAGCCCAAACTCCATAATAGGGAAGCGGAGAGTGGCCCTTTAAGGGAGTTTTGACTCTTAGGGCCGGAAAAGAGCAAACGATGCTTCTTTGGTCTGCAAAATACAGGCCTCAGACTTTCCATTTCCCTCTCCTCTCCCTCTCCGATCCCCCCCCTCCACCCCCAGCCCTGGGGTTTTTGGTCTTTTGCTTGCATGAAAATTTATTTCACGTCTTGACACTGTTGAGATAGTCCATAGCACCTTCTTAGGATGAGATGAGCAAGAAGCTGCAGGAAATGGAATCAACATTTCCACAGTCTGGGCAGCGGAGCTTTTGGAGAATAAAACGGAGAAAGCTGAACCTCGTCTTGTGGAAGCGTGAAGTCTGAGGGGCTCTGCCGTCCCAGCCTGGTCCTCAGAGTCGCTGGAGCCCTTATCACAGCTGTGGGGGAGGCTGGCTCAGCTGCTGGGCCTGGGGACAGAGCCTGCTCTGTGGTGTCTCTGACAGAGGCAGGAAGGCAGGAGATGGCTTTGTGTCCGGAGAGCCTCCAAATTACGAGGATGTCCGTCGATGGATTTCACCACCCTGGGCAGTCTTTTCTTCTCCAGAATCCTTCTGGTGTTGTTATAAATGCCGAGGAGACAGCTCTTGTTTTTAAGGGACTGAGAGAGAGATTCGTGACTCCGCTTGTTCCAGCTTAGGGGTAAAGACAGCTGGACGGTTTATGGCAGGCGCTGTGGCATGGATGGATGCCACCTGATGAAGACCAGAGCTTCTCAGACCAACTTGCCCAGTGCAGTCAGGGCTTGTCTGAGGCCCTTCACAGGCACCTAGACACAGGCCGAGTCAGCCTCCCCCTCCCCTACTTGTTAATAGGCTCCCGCCTCCAGGGATGCGATGGGTGGTGTGTGCATGTGTCCATGTGGGTGTGAGTGTACAGCAGGAGGTCTCCTGGGGTCACAGTTAACTTGGCAAATTCGCCACAGGTCAGGTTCAGTCCTTCAGGCTCAAGAATCTAATGTCACTCACAATGAGTGTGCCCATTTTCTCAAGGGCCAATTAACACTAACCTGGCTCACAGAGACTGATGTATAGACCAGAGAGCCCTGATTCAAAGTGAGAATACAGTCACTGGGAGGGCCAGTCAGAGCATTCCCAGTTGATGGGTGAGTAATGTGGGAAATGAAAGTGTCACTGGGACTTTGCTTGGTAAACATGGCTGAGGAACAAGGGGAACAGATCACATTCATTAACTTAAATGGTCTATTATCCGCTCACTCCTGTTCCCCACACCACAGTCACACCAAACAACTTGCGGTTCCACGGAAGTGGCACATTGCCTATTGTGTGCATTTGTTGGTTCCCCATCCAGTATCCTTTCCCCTCCTAAGGCTCAAACTGTTATCACAGTATCAGCCACGCACACCCCATGGGCTACAGGGAGACCGACTCCATCTGCAGTTCCCAATCCAAACTGAACCATGACTGGCCCCCCAAAACTCCATTAAAAATTCCATACTCCAAACAAAGCATCAATTGGGGCAGAAAAGTATATCTGAAGCTCACATCCTCCAGACAAATTGTTCTCAATTTGTGGGAGTGATTGGGTAATACTACCCCTTGCGGCATTTTAGAAACGTATAAGGCCCTTTTAGCTGTCATAGTGCTTGGGAATGTTAGGTGTTACCGGCATTTAGTTTGTAGATGCCAGGAATACTAGATATTCTGCAATGTGTAGACTATTCCACACAGCAGAGAACTGTCTATAGTCCTGTAAGACCTGTGTATGTCTTATCTGACATCAGTGTTGGTAAAAATCCTGTTCTTTTAGTTTGAGTTGCCCCCAGAGCAGATCTTGAAGTATAGGCTTATGTGTGGTTTATTTAGGAGGTGATTTCAGGAAGCAAAGAGTATGTGATGGTTAATTTTATGTGTCAACTTGACTGGGCCATGGAGTGTCCAGATATTTGGTTAAACATTATTCTGAGTGTGTCTGTGAGGGTGCTTCTGGATGAGATTAACATTTGAACTGGTTGACTGAGTAAAGCAGATTGCCCTCCTCAGTGTGGGTGGGCCTCATCTAATCTGTTGAAGGCCTGAAGAGAACAAAGGCTGAGTTGGTTGAGTCCAACTCTCTCTCTGCCTATCTTTGAGCTGGAACATTGGTCTTCTGCTCCTTTTGGACTTGGATTCAAATCGAAACACCATCAGCTCTCCTGCCTCTCAGCCTTCAGACTTGGATGGAACTGCACCATTGGCTCTCCCAGGACTCCAGCTTACTGACTGCAGACCTTGGAACTTCTCAGCTACCATAATAAATAATCTCTTATAATAAATAATCTCTTTCTTTCTCCCTCTCTCTCTCTCTCTCTCTCTCTATATATATATATTTAATATATATTCGATTGTATAAATTATTATATAATACATAATATAAAATAATCTATTTTCTAGTATATATTTTATAATTACATATTATATAATTATATATATGTATGTGTGTGTGTGTATATATATGTATATGACATATATATTCTCCTATTGATTCTGTTTCTTTAGAGAACCCTGACTAATACAGAAAGTGAAGCAAGGAAAGAGAAAAAACTAATAGTGACTGGGGCTCAATCCCACGTGAAGAATGAGAAGCATCTATCCAGGGTTCCTTGTTGGCCAGGAGTGTCCCAGACGCTACACTCGCCTCCACTTCCCAGTTGTGCAGGTGCTGTTATGTGTGCCCCACTGGTACCCAGGGTGGGAGATGCCTGGGGCAGGAAGCCAACATGCTTGGGGTGCACTTGAGGCAAGCCTCCCTTTCCCGAAGGCGGGAGTCTGCCTGGACTGCATACTGCAGCAACAGCTGGACTCAGTGTCTGGTAGGCAGAATACTAGCCCCCAGGTATGCCTGCATCCTAATCCCCCGAGCCTGTGAATGCTACCTCCCAGCAAAAGGGACTCTGCAGATGTGATAAGTTAAGAATCTCAAGGAGAAAGTATTAACCAGGATTATCCAGTTGGGCCTGATGTAATCACAGCACTCCTTATAAGAAGGACACGGGAGAAGTCAGAGTCAGAGAAAAAGGGCGTGTGATGATGAAACAGAGGTTGGAGTGATGCACTCTGGAGGTGGACAGAGGGGCCGAAAGCAGGTGGCCACGAGAAGCTGACAAAGGTAAGGATGTGGATTTTCCTTTCAGAGCCTCTAGAAGGAACCAGCCTTGGCAACATCTTGACTTTAGCACAGAAATTGTCTTTGGACTTCTGGCTTCTAGACCTGGAAGAGAATAAATCGGGGTTGTTTCAAACCACTAAGGTGGTGGTAACTTGTTACAGCAACCGTAGGAAACTAATACACGAAGGTGTGTCGGAGGGGACATGAGGCAGCCGATACATCTGGTTATAATTAATTGAGCCTAGAACCTGAGTCTGTTTTATGTACAAACCCAGGGCACATTTTTCACAGTTTTAGAATACACCAGATTTTCTAGGGAAGACTGGGGGTCCACTACTCAGAAGTTCACCGAGAGTCGTTCCCCACTTCCGGCAAAGCTACCTGTGATGGCTGAGTCGCCAAATCCACAGACGTATATCCGCCTGTGTTTGTCACGGTCCCCTTTATGGAGATTCTAGGTGCAGATGCCAACATCTCACTATGTCTTCTAGAGTAGTTGTGTCCCCAAATTCACATATTGAAATACACATTATTTTGCTATAAATATGTTCCTTTGTTTCTTCCTCGATATGACCTCTATGGCCTAGTTAGGGCCTGATATTGCTTTTTTTTTAAAACATATGTATGCATGTAGGTTATATTATGCACTTGTTCCCTTCCAGGAGATATAAACTGTTTGTTAGAAAACAGGACTTTGGGTCACCTAGAGCTGATAATGACGGCTCTCAAATTTTGCTGTTGTTACATGTATCCACTTTCTAAGTAATCACGTCTACCCTCCTTTTTTCTAAGACTGGCCTGACGTTATACAGTGTCCTGCCGGTCCCCACTCCCTCACCTATAGCAGACGTATTAGTTCAGTACAGCATTCTTTTCCACTGAGAGTGATTTCGGCTACAAATTCTGCTCCCCTGAGTGCTCTAAGCAGCGCATTGGCTAGAGTCAAGGGCTGTCCTTTCATCCAAAGCCGGCAGGTGCCTTGGCCTGAGACACCCTCTTCCTGCCCGAAGGCCATTCCTGGCCTTTAGACACCTCCTCCTCAGGAGGCACGCCCCCCCCACCCCCCACCCCCACCCCCGGACAGGAGTCTGCCCTTGGCTTTCCCGTGGCTCCTGTGTTCTCCTGGGTCATCCCACCCATCTCCCAGCTTGCAAAGGGCCTGCTGATTTCTCTCTCCCCGTCTAAATGCAGGCTCCTTGAGAACAGGAGCTGTGACACATCCCTTGCACTTAACATAGTGCCTGGTAGGGACTCGGAACTCAATAAATCTCTTTTCAAATCAGGCACGCAAATCGACACAACCAGCGCCTGCCTTCAAATTTTCTATTTCCTATTCTCCCGAGACTTACTAATTCTCTTCTGACTGATGATTTTTAATTTAGAGGTGCTAATAGATTCCATCAGTCTGCAGTAAAGCTGCGGGCCTGTGAAGAACCTGTGTCATTTCAGCCACCCACCTGCCAAACAGCCCTCGGTTGGGAGAATCCCAGCCCCAGTGGGAGGGAAGTGCAGGCACGAGGCCTGAAGCATCAGGCAGGTGCTCTTACCCAGGACTTAGACTCTTGAGGGAGGGGCACTAAGACACAGAGTCAGTCAGAGCCGCCGGCACAGCCGTGGTGGACCCTACAGCCCAGAACTGGGGGTGGGGGGAGTTCGGGGGCTGCAGCACCCTGTAGGATGCTGGTGAGTGTCTGGGGTCCAGAAGAGCAGTAGTAAATGTGCATGGTGACGAGGACAGTAGTGGCCTAAACGGATGGCTCCTGGGGAGTCTTGATGAGCCCGTGTCTTGTTTAGCTCTGTCCGAGACTCGTTCTCCTGTCAATTACGTGAGTTCCCAGAGAGCCCCTGTCCTCAAGCTTGTCCCAGATTCCCGCTGCTTTCTCCACAGCTTCTTTCTTCCTGCGTCTCCCGCCAAATCTTCAACCTCAACCTCCATCCTGCCCCCAGCACACCTCAGATCTCAGTCCCCTGTCCTCCCAACTCTGCGGCTGCCCTGGGATGTGGCCCTCATTCTCGAGGAGAGGAGCGAGGCCAGCTGCCCGCCCTGGGAAAGCATGGATGCGGGTGCTCCGGTGGGAATTTCCAACCAGAGGAACGAGGGAAGAATGAGGGCGATGTTACTGAGGGGCAGAACAACGCCTCCTGGAAATCCTGATCCTCTAGAATCTGGGAATTCCCACACGTGAGAGGCGGATCCAAAATCTACAGAAGCTCTTCCATGAAAACTCATGTTCATTTTTCATATGTTCGTATATTTCATTTTCATTGTCCAACTCCGTATGTAAGACGAATTCTTTTCTTAGTGCAGAAGGTGCCTGACCAGCCCTTGTTGCCAATGAAACCGCATCGCCGGGACAAGCAGCTTTGGTTTCTTCTTGCTCCACCCAGGGCCCTACCTGGGTCATAAAAGAGCAACATTAATCTTTTTTTTTTTTTTTTTTTTTTGCGGTACGCAGGCCTCTCACTGCTGTGGCCTCTCCCGTTGCGGAGCACAGGCTCCGGACGCGCAGGCTCAGCAGCCATGGCTCACGGGCCCAGCCACTCTGCGGCATGTGGGATCTTCCCGGACCAGGGCACGAACCCATGTCCCCCGCATCGGCAGGCGGACTCCCAACCACTGCGCTACCACGGAAGCCTGCAACATTAATCTTTAATGACTCCTTGATTTGTTACCCTGGGAAGGGCTCCAAGTTCAATGAAATTCTTCTGATGGAGGGGTGTGGAGGGTAATCAGATCCTCCTGCCACAATAACGAGAATGATGACTAACGAAAGTGTCGGACCAAGTATCCTGCTCAGCCCAGCCCTCAACTTACGGCAGAGAGGATGTCACTCAGTGTGACAGCAATTCCGTGCTGGTGGTGGGAGCACAAGCACCCACACGCTGTCACTGCAGAGACGGAGGCACAGAGGGACTGTGTCCCTTCCAGGGCCCGAGAGTGGGCTCTTGTCTAACGCTCGGAAAGGAATCGTCCGAGGAGACACACGTGCTGACAAAGCAAAAGACTTTATTGGGGAGGGGTGCCCGGGTGGAGAGCAGCAGGGTGACGGACCCCGGGAGAACTGCTCTGCCACGTGGCTCACAGTCGCAGGTTTTGTGGTGATGGGATTAGTTTCCGGGTTGTCTCTGGCCAATCATCTTCATTGGCCCATATTTGGTCTGACTCAGGGTGCTTCCTGGTGGTGTGTCCATCCCTCAGCCAAGATGCATTCCTGTGAGGAGGATTCTGGGAGGTTGGTAGGACGTCCTTTCGGCCCCTGCCGAATTCTCCCGGTTAGTTTTCGGCGGCAGCACTGCGTTCTTTATCAGGACCTCCTGTTGTGAGACAACTCAGGCAAGCAGTTAGCATCATGCCTGGCCAAGGTTTGAGTCAACGGTTCCTTGACAAGACTTTCCAAAGGTCACACAGCTAGCGACAGGCAGTCTTAGATGCTAAGCCCTGAAGGACAGGAGGAAAAAGGAGAACGAGGGAAGAAGGAGGGAAATGTTACTGAGTGGCAGAACAACACCTCCTGGAAATCCTGATCTTCTAGAATCTGGGGCGAAGAGCTAGTACAAAGAATTATGTACCAAGCTAGGCACATTTTTAAAAAAACTATGTTGGATTTTTGAATACATTGACTGGGTGGCCAAAGAGACCTATCTTTTGTCTCTTCTCCAAACAAATAAAGAAACTTCCTCTTATGACAAGTGGTCATGGATGACAATTTCACACAAACACGTTATTCTGGAAAACTCTCATACAACATTTCACTATCCTCCTGGAACTTCGGAGCATATAGAGTTGGATTGTGTTAAAAGAGTGGATGAAGATCCAGATCGATACAGTGTTTGGCTTGGACACCTCCTGGACAGAACTCAGGTTGCTTCCACAAGCCTTCTGTAGCCCTTTGTTCTGCCCTGGGCCTGGGCCTTCGGCACTCTGGATATCACACATGTGCACCAGAAATAAATGTATCAAGTCACACGCAGAGGCTGGTAACCGTAAGCATCCCCTCTATTAACTAACACCATTCAGGCCCAAGAAACATGCTTCTCTACATCTATTGCCCCATATTTTCAAGACAAAAAGTGACTGCCTCTGAGTGCCATGAAGTTTGTGGGCTGCATCACTGCCAACTTTGGAGAAGGACACTGTTTCTGGAGTGTGGAAAGATTTGAGCAGTGGAAGAATTTAGATAAAAGACAAATTAATTAACTTGTTAAGTCCTCTTCTCAGCACGAATTCAATAGATTCTTGTACAATGAAGCATCATTTCCCAGGGGGTTCAAACATGCATTTTCTTCCTTATCCTTGGATTCCCACTTGTGGTTCCGGAGGCCCTCACTAGCGCAGTGTCTGTCACAGTGGCACATGCCAACCTTGGAATACTTTGCGATGTTAAACATCACTCTTAGATTTGGATAGACAGTCAGTTCTTATTATTCGAAGTCGTTATGTTCTATAAAATCACCACAAACCCTGAATTAATGAATACTGAACCACTGTTCCTACAAGAAACACAGAATTAGGTTCCCGAGAGCCTCTGGTCACAACATTTTTGTCAATTGATCTATACGTGACCTTGTTTTATGTGTGCTCCTGTTTAAAAACACCCTATTTAATAAGTATCGCTGATTCATTGACATTGAACTCATGGCGACAGTGCTGTAACTGATGCCCGAACAAAGCTTATGTAACACACGTATCTCCTTCATAGGCCCAGCACAGCTTCTCGGACTTAGGACTCTAGACAGCACCGCAGCACTATGCAAGGGGACATTCTGAACAGCAAAGTCACCCCAAAAAGCACAAAACTTCGAAAAGAGTGGCTCTAAATAGACCACAAAAAGGATGCTTATTTACAGTATGAAACAAGACGGGAGCGTGTCCCTTGTTCCACCTCAGCTGGGAGCATGTGTGTCACGTGGCTCAAATTTTTCACCATAGTCCCCAATGACCTAAAAAGCAAATATTGCTTTGGGGGTTACAAAGCAAATATTGATTTGGGGGTTACAAATCAATTTGGGGGTTACAAAGCAAATATTGATTTGGGGGTTACAAATCAATTTTAGCAAGTAGGTGAATTCTTAAATACAGAATCCATGCATAAAGAGGAACAACTGTATATGATCTAGATGTAACCCGTGTGAAGTAAGATACCAATTTTTTACACTATATTAGCTAGCTGGGCATGGAATGCCAGAATGCAAACACTTTTATTCTTATTTAAAAAATGTTGGGGCTTCCCTGGTGGCGCAGTGATTGAGAGTCCGCCTGCCGATGCAGGGGACACGGGTTCGTGCCTCGATCCGGGAAGATCCCACATGCCGCGGAGCGGCTGGGCCCGTGAGCCATGGCCGCTGAGCCTGCGCGTCTGGAGCCTGTGCTCCGCAACGGGAGAGGCCACAACAGTGAGAGGCCCGCGTACCGCAAAAAAAAAAAAAAAAAGTAATAAGATTTAATTAAACTTTCAATAAAGTAAATTAAAAATTTCATCTTTAAATAATTTTGATCAAAATGTTTATATTTATTAATTTATAATCTGGCTTTTAATTTTATTAGGTAAGTTTAAGTATTTTTAAAGAAAAATAACTTTTAAGAAGGCATAAAGACTTCCCTGGCGGTCCAGTGGTTAAGACTCCACGTTCCCAATGCAGAGAGCATGGGTTTGATCCCTGGTCAGGGAACTAAGATCCCGCAAGCTGCAGGGAGTGGCCAAAAAAAAAAATTTATAATTTTAATCTATTGCATTTTCTTTACATTTTTGTGAAAATATTTTGAAATGTGTACTTTGAATATGATTTTTTTATTATTTAATTCTTTAGGTCATTATTGTTAATGGAAAACAAGTTATCCAAATATCTTTATTACAATACCATAATTAATAATGTTGCTAAAATAAAGATAAGAAAAATTAATTTTATGGAATAAATAATATGATAATATGTGAATTCTGTATGTCTTTATTTTGTTACTCATCTAGATATTGCAAGTCTATCAACTGAAGACCAGACGTATCCTATAAATAAATTTATATTTATATATAATAATAAATAGATACATAAATATCTATTCTAAACAGATAAATTGTTAGAAAGATAAATTTATCAAGGTAGGAGGAGGGAGCATGTGTTATTTTACAGTTTATTGGTTTGCTTTATCTCTTCTTACTTTTTAGACATAGTGTATGTGGAGCTCTTGCTCTGGGGTGGGCCTGTTACTATGGAGATCGGCGGTTTTAGGGGCGTTTTGGAGTCTGCATTCAAGAAGAGCAGCAGCTCAGCCCAGCAGATATTCTGATATTCTGATCAGGCCTTGCCCCAAATCTCAGAACAAGAGACAGCAGCAGCATCGAACCAAGCTAGAAACTCCCCAATAATAGTGCTAAACATCGTCGCAGGGCTGAAAAAGTCCACCCTGGCAGCCTGGAAGCCAGAAGGGGAGGGGTTCAGAAAATGCAGGGCCGCGATGCCAACAGCAGGGAACGGATCCTCAGAGAGTTGTTTGTTCTGCTGATCAGAACAAGAAATCAATACACTTCACCATCCAGCCCTGAAGGAGTTCTCCAATGGGACCAAGACCCCGTCCTCCCTGAGCATGGAAGGTTCCAGGCAACAGAACTGTGTCCTGGGGCTCCCACCTCAGATTATCCCCAAACCAAGGCTCCTCCAGAGCATGTTTATAAGAAACTGAGGGGCTTCCCTGGTGGCGCAGTGGTTGAGAATCCGCCTGCCAATGCAGGGGACACGGGTTCGAGCCCTGGTCTGGGAAGATCCCACATGCCGCAGAGCAACTAGGCCTGTGAGCCACAACTACTGAGCTTGTGCGTCCGGAGCCTGTGCCCCGCAACAAGAGAGGCCGCGATAGTGAAAGGCCTGCGCACCGCGATGAAGAGTGGCCCCCTCTTGCCGCAACTAGAGAAAGCCCTCTCACGAAACGAAGATCCAACACAGACAAAAAAAAAAAAAAAAAAATCCTTCCCTCTCTAAGAAACTGAAGACAATGCCATTTGCCCAGATATTAAAGTTAGGGCTGTAAATCATGTGAGGAAAGATTCAGCATATGTGAAACTTCAGGGGACACAGAAAGTGACCTGGGTTCTACTTCCAGTTTCTAGTTTCGATACTAACTACCTGTGCGACCTGGGACAATTTTTTTAACTTCTGCAGGCCTCTGTTTCCTCATCTTGAAAACAAAAGCATACTCCTAGTTGATTTTTAAGGTCCCTCGTGCTTTGCAACTCCACGATTTATCTGCCAGAGGGATTCCTTCTGTGTGTCTTGGACGACGTCCAGTTTAAGGATTACTTATTCCAAAAGGCAGTTGTTCTTTTGTTTGCTGTCCTCAGGGGGAACCCAGATATTTTATGATGTTATAAGGGAGCGGGGGTGGCAGTGAGTGACTGGCAGTTTTCCCTCCGCCTCGGGGGCCCCCGTCCTTGGCACCGGCCCAGGCTCTTTGGTGGGGGTCATCCCACCCTTGTTATGTGGTCAGCCTGGCTACCTTCAGGGAAGTACCCACAAGACAATAGCTCCCTTTGACAGCACCACATCCTTCCAATTGCGACAGACAGCCCTCGGGCTCTCTAATGGGGTTCAGTCTGTAGCTTCCTTAAACCATGATTTATCCTTATTATTTCATTCAATAAATATTTATTTGGGGGATAATAATATCTACCTTGTAGTATTTCTGTGAAAAGTAAACAAATTCATATAGAACGGACTATGCCTAACACATTCCAATAAACGTTAGCTATTGAGTATCTACTATGTACCAGGCACGGGCTAGGCACCGGAATGCCAAAAGGAGTTAGACCAGCTCCCTGAGCAGTGCACCAAGGGGATGGACATGGGCAGAACAAGAGCACACCGTGAGAAGCAATGCAGCAGGAAGAAATAAAACTTATGGGAGTACAGACAGGGAGGTACTGATTCTTTCTGGCGCAGGAAAGAAGAATGGACGGTAAGGTGGAGATCTGTGGCTTCTGTATACCCGGCATCGCATCCCTCCCGTCTTCAGATAGGAGAAGCCGTCTTACTTGTGGGGAATTCGTTCCATGTAGTCAGGTAGGATGATGAGGGCAGGTGACCCAAGTCTGGCCAATCAGAATATCTACCTCCCTGATGAGAGTCATTGCTCAAGGATGACCATGGAGCACACACAAGGACAATCAGCTACTGAAGACTTTTATCAAACCTATTAGAAAAGCATTCATTGTCTTTTTGTCTGGGGTCCCGAGCTTTAAAGATAATGCATGCCTGGAGCTCCCAGTGACCATCTATAACTTTAGGTGGAGAGAAACTGAACCTAAGTCAAGGAAGAGCTTGGAGGGAAGGAGAGACAGAGAGGCAGAGACAGAGAGCAATCATGGCATTCTGAACCTCTGTATCCAGTTGAACCTGAAGCTACAACCACTCCGTCACATGAGCCAGTAAAGTACCCCTTTGCCTAAGCTAGATTGTATTGGATTTCTGACATTTGCAACCGTCAGCCTTGGCTAATACAGAAAGGTGTCTTTTTTCCAATTATAGAAAGTTTTACAGTAGAGGGGATATATAAGCATGATCATGAGGCAAAAAAAGTAACATTAGTCTTTGAGATTCAGTAACAAATCATAATTCCCTGGAATTCTTGAAATTTCCCCCCAGATCATAAATTATTCTATGTTTTACAACATTTTATGTAGTTGTTTTCAAAAAATAATGGGTGACCATAATAAAAATCATGATCATGTTTCTGTGATAGGGCTATAATAAATGTTTCAGAGGTTTTCCATTTTTAAAAAGACATAATAATAAATGTATAATTTATTATTGTTATGAAGAAATATATAGTGCTTGTAGATTATATATTTCAATAACATGAATAATCTCTACCTGATATAGACATTTGACAGTAGAAAACAATAAAAGTTATACCAGAAGAACAAAATAAATACCAAATAAAAGTCATTAAAATTGAAAGATATTATCATAGATACTGAAAGTCATTGTTCTTTTTTTTAAGTTTTAAAAAATTTATTTATTTATTTTTGGCTGCGTTGGGTCTTCGTTGCTGCACGCGGGCTTTCTCCAGTTGCAGTGAGCGGGGGCTACTCTTCATTGCGGTGCGAGGGCTTCTCATTGCGGTTTCTCTTTGTTGGGGAGCATGGGCTCTAGGCGCGCGGGCTTCAGTGGTTGTGGCTCGCGGGCTCTAGAGCACAGGCTCAGTTGTTGTGGTGCACTGGCTTAGTTGCTCTGCGGCATGTGGGATCTTCCCGGACCAGGGATTGAACCCGTGTCCCCTGCATTGGCAGGCAGATTCTTAATCACTGCACCACCAGGGAAGCCCCTGAAAGCTATTGTTCTTAAAATGAAATGTTTAAACACAGAAAGCATCAATTGGCCTAAACAATGGTCTTGATCTTTGTTTCATGACAAGTGTTCCAGAGGTAGAAAAAGACCTTTCAATTTGTGTTGACACAGGTTGAATTGTTGGAAGTGCATCCCAAACCGTCTTTAAGTTGGGCCAGAGGGTCCACGTTGTTTCATGTAAGCTCATTTCCTATGTAATGATGAAAATATTTCGTCTCCTTGCCCTGATTTTGATTTTGCCTTTGCAATCAGTATCTCTTTTGCTAGTGTAGACTTCAGACTGTGCCTGACTTCATGTCATCTTCTCACAGGGTTTCTTCTTTTCTAGGGTCCAGCTGGGCACCCCAGGGGCTCAGCAGGGCTTGCCCACTCTGGCTCTGGGGCAGGCCAGCTACTCACGGTACTGCTTGGCTTCTGGGGTCTCCAGGCAGCTTGCAGCCTCATAGCCTCACAGCTCTCTGTCCAGCCTTCTGCCAAGGACCACCACAATGAAACTCCTGGGCTCCCTTCTCTCCACTTCCCCACCCCACACATTCCGGGGGCTTCAGCTCTTCCTCCTCGGCTCCGTAAGACCGCCTCTCTCTACATCTCCTTGCTGTGGTTCAGAGAGGGCTCCCAGGAACAGGAAGCTGGGGTGGATGTGCGGTCACCTGTGTGTATCCCAGCTCTCAAGGATCGCAGCCCTGTGCTGCTCATGCTCCAGTTCCTGGAAACAGTTGTTTCATCTGTTTTGCCCATTTTTAGAGTCATTTAAGCAGGACAGTATATTCAGTACCAGTTACTCCAAGATGGCCAGATACAAAAACCCATCCCTGATTTTCAGTAGAAAATTGCTATTATGATCATGTTTATTATTACATTGTCCATGTTTATAACACGTCTGTTCTGGTTTTGTAGCCATAATTCCACCCCTTTCTTTTCTTTTCTTTTTAACAATAATACTATATTTAAATAGATTCGATATTCTCCCTAATTCCCTAAATGTAATTTTTACAAAGTTCTCTCTATTCTTGAGTTCTTCATTTGATTCATTCCCCTAAAGCTTTGATTTTATAACAAATAGGTTTTTGTTTTCAAAAAAGACTGATAGGTGCTACATTCCTGAGCTCTTTCAAGTTTGAGAATGTCTGCCTTTTGTCTTTATACTGAAATGGCATCTTGTCTGAATATCATTTTCTCAGTCATGCTTTGTTTATAGTACTATATATATTTTTCTTTATACTGCTCTATTTTCTTCCTTAATTATTTTCCTAGTGACTAAAAGAATCTTTAAAATGTCAAACAACAATATCATCTCACACCTGTGAGAATGGTTACCATAAAAAATCTACAAATAACAAATGTTGGAGAGGGTGTGGAGAAAAAGGAAACCTTCCACACTGTCAGTGGGAATGTAAATTGGTGCAGCCACTATGGAAATCAGTATGGAGGTTCCTCAAAAATCTAAAAATAGAACTACCATAGCAATCCTACTCCTCTGGTATATAGCTGGAAAAAATGAAAACACTAATTCAAAAAGATACATGCACCACAGTGTTCACAGAGGCACTATTTACAATAGCCAAGATGTGGAAGCAACCCAAGTGCCCATGAACAGACGAATGGATAAAGATATGGTGTATATATATAATGGAACATTACTCAACTGTAAAAAAGAATGAAATTCTGCCATTTGGAGCAACATGGATGGATTTTGTTTCCTTTATTCTTATGAAATATTGATACCTATTAAAGAATGTACATAAACTATATATTAGAAATCTTCATGATAAAATGAACATGCATGAATTCATCAGCTAACCTCATAATGGATACATTATTGCTACTGGTGAAGCTCCCTTTGGGCACCTCCCCAAGCTGAGTTCCCCGGACAACCCTCAGAGAAAGTCATCATCCTAAACTTTCTTTATAGATTTACCACGAAATTTTCCTTAAGTAGTACATAATTGTTCTTTAACATGAAATGTGCGGCATGTTTCTTCAGATTTGATCACATTGATGTGTGTAGCTGTAGCGCATTTATCATCACTGAAGTAAAGTATTCAGTTTTATGAATATACTACAATGTATCCATTCTGTTGTCAATTGACAGGTTGTTTCTAGTTGTTTTCTACATTGAGCAATGCTGTTATGAACATTCTTATGCTTGTTTCCTAGTATATTTGCAATAATTTTTATTGCAAATAAAAATTTAGGGTATATATCCAAAGGTGGAATGGGTATGATTATAGAGGATGTGCATTTTCACCTTTATAATCTAATGTCAAATAGAGCCGTTAAACAAACGTCCACTCCCACTGTGGGGGGCTGAACTTGTCTCCGCTAGGTGCTTTGTGTCCACTGTTTTCTGGCCTTGAATGTCACTTGTGAAGAGGGCTGAGTCCTGCTGGTTTTTGCTCTCCTGGAATGATTTGCTTTTTCTCTCAAATGCCTGAAGAATTTTTTCTTTATCATCGAAGTTCATAATTTCATTAGACCATATGTTGGTATTTAACATTCTGCATCATGTTTCCTTGGAACAGTGTATTCTGCTTTTTTATATATTTAGCCCTTCCTTTCATGGAAACTCACTCGATCATATTTACATTTGAATACATCTTTTGTCCCATGTGTTGGGCCCTCTACTTAAGGGCCATCAGTTATCTTTATATTTAATCATTTTTTCTCTCTTCCATACCTATTTCTCTCCCAATCTCTCTCTTCCATACCTATTTCTTTCTCAGTTACATTCACAGTGATTATCTTAAGCTTTACCTCTGCATCATAATTCACATTTCAACAGTATCTATTGTGTTTCTTCTTATTCTGTTCTTCTTATTTCTAATTTATATTTTCATTCTATAATATTGCCCTCTGTGTATGTCCTTAAATCTGAAATCTCCCTTTTCATCTCATTTCTGTCGTTTTACTATCTCATCCTTGAGTTCTGCTTTCACTGGATTCATGCTCTAATTAAGCCGTATAGCATGAAGATACTGGGAGGAGTTTCCTTCTGTTGCTTGATTTACTATTTCTTCTCATCTGGGTTCCTGGTCTTTTGCATGTTGCTTCTCCCTAGCCCTCAGCCCTATGGTATGGTTTCATTGTTGTCATGCTTATTCTTTCATTTTGCTCACGTATAGGGAATTACATCCATTCAATTTATTTGTTCTGATAGAGTGTGGGTGACTTCTTGACTCCTTCCCCGTTGTATTTGAGATCAGTTTGTTTTTCTCTCTGTTTCACTGTGAGGATCAAGGGAGCTGCGGAGTGGTGGCACCAGAAGGGAAGCTCAGTGGGCAGAGTGTTGGTGGTTGGAATGTCTGGGCTCTGCTCTTTCTGCTGCGATTTTGGAGATGTGTCAGGATTTAATCCTCAGGTTTGGATAGTATACATCGTTCCCTGGTGGGTAGGACTTCAAGCTTTCATTGTTGCCCAAATTTGGTTTGTTGCCCTGAAGACTTTACTTTGGTCAGAATCAGCCCCATTGTTCACTCGCCCAATTTTACCCATTTCTCCCCAATAGCTATTTCTACTACTTTTCAGTCAGTGGAGGAAATGGATGTGGACACCTACATGCTTGGCTTCTCTTGGCTTTGGGGGTATTAGTGAAAATTCCCAGGACTTTGCAGACTCTCCATTGCAGCTGCTAGGGCAGCAGGGACCAGGTTAGGAGCCAAGCCTTGTTGGCCTTCTCTACTTTACCCCCCAATTTTATTTCCTTTCTTGGTTAACAGTTTTTGAAATTTATTGTACAGGGTATGGCTCTTTCCTTATTTAATTGCTGTTGGTGAATTTCTTCTGCTTATTTTTACTTCTTTATTGTTTTGGCTATTTGTTGAGGTACTGGCAGAATAAAACTCTATGAGAAAGTTTCAATCTGATATCTTAGTCCAAAAGTCTTTTATTTGTTGTATGTTACCTGGTAACCCCACTGGAATGTAAATTCCACGGGGGAGGGATCTTGTTTGGTTTAGCCCTGTGTTCCCAGGTCCGGAAGAGTGATTGGCTTATAGTAGGTGCTCAATAAAATGTGTAGAATGGACAGACTGATGGACAGAGAGAGGGATGGAGAAACAAAGAAATCAACTAGAAGTCTATCACCTTAGTTTCATGCAGGGATGACGTGCACCTGAGAAGTAGAAGCAGAAATGGAGAGGTAGGGGTGGATTTGAGTCACAAGTTGGAGTAGAACTGAGTTTCAGTTGGGGTGAGGGGCACTGAGGAAGAAGCCAAGTCAATCCCTTAAGATAAACTGAAGGCTCTAGGGTTTCTAGCTTGGATGACCGGGTGGTGTCATTAGGTCCTCAACTGAGAGAGGGACCACCAAAGGAACAGAAGATACCGGTTCGATGTGGACTCACGTTTGATTTCATCTGGCTGCTTAGATACGAGGCTGATGTTTGGGAGAGAACAGGTCTGGGCAGTCTGCGGTGTCATTGGCAAAGGTGGAGTTTGAGGCGGCGGAGTTAGAGAAGAGAATGGGGCACAGGAGTGAACAACTTATCGGCATTTAAGGTGGGGGAGGAATGAGGGGCAAATAAATCCAATTCATGAAGCTCCAGATCCTAGGAAATGTTTCTAGAAGTAGAAAAAAAAAAGGTTATGCAGACGTATATCACATTTGTGCCCAATTTGACTTCCTCCAGCGTCCACCTTCTCCCCCAGTCTTCGCTACCATCCTTCAGCCTCCATCAAGTGTTTCCAAGGTACAAAAAAGAAAATGCAGATTTGCATAACCTCAAGAAGAGGGAAACCACAGCATTTGGAACAGGAATGGCTCGTTTCTTTTCGCGTTCACTAAAGTGCACAGTATGAGTCACTTGAGGTTCTGAAAATTCAGCAGAACCTGGGCTTTTTAATTCTCTAATCAGTGGGGGAAGGGCAGTGGGGGTAGACAAGCACCAGGCAGGAAATGCTGAGTGTCACACAAGGGAAGATCCCAAGAAGGTTTCCCTTCAGTGACGACTCTGGGTCTGGAAACAATGACATCATACAAGCAGCAACGCTGTGATTGAGCCAGTTCTCCTTTTACTTGGGTCTGAGACCCAGGGCTGGGGACACTTCCCATCATCTCCCAGCCTACCTCATCTTCCCTGCCCGCACCCCCTCTATCCTACAGAGTATTTAGGGCTGGGGTGATGAGTCCAATTTCTGTGGGCTATACCCAAGGCCATGCTGACCAGTGCCCTCCCTAGGCATCCTCACAGGAATTGGGTTGAAGTGGAGTCACCTTGGACTGAATTGTCACGTGCAGATCTGAGCCAGGTGTTGTCAGGAAGGAAGGAGTTCCTGTTTTGCAAATTTTCATCCTTCTTCAGTCAACTAGCTGAGGCCTCAGAGTAAGGGCTACTGCCAATGGTCACAAAAATAAAATTATGATCATTAATAACCTAATTGGCTGATTATTGCTAAATTAATACTAATTTTACTGTGGCTAATAATTATTCTCATTTATTATGCACTCACAATGCTAGACCGATTAACTTACGCACATGAGCTCATTTAGGCTTCCTAACGACCCCTGAAGTACACGTTACCATTTCTGTTTTATTACCGAGAAAACACATTCACTCATTCATTCATTCAGTCGATGGTTAGGGATGCAATGTGAACGAAACGGATGCTGTTTCACTGTTGATGGCTCGCCCAAATCCCTTCACTGGGCAGGTGGGCCTGTCTCCAGTGGCTCTGACCATTGGCTGCTAGTGCCTCACAGAATTGCCCTTGACCAAAAGGGAGTTGCTTCGACTGGGAGGCTCCCCGGCCTGCTCCCCTGCAGCCCATGATTCACCTGCACATAGAGGAGCAAAAAGCTGGCTCCCTTCTCACCTCAAGATGGACAAACCCTGTGGTGTAATTCATGCTCTAGAGCTCCCCATGGGACTAGGCTGAAGAAATTACCTAGTTTCCAGCTAAGACTATATCCTTCCTTTCACATCCTTTCCCGTCCTCACCCCCTTTCTCTTGTGAACACTTCATATATAAGTGATGTGCACTGGTGTCTCAGGCTCTATTTCTGGTGGGCCCACCTACCACAGCTGGGCAGTAGAATGAGCATAGGCTTTTGTTTCAGACAAACCTGAGTTCAAATATATCTGTGTGGCTGTGTAATCTTAGGCAAGTCCATTAACCTCTCTGAATCCTAATGTCTTTATCAGTTTTTAAGAGTTGAAATAATACTACTAATTTGATCTTCATTCCTTCCTCCTGGCAATAAACTTTAACATTAGACTCTACACTGGGAAAATAGCAACGAAAATGCATGTTGTGAGAGAGCAGGTTCTGCGACTCTTCTATCCCTTCCTCTTGCTCTCAACGCCACCCTGCTCTGGGATTCTACCACCCGGCTTCCTCCACTGCGGCGAGCTTGCCTGAAGGGGCCTTGGACTGCTCACTGATGATGTACAGTGGCAGCAGGTTGGGGGCCCTGAAGGAGTGTGTGTGGATCACAGCACACCCAAGGATGCTGGACCTTGGGGTTCAAAGAATTCAAAGGATCAAAGTGCTGACCAGGAGAGGTTGACCACCAAGTGACACCATTTACAGAGAGTTTACTCCAAGCCAAGCACAGGCTACATGGGCTTTACATATGTAGCATCAAATCCTTACAATAACATGGAAAGTTAGATATTATTATCTTCATTGTCCAGATGAGGAATTTGAGGCTCAGAGAAGCTTACTGCTTTGCCCAAAGTTACACAGTAATTGCTGAGGCAGTATTTGAAGCCAAGCATACCTGACTCCAAAATGCATCCTCCTACACTGTCCATCCTTGAGTATGTTGCTGTCTTGTAACATCTTAACTTGCAATGAACAGTTCAGCATATAATAGGGACTCAATAAATACTTTTTGTATGAATGAACAGATGGACAGATGAACTCCAGCCCTTTGTTGACTTTTCACCTGTGTTGGAGAATATTTGGCTCTGTATATGTGAAAGGTACAATTTTTCTGAATCAAGACACACTATTCATCAAACTAATTAGCATCAATGACAATTTTTTTTTTTTTTTGCAGTACGCGGGCCTCTCACTGTTGTGGCCTCTCCCGTTGCGGAGCACGGGCTCCGGACGCGCAGGCTCAGCGGCCATGGCTCACGGGCCCAGCCGCTCCGCGGCATGTGGGATCTTCCCGGACCGGGGCACGAACCCGTGTCCCCTGCATCGGCAGGCGGACTCTCAACCACTGCGCCACCAGGGAAGCCCATCAATGACAATTTTTAAGCAAAAACAAATACTTCATGAAATCAGGTTACTCTTTAAATGATCATTGTAGGCATTGAGAAAACGTGACTTGATTTTTTACTGTTTATAATGCGAGGGAGGCAAACAGGACAATATTTCCTTTGTTAGCAACGAAGGATTCACGGACAGTCACAGCTAAAGGACTTTAGCAATTATCCCTTCCAATACCTTCATTTTGTAGATGGGTAATCGGGCCCCAGTGAGGAATGTGTATGTTTACATGGTTATTTAATAATTATTCCATCTTTCACTAAAGACTAAACTTCGTTTCTCGGGCTTCCCTGGTGGTGTAGTGGTTAAGAATCTGCCTGCCAATGCAGGGGACATGGGTTCAAGCCCTGGCCGGGGAAGATCCCACATGCCGTGGAGCAACTAAGCCCGTGCACCACAACTACTGAAGCCTGCACGCCTAGAGCCCGCGCTCCGCAGCAAGAGAAGCCACTGCAAGGAGAAGCCCGTGCACCGCAACGAAGAGTAGCCCATGCTTGACGCAACCAGAGAAAGCCTGCACACAGCAATGAAGACCCGATGCAGCCAAAAATTTTAAAATTAATTAATTAATTTTAAAAAAGACCCAAACTGCATTTCTCTGTAAGTGGTCCTTATCTAACTTATTTAACCTTTCTGTTACTCAATGTCCTTGCCTTTGAAGAGGGAATAATAATATTACCTACCTTATGGCATAACTGTGATAATGAAATGAGTAATACATGGAAATGACATGCGTAAGGTGCTTAGCACGGTGACTGGAACCCAGTAAGCACTCAATACAAATATCATTATGATTATTATTACCCAGTGGCAAGGAATTGGGAGCTTGTGCTAATCGATTCTCAGCTTCAAAACTGAACTGATCTCTCTTTCCTTTCTTATATTTATTTTACTATGTTAACTTTTGAACAGAACTCTGATTAGGATGAGAGTTTTCTTGTTTTGCCTAAACACACACACACGTGTATATGCATATAGACGTACATGTGTATATGTGAAAAAGAAAGTATGAAACATCGAATCCATCGGGAGATGACACTACCTTCAGAATACATCCAGAATCTGTCTCTTTCCCATCACCACCACCCTCCCACCGGGTCCCACTTCCGCCCTCCCGCCTGCGTTAGTGCAGTAGCCACTTAATCTCTCCCTGCCTGCACTCTTTCTCCTCAACAGTCTGTTCTCCACCAGAGTAAGAGGGCTCCTTCTAAAATGTGAGTCAGATAATTCCACTTCTCTGTTCAAAACCTTCCAACAGCACCCCTCCTTGTGCTGGATAAAACCTCTCCCGTCTCCTTGCTCTTATTTCCTCTGACTTTCCCCTCCCTCTCTCTCTGCCCCAGCCACAGTTGTTCCTTGAACACTTAGGTGTGTTCCTGCCTCGGGTCCTTCAATATCCTTTACTATAAATTTGTCTTCTGCTTATAGAGGCTAAACTCAGGCTTCTGTTGCTTGCCATTAGGAACCCTGACTACTACAGGGCTCTGCTCTGTGATACTCCATAGCAATAAGCACCAGCACCAACAGAGGGTGGGGACGTTCAGGGACCACTGAGATCAGAGGGACGACTGGGAAAGCAGTAGCCTCATATAAGCCTTCCTAACCTCTCACAACCTAGCTTCCCAAATGTGGGCAATTTAGTATTCTTTGCATCTCACACTTTGAAGTCGTTCATCTCCGTGCTTTTTCAGAGCGTCTGTGGTCTTTGGAAAAGATGTCTATATTTGAAGTTATTATGCATCTGGGCATTCTGCAGCCTTCTTCAGATGGATTTCCTGCACATGACGTGAGCTACCCAAGCTGGTGGCAATTTCACCACATGGAGGCAGAATTTGGATGGGAAGCTTTCAACCCGAGCATTCGTGACCCAGGACTCCTCTGGGGGATATTCTTCTAGAGCTCCATTTCCAGGATATTTGCATATCTTATTTTATTTTTTTATTTTTTTGCGGTACGTGGGCCTCTCACTGTTGTAGCCTCTCCCGTTGCGGAGCACAGGCGCCGGACACGCAGGCTCAGAGGCCACGGCTCACGGGCCCAGGTGCTCCACGGCATGTGGGATCTTCCCGGACCGGGACACGAACCCACGTCCCCTGCATTGGCAGGCGGACTCTCAACCACTGCGCCACCAGGGAAGCCCGTATATCCCATTTTAGCATCACAACCACTGCAGCTGTGCTCAGGAGACCTGATTGAGGAAGAGGTTTTGCGCCTATCCCTAGCTCTTTTTTCTGAGCTCTGCCTTAGTTGGGAGCTACCCCACCCCATGTCAGCCCCGTTTACCCCAGCCTTCTATCCTTAATCATGCATCTTAGTTTAGTACAGAGGTAGGCACATAATAAATAACTTTAAAAAGCAATCCAGGGCTTCCCTGGTGGCGCAGTGGTTAAGAATCCGCCTGCCAATGCAGGGGACATGGGTTCGAGCCCTGGTCCGGGAAGATCCCGCATGCCGCGGAGCAACTAAGCCCGTGCGCCACAACTACTAAGTCTGCGCTCTAGACCCCGCGAGCCACAACTGCTGAGCCCGCGTGCCACAACTACTGAAGCCCGCGCGCCTAGAGCCCGTGCTCCGCAACGAGAGAAGCCACCACAATGAGAAGCCTGTGCACTGTAACCAAGAGTAGCCCCTGCTCGCCACAACTAGAGAAGGCCCGCACGCAGCAAAGACCCAATGCAGACAAAAATAAAAAAAAAAAATAAAAAAAA
The DNA here is from genome assembly GCF_949987515.2 of Delphinus delphis. NCBI lineage: Eukaryota > Metazoa > Chordata > Mammalia > Artiodactyla > Delphinidae > Delphinus > Delphinus delphis. Next base: position 160,967,676 of record NC_082683.1, read on the forward strand.
AAGCAATCCAAGGCTTTCTCTTCGGCTGGTCTGTGGACTGCAGATAAGAGTAAATGGAGACAGGGACTTCCCTGGTGGTCCAGTGGTAAAGAATCCACCTTCCAATGCAGGGAATGTGGGTTCGATCCCTCGTAGGGGAATAAGATTCTACATGCCGTGGGGCAACTAAGTCCACACGCCACAACTATTGAGCTAGTGCGCCTCAACGAGAGAGCCAGCATGCCGCAAACTCTAAAGCCCACGCACCCTGGAGCTCTCATGCCATAACTAGAGAGAGAAAAACCCGCACACCACAACCAGAAAGAAGCCCGCATGCCACAACTAGAGAGAAACCCCAACAGACCGTGCACCGTAACGAAAAGGTCCCACGTGCCTCAGCAAAGATCCTGTGTGCCACAACTAAGACCCGACACAGCCGAAAAAAATAAAATAAAATAAGGAAAATAAATTTAAAAAAAATAAATATTAAAAAAAAAGAGTAAATGGAGACAGTTTTAAGTAGGTAATTGATAAGTAAAACTGAGGGATGCATGGAAGTCAAGTCCAGTGTCGGAGGCTGTGGACTCTAGAAACTGGGATGGGGCAGTAGGAGCTCATCTGTCATTTTGGTTACTACTGTTCAGGGAGAGAAAGATGTAATGACCTTGAGGGATTTCTGTTGTCTCTAAGTCCACTGTGTTGCATCTGGCTTCACATCCCCTCTGTGCCTGGCAGTGCCATGCCATCGAATGAATGCTGGACCTTAAGGGTGGAGGGAAGCTGCCCATTTCAGGGCCCTGGCAGAACATCTGGAGAGGAGGACGTGGCCCTGGAGCCCACATCCTAGAGGGCAGTCAACAAGTATTTATCAGGTAGTTACCAAATGGATGGAGTGTCCACGCCACAAGACGCAAGGGCCTCCTACTTTTACCACTGAGGTGATCTTGGTGTTGGGTGTGTCTGTGACAGTCTTGATCACGGTCCTCTCAGGAGAAGCCTGGAACCCAGGCTCTCTCATAGTTGGGGCTTGCTTTGTGTGTGACCTTGAACAAGGCCTAATGTCCATCTGGGTCTGTACTATTGACCTTAGTTACTGGCTAAACCTGGATGTGGCAAGCCCTGTGCCAGGTTCTTCTATATACGCCATCTCATTTAAACCCTCAAGATCCCTGTGAGGTAAGCAGCAGTATCCTTGTTTTGCAAATGAGGAAACTGATGCTCGGAGAGGCTACCTAACTTCCAAATTAACACAGCTCTAAATGGCAGATCAGGAGTCCCAACCTTTATCCATCACAGACTTTTAAAACAAAGGACCCTATGGGTAATAAGAAAAAAATAACAGGAAAAGTTCAGATATTCGACATTTCATAGGCCCACAGCAATGGCTTCCTAATCGACCTTCTCAAGGAAGCATCCCCACAGTTGCCAGATTGGTCCAGATAACCTGTCTTTGGATTCATAGCCCCCAAGAGTATTCCTATCTTGTCTTCCCCTGATTATTCTGAAATAGTTTAAGATCTGTCTCCCTCCCTAGAGACAGACTCGAAAATGACCCCGAAGTATTCCTGCTTACAGATGTTCATACCCCTGTGTAATCCCCTTCTCTTGAGCACGGGTGGCATCTGGAACTTGCATCTAAACAATAGAATATGGAGAAGATGATGAGCTGTCACTTCCATGATTGTTATATAAGAGCACCACTTCTGTCTTGTTAGCAGTCTCTCTCTATTGCCTTCTCAGCTCACATGTTTTGATGAAGTCAGTGGCCATGCTGAGGAGGTCCACATGGCAGAGAACGGAGGGCTGCCTCTGGCCAAAGCCAGCAAGCAGCTGAATCCCACCATCAACAACATAAGCTTGGAAGAGGATCCTTCCCCAGTTGAGCCTCAGATGAAACCTCAGCCCTGACCAACACCTTAACTGTGGCCAGAAGCAGAGGACTCAGCTAAGCCACACTGCATCTCACACAAACTGTGGGATAATAAATATAGGCAATTGGTATACTCCCTCAGTTGCAAGCTCCTGAAAGGCAGGGATGGAGTTCTATTCATCTTTGAAGTCCTAGTACCCAGCACAGGTGCTCTAAGAATGTGGCCCCACTGAACTGGCCTCTGTCTCCCCTCTAACGTATCCTCCACATTGCCTCAAGGAGATTGTTCTAAAATGCTAGCGTAATTGTGTCACTCTCTGTTTCAGACTCCTCAGAGCCCCTTATTATTTTTAATAAAAGTCCTATTAGCATAGCAATCAAGGAACTTCACTACATGTCCCTAAACTGCTTTTCCAGGCTTTTCTTCCCCAGTACTGAGCCTCTCCCACCCTCTGCTCCCACCCTCTCACCTACCATTCTTCCACCTGCTCCTCCATAGCTCAGGGCCCTAGCACATGCTGGGTCCCTCCCTGCCTAGAAGACTCTTTCTTCTTTGCCCGGTGAGTTCCTACTTATCCTTTATGGCCCAGCTCAAATAGTGCCCTTTCCTGGAGCCTTCCCACCTCTTCCTCCAGCCCAAGGGCAGCCCGCCACTGTGCTCTCCTGGTACTTTGAATGCTGTTATAACACGGATTACACTGAGTTATCCTTGTTTTCAAACTCGACTTCCCTGCTAGTCTATGAGTTCTCTGAAGAACTTCCTAGACTTCTAGTCTTCTTCATATACCTCCTCCTGTCCTTCTCTCCCGCTCTCCCTGCCTGGAAAACTCCGGAATGGATTGATGCGTGAACGAATGGCATTAATGATAATACCCAAGGCTGAAACAAGGTGCTCATGGGTCAAATAAGAGCTGAATAGGCTGCATGCATGGGTACACAGGGAAAGCTCTAGACACCTACAGTGTTGATGGACGGTGGTTTGCAAGCACGAGAGATATGATCTCATGTAGCTGATACCGTTCCTTCATTGTGGGGAACAGGAGAAATGAGAGGCCTAAGAAACTTCCTCTTTCTGCTGGAGATAGCTGTCTATTTTGTATTAGAACATTACACAGTGACCTTTTCTGAGACTTTGTCCTTAAAGACTCTGTATGTAAACTTTACACTTCCTTCCTCTTCCTAAAATATTAGATGATGGGACAGGTTTGACTCAAAGGCTCTCTCTGGCTCTCTTGGACTTGCTGACTGAGATCACTAAAGCCCAAAGCAGACTATATCATAACTTCAAAGGAAATACTTTAAATTTCATGTAACTTACATGTCCTCCATGCTCTTTCTCGTCACTTCTTTTTGTCGCAGGGGGTCCACAGGTACCACACAAACCCAGTTATCTAGAGAAGGCATTATGGAAGGGCTGTAGACGCTGAGGCTGCTCCTCATTGCTTCACTTTTTAAACCTTACAATAAGAGCAGCTTTTTCAGTCACAAACAGGCTCAGTGAGTGGGAGGGGATCCCTGGAGAAGGGGTGTATGTGGTACAAAACCATAGACCCAGTATCTTTTTTTTTTTTACTTATTTATTTGCTTGCTCTGGGTCTTAGTCACGGCATGTGGGCTCCTTAGTTGTGACATGCAGGCGATTCAGTTGTGGCATGCAAACTCTTAGTTGCGGCATGCATGTGGGATCTAGTTCCCCAAACAGGAATCAAACTGGGGCCCCCTGCATTGGGAGTGTGGAATCTTAACCACTGCACCACCAGGGAAGTCCCTACCAGTATCTTAAACTGATAACAAACGACTTGGTTTAAATTTCAGCGAAGTCTTGACACCACATTTCATCTTGAGTGTTGAAGTTGGCTAAGTTCACAAATGAAAAGCAGGAGCACATCTTTTCAATCCATCTCTTATCAGTTCATGGTTGCTTGCAGACAATGAAAAAAATATATTTATATATATGAACCACATAGCTTAGATAATGGCTGATCCACGGCATTTGCATGTCCATGCTTGAATCAGATCTGTAACACATCCAATCCAACTGTGCAGAAATCTGTTATTCAAGTGGTTGAAAAGTCTATTTGAAACTAATGATTCCACATGTAAGTAGGGTCTACCTATTTACGCTTTGCGGCAGGAATATTTCCAGCCAGTTTGATTTTCCAGCACCACCTCAAAATAGAAGGTAGAAAAAATCCTTCTGCTTCGTGCCCCTACCTGAGGGGAGGACAGTGATCATTCAACAAACATTTATCAAGTACCTTCTCTACATCAGGCCCTGAAGCTGCAGATGGGAATGAGGCATTATTATTCCCTGTCTCAAAGAGAAGGAGACAAAGGGAGCAGATTACAAAAGATGTGTAGCGAGTGGTGTTTAGTAAATGTTTGATGAATGAATGGAAGAAATAAAGAATAAGCTATCATAACACAGGGAAGCCCCGATGCTAACGGCTGTACACAGGAAAATAATAAGACTGGGGGTGGGCGGGGACAAGATGGGCTTTTTCTGCTTCCTATCAACCTAGAATCACAACCTGTGCTATTTGCATTTTGCTCCTCCAGATTCTGTGGCCTATTGGTAGTAGCAGAGAGCAGCAAGACTCTGTGTGTGTGTGTCTTTTTAAAAATCTTTTTATTTTTTTAAGATTAAGGAATTAATCGCGAATAAATATTTCTGTGTAAGGTAAGGTATTAGGTGGCTGGGAGAGGGTGGGGTTATTCATAGAAATGCCACAGCTGTTCACATACCTAAGGGCAGACACAGAACCTGCCAGCCTCATGGGCATGGGATCTGGGATGCCACCAGTTGGTGAGGCAACTCCTTTCTCTCTCCCTGGCTTTCATCCGGAGCTGTAGTTTCTCTGGTCTCCACACCTGTTCCGCACTCCCCACTTCCCGAGAAATCTTTTGCTCATTCCTGGTTCCTCTCATACATGCTTCACTAGCCCCACGGTTACTACATGATCCTTTTGCTCATTCCTGTAATAAGGCTTCCAAAGTCCCGTGAGGAGGATCCAACTGACTGCCTCATATTTTCATGCCAGGTCATTAGCTAGCCGGTGGATTAGCTGTCTTTGGGAGGCTTGTCCATCTTGGTCTAATTAGCTGTGGGCCCAGCATGGCCCTTTGATAACCCAGCATTTCTAATCAGGAACAGGCAGGCAGATTCACTTAGAAGGGGATGTGGCCTGGGAACAGGCATCTCTCATGTAGTATTACATGCCTGAGCGCGGGCGTAGCCAATCTAGGTGTCATTAGACCTCAGAGTTTCTCAAGATAGAGCAAAGAGAAACTGCTCAAACCCCTCCACCCTTGGTGCTCCCACCAGGAGATCGGAGTAGCATCAGCATAGGAAGGAAGGGTACCTGGGTACTAAAGAATCTTATTCTAGAAGCAACTATTTATTGAGTACCTGCTTTGTGTAAGGCAGATTCTTAGATTCACTAAGTCTTGGATCTTTTTGGTGTGAGAGGCTAACGGGTTGAGAGCTACTTTTTAAAGAAAGCGTATCTTTTGGAGTGCTTAACTGTGCTTTATCTAATAGATCTTCATAAGAACACTGTGGAGAAGGGTATTAGAATGCTTGCTACTTTACAGAGCTCAAAACTGAGGCTCAGAGAGTTTCAGTTACTTGCCTAAGGACACACAGCTATGGGAAATGAAGGAGCCTATAAGACCCTCAGCTCTAACTGAGCTGTGTCTCCCTCCCTCCCTCCTTGGCAGCAGCTGAAAGAAGGGTACAGCCTATTCTTGATGCACCTGCTGGTCTCCCCCTAGAGTGGGGGGCAGGGATAGTCTTCATCATCTTGTGTTTAGTAGCTGCTGCAGGCCAGATGCACAGCTCTCACTCAGTAGTCCAAAACCTAAGGAATGAGGGAATCATCTACTGCCTTACCCAGATCAGGGGGAAGGTGAGGGAAACAAGTGAAGAAGGGGTCAGAGGGTCCAGGGCAGAGGTGAAAGGCAGTAGAAGGCTGCTTCTTTGTTTGTGGCCTTGGTCTGTGCTGGACAGGAGAGGGTGTGGTGATCTCTCTTAGAGACAAGCCTTGACCTCAGCCGTGGCTCAGGCTAATGCTGTTTTGGGACCTTTAAAACTAAGATTTCAAGGAAGAAGTGTAGGAGAAGGGGAAGACTGACGGAGACCTCCATCATCACCCCCTCCACTGCCTGCTCGCAGCAGCCAAGCGTGGCGGTGGGAAGTACTTCCTTCTGTCTGGGAAATATGGGAAATAGGAGGGGCAGCTTTCCTGATGGTGCTGATTCCTTGGTCCTTTTGCATAATGATTCGATTGCTTGATTCATCTATTTTTTTTAAAATTTAAAAACATGTAAGATTGCCACAACATTGTAAATCAACTATACTTCAATAAAAACATATTAAAAATAAATTAAAACATGGATAGATCCATTCTGTGTGGGGCTAAAACCTAAGGCTAGAAAAATAAATACATCAGGGTCCTTCCCTTCAAGAGCTCACTATCTAGGAAAGAACAGGAAAGATAGTAAGATGGAAGATTTTTACAGTGCAGCAAATAACAGAGTTATATATGATGGAGAGAGGGGACACAGAATTATTCCATGAAGTTCTTGAGTGATGAATGATTTCATATTTTACCCAGAGAGTATATCATATGTCAGGCACTCTGCTTGGCACTAGGATGGGGGCCCATAACATCCTTATCAAAGGCTGTAGCTGTCCATAGCTATTTTTAAAAAGTATTTATTAAGTTATAATTGATATACAGTCCAATAACGCACATATCTAACATTTCATAATTTGATAAGTTTTCCCTGGTGTATACATTTCCTTACAATTAAGATAGTGAACGTATCCATCACCTCCAAAAGTTTCCTCATGCCCCTTTGTCTTCCCTGTCTCCCATTCCTCCCCAGAGCCCCCCATTTTTAGACTGCCACCAATCTGCTTTCTGTTATTATAGATTAATTTGTGTTTTCTAGAATTTTCTATAAAAGGAATTATGCAGTAGATATTCTTGTCAGTTTAGCTTCTTTCACTCAGCATAATTACATTGAGACTCATCCATGTTGTATGTATATCAATAGTTCATTTCTTTTTGTTGATGAATAGTATTCCATTGTATAGACATATCACAATTTTTCTATTCATTCACATGTTGATGAACATTTGGGTAGTTTCCTGTTTATGACTAATTCAAATAAAGCAGCTATGAACATTGGTGTACATATCTTTGTATAGACATACGCTTTCATTTCTCTACAGTAAATACCTAAGAGTGGAATGCTTGGGTCGTATGATAGGTATATGTTTAACTTTTTAAGAAACTGTCAAGCTGTTTTCCAAAGTGGTTATGTCATTTTATATTCCTACTAGCAGTGTATGAGAGCTCTGTTCCCCCATATTTTTACCAAGTAAGGTTTTACGTTTTTAACCACTCTAATAGGTGTGTAATGGTGTTTAATTGTGGTTTAACTTGCACTTCCCTACTGACTAATGATGTTGAGCATCTTTTCATATGCATGTTTGCCACTCCTATACTTCTTTGTTGAAGTGTCTGCTCAAATCTTCTGCCCATTTTTTTAAATTGAGTGTTCTCTTATTGAGTTTCAAGAGTTCTCTTTCTAGATACAAGTCCTTTATCAAATATGCATTTTGCATACATTTTCTTCTAGTCTGCAACTTGTCTTTTCATTCTTTTCAGAAGAGCAGAAGTTTTAAATTTTAATATAGTCCAACCTGCCAAAATTCTTTTTGTGGATCATGCTTTCAGTATTGTATCTAAGAAATAGTTGCTTAACTGAAGATCCCAAAGATATTCTCTTATGTTTTCTTATAAAAGTTTTATGGTTTTAGCTTTTACAGTTAGATCTATGAGCCATTTTGATTTAATTTTTTGTATGTGGTGCAAGATATGGATTGAAGTTCTTTTTTTTTTTTTTTTTTGCACATGGGTATCCAATTGTTACAGCACTACTTGTCAAAAAGATTCCTTTCTCAACTTTTCTGCACCTGTATCAAAAATCAATTGTCAAATGACCACCTAGAGGGGTGGGATAGGGAGGGTGGGAGGGAGATGCAAGAGGGAGGAGATATGGGGACATATGTATATGTATAGCTGATTTACTTTGTTATAAAGCAGAAACTAACACACCATTGTAAAGCAATTATACTCCAATAAAGATCTTTAAAAAATATCAATTGTCCATATGTATATATGTTGGCCTATTTCTAGACTCATATTCTGTCACATTGATTTATTTGTCTAACTTTATGTTAATACCACATGTTCCTGATTATTGTAACTTTATGATAAGTCTTGAAATCAAATAGTCCTTCCACTTTGTTCTTTTTCAAAGCTGTTTTGGCTCTTCTAGATCCTTTGCAGTTTCCAATGAAATTTCGAATAAGCTTGTCAACTTCTACAAAAATAAAAACTTGCTGGGATACTGATTTTGATTGCACTGGCTCTATAGATCAATTTGGGAAGAATTGACATCTTAACAATATTGAGTCCTCCAATTCATGAACATGGTATATCTCTCCATTTATTTAGGTCTTCTTTAATTTTTTCAGTAGTGTCTTGTAGTTTTTACTCTGTGGTTTTATACATCTTTTTTCATGTTTATCCCTATATATTTTATAGTTTTTGATGATATTATAAATATTATTTTTTAAGTTTTGATTTCTGATTGTTCATTGCTAATATGTGGAAACCAATTGATTATGGTATATTGGTCTTGAATCCAGCAACCTTGTTGCTATGGGCTGAATAGTTACCCCAAAATTTACATGTTGAAGTTCTAATTCCCAGTACCTTAGAATGTGACTGTATTTTGAGATAGGGTCCTTAAAGAGGTAATTTAGTTAAAATTAGGTGGGTCCTAATGCAATATGACTGATGTTCTTACAAGAGGAGGAAACTAGAACACAGACACACAGAGAGAAGACCATGTGAAGACATAGGGGGAAGATGGCCATCTAAAAGCCAAGGAGAGAGGCCTTATAAGAAGCCAAACCGACCAACACCTTGATCTCAGACTTCTTGCCGCCAGAATTGTGAGAAAATAAATTTCTATTGTCTAAGCCACTCAGTCTATGGTACTTTGTTACAGCAGCCCTTGCAACTAATACACTTGTTAAACTCACTTATTAGTTCTAGTAGCTTCTTCGTAGACTCCATAGGATAGTCTATATAGGCAATCATATTATCAATAAATACACTTTTACTTCTTCCTGTCCAATCTGGTTGCCTTTTATTTCTTTTTCTCGTCTAGTTGCTCTGACTAGGACTTCCAGTACAATATTGAATAGATGTGGCAAATGGCTTACCACTTTGTGCTTTCATTTCTTCACCTATAAAATGGGGGTAATAACAGTATGTATCTCATACGGTCGTTATAAGGATTGAAATGTGTAAATATTTATAATGTGCTTAGAACAGTGCCTGGATAATAAGTGCTATATAACTTTTTTTCTTTGTTCATTTAAAATCATGGAAGGCTACCAGATTCTGCTTCAAGATGCAAGCCAACCATGCTGGCTTCCAGATATGGCTTTTGCTCCATCTTTTCCCTAATCCCTGCCGTCCTTGGTAGCACAGTTAGAACTTCAGACTGGTAGAACTATCATTTAGTTCTACCGCCAGCCCAAGGCAGGAATCCCTTCAGCATGCCACACCTGACCAGTTGCTGGCTGCGTTCTGAGCAAGAACTCTTCATTCAGGAAGCCTGAATTTCTCAATTCTTCGGAATGCCAATGATGTCTGAGGTGACAGTGAGAGTTCCCAGAGGCTGGAAAGCTAAGATTCTGTGTTCATTGTATGCACTGCTAGGTCCTCCAGTTGTTTCCACCATGACACCTGGCATGGGTGTTTGCATCTCCTATGATAGAAATAAGCTCCATGGAGTGGGTCTCCTGGGAACTGGCAGCTCCTGTTTCTTGTCACTGGGGAAGCGAATTAGGGGCAAGGGTAGAGCTGGCTTCTCTGCCTTAGCAACTGCCCAGATCCTGAGTCAACACCTGAATAAACTCTGGGCTCTTTTTATTTAGCCCCATTGGGGATGGGAGAGGATCCAGGCTCAGTCTTTTCAACATGGCACGTTAAAAAAACAAGTAGGACTCAAAAGTGTCTCATTCCTGGGAATTCTTAGCTAGAAGATCTCACTTTCAGATTTAACATGAGTCTTTTTTCTGATGCAGCAGCAGGCAGCTTTTCTCACAGAGTATTGTTACATAAACAAGCAAGAGATGGGTTTGCCACAAGCAAAGTCAAAATTTCCATCTAAATTTTAGCTAATAAGACTATTAGGACTGATTCAGGCTTTAGAGTTTTACATTTCCTGAGCCTGGCAGCTGTGTTTTCCCTGTTTCCACTAAATTCTGTAGTGTAGAATTTAGGGAATTATGGAAAACACACTTGCAGCACCAGAGCTTAAATGGGGTAAGATCCCTGCCCAGTAGTAATTGCTGATGTTGGGGGAAAAAGTCTCTTGAAAATCATCCAGCTGCAGGAGACTGAGCAAGGGGTCTCAGGCCTTCTCAGTTCCAGGACTATCCTTTTTCTTAAAATACCCTTGAGAACTGAGTGCAAAAATATGCCAATGTCACATTTGCTGTGTGCATTTAGTAACAGAAAACTGTGCAGTGCGAAGGCGTGTTTATACAACTAGCAATTGTACTGCAAAACCATCAACAGCTCACAGCCCAACCAGTCTTCCAAAATACAAGTGTGAAGCATTTAAAATCTGCAACTCTGCAACGAGGTGCCCACAAAGTACCTTCTTCGAATTTGCATATTTGTGTACAAGAACACAAACCGTTTATATAAGGCTTTAGCCCGTTTTAAATGTTAAAAAAGTCCCCATGATTTGCTTTGCTTAAAATGCACGCTCAAACTTTATTAAAAACATTTTTCAAAAAATGTTTCATAAAGCTAGCCGTCAGCGAGGCTCACTGGAGGGTGTGGAAAATGGATCGTATATCTTTAACCCGCAGAAGTTAAAAGGTTTTTTTTTTTTTTTTTTGGTTGTTAGCTAACAATGGAAACTTTTTTTTTTAAGTGTTTCCCTCCCTCGGTCTTGCCAAGCAATAGAAAAAAAAGAAGAAAAGAAAAACTTGTTCCGCTGAGTTCAACCCCAGACAGGCTCACAACTTCCTTCCTGCTTTCCTCCCCCAAGCCCCCGCCTTTCTCCCTCCTCCCTCCTCCACCCCAAACCCCCCCGCCCCAACTTTTTTTTTTTAATCGCACATTGAACAAACACTGAAGTAGCAGGGAGCAGACACTGACAGGGGTAGTATCTCAACAGCCCACAAGGGCGTGCAGGGCCGGCCGGCGTCGCCACCGCCCGGATCTCCCGCCCCGGCCAAGGAGCTTTCCCTCTTTTTTCCCATTCCCCCCTTTTTTTTTGTCTTCCAAAAGAAGTGAGGAAACCATTTACGAGCTTTTTTACTTTTAAAGCCATCTTTCTCCTTCGAGGTCTGCTTCCCCGGGCCATGTAGTCTGCACAGGACGCGGGAATCTTGAGCAATTGTAGGTAAGTTTGGCGGCTTTTTAATGGTTCTCGCCTCCGAACCCTCTTTCCCCTCTCTCTCTGCTCTGGAGCGAATCTGAGGGTTCCGGGTTCTGAAAAGGCGCAGAGAGGTGGGCCAGGGAGACGGGCAAGGGGGTTTGATTGGGGAGGGTGGCGTGGAGAGGAGGGAGAAGCGAGTTTTCGGCGTTTCCCGTGCTCGCCTTCCGGGCCGCTGACTCCCCGCCGCCTACCTCGGCGCGCTGCAGGCGTCCACGGGCTCCGGCCGCCGGGCAGCCGGCTTGGCGCCGGGCGAGGCTGCCCAGGATGCGGAGAAGCCCTGCACTCGGCCGCGCCGCCTCCGGGCTTAGAGCGGGGCCCCGGGAGGTTTGCAGAGCCCGGGCTTCCGCCTGGCTGCAGCCATGCACACCCTGGAGTCCTTCCGAGTGGGCAAGGGTCCCGGAGCCCGCAGAGGCAGCCGCGTCCTCCGGCACAGGGTGTGCGGAGTGCGGACTCGCTGTCCGCGCGCGTACACACACACACACACACACACACACACACACACACACACACACCCCTACGCGGGGGGCGACAGCGTGCGGGGGGGCGGCGTGTATTGGTTCCGGTACAGGGGACGAGCAGCGCCTCGGCCCCGGGCGCGCGCAGACGCACCCACACTCACAATACACACTTGTTTGGGGACTGGCGACAAAGCCAGTGCTGAAAAATGCCTAGGCTGCGGCCCCGCCGCGCGCCCAGGCCGTCGTAGGCCGAGGGACACAGCACCAAGGCCAGGGTCAGGAAGGTAAAAGGCAGGCACGCAGGGGGTCTTCCTAGATCCGGGCTCAGGCAGCGACCGGGGAAGGCAGGTCCAGCTCAGGTTCCCTCCGAGTCGGTCCCTGATGGCCAGAGAGGGTGGAGCGAGGAGATCCTGAAGCCCAAGGCGGGTGGGGGGAGCTGCCCCGTTATACCCGATGCAACCAGTGTTTGCAAAGCCGAGGGGACCCAGAGACGGTGGAGGGGGTGTCCTCACTCTCGGAGAGCTCGGAATCTGCCGCGCCCCGCACATAGCCCGCTTAGCAATCAAGTGGTTGTACAGTCCCCCGCCCGTCCGCGCGGCTCTGGAGGCAACTCTTAGAATTTGGAATTTGAAGGGACCTTCAAGCGCATCACAGTCTGGGGCGAAGGGTGGGAGCGCACTCGGAAAACGCACCCACAACCTAGCTGGCGACCGAGGGCCCCCGGGGTTTGTGTCCTCGCCGTGCCGCACAGCCCCTGTAGATAAGATGTCCAGTGGCACCGATCCCCGACAGATTGGGGAATCCCAATCCCAGTCCTAGTCCCCTAGCCGTCCCCCGCACCCGCCCTCTAGGGTCCTGACTTTTCTCCTTGTGTCTCCACAGCGGCGCTGTTGTTTACGGAACTCGGCGGGGGCTGAGCCCGCGGTCTTGCCCCCCGCCCAACGCCCAGGCCATGCCACCCCATCCGCGCGCGGAGCCGCGGCCGCCGGGCCTCTGGGGCTGAGCCGGGAGCCGAGAGCCTCGGGAGGAGGAGGCGCCGGCGGCGGAGCCGGAACAGGAGCGGCGGCGGCGGGCAGCGCGGCGGACCCAGTACTATGGCTATGTACTGCTATGCACTCAACAGCCTGGTGATCATGAATAGCGCCAACCAGGTGAAGAGCGGCGGCGGCCCTCGGCCCAGCAGCAGCGAGACGCCCCCGCCGCCGAGGAGGGCCGTGTTGAGCCCCGGCAGCGTTTTCAGCCCCGGGAGTGGCTCCTCTTTCCTCTTCCCCGCAGCCGAGTCGTCGCCGGAGGAGCCCGGGAGCCCCCTGGGCTGGCGGAGTGGCCGGCGCAGGCTGAATAGTAGCAGCGGCAGCGGCAGCAGCGTGGGCAGCCCGAGTTGGGCGGGTCGCCTAAGAGGCGACGGGCAGCAGGTGGTGACCACCGGTACCCTCTCCCCTCCGGGGCCGGAGGAGGCCAAAAGGAAGCTTCGAATCCTACAGCGCGAGCTGCAGAACGTGCAGGTGAACCAGAAAGTGGGCATGTTCGAGGCACACATCCAGGCGCAGAGCTCCGCCGCTCAAGCGCCCCGCAGCCCGCGTTTGGGCAGGGCTCGATCGCCCTCCCCGTGCCCCTTCCGCAGCATCAGTCAGCCCCGAGGAAGGGTCCTGGCTCCGAGTGAGGGGCGGAGGACAAAGTCCTGGGGGGAACAATGTCCGGAGACTTCAGAGGCCGACTCCCGGAGAAGAGGAGGGACGCCCAGCCAACGCCTCTCGAAAGACAAAGAGGGAGTAGCACCTTTCCCCGGCCCTGCTGCCCCGGCAGGATCAGCGGCTCAGGGTCCAGGCGCTTCGGTGAAAATGAGAAAGCCGGTCCCGGCCGGACGCCACTGTGGCTCACCCATTGCTATGGAAGTTGACAAGAGGGTTTCTCCTCCTTTGGGAACTCAGAATTACCAAGCTCCCCCGTTGGGGCTGGTCGGAGTGAACATAACGATGGCCGCAGAAGTGGCAGCGAGAGCCACATCCACTGGGCCACACCATCCACAGGACCCAGCCCTCACTGAGCTGTCTGAGAGGGCCCGCGAGCTTGGGGGTGTGTACCCTCGAGAGGCCCTGTCCAAGAGTCAGGGGCAGTCTTTGGGCAGTGAGACAAGTCCGGCCCCAGAGAGGGGCGGGCCCCGCAGTGGAGAGCCCCCTGGGAAGGTGGGGAGAGGAAATCTGCCCGGTGGCATGCCGGGCTCCGGGATGCCTGAAGCGGACAAAAGGCCAGAGGAGAGGACTGTGAACGCGCAGAGTCCAGCGGACTCCTCTGAGGCCCCGGGCTGGTTCAGGCAGCCCAGAGACTGGGGCTCAGTAGGCTCCGAGGGGACCCAGAGTGGGGCCCTAGTGGCCAGGGAGGCACGGCCGCGCTCCAACAGAGTGGATGAAGGGTCTGCGTCGCTGGGCTTGCTTGGGGGCAGCAGCTCAGCACAGCCAGGCCCGGGGGAGTTGGAGGCGGGGATTCCCTCTGGCGGAATGCTGGAGCCTTTGCCCTGTTGGGAAGCAAAAGATCTGAAAGAACCTCAGTGCCTTCCTGGGGACAGGGTGGGTGTGCAGCCTGGGAGCTCCAGGGTTTGGCTGGGCTCCATGGAAGAAGCGGGTCTGGCCTGGACGTGTGTCACAGGGGTACAATCCGAGGGGACTTGGGGAAGCCAGCCTCAGGGCAGAGATGCTCACCCCAGCCCAGAGCAGCTCTCCCCAGATCAGAAGGACAAGCCTTCCGGGGGAGAGGCCTGCAGCCGAAGCAATATCCCCGCCGTCATCATTACAGACATGGGTGCCCAGGAGGATGGTGCCTTGGAGGAGGTGCAGGGAAGCCCTCTGGGTGGCCTGCCGCTGAGGAAACTGTCCTCTTCCTCTGCGTCTTCCACTGGCTTCTCCTCCTCCTATGAGGACTCGGAGGAGGACATCTCCAGTGACCCCGAGCGCTGCCTGGACCCCAACTCTGCCTTCCTGCATACCCTGGACCAGCAGAAGCCCAGAGTGGTAGGTCTTGCCCTGAGATTTTTCTAGAACTTGTGCTGCTTTCATGCCCACGTGTCCCTTTTTCTTACCTTCTACTGAGTCAGAAAGACTCTGACCAGGGCCCTGGGGCAGTCACAACTTATAATCCTCTCCAGGTGTGTTTGCTGGGGAGGTACCTAGGCACTGGCCATGCACTTTGTAGCTTGGACAGTGAACCGGAGTCATTTCTGTTGTTATTTCCATGTACATCTTAAAAGACATTTTTTAAGGTATCTCTGGTAGGTCACCACTCATTTTTGGGGAAGATAATATTCATGAGTGTTACCATAAAGCTTCCTGGTGAATCTCCAAAGATAGTGAACAGAGCTGCTGAGTGTAGCTTTTGTCTGATCAGGTGAAACACTTAATTCTGTGATTCATTTAGGCAGAGGAGAACTGACAAGGATGTCATCGAATTAACTCAGACTCTACTAATAGGCTAGGAAAATGAGTGACGTGATTCTGGAACAGGGCCCTGAAACCTGCAGATGCGGCATTGGCCGGTCTTTTGGGTGAACAATCACCTAGCCTCAGGAAATTGTCAGGACATTGCAATATTTGTGGGGCCAGCAGAAGATACAGTTTGATGTATGAATTAAAATGAAAACTAGGCTTTGAGCTAATCAGATAGTTTCTTTAATAACAGGATATTACATTACATTAGGTTGAATTGCATCTGGGTGATATCCCTAGGGTAGATATGTCCTCATGGATATGCTCATTGGCTGGTACAGGTACATTTCAAGTACGTTTTCAAGTGCATCTGTTGTGATTCAGCACACTGACATCTTGTTCTGGCTATGGCGGTAGACGGGTTTATTTCTGTACACAGTTCATCTCAGTCCTAGGCTGTTTTCACTCTTAGGAGGATCAGAGCATCGTATGAAAGATGTAAGAGTTGAAGCTAGCACTTCTGAAAAGGTCTGGACTTTCTCTTAGCTTTTCCAGAGTCTGGGGAATTTCCTAGTTCGGCGTGTAAGGGGTTCTTGTGCTACCTTGGGCGAAAGTCTGCATTTTATTGTAGTAGGTAGTCTTCCGATTTAATCTTGAATATCAAGTACTATTCGCTGTACCTCAATAACTTAAACCACAGCAACTGAGAACTTTATATTTCTACTCTACATGCTGCTCTAAGTTATTCTGGACTCCAAAGCATGTGTCTGTCATACTCCCACTTCAGAAATCACAGTCTGAATCTTTGTAGACCAGGCATTTCTTTTCATGAGACTCTGCCTTCTGCTGATGATGGGGAGGCAAATATGTACGCAGAATCTGGCCCCAATCAGCCTGGCATTTTGTGGCCAGCACAGGGCATCTGGCACGGGCACACCACCTTTAGAGGAGGGATGGTCCACCTGGAAGGGGACGGATGGTGGTGAAGGGCAGGTGGAAAATGCTTCTCACTGAAGGAATGGCTCAGGTTTCTCGGCCTTCTTGCCCACAATTAAAGGTCTATGAGATGGTCCTCTGTTCCAGTCCTCCCTTTGGCTTTTTATACCCTGGAGCGTAGCCAGCATAGCCAAGTTGTTTTAACTTGTTCTCCAACTTTCCATTTGCCCTTTCTAGTGGTGGATTAGCAGCTCCTACTGGCTGGCTCTCAAAGTATTTTGTGTGTCCCGATGTTTGAAAAGGGCTCTTGTCTGGAAGTGAGTTAAAGGGGAGATAAATAATGATAGATGACAATTTTCTTTTTTTCATTTGCCAGAGGGATGCCAGCTGAGAAACCAGAGGGTTGAGAGGTGTCAAGGTAGCGAACAGGTCCAGAGGTGGCAACGAGGCCTGCCTGTGGTCCAGCCTACCTCCCTTCTTTAAACAAGGTTTCAGACACCCACAGAGAAGGGCCAGGGAAAAAGTCCCTGCCAGCCTCGCTCTCTGGTCATGTTCGGCTGATAGGGAGTGTCTGTGGGGGAAGGGTGGGTAACCAACTGGAAATTATGGGATCCTAGGGACTTTTGAGCTTTTGGTTGATTGCTTGCACGATACGCTCAGTTTTCTTTTTCACATACAGATTGTTGCGGCGGAGCCTTATCTGTGACACCAAAACATCTGCTCCTTGAGTCAAAAATCACTTGAGTACCTGAGATTGATATTTTGTCTACAGAAGGCCAGACAACTTGATTGACGGGGCCTTTTGGCTTGGCTGTTCAGTGTTTTATAGATAAAACCCCAGCCGGCGCTGTTTGAGGCTCTACAGTATCGATACTCGGTCCTCTCCTCGGACTGTGCTGCTTCTGTCTACGCTGCAGCACCGCACTCAGGGGACCCCGTCCTCACCCGTACGCACCCTCACACATACACTCCCAGCAGCCCGTTCACACACACAGGTTGGAAATTGCATGTTCAGCCTCCGGTCACACAACCAACCCCTGACCTTCAGACCCATACTGAGAACACTTTTTTAGTGTGCTGCTGTGTCTTTGAGCAGAGTTAGACCTTTCATGCCTCGTGTGCGCGGGCGGTTCTTTGCTTCTGCGGAGGCATGACTGTGTGACGAGGTGCGCGGCAGAGGTGACAGCCCCGCAAAGCCTGGAGCCTGGCTGCTGGGTTAGCTCTCCTGCTGTGTGGCCTCCCTGCCAGCTCATCACTGTGAGAAGTCCCAGCGCCAGTGTAGGGGAATTCGAAGATGTCCCTGTAGTTAAAAAACAAAGTGCAAAGCAGGTTGTTTGGAAATGCACTCTGAAACTTATTTAGCCATTTAGATTATGCAAATTCGCAGAAGCCTTTTTACTGAAAGGGAATGTGTTGAGAAGCGCCTCTGCTCATTTGCTTCCATGGGTAGGAGCTGTATGCAAAGTGCTTCAGGCCTTTCCTACAGCTCAGGCTTCAGATGTGCCTGTCTCTGAAATAGTGTTCCAGAGTTTTTGCTCCTCTGTGTCTGTTTGTAAAGGGGCAGGCGCTTGAAATTTGCTCACAAGTAGTTG
Organism: Delphinus delphis; assembly: GCF_949987515.2. NCBI lineage: Eukaryota > Metazoa > Chordata > Mammalia > Artiodactyla > Delphinidae > Delphinus > Delphinus delphis. The sequence goes on from NC_082683.1 coordinate 160,985,473, forward strand.
TATCACGTGCTTTGTGTTCAATGGCTTAAATTCAGGCGTGTTCACATTTACGGTTTTCTGAGATCTGAACAGAAGCGAATTGCACTGAGGAAGAAGGGTGTTCTCTCCTGTTCTTTAAGACAACTAGAAATTAATCAACAGTTCTTGACCTCCCTGTGTTATGCCATTTAAAAGTAACTGGGCCATTGAAACACCAGGTTTAAAGTGCTAAATTAAAATAAGCATGCATCTTCCAAAAATAGGTTTTCTTGATTTAGTCCAAAGTTGTACTATCAATCGTGTACAAAAACCAAAACAAAACGCTGGTCTAGTTACCTGGGGGACATTTAAGGAATTATAATACAAAATCCTTGCCTTCTTGGTGCTCACTATTTTTTCAGGGCCATTGGAATTTTGTTTCCTTTAGTTTTTTGTGTGTTGACTAGTTTTGTTGCCTTTTTTAAAGTAAAAAACTAACTAATATATATGGTAAAAAAATTCGAGCAGTTTAAAATGGTTTTATGTGGTTTTTAAAAGTGTGAAATTTTTATCTGAGGGTAAACCCAATTAAAATTTAAAAGCCTTAGAGGGATACTTACTTAAAAAACAAAAAGAAGAATATGGTGGTAAGTACTTTTAAGTGGGAAATTCTTATCTGGAAGAGAATATGGAAGGTCCAGATTTATCGGGTCACGAGTTCGGGTTGCATATGCTGTTTTCTTAAGATGGGGCACCCTTCCCCCTCAGGTGTGCAGCCAGGATCTTTCTGGAAAGGCTTCAGGACTTTTCAGATCTGGGAGGACCCCTAGTCATTTATGTGAGGTTCTGGGTGTTACCCTGATCTGTTTAAGAAGGAGGAAACCAAGACTCAGAGGGGCAAAGGGACCCAAGGGCTGCAGCTCTGGCTCAGATTCCTCCTTTTAAAATATGCATTCTGCATGAGGGCGAGCTCATGGGGGCCTGTAGAGTTCTAACTCTCTGTGACTATGTAATTCCAGACATTTGATTCAAAACCTGCTGTATGTGAAGTACGTATCATGGTGTCTGGAAATGTGACAAGATTTCTTTGGTGTGGACCTTGGGCAGTCGAGGCCGAAACTGGGCACATTTAATTGTGTGCTTTTCCTTGAGATCCATTAATTATCTGCCTCTCATCTCTCTTAACTGGAAGAATGGTTCTTTGTAATTTCACATTGAAAAAGTATCATCAAAATAAATGAGTACAATACCCAAGATTCTCGTTAATGGTTAGACTGATTGATATTAGAGGCTGTGCTGGTAGGATGCCAGCACATTAACCCGACAAGTGAAAAATGCATTGTTCTCTGAGGGCTTCGGCCTCCTCAGATAGTTCAGTTTGGAAACTGAGGCTTTGCCTCTGCAGAGCCAAAACGTCACTTCAAAGACCTCGTTTTATCAAAGATAAAAGTAATTCATCCAGCTTGAATCCTTTCAAATAAAGGTGGGGCATAGAGAGAAAGAGAGATTGGTGTTGAGGCATCACAAAAACACAGCTCAAGATTTACCAGGCTTTTAGGTTTAACAAGAAAAAACATATTAAACTGGACGGCTTCTGCTTTTAGAGAAATGTATTTCAGGGGTTACAGAAAGCATTTTCAGAACTTTGCTTTTTAGCGCCAAATTGCTACCGAGCTACTTTTCTGATTTTGGTGGCACATGCCAGTTAAATGTAGTTACAGATTAGATGAGTTCTCTGTAGTTTATTTATATTCCTGGGAGCACTGATAACATTGTTTAGGCTTATTTTATTTTGTCGGGTTTCAATGTAGTTGTCTAAAGGCAGAATTTTAAAATATTTAATGGTAAGAGTTTTATATCTTGATTGAAAAAACTTGTAGACTTCAGGTCATCAGTGATTCAGGATTAACTCACGAACTCTTCTAAATTGTGTTGTGGACACACTGTCAGCATGGAAGGATCTATATATATATATTTTTTTAATTTATTTAGGTTGCACCAGGTCTTAGTTGCGGCACTCGGGATCTTCAGTTGTGGCATGACAACTCTTAGTTGCAGCATGCATGCTGGATCTAGTTCCACGACCAGGAATCGAACCTGGGGCCCCTGCATTGGGAGCGTGGAGTCTTATTCACTGGACCACCAGGGAAGTCCTGGTCTATGGGTTTTGATAAGAGACGAGATCTTGGCATTGTAAGCTATACACATTGTTCCCTCCAGTCCGTGACAAATGTGCCTTGCAATGATTTTTTCCTGACTGGGTGGAATTGACGTTGTGAATGATGTATTTTTCATGAATTGGGAGCTCATTGTTTACAAATCGCAACAAACCCAACTGTGAACTCTCTTGTAACGTGAAAAGCCAGTTAGAGTGCCAACCTCCATTGTCTCATTGGAATATTTGGGATTTTGTATGTCCGGTTCTCTTGAGACTGTGTGCCCTCCTGTGGTTGCATACTGTTATCTTAGTTAACTAAGGAGTGTGGTACTACAGGTGGCCCCAACAACATGGAAACACTCAGCATTGTAGCATTCCCTCAGACCGATGGGTCCAGTCTGCTAGACTGTGGAGGCCACCCTGGGGGTCTGGAAGAATCTGGTCCAACCTGGTCCCATGATCCTGTAGTCAGACATGACTTACTGTAGTTCTGCCATCAACTATCTCGTTGTGGTTCCCCCAAGACACCTGGTCGTTCATTTTTCCAGGGATGTATTATTATTTTAAAGACAATTCAGGTCTCCTGGGCTAAAAGACACTATAGATATAAATATGATCTCATTAGGGAATTAGGCCTCTGTTCTTAGAATTTAAAAAATAACAATTTCTTTTCTGTAACCTACATAAGTATCATAATATAAATCTGAGTCTGGGAGAGGTTTTAGAACTCATTTTCTCCAATACCCACATTTTACAGGTGAGGAAAGCGAGGCCAGAGCGTATTCAATACAGTCATGTTTACATTTTTCTTTTCCCTTAAAAAACTTCATTAGTGGATAAAGTCCTTACTCACCTGGGGCGATCCACCTTGGCTTTAAACATAGGACGTGTTTTTAAAATGTTTGTTAAAGGAATGGATGAATGAATGAATGATAGACAGTAGCTCTGCGGCATTATCTACCCATAAAAGAACTGTCGAGTCATCCGGGAGAGGAGGAACAGAAAAAGGGAAAAAAGAACAATTAAGGCAGGCTCATTGCTTATTCCTGTGACCTTCCTGCCATAGGAGTAGGGGTGCCAGACTGGGGTTTAGGAGACCTGGGTGAAATCCCAGTCTGCACGTGGCCTGCAAGCCCTCTGAAAAATGGAGAGAGGAGGCATGACCTCACGGGGTGGGGGATGAGAGTTCAGGGACGCAGTGTTCTAAACGTGCCTCGGATGGCTCCTGGCACATGGCACAGGCTCAATCAATGTTAGTGGAGGTGGAATTAGGAGACATCTTAAGTACTGGTGAGGCAGTGTCTGTCTGGAAAATTCACGGGGTCCCTGGGAAGGAATGCTTGGTAGCAACTCCAGGATTTTGTTGAGGTGCCACTTTCACCCAGTACCATCCTGGAAGATGATTCTGCCTCACCCAATAAGGCTGCAATGAAATGGATTTCTCAAAGACCGGTATTCACAGGCTACCCGTGAATTCACACGCTATTGTGGGACCACAACAGCTTCCTGAAGTGTATTTCATGGAACATTGAGAAGAAGGCTGGTCTTACCCTCTGTCTCTGTTTCCTAGTGTAGTTTCCTTTGGTTCAGTTATGGGGCTGGGGCTCAAAGACCAATACAAGCCTCAGGGAACAAGGTCAGTGACGATACCTTCTCACAGTGTGTGTGCAGGGAAGACCGCTCTGCATGGGAAGGCAGGGCCCTCCAGGCTTTCTCTGATGAGGAATGATTTATGATCATCATTTCCCTGGTAAGCCAAGACGCGCAGGCTTTTGACTAACTTGTCTGGTGTGTTTCTCAGCAGTTCCATTAAGAATTCACTCCTAGGGCTTCCCTGGTGGCGCAGTGGTTGAGAGTCCGCCTGCCGATGCAGGGGACGCGGGTTCGCGACCCGGTCTGGGAAGAGCCCACATGCCGTGGAGCGGCTGGGCCCGTGAGCCATGGCCGCTGAGCCTGTGTGTCCGGAGCCTGTGCTCCACAGCGTGAGAGGCCACAACAGCGAGAGGCCTGCGTACCGCAAAAAAAAAAAAAAAAAAAAAACGCAAAAAAAAAGAATTCACTCCTAGAGATCTGATCTTTCCCCTCCATTGAGCTTTACTTGGGCATTTTATTTACTTGATATCACTTTATGGAAACCCATTCAACAAAAGGTATCTCTTCAGGCCGCTAGTCAATACTACATGTTTTATTTCCTGAAATGTGTATTTCTATTTTGCTCCAAACCAGCTGATAAGTTTTATAAGTAACCAAAAGTAGGAGCTGCAGACAGTAAAAGTGGTGAAAGTGGCACCTCAACAAAATCCTAGAGTTGCTACCAAGAATTTCTTCCAAGGGACCCAACGAATTTTCCAGACAGTAAGCAAAAGCGGGATGAACCTCTGCAGTTCATATGTATGTATGATTTGATGGGGTGGGGGGAGCGTGGAGGGGGAGTATACTTGTTGTATACTCTAAGTATACTTGTTGTTTTTTATGTTTTTATTTTCCCATCTCAGAATGAGTAGGAAAAAACTTCTCATTCGACCTGGTGGTAACCAGTATTCAACTGAAGAGACTCCACCCTCTTGAAGGTCACTGTTATCCTGTGAATCTAGCATTTTACTTTTGTGGTAAGATTCTGGGTGGAAAGGGAAAATAAAATGATACAGCATCTCAGACAAAGGCATTGAGATCATTTCCATTGACCTGGTGACTAAGATTAGGGTTCGCCTAACCCAGAGATGATGCATGTATTGTGAGGCCCGGTAAGACTCTGTCCTTGGAGAGCTTGCCGAAAGGGTGGTCTGGTCCATTCGCTCATGTTTATAAAATTGGTCTTAATGCATCCGGAGGGCAGGAATGAGGTACTTTGGCCTTGGGCTTTGGGGGCTGTGACAGTTGTTTTCTTTCTTTACCCTTCTTAATGGGTCCTCTGCATCCTGCCCCCCCATTCCATTTAATCAGGAGAAATAAACTGATTGTTTATTGTTCTTCCAAGAAGAAGCTGTAATACATTTTATATTAGCAGTGCTTAATATTTTCATTCACTATGGGGAGTCTTCCGTGTGCCCCGGGACGGAGGGATTTGCCGTCCACCGGCTCACCTGGCAACTTCTCTTGGTATGCTGAGAGTTGGTGGGACCCCGGCAGTTACCGGGGAGGTCCCTGCACCCCCAGGCGGTTCCCAGCGAGTGTTTTTCCAATTACACTGACATTCTTTCCAGGCTCAGCTCAATTTGTTTTCTTCTTCTCTATGGTAATTGATGACTGAGTCGTAAAATGTATAATTCAGCAGGATCTTGTGTTAAGTGCTTCTTCCACAGTCGTGCAGGAGCTGGTGTTTGGCTAATCCTCTGCTATACATGGGTGTGTAAGATTTTCTTTTTGCAAGTTAGCTATCTGGAGAGTAGGTTTAATACAATACATCTCATAACTATGGGGAAAGGAGACCGGCTGGGGTATGGAGAGGAACTCAGGGAGTATCACTTCTGTAATCCTTATCTAACCTGAATCTATTAGCAGGAAACTGAAAAGGCCTGTGTATGACAATGAGATAAACAGTTTAATCTATTAACAATGTCAAGTGGAAAATCCAGCCGCAGCCAGTAACTTAAGAAATGGCTAGGAGGTTTTGTTGGAACAGCAGATCCTGAGACCCAGGTTGCTGAGCCAAGGGTAGGAAAATTGGTTGCTGTATGTTCAAACTGGGAGGTTGGGAAGACACTGGTTTGAGAAACTACTGAAAAATCCTTACGGATACAAAAATATGCTAACGTAGGGGACATTTTGAATGCGTTATAATTGATATTTTAGTCTGTATGAGGCCATTGAAACCTTTTCCTCCTCTTCACCATTGTCATCATCATTATCACAGCATTTAAGTACTCATTAGTATTCAGCATCTTGCTAATTCCAAGTAATTTAGGACATGTAAGACCGTCTCTGAGAACTTTCCTGGGCATACTCTAGGAGTGCAGTGTGCTGGAAAGACTAGGACTCTCAGATTCGGTGCTTGGCCTCTTTGGGCTTTGGTGTCCTCATCTGTAAAATGGGTGCATCGATAATCTTCCTACATCATGTGGACTTTGTGAGTCTTAAATGAGATCGTGTTTGTAGAGTCATTTTGAGAGTGTATTCTTTCCCGCTTAAATTTTTTTTTCTCGAGTACTATGATGTTGCCTTTTTCCCCCAGATTTTCTCTTGATTTCTACAGTACTCATCTGTTTATTTCTGTCATGCACACTCTAAGTATACTTGTTGTTTTTTAATAAACAGTGATCTATTTTATTTTTGTAATTGACGTGTAATATTGCCTTATAATATTATATTAGTTTCAGGTGTACAACTGTGACGTTGTTTTTAAAGCTTTCCCAGAAGAGGATGGACCAGGGCAATCACTGCACCAGTGCAAGATAGTCCCACATCTGTGTTGCTGAAAGAGAAATTGCTAAGGACTCTGTCAGAAACAACCTCTATGTCCACAGCAGAGCCAGTTCTGACGTGGGCGTGGCAGTGGGCCCGGGGAGCAGGGATGAGTAGACGTTCGGAATTACATCCTATTTCCACACGGCAGCTGCTCAGTAGCGCCGCCTCCTGCCCAAGGGACCATCGAAGCCAGCGCTGACTGTGGACAAAGCTTCATGCCCCTGTGGTTTGCTAACTGGTCCATGGAGATGCGAATGGGATGGACCTGAGGAAAGGCTGGAGGGAGCGAGGAGGGGCCACAGAGCAGGGGTCTGGTGTTCCTGGAGCAGGTCTGTCAGCTCCTGAATAATTGAGAGCAGACTCCGCTCCATCCAGAGTCCGAGGGAGCATTGATTTTTCCAATACCGAGTTGTGGTTTTCCCTTCCGTGTCCTGGAAAGTGAAAGGGAGGAATTCGGCAGTCTTGGGTTTTTTTAAAGCAGACATTACATTCAGCAGCTGTTTCCTGGGCACTTCCTAAGTATGGCCGGGCCCTGGGCTAGATCCCGAAACCCTTTCACAGGGCTGGACCTCCCTTCTGGTGGCTGCCCACGTTGAGAGGCGGACGTGGCACCCCCGTGGCTGCCAAGCAGCAGGCATTTATCCACCGCCTCTGTCTGCAGATACCTGTGCTTCGGAGAATGGCTTAATTGGTGCTATCCCTGTCCTTGGGGATGTACCCTCTAAGGCAGAGTGGATGCCAACAGACAGACTTGAGATTTGTGAAACTCAAGAACAAGTTGTCTGGCCATTAAACGAGCACATTCATTAAATATGAGTTGATAAATAATGAACAGTGTTGGCGTGGGAAATGCAGGAGGCTTCAGTGCGTGTCGTGGAACAGGGAGTAGAGGAATTGAATTTGGGCGACAGCCACTGAAGACAGTCAAGGCCTTGAGGGGTTTGCTGCCTCTGTTAGAAGTGGTCAAGCAAAGGGACTATTCTGGATCCAAAGACTCTGCGAGGTTGGAAGGGAAGAGGGCACGCCCCTCCCTCCGCAAGCCTTAACGCCCTGCGTTGAACACCACACAAAATGACGCTCAGCAGATAAAGGATGTAGTGCTTGGACGGCTAAAATGGGGCCTCGGGAGAACCCCCATCCCCACCCCAATCGACCAGAGGGACATGGTCAGGAAAACTTGGGAAGGACTTCTGCTCAGTGAGTGTCTGCTCAGTCTGAAGCTTTGGAAGAGCCCTGGGGGTGGCTGGGCTGGGGGTTGTGTAGACCCTTCCAGGGAGAGAGCCCTGGTGTGGCGTCAGGACAGTCCTGGGTTTGAGTCTAAGCTCTGCCACTTCCTGACTGTGTGACCCTAGAGAAAGGTTTTACCTTTCTGTCCCTCAGTTTCACCATCCGTGCAGTGGGGCTAATACCAGCCGTAAGGTTGTGAGCCTTAAACGAGGTCATGTGTGAAGTGCCTAGCACAGCGACTGGACATACTATAAATGCTCAATAAACAGCAACTACGAGGACTTAGAGGCAGCCGTGCTCTCGTTGCTGAGCGTATTATGCTGAACCTGCAATGTCCACCATTCTCTTTGTTTAGGTGAAAGTGACGAGGGTAACCAAGGGAGTATTGCTTGCTGGTACCCTTCTTCCCCTAGCAGAAAAAATGGGGCCTGGGGGGCTCTTTGATGCTGAGGTTAGTAGGAGGTCTGTGCTAGAGTGGGGAGGAAGTGAGAGGGTCTGCTGGAGAGGGGACTCCGGCCAGCCACACCTGAAGCCACGCCCTCACTCCGTCCCAGACCTCGGCAGGCAGGGACTTCACTTCTTTGAGCCTTGGTTTCTTCATTTCGCATGTGAGGGTGACAACCCTCTGTCATGCGCTGTTGTGAAGATGAACTGAGACCGTGCGGCCCGAGGACCTGGCACAGAACAGGCAGGGATAGAGGCAGCCCCTCTTCTGCACCTGCACCCCCCAGTTGTGACGCTAACTTGCCTTCACTGAGTGGCCTCAGCCACCTCATCCCAAAGTGCAGTTACTTGTCAAGGATGATGACAAAATAGGCAGCAGGACTTATTTTTCCAAGAAGGTTTCTCAGTTGCAGGAGAGGCCTCACTTTGTCACCAGGGCTCAGAGCTTCAAGTTTAAAAAACAATCCATTTTATTCAGTAGCTTGGCAAGAGGTGTCAGGTTACTCACCGGGGACCAGCCTCTTTTTATGCTGTTTTGGAGGTGGAAACTGGCTGAGGTCACCCAGGCCCGGGAGGCCCAGCCTTTGCAGGTGAGGAAGCCTCCATCTATTCTCTCCCCTCCCCTCACGCCTCTGCTTTCTCGGTGTGTCTTTTAGAGTCACCATTGCTCTTAAGAGAGAGAATGAAATAGACATACATGTGTATGAGAAACATCACCGCTTTGTGTAGCTGTGGCTCTTCCTGCCAGGGAGGTCTTTGAACTTGTACGTGATTTCACTGGCCTTCATTGCTTTCCTGTGCTGTGTCTGGTGGCGGGCTGGACACATGCTTATGAAGATGTTTCTTATTCTCTTAGAATAAGGAGTTGCTTTCTTCCACTGCAGACCCAGTTGAGGTCTTGAGGCTGGTGGTCTCCGCAGCACGCTTTGCACAGCCCAAAGGAGAGTGAGCAAAGGAGAGCCTGCCCAACGCTTCCTAGCCACACGGCTGCTTTTTGCCTTTGTTCTGGCTGAGCAGACCCGGCCTGCTGGCCTGTTCTCAGGGCTGGGAGGGTGGACGGTGGTACGGAGGGAGAACGCAGTCAGGCAGCCGGGCTCAGCTGGACTGACCTGGGCATACCAGCATGCTTCGGAGTTCCAGGAGGGCCTGTGGGAGTCTGTGCAGACCCTGGCGGGAGCTGGGGCTCTGTGGCCACAAGTCCCCGCCGAGCAGCACAGACTGTTCCGGGGCCAGACATCACCATAGCCTTGGGCGCCCTGCCTGCTAAACACGGGCTTCTACTTTGCTGCACACTCGATGTGTGATGTGGAAATCCCTCTTTCCTTCTTGGCTGTAATATGGGGTGGCAGCCTGTGGTGTGCACCCTTGGGGTTCGCATCCTTCCTGTCTGCCCCTGGTCCACGCTCACCTTCCCACCCCAAGACGGCCACTAGGCATCTGGGCAGAGTTTCCAGGCCCTAAACTGTTGGGTCCTTCACGTGACGTTACTGGGCCACGCACCTTTCTGGAGAGATGGGTCTCAGGGCTGGCCTGTGCTAACATCCCTCCTCCCCCGAGCCCCAGTCTCTTCCTGTCCTTTGCAGGGATGGAGGGGCTGATGTCTGGAAGGAATGAAACCACGAAAGGAACTTGTTAGTATGTGGCAGCCTTGACCTCAGAGGTGGTCTGGAGACTGAGTGCACAGGACAGTAACTCCCTATTGCCCGGACCTGGAAATATACACAGGACGGTAATTAGTTTCCATCCCAGGCTAAAGCCATATGGTATCAGACTGCACATCAAAAATCAGCCCGCTCCCTCCGGAGAGCCGCCTGCCCCCTCACTGTGGGCCGGCTGCTGGTTCACGCTGAGAAGCCGAACAGTCTTGCAGGTCAGAGGTTCTTCCTGGCATCCTTTCTTTGGCATTCTGCACTGGCCTAGATTTTCTGATCTGTCACCATTGGCCTCAAGTACCACATCCCCAGGGGAAGGCAGGAGTGTCTCACCAGGAGCTGCAGAGGAAGGGAGCTGGCCCTAAGGGTCGAGGCGGGTGAGCCTGGCGGGAAGTGCCCTGAATGTCCCAGGTGGCACACTGCTGGGGATCATTAGCTTGACCTCCGACCGTGGTTTGCAGACCTGTTACGCTGACTTTGGAAATAAGATTTCAGGAATTTCAGAAAATAGTTCAGTATGACTCCATGACCAGGTATTGTAAAAGAGGATGTAAGTCCCGAGTAGAGGTTTTGCAAAGTCAGCTGCACGAAGGATGGGATGGAGGGGATCCAGCTCAGCAACATTTCTTATGAAATTCGCCGGGAGTTATAATGTTAACAAAAATTCAGCGTGCATTAGCTGGCGGTGCAGCTGTTACAAACGCCCAGCAGTCTCAGGCCGCACAACAATAATCAAATAACAGTGGCTAGGATTTCAGAAGTATCTGTTCTGTGCCAGGCACGTTCCATAAGTTACGTCATTCAATTTCTGTAAGGTGTATATTACCTTCCTCCTTTCACAGCGAGCAGACTAGGGATCAGGCAGATGAGGTTGCCAGTCCCAGGGGCACAGCTGGGCATCGGCAGGGCTGCGATCTGAGCTCATGGGTATCTCCCAGCTCCCTGCTCCTTCCGTTGTCTGTCACCTGGAGGAGAGAGGAAGGGGATGGAGCTCTGTGCAGAGGGATGCTGAGTGTAGTTCTGGGCTCCGTGCTTTAGGAATATGGGGACTAATTGTACTGAGTGCAGAGGAAGATGCTGGGCTGACGAGCGGTCTGCACCACAGGCCTTGGAGATGGTTGAGGGAACTAGAGTTGCTTGTTGCCGCGGACATATTACATCTGGAGGGGGGCAGGAGAGTTGCCTTCACATGGTTGCCTTGGAGTAGCATTTTAGTCTGGTGCAAGATCAGTTTTCTGTTCACAGGGGTGGAACTGAGAGGGGATTCTTTTCCTTCTAAATCAATGGGCCTTTGTACGGAAACACAGATCGGCAGATGGAACCGCAGCAGAAGCGAGCTTCTGGAGCTGCCTCTCGGCCCCCGGCCTGGTGGAGTGGAAAAGTGGAGAACTCCTAACCCAAAAGGGCAGTGAAAAGTGAAAGCTCCTCACTGCTCGGACAGAGCTGGGCTGTGAGCCCCTCACCGTGGCGGGAGGGGAGGGCATCAGGCATTCGTCCTGCAGCCCCCAGGGGCCCTGGGGACTCACCTGCCCCCTCCCATAGGAGAGAGAGGGCAGTGCTGCCCGAGGACAGGGGTCCCCGCAGAGCAATGATGTATACGTGTCCCGTTTCCTCAGGCCACCCAGAGGGGCGTCACAGGTCTCTTCGTTTCATGGGTCCCTGGATTCAGTTATACGGCACAGCCCCAGGCATTCTGGCTCCTTTCAAATGGCACAGGTGAAAGCCTGTCCTGGGTTTATATTTCAGACACAGTATTAGCACCTCACTTGGAAGTGGGTGCATCAGGTTGCATCACCTGCCTACAGACTTCAGATAAATTAGGAGACACTGGATGAGCTAAGGGAGGAAGTTTATTCCAAAGGGGCAGGTAGCCGGGAGGCCCAGGCTTCCCATAGGATGGTTGCCTCGGGGCTCCTGATCTACAAGAAGAGACTTTTCTGTGCATAGCCTCAGTGGGCAGAGCTGAGACCTGAGGGTGTGAGCTCCGAGGATGCCGTGCGTCTCCTTAGAGAGGAGCACAGCACCGTCACCACGTGAAGGTGACCTCCGCTGAGCACCATGTAGGGGCCACGTGGGGCAGCGAGCAGTGCCACAGGGCAAAGGCAGGCTGGGGCGGAGGGACCGCCAGCCTCTCACGGGGTCCCTCAGCTTGTCAGTTGGGATTCTCAGCCTCGGCGTGGCCTTCTGAGACTCTGAAGAAAGTCTCACTTTTAGGAGGGGACATCTAGGTGGTTTCCAGTTTTTGGTTCTTTAGATAGAGCTGCTGCGAACCTTCACGTACAGGTGTTTGTGAGACCATAAGCTCTCATTTCTCTGAGCTGAATGTCCAGGAATGCAGGCGCTGGGCCATAGGCTGTTGCATATTTATTACGTTTTTAAAAGAAACTGCAAAGCTGTTTCCAGAGTGCCCACACCCTTGTACGTTCCCACCAGCAGTGATGCCGTTTCCCCGCATCCTCGCCAGCACGTGGTGGTGGTACTAGTTTTTATTCTAGCCACTCTGATAGCTATGCAGGGCTGTCTCTTTGTGGCCTGATGGTGTTCAACATCTTCCCATGTGCTTATTTGCCATCTGTATACCCTCTTCGGTGAAATCACCTGACTTAGAAAAATAAAAAAATTCCACAGAGCTGCTGTGAAACCATGGGCAGGGGTCAAAAGCCTTGGGCATTGGTACCCCGCCCCCGCATGAGCTTCCCCTCTCAGGGCTTCAGGTTGGGGGTGATTGGTCGTCTCTGAGGTCCCTTCATGCCCCCAAGCTTCTCTGACTCCAAAATAGCGTGGTGACCTAGAGCAGCGCCTCCTTGGCGGGACCGCGGTGTGCAGGAGGGAGGTCCCGGGCGTCCGCACCCACACACCGTCAGCTCTTGTGTCCTCAGGATCCCGCCCAGGCTGACTCATGGGTGCTATATTTAAGGAAAGGTGTCGTTGGGCCTGGAAATAAAAGGAAAAACAAAGGAAGAACTGTCGAGTGTCTCCGTGCCCCCTCTGGGCCTCCTGGAAGGCTGCGGCCCAGCAGGCCCCCGGCCCCCAGATGCTCCTTTCCTCTGCGTCTCCTCAGCGGGGCCTGTGCTGTGCGGTTTAGTTTTGCAACAGGGTCATGCTGAAGGTCCCAGCAGTGCTTCCCTTTTTATGTTAATTAAACAAAAAATGTGTCTGTGTCATTTAAAACGGCTAAGGACAGTGGTGGCTGAAGTCACTTGTCAGGGTGCACTGAAGTCACTTTTCAGGGTGCACTGACTCGCACCCTCTCAGCCTCCGCTGCTTGGCAGTGTTGTTGATTTTTCTCCTCTTGCCTCCTGTGTCAGGAGTAGGGGCAGCCGGAAGTGGTCTTGAGTGTTAATGGAATTGCTACCAGTTTGAGGGCCTGCTGGAGGGTTTGGTCTCCACTGGGAAGCAGGGTAGATGACATCTGCTTAAGAATGTATTTATTTTTGTTCTTCTGCCTAATGATGTATATGGGACTTTACAGCGCGTGAAATAAGCATCCTTGATCTTAGCGTCAGTGAGTCATAAATGAAAAGACATGGTTGTTTCTCCCTCGGTATAATGAAGTATAATATTTGCAAAATCTCCTTTGGTGAAATTGTACAAACAATCTATCATAAAGAACGACTTGTTTTCTGTGTGGGCTTAGAGGAGTTTCGGAAAAAGAGCAGAGGAGTGTCCCTTGAGCCCGGCCCGGGCGGTGGAGATAGTCTCCTGAACGTAGATGGTCACGGGCTTTTCCCCGTGGCCCGTTAGAATATTCCAACACATTGTAGTGGTCATTTGATTGGGTCCAAGACCAAAGATAGAGCTGAATCACATGATGGTTTGGTTCAGAATACTTTTCTGGTTTGGTACTTTTTGAAAATCTAGGTTTATTTCTGGTTTGAACTTGTTCAATAGAGTTAAGAAAGAAAAAAAAACTCTCTTGTTACGTTCCTCGTTCAAATTAAAATTTTATATTTGCACTTGGTTTGAGGTTGAATAAATCAAACGTATTATGGCTATTGGTGAGAAGTTCATTTTGATTCAAGTCACTTCTCCAGATAGCATCACTGTTATAAAACTCATTTCCCATGAACTTGCATTCTTCCAGGATGGTGTGTGTGTTGACCTCATTTCTTAAATATTCTGGATAATGAGAGTTACTATACTTGCATTAGTACTTTGCAATGAACTAGAAGTAATGAAATACTTAACATTAAAACCAGCAGAGGTTTTGCTAAATGCAGAGACTTGGTTTTCTTGGGACCGGGCGGAGGGTTTTATCTACTGTTTGCAACTAGCTAACTTTCAGGGAAGGGTGAACTAACTCTTTATTCCTACGGCCCACAAACATTTATTGTGTGCTGACTGCATCCAAGTTGTGCTGACAGGTAGGGATCTGTATATTAGTGAAGCTTAGTTCCTACCCTCTAGGAATTTTCAGTTCAATCGAGGAGGCAAATGACAGTACCTAACATCTGTCATGCGTTTATTTATTTCATTTTTTTGTTTTGTTTTGTCTTTTGGTTTTTATGGCCATGCCACGCAACATGTGGGAACTTAGTCCCCTGACCAGGGATCGAACCCGTGCTCCCTGCAGTGGAAGCTCGGAGTCTTAACCACTGGACCGCCAGGGAAGTCCCTATTACGCATTTATTATGTGGTGGGCATTGAATGAGGAGTTAAGTGACCTGCCTAAAATCACAGTAGTAGAAGAGTCAGAGTATGAATCCAGACATTCTTATTCTAGAATAAGTTTTCTCAACTTTGGCACTATTGACATTTTGGGCCAGATATATATATATAGTTTGGGGGACTGTTCTGTGCACTGTAGGGTGTTTAACAGTATCCCTGACCAATAGCACTCCCTCAGGTTGTGTCAACCCAAAATATCTTCAGCCATTGCCAGATGTCCCCCGAGGGGCCAATCACCTCTGGTTGAGCCACTGCTCTAGAGCTTGTCCTAGTAACCATGGCTCTATATTGCCTACCCAGGTAATAAGTGCTTAGCACAGTATCCATGTGTTTAGAACGATAAGTCCATGCAGAGTCCTGTCGGAAGCAGAGGACAGATGCCACTCTATCTGGGGGTCATTGGGAAGAGAAGTCTCCAAGATAGTGCTGTTTGAGTTCAATTTTGGAGGAATTCACTTAGGTGGAGAAAGGGGAAGGATATTCGTAGTAGAAGGACCCACAGGCACAAAAGCATGAAAGCGTGAGAAGACAAGGCGGGTTTAAGGGATGACCGTTCACTCTAGACCCTTCACTTCCCTCTCTTGATGTTGTCTTGTTTCCTTAGCATCAGGCTGTGTTCACAGCAGCCGTATAATTCTTACTTTCAATCAAAGGTGTTGTATCAGTCAGGATGAGCTAGGTTTTGTTGCATAACAACCTCGCAGTCAGCGGTGTAAAACATCAAACGTTTGTTTCTTGCTCATGCCTCCTGCCTGATCTGGGTCAGCTGTGGGCTCTACTGCTTGTCGTCTTCACTCTGTGACCCAGGCTGGTGGTGCAGCCACTGTCTGGAACACTGCTGGGCACCAGGGCAGAGGGAACGAGAATGTGGCATATCCCATCCTGGCTCGAAAAACTTCAGCCCAGAAGTAGCATCTATCACTTCTGCTCATATTTAATTGGCCGAGCGAGTCTCATGTCCTCAACTTTAAGGCGACAGGGGATTCGAGTCCTACCACGTGCCCGGGGAAAGAACCGGAAGTGTGCTGGAGACAGCACTCACGTCTACCACAGGTGTCAAAGGTCTTCACCTGGGATGCGCGACCACGGACACCTCATCCTCTCTTTGAGGGCCTCCTAGCTTGGCTTTCAGTGATGGCCTATTGCCAAAGCCAGTGTGAAATCGCTGAGCAAAAAGAGAAAATTAAACTATTAAGATTCCAAAAAATTTTAATACTCTGAATAAGCCAGAGAGGTCCTTGTGGGTTAGGACCAAGTCACAGGCCCTCATTTTAGAGTTTGGACGTTGGGGGTGGGAGTGGGAGGAAGGAGTGGAGAAAATAAGACCTGGATGCCGTAGGTTGTTTTATGGAAGTGGGTGTAGTTGTTCAGGACACTGGTAGTTATCTCAACACCCACCCAGGAGGCTTTCCCTGGCTGGTCCTGTAGTAAGTAGAACAGCTTTCAAGCCCGAGCCAAGTAGCAAGATGGTGTCCTTTGTGGACTGTAAATTTATGGGGCTGTTCTGAGACAGAAGGAAGCCCTGGACGAGAGCAGGAGCCACCGAGAGCATTTGGGATGATTTTAGAAAGTCTCAACCGTTGCCTTATAAATAACCCAGGAGCATTTTCCTTGCTGGAAACTCGCTCAGACCGCGCCTCTGTCCCAGGCCCTGGGGTGAGGAGATAGAGACAGAGGCTGGCTGCAGTGGATCTAAAATGGGAAAAAACCGGAAACCTGTGGGGAGGATGCAGTCCTTGTCACCCCTAGGCAGAGGGGGCACAGAGGTCTTAGAAAAATAGAAATAAAGATAGCAATCGTTGGCCACTTCCCTCCCCAATGAAGTGCTCTCTCCAAACCTGGTTTCCACTCTGTTTCCAAACTGTTTCTCCCCGTGGTGTGTAGGGAGACAGGGCAAGTGAGGTGGACAGAAATGGGGAGGGCGGGGGCGACACACAGGCATCGACCCACAGGGAGACAGGATGAGTCACAATCTGGGAACTTGGAGGTAGGGACTCCAGGCACCAGAAGAGCTGAGAACAGCAAGCTAGGTCCAGAGTCTCCTTACCTCTGGGGTCTTGCTGGAGCGTGTGTGAGTGTGAGCGTGAGTGTGAGTGTGTGTGCACGCGTGTGTGCAGCTGTAGGGACGCGTGGGCTGCCTGTACCCAAGGGAGGGCTGCGATGCCAGGTGTGCAGTGGGGTAGCGTTCCTGACCGTCCTGCGGTTTGCTGACAGCTGCCTAACCTGGGTTGCACGGGCTTCCTCCCTCTGCTGTCGGATACCCCAGGGTGCTCCGTGATGCACGGTGGCTCCCTTCCATTTTTCACACCCCCAGCCTGTCCTGTGCTTTCTCCCTCTGAGAGCATCAAAGCCGATGGTGCCCCTCAGCAGGTTATGCAGGACCAGACGGGAACAGACAGGTGGGCCTGTGGGGTGCAGGGCCAGGGCCAGGCCAGCTCCCCCTCCGCCCAGGCCAGGCCTCCCCAGTCAGGACCAGCGTCCCTTCAACACCTTTTTCTCGGCTGTAAAGTGGGCATGCTGCAGGTAGCCGAGCAGGAGCTGTTTGCAAGTGCACGGGCTCTGGGGACCTGTTTGGGCAGAGGAGGCCTGTAGCCCAGCTGCCTTTGCCGTCTTTCTCAGTTGCCCACTTAGTGTGGGGAAGCTGTGAACTCTTGCTAACCCTTCACTCATCCTCGGATTGGCACTGTGCCCACAGAGATCAAGAGTGCAGGGGACCCAGACTGCTGTGGCCCCCACAAGGGCCCAACCCCTCCCAGCAGGGCTCCGAGAAGGGCTGCTTCCTGGTGAGCCCTACCCACCCCTGGGGAGGTGGAAGGTGGTTAAACCTGTCCTTCCCCGCTCTGAGGTCTCCGGAAGACACAGGTGCTATATATAAAACTCAGCGATTATCTCACTCTTGCTAAGTTTCCACCCTGGCTTGGCTCACTGTAGCCACCGCAGGGAGATTTCCTGAAGCCCTCCTCCCAGTCCCAGGGGCTGGGGGACTCTCCCCGCGAGGGCATTGCAGGGTTTGCTTGGGAGGAGAGTGGAAGGGAACGAAGGGCGTCTAGAAGAATGATTAACCTCACGCTCAAGCTCCTGCTAACTGACTTGGGGCCCCACATGGCTCCAGCCTGCTGTGAAACCCCTCTTTCTCGCCCTTCACGTGGGGCCTTGGGGCCAGGGACCGGCGTGGTGTGTGAGGGATGCTAAGTACTGGCAGACACCCCAGCAGTTCAGCTCAAACCTGGAAGAGACAACGGACTCCTGAGCTATTTCTGTTGTCGCCTCCATGACAAGGGAGAGGAGGTCCGGAAGGGCAGGTTTCCACTGAAGCTTCGGTGACTCGAAATTCCCCTGCGTGGTTTTTCTTTCTGGGGCGTTGCTGGCATATGCTGGGTAGGACCCGTCTCATAGTTTGGGACTGCCAGCACACTGCTGGCCATCTAGTATTTTCCACCACTGGGCAGTATTTGCCAGTAGTAACTCCCCTGTCCACTGTGCACCCCCCCTTCCAGACACCCCCTGGGGCCAGGCCACATACTGTGTCTGGTTAGGAACCACTGCAAGGAATTAGTTACTTGGGCAGCATCTCAGAAGGACACCAGTCACAGCCAAAGGATTTTGGAGAGGTGGGGAGGAGACAGGGGTGGGATATTAGGCAAACACCTTGCTAGCTTGAGCCGGCTATGGGCCTCATATATATATTTTTTGGTTTTGGTCATTTATTTATTTTTTAACATCTTTATTGGAGTATAATTGCTTTACAATGTTGTGTTAGTTTCCGCTGTATAACAAAGTGAATCAGCTATACATATACATATATCCCCATATCCCCTCCCTCTTGCATCTCCCTCCCACCCTCCCTATCCCACCCCTCTAGGTGGTCACAAAGCACCGCGCTGATCTCCCTGTGCTATGCGGCTGCTTCCCACTAGCTATCTATTTTACATTTTCATTCCATCTTCTCTGAATCAGCACTGTTACCTCAGGGCCGGCTTCATGGGTGCGTGAGCGGTGCAGTCACACAGGGCCCCGTGGTCCCTGCAAAGTCCCCACCCTTGGGCTTAATGCTCTGCAGTCACCATCCTGAAATTCTTAATAATTCTGTCTTTGAGTTGTGTTTTGTAAATGAAGTCCTGTGAGACAATGGAGCCTGGGTCCCCTGGGCTGGGGCACCACCTGCCTCCTTTCCCCACCCCCCAGCAATTGCTGACGTCGCAGCAGGGGTCTGGGGGAGGGGTCGGGGAGGGCCAGGGTCTATGCCACTGGTGTCGCAAGGTGGGGCGTGGTGGCCATCCCCACCCCAGGCTGGCAACGCCGCAAAGCGACAACTTATTGGGTCGAGCCTCACTCTCCCTCCCCATCCAGGTACCAAGAGTGTCCCACACGGAGGTTGTGATCCTTTGGGTGCTCCCATCCTGGGGCAGGCGAGCCTGTGGGGAGAGGAGACCTCTCTGCCCCTGACCTGGCGGCTGGTGGGAGGGGACCCAGCAGCCCCCTTGAGTGGCCAGAGTCATGGGGTGAGACGCCTGGGTCCCGTGAGGGTCTGCATTAGCCCAGAGATGTTAAACAGCAGAGAATCAACACTACCTCCGGTAGAGAGAGAGACACTGTGGAAGAAAGAAAAAAAGTTTTATATTTTACTACCTTTCCTGGCCCTTTTCCCTGCATTTTGAACAACAGGTGCTACTGTTTTCACTTTGCCCTGGGCCCTGCAAATTATATAGCATTCTTACCTGCCATTTCTGTTTAGCTCTCCTTCCCGTTTCTGGAAGGAAAAAAGACAAGTAATTAAAAGGGATCACTGTGAATGTAGGAGATTCCATGTGTTTTCTCCCTCTGTCCTTCTGAAGGTCATGGTCACCAGCCTCAAGCTTTTCTAACAATACCTGTTGGCACAGCAGCTTCTACAGGAAGCAGCAAACGGGGAAGAGAAGAGAGAGGGGAGGGGAAGGGAGATCTGTCTGTCGCTGGAACGTGGCTGGAGTTTTCAATCAGTCAGTCAGATCTTCCTTAGTCGGTGAGCTGTTTCTTCACAGGCTCTTACTGTGTGCCAGTTCTGGGCCAGTACTGGCCTGGGCAGGACACTGGAGGGATACCAGACAGGAACCATAAAGCCAGGTTCCAGGAAATGAGGCTCCCCTCTCATCGGCAAGCTGTATTAAGGGATTGTTTGTGAGCAGGTGTAGATAGTGTCGCACCAAGCAAATTACACACACCTCGTGCTCGGCCTGGGGGACTGTGCTGTAAGACATGGCCTGCTGGAGAGAGACCATGCGGCCGACGTGACCACAGATGAGGTGAGTCTATAGACAGTGTACCGGCGCTGCCCAGAGGCAGGGGAGTCATATTCAGACAGGGCAGGCTCAGGGAAGTTTCTGCTTCATCAGTGAAGCTCTTCTGGGGGAAGTTGGAGGTCAGGAGCCTCTGTGTTTCTCCAGGTCCTCTACCGCCTGCTGCATAGCTGCCAGACCTCCCAGGACCATAGCAACGCCTGCCCCATCCCTGCATTTGAAGCTCAGCCGCTTCTTGTCTGTTACTATATCATGCTCATCAGACCTTCCTAGACTCATCGGAGACCTCGTGAGGCCAGACGCAGGCCATCCTCCTACCCATGGGCCAGACACACCCAGGGCAGCCCAGATGACGACCGGGGGTCAGGGGGGCCATCTCCATGTCCAGTGTGCAGACGAAGGCCTTTGTTCCTAATCTGATGCCTGGAAGAGGGGGGAGAGCTGGAGCAGAGGCATGGAAGCCTCACATATGGGATATACTTATACTAAAAAGTTACCGTTCTTTATCTGACTCAAACTTAGCTGGATGTCCTGTACTTTTCCTGGCAGCCCTACTCCAGAGGGCAGTTTTGTCCTAGGCTTTGTGAAATGTGTGAATCCAGAAATGAGCGTTGGAGGCCAGGAGGCCTCTGGAGGTCCCCTCTTAAGGGGCCAGACGTCTGGGGCTCTGCTGCCCAGTGCTGTCACCTGCTTACTGTGCCACCTGGAGTTGTCCTTAGGCCTCTTTTGTAAGATGGGGATAGAAAAGCCAGTGTCTTCTCTTCTTCCACCTCCCCTGACCTCTCTCCCGGGATGGGCTACAATGAGGCCTCCTGGCAGAATCCGCAGGGCCCGGGGCTTCGAGGGGGCTGCACAGGCTCCCTGCCTCATTAGTTAAGATGCTCTCGCTGCAAGTATCAGAAAACTGCAATTCTGCGGGCTTGAACAGTAAGGAAAATACAACGTTTCACCTTAATTAATTAGCTCCAGCATAGGCAGCTGCAGTGCTGGGTAATTCACTAGAGCAGCAGAGTCACTCATGTCCTTTGCATCGATCTGCTCCGTCCCCACAGCACGGTGATGCCCCTCTTCTCTGGGTGGCAGGACGGCTGGTGCAGGTCCAAGTGTCCTGTGTGGAGGGAAAAGGGGGATGACTCTTCCTTGTGTCTGAGGCATCTTTCTCAGAAGATGGCTGGCAGATAGCCCCGTCTCGCTGAACAGAATGTGTCACAAGCTTGTGCCCAAGTCCGCCTGTGGCCTGGAAGTGACTTAAAACCATTAGTACGTGTTTACTCCTGGAAAGCTTCACCCAGCACACGTTTTGCTGGGTTCCTTCAGGGCGGATGTAGACACCCAAACAATATCAGGTCCCTTGCTCTGTTCCCTGCCTCATCCTGCAAAGCGTTTGAGGCAGTGTTGATTATTTCCTTTGTTCTTTTTTATTTTTAACATAAACATTAGGGAGAAAGACTCTTAACGATAACCATGATCAAACGAGTGATTTCACTCATTCTGAGTGTACTTCGATAAGCTGCATGGTTTTGTTTTACATACGTGTAATCTGATTGTAGTATTGATAGTTTTATCTTTCGATTTTATCATTTTAATGTCATCTCACATTTTCATTTTCATGAATTGACATGGGGTCATCTGCTTGTCATTTTAAGTGAATATAATAGTGATAGCACCTAACTTTTATCAAGTACTTACTGTAGAGCAGGCACTGTTCTAAGTGTTTTCTATGGATTATTTTACTTAATCCTCATAGCAGCCTATTTTCAGATGAGGAAACTGAGGCACACAGTATCTAGAAAGGTACTGCAGCCTGATTCCTGAGTCTCAGCTTTGAACCGCTATGTAATTTACACGGTCATGCCTTTACTGTAGCAGCAATGAGCATTTTCGTAAAAATTACCCTCTGTCTACTCCCTTTAGTAACTAATTTGGAAAATGTTCCTCTTAGTGGTATTGTCGGTCAGAGCCCAAGAACATATGGCTGTGTCATCTTTCCACCTTACCCTCTGGAAAAACTGAACCAATTCAGGGTCATCTGCAAGGTCTAAATGCTCTGGCTTCCCTGTCACCAGTGGGTTTTCTTTCTAGTTTGGTATTGTCTAATTGTCCCTTAAAATTTTTTTTCCCCTAAAATTTTAATTTGTAATTCTTTAGTTAAAGTGAGACCCTACATGTTTCCTTGTGATGATGCCTTTAATTATGCAAACTGGCTGCTTGTCCCCATTGAGCAACCATGTAATTGAATTGCGGTATTAATGGCCCGTGTTGATAGCATTTTTCTATAGTAAGTGATCAGTATATTATTTACAAATGTCTTTCTATTCTGTGGTTTTCTCTGAAAAGCATACTTTATTTTGCAACAGTGTTTCATTCCGATTTATTCTAATCTATCTCTTTTTTTTCCCCCGTGTGAAACTGTTCTTAATTGTCCTGGTCTGGAAATAGGGACCATGTGGTACTTGAGGGCAATGATTTTTACTGATTTTTCTTATGCAACCAACCTTGGTGATGGGTCCTTGGAGGACTGAACTGTGTCTCACCCTGTTTTTTGAAAACCCCCTTTTGAACTCCCAGGAGGCATTTTGGTGGAGAGCTGGTGCCTGGGTGCTGGCTAGCTGGCGGCTGGCCATATCCAGCCATCCCCAGCCCCTGGGCCATCTGTACACTGTGGCAACCGAGTGGCGACCGACACACCCAGGCCCAGAAAGCCAGACAGAGTGGCGGCTGGAGACTTCACGGAATCCTTGTAATTAGAAAGGGAAAGAGCCTGTTAGCGCATGCGGTGTCCTCCCCTCCCACAGGCCCAACCAGCTTTAGAAGGTGGCTTGTAATTTGCTCTGTCACCTGGAGCACTCAGTTGAGTTTCTGGGTCTTTGAAGTCCAGGAGTTGGACTAAACCGGTGGTTTTTAACCCCTTTTTGCGTCTTGTGCTTTTGGAAAGTGGTTGAAAGCAGTGCACCCTTTCCCTGGAAAAATGCACATTTCAAAAACCATTTTGCATGCTCTTTCAGGACGTGTGCAGCTAGAAGCCCATCTCAACTTCATTCCACAGTCTGCAGGTTTAGAACCCAAAGACTTGTTGATCTCTGAGGTCCCTTTTTAGCTCAGAAAGTCCAAGTTCCAGAAAGTTTCCGGTCAAGGAACCTGGGATTAGAAGTGGGCAAAGGAGAGCCTCTTGTATGTACTTGGAGGAAGCAACTGTCCAGCCCGAAGTGTTTTACTATCTGGTTTGTTTGTTTGTTTGTTTTGTGTTTGTTATTTTCCAGGGTTGAGTTCAACTTTGTGATACCATGTTCTTTTATCTTATTCTTTCAAAATTTTGTAGTGCCTCTGAAACTATTGAAATCTTTTAGGGTTTTGGGGGTGGAGATGGGTTCCGAATGCTTTTTGACATTCCTGTCACAGGAAGGGGGAGGGGAACATCTGCCCAGATGTTCCTGGCAACTCCCAGCAGCTATTAGCCTTTGCCTGCTGACCCTTCGCCTTTAGCAGCTTGGGACATGAGAGAACGGGCTGGTTGCATTGATGTTTTTGTGAGCAGATGGGTCCTTGGGAGTTGGAAGAGGGGGAGGAAAATTTCTTCGGGTTCATCAGAGTGCTTTCCCAGCACCTCTGGGCCTGCTTGGTTAAGAGGCTTTGCTTCAGTTCCCAGGGACTTTTCTAATTCCTCAAATGACCTGCCTGAGAGGGAGCTGAAAGGAATGACTCGGGTCTCAGAGATCTGTTCTCAGGGGTCAGGAGAAAAGTCCTAGTGTAATTTGGTGTTAGCTGGAGGGGAGATGCCCACAGTCACCAGCTGGGCCTCCAACTGTCCAGGCCAGCCCAGCCTCCTGCAATGGGACGGAGACAGTCACAGATACAAGTCTTTCTGGTTGGAGGTTGAAGGTATGTGTGCATACGTGCGCACACAGCTGCTTCTCAACATTTGGATTCGACCCAGGAAATTGACAGGACTTGGGGCAGGAGGGAGAGAATCAGAATCTTCAACCCCGATTTTATGTTTCTGGGATCTCTTCCCTCCCACTGGCCGTCAGAATGTTTACGTAAAATGTGGGGCAAGTGATAAAGGAATCAGCCCCTAAATATTTTACAAAATTTTAGGATGATTTTGCTGTGTGGGAGAGTGGCCTGAGTGTGGGGAACCTATGGACCTGGTTCTACCATAGTTACTGGTACTTTTTTTGTTTCCTGCGTATTCTGGAACTCACCTCTGAACATTTAGCACTTTTAACCAAGCAGGAGCAATGCTGTGATTCTTCTAAAAAGCACACACACGATTTTGCCGGTAGTTCTCCCTTCCAGTTCTAAGTTTTGAGGAGTTTTTTCACAGTGCAAGAGAGCCTACAACTTTAAGAAAGTTCATTCCAGCACAAGATTTCAAATGAAGCTGAAATTGTGTGAAGTCACAGTTTTTCCCGTATCAGCTGAGGAGGCGAAAGCCTCTTACTCCTAGACTGGGCACTGCATTGTTGAACGTCCATCACTTACTGTTTAAGTAGCCAGTGATCCCTGAAAAAAGCCTTCCTGTAAAGTTGCCAAAATGATGCACTGCTTTGTTTCAAGCCACTGTAAACTCTCTTTCCCCGTGTCATTTTTATCTCCAGTGCTTTGGTCAAGGTCTTTTTCTGTTTGTTTCTGCAGAGTGAGAAAATGTTGCATTCCCCAAGAAAATCTCCCAGAAAGACAGTTTTCATTGTTGCCTGCTCAGTTCCGTTCTTCATAGTGACCCAGGAAAGAAACTAGCTGGGTTTTTCTCCAGTCTCATACATTTTCATCAGCACACACCAGTTTTATACAGGAAATTCTCACAACTTTGACCAGTTATGTTGGCTGTTGTGGGGTGGGTGTGTGGCTAGCCTGGATCATATAACAATTTTTAAAAAGATAAGTCATTTTTATTACTTTCTTAGTCATGTACAATTACATCGGGGACCTAATTTTGTAACAGTTAATAATTTGTAAATGATATTTTATGGCATGCTAAATAGATTTTTCTTAAGTGCTTGTACTGTTAATGTTTATTCTGCTCTAAACTTATTTTAGCAGCCCCCTTTTTTCACACATATTGAATTCAGCCTAAGACTGAATTATCCCAGGTTCTCTGGGCTGTGAATAAATAGTATTAGAGCCTGACCCTCTCAGTGTTTGAGGTCTAGGGAAATACAAGCTTAAGTCTGTCGGTTTCGTTTGCGGAACTGGTTAGTACCCTTCGCAACCGGTCAGTACCCTTCGCAAGCTGTCCGTGGCGTTGGGCACAGTGTTTTCTGAATAAATGAAGGGTTTTGTTTCTTTGTGGGTTTGGGGGTATCAGCCCTTACACAAAAGTTAACCAACAGTGAGACCAGAAGTTGTTGCTCCTGGGGTGTGAGAGGGATGGGGAAGACATAAGAGCCGGTAAGTTCGGTAATTCAGTGTGGGCTGAATTCAACATACTTGGCGGTATGAAAAACGGGGACTGCTCAACTAATGAGTCATATAAATAGTAACAGTACAAACACTTTAGAAAAACCTGTTTAGCGTGCCATAAAATACCAATTACAAGTTATTGCTAACTCAGTAAATTAGGTCAGCAGACCTAGATTGTCCCTTTCGGTTCTCACAAAATCCCTACAAAAGAGCTATTCTACCCATTTTACAAATGCGGAAACCGAGACTTCGATAAATCCTCCCAAGACCACGGAGCTGGCAGATAGCGGCACTGAGATTCCTTCCCAAACGGTGCAGTGGCGGACCCCAGACTTTCCCACCGCCAGGGCACCAAGCAAACGCCCAGGAGAGCCTGTTAGGTCCCCTTAACCCGGCTGCGGGCAGAAGCGCGGACCCGCCCCTGCCGTCACGTGACCGCCGCGGGCGCGCGCCCCGCCGCCGAGCATGCCGGGAGACGGTGGCCCCTTCCAGGCCGCGGGCTTCCGCGAGTGGGCGGCGGGCGGCGCGCCCCGGAGGAGCGCGCGCTCGGTGGTTGGGGCCGGGCGCGAGGAGGAGCCGCAGGGCGGCCAAGCCCCTCCGAGTGCCGGCTCTCTTCCGACCTCCCTGGCAGGGCGAACCAGAGCGGAGGGCGGAAGGCCCGGCGCTCCGTCGCTTAATTGTAAACAGCTCGAGTGGGAAATGAAGTCAGGCTTGGCCCCCTGGGTCCCTGGTGCAGGCTTCGCTGGTTTCAAGGGAAGCTCAGACCTTCACACCCAGGGGCGCTGCCCCTCGCTTTTTCTCATGCTTAGACGATAGGACTTTGTGTGCAATCTCATTTTTCTAGAGATGTCTGCACCTCTTTTCCCCTTCACCTACTCAGACATTCCCGTGTTTCTTCATAATCACTTTCTCCTACTTAAACATACACACTTAGCCCTTGGCAAGCGAAGTGGAATCTTGGGTCCTTGTCAGACCTCAATGTTTAAGCTGCTGAAACGCAGGGCATATTTGGTTTAGATATTTTACTGTTGTGAAAATAAACCACCTCCTGCAGTCTCACCAGCTCAGATTTTTCCTCGTTAGGGTCAATGTAGATTATCTACTGGAGGAAAAAATGTTTAATTAGAAAGGAATGAAATTATTCTAACTCCTGGTTCCTTGAGACTGGGGGGAGCTAAGGCAAGGAGCAGTTACACAGATGAGTACAAAACATACCAGGGACTAAAGAAACCCCTGTTGAAATGCAACGTCTGTTGGCTCCTGGTGATGGACTCGCCTTAACTTTGCTTTCTGGCTCACAGCACGTGGCCCCAGGTTCCCTGGCTCTGGGTTTCCCTGTTCTTACTCCGCTCGAGTCTTAGAGAGTTCTAGACCGATGAAGTGGGAAGGTGCCCTGTTAATGGGTCTGCATTACCACCTGCCCAGTAAAGAGACTGAGCAGTTGTTCCATGGGTTTCTTAGAGCCAAATGATGGGAATTAAATCTATGCTCTTATCTATGTGTAAGTGTAGTCGCTGCCTCAGCTCTTCTCTCTCTAGGCATAGTGCCTGTTGTTTCCTGCCTTTTTAACAGAGATACAGTGAGGCCCCAGGAAGATGACAGGCAGCACGGCAGAAGGTAACTCGTGGTACCTCACTGTCATGAGATAGAGGGGGAGTCTCAAGTTGATCTTTCTGTTAGGGAACTAGTTGCCCTGCTCAACAAATACCTGGTGCAGTTTTCTTGTCTCTTTCTGTTCTCTGGTATTTTCTCTGGCCTTAGGCAAGCATTTCCTGCTTTTTCTGATCCTCTCAGTGTGTGTGCAGGGGTGTTAGAGGAGGAAGGAGGAGGAAGATTTCTGATAAGGGAGCAGCTGGTGAGCAGGAAATGGCTATTTGGTACTGGGTGTTCTGCAGAAGTAGGGAGCGTCTATGGTGCTGATGCTGTGAGGTCAGTGAGAAGCATTCAGTTCATGACCAGGAGCCTTCTCATCACAAGCGGGTACGTTAGTGAGGGTGTCTGAAGTGTGCTCATTTCAGGCCCAGTCAGCAGTGGGCGGAATCCCCACCTCTTCTACTCCCTGCCGTGCTGACAGTTCACTGAGCAGGTCTCCCATGTTTCCGTGGCGCTTAAAAGATGAGGTCCTTAGAGGAGATGGGGAAAGTCAAGTTTTCGAAGTAGGGCTCTTGTTAGAAGACGTTAGTGTCCTCAGAGCCTTACAGGAATTCTCCTGTTGGGATTGTACTTTCTGTTCTGTAGAAATGGTACTTCCAAAAGCAGGAAGTTCCCGGCTAATATAGCAGCGAGCCTCACCTGGAGCTCACACTGACCCTGCATGGCTGGCTTCTGATCAGAGTGCCAAGAGTATCTGAAACTCTTGGAAGTGTGTTCACACGAAGAATGGAAGGCACTGCGTACTGCCGTGCAATGCCCTGTGCGATCTGAAATCCAGAGTCCAAGGGAAAGCTCAAATGATGACAAACCTAGGTCCAGAGAAAGACACAGACCTTTACGAGACAGTGAATTTCTTCTGAGGTCCACAGCATCTCTTTTTATATTCTCTTGCTAGACTTCTGTTTGGGCTTCCGTTCCCGTCTTGCTCTGTGCTGAGCAGGTGGTGGTTAGCAGTCAGGCAGTGTAGCCTGTGGGAAGAAGAAGCAGGCTCTGTAGTCAGAGGCTGAGTTTCAATCCCAGCCTGGACAGTCACTGGTTTCATCTTAGGCAAGATATTTACCTTCTGTGAAAATACTTCCTGCATTGGGCTTATGTGGGGAGTGAGTGATGTAAGTCTCCATGGTGCATACGTGGTAAATGGTACTAATTGTTTTTGTTTTACATTGATGAGGCCGTGCTACACTGGGCACTGCGGAGACTATCTGAGTGAGGACTGTTCTCAGAAAGCTGACGGTAAAGATGATAATAGTTAACTACTGTGGGTTTACTATGGGCCAGGCGTTGTTCTCGGCGTTTTCAGTCTCTTGGCTTATTTAATCCTCATGATGGCCCTGGGAGGTAAGGCTGTTAATATATCTGTTTTGCAGATGATGAAACTGAGACACAGGTTAAGTAACTTCCCAAGTCTCAGAGAAAGTTCTAGTATGTGAAAATAGGCAGCCTGGCTCTGGGGTCTGGGCTCTGAACCACTCTGCTCTCCCCTGCCTCTCAGTATAGGCTGTTAGACTAGGGAACCAGTGTGGTCAGCAGCCAGTGGGTGCCTGGTGGTGCTGAGACCCTCAGAGATCATCCTCCAGGCATCCTGCCCTTGAACCTTTCCTTACTCTGTCCCAGTGCCACTGTGACTGGGAGGCCGCCTACTCAGCTTTCCTACTAAACAAATGGCCCACTGAATGCTTCCCTTTTGGCTGAGACCTTTCCCTCTCTCTTGGCCTGATAGACCCTTATTATCAATGTGTTAGAAAGTCAAGCCTGTTCTTTATGGAAGATGGTTGGGGGGAGAGGAGGCCACGGGGGGAGAGGAGGCCACAGGGCCATGGAGAGTTCAAGAAACCCGAGGGAAACTTAAAGCATTGTTCCTTGGCCATCAGCTGCTCCCTGGGTCCTCCCCAGCAGTTTGTTGGAGTTTCCAGATGACCCTGGTTTGATATGAGTTTTCCAGCTCTTTCTTGAGCTGCCAGGCTTCAATCTTCTTCATTTTAAGCAAGTAAGTGCAGCAGGTTGGAGAGGCCTGAGCTGTGACCAGCATAGCAGAGCGAGTGGTGCCCAGGGCTCTTCCTGGAGCTCATCAGCAGATCTGTGAGTGCTGAGTCAGCAGCAGGGGAGGAGAAGCCAGGTGCAGGGCTGCACTCGAGCTCAGTGGCCTGGCGGGGAGAGGGTTGCCCCATCCAGGATGCAGCCTTCCAGAACCTCCTGCAGATGATGCCTCTCCTCTGCCTGATGCTCTGGCCTCAGTCAGCAGCTCCCGAGCTTCGGGATCAGCCACGTGCAGGAGGAGTCTGTCTTTTCTGTTTGTCTCCAGCTGCTGGAGTTATGGAGTTATGACCCATTCAAACGTGAGTGAACACTACCTGTCCCCGAGCCTCTGTCTTTCCAGGTGTGGTTTGGTTGGGCCCTGCTCTGAGCTTGGGGAGAGGCAAAATGAAGTGAAAAGACACGCACTTTCCAGCCTTATGATTCTGAAAGGCGCTCCTCCTCTAATTAGCTCAGAGCGTCCACATTCTCAGTTAAGCGAGGTTTCTCGTCACCCATGCATTCAGCATCCCGAGCCCTGCCCCTCTGCCCTGAGGCCAGCCGTGTGCAGTCCAGAAATGAGCTGTAACCGCTGCTTTAGAAGCCTTAAGGAGTCAGTGACCTTTCTCATCTTTCACATCAACAGAGATTTCCTGAACATCCACGCCATGCCAGACACCATGCTAGGTGCTGCAGAAGCAGAAAGTCAACAGATCTTCTGCCCTTAGGAAACTGTCCAGTATGAGTGATTCCTCTTGGCCCCTTGACAGTCACATCCATGACATTTAGGGAACAGAAAACAAGGTTTGAACGGGTTGGGCAGAGAAACCCAAAGCTGCCCTTCAGCCTGTGGTGCTGTCCTGCCGCGGGACAGTGCCACACCATCTGTCTGGAGGGGGCAGTGTGACACATGTGCCTCTGGGCCTGGTAGCTTTGACCAGCACTGTCCCAAGAGGCTGTTTGCTCCTCTCTGGGGCCCTTTGTGTTGCTGGCTGTCCTTGCCCACTCTGACAGGGCCCTTCCCTGGAATGATCTCTGAGGAGCTGCTTCAGCCTTCATGCACGTGGAAAGGCACTTTTGGGGGATAACGTGTAGAAGAGGACCGGCCACATCACCAAATTCTGCCCTCCTTTTAGGGTTCGGCTTTGGAAGTTACTTTTCCCTTTGAGGGCTTGGCTTGGGAAAGGAAGGCTCGAGAGCCCGTTGCCCCTCAGTCCTAACCCCTCAGGCCCTCACCCACCTCTGTGTGGTCTCCCAGGAGACACCACCAATCCTAGCTAAGGGCCCTGGCCTGGGGCGTGGCTGGGGCCCAATGTGCCAGGCGAGGCCGGAGACCCGTGGCCTCGCTGGGGCAGCCCTTGCTGGGAGAGCTCAGGGTTCTGGGCAAAGATGCTGAGAGTTCTGTCTCTCTCACTCATGCCACCCGGAGCGGGGTGCCGGCGTCTTCCCCTGTAATCACCCACCCTCCAGCCCCGGCAGTTGTGCTGAGAAGTGACTGAGCCCTGATTAGAGTGCTGGGAACCACGTGCAGCCCGTCTTCATGTGAGATGTGCTCCATTTCAGCTTCCCCCTCAGCGTGGAAGTGGCTAGATGTCAACTGCAGAGTTGGAGAACCGGAGCAAAGGGATCCCGGACCCGATGTCCGAGCAGGGAGGGTGCCAAGAAGAGGAACCGGTGCCTTCACTGGCTCGTGCCAGAGCTCTGTCTCCTGTGCTCGCTCATCTCCAAGGCGGGGATTCTGTTTCTCGTGTTCGCTGTACTGTGTGTTCGTGATCTTTTCAGATTTGCTTACTGGTGGAGAAAAGGGAAAGAAAGTTCACCTCTGTTGAATATTCGCCAAACACTGCACCGTGCCCTTAAATGCGTTAATCCTTCATCACACCCCACAGTGATTATTTCCGCCATCTCTCAGCCAAAGAAACAGATGCAGAAAGGTTAACCACCTTGCGACAGGCACGTAGCCTGAATCAGTGGATTTCCTCCTGGACCTACCAACTTGTAGTCGACGCTTGCCCATGTTTTCTGGTTCAGTGAACTATATGGTTATTATTCTCAGATGATTACCACTCCAAATTCAAGCGAACCAGTTTGTTTAGTGGTTCCTGGTATGGTTTGTTCCCAAGAAGCCTGGATGAATGAACGTCAGGGTGTGTCCTCTTTTTAATTAGGGACACTCCACCTGTCCTTATGTAGGAAGCTGGCGTCCCTGAGTGTGATCCGTGCTGGGGATGTTTCCTGGGAGTGGGGAAGGGTTGTGCCGAGCTTCCTGCAATCCCTACGGGGGACTCAAGCCTAAGGGGGAGGCTGGGACCGTGTCACCTCTGCAGTGTCTCAGCTCTGAGATTCTGTGACCTTACTAAGTGTGATGAAGCGCTTAGAAACTATTCAGAGCCCTCACTGGATGTCAAGGCGTTGCGTGTTGTTTTTCTCACTGCAAATGCCAGCAGTGACTTCTCCGGAGAAAATCGGTCATCTTAGTGGTCACTTTGTCTCTGAAGGGACCCTGAGAAACAGGAGCAGCTAATGCTCCAACTGGAAGACGATGTCCTCAGGAAACGGAGGAGAAGGTGCAGGGCCTGGCCCACCACCGTTTCCTCTCTCAGCTGTGGCCTCGTCAGAGGTGGGAGCTGGCATTTGGGGTAGTAGAATAAGGTTACTATCTACCTGCCAGGGTTGTCCATTACATCTAATTCTAGGTACCAGGAGCACTTTTTGTGGGCCAACCTAATTCTCATTTAATCCCATAGCAAAACTATGAGCAAAACTATTATCCCCATTTCACAGATAAGGCAACTGAGGCTTAGAGAGATTAAATAATTGGACCAAATCATACAGCTAGTAATTGGTAAAGCCAGGATTTTAACCAATTATATTGAATTCCAAAGACTCTCAGGTAGGGCATTAGTGAGTGGGTAGTGGGCGAAGCTGGGTGTCCTAGGTGAGGGGCAGGCAGGAGCTGGAGGGACGAGGGAAAATGAAAGTGGGAATGACAGTTGGAGGGCTGGGGAGGAGGCCTGGGGACCATGAGTCTTTTCCCCTGCTCCGCCTTTTTCTCTTTTCTTCTTGGTCCTGGGCCTAGGGCCCTTCTGCCCTCTCCCTGCCCGCATCCTCCTGCAATGCCCCCGCACTGGGGGTTCCATTGGTGGTGTGGGCCTTGCCATATTTTCTCCATTGCCCTCCTCCACTTCTAGCCATTTCCCCCACCTCCCTTCCTTCTTGCTGTCTGTCTGCCAGTTTTACGGCACGCCGGACTCCTCGGAAGGGCAGGGTGAGGATGGGGTGGAGGCAAGTTCTCCAGGGGCAGCGGGGGCTCTGCAGTGTCTCAGGGTCCTCTGCCATGGGTGGGGAGGGGAGACAGGACCACGGGGCGGTGCTGGGGCAGCGGAGCTGGACTGAAGGGCGGGAGACACCTGCACTTCACGAGCTCGGCCCCCGCCCCTGGTCTGCCGCATATAACTGCTGTTAAACCGGCATCAGCCTTACTGCACAATGGGTATTTTTAACACCAAAATACGGACTCCATTCTCTTTTATTATTGATTTTGGCCTAACATTTCACTCAAGGTAATTCTGACTCCTGTGAATTTCTGTGATTTATCCTATTCACTGTCCCGCCCAACTTTTTGCAAGGGTAGGAAGAATAAGGAGACTTGAATGCAAATACAGCCCTGGCAACTTTTTAACTCTGGACCTAGAGACATTTTTTGTCTGTCACAACTACAAGGGAGGGGGTGCTACTGGTATTTTATGGGTAGAGGTCATGAACGCTGCTCAACAACCTACACGCACAGCAGAACAAAGAATTACTCCATCTGAACTGTCAGTATGGTAGAGGTTGAGAAACCCTGATGACTGAGTCTGAGTTTCTTCAGCTGCAAAATGAGTGTCCTGATCCCAGTCTCCCTCACTTGGGAGGCTCAAATGAGATAAGATACGTGAAAGTACTTGATAAAACTGTGATATGCAATATGGGCGTCCAGTTCATCTGGTCAGTTATGATGGAAGGCATTCCAGACCAGTTAGTCCTGCTGTATTCACCAGTTATAAAAAGTCATTGATATCAGTGAAAAGGTCGTCTAGGGTTAGACTCAGGAAAGAACACTGTGGGGTCCTAACAGAAGCATCCCTGAAGGTTCTTAAAGGTCTGTTGTCAATAGTCCCCAGGATGTAGTTCAAACAGCTTCAAAACTATTCAACCACGCTCTCGTGCAGATTTTATTTCTCTGCTTCTTCATGCAACTTGGTGAGATATAAACACATTCTCTGTGGCATTCTTCCTGGTTTTGTAGCCTGCATCCAAAGAAGAAATGAGAGTGGTTTGTTGAGATTTTTTTCTTACTGAATGCATTAGACTGTTAGCAATGTCTACTTTTCTCTGTTTGTTCACAAATCACTTGTTCTATAATCCAGCCCTTTGTTTGCCAGTTGGCAGCTTCCAGAATCCAGGTTGGCAGAACATTAGGCAAATACATATTGACCTGTCTGTAGTCCTCTGAGCCTTCTCATACTCTCTGTGCTATCTTAAGGGTTACTGGTAGCGGTTCTGTGAACACGCAGTGGAGTTCTTTTGGGCTGTCCCTGAAGACAAGTATAGTAAGCAAAGTGCGCTGGGAGATCCCCTGTGGCTGGGGCCCTTGGATAACTTGAGTTCTCTTAAAAGAACCACATGAGGCTTTGTGGGGAAATTGGGGTCATCCAGGAAAGGGGAATAAGATACACATCAGCCCCCGACGTAGCCCTTCCGTCTGACCCATGGCGTCAGCACGTGATGTGAACTCAGAATGGGAGGACTGCCTGCTATGGACATAGAAAGTGGTTCTAAAGTCTAGAAATTAAGTTCTTAAAACCATGACTCTTAGACAAGCGTTTCCCTAATCTCTGTGTGTAAAGAGGTTCTCAGCATTGCTTGATGGTATTCGGTTTAGACCAGCCAGGAGAAGGCAGGAGAGGTGGAAGGGGGTGATGGAGGGCCCTGACTCCTTCCGGAAGCCCGAGGCAAACTTAGCTCAGTGTCTTCCGCGCTCTGCTTTTGGGCTCCTGGGCCTCCCATTCCACGCAGTAACTTTAATCCAGCTTCTGGAAAAGCTCTGTGCTGTCTGCTCCCAGCAGTTGACCAGAAGGTCTGTTGTAACGGTGTGGCCTTGAAGGGCTCTTTGGTCCTCGGACAAAAGCAGAACTGGACCGAAATGCCTGCTTTGTTCCCTGACCAGCGAGCTCTGTTCCAGTCGGGTCCGAAGTAGCCGGGCCAGGAGACCAAAGCCGTGGACTTAGGGCCAGATGTTGAGATTTTATTGTCTGCTGGTTGTTGGTACGTGTTAGGAAAAGAGGAGGAGGAGAAATGAGAGACAGCGTTCGCATTGGCAAAAATACTTCCACAAGGTGCTGTTGCATGGTGAGTTGGCCTGTCTCTTTCGTTCTTTCCATCTCTTAAGAAGTTGGCGTGTTCCTCAAACTTCAGTATTTATATTCTGGACATTAATAGTTATGCAGGTGGAGCTAAGTCTCTGGAACACCATATGCCCTCCAGCTCTTTCTTTGGGGTTCAGCCGGGTGGTGGTGTGATGTGACTTTTCCTTAAAGCGGTGGCTCAGAACTAGCCAGCGTGGCCCAGACCCCCAGGCTCTCTAGAGGCCAAGTTCAGCCTCAGCTCCTTTGGGGCCGGGTAGAGTGGAGATCGGCCCTGGTTTCTGTGGAGGATTTCAGGGCTGCAGAATGAGGGTGCTTTCTTTAGAAGCTTACCCCTTTAAAAATAAGTTCCAGTTTCCTATTTATTTGAAGAGGCTTTTGGACTTGGGTTTTTGAAACCTCTTCCCGCCATTTCACGTGACTTGGGACACAGCAGCTGGGAAGATGTTCTTTTAACTCAAATGGAAAGTTGGACTGGGCTGGGGCCTACAGAAAACTTGGGAAAGCTTAGAATACAGACAAGTGAGATTTAAAAAAATATATAAAAGGCATTGTGAGAGGCAGCTGAGCGTAATGGAAAGAGTGTAAACTGCGGAGTCAGATGACTTGGAGTTGAATTCTAGCCCTTCTTTTTGGGCAGATTGCTGAATTTCTTCTCCTTCATTAAACTGGACAACTATACGGTTGTGAAGGCTCATGAAAAATTAAGGTCTAGCATCGTGCTCATAGTAGGCCCTTGATAAATACTGACCCCACCCCCCCATCTCCCCACCCCAGGCCTTTTATCCTTGTTTTCCCAGAGCTGTTATGTTTCATTACTGGCCCTTCATAAGTCACCGTGTGGACTCCAGCCGGTACCTGGGAGCCCAGGACAAAGAGTAGCCGCTATGGACTCTGGGTGGGTCGTGGTTGGGCCTCCCGGGACCCACTGCAACTTGCCTTGGGGATTAGGGCTGATACAATCTAGAGCTGCTCCCAGAGCTCTTCTGTGTTTATTTTTAGTTTGGGGTCATTTAAAATTGAACTCATCACGTACAAAGACTCCATGGGGAGAGATGGAAGCAACACAGAAGAAATATTTGGAAGCAGAGTACACAGCTGTTGAGGTGACAGGACAGACTTCTGGGCATTACAACATTATTATTTATCAGGGAAAGTTGAAATTGGTCAGAGAACAAAGTTTTCCATAACACATCAGTCTTAGTACCAGAAGTCTCTTTTTATTGTTCCTGCATCAAAATTATTTGCTGTGCTCTGTATTGGGCCAACCACACGAGCCAAAATACTGTTTTGCAAATTGGGAGGGGGCATGTGTCCGTGAATTCTAGGTCCTCCGTTTCCTCCTGTTGATTCAGGCTCGAGCTAAGGCATTTAT
Source organism: Delphinus delphis (assembly GCF_949987515.2). Taxonomy (NCBI): domain Eukaryota; kingdom Metazoa; phylum Chordata; class Mammalia; order Artiodactyla; family Delphinidae; genus Delphinus; species Delphinus delphis. The sequence goes on from NC_082683.1 coordinate 161,021,106, forward strand.
ATACATTTGGGGGCTTTTTCTGGGGCTCATTCTAGAACGTCTGCTTACTGTGTGTGCAGTGGCATTCGGCCCCTGCCTGCTGCTGACACTGGAAGCCTTACGGCCTGAGGTTGGGAAGAGAATAGAAGAAACTGATCTTATGAATGTGTCTGTGGTTAATTTGAGGAAAAGAATATGCATCTTACTCCCAAGGAGAATAAACAAATTTTTTTTTAAGTGTGGAAAATTTACTTTTTAAAAAAAGAAAATTGAAGTATAGCTGATTTACAATGTTGTGTTAGATTCCGGTATACAGCACAGTGATTCAGATATATATATATCCTTTTCTTGGCTATTGTAAATAGTGCTGCTATGAACATTGGTGTGCATGTATCTTTTCGAATTAGAGTTTTCTCCGGATATATGCCCAGGAGTGGGATTGCTGGATCATATGGTAACTCTATTTTTAGTTTTTTGAGGAACTTCCATACTGTTTGCCATAGAGACTGCATCAGTTTACATTACCACCAAAAGTGTAGGAGGGTTCCCTTTTCTCCACATCCTCTCCAGCATAAAATTTACCATTTTAACCGTTTTTAAGTGTGCATTTCTGTGGCACTAAGTACATTCACATTGTTGTGTAACCAACACCAGAGCCTTCCATCTCCAGAACCTTTTCACCTTCCCGAACTGAAACTCCATACCCATTAAACACTAACTCCCCATCCCTCCCTCCCAGCCCCCGGCAGCCACCATCCCACTTTCTGTCTCTAGGAATTGGACCACTCTAGGTCCCTCATATCAGTGGAGACATGTAGTATTTGTCTTTTTGTGACTGACTTATTTCACTTAGCATAATATCTTCAAGGTTCATCCACGAGTCAGAATTTCCTTCCTGTTCAGGGCTGAATAACATTCCATTGTGAGTGTAGCGCACGTTTCGTTCATGCATTCATCCATTGATGGATACTTGGGTGGTTTCCACCTTTTGGCTATTGTGAGAAACTAGTTTTGACATGTTGGGACGAAGGCCTGCTTTCCCTGCCTCCCTGTGAGGTTGACAAGTTGCGTGGATGGTACTCTGTGTGAGTGAGTGAGGCACATCTGGATGTGCCTGAGTGTCCGTCTGTCTGTCTACGTGTACATACATTATTAGGGTATAAGAGTCCTGTTTAATATCTGGAGAAACTCTCCCTGCCCACCTGGCTTGTCACAGAGTCCTGACGAGAGGATAAACAGTAGGCGCGTGCAAGGCAAGCTCTCGACACAAGAGGAGACACGCGTGGCAAGCTCCTCCCCTGGGCCCAGGTGGAGTTTCCCTGCTCTGAGCAGCCTCTTCTGACCAGCCCCACCTCACCTCCTGTACTAGGATGGCCTGTTTACTGCCGGGTGCTGCAGTGGTGGGAGATGCAGCTGGGAGCCTGGCAGCCTGGGGCCAGCACCGGTCCTGTAAGTCCCGGGTTGTGTGACTTTGGCTAAGTCACTGAACCTCACTCAGTCTCAGTCTTTGCATTTAAGAGGACCTTTTTTTTGGTGTGCGTGTATTAAAGGCAATGTAGCAAAAGCTGTTAGCCCAGTACCTGGCTTATGGCATGCATTCCCCACAAAATCTTTGTTCCCTTTCTCCTCCCTTCTCCACCAGGTAGTGAGCACCTTGCTGGGACGGGCCTTGTTTTATTTACCTGGATGGCCTCGGGGCCTAAACAGTGCCTGGCTCACAGTAGCAGCGGCTAGTTCAGTGCTTGTAACATTATGCTGGACTATATGCAAAACAGAGGCTCTGCTACGACAGGACTTCCCAAAAGTGTTCTGAACAAACAAAGCACCAGTGCGGTGAGGGCAGGGCCCCCTAAGGAGACCCCTTTGAAGAAAATATTGTTTATTTGGTTGGGCAGATTCTGGCTTGATTGAAAAACAAAAACCTAATACTGGTCTCATTACTTTTTTGCTCATCGCCTCCTTGTCTGTGTGTAGGGTGCCTCTCAAAGATTATTGGTTGGGACTTTAAAAATAGGCCAGTTGTCAGATATCTTGGCAAGAAAACATACCCCAGTAGCTTTAGGTATTTTCGTAAAGCTAAACATCTCTCCTTGGAGAGAGCTCTTTGGATGAAGGGTCACTGAATACCCTGAGGAAGTCGGAGAACAAACTCCGTCTGTCCCAAGCTAGTGGCGTGGAATCTGGATATCAGTAAAGTGGGGAGGGCTTGTGTGTTGCCGTTGGGGGCCGAAGGATGGGTGACTGGAGGATAAAGGGTCCAAATCCGACCCCCACCCTCCCCTCCCCCCCACCAAGGGTGTGTGTCTTTGGTTTGACCAGTGAATCATACCAGCCTCCGTGGGTAGTTGGCGACTTGGGCAGAGAGGAGGATGCAGGGATTGTTGGTGGTGTTCCAGACGCCAGGTGGAAGGCAGAGGAGAAACTTCTGGCATAAAAGCTCTGTCCTGGGCTGGATGGGCTCCTCCCACACATGGGAATGTTGCACTGGCTCTGAGATCCCGTGGCTCTGAGCCTCCCCCTAATTGCCATGGGCCTCGTTAGCATCGGGCCATGGGCCCAGCAGTGTGTCTGCCGTCAGGGTTGCTTTGGTGACGAGGCCTCCCTTCCTCCTTTCTCCTCGTGACCTTCATGATTACCTAATGCCAAATATAGCGGGATGGGGGTGGCTCTTCTCTTTGTCTTACAGGAGACGCTAAACAGATGGGGCCGTCCTGGCAGAGCCGGGGGTTTACATTCTGGGTCTCCAGGAACAGCTCTGCCCAACATGGCAGCTGTCACATAGAGGGCTGCGGTGATCAAGGGAGCACTCTTCTCTTCTGAGCCCTTCAGGGCTGCAGGGATCTTCTTTACAGTAATATCACTAGTCTAGTTTGTCATTTCAGAGGGACTTGCAATCGGTGCTTAGCTCTATAAGACGGGTTAGGCCCAGGGTTTTTTTCCCTTGCCTTGGATTTGGGCCAGACTTGGTATATAAGCTTCCACTTTTCCTTATCCTAAGGAAAATTTAGGAAGATTGGGTGCTTTCTCCTGTTTCTTGTTTAAAAAAAAAAAAAACAGGGGGAAAAGGTTGTTGCAGACACCCTTGGCTGGTCCTGGTTCCCAGGGGCAGCTCTACCCTCTCCCCAGATGCCTGCAGGAGCTGGTGAGCTCCCTGAGGAGGTGTGGGATGCTGTCTTTTGACCTCAGCCTCTGTTGCCTCGCAGAGGGCCACGTGTAAGGGGCCCTTGAAGGTGCGGATCGATCACGGAGCTGCCCTGGCCCTCAGCGGCATCTGCTTGGCTGTCTCTGCTCCATGCAGGGCCGAAGGAGGGCAGGAGGCACTGCGCCTCCAGGGGAGTGGAGCTGCTAGGACCAGGATTTCAGGGAACTCCTCGGTTTCACTGGCTTCAAGTCTGCAGGCTCAGAAGCAGACTTTGTGTCAGAGCTCGCTCACGTTCCTTTATGCTGGAGGAAGCAGTTTACAGGGACAAAAGGCAGAGGCTCTTTTCCAGGCTGACCCCTGGGCTGGAGAACAGAAACCAGGGAGCTTTGGGGGACATGGAACGCAGCAGACGGCAGCTGAAACCCTCCGGTGGCCCCTAAAAAGGCCCACTTTTGGCGGCTCTGTGTGGGCAGTGGGTGAGGTTTTTGTTTCCATCCAAGGATGAGAGCCGTGGACCCATGACCCTGAAAGAGCTCTCTTCACGAATAATTTATGGTTCCGTCCCTCATGGGCTAGATATTCGGCAGCATTCCTATTTCCTATCCCTATGCTCTGTTTCTGCTTTCTCCTCTTAACCGGAGTTTACTTTGCTCCACCCTGAACTTAACTTCAGCCCACGTGTAAATGACGCTATAGAAAGATTCCTTTTTTAGGTATTCCTTTTTGCTCACCAACTACAGAACTCGAAACTCAAGGCAGCAGATGACTTGTACCACATCAGTGAGGCAGGGGTTGGTCCAGGGCCGCAGCACTCCCTGGAGGTTCGGGCCGTGCACCCAGCCAGGCGAGCCCTCTGGGGGCTTTTGTTGTCACAGTCAGATCCTCCCCAGCGGCACCTTTCCTCTCCCCACGCGTCCTCCTGCACCTCATGTTCTGCTCCAGCCCCGTCCATCGCCATAAACCAGCCCCAAGTAGCCCCCAGGCACATACGCCCAAACCCTTTGGGTGCCCTTTTCCAACACTGTGCGTAGCTAATGCTACAGAAGGGAATCCTAGGTGGGCAGGAGGCACTTTTAGCGCTGGGTTGGTCTGTGCTGGGTGGAGGGCGCTCACAGCTCAGGCTGGAGGAGGCGGGGCCTCTCAGAGGCTGGGGAGGGGCGGTGCAGGAGCTTCGTGTTTTCCCACTGGGTGTGTTTTCCCAAGGAGCCTTGCTTGAATGGTCCGATCCTTCTGAATTTATCCCATTTTCCCAAAGCCCAAGGTGGATTCCCAGCTCTGGACTGCAAAATGCTGGAGGGGACCCGAGTCCAGTAATGGTATCTGTGTGAACCCGAGGGAATTTTTCCATGGCCTTTGGTAACTAACCATGCCCTCCTTTTCAGTCAATACCAGGCATGCCCAGAAGTGGAATTAGGCTCACTGGGCGGCTAAGGGATTGGAGACGTTCTCCAGCCAATCAGAGCCTCGCTGCTGATCTAAGGGCAAATGTTTCTGTGACCTGCCCCCAGCTTACTCACCTCCACTGCTTCCTTGCAGCAGACAAAACCAGTTGGGAAGCCTGCTAGCCCACATGGCTTTCCACTGGGTTCTCCTGAAGTTCCCTGGGAGTCCTGTGGGCATGGACCTTATCTACCATGCTGGACGAGCTATTCACTTTCCTGTGGCAACTTGTCCCGTTAATCGGGGGTGGGTATCGTCATCCTCCCCCGACTCTTCACTCAGCTGCTTACACCCATCAGCAGCTCCTGTGTTGCTCCACGTTTATCTGCTCAGGGAAGGCCTCTTCCCAAAGACTGCCCATCAGTCAGTCCCCTGCCCTCCTGGCACTCAGAAGCCACTTCACTTCCCCAGATCAAGAGCTTTGTAATCAAGAAAGGGGATTTTTCTTTTTCCTTCTGCAGTGTGTTTGGACTTTTCATTAGTTCATTTTATAAACACTGAACTAAACACTTGTTACATGCTAAGCATTCCAGCTGAGCGAGACCCAGTGCCTGCCCTGGAGGAGCTGGAGGTGTAGCTGGTCACAGGGGTGCAATCAGATCCAGAGCCTGGGAGGGGCAGGGCAGGGCCGTGGGGCACACTGGGAAGCCTCCAGCCCAGAGCCATCCGTGAAGGCTTCCCGGACGCGGGGTCAGTGGAGCCACGTCTTCACTGGTGAGCTGGACATCGGTGGCTGGACAGGGAGGGAAGAGTCCATGTCAAAAGAGCCAGCAACCAAGAGACTTGAGAGAGTGTGGTGGGACCGGGAAATGGTGAGTGAGCGGCATCCCAGGACTGTGGGGCGGGGGTGGGGAAGTGCTGGAGTGTCTGTACCGAGGGTACTGAACATTGAGCTCAACGGAGGCTGAATTTTGACGGGCATCACTCTCAGCAGATTCAGATATCCTGTGAGTGACAAGAGGACATGTCGAGGTTTGAAAACGGCAACAACACATCTAGGTGTGGAGAGGCAACTCCGACGACAGGGACTTTGGGATGACTCTCCGACCATGTTGTTCCCGTTGATGGACTGTTTCCCTCCTGGTGCATGGAAGGCTACCTCCTTCATTCCCCACCTTGGTTTCTTTCGATAGACCGGTCGATCAGTCTGATCCTGAGTTCTATATTCTGCTGCCCCGGGAATGCTGAACCCTGAGCATGAGTGGCGGAGGGCAGGAGGCAGGGTGCCAGGATGGAGAGGACAGCACAGTGGCCTCTGAACCCCCCTGTGTCCCTCTGGGCGAGTCATTTAGGCCCCTGTGCCTGGGTTTTCTTATCTGTAGATGTGAATGACTGCACACTTTCTGGATTCTCCCTGAATGGCAGACGATAACCCTGCATGCGTGCATTTGTAGTTCTGTACCTGGCCCCCGCAAGGGCTTTCACTGGCTTCCTCCATTGTGGAAACGACTTTCTGCCTGAGGAGAAGGGCTCTTAGAGACCCCAGTTCTGGGTCACGTGTGATTTCGGGTTTGTAGGGACTGTACCTGTGCATGTCCCTTTTTGGTTTTAAAAAAAAAAGAGCTACCTTTCGTCCACCCCTCCCCGCTCACCGACAAAAGGGCTGCTCCGTGAATCCAAGTGTAGGCATTCCGCACAGGCTTTTGAAGGAGGTTGGTGGGGTCTAAGGGCTGGCTGCTCTGCTGCCTGGGTGGTGCTCATTTCCTACTGGAAGCCTTGTGCCAGGCGGGCCGGTTGGAGAGGGCCTGGTAACAGGTGAGCAGGAGTTTCTCCTGCCCTGAGTCCTTTGGGGATGAGTCTGTACTTCTCCCACATTCCCTTCTGGTAACGCTTGTGCGGGTTCCATCTCATTCCCCTCGGTTTTGTTCCTAATAGCGCCACATCACTACTTCACGCTAAGGGCAGGAGAGAATTCTGTTGGTGAGAATTGGGTGCTGTACAGGGGCTATTTTTCTACTGTTTCAAGTTCATTTACTGTTTGTATTGGACATTTCCCTGAGACCCATCAAGCCAGATGGTTTGTCAGTATGGAGCACGCCTTGGGGAATTAGCAGGATATCTGTGCCTTCTTTGGCTGGAACTTAACATTTCCCACTTGGGATCAGCAACTAATAAACTCTCTTTGCAAAATACCTTGCACTATCCTTATTTCCTTAATTTTTTAAAATGAAGTTTGGTAAGATTAAAGCTCTGCTCTGGGGCATAGATCTTGTAAGGGGCTTGGTGACTGGTTTTTTAGTCCTCCTATAACCTGGCCTTGGGTAGGTGGCTTGGCCATTTGTCAGCTGAAGATAGGAGACAGGCATAGAAAACAAGGAATGATGTGTTGCCCACATTTACAGTTTTGGAATTGAAAATCAAGCCTGCCACCTCTCCTTATCCCCTGCCCCCCATATTTCACAATTGACTTACACTACACAGCTAGCGGGAGGGATTTTGAAATGGGTAGGGGCAAGGGGACATAGCGTGGTGGAGAGAAATGGGTTCTCAGTACACAGACATGGACTCAAGTCCTGGTTATGCCCCCTGATGAGTTCTGTGACCTTGAGCAAATCATGGGATCTGCTGAGCTTCTGTTTTCTTATTGATGAACAAGGGTAATTTAGTCCCTGCGTTGCCTGCCTCACAGGTCTGTTTTGAGCATCAAGTGACATAGTATATGCAGAAGAGCTCCATCAACTCTGCGGATGTGGAGGAAGGAGAGGAGAGGAAAAGGAGACATCACCATGTTGGCAGCAGGGTCTTTTATGCTGGGCTGCTCAGAGCATGAATGGGGAACTGTTGTTCCGGAGTGGGATTCCCCCCTTCCTCTCTGCCTTCGGACACCTGTCACAGATTCCCAAGCTCTGTCTCTTCCACCCAGGTCTGCACACGTCTGTACAGGAGAGGTGACAGTTTGCTGTGGTGTGGCCGCCCCCCTGGGGCCTGGCTCCCCTCGGAGCGTCATGACGTCATGGCATCAAGTAGGAGGGAGGGAGCAGGCGTGGGTCCCTGGGCGGACAGACTTGTCCTGGGCAGAGCTGCCTCGGGTGACATAACCCAGGGTGACACAATCCAGTCTGATGGCCACGCACTTTGGGAGGTAGAGCTGTAGCCAGATGCATTTGGATTCTCCCCTGAGTACACACCTCCTCCTGAGGCTGAATTTGGAAGTGAAAAGGGGACTGGAGGTGGGGAACCGAAGTGGGAGGTGTCCTGGAGGCTTGGAGGGCTGCCCTGCCTGTCTCCCATGCCACTTCAGAGCTTCATGGATCTCCTCCCCAAAGAGGTATGAATCTCACTCACTCAAGGGGGCTCCGCTGAAGACTGCCGTCAGCCCACAGCATCCCTTCTCTTCATACCAAGTGCGAGTTAATCCTAGGTGGTTTGTTAACAGGGCATCACCTACCGAGGACCTAATACGTGCCAGGCAATGTCCTAGTACAGCTAGTCCTTAAAACAGCCCCGTGAGGGAAGTATTATTATTAACACCTCCACTTTACAGACCAGGAAACTAAGGCTCAGAACCATTCAGTGGCTTGGCCTGGGTCACACAGTGGGCAACATGCTGGAGCTAGGGTTCTGATTTCGGCTTGCTTGGCTCTGAAACCTATGCTCTACCTTGCCAACTCACCTTCACTGCTGGTCAACAGAAGTCCTCAGGAACCCCGAATGGCTTGCTGAATGTTACTTCTGTTTTCCCAGCTCTTTGGGGCCACTATGACCAAACACTAGCCCAATGGTTCTTCCCTAGGCTGCACACTGGAAACGTGGGAGCGTTAAGCAATCCCGATGCCAGACTGCTGTCCAAACCAAATAAGTCAGACTCTCTGGGAGTGGGACCCAGGCAACAATGGCTGTAATGCTCCCAGGTGGTGCTGTGCAGCCAGGAGTAAGGACCACTGCACTCGCCCACCAGGCCTCTAGCCGGCGGTGCTCCTCTGAGTAACGGAAGTTAGGTGGTGGCAGCTGCCTGGGATCCTTCAGGAGGCCAAGAAGTTCTTCAGCCCGCCCTTTAGGTGGCCCACCTCCACGGCTGCTACACTCTTTCCAGATAGCTCTGCCACTGACTTTTCATTTAATGGTGTCAGACAGCCTGTAAGCTTTTTTTTTTTTAATTTATTTATTTTTGGCTGCGTTGGGTCTTCGTTGCGCTGCACGCGGACGTCTCATTGCGGTGGCTTCTCTTGTTGCGGACCACAGGCTCTAGGTGCACAGGCTTCAGTGGTTGTGGCATGCGGGCTTCAGTAGTTGTGGCTCGCGGGCTCTAGAGCGCAGGCTCAGTAGTTGTGGTGCACAGGCTTAGTTGCTCCGCGGCATGTGGGATCTTCCCGGACCAGGGCTCAAACCTGTGTACCCTGCACTGGCAGGCTGATTCTTAACCACTGAGCTGCCAGGGAAGTCCCAGCCTATAAGCTTTATAAGCAGCATGAAAACTCCCAGTCTGGGTTTCTCAAGACAGATGTGGGAATGAAGGTATTTGTTTTGAAGAGGGAGGTGAGGTATTGTCAGGAGAACTGTGTCCTGCAGGGATGCCAAAAAGATGGCCAGCTAGTAGACCTGCATTCACTCCCTTTTTCAGCACTCCGGTTGAGGCATGTAAATGTTGCAGGTGGGAAACGCTAAGCACAGATCCAAATCTGTACAATGCAAAAATATGCAAATTGGGTTTTAAAATAAAATACTATATTTAATTTTTAAATCAAATCTTCTACCTTGATGTAGGTGCCCCCAGGCAATTGCAGGAAGGCAGCCTGACATCTAGCAGACCTGGGTTAGATCTGGGCTCTGGATTTATCAAAATTTCTACACTTACCCACTCTGTGCCCTTGCCAGGGTGGCGGATAAGCCTGAGAGAACGGACACAGTCTCTCTCACACAGTGCCAGGCATGGAACGCACACCCGATGCATATGAATCCTTTCCCCTTCCTTCTCTGCCCCATTTTAAAGACGGGGATATCTGCTGCTCTGCAGTAGTGAACCTGCCGGTCAACCCAATGTTAAGTGAAGTAAAACCCCTCAAGAGCCGAAGGCCTGGTCTAGGCAGGATCCACAGGCTGGGAAGAAAGGAGCTATTTGGCTTCTCCGTGGGAACTGGCAACAGCCCACCACACAGTGTTAGATCTTCTCTCAAGACCACCCGGTCTGACATGGTAGAAGAAAGCGGATGGTTAACTTTCTGACCAAGGTGCTCAGCTGAAAGGCCACCGGAGGTGGCACTAATGATTCTGCCTTCCCTGGTGAATTTTGGTTTCAGAGGACAGTACCTCTCAAAGGCACTGTCAGGCACAAGGACTTCACCTCACAGGCTGACCATTTCCGGTTTGGGGACATTTTCTCAGCATATGAAGAAACACACCCACCTAGCCATCACAAGGCGTGTGTGTGTGTGTGTGTGTGTGTGTGTGTGTGTGTGTGTGTGTGAGAGAGAGAGTGTGTGTGTGTGTGTGTGTGTGTGTGTGTTGGACTGTGGTGTGGCCTCACATTCACCCAGCATGAGGTGGAACATTCTTCCCTGTTTATCGCAGGGACAGGCTAGCGCTCTTATGTCCAGTGGGCTTCAAGGCAAGAGGGTAGCATAAATCCCTGTGATGACAGAAGGCATTTAAAATGTCTCCTGGACAACAGTTCTTGGCTTAAGTTCCCTTGATCTGACTTTTCTTTGGCTTGAGTTGCATCCCAGCTAAGCTGAAAAGCCAGGGTCCCCTTGCTTCCTCCCCAGACTGTGAGACTTTGCTTTCCTTTTTAATACAAATCGTGGCTAACTTAATACAATTAATCACGGTAAAGTCAACTGTCCAGTAAGTAACTCGTCCACCCGCTGTTCTTAGACAAGGACCCTGAAACGTTCAGCCTTATCTCTTTAGGGGAAGAGTTTCCGTTCCTCCTGTCGGTACTCAGCTGCCCTCGCGCTTTCCTGCCTTCCACCTCGCGGCCAAAAGGGATTTAGAACCTCAAATCTCAAAGGAATGCGAATTAAATTTCCAAAAGCGTGGCGCTCTTTCCGGGTCGCGCTGATTTGGGCGGCTCGTGAGCCCAGTGCGCCGGTCCCTGCGCTCCGGCCCCGCCCTCCAGCGCCGCGACTCTTCAAGGCAGGGGCGGGGCCGCGGTCACGTGGTCGGCGTGAGGCTGGGAGGCTCGGCCTTCTGACTTTTGGGTTAAGTTTCAACCCCCTGCTGGGGCCGGGGCGTCCCGGGAAATTCACTACCCGCCCAGAGATGTGTTTTAGGCTTGGAGGTGGTCTCCGTAAGCAGGTTAGAGGCGTAGACGCGGGGCCAAGGTGCCCACATCAGTAGGAAAACAACAGGTTGTCAGGGGCTTTTCGCATTTCACTTTCTCCCACGCCTGGCATCGCGTTAACTCTTGTCAGGTTTCTGCCTGGTTGGGAGCGAGGGCAGTTCACAGTGGTGAAGAGGGATATTTCTGAAGTCAGATTCTTTCTTAACCCTGTCTCAGGAAATATAATATGGAACAGGAACGTTTAAGTTTCTTGAAAACGTTATACGTCCGTTGTAGACAATTGGATAAATCCAGAAAACTATAAAGAAATGAAAATCACCTATATTTATCGTGTTAGACATTTCTAAGCATTTTTTTAAAAAATTGCTTTCATACTGTCAAAATGCAATTTTAAGTATACTCTTTTGGGTTACTCTGATAAAGTACAAATTTTCCATTCTCTTATCTGCTTTCTCTCTTAAAAATCACTTCAAAAGGGAAGCAGAATATTAATGCAGGTCAGTAACCACAATTTGGCCTTTTTTGAGATTATCCCAAGACCACGGAATTTCAGAGCCAGCTATTGTTTTTCAGTTTATGTGGTTAACCCTTCCGTTTTGTGGACTGAGACTCAGAAGTGACATGACAAGCTTGGGGTTGCCGATTTAGCTGCAGATCTCCCCAAACTCCAAGAACACAGAATATGGCAACTCATTTTCAGGTTGGAAATCTAAACTAAGAACGGCAGAGAAGGGTACAGGGGAAGTAGGCAGTCAAGTTAGAGAGAGACAATTTTCTTTGGAATTTTGATACATTCTAATTTCTTTTCACAAATGGAAATAAAATGACGTTTTCTAAAATTCTAAATAGATGCTGTCCCCATTGGAAGAAAACACCAGCAAGGAGATGGATACATAGAGAGGCAGAGGTCTCTGTCTTAGAGAGGCACCCATTTCTTTGGGATATGTGGCCGTATCTATGAAGAAGTCAGCCCCCAAATCCTCCAGCCAAAATCCTGGAGGCTGTGTGCTTTCTCCTGCTGGTCTGTCCTCTGGGCTGCCACCATTCTCCATTCGCCCATTACTAGCACCTTCTCTGGGGCCTGCCCCTTGGGGATGCTCCACTTCCTGGCATCTGCTCTGTGCCTGCCCTGTTTCTCTTCCTGGGAGAATTCATTGACACTCCTTGTCACTTCCTGGGAGGCCTCTCTCTTCACACAGGAAACCTCTTTCCTGAGAGCAGCCTAGAGTAAGCCTCTTATGAACAGGGTTGTCAAGACCATGTAAAATCCCAACCAAAGCCTTAGCGCAGCTTGGCTCTTTTTGGAATAGATAATTCACTCTTTTTCTCTCTGACTGGGACGGTAATGATAATAAAAATGGACACCTATGAGACAGGAAGGAAGGGGGCAGGGCACAATCATTAAAAGAATGACACAACCATTAAAAAGAACAGGATACCACAAAAACTGGTTAGAACCTACTAGGCCCAAAATGGCAGAAGACTTGACTTCCAGTAGACCTTGAGCCTCATTATACACTCATTGTAATACATCAGCATATGCTAAATGACACACCCACAGGTGCCTTGACAGTTCCAAGGCCGACCATAAAAGGCCAAAAAGTGGGTGGTGCCCAATTCCTAGAAATTCCCACCCCTTCTCCAGTATAGTTAGAATATTCCTCCCCCTCATTAGCCTATGAAATTACCCCACCCGTGAAAACTAACCACCCCACACCTCGGGGCCTTTTGAGATAGACCAGAATGCATTCTGTCTGTGGAATGTGTTTCTCCCAGTGCCCTTTCCAACCCCATGCCCTGGGACGGCCTGCACTCTGTCTGTGGAGTAGGTATCTCTCTAAATAAACCTGTTTTCACTTAACTATGGCTTGCTCTTGAATTCTTTCCTGCACGAAGCCAAGGACCCTCACTTGGCGGCCCATCCCGGGGACTCAGGCGATACCTGGGACATGACCATCCTCTCGCACCCCATTTTTTCCTACAACACCTAGAGAGCATTTAATGCTATCTCACTGTGTCCCATGCTCATTTCACAGATGAGGAAACGGATGGGGCACAGACAAGCTTACCGGGAGTCATAGGGCTAGTAGATGGCAGAGCCAGAATTCACACTTGGCCTGGCTCCAGAGATCATGTTTCTAACCACTAGACTAGACTAATTGGTTTCCTACAGGGGCTCAGCCCTTTGCCTGTGTGACAGCATACTATAAGAGGTCTGCAGCCAGCTACGCAGGGATTTTATTTTCTTCTCTCCTGAGCCAGAGTCTGAGGTCTTGAACACTAGGTAGAAGCCTTGGTTCCTATGCTCTGTCCTAAGTTTGCATGGCAACCAGTTTTCATTTTGTGTCATTTTCTTTTCTTTCCACCAGGCCATTTTTGTCATGTTTAATAACAAATTGTCATTTAGTAACTGGTTCTTTTGTAAAATTTTTCATAGCAATAATGTTAGAAAAATAATCTTGGTCAGCTTCCATGTCCTGGTTTGGGTTTGGACAAGTGTAGATGTGTGACCAGAGATCATATTCTGGAATTGGACAAATCTGTTTAAATATAGATCACCACTGACTGGCAACATATCTTTTAAAAAAAAATCCTTCATTTGATGTTCAAGTAATGCCTATACAAGCTTGATACAGCAAGTGAAATAATATAAGTGAAATACCCGTACAGGCGGGATAATACATTACAAGATGTATAGAAGTGAAGTTAGTCATCTCCCCCTTCAACGCTGTCCGTCTTCATCAGTGTTAGACACTTTCTTCTCCTGGGCAATTTACTTAGCCTCTCCAAGCTTGTTTTCTTGTCTATAATGTGAGCATGATGCCCCACTTTGTGAAGGACTGAGCGTGATTTATGTAGAAGGTCCTCTTTATTTATTTAAGATTTTTTTGATGTGGACCATTTTTCCAAGTCTGTATTGAATTTGTTATGATATTGCTTCTGTTTTACGTTTTGATTTTTTGGCTGTGAGGCGTGTGGGATCTTAGCTCCCCGACCAGGGATTGAACCCACACCCCTGCATTGGAAGGTGAAGTCTTAACCGCTGGACTGCCAGGGAAGTCCCTAGAAGGTTCTCTTCAAATGGTAGTTGTTTGTGGAACCCCCAAAAAAAAGATATGAAGGAATTTATTTACAAAACAGAAACAGATTCACAGGCACAGAAAACAAACTTATGGTTACCACAGGGGAAAGCGGGGGTGGGAAGGGGGATAAATTAGGAGTTTGGGATTAACAGATAGACACTACTGTATATAAAATAGGTAAACAACAAGGGCCTACTGTAGAGCACAGGGAACTATATTCACTATCTTGTAATAACCTATAATGGAAAAGAGTCTGAAAAAGAATAGATATATATATGTATAACTGAATCACTTTTCTATACACCTGAAACATTGTAAGCAACTATACTTCAATAAAAATAAATAAATAAAATGGTAGTTGTTACGCAGTGGGAACATATGTCCGTTAGGGCTGCAGTAAGTTGCGTTTTTGCCGTGGAAAGAGGGGCTCGCTAGCTTTCCCACTCGCTCTGTTTTTCCAGGCTCCTCCGTCTCGCAGCCTCTGGCACAGCCCGGAGCTCGGGGGGAGTGGGCAGCGGCGGCTGGTGACTCCCAGCGAGGCCCAGAAGGCGGGTGGGAGCTCACCTCTCCACTCCAGCCAGAGTGGGTCTGGGTCTGGGTCTGAGTTCCAGGCCTTCTGATCCTGGGCCTGGGCTTGTCTGAGGTTCAGATGAGGTTAGAGAACTGAGGAGGAAGGAGAGACAGCCTTAATGCCCCCTCCCTCCCCCTCAAACCTCAAGCAGCTCTTCATGCTACTCCCCTGCACACACACCTCTTCCTGCCTTCTCCACCTTGACACACAGGTCTCTCCCCAGCCCGGTGGCATCTTGCCTGGTGCTAATAATAGAGAGGGGTATCTTGCCAGGCAGTGTATTCAGGAGGCTGTCCCAGCTCTGCTCTGGCAAACTTGCTGGGCTGACTTGGTAAATAGCCTTTGTGAGCAGAATAAGCCTTTGTGTGTCCTGGAAACTCGTGCTGTCCCTCCCTGAGGGCAACACCCTCCTGGAAGTGTGATGGGGATGCCTTTGGCCTGGAGATCTTAGGGAAACCTAGTTTCAAATAGCCCTAGACTTCCAACCCAGCTGGGGTCTGGGAAGGGAGGGCTTGCAGGTTTGGCCAAATTGCTGCCCCAGGTGCTGGGGGAAGAAGTGGGAAGGCGGTGTGTGTGTGTGTGTGTGTGTGTGTGTGTGTGCGTGCGTGCGTGTGTGTGTGTGTGTGTGTGTGTGTAAATGTGAGGAGGCTACGCTGCATAGTTCTACCTAAAAGGCAACACAATATGCTTATGGTAGTCCTTTTCAAGGCTCTAAAGCAGAAATCAGAGTGAAAGAAGAAAAGTAAAAGATTTCCAGTTTTCCTATTAAAAAAAATCCCCGAAGCCTACTGTCCAGTTCATGTGGTGGTTTTTGTAACTTGCTTGTATGAACTCCTTTAGAAATTGTTTAAGCATCCCTCCGGGCAACTACCTTAAATTCTTGTTAAATGAATGCAGGATATATGTCCATTAATGGATTCAATAAAACACTTCCAGATTTGGGGGTTATTCTCCAGGCACTTCTGCTAGGTAATACCTCGCACTTGGATGATGTTTTGTGGTTTGCAAAGCACTTTCACATCTGTTTTCTCACTTAGTTGTCACAATAACCTTGGGAGCCAGGCAGGGCATGTCTTGTTATTATCCCTGATTCACAGATAAGGAAGCCAAGGTTTTGGAGGGTTCAGTGGCCTGCTCAAGGTCACACGGGGAGCGGAGAGGGCCCTGGAGCTCAGGCTTTCCTTAACTGGCCTGCCTCCCACTGAGATGAAACAGCAGGATGGTTCCTGGGACCCAAGATCTGGGGGTGGGGTGGGGGTGTTCTTGGATTAAATTAATTCACAGTTCTTTCAAAAATAAATTTATTTTTGGCTGCATTGGGTCTTTGTTAATGTGCGCGGGCTTTCTTTGGTTGCCGCGAGCGGGGGCTACTCTTCGTTGTGGTGCGCAGGCTTCTCACTGCGGTGGCTTCTCTTGTTGCGGAGCACGGGCTCTAGGCGCACGGGCTTCAGTAGTTGTGGCTCGCGGGCTCTAGAGCGCAGGCTCAGTAGTTGTGGTGCACGGGCTTAGTTGCTCCGCCGCATGCGGGATCTTCCCGTACCAGGGCTTGAACCCTTGTCCCCTGTATTGGCAGGCGGATTCTTAACCACTGCGCCACCAGAGAAGTCCCCACAGTTCTTTATGAGTGTGTGGACCTGCTGGTTGTGGCTTTTCTTCATTAGAATTTGCACGTAAACAAAGATGGCTGACTTCTGTGCCAGACCCAGCCTGGTTTCGCACCATGCACAGTGGTGTGGATTAGCAAGGGGGTGTCCATGATTCTTTTCTCTGCATTGCTTTACACATCAGAATTGCTCTGCAGGTAATCGTGAGTTAAAAGGCCATACACAAAGGCATCAGGCAGCAGCCAGATGTTCATTTTAATAAATGGAAAATATGACTCTGAACTGGGGCCACCCTGACCCACCAAGCAGGCAAATTAGCCATTGAGGATGAAGTCTTTGCCTTTGGATTGATTGTAGAAGATGTGGGAGCAGGGGCCCAGAGTTAGGTAGTTTTGTTTCTTTCTCCCCACTTTTTCTGTTTGGTCTTGCTTAGATCCCCTGACGAGACTCTATAGGGTATTCTACCAAAACTGTAAAGAACTGTGGGCAGAATATTAAACAAGGCTCAAAAGGATGAGTTGGGCAGGTACTCAAGTGGAAATGTAGCTGAGGGGATGGACTGGAGGAGCTGGAGCTCAGCACTCAGGAAAGCTTTGTAAAGGCTTGAATCTTGTTGATGGTAACAGCCTGCATGGGCATAGCACGTTGGAGCGTCCTTTATGCCTTCACCTTTATGCCTTATTCCATATCCATCTCACAACAGCCAAGGATGTGAGCAGAGCAGTTAATAATATCCCCGTTTTATAGAGGAAGTAGAAACCGAGAAGCAGGGAGGTTGAGTAACTTGCCGAAGGTTCCACAGCTAGTAAATGGCAGAGCTGGGACTAAACCCGGGTCTTCCGACCCTTGCTTACTTGAGTGTTCTTTCCAATCCGCTTTCCAGGCTTCTTCCCCTTCTCCTCCCCTCAGCTGCCCAGGGGGTCCTGGCCATCCCTCTGCTTAGAGGTAAGGGAAGTGATCGTGAGAATTTTTCCAGTGCTGAGATGTTTCTGGAAAAAAGTGGAGCTGTATCTGTGTCCTGATCTGTGCTTTTTAAGGTTTAGGGTAATAGGACTGAGTCTTAGACACTCAGCGCTGGAGAGTGCTGTGCAAGCGTTTCCAGGTGTGGCCGGTTTCTTGCACGCTGCTAGTGGAAAGTAGTAAGAGTTCCATTTTCCTGTTTCAAGCGAGCATTTCCCCCTTGGGGTTATAGTAACCACTTCCTCCTCAGCACCCAGTGGAACATGGTAAACACCAGTTACAGAAGAGTATTCCCTTCTGAGAGCCTCATCGGGTTCCTTTTTTTCCTTTTGTCTTTAAGTACACACACAGGGCTGTGAAGGATAGGTCCCTTTCCCCTCTGGTGTAGGGTTTTCGGAACACAGAAAACCCACACACAAGTCAGGTGCAGGTCTGCCGAGGTGCTTTGTCATCCTGCTTCATGTTGGAGGGAACTGGGTTGGAGGCAACTTAGTAGGAATACGGAGCCGTTAATTATCGGGGGTGGAGGGGGACACACTGCATCACATTGCAGACTCGATGGTCAGGTTGTTAGAGGAACAGACCCTGCAGTGGTTCTTTTGAAATTGGCAAGGGGAGCAGAGCAGGACTTGGTGGTTAGGTAATGATGAAAAGGAAGCAAATAGGGATTCTAGAGAAATTAAAAGGGTGTGGGGAATATAAGGAAAGTGTCAGTAAAGGATGAGTAAAATGTCTGAAGATACTGTTGATTTTAGATATTTTTCAAGTACTTTAATAATGAAAAAAAAATTGTAATTGCTGGTTTGGGGTTACAAGAACTTCTGAACCCACCCCAGTCTTTCTTAGAGCCTTGAAGACCGTGAAATCCCATCACCAGAAAATGCTTATGATGTAGATCACCCTGGTCACCCCTGACTTTGGAGGGTGGCCACTGAGATCGACGAGGAAGTGGAGGAGTTTGAGGCATGTATGGGCTGTAAAACCTCCTGACTCTGTCCTCCAGTTATGCGGTCACTGAGCCAAAGGAGGGGGAAAACAAGTAAAGCCACTCTTTGTGTAGTTTGTGCTTAATCTTTATGCGTTATTAAATGGAACAGTACAAGAGCAGATCTAGAGATCTCTCGACAGAACAAGAATGAGCTTCCTGCAACTCTGGCAGGGTCGCAGGGCAGTCCAGATATAGAAACTTAAATTGCACACAGGCTTGTAACGTTTCTCACTTCGCGCAGATAGATAATAAGGCTGAAAGGCCAAGAAACAAAAATATATGACGTATATCTAATGTATATGATGTATTATGTATCCATCTATAGCTACGCTATACTCTGTACTCTACAGGCTCCAGAAGACCTATCAAATATTTCCGTATGTCTAGAGAATTTAGGAGGACCCCTGATAGGTAGGAGTTGAGACTGGCTACGGGTTGGGTGTCGGCTGAACTGGTTACTAGTACCGCCCCTGGTTGCTGTGCTTGTGTTTAGACGGACCGAGACGTCTGTGTTGGCCCTCTTCACATCATCTCCGCTCCTGAGCAGAACTGAACCTGTTTCCACAATTTCTCCCATGCATCCCTTTTTTTAAAAATGGGAATATCTAGAAGAAGATTCTTGTTGTTACCCTTGGTACAGTTTAAAGCATGTTCTCCACTTGTCAGAAGCAGGATTCTGGTTAGGAAGGGCCAGTGTTCTGAACGTGGTGGGGATTTCTCATCCCTGGAATTGGGGGACAGAAACCAAGTGCAGGTTCTGTACCTGGGACCTACTTCCTGTTTGTCTGCCCAAGTTCACACCTCTCTTAGGAGCTGAAGTCTGGAGTGAGATTATTGCGCCCCTAATCAAACATGAATTCTTTCCAGGCTTCACCTCCCACCGATGCCCACCGAGGGCAGCACCCCTCACCTGCCCACAGACAGGCTCATATCTCTGGCACAGGATTCCTTCCCACTTCCCTGTTGTCAGGATCCCAAGGTCTTTGGAAGCACCTACTTTGAACAGGGATCTCGCCTCCAGGCTAGAGTGGGCATGTGAAGGAGCTGTGCTCTCACACCCAGAGACCAACAGTCATGGTCCAAAGCAGAGAGCTGTTGGTTTCCTTAAACGTCTGTCTTCCTCTCTTACCTGGACGATTACAGCAGCCTCAAAACTGATCTCTCTTCTCTGCCCTTCTTTCTATTCCCCAGGTCTGCTCTTCACAGGCTGAGTGAGCCTGATTTTTTTTTTTTTGCGGTACGCGGGCCTCTCACTGTTGCGGCCTCTCCCGTTGCGGAACACAGGCTCTGGACGCGCAGGCTCAGCGGCCATGGCTCACGGGCCCAGCCGCTCCGCGGCATGTGGGATCTTCCCGGACCGGGGCACGAACCCGCGTCCCCTGCATCGGCAGGCGGACTCTCAACCACTGCGCCACCAGGGAAGACCGTGAGCCTGATTTTGACACTCCTCTCCCAAAACCCTCCAGTGCCTTCCTGTCTCACTCACATAAAATCCAAGATCCTCAGTGCAGCCTGAAGAGCTCTGCCTGAGTGGACCTGGTTTCATTCCACACCCCCCTTTGCTCACTCCATTCGGCCACTCTGTTGCTCTTGCTGGCCTTTGAACCTGCCCAGCACGCCCTGTCCCAGGCCTCTGTACTTGGCTGTTCCCTTGGCCAGGACCAGGAGGTGTGCAGGGTTCAGCCCCTCACTTCCTGCAGGAAGGGCTTCCCTCAGCGCCCAGCCCAGATGGCACACTCTCCCCCTGCCCTCGGCCATACCCTTTCCTCCACCTCCCGTTCTCTTTCTTCAAAACACTTGCTGCCATCCAAGGTACTGTGTATGTATTTACATGATGTACTATTTATGTATTTATGCCTTTTTCTACTTGGAAGGGAGGGGCTTTGCTGTGTCCACTGCTGCGTCCCCCATGCCTAGGACCCTGCATGTGGTAGGTACTCTATAAATATTTGTCCAAAGGCCAGCAAAGAAATGCACCCACAAGCTGTAGCATTTATGGAGCTCTTGCTTGGGCGTCGTGTTTGTAGCAAGGGGCACAAGGATGAATCTCATAGCCCTGCTCGTTGCACAACCTTGATCTCTTCTCTGTGGGAGGGTTTCACACATAATTCTGTTCCCCATTCCTGTTCTTGCCTGTGCTTTTTGAATATTGGGAAGGCCACTCACCATGTGCTTCTAGCTGTTTGTTATCCTCTGCTAATGTTCCTGGGCTTCCAGAGTTCCACGGGGTCCCATTCAGGGAACCGTGTTCAGTCTCGACCTTGAGGAGCCTACCCAGAGGGGAAGGAAGGCTGCTTCTCGCTCAGATGAAGAGGCGTTTTGGAGGGGGCTGTGTTCTCAGATCAAATGCAGGGAGAAGCACTGAAGGTGCTGGAGGAGATATAGCAGCAGCGTATTCATGTCGCCTGTTTAGTGCGTGTGTGTGTGTGTGTGTGTGTGTGTGTGTGTGTGTGTGTGTGTGTATGTGTGTCTGTTTGATCTGTACACTTTTTTAAATTATAAAAGCAGACTAACCACACGCAGACATTTAAAAAATAAAGCAAAAGGGCCTATAACCATACTATCATCATAACCCTAAAATCTTAACTAAATCTATTGATTCTGTTGATTATTAATTGGTTACTTTATATTCCATCTTAATTCAAAAAGGTTTGAGGATGCTTACAAACATATGTAGTGCAATAGAATATAATAAATAGCTAAGAAATCAAAGGGTTAAATACGTTTATAGAAGTCAGTATAAATTTAATATGCAGAAATGCGTACTAATGCAACTATTCATATAAATTGGTATAGTTCTTCCTGGCCTTTTTTGTTTGTTTGTTTGGTTTTTTTGGCGCACCACACGGCTTGCGGGATCTTAGTTCCCCAACCGAGATCGAACCCGTGCCCTCAGCAGTGAGAGCGCAGAGTCCTAACCACTGGACCGCCAGGAAATTTCCCCCTCCTGGCCTTTTGAATATGCACATTCTTCACAGTCTCTTCTGCTTTCGCCCCCGCTTAACATTTTACCAAATTTTCCATGTTTCCTTCTAAGTCTTATTGTTCAGGACTGAATGATAACTCCCAAGGACAGACCCCTAATTTATTTAATCATTCCTCTATTGTTGGATCTTGGGTTATTTTCAATGCTATTGTTAAATAACAATGGCCTAATTAAGATCTTTGTGCTTGTAAGTTTTTCCATATTTTAGAGTATTTCCTTAAGGAGATTTCCAGAGGTAAAATAATTAATGCAAAGTTCAGACATTTCTATTGCCTTTGAAACATATTCGAGGGTTGCTTTCCCCGAGGGTCCTGTGCACTTGGGATGTCTCCAGCAGACTTCTATGGTGTCCTGGTCTTCACAATCACTCGTATTGATTATTTTTCTGTTTTTTTGCTCATTTCATAGGGAAATCGTATATTGTTCTTTTCATTATGTGTTTGTTGAATTTTGTGTATGTTGCCAAGTTATCTGTTGGCATCTAAGAGGGTTTTTTTCACCCATTTCTTTAAGTTCTTTATGGACAAAATGTGTTAACCCTTCCACCATAATGTATTTTGTAAAATATTTTTTCCAGTTGATTTGACTTTTATTTTGATTTGGGGGTTTCTTTGCCCTTGATACTTAGAAGTCTTACAGTTTGGATAGTCAAAGCTCTTGTTAATTTCCTCCATCGGTTCTACCTATTTCCCTAGAGACTGTCGTCCAAGTTCGTTAGCCTGGCAGTCCAGGCCTTGGTGATCTTGGCTTCGTTCTCCTTTGCCAAAGCCTCACCTTCTGCTCTCTTCTTGACACCTTCTTGTCAGGAAGCTGAATCAGTCGCATATCTAGCATATTTGGCACCTGGCGTGGATGATTTTTTTTAACACTCCTCTCTTCTGTATGACAGAGTTATTTTCAGTGATAATTAAGAGAGAAAACAAATAATGAAAATGGCTAGAAAAGAATTGCAGACAGTGAAACTTTTCTCTTACTGAATTTTGTGTATATGATCATGGCAGTAAATAAAAGCTGTGTGTTTGGTGGGGGGCTGGGGATTAGTAGTGGAGGGAGCACAGCTGGACTGTTTGCTCTCAGTAAGGATAGACCCTTCTGGAGAGGAGGGCTGACAAAGAGAGGTGACAGACATACTTGTGGAACCAGCTTTGGCCTGGGTACGGAGAGACCTGGATTCTTCTCTGCTGAGCTTGTGATCTGGGCAGGTCCCTTCCCTCTGGGCATCCTCTGCGTGATGGACCTGCACAGGGTGGCCTGAACGGTGGCTGCTTCTTGCTCCAGTGGTCAGAGCATCACACAAGGTGCCTTTGGGGGATCTGCTTTCCTTGTGTGTCCTAGTCCCCAGGCGGCCCTGCCCTAGGTCTGCGGGAGGAAGCCGACCACAGTGTGTTGTGTGCAGGCCAGGACCAGCCTCTGACAGCGGGGAGGCCTGGGGGCCCACCCAGGGATACCTGCCTGGTTCCGGGGTCTGGGGCTCTCCCTGAGGGGCTGGCCCTGGTGGCGGGACCTCATGCAGGCCTCAGAGGCTGCTGCCTCTAGTTCTTGACCTCTGCGTGAGTGTCAGGCGCCCCTTCCTGGTTTAGGAACCTCCAGCCTTCAGCCAGACTCCTTAGTGAGGGCTGGGGATTCCGGGCACATCTCCCTCCTGCCTTCCCACCCAGGCTCTGAGTCTAGGGGGCTCCCAGCAGTTTAGTGTTACAGGCACGTACTGCTTCCTGACCCTGGGAAAGTAGTGTGCTAGGGCCTAGGGGTTCAGCTGTTCGCTGCCCTCAAGGATGGCTCTCTGTAGTGGGGGTGAGAGCCGGGGTACAATCAGGTGAGTTGAATACACTCTAAGAGGAGCAGTGAATGCATGTACAAGGTACGGAGTAGCAGGTCTGCAGAGGAGGAAGCAGTGAACTTTTTCATGCGCTGGGCAAGGGGAAGTGGGGTCTGGGGAAGGGCAAGGAGCAGGTGATAAGTGAGCATGGTTTGAGAGAATGGAGGAGAACTCTCTGGGCAGGTTAGGGGAGGGCTCTCCAGCCAGAGGGAACCGCACAAAAGGCTCAGAAGCGTGAAGCAGCAGGATGTGTCTTGGAGGATCGGTCAGTTTTTCTTCAGCATAGCGGGTAAAGGGGCCTGGCTGGGCAGGAGCGCTTGAGAGTCCATCTGAAGGAGTTTGGTCTTTGTCCTGAAGGCTTTGGGGAAGCTATTGAATGAAGGTTTAAAGCAGGGACGGGTGGGCTTCCCTGGTGGCGCAGTGGTTAAGAGTCCGCCTGCCGATGCAGGGGATACGGGTTCGTGCCCCGGTCCGGGAAGATCCCACATGCCGCGGAGCGGCTGGGCCCGTGGGCCATGGCCGCTGAGCCTGCGCGTCCGGAGCCTGTGCTCCGCGGTGGGAGGGGCCACAACGGTGAAAGGCCCGCGTACTGCAAAAAAAAAACAAACAAACCAGCAGGGAGGGGTCTGCTGGAATTGGTGTGATGAGCTTTACATTTTAGAAAGATCTCCAAGGCAGAGGTGTGGAGAGGGGCCTGCAGGAGGGCACACCTGGAGAACGAACGGGAAGGCTGTCAGATCCAGGAGAGATGGGAGGAGCAAAGGGGTGGCACAGGTAGGGACGGGAGAGGTGTCAGTGTGGTAGAATCGGGGGCCTTTGGCCATCTCCTGGATGTCCTGGAAACACAGTACCAGGGTCTCCTTAGCTCCCCTGAGGGGAGATTCCAGGGTCCCCCACGTAAGTTGTGATTCTCATAGTTGCATCAGGCCTGCTGGGCGGGAGCGACAAGGCCGGGCATTGGAGCAGGAGCCCCTGGAGCCCCCAGAGCCCTTAGAGCCCCCAGTCACCAGGAAACCGGTTGGGGGTGAGGACAAGCAGTGGGGCTCCTCCCCTCTGGATGCTCTGGGAAGGAGCTGGTAATGCCAGGAGCAGTGAGCACTTGGGCCCCGCCCTCTGAGCGCCTCTGGCTTTTGGGGAGGCGCCCTGATTGGGTGGCCCATCGCCGAGTCCCCAGCCCCTAGCCACAGGCACGCAAGCCATGGGATCCCATCCCGTGCTCCCTGCTCTTCTCGTTTCACAGTCGCTCTCTCCCCAGCCTTCCCTCGTGCGTTGCCTTCGGGAGGACTAAAGGATGGAGGTGGGACCAGGGCATTTACCACTGAGAGCTCTCCTCGCCTGGGAGAAGCCCTTTGGCGGCTAGCCCTCTACCTTCGAGTCTGTCATTTCGTTCTTATTTTCGGCAGGTTTGGGGGAAGAGAGAGGATGGGGCAGGGGCTCTGGCTCTGGCGTGGCGACTGTCCTGTGAAATACTCAGAGGCCGTGGGACCCTCTGGTTTTCCCCTAGCATTTGAGTGTTAAGTTTCATAGCCAGGATGTGAGGGTTCCTCCTGACCCGCTTCAGATGCCATGGTGCGTGTCACCTCTCCAAGGCTGGGCCACAGCTGCCAATCCCAAGGGCCAGGCACCCCCAGTTCTAAATTCTGCTCTAACTGACTCGAGGCCCATCAGAGCCTGTTCTGTTCGGCCGTGACCGCGCGATGTCCCACCTCTCTGGTGAGCAGGCAGGGGTTCAGAAGCCCCCGGTTCTATTTCAGCTCCTGTAAGCGACCACTGAGTCACCTGTTGTCTCCCCCTCCCCGGCTACTAATCCATTCATAGAGGCCAACTTTCTCTGAGTGTTTTATTTTATCCTTTAGACCTAAATGGCCATCTCACCTTGCCTGTGGGGTGGGCAAGTGTTCAAAGCACTCCTTTTGTTTCCCCACGTCATCCTCCCTACGGTCTGAGAGGTGGGGGGAGGTTCTGAGCACTGTCTGCAGATGGAGAAACAGAAGCTCAGGGAAGGAGGCGACTTGTCCATGTTACATGGCAGTGAGTAGCCTGCTTACGACCAGTTGGGGTCCTAAGGCTGTCCTTGGCACTCCGTCCCCTTCATCTGTCCTCGAATGCCGTCGGGGGCCGGGCAGGTGACGCACATGAACAGGGCCTGGTGACAGGGGGCGAAAGGCATGTCTCAAGGTGTGCAGTTTAGCTCCAGCCCACAGACGGTCGCTACCGGGAATGTGGGCCCAGCATTTCAAAGAACTCTGGAGATGTGGATGTTTCTGTGAAATGTCCCGATTTTTAAGTGTTGGCAACTAATTTAGAACAACAAAAAAAAATTGTTGCCAAAGAAAATAAGTCTGCTGGCCACTGGCCGGAGACTCAGCCCTGCATCATTGGTCACTAAGTGGCTTTCCTCTGGGTCTGATTCAGGGTTGAGGGGGAACTCCACTGACTGACTTCCCTGGTGAAGGGCAGGGGAGAACTGAGCTTGGGAAATAAGGGAAGAGGAAACGGTCCCAGGAGCTGCCGGTGCCTTCGCGTCATGCTGTCCAAGCACCGTGTAAACAGCTCAGCCGCCTGCGTTCGCAGGGCAAATACTTTCCATTTTCCTCTTGGGTCACCCTGAATTCTGGGGTTCTTTGGAGGTTTATCGCCTCACTTCCTTTTCCAAAGATTGAAATGACGATGGCTTGAAAATATTTTCTTCATTTGGGTTTTTCCTTGGTGACCTCATTCAGAGACAGATGTGCCCTAATAATAGCATTGAAAGTTGAAGGGAATAAATCAGCCAGCTGGTTCTGTTCCCTAGAAGTGATCTTACAGTTCCTAAATGTGGGCCGTCCCCAGAGACCCAGGGGTGCGGGCGGAGCCTGCGACAGGGCCACGGTCATTGTGAGACTCCGGAGTGTCCCTCCTTCTGGGACAGAGTCCCTGCGGCTCTGTTCACCCAGGAGGGCAGCGCTCACGTCTCGTCCGGGCTTCCAGCTTAGCTCCCGGTCTGCCGGCACACAGCAGGTGGACATCGCAAAGGTGGTTTGCACTTGTCACAGATTGGCAGACAAAGCTCTCACTCAGCTCCTGCCTTTTCTCTGTGCCCAGAGGCCCGGAGCTTGGTGACACCTAAACCCAGTCTGTCTCGAGCAGTCCAGTCCTCCAAAGGGTCTCTCCAGTTCCTTTGGTTCAGGGCCACTGGCCGGAAGGACCCTCAGTCATTAAGCCCCTACCTCAGCCCCTCCCATTCCAGAATACATTTTCCAGACAACCCACTCGCATCTCTCAATAATGTTTCACTTCCTCTAACTCAGTAGGAAGGGCATGAAACACGTCTAAGAGAAGCAGAAGCATTCCATAAGCTGCACAGGCAAGAGGGGGACTTCTGTGGGTCAAGCTGTGAGGTAGAGGGTGGTGTGTACCTTAGATAGAAAAGGTACCACCCATACGCAGGTGCTGATGCTGGGTTGTGGGTTAGCTTCTCTTTAAATCCGAGGGAGAGGACAGGAGGGACTGCAGCGGAAGCCGGCTTTGCCCATCTCTAACACAGGAGATCCCCACCACAGTGCTGTGAAGGTCCGTCCCCCATGTAATTACCCCAGGAGCTGCTGTAGAACACCTCAATATGAATTAGATGTTAATGCATTGTAGCCTAAAGCCAAAAGGTGATGGAAACAGGGATGGGGTGTCCTTGCTTCCAGGGTGCCAGGGTGTGGGAGACCCCCTTGCAGTTGGGCATGCAGGCTGCCAGGGATAGGGGTTGGGGCGGGAGCCCCAGGTCTGTCCCCTGATTGGGACCCAAGCCTGGCTGAGCCCCTTGGCCCCTGCTGCTCAGGGAATGAGAGGTGAGTCCGCTGCCTGTTTCTCAGGGCCCCGGGAGGCTCCTGCTACACAGGAAAGTGCTAAGTAAGCACTCAGGGCCCCAGTTGACAGAAATGCACGGGGACGGGCGATGAGTCAATCTGTTTATGAAAATCACACATTTTGACACAGACGTCAGGATGACCACCCCCGCCCCCGGGGTCATCTCACAGCTGTGCTCTGAGAGCTGACAAGTCTTGCTTATACTTGGGGGTGCACTGGTGTGTCTTTTTGGCCTCCAGCAGTCTACACATGAACAGATGCATGACCGCCTCGCTGAAACAGACCTGTGCCCTGAACAGCCCTGGTCGGGAGAGGGAGGCCGGGTGACTCAGAGCCGGCATTAGAGTTGTTCCTCAGCCTCTGGTGGGCAGGGCTGCAGCAGCTGGGTTTCTGAGCCTCTGCGAGTCTGCCTTCCCATTTGCTGAGCGCCGTTTAGCCACAGGCAAATCAGTGTAATCTGTCAGAAATATGAATTGCACCAGTATGTCTTGCTGGGAAATATTTTCTAAATATAGTTAAATATTTGATACTGCACATGATTTGTTCTCATGTGGTATTCATGCTCTTCCTGAAAAGTTTCCTTGTTAGAAATTCCTTTGGTGGGAGTTCCCCCCAAATCTGACTTTGGAGTTAGTCCAGAGTAAGCCCCTTACCGAATCCCTTACCAGTGCTTTCTGGGTTCTCCGAAACTACTTAAAAGGTAGTATTTTGTCTGTGAATGTTCTTGGCCTGGAGAAGTAAACTTTCAGCAAACTGGAGATTGAGGAAATCTTGTCCCTTCTACTATGTACACAGTAGGATCCTTAGGTTCTCAAATTTACAACCAGAAGATTTTCGATCTCAGAGAATCTCGGAGAAAATACAGGAGCTGCTAACACAGGAGAAGCTTGTTTCCGTAAGCAGGGCTGTGCTTGTAAGAGCTGGGGGCAGAGAAGAGGACTTTTCTGATTCTGCCTCATTTTGCAGAAAACTTCATTTCAGATTGCTGGCTTAATTTAAATGTCATCTTCCAGCATGGGATGAAGCAGTCTGTTTCCACATGGGCCACCTGTCAGAGCCCATGAGCCCTGTTGCTGGGTTGAGCCTCCCTGGGAACAGGCAGAGTTACTTCCTTCAGACTTTGGGTCCGTGGTGGGGACTGGGGCGGTGGGAGGGAAGGGTCTGCAGGAAACAGAAGGACCGCTGGTGGCTTCCGTGCGAGGCCGCCTCCTTATGTGCCGCCTCTCACACCCATCCTAGAAGGGCTCCTGGGCATTCTGGACTTCCAGAAAGTCTCTGTTTAAGGCCAGCCCCCAGCTCCTCCAGGGTTCATTTCATGGCAAGGAATCGGCTAGTTCCTGGGGACCCACTGCCTGCCGTCTGTGGCCTTCACCCTCTGCCCTTTCCTCTTGGAAAAGCGGCCCCTGAAGAGGGCTGGGATAGAGGAGGAGGTGATCAGACCCTGCTGCTAATTCTGCTGAGCCAAGGCAGAGTCTCCTCCTGTGTGTTTCATCCCACAGACAGTCTCATGCCCTCAGGGGGCTTACAGACCAGACTGGACACATGAGAGGTTTGTAGGGTAGGTGGTATTCCCATTTTACAGATAAGGAGGAAACTGAAACTCAGAGAGGTTTGGTAACTTGCCTGATACCACCAGCCAAGAATAACAGGATCTAAACCTAGGTTTATCCGGCTATAAGTTTACATGTTACAAATGACCAATGAGGCAGCCTAGCAGAGTGATGGAGAGCTTGGACCCTGGAGCCAGACTGCCTGGGTTCAAACCTTGGCTTTGCCACTTATCATGTGTAGAACCTTGGGCAAGTTGCTTAATGTCTCTGTGCCTCAGTGTCCCCATCTGTAAAATGGGCTAATGAGATGACCTGTGTGACAGGTTGAGATATTTGTATCATGCATACATAATACTTATCAAGCACTTGGCATCGTGTCTGGCTGTAGAAAACAGTCGAGACATATCACCTATTTATTACTAGAACAGCCCACAGTGCTATTGGCTCCACCGTACTGCCCGTCTGGCCTTACGTCTTGCGAGCTGAGAAGGAGGGATTGAGCTGCAGGAGCTGTGTTGGGGCTGGGGGTGTCATGACCGGCCCCTGTGAGGAAGTCGCCCAGGAGGGGCACTGGGGGTGCTCAGCCGTCCCAGGCCTTCGGTGCCAATTGTCTGTTGACCAGTGAAGACCTTCAGTAAATTTCCACCCTCTGTAACTCGGCCTTGTTTTTTGCATTTTAACCAAAGTAAAAATAAAATCTCTGGGGAGGGGTGGACGAAGCGGAGGGAGGAAAGGGACCTGGTGTGTGTCGCAGGGGCCGCCTCCACCAGCTGGGCAGGGCTCTAGATGCCCTTTCCCAGAGGAAAGGCTGAGCCTTTCTGTCCTGTGAGCTTTGTCCGTTAGGAAGTCAGCTGCTAGAGGCTGCCATTCCCCATCCCCCAGGGCTCTTCCTCAGCCCCCTGGCCACTCCCTGTTTCCTGCAATTGTTGCCTCCCCCCCAGCCTTGGCTCCAGCGGCCCCGGCAGGCTCCTGGTGTGAGAGGTAGGCTAGGCCCCTGCGCACCAAAGCATTTCCTTTGCTTTCAGCTGCTTCCCCTCTCTGGCCTCTTTCTTCTAGCACTCCATTATTTTTAGTTCTTAAGAAGATGAAGTCCAGGAGGGAGGAGGAAGGAGAAGCCAAGCCTGTGACCTTCTAGATCAGAGATGGAGCATTTGCCGGGCCTTCCTGGTAGGGAGTATTTGGAGCATTTCCATTTTGGGTGAAGGATACCTCCATTCCTTGGTAACCAGAAAAAAAGGCTGGTTTGGCAAGACTGTGAGCCCCTTTGTTGCCAGCTCCTGTAAAGTTAGGAAGAGGGAAGGAGGGTGGATCTGGAACAGTCATTGGGAGAAGTGCTTTCTTTGCTGGGTTGACTAACCAGAGTGAACGAGTGTCCTCCAGACCCTCATGTGTGCATGTGAAAAGGCCCTGGGGCCGGGGCCCACTGTCCTGGAGGCTGGTGGTGTGTAGTGAGCCCCAGGCAGATTGGACAGGAAATCCCCCCAAGTCTTCCCCCTGGAGATGTCTCTGGAAAGCTCCAAGCTTGAGCATGCCAGCATAAAGAGGTACGAGCTGGTGGAGATTCCAGGAGATGGAATCAATTCCCAGGAGATGGCACGCAGCAGGGCCTGAGCCCCGGCCGTGTGACGGACCTGTAAAATTTTCTCGTCGGTCACGCAGCTGGTAGTATTGTGCTCCCACTATGTGTCCAGCCTGGAGGGGAGTCCAGAACAAATTCTGGACAAATTCCGGTTCTCCAGAAGCTTACCCTCTGATGGGAGACACAGCACAGGACACAGGGATCACGAAGTTCTCAAAGCCTCTCCTGCCAGCGGGGAGGGTTCTTGGAATGGCCTGTAGCTGGTCTGAGAAGCTTTATGGAGACGGTAGGGCCAGTTCACGGACTCCAGCACCATCAGCTGTGGGGACAGGTGGGGTGTGGATAAAGAAAAGGAGGGGGGAGAACACTGCAGGTAGAACACCTGCGGGAGCGGGGACCTAGAGGTGGGGTGGGCATGGGACAAGAAGGTGGCCAGCCCTGCAGGATCAGAGAGGGCGTCCGAGAGCGTGAGCGTAGGAGAGGAGGGTGGGCAGGTGTCTGGGGCGGCCCTCTGTCCCTGGTGGGGGCCTTGATCCCGCCTGTAGGTGGTCAGGGAACTCTTGGTGGCCAGTCGGGCCAGCTGGGCCTGGGTGGACTCCCCAGGCAGGGATTCTGGAGGATGGTAGGGGAGGGAGAATGGCAATGAGGGATGGACCCATGTGTGCCAATCTGGGTGCTACCCTTGTCCCAGAAACTGGGCCTCTGGTTGCGACAGGAAGAAGGCAGCTGCTCAGGGTTTTCCTGGCCCTCAGGAAGGGCCAGCCCGAGCCGAACACTTGCATCAGGAGCTCCCATTTTTCAACAGGCGCTCTGGGCCCTGCCCGGGTCCTACGCTCCAGACCCGGAGCAGAGCAGCCCTCTGATGCGACCAGCAGTGGAGAGGACAGAGCACCCACCCTGAGACCGCAGAGCTGGTCCCTGCCTCTCAGGCCCTCAGTAGCCAAGGGGTCCGGGCCTGCAGGGGCTGGTGAGGGCCCGGCCGTCCTCATCCTCCTGCCCTAGAGCAGCCGCTGATGCTGTGGGAGGTACGTCGCCCACCCCACTGCCCTCAGCGTGATCTGTGGGTGGGTTCCGTGCAGGACAGGTGAGGAAACGCTGTGCCAGCCGTAGACCCTGAACCGCTCATCTTGTGGGAGCACCGTGTGGGGCGGGGAGAGACGTAGGGATGAAATTCAACGTTACTCAGGTCTTTCTCAAAGAGTGTTTCTGCATTCGGTTTTTAGGGGAGTTTCCTTGTCTGTTAAAGGGGAAAAACGGTTAGTCTTAAAATCCAGATGCTTATTTTTAGCCAGAGCTACCTGCCCTGCCAAGTCCTTGGGCTTTGTTTCTCCTACCCTTGGTGTCTTGGTTTTGAAAGGCCTTCCCTCCTCCGCTCCAGGCTCCCAGCTCACTTTGGCAGGGGTGGGTTTGGCCCCAGCCAGGTTTCTAACCAGGCCTCCAGGACGGAGCTATTGAGCCAGGGGCCCCTACCTGCCTGGGCTTGCACCCAGCTGCCGTCACAGGAGGGCCCTGCCAGGGCGAATACAATGAACAAAGTTGTCTTGCCCTGGCTCTGCCTCCTGGGAGAAGCACAGCCTTTTCCCCAGCGAAGGAAAGAACGATCACTAGGGAAACCCAAACTGCTTTTTTAGAAAGACCAAAAGAAGAAAAGAAGGAAGAAAAAAGCATTTTTTCCAAACATGGACAACTCAGTGCCTTTTGCTCAGACTTCTGCAAGGCCAGAACAAAGGCACTGACACAGAATGAACCTTCCCGGGCACGGGCGTCTTCACCCACTTTCAGCGCTTTGTTAATGTGTCTTCCCAAAGTGGGTGTCAGTGAGGCTGTTCTGGGAACCACTTGGAAAGGAGGGCAAGGCGGGTCATTATTCAAGCCTGCCCCATCTGAAAGGTCACTCTTTTGACAAAGCACTTGCTGTTTATCTGAGGCTATTTTTTAACTGGAGGAGAGACGATGGGGGCCCAGTTACCCTGTTGGCTGAAACAAAACAAAATCCTCGGAGCAAACCAGGAAGCTGTGTGACCTTGAGCAAGTTACTTAACCTCTCTGAACATGTTTCATCATTTGCAGAATGTAGATAAGCATCAGTGCTGTGAGTGAGGATTACATGAAATATTAGCATAGTACCTAGCAACATGTTAGGCATTTAATATGTGATTTCTCTGCCTCTTTCCCTGGACAAGCCAGGTTATCACCACTAACCAGCACATATGCACAGGCATCATAGACACATGCACACATGTGCAGCAAGGCAAAGGATTCTGGCAATATTGCTTGGAAGAGTCATAGGGTCCAGAGATAATTTCCCTTTTCTGATATTTTAGAGATTTCCCTTCATCTCTTCCACTCAAAAAAAAAAAAAAAGGATACTCTTTATAATTATCTAAAAATAAAAGTTTGGCAAGTGCTCTAACTATTTACATAAAAAGGGAAGTACTGGAGGAAAGAGCAGAATATTAGGGGAACAGCTCAGATGGGAAAGGGGTTAAGAAGAGTGTGTAAACCCTCTGTATAAAATGAAATCCGTTCAGCAGTCTCACTGTTTATTATGTACTTCGCTGGTGCCTAGCAGAGTTCCACACGTGTGAAGTGGCGTTCTTTGGGGAACTCTTCTTTATCCTTTTAGCAACTTTACTGACCTTCTGAACCAGAAACTGGTGTCGAGGCACCTGGACGCCGGCCGGCTCTGCTCTCCCTGAGTCACAGAGCTCGAGGCCCCAGGAGCTGCCCTGTGTGTTCGCAGTTGCCATGAACATCCAAAGGGAAGTTTTGTAAGCAATTAACCACACAATTAGCTCATCTTCTTGCCACCAGCAATGACTGACCCTATGGAAGTGCCCAGCGGATTTTTGCCAGTCTCCTATGCCTTGGAGGAGAAAACTGTTTCAATTAAAACAAAACAAAACAAAATAGACACAGAAGTACAAACAAAGTGAACATCTAAGGTTCACCTGTCCAATGACGGTATACAGAGCACCCGTGTACATGTGTACCACCTCATCAGTTCTCTCAGAACTGATCAGGTAGAGTGTGCCTCAGGGCAAGTGTGATGTTATCGTGCCCAGTTTACAGGTGAGAACGCTGAGGTCGGAGAGGTTCAAAGGCTTGCTCACAGCTGCAGCCGGGAGGTGGCAGAGCCAGGGATCGTTCTAGCTCCAAAGCCTGGGTCGTGTGCTGTCTTCTGGAAACAAAATCCAACACTGTGGCCTGCCTCAGAGGCAGAGGATTTTAAACACACTCGAGACGGAGGGGAAGAGTGCGTCGCTTCAGCCTGAGTTTGCAGGGCGGAAACAGCGGCAAGCCTGGCAAAGCCAGCGGGAAGGGAAGCTGCAGGAAGGGCCGGCTGCCTTGGGTAAAGAGGCTTTGTCAGGAGCTGTCTTCAGGAGGCCTGCTTCTCCGGACAGGAGACAGTGCAGGCACTGCTGGGGCCGACAAGAGGGCAGCAGAGCCCGCAGGACCCTGGAAACTTCAGCTTACTTCCAGAGGCTCTGACCAGGTTCCCGCCTGCAGGCCTAGCTGACTGGCCCTGGTGGCCTCTCCTGGACCTGCGGCAGGGGGTTGCCAAGTATCTGGCGGAGCCAGCTGCTGGGGATCCTGGCTGTCGGGAGGGTACACTCGCCCAGAGGAGAGCTGGGGTGCAGGCGTGCCCCGGGCACTGTGGGAGCACCCAGGAGGGACAGCTCGAGCAGAGGAAGGGCCTCCGGTGTCTCTGAGCTGCCTGGGGGTTAGCGGAGTCCTTTGCCTCCACTCCATTGCTTGCAAAAAATTCCTGGTGGCGGAAGGTGTCACCCTTGCGGTGTCTGAGGGTGGGTGAGCAGGGGTACATGCGGCGAGCCAGGGGTCGCCTGCAGAATCTCCTGGGCCTGAGAGAACATGTGTTTCCTGAACTGCAGATACCTCCGTGTGTGGATGGGGGAGGAGAGCTAGGCCTGCAGACATCCTAGGGCATGTGAGGCAGTCCTCCAGCAAAGGAACAGCTGGCCCCCACGTCACCACCCCTTCTGGGCCGTGCATATCATGAAGCTGATCCTGATGACAGCTAAAGTGTCCTGTGAGTGGGGTGCCTAGAGGCCCCCTCAGCCCCCAGCCTTGGCTCTGGGTCCCTGCTTCCCCGCCTTCCTCTCCTCATCTCCACCAGTCCTTTTGGCCTGTTTGATGGAAGTCAAAGAAAGGCCTGCCTCTGAGGTCATCCACTTAGCCTTTTTATTTAAGGCAGTGTTCCCTGCAGCACGAGGCGGATGACTGGCTGGGCGAACCAGCCAGAGGGTGGCGTTTACCCAGGAGCCATTAGCATCCCTGGGAGGCTTGGAGTCCGGTTTAGATAAACACAGAGTCCGAGACGCTGCCCAGGCTTCCTCCCTTGGGCCCCACTGGCCAGTGGACCGTTTCCACGCTGGGCTCTCAAGGGCTCTGGGTGAGTCCAGGCCAGAGGGATGAGAAGCTGCCCTTCCTCGCCAGGGCTGCCCCGGGCGCCCTGAGGCTCTGCGTGCTGAGGGGAGAGGTCGCCACACGGGGGTATGGGCCGTTAGGGAGTAGATGCATGTCTGCTGTGAGACCAGAAGTCTTCGGGCAAAGAGGAGGAGGGAAAAGTGAGAGCCCCCGAGCCTTCCAAGGGCACCAGTGGCTGCAGAGGGCTCAGCTGGGGTTCTGAAACTCCCTTTCCAGGTGACTTCTGTCACCTCAAGCTTAAAGAGGGGTGGGGTTTTGTTGTTACTAGGCTTTTTCTCCTGCTACAAATGCCTCTCCACATTCTCTGAATATTTCAGCTCCTGTCAAGTCAGGTATGAAGGGAGGGAACTGCCCAGAGCGGCTTCAGAGCCCCAGGCAGTCTCCAGCCGCTCTGAGTCGTAAAGGACCAGCCTCCACTCCCCAGGCCTGGCTCTTTTCTGATCCTTTTGAGCTCCTCTGTGTGAATGAGGGCCCTACCTTTTCCTGTGCAGCCGAAGCAGAGAACATGACCCCACCTCTTACAGAGCGAGGTCAGGGCTGTAACAAAAAGGCCCTGCCTTCACTCAAGTAGAAAACAGCGGAACAAAACCAGTGCTTATTTCACCCAGGAGTGCAGGCGTCTAGGGATTTGTGGAGCTGGGCCATCCAAGCCCAGGAGCCCGAGGTGTCACCTGAAAAACCTCACTTCTGGTCTGCAGTTGGCTTACACCCAGCACAGAATCAAGGTGAGGGCTGTGTGTCGTCAGCCCGCCCTGTGGCTCCTTCCCTGCACAGGAGGCAATCGGCTGTGTGGGGCTTGCCTTTCCCTTGAAGTGCTGCCCGAGAACATCCCAAGTGTAACATTCCAGTCACAGTCTAGGGGCGATTAGCTGGTCTGATCTGACTCATGGGAGAGCCTTGTGTCACCTGGTAGCTAAGCTGGAAGTGGCACCTGCCCAGCCCTGGAATGAGACCTATCTGGGGTTTTGATGGCCAGCTGTGGAGCCTCTCCCGAAGGCTCTGGGCTCCTCTGCTGAAGAAGCAGCCGGAAGACCCCCTGCCCCGGAGCACTGTCCTGCCGGCCCAGCGGCCTGGCTGCCCAGGGGAACCTCCTTGAAGGAATCTCCTGGTCCTTCCTGCCCGATCTTCTGTCCCCATCCCCTTGCCCAGCGTGCTCTGGGCTGGAAGGACCCCTGCTTGTTGATAGGCACAGCAGTTGGTGAATCGCTTTGAGGCTCCCAGGGTGATGTGGCAACCTACTGGCGGGGAGGAGAATGGAATGACTTTGGGGAAGCAACTCAGCTTGTAAGATTCTTCATCTTACAGAGAAAAGAATCCTATCTACCACCAGGTTGTTTGAAGATGAGAAACGAGGCCATAAGGAGCCCGGTCCAGCTCCTGTCACACAGTGAGAGCCCATAGTGATGAGTCGTGAACGCTCACGCCAGGCCCAGTGCTGGGGGAGGCTGGCCATCCGTCCGTCCTGTTGCACATCTAGGGAAAAGAGCCCTGCCGGTGAGATGACCACTGATGCCAGCTTGCAGGGAGTTTCTAAGAGCCATTCCCTTTGCTCTGTCATGCCCAGTGGACTTAGGAAGAACACCCCAGCTTATCCATTAGGTGGGCCATCTTATCCATTAGGTGGGCCATCCACGTGTAAGGAGCGTGCCAGGGTAGAGCTTGGCGGAGTCAGCTGGCCGACTCGTCAGACTTACACAGGAGGACCCCGCCACCCAGAGAGGCCAGGGGGCCTGGCAGGCATGTGGAGCTCTGGGGGGCGTTCCAGGAAGGGTCAGCAGAGGGTGTCCAGACGACCCTGGTGATTGGGAGGTGACGGAGGGACGGGGCCAGTGAAATCATCCGGCAGCCAGCGCTGCCGCAGGGGAGGGACCAGGTGCCCTTTGCCACACCGTGTTCACGGCATTTGAGAGCTGCCTGTGTGTCTGACACAGCTCAGCTTGAGAAATTCGAGACCTGGGACTGTAGTCTGATTGCAGAGAAGTGACTGAGGCTAATTGAGACTCTCCCAGGAGAGAAAAGGGGATCAATTCCTCTGGATGGGATTCTTCCAGGTTGTTGGGCTGCCCTCCTTTCTTGCCTCGTCGGCTGTCTTTGGTGGGGAAGAGGCCTGGTATCCATTCCTGAGGACTGCGTCCTCCTCCAGCGAGGGGCTTGCAGGGAGACTGTTAGCCCAACTGACCCTCTGGGACCCACCACCTGGAAGCGGCTTCTGCCTAGAGTTGGTGGTCCTTAAATGGGTGCTGTGGTCTCCCGGGCATCGTAAGGGAATCGATTCTCTGTCATCTCCTGCCCTTCTGTTTCTCTCCACTCCCGTGGGCCGGGGGTAGGGGCGGTGGTCACCCTGCCGCCGTCTTTCCTGGGCCTTTCCTGGACCTGCGTTTCTGTTTAATGTTTGGCAGCGACTCTAGGCACTGCCTGGGTGCCGCTATTTAAAAACCACAGGAAAACCCCCTGCTTGCTGCTGCCAGCACAGTCGAGAAACCCCGCCCCAGTGGAATATTCCACCTTGGAAGCAGGGGGACTCTCTGGCCTTGGCCATGTGGGGCCCAATTTTCATGTTGAAGAAATGCTCCCTTGTGGAGGAGGTGTGGGAAAGAGGAAGCTACGCGGGAAAATGCCCCATTTACTCAGAGCTCAGCCGTGTTGGGAGGCTCTCGGGTCCCGCGAGCCATCAGAGGACCCCGCCCTGGAGCACCCCTCTCCTTTCTGGACCCCTGAAGAGCGGTCCGGGAACTAGAGTTTTCGCAGCTCAGATGCCCTTGCTGGACTCGAACCTGGCTGTTCTCGCCCAGCTCTTTTCCCTCCTGCCTCCCGGGTCCCAGGCCCACTGC
The DNA here is from genome assembly GCF_949987515.2 of Delphinus delphis. Lineage (NCBI taxonomy): Eukaryota > Metazoa > Chordata > Mammalia > Artiodactyla > Delphinidae > Delphinus > Delphinus delphis. The sequence goes on from NC_082683.1 coordinate 161,058,144, forward strand.
CCAGTGTGTCCCCGTGGATCCGCAGAGAGCTGCATCCTGACAGGGTGGGTTTGGTCCAGCCCCAGGCTCCGTGACCTTTATTCCTGAGTAACTATGGCAACACCGCCACTTGGCTCCGGACTGACTGTTCCTGGGATGACTTCAGGGGCACCCCTCCTTGAACTCAGACCACTAAGACTCTTCCACAAACACCCCTGTGCCCATGAACTTCTAATGGCTTTACCTCTGGGGCTCGCAGACGCAGCCAGGACTCAGGCCCAGGGCAGCCTGCCTCCCCAACACCACACTCCCCAGAGTCCCAGCGTCTCGGCCCCGCGTGCAGAGCTGGCCTCGCCCTCTAACCCTTATCAGCCACTGCTTCCGGCTCCCATTCCCAGCACATCCGGCCCAACTGCTCCAAAGCCCAGTCCCGGACCTCTGTTCCCACAGGCCCCGCTGCCTGCAGTAGTCTTCTTCTGCTCCGTCGATTGTGCCCCCAGCCTGCGTCTGTGGGGTCAGCCTCTGTGATGACCTTCCTCCCCGGCAGGCATCCAACTTTGCAGACCCCCGACCCCGGCAGCGGGACACATCCTCCCCGGGTCCTCTGCTGGCATCGCATCTGCAAGTGCAGTAGGAGGTGACACGCTGCAGCTGGGTGATCGTGGCCTCTCTGGTCTTCCTCTGAGGGGCCCTTGCTCTTGGGATGCGAGAGGTCATTTTTCAGAGTCCTAGAGTGTCCACTGATCCAGAGAGCGTGGGGGGGACCAGTTGTCCATCCCTCACTAGACAGATGAGGAAGCTGAGGCCCTGAGAAGGGGGCATGGAGAAGGGCATTGTGGGTTTAGTGGTCCCCTGATGGGGGAGTGGCGTGGGATGGGGTCCGCCCGGGATGGAGAACGCTCTGCCCTCCCCCTCCTCCCACCCCACTCTGAACCCGTCGGAGCCTCGTCCCCTCTGAGCTCTGTTGCAGGGGTATGACCAGCAGGTGGTGAGAGCTGTGCGCTTCTCTTCTGGACAAACCATCACTTGGTTGGTCATCTCATGTAATTAGGTTTTCCCATTGCTGCCCTCGTGCATTGTCTGTCCTGAGTGTTTGTGCAGCCTTCTGGGTGCTTAGATAAGAAAAGCTGGCTTTCCTTAGCCTTCTTCGGAGATCTCCATCAGAAGGATCTAGGAAAAACACCCTTGTCGGTGAGGCCGGTCCTTTGTCACGTGGCCTGGCAGAGCGCTGCCCTCGCTTTAGACTAGGTCTTGGCAGTGGAGTGAGGGTTTCTGGGGTGGGGTAAACATTGCCAGGCTCGGTAGGGAAGAATTCTTCTCCTTAAACAGATTTTAACTTGAAACCTTGATGACAGAAGCAGCTGAGTCTCACCAGAGAGAAAACAACAAAGGAGACTGATTTAACCTCGGGCTCCAGCAGCTGGAGTCAGTCCAGCAACCTCAGCGTGGCTGCTAGCGGACGCTGCAGGACAGAGAATGAGGACCCGCCTCTCCTGGGGTCCACTGTCCAGGCAGGACCACTCCTCACCTCCCTCTTCTGTAGAATTCCCAGCTTCTCCTTCCCAGCGCAGAGCCTTGGGCGTTTACTGTCTGGTTTTGCTGGTCAGAGATCCGCTTCTCAGGAGCTTGAAATGCTTCACTTCTCATCACTCCCTTCAGGGGCTCATGTCTGGGGACACTTGATCTTCATGTCTACAGCCCGTTCTTATTAAAGTAACTTAGGGATATTTTTATAGAGAGAAATGTTTATAGCTGGGGATAAAAAGGATTTTCTTTAAAGTAGTCATATAGGTGAAGGTTTAAACGCGGCTTTATCACTTGCTTGTCTGAGGCTTGGGTTCTGCAAATGGAAATAATGATTACCTTGCATCCTTGCTGTGAAAATAAAATAAGAAGGTGCTCAATAAATGTTAGTTCTCCTTTCTGTCCAAGGAGCCCCTCCTACACACACACACACACACACACACACACACACACGAGTTTTTACTTAAGAAATGTCTTGAGAAGGAGAAGTGCAGTGGAGAGAGAGCCCTGCGGGCTGGCTCACCCCTGTGTGCACCAAAGCCTTGGAGGCTCTGCTGTCCCCGGGGAGTTCCCTTTAAAGTCTCCTCAAACCTCTCACAGGCAAGAGGTGCCTCTGCTGGCATCGCATCTGCAAGTGCAGTAGGAGGTGACACGCTGCAGCTGGGTGATCGTGGCCTCTCTGGTCTTCCTCTGAGGGGCCCTTGCTGTTGGGATGCAAGAGGTCATTTTCCAGAGTCCTAGAGTGTCCGCTGATCCAAAGAGCATGGGGGACCAGCTGTCCATCCCTCACTAGACAGATGAGGAAACTGAGAGGGGACACAAAGAAAGGCAGTGCGGGTTTAGCTGTCCCCTGATGGGGAAGTGGCGTGGGATGGGGTCAGCCCTGGATGGAGAACGCTCTGTCCTTCCCTTCCTCTGTTCCCAGAGCCTGTCAGATCCTTGTCCCTTTGATTCTGGGTGTTTTGCTCAGCCTGTTTGTAGCATGGGACAAAGCCCATAGATGCATGCCACGTAGTTGATGGAGGTGAAGTCCTCAGACTCACCTCTTGTCCTGTGCCACAGGCAGGGGGTTCCCTGGTTTTGAATTCATCCTAACCAGAAAGTAGTAGTTGTGTTTCTAATGGAGAGCTTTTCGTTTGCTTGTTTCTAGAGCAAATCATGGAGGAAAATAAAAAACATGGTGCATTGGTCTCCCTTTGTCATGTCCTTCAAGAAGAAGTACCCCTGGATCCAGCTGGCAGGACACGCAGGTAGCCACAGCTCTCCCGGACTTTCTGACAGGATGTCCGGCTCTCTGGGGAGGCGTCCAGCGCGTGTGGGGGACGGGCCTGGCCCTGGATGCTCCCGGGGATGAAGCATCTGAACAGGTGCTCCCCGAGAGACTTCGTGGTCTGCAGTCGCAGGCGTACTTGAGAGACGGGCCTTAACACTGCCTCAAAAATGCACGTGGACACCCGCCCTCTCCACGGTCTGTGCCACCTCTCCACAAATCACACACATTCCCCCCTCAGTCTCTCTGTCTCTTTCAATCTCTTTCTTTCAATCTCTCTTCCATTTTAACTCAATAAAACAGTTGAAGTCATCAGTCTTTATAGCGTGCCTGCCATTTGTCACCTGGGACAAAGAGACAAAGCTAAGTGCTTCCCTGAGTGCCTGTTGTATCCCCTCATCAAGGTGCTCCTCTGGGTGACAATACGTATGTAGATATAGTGTCAGCCCCGAAGGAGCTCGTAGCTGGTGGGAGAGGCAGGCAGGTCGCCCCAAGAGTGTTAAGACGTAGTGGAGTACCGGCTGCAGTGGCCGTGCCCTGGGCTAGCCGTGAGGTCTCCAGGTGGCCCCTCAGTGACAGGGGAGGATGTCTAGAGCTGTCTAGCCCACTCATGGTGGTCCTTTGGTGGGCATCGTCCCCAGGGGACAATTCAGTGGCCGCCCGTGGATTTCAGGCCAGCACAGGGTCTGACATGTTTTTTTACACCCTTAACCACGTTGGCCCAGACCCCAAGGCAGGTGGATGGACACCCTTCCTCAATACTTACCTGAGGGTGTGGCGCAGAAGGAACACCACCCAGCCCTGCAGAGCCTTGGACCGCTGCTTCTCAGCCGGTCTCCCTCTCCTGGCGCTAAATCCGGTTCTATCAAGGCTTCTCCTCCACTGAGACCGGAGACACTTTCGTGGCTGGGAAGCAAGGTCGATGGTGGGGTTGGGAGGTGGTAGTCGCACAGAGAGGGGTGAATAGGTCCTGGCACAGACCTCTCACTTCGTCTTGCTCACCCTCCAGTGGTGAGCACTGGTGTACTTCCATCTTCAGAGGAGGAGCCTGGGGTCTGGGAAGTCCGGGAGCCAGCCCAGAGTTGCCGTCAGGGCACGGGGTGTGGCCGGGGCGGGGCGGGGACTGGGACTTGCACCCACTCCGCTTAAAGGGCTCGGTCCACCGGTGGAGACCTGGGCACACCTTCAGCCCCGTGCTTGGCGAGCTCCACAGCATCCCTGAGCGGCCCGGGCCCTGTGACGGAGGGCGTGTCTGGCAGGGGCGGGGGTCGGAGCGGGGAGGGCTCAGGCTGGGGACCCAGGGCCTCCTCCCACCTTGCTGTGCAGGGAGCTTCAAGGCGGCTGCCAATGGCAGGATTCTGAAGAAGCACTGTGAGTCGGAGCAGCGCTGCCTGGACCGGCTGATGGCCGACGTGCTGAGACCCTACGTGCCTGCCTACCACGGGGACGTGGTGAAGGACGGGGAGCGCTACAACCAGATGGACGACCTGCTGGCCGACTTCGACTCGCCGTGCGTGATGGACTGCAAGATGGGCGTCAGGTGAGCCAGGCTCCTCAGATGGGGCACACCCGCCCCTCCGCCCCCAGCTGGCCGGGCGGCAGATACCAGGCACGGCATTCCAGGCTTCCAGGAGGCCGGGCTTTCCGGGCTGTCCCTGAGGCCTCATGTGGACGAGGCCGGGCCAGGGGTCTGGTTGGACCCCGCTCTGGTCATCTCACATATGTGCTGGCTTTGCTCAGGACGGCCCCTTCCCTTCTCTGGTGAGCCAGGGGCCGGCGGGGGAGGGGCCGGTAGCCGGTAGCCGGTGGGACCGGAAAGGGGACCTGGTGGATGCGGAGCCTCCCCAGGGAGAGGGCAGAGGGAGCTGCCCATCTGGTCAGGTGGGATTGCTGGGGAGAGCAGGGGGCGGCTTCCCGTTAATGTGGGCTGCGAGGGGGAGACTGGAGTAGAGGCTGTTCTCATCCCACCCTCCCCCGCCCCCCGCCCCCCAACACCGGGCCAAAGAGGCAGCCGGTTAGCAGATTGTGTTGATTTGCCAGAAGAGACTTGCGCCTGTCCTAAGGGTGCGGTGGAGGAGAGAGGAGTGCAAGAGGCCCTGACAAGTCACCAGCTTGCCGCCTTCTGGACTGGGGCTGGCGGTGACCCCAGCCCAGTGGCTGCGTGGTCCAGGGCACAGGGCCAGATGGGTATGTGGGCATGTGTGTGGAAATGGGTGTGTTCCCCGCCCCCCACCAGGCTCCGCCCAGAGAAGACCCAGGAGGGAAGGAGGCGGGAGGAGTGGGCTGGAGAAGACAGGATAGGGGGCAGAGCCAGGAGGACCCAAGCCCCGGGCGCCTGTGCTCTGGGCCCTGCTTTGGCAGCAGGGTTTTCTCATCTCCTCTCAGACTCTGACCATTCCGTCTCAGGAGTCGTGGAGTAGGTCCTCCCCGGCGGGTCAGCGGGTGGTGAAGTCCTCTGAAGCCTCAGAGAGCCGCCGACTGCAGGTGCCCAGACGGGACGGCCAGGCGCGGGCCTCCTCCATCCGGCCCGCCGCTCTCCGGGGAGACCAGGCTCCCAGACGCAGAGCTCACAGCTGGAGCCTGCGTTTACCTTGGATGGTTTAAGCGGTTTTATTTCTTATAAGAGGAGTTTGAGAAAGGGGTGTGTGTGTGTGTGTGTGTGTGTGTGTGTGTGTGTGTGTGTGTGCGCGCGCGTGCGCGCGCCCGCAGGAAAGAAGCCAAGCCAGTCAGTTTTCCTTCCTTCCTCATTCCTCCTGGGAATTGTGTCGTAAATTCAGACCCTGACCCTGCAGGCGGACCCGCTGTGTTCCCTTGGCTTGGCCCTGAGGGCAGGGACGAAGGGGTGGGGAAGTAGAGACCCCACTCTCTGCGCTGTCCCCAGCCTCTCCCTCCCTCCATCCAGGGGTCTCACCATCTCCAGCCCACAGGGAGAAGACAGAATGTCCCTCCAGCCACCCCTCGGCCACTGCTCTCCCCAGAGTCTTATTTCTGTCCCTGGAAGGCCTTCCCGTGGTGCACCAGGATGTGCCCTCTCAGGGGGAGACACATAAATATTCTGATCGGTATTCACTCAGACCAGGGCCAGAAAAAGTGCACCCTGTGGGTAGCACGTGTGGCCAGTCCTAAAAGGCTGCCGGGGTGCCCGTCTGTTCCCTGGGAGGCTGCTGGGGACAGGAGCCCCCTCTCTTACCAAGGCTGCCCCATCGCCCTGCCGCCTGGAGCTTCTGTCCCACTGCACCCAGGGCTCTCAGGAGAGACCCAGAGTGACCAGCAAGGCTGGGACGTGTTTAACCCAGTCCTGGGCAGGGCCGCCTGGAGGCTGAGGGAGGAGGTGTGTGAGGATCCCCTATGGAGGGGAGGAGGTAGGTCTCCCCAGGACCAGTCCCACTCCAGCACCCCCTTCCCTGTCTCACGGGTCCTGAGGACGGGGTGGAGGCCCTTCTGTGCTCCGAGCGCTGGGTGTTCCTTACAGCCGCCCTGGCAGATGGGCCACCATCCGGTCTGAGCAGTCCCTTTGACACCAGAGGCTAAGGGACTCCCCAGGGCCACGCAGCCACACAGCCTGCCTCTACACCAGGCCTCTGACTACCAGGTCGAGCCTGGGCTGCAGCTCGGCGCTCCCCAAGGGTTCTGTGCTTGCCAGAGGGAGGAGGCCACAGCCCAGGACCACCACCAGCCCTGAGTCCGGGGCATGAGAGGTTGAGGCTTGTCACAGACTTGTCACAGTGGTGGAAGGGCTGGCTGGTCAGCAGACCCAGCCATGGTGAGGCCTGAGGGAAAGGTGATGCAGCCACCCGTAGTGTCCTAACGAGGGGTGTCTGGGGACCCCGGTTCCACATGGACATGAGCTCACGTTGCTCTAGGGCGTTTTCTTAGGTTTGACCCCGTATCTCTTGTGTGTCACGTAGCCTGCCGTGGAGAATCAGGAGTGTCTTCCCGACCTCTGGACCAGGGCGGCAGGTGGAGACCAGAGCTGTCTGTAGCACCTGTGCCCTGGTGGGAAGCAGGTTGGAGAGAGCGTGGTGGGAGGTGGATGGCTTTGGTGTGTCACCTGTTGGCTCCCCGTGGGCTGGCCGACCTTCCTGCTGGGGTGGGCAAGGTGGGCCGGGCCAGTGTCGGGACACCAGGGTTGGGGAGGCTTTGCAGCTCACCTCCCAGTGGATCCCTGACCCCACCACCAGGCTCGTGACCCCTGTGGGCATCTCTGCCCGGCCCTCTTCCTCTCCCAGAGAGCGAGCAACTCTGCCCAGACTGCGCCGCACGGGCCCTTTCTGGAGCAAGCCCCGTGTGGAAAGGGATTTGACGGTGAGGGCTGCCTCCTGCTTACGGAACTACTGAGAAGTCTCTGCAGAAGTGCAGCACCCATCCACCCGCAGGCCCTGCAGCATGCTCAGGAGCACTGGGGATGGCAAACCCTTTGCCCACCACACAGCACACACACACAAATACACACACGGGCCAGCATGACACAAGTCCATGCGAAAGCAGCCTGCCTCGCAGCTCTGCACTGTCGCGCTATCGGCACTGACCGGGCTCTGCACGCGGTCGTGTTCGTACATGCGCGTGGGCGTGCGTGGGCGTGCCTACAGTAGTGCGTGCATGCGTGCATGTGTGTGTGTGTGTGTGTGTGCGTGTGTGCGTGTGCAGGGGCGCAACCAAGGACAGAACCTCCGTATGGTCTGCATCACCCGCTGGAAGGTCCTAAACGACCAGACCCAAGTTCACCACCAAGGATTTGCTTTTTTCTTGAAAGAGTTGCTACAGTGGTTCTGGAAACTTATCTTTTAAAGGATTTGACCAGTCTGTCCTGGGTCCCAAGCCGGCAGGTTAGAGGTATGGTGGGAAGTGGTAGAGCAAGGCCCCGGGGACAGATGGAGAGTGGAGGCTGGGCCTGCTGTCACAGGCCGCCGTGTGGGCAACGCCCACGCACACAGGCCCAGGGAGAAGACTTCCCTCCACTCAACTGACGTTGCGGATTCCTGTTTCAGGAAGGGTCACGGGCAGCCGCTGAGCCCACTGTGGGGGAGAAGGGGAGCTTCAAATAGAAGCAGGGAGGAGGGTGGGCGTCTGTGATGTGCAGCAGGGGTGACTCACCCCGTTGGCGAAGGGGGCCAGGGAGGCAGCCTGGGGCCGGGAAGCCGGTCTCGGGCTGCCCAGATCCTGTACTGTCCCCAGTCCTGTTACCTCTGCCAGTTCCTAGGGGACCCTACCAGCCCGTGTGGAGGCCAGGGCGGTGAACAGTTTACTTGGCCACGTTGTCTTGAGGCCTGGGGTCCGAGGGGCAGGAAGAGCCCAGCACGTCTCTGTGGTAGAAGAAGAGCCCCGAGGCTTTGCCTCGCATCACGGGCTTCTCCCTCCAGCACTGGGGCCCCTTCAGAGGCCGCCTTCTGGCCTGAAGGTGCCCCCTCTTCGGAGAGAGCCCTTAGGCTGCCGGGGCACCAGGGAGATGTGGACGAAACGCACTCCGCGACTCACACAGGTGCTGGCTTACGAAGCCCTCGCCTCGTGGAAGGCAGCCGGGGGGACAGCTGGATCCTGGGGGGACCCGCCCTCAGCCCCCTGCGCCACCCTCACGCCAGCAGGACGAGCCGCCAAGCTGCCCCTCTTCCTCGCTCCTCTGCTGGTCCTGTGAGGTGCCCAGAAGGAAGAGCTCCTTGGGCTTTGTCGGGCCTTCCCAGCGCCCTTGGAACGAAGCTGCTCGCGTTAGGCAAGGCTGGCCCGTGCTCGGTCGACAGCCAGGCCCAGCGCAAGCAGATGTGCGCCTGTCCGGGACGAGGCTGACTTGGCTAAGCTGACTGCAGCCCTCGGGCAAGGCACCAGTGGGCCGCGCTCCGGCCACTGGCCCTCACGTGGCTTCCCCTCCCTCCCAGGACCTACCTGGAGGAGGAACTCACCAAGGCCCGGAAGAAGCCCAGCCTCCGGAAGGACATGTACCAGAAGATGATAGAGGTGGACCCAGAGGCCCCTACCGAGGAGGAGAAAGCCCAGCGGGCTGTGACCAAGCCGCGGTACATGCAGTGGAGGGAGACCATCAGCTCCACGGCCACCCTCGGGTTCAGGATCGAGGGCATCAAGGTGAGGACAGCCTGCGGTGGCCTGAGGCTGCCTGAGCCGCCCCGCTCCTGGGTGGGGAAGCGACTGGGTCCTGGGGCTCCAGCAGCGTTCACCCAGCGGTCCTGGATGCTCTCAAGACCCTACGGAGGCTGTAAGATTCCTCCCCATATGGGCCCAGGGCATGGGCAGCCGGCCCCAGGGACAGACATCTGGGGAAACTGGCCTGCTCCTTGGTCTGGGTCCGGGTGGGATGGCCACGTAGGGGGCTGGGGCCTCGGAGCAGGGCTGGCTTCTAGCCCCACCCAGCGTTGAGCCCTCCACCGAGGGCCCTACATCTAGCCCAGACCATGCCCAGCACAGAACCCCACCCACCCAGGAGGCGGCTTGCCGCGTGCCAGTGCCGGGAGCTGGCTCCTTCTGCCCAGGGCCCGAAAATCGGGACTGGCAGTGAGATACAGCCAAGGGAGGGAGCGCGCCGGCTGCCTCTGACGTCCGAGCCATCTGCCTGGGAGGCAGAACGAGGCGCTGCTCCTCCGGTCACCAAGCCCCTCTGGGGAGGCTGTACCGAGGCCAGCCCCAGGGTCGGGGCCGCCTCAGTGTCTTTTCTTTCCTCTCACTCTCCCGGGAAGGGCCTGAGAACGCTCTCCCTAGACCCAGGCTCCCACACGCCTCCTTTGCTGCTAGATGTGAGAGCCTCTGCTCAGACACACGCTTCACCCCAAGGAGCGGGGCTGTGAGGCGCTGGCCCCTCGGTCTCGGGCAGCCGTCCCTCTCAAGCAGAGGACAGTCCGAGCATACTCGGGTTTCTGTTCTCTGCCCATTCTTGGCCCACGTTGGCCAGCCCTCGAGTCAGAGTAGGGCAGCGGGGAGCCCTGATTCACGAGCGAGAGAAGCCAGGACAGCCTCCTTGCCGATGGCATTGGCTGGAAGTTCCTGCGGGGCAGTGCCTGGCTGCCGATGGTTTCGAGTGGGGCAAAGTTTTCGCCTTCTCCTGTGACAGCTGCTTTACGACCTCCAGGCTGAGAAAGCCATCTGCCCCTCCCCTGTCTTCTGAAATCAGCTTTTGCTGTATTTTTGGATCCAGTGGGAGAGTAAATTATATGCTCATCCTCTTCCTCTTAAGGCTCCTTTCCTTTCTGTATCTGTTTGAAACAGTCTGCTTTCCCCTTGACCTCTCTCTCCGTCTCTCGCTGGATCTCCTGGTCTCTGTCCACTGTCCAGCTGCAGGAACGGCCGACAGCCCATCTTCTCGGGCTGCGGGCCACCAGCTCCGAAAGAAGCCAGCTGCCTTCACCAGCACACCCCCGCCTCCCCCGTCCCTGGTCCAGGAAAGGCCCTGCAGAGACCCCTGTGGGGAAGGCCCAGCCCTCGGCTCTCTCCCTCTGCCCAGGGTCCTGCCTGTTCTTGCAGAGGCAGCGATAGCGCGCAGCGACGGCGCTCAGCGCCACCCTGGTGGTGCACAGATGCACGTCTGGGGGCCTAGTAGAGCCAGCCTTTCTCACCCTTTGATCTTAAAGAACAGCTTTCCTCGTAGAGATGCTGAGCCCCACGTGCTGCCTGAACAGCCTGGAACAGACGTAGTACTGGGCTCAGGAAATGGAGCCATTCCGTGCGCTGGGTGGGGAAGGGAGCGGGATGGGCTGTGTTTTATCCTCGCTTTCAGGGAGCCTAAGTAAGAGACCTTCCATTACAAGGGAATCGAGCTGAGCTTGGGGCGAGGAACGCCTCTCTCCTGTGGTGAGGGAGGGTGTCCCTGGGCAGCAGGGACCTTCAGGCACCCCGGTTCCAGGGACGTGGCCCCTCGTGGAAGCAGAGGCCCATGCATCTCCCTCAGCCCCCAGTTGCTCACACTCAGGACCCCCAGGCTGGACGTGCGGGCCCCGCAGCCTCGCTCCTCCAGTCTTGCTCCAAGCGCCCCTCGGGCCTCCGGGCCTCCCTAATGCCGTTTACTCTGCCTGGGATGCTGGTGCCACCTGCTTTGTTCTCCTCAGCGAGGGCGCAGGACAGGCTCCCCCGTGCCGTGCGGTCGGATTGACCACGCGGCGCCTGCCTCCTTGTGCCCCGTGTAGGCACCTGGCTGCCCGGGGGTCAGCCTGGGGCTCGTGGCTCTGAGGCACTGTGTCATTCTCCTTCTCAGAAAGAAGATGGCTCCGTGAACCGGGACTTCAAGAAGACCAAAACGAGGGAGCAGGTGATTGAGGCCTTCAGAGAATTCACTAAAGGAAACCGGAACATCCTGGTGAGTTGGGTGCCCCCTGTGAAGGGGTCGGGCCGTGTGGTCTCCGGGCAGGGGTAGCTGCATCCCCTCTGGAGGTTCTTGCCCAGCCCGAGACGGAACCGAGGTTCCCACACAGAAAACCCTGGCCCCAAGCTTCTGCTTGGAAGGTGAAGAGGGAGGTGGTGTGGTTGTCAGCCCGTCCAGCGGGTGAACACGCGCTCACTCTTTCCCTTAGCCAGCAGCTCAGCTCCCAAAAACGTCTCCATCCCCTTCAGAGCAACCCTTTCCGATGCCCGTATTCCTCTAAGGCCAAGTATTGTGCCAAGTGCTCATCAAACCCTCGTAGCAGCCCTCTGCTGCGGGTTGGCATCCTTGTCCCCATTTTACAGATGAGGAGACTGAGAGGTCAAGGGCACACAGCTAGGAAAGGGGGAGCTGGAGCTCACACCCAGGTGGGCCGGCAGCCTGCTGGTCCCTGCGCTTCTAGGCCTGGCTGGGCCTCCGCCAGGCTGAGACTGAGTGAGGGAGGTGTGTGGGCATTGCGGGGTGAGGTGCCACGTCACCCTCCCCAGCCAGAACTGATGGGCTCTCTGAGCCTGGAGGTGTGGGTGGCAGAAGTTCACGACAAAGTGACTTCATTCGCCGCAGGCAGGCTGCTGGACAGAGGCTCTGAGCACTGAGATCAGCTGAGGTAGGGTGTATTGAGTCCCCACACCCCAAGGACAGGGCGCCCTGTGACAATCAGAGACCTGGGTACCCCAGGGACCTGAGCCCTGGAGCCCCTGTGAGAGGCACCTTCCCCTGCACAGGCTCCCGGGATGCTGAGTGGGGAGGGCTGGACCCAGACAGCCTTTCTCCAAGGAGACTCAGCACTGGCTGGAACTGGGGAGTTTCCCTACCCCCCTTTTCCAGCTGGGAGACTTCGCTTGGCCCATGGCAAGAGCTGAGGCTTCAGTCACGGGGCAGGCACCCCAACTCTTCCATAGCTGGAGCCTCTGGACGCCGGGTCAGCGGCCGGGGAGGATTCCGGCTCCTCAGCAGAGTTTGCCACAGAACGCGCGCTGCCTGCGCCCGGACGAGAGGGGTTATTCCTGGTCCTGAGCCCCAGGCTGGCGCTGCTTCAAATGGGCATCAAGGGACCCTATGAGCCTGTGTGCGACAGGCTTCCCTCGCAGCCCCTGGGGAGGGCGGGCACCCCCAGGGCCAGCGCAGCTCTGTGGAGAGGCCACTGGCAGAGATATTTGTGGCTCTGGCTCTCGTATTCTGTCCTTTTCAGGAGTTCAGGGCACTGAAGTTTGTATCAGGAAGACAAGCACCATGGCAACCGGGCTCTCTGGGTGCTGCCTCCACACTGCTGGCGTTCCAGGATAGACTTAACCCCCGTGCGAGGGGCTCCTGGAGGCCTCCGGGCTGTTCGGGAACTGTCCCCCGCTCCCCCGTCCCCAAACCGCGCCTCCTGTCACAAAGCAGTGTGTAGTGGAGGGAGTGTGGGACCAGGGCCCCAGCTGCTCCGCCTTCTTTGGGCCTCAGTTTCTTCATTTCTAGATGAGGAGGTTGGAATAAGCAGGGTGTAAGGCCCTCTCACGCTGACGCTCAGAGACTCTAATGGGCCAATTAGCACCTAAAATCCACCTCCCACGCCCACGTGTTTAAAAATCTGGTCATCTTTTCTGTTCCCAGATCGCCTACCGGGACCGGCTGAAGGACATTCGGGCCACCCTGGAAGTCTCTCCCTTCTTCATGTGCCATGAGGTAGGTGTGGGGCTTTGTCCTCGGGGACAGAGAGCCGTGTTCCGTGTGGCTGGCCACGACCCCTGGGCACGCCCGCCTGAGCTGTGCGCCTGACCCCCGTGCTAGCAGACCTGCTTGCTCCTAGACGGGCCGCCCATAAGGAAGGAGTGGGGCATACGGAGGGCCGGCTCGGCCTGGCTCTGCCCTGTGTAGCTGCACTGGGTCCGGCCATCCTGGAAATGCCCTCTTCTCCCTTTGTCCTCACTGAAGCCCAGCGTCCCTGGGTCCTTGGCTTCTCCTGGGGTCTCTCTGTCTTCTTAGCTTTGTGCTGCCGGCAGAGCTTCCTCCAGCTGGCCTGCTTTCTCTGGAGGACAGCCTGGGGCCGAGGCTGAAAGGACCTGAGGCCGAAGAGCCGCCCATGACCTCCTGCGTGGACGGAAGGACCCGCGGCTGCCCACTTGGCAGCCCCAGGCTTCGTCTCACGGCTCTGCCCCCCCTTCTTCAGCACTTTGCTGTTACTTCCTGAAAAACTGTTTTGCTGTACTCTTTCTGGAGTTTCACTTGGAAACTTCAGGTCCAGACCGAGGCCAAATGAGCTGGGGCTTCTGCTTTTTTCCATCTGGGAAGAGAAAGCCCCCTTCTCTGAGCTCAGCACGTCCAGGGGGTCTTCCCTGCCCTGGCCGGGGCCCTGGGAGCTAGAATGACACTTCAGCGCCTTGCCACACCTCCACGTCTCCTTCGGGCCTCACACAGGTGACCCAGGGGGTCGGAGGGTGTGTTCATATTTGGGAAGGCGCCTTACCCCGCGCAGGTGCTCTGACCACAGCAGGGAGGGTGCCCGCTGTCCCTGGCAGAGACCGTGAGCAAAGACCAGCCTCAGAAGCCCTGTCTGCCCAGGACTTGCAGCAGGTGTGCTCCCGGGCTGGGGGTGACCTGAGCCTGGCAGTCCGCCGTCCCCGAGGGGCTGTGAGTGCCTTGGGACAGGGTCCTTTCCGGTCTCCCCACAGACGGGCGTGTGGCATCTCCTTGGCATCTCCCCCTCGGGCAGTTGGGTAGCACTCAGAGGTGCTGAGGGATGGGTTAGCTGTGGTCTAGAAATAGAGGAAAGTGTGCAGGTTGGGACTGGGGGATGGGGACGGGGTCTGTCGTCCTGGACATTCCTCCCTGGCAGTGTGGGCCGTCATTGTTCTGGGTCCCATGTCCCCCGTCCAAGGCGTGGCCACTCGGGCAGGCTCTGCCGCTCAGGTGAGAATGGGGAACAGAGCCCATCGGCTGAGCAAAGCTCGCTCCACTTCCCTGAGGTCTCAGGCTTTTCCAAGCCCCCCTAAGGTGCCGGCTTGTTGTCTGGAGGGCAGGGCGGGGCCCCAGCCCTTCCCCGCCTCACCCGCCTACTCCCCTCCAGGTCATCGGCAGCTCCCTCCTCTTCATCCACGACAAGAAGGAACAGGCCAAGGTGTGGATGATCGACTTTGGGAAAACCACGCCCCTGCCCGAGGGCCAGACCCTGCAGCACGACATCCCGTGGCAGGAAGGGAACCGGGAGGACGGCTACCTGTCGGGTCTGAACAACCTCGTCGACATCCTGACGGAAATGTGCCCGGGCGCCCCCCTCTCCTGAGGCCACCCTCCGCCCCACCTCGTCGCCACCCTGGCGTCTTCTCCCCCTTGCTTCCCTTCTCCTTCTGAATTTTTCCTTCACTTCCACCTGGGTGCAAGCCCTAGAACTGACCCTCCCGAACGGCACTACAAGACACTTTGTAGACGAGACGAGATTTTCTAGTTACTGCCTGATTGAAGGGTTTGGAGCTAGGGCTTCCGTTTTGCTTTCTCAATAGGATCTCCTACTGGCAGAGAAACGCCCAAACCCAGGCTTGGCCGCCTGCAGGGAGGTCAGTAGGGTTTAGACCTGGAGGGAGGTTCAGGTAGCCGTGGGGTTCCTGGCTCCAGCTAACAGAAGAGCCCCCCACCCCAAGCCTCTGGGCAGGTTACCTGTGGAAGCCTGCTGCCCCCTGGTGGCCAGTGCTATTGGCACCACTGTTAGGCACAGCCGGTTCCTGCCCCATCCTCTCAGCCTGGGGATGGGCTGGTGCTGTAAAAATAGGTGCCTGGTGCCAGGCTTTCTGGTATTTGGGGCACAAAACCACTGGGAACAGAATGTTGGCCACGAATAAAGTACCCTCTGCCTAGCAGCCTGGGGACTCCGAGAGATGCCGTGGTGGCCTTTGTAGGGCCACTAAAGCAGAGACCCCATCCATCCGGTATTGAAACCCTCCAGCATTGGGACAGACCCAGGAGCCAGAAGTCCAGACCCAACTTGACTGTGCTGTCTGACACTGGCCTTCCCAGGAGGGGGCAGGCAGGAGCTGCGTTCTCCCGTCTGTGATTTTCGCCCGTGAATTCAGAGGGACATTCTGCAACCCTGAGCTTCCAGGGATGCCACCCAACCCCCAGAGCCACTTATACCTCCCACTCCCCACCTTGCTGTGACAGGGTCCTCAGGGCTGGAGGGCAGCGGGCCAGGGCCCAGGCAGCCCCAGGGGAAAAAAGACAGAGCTTGCCAAGGACATTCCTCTCCTGTCCCCTCACCTCCCAACTTCCTGGTGCCAGGTGGTCCACCTGCTGCACACCCAGGATGCTCGTGAGGCCCAGGGTCCCCAGCAGTGATGGGGCAGAGCTCCAGGCCAGCGCTAAGCAGGGAGGAGGCAGGAAGCTGGCTTACTGCCATCATTCCCCCACCCCCCCCACCCCGCCCCCGAAATAAGTCTTAACGGCCTGAAGGGCTTAGACCCGCTTCCCAGATACGGTGTGAGCAGCTTCCAGAGTATGTGGAGGGTGCCAGGCATATCTTCCTGGGGTCTCTAGGTTGCTTGAAGATTCACAAGGAACCAACTGTAAGCCTTATTTTAATTGTAAAGCAAGTAGGTCTACATTATTGAGAAGAATGTAAATTTGCGTGAGTTGTAAAGAACAAAAGTCCAGCTCTTTGGCCATTTGGAGCTGGGCCCCAGGTGTTCACCTTTGCTGTCGGAGGTTGGACCCATTGCTCTGCAGGGAGCTGGTCCAGGGACTACTTGGAGATGATGTGTCCCCAGGGGTGTGTGCCTGGAGGACCAATCCAGGGGGAAGCCTTCCTGGGCTGCCCCCTGTCACCGCAGGGTCTCTGCGGGAACTGTCAACTTGCCCACGTGACACGTTCGTTTCCCTTTTCATGCTGGGTGAGTGACGGTTGGTGGGGGCAGAAGGTGGGACACATGAGGATGCATAAGTACAGAGTTTAAAAATGGAAATCACTTTTGAACTTCCTGGCTCTTGTTCAAAACAGCAGTGAGCTCCCGTGTGGGCTGCCTTGCTAAAGGTCACACCCCCTCCCGGCTGAGCACGAGAGACCTTGTGACACCACATGACCCTAGAAGGCAGAGGCACCAAAGTCAGCCCGGGGTCTTGGGAGCTGTAGTCAGCTGGGTCAGAAGGGACCCCGGGGGTCTGGGCTGCTCCTGTCTGCAGGGAAGGGACAGCATTAATTCAGATGTAAAATTCTACGACTGTGGGCTGGCCAAGTTACCCTCATTCTATCTATGAAAAGAGTTTGCTAAAGCAAATTAATGCTATGAACAAAAATTACAGGGGACCAACTTAACCAATTTAAGAGAACAAACTTTCCAAGCACTTTAGGCAGGCACCAGTTGTTTGCAAACAATGTGCTAATATGCCAGTGACTTGTTCATTACAGGAGGCCCATAGGGCCTCTTACTGGCGATCTTTTGCTTTGAGTTACAGTATATATGTGAATGGTAGAAAGTGGCATCTTTCTAGGGTTAATGCTATTAGGGGTTTGGGGGGTTTGTAGTTCCCATGCTAGTTCTCTTGCACACCTACTCTCTCTCTCAACCCATTCTCCCCTCTGTCCCCCCACTCCCTTGACCGAGCGGGATAGATGGATCCTGGAATGTGATTTCCCAGAACCCCTGCCCAGGCGGTCTGAAAACCTTCCCCAGCCAGCCTGGTCCAGGCAGGGACTCCCTGGGTCCCGGCCGTGCAGGTGCCAGGAGGGTGGGACGTGGTGTGCACACCTGCGCACAGGTGAGTGGGCGCCCTTTCTGCCCTGTCCCCATGGGGCCCCGGGGCCCTTGGGGTTCAGCACTGCTCAGCAGTGGAGGGAGGTATCTCAACTGCTTGTCCCAGATGTGCCTTTAGTGTCATGTAAGAAGTTTTTAAGTTATATTTATTTTGTCGGGTTTTTTTAATTGCACAAAACACTAAGTCTGAGAGGCTGGATTCTGTTTCTCCTTTAAAGCTTTGCCTTCTTTCCGAACTTCCTTTCCCACCCAATGGAAAGAGCCGGATGCAGCCCTGGCCGTCCTCCCACCCTACCCCACCACCCTCCGCCATGGACTCTTTCCACGCTTCGCTGTATTTAGCTTTGAGTTTCTCTGCGTCTGGTCAACCCCCGTGTGTACATAACCCAGGCCGTTGCTTGGGAAGAAGCAGGGTGCTCACCCCCTGCCAGTGCCTTTTTCTGGAGGAGAGAACTCCCCTGAGCGTCCTCCTTCCTCCTGCACCCCTCTCCCTGCCACACCTTTGGAGAAAACGGAGCTGTTACAAACCCCCGCACAGTGCCTGGCAAACAGACTGCAGACGCTCTGTACCTTCCTGAATAAAGGCCCTGGAGACCGCGGTGCTGGGTGCTGTCTGCGTGTGGTCCTTGTCACCCCAAGCCCTCCAGGAGTGTCTGGGGGTGAGGGGGTCTTTGGTAGCTGGAGGATCCAGTGGGGGCTATGACAACCCCCAGGGGTGGGGGTCAGATTTGGGTAGTATTTTAATCTGCAAAGGATTTTAAACACTCTTCAAAACTGCTCTTTTCTGGTCTCTCCATGAAAACTTTTACATAGCAGCTCAGGGACGAAGCAACAAACTGCTCCCCACCTTCCCCACCCCGGGCTGGCCGAGCTGCCAGCAACTTTTGCTTATGGAGCTCTGTACGAGGCACTGGGTGCTTGCATCCGTAGTCCCCTTTGATGCCTGTATTAACTCCGTGACTAAGGCTGTGTAGTCTACAGATGCGGAAACTGAGGCTTAGAACAAACACCTTGACCCGGGTAATAAGTGGGAAGCAGGGATTCAGATCCAGAATGTGTCTGGTTTCAAAACCAGTTGTCTTCCTCCCTCCCTAGGGAGCATCTAGACGGCAGAGAGCTTGGCTTATCTTTACCCTGCATCCCAGGCGCTAAGCACTGGGCCTGGCACGTAGTAGCTGCCCGGCGAGGGTTTGATGGACTCATGAATGGCCGTGTGGCTGGGATGGCCAAGGAAGACAGCTGAGAACAGGAGCCCCTGCAGCACATCAAACGTTCTCCGTGCACTTGCCTTCAGGCCTCTCCAGCTCTGGATAGCTAGTGGCTTCATTTGCAGAACTCAGAATTCTGTATCTGGGGGCTGGTGCCTCCTTCCTTTACCATTCTGAAAAATTATAGGACAAAAGTACAAAAAGGCCACAGTGCCTTTGCACCTTCTGTCCCTTCTGCCTGGACTGCTCTCCCCAGGTTATCACGTGGTAACTATGCTCATTCCGGATTCTCACACCTGTATCTCATTCCTGCCCCACAGCTGGCTCAGTGGGCTCCAACCACTGTCTACACAGGTTCACGCAAACTGCTTCCTGCCCTTCCTCCCCTGTCAGCCCAGAGCCCCGGGAGGTACCCAGCCCCGTGCCCAGGTAACCCTGAAGTCTGGGGGATTTAATCCCCCTATGGTACAAACTTTTCCCCAATGGGAGATGAGAACAGGTCAGTAGGTCCCTGCCCCTTCACCACACCCCCCCCCGCCGACGGATGCATCCTGATTGGCTTCCCCGAAAGTGGTCCTATGAGATCAAGCAACCAGCTGCACTTAGTGGGGCTTGCGCTCTGACAGAGCAGCAGGAAATAAGCCTCCTCCTCAGGCTTTTCTCCCTGGGGAACCTGAACAGAGATACACCATCGTGTAGATCTTGGCTCACATGTTGCCTCCTTGGAGTGGTCTCTGAACCCCCAGCTAAAGCAAGCGTACCCCAGCCGCACTCTCAGTGCCCTGTCTCACCTCCCACACTGTTGCTCAGGGTTCAAAACCATCTACAGGACTTGGGGTCTGTCTCTTCCATTGCGACACTGCCCCTGAGCGTGGGGACTTGACCTTTTAACTGTTGTTTTCAGTGTCTCGCAGTGCCAGGTACAGGTGCTTAGGGAATGTTGATGGGGTCCCTGAGCACCTGCGTGACCATGGCAGTGGGGCACACAGACACCCCTTCTTAGGCAGGAGAACAACTCCCAGGTCGTGTGGCTTCTCTGGGCTCGGTCCTCTCCTGCGATCTTATCTGCGCCCCTTTCAGCCAGCCGTTCTCAGTGTCTCTCCAGATCTTGCTGTTGCCGGTAATTGACCAGTAAAGGCACTCAACAAGTACTTTCTGGAATGGGTGAGCGACACTCCCTCTTCTCATCCTTTCTGCTGTGGTTACCCCCCTCCCAGGGCTTTGTGATCACCCCCAACCCATGCGGAGCCCCTGTGGCCATGAAACCCCGGCCTCCTGTGCCCGCCTGGGTTTCCCTGCTCAGCCTCCTGTGTCCAGCGCACAGGCTGTTGGAGATGCTCCTTCAGCCCTTCAGGGGTGGTGCCACTGTCCCCCACTCCCGCCCGCCCTGGGACTTGGGCCACCCACCGGAGGACGGTCCTTCTCAGCTTCTGCACCCCTCATCCTGCTAACCTGGAGTGGACGCCACACATCCCCTAGAGGCTCTGGCCACAGAGAAAGGACCAGACCCCAGGCCATGGGGAGACCCTTAGAGGAGCCTGGGCACCACCAGGGCGCGGGCCCCTGGGTGGGGAAGAGCTGTTCTCTGGCTCAATTAATGGGATCTTGGGTCTTTCTGCCTGCTTCAAACTTCACTGGCCAAGGCGGCCTGTCGAGCTCTGCCTGCCCTGGGAAGGGAGAGTCAGCCTGGGAACCAGTGGAGCTCAGGGAGCCTGCTGCCTACAGGCCCCGTCCATCCTGGGTAGAGACGGGATCGGCGGGGGAGTGGGGTTCTGAGTCCTTCCAGCGCGGCCCCGCCAGCAGGGAGGTCCCAGTGGCAGGGAGGAGTGCCACCTCTTTCCCTCCATGGTTCTCAGCTGGCTGGGCGTCTGCACAAAACAGCCGGAAGCAGCTGAGTGCATGCTGCTTCATTGGGAGAATCTACCCCAGTCAAGGCGCTGAAGTGAGGTTCCATCCGCTGCAGATTAAAGCCATTTCAGTTATACCCCTGGGAACCAGGCTGGCTCTGTGTACCCACTGGACTCGCGGTGGGATGGCTAGGGGCCCAAACTCCTTCATCCCACGGACTCTATAAGCCCCTCTCTAAGCAGAGGCCCAGGGTGGCCTTTCAGGCGCCAGGCAGCTCTGTCAGCACAACCCCCGGAAGACTGACGGCTGGTGCAAAGGGAAAGCGCTGGCCCTCCCAGAATGAGGGCAGCCCACAGAGCCCGGCCACTGACTGGGGCCTGCCCTGCTCGCCTTCCACCTGCCCCTCGCTCCACTGGACCACCTGCTGACACAGCTGCCTCGCTGCCTCCAGACCGGTGGGCAGGCCGACTTCTCAACCCCACCCGGAGGTTCCGCTTTCTAGGGTGACAGACTGTGCGGGACAGTCCTGCGTCATGGGGAACCTGAAGGTCAGTCACCCTGCTGCATCCCAGGACCACTTCTGGCACCAGCCACCTCGGCTGGGTTCCCTGAAACACGGAACCCGGGGTGAAAGCTTATGAGATAACACTCACTTCATTGAGAAGAGCGGTCCCAATACTGAAGTCTGGGGAGTCACGTGCCTTAACACAGTGGTTTTTCACCTTTTGAGGATCACAGATGGCTGAGATAATCTACAGGGAGCTATGAGCCCTTTTCCCAGAAAAATGTGCATAAGCATATACATAAACAAACGTATGTACAAATTTAGGGACTCCTAGACACCCCCCAAAGTCCCTTGAAAATATCCCAGATGGTCTACGGGCCCTGGTTTAAGAACCCTTGGATTGTAATAGCTCTTCCTAATAGTACATTAGGGACACGTGCCCGCCTCCCCTCGCTGCATGGACATCTCTGTGCATCAGAGACCTGCCCGGCCTCTGCAACCCCCGTTTCCCCTCCCTTAACCACGCAGCCTTCTGTACAGGCACCACCTTTGAACTACGGCCCACCTGCTTTTAAGCAAAGCTTTATGGGAAATAACCATGTCCATTCCTTTATGTACTGCTTCTGGCTGCTTTCATATTAAACAGCAGAATTGAGTAGTTGCCAGAGACTGAACGGCTGCAAAGCCTAAAGTATTTACTATCTGACCCTTTATCGAAAGTCCTCCAACCCCTGCCTTATGGAATAACGGTGACCACTGATGAAGAACTGCTACCTGTCAGGCACCATACCAGGTAATTTAAGGCTACATAGTTTAATCCTTATAAAAACTTCATGAAATGAGATTTGTTAACCCCATTTTGTACACAAGAAAGAAGAGGCACAGAGGGGGTGAGTAACTTATCTAAGATCACACAGCCGATAAGCAACAGACCAGGTTTTGAACCAAAACTCGAGATCTTTCCATGACCCTGCATGACTGAGTTTCCTCAAGCAGCAGGACTTGTCCCTACACCTGGCTACATCACAGGATTGCTGGAATGGCCCGTTGTCAAGCCAGGAGTCCTGGTTTTGGTGACTGTAAACCTGACCAGGCCCTGGGAATGTTAATCCCAAGCATGGCCTTCTCCTGGGGCTGGGGGATGAGCTGCAGAACCCCTAAGACCAACAGGCTGGACCTGGTCTCCAGCCAGCCTGGGGGAGTCGGGGGTGGAGGGAGACCCTGGATCAGGTGCTCTCTGATGAGGCACTGTTTGTTCTAGACTCTGTGGGACCCTGCAGGGAAGTGCAGCCTGCACAGCACCGTGACACCAACACTCAGACTCACACTGCTCCCCCTACCCCACCCACAGCAGACCGTGCAGAGCCAAGTTCACTTGCCAGTTCACAGGCTGACTCACACGCCTTTCCACAGAAAAACAGAAGACGCGTCCTAGCTTTCGAAAACACCAGGAAACAGCACGTGTGTCGTTTTTCTCTCTTTACTGTGACAGCTGTGGCCTGCTCCTGGCTTTCCGTGTGCCGTGTGCAGGCCTGAGGTGACAAATTCAGCAGAGAAGTCAGGAAGGGAGTGGAAAGTGCTGAGTGAGAAGAGGGCTTTCACACTTTAGCAAGAGGTGAGGGCTTGCGGTTATTTCATTTTTTTTAAGAAGAAAATAACTAGTTTGATATAATACTGACAACAATAATAATATAAGAAAAGGAAGTGCTTCCCTGACTAGGTACCTGTCTCAAAACACAACCCAAAGTCACAGACTGGGTGGCTTAAACAACAAAAATTAATTTTCTCCCACTTCCGGAGGGTGGAAGTCCCCGATGAAGGTCTGGCAGGGCTTGGTTTCTGGTGAGGGTTTCTCTCTTCCTGGCTTGCAGATGCTGCCTTCTCACTGTGTCCTCACACAGCACAGTGGCCGGGAGTGGGAGAGTCAGCTCCTGTGTCTCTTCCTCTTCTTCTAAGGGCACCAGCTCTATATGATTAGGGCCCCACCATTATGACCTCACTTAACCTTTATCAGGCCCTCACAGACCCCATCTCCAAATACAATCACTTCTGGGGATTAGGGCTTCAACATATGAATGGGGCAGGGAGAGACACAGTCCATAACACAGCTCCTGTGCTACCTAACTTCAGGGACTGTTTCCAACTCCATCTTCCAGTCCTGTACCTTCCAAACTGGTGAATTAGTAAAGCAGTTTGGGGGTGGGTTTGGGGCGTGCAACGCTAGTTTCTGTGGTTTGCAATGTGGTTTGCAACCTGTATTTGGGTTATTTTAAAAATAGTTTCTGCAAATCATGGACAACCAGCATCTTACTGAGACAATTTGCTGTCGACAGCAGCCCTGTTTTATTTCAATGGGAAAAAATGCCCAATTTTAGTCATGCTTTCGAGAACACATGCTGGAGTGAAATCAAGACTGCAGCCTACAGAGGCTGCTGAAATAATGCGGCCACTTCAGGGGAGGGTGCCCCCTTCTGGACAGTCATGTGCATTACAAGGTACATGAAGAAAAGGAAGATGGGTGGAGAGTTCGTTGAATTTCCAGGTCTGGGAGCCCCGCTGCTCAGCGAGACTCCTTCTTCTGCTGTCCCCCAGGAATGCCCTGGGGAAGAGAAAGTTCCCTTCCTCTCATGGCTTCTCCAAGCCTAGCTACATCTTTAACTAACGGGGATGCAGTGGCCGTGGCAATGATGAAGGAATCACCAACTACCATTACAGAGGGTTCAGTGTCGGGTGGGGAGGCATGGCGGTGAGCACAGTACGTACATTACCTCATTTAATCCTTAAAACACCCAGCTGAGGGAGGTATTGTTAGTATTACTACCTGTGCTGTCTAAATCAGGGAACTGAGGCTTAAAGAGGTTAAGGAATTTGACCAAGCTTGCACTGCAAGTAAATACCAGCTGTGGACCCAGGTGCACAGGCGTGGCGTGGCGGTGGGCAGTAAGCAGGCACGTGCGATGCAGTGTGAACACGGGGCTCCATGGGGCACAGAGGAGGGTGCCTGATCCAGGAGAGGCACAAGAAGGCCACTGGGGAGAGTCTTTGCAGAGCAGGTGCCAACCAAGGTCGGTTGACAGGCTCAGTAGGAATTATCTGAAAGGGGAGGGAAGGTAGAGGGAAGAGAACCTGCAAAGCCACAGAGGCACATGGGAGGACACGGGTCAGCTGTCACTCAGGTGGCAGGAGCACAGGGTCTGTGCGGGGCTGAGGTGGCGGATGGGACTGGGGGACGGGCAGGGCCCTATCACAGGGCTGGTGAGCCCAGTGCAGTGCGTGGACGTCCCCCCTGCCCCCCGATAAGGGGCCGTTCTATAGGCTCTTACACCAGGATGTGACGAGACCGCCATTGGCACGTGGCGGATGTCTCTGGCTGCCTGTGCCTTGGGGGTGCGCTGGGGGGACGGACGAGGCGAGGGGATTCATTAGGAGGAGGTTAGGATAAGCCAGAAGAGAAATACTGGGGTCCTGAAATGAGACGAAGGCTGTGGGCTGCAGAGATGTGAGAGACGCAGTGTGGGTGCCCTTCCATGAGTGGCCGCAGGAGGGCTGGGCCTGGGGGGCCCAAGAGTGACCAGCTGGTAGATTGGGGCAGGGTGACACCACTCCCCCAGGGGAAAGGCGGGGAGGAGAAGCAGGATTGGGGTCGGGCTAGGGGGAGCTGATGATGAGTTTAGTTTGGACGTCCTGAGTTAGAGGTGCCTGGGGCACATCCACGTGGAGCCGTCCTCGGACAACTGGACACACGGGCCTGGAGTTCAAGAGCCAGGCCCAGGGGGGAAACGATGCTTCTGGAGTCGTCGGGATAGACTGTGGGCTTCCCCAGGGAGGCCGGAGCAGGGAGAATGCACAATATCACCAGAAGTAAGAAAAGCAGAATTCAGAATTGTATGTGCAATTTAGCCCGGGTTTTTGGAGTTAAAAGGAAACCATCAGATTATTAACGGTGTTTTTTTTGTGTGATGGGATCATGAGTGCTTTTAATTTCCTTCCTTACAGTTTTCTATTTAATCAAAACTTTCCCAGCAAGCATAATTTGCTTCCATAATCAGCAATTTTGTTTTAGTCACTACCTCTGTAACCAGATCATCTGGAACCCTCCCGGCAGCGGTGGGCACCACTTTCCGAGTCCCCCAGCCCTTCTGGTGCTTATCACACACTGTTGTATTTGTTGAACTGCAGGAGGGTCTGAGTCCTGGTCATCCCAATGTCCTCAGCTCCAGCCCAGGACCTGGCACGCAGAGGTGGCATGATAAATGTCGCATGAATGGAAAAATAAAACCTAAAAGGCCTACCACAAAGCATGTACCCCAGAGCTTTGACAGTGCCCTTGTCAGGGTTCACAGGCTTGGGCAGGGGACAGGAGCTTGCTTTTTACGGAGCTCTGAATCCTTGGCAAAATCTGTTTATAAAGAAAGATATATTTGTAAATGCTAATGAAATGCTAATATGAAACAAGGATCAGTAATGAATAATATATCAACTCAGAAATGAGCTCATAAAGAGCAACGCTACTCATTGACATATACACACTACAAAACGTAAAATAGATAGCTAGTGGGAAGCAGCCGCATAGCACAGGGAGATCAGCTCGGTGCTTTGTGACCACCTAGAGGGGTGGGATAGGGAGGGTGGGAGGGAGGGAGATGCAAGAGGGAGGAGATATGGGGATATATGTGTACATATAGCTGATGCACTTTGTTGTACAGCAGAAACCAACACGACATTGTAAAGCAATTATACTCCAGTAAAGATATAGTAAAAAAAAAAGATGCCATATAAACCCAGGTTCTAACCACCTCCTCCAAGGTACTCATCACCGGGTGCTCCCATATGTATGCACAATGCACACATTAATAAACTTCTGTCTGTTCTTCTCTTGTTAAAAAAAAAAAAAAAAAAAAAGCAACGCTACTTTCATAGGGGAAACTTTGGTGGTAAATAGTCCCAAGTTTTTAAAGCACATACATACCCTCTGACTGAGCAAAACTGTCCAGGTGTTTACTTATAGATACCATAGTCCATATGTCCGATGACACTGACACAAGTATATTTATTCCAGGACAGCAAAAGATTGCAAACGCCCTCCGTGTCATCGTGGGGACTGTCTACATGCATCCTTCTAACGCAGCTGTTACAAAGAACGAAACGGCTCTATCAGTACTGAGAGGCAACCCACTCCAGAGCATATAGTTAATTGGAAAAAAGCTAGGCTGATAACAGCATGTGTTCGTTATTGTGTAGACTCTTTGGCAACAATACTTGCTTCCGGGGGTGGGGAGAGCTGTGGGTGGGATCCTGTGGGAGGGGACCTCTTCTCACTGCAGTGTGTCTTTTTGTTACTTTGAGTTTTGTACCATGTTTAGGTACCCCCATATGAAAAAATTAATAAAATAAGATAAATAAATATTTAGTGAGGCACAGTACCAAGCTATAGCAAATACATATTTTATTTTATCTATTAATTTTTTTGGTTGTGCCACACGGCCTGTGGGGATCTTAGTTCCCCGACCAGGGATCGAACCCCAGCCCCCGCAGTGAAAGCATGGAGTCCTAACCACTGGACCGCCAGGGAATTCCCAGCAAACACATATTTTAAACCACAGCGTGTTGTATTTTGTTTTCCCCTTTTCAGACAAAGTTCTGCTCAGAAACACTAACCTCTCTCATTTTCAGGCAGTGCAACTCTCCTACCTATGTATCTTAACAGATTCTCTTGAAAAAAGTTTAGATGAAGGACCGGTTTGGTTGTTTCTTTAGAAAATGAGATTGAGGGGCTTCCCTGGTGGCACAATGGTTAAGAATCCACCTGCCAATGCAGGGGACAAGGGTTCGAGCCCTGGTCTGGGAAGATCCCACATGCCACGGAGCAACTAAGCCCGTGAACCACAACTACTGAGCCCGCGCTCTAGACCTCGCAAGCCACAACTACTGAGCCCGCGTGCCACAACTACTGAAGCCCGCATGCCTAGAGCCCGTGCTCCACAACAAGAGAAGCCACCGCAATGAGAAGCCCACGCACCACAACAGAGAGTAGCCCCCTCTCGCCACAACTAGAGAAAGCCCGTGTGCAGCAACAAAGACCCAATGCAGCCGAAAATAAATAAATAAATAATTTTAAAATGAGATTGAATGTGCCATATCTGACTTTTCTGCCCTTTTCTTGCTTCCAGTCCCATGAAGGGTCATTCAAGGAGCTACCAGCTGCTACGTGGAGCAGATTAGGTTGCAGGTGGCCTGTGAGGATGGTGGTGGGCTACTGGGAAGGTGCGGGTGGGTTGGAGGAGCCATACGTGGAAAAGCCCCTGACCCTCATCTGCCTGAGGTTGTTGGCCCTCTCATTTGCTAACTGGTGTGAGAAGAACCTTGCAGGGTCCAGAGGTGGGAACTACTGCTCGGAGCTGTGTGGGCTTGAGCTTCAGTTTCCTTCCCTATGACATAGGCATCACCTCAGGCTCAAAGGATCACAAAGGAGGGAAACCCCCGCACCTTCCAAGCAGGATACAAGCTCTGGATCCAGCCCCAGAGCATCATTCCCTTGGATCTCCTGTGAATGGTGCTCCCTGGAACCCACAACCTGGGCCTTTGGGCTTTATTCCAACTGGAGAACCCCAGGAACCACCCCTGAGTGTCTGTGGTGGACATTGGCCAGGTGGTGGCTTGGGGTGTGATCAGCGGGAACAAGTGTGTCCTAGGTCCCCAGGGGAGTGGGAGGTCAGTATCCAGGAAACTGACCAAAGAGTGAGTAGGACTTTAAACAGTGTGGGGTCAAGAAGCAAAGGAGCACAAGAGCGTGAGAGGAGGGGTCCAGGGCAAGGTGCTGAGGGCCTGGTTTTGCTGGATGCTGGGTGAGGGCTGGACAGGCTGCCCCTTAAAAGTGAAGGGCCAGGCTCACAGGTGGGAATTTTGTTGGACTCCACAAAACAGAAGGAGAGATGGTCCTCAACATTCTTCCCCTAAATGCACCAACATACATGTATGTAGACTACCAGAAGGAGAGGAGAGAGAGAAAGAAGCAGGGGGAAAAAAATCATTAGAAGATATGTATGAAAGACAGACTTTTAATATTTGATGAAAATCACTAATCTACACATCCAAGAAGCTCAACAGACTCTTAGTATAAACACAAACACTTCATAGAATAAATCCTGGAAGACAAAGATAAAGAGAAAATATTGAAAGCAGCAAGAGAAAAATGACTTGTCACATATAAGGGAACCCCAATAAGATTATAGCTAACTTCTCATTAGAAACAATGAAGGCCAGAAGGCACTGGCATAACATTTCAAAGTGATGGAAGAAAAAAAAAAACAGAGTCTTATATCCAGCAAAACTATCTTTGAAAAATGAAGGTGAAATAAAGACATCCTCAGTTATAAAGACAATAAAATATGTTGCTAGCTGAACTATCTCACAAAAAAATACAGAGAGAAGGGAGAAGCAGAACTATTTCATTTCACAAGCAGCATGATCTTGCATATGGAAGATCCTAAGTATCTACTAAACAAACTATTTGAACTAATATACAAGTTCAGCAGGGTTGAAGGATACAGGATCAATATAGAAAACTCAACTGTATTTCTATATACTTGCAATGAATAATCT
The DNA here is from genome assembly GCF_949987515.2 of Delphinus delphis. Classification (NCBI taxonomy): domain Eukaryota; kingdom Metazoa; phylum Chordata; class Mammalia; order Artiodactyla; family Delphinidae; genus Delphinus; species Delphinus delphis. Next base: position 161,086,159 of record NC_082683.1, read on the forward strand.
GAAAATGCATTTAAGATCTATTTAAAATAGCATCAAAAAGAATTAAATAGGAATAAATATAACAAAAGAAGCGAAAAACTTAACCTCTGAAAACTACACAACATTACTGACAGAAATTAAAGAAGACATAAATAAATGGAAAAGCATCCCATGTTCATAGATTGGAAGACTTAATATTGTTAAGATGTCATACATCCTAAATTGATCTACAAATCCAATACAATCCCTATCAAAATCCAAGCTGGTTGGATTTTGCAGAAATTGACATATTGATCCTCAGATTTATGTGGAAATAAAGGGATCCAGAATGGCCAAGACAATCTTAAAAAAAAAAAAAAAAAAAAAAGAACAAAGATGGAGGACTCATACTTTCTGATTTCAAAATTTTCTAAAAAATTAGAACAACCAACAGAAGTGTGACCAAGATGGTGGAGTAAGAAGACCCTGAGCTCAACTCCTCCTGGCACATCAAAATTCAACTATTTACAGAGCAACTATCTATGAGAATGACCTGAAAACTAGTAGAAGAGATTTTCCACAACTAAACTAAAGGTATAAAGAAGGAACCATAATGAAATGAGTAGAAGGGGTGGAGATATGATATAGTCAAGACCCATATCCCTGGGTAGGTGAGCCACAAATGGGAAGATAATCACAACTGCAGAGGTTCTCCCCAAGGAGTGAGGGGTCTCCCCAAGAGCCTGGGGGTCCTTCACCAGGAAGATGAGTCCCCAGAATGTATGACTTTGAAGGCCAGCAGGGCTTGCATATAGGAGAGATGGAGGGCTGTAGGAAACAGAGACTACAATCTTAAAAGGCTCATGTAAAATCTCACATGCTCTGAGACCCAGTGCAGAGGTAGTAATTCAAAAGGAACCTGGATCAGACCCACTTGTTGATCTTGGAGACCCTCCCAGAGAGGCAGGAGGCAACTGAGACTGCCTCTGGGGCCATAAATGTTGGCAGCAGCCATCTGGGGGAGCTCATTCTACCACAAGGACATTGGTGCTGGAAAGCACTATTTTGGAGTCCTCCCTCTAGCCTATTAGTGCCAGAGGCTTACCTGCCACCAGTAGGCCAGCACCAGCCTCAGGTGTCCCCAGGTCCCACAGCCAGCCACCCTGGAACCCAGACCTGCCCACCATCAGGCTGGCAACCCATTCACAAGGCAGGGCCTAGCAGCCAAAAAGAACATGACCCAGCCCTGCTGACCAGTGCACTCACAGTAGTCAGCCCTGCCACAATAGAAAGACCCATGTAGCCCAGAACATATAGTTCTGGTGACAAGAGGGGAGTAGGCTGCTGGACCCCATTGAACTTCTCCTATATAAGGCCACTTCTCCAAGATCAGGAAAGGTAACCAACCTATCTAATACCTAGAAATAAACACAGAGAACTAGACAAAATGAGGAGACAGAGGAATATGTTCCAAATGAAGGAGAGATAAAAGAAGAACTAAGTGAAGTGGAGATGAGAAATCTACCTGATAAAGAGTTCAAGGTAATGATCATAAAGATGGTCAACAAACTCAGGGGAAGAAAGGATGAACCCAGTGAGAAACTTAACAAAGAGTTAGAAAATATAAAGAAGAACCAAGTGGAGATGATGAATATAATAACTGAAATGAAAAATATACTAAAAAGAATCAACCAAAGATTAGTAGATTAGTAAAGGAATGGATCAGTGAACTGGAAGACAGAGTAGTGAAAATCACTCAAGCTGAACAGAAAAAAGAATTTTTAAAAAATGAGGATAGTTTAAGAGACCTCTGGGGCAACATCAACCATACTAACATTTGCATTATATGGCTCCCAGAAGGAGAAGAGGAGTGAAAGGGGCAGAGGACTTATTTGAGGAAATAATAGCTGAAAACTTCCCTAACCTGGGAAAGGAAACAAGTATCCAAGTCCAGAAATCACAGAGAGTCCCAAATAAGATGAACCCATAAAGTTTTATACCAAGATGCATTATAACTAAAATGGCAGAAATTAAAGTTAGAGAGAGAATCTTAAAAGCAGGAAGAGAAAAGCAACTAGTTACTTACAAGGGAACGCACATAAAGCTATCAATTAACTTTCAGCAGAAACACTGCAGGGCAGAAAGAAGTGGCATGATATATTCAAAATGATGTAAGGAATAAACCTACTACCAAGAACACTCTACCTAGTAAGTCCATCAGTCAGATTTGAAGGAGAGATGAAGAGTTTTACAGACAAGCAAAAGTTAAAAGATGTCAGCATGACTAAACTGGCTTTAAAAGAAACGTTAAAGGGGGCTTCCCTGGTGGCGCAGTGGTTGAGAGTCCACCTGCTGATGCAGGGGACATGGGTTCGTGCCCCGGTCCGGGAAGATCCCACATGCCGCAGAGCGGCTAGGCCTGTGAGCCATGGCCACTGAGCCTGCGCATCCGGAGCCTGTGCTCCGCAATGGGAGAGGCCACAACAGTGAGAGGCCCGTGTACCGCAAAAAAAAAGAAATGTTAAAGGAATTTCTTTAAGCAAAGAAGAAAAGACCATAAATAGAAATATGATAATTATGAAAGGAAAAAATTTCGTTGGTAAAGGCAAACATACAGTTAATGTAGTAGATCAAGCACTTATAAAGCTAGTAGGAACATTAAAAAACAAAAGTAGTAAAATCATCTATATCAACAATAAGTAGTTAAGGGATACACAAACAAAAAAATGTAAAATATTATATCTAAAACATTAAACATGAAGGAAGGAGTAAAAATTAGGGGTTGTTAAAATGCCTTCAAACTTAAGAGATAATCAACTTAATCATGTGTGTATATGAAATAATAATAGTGTTATATATGAACCTCATGGTAACCACAAACCAAAAATCTATAATAGATACATACACAAAAAAGAGAAAGTAGTCTAAATATAACACTAAAGATAGTCATCAAATCATAAGGGAAGAGAGTAAAAGAAGAAGAAAGGTACAAAAAAGAACTATCAAAACAACCAGAAAACAATTAACAAAATGGCAATTAGTACATACATATGAATAATTAGTTTAAATGTAATGGACTAAATGTTCCAGCCAAAAAACATAGAGTGGCTGAATATATTTTTAAAAAGTTTTTTAAAAGACCCATATATATGCTGCCTACGCGTGACTCGCTTCAGATATAAGGGCACACACAGACTGAAAGTGAAGGGATGGAAAAAGGTATTCCATGCAAACAGAAACAAAGAGAAAGTTGGGTAGCAATACTTATATCAGATGAAATAGACTGTAAAACAAAACCTGTAAAAAGAGACAAGGACATTTCATAACGATAAAGGGATGAATCCAGTAAGAATATGTATAACAATTGTAAGTGAATAAGGGCCCAATATATGAGCACCTAAATACATAAAGCAAATATTAACAGACATAAAGGGAAAAATTGACAGTAGCACAATAATAGTAGGGAATTTTAACACCCCACTTACAACAATGGACACATCACACAGACAGAAAGTCAATAAGGAAACACTGGCCTTAAATGATACATTAGGCCAGATGGAATTAATAGATATGAAGAGAAAATTTAATCCAACACCAGCAGAATACGCATTCTTTTCAATTACACATGGAGCTTTCTTCAAGATAGATCACATACTAGGCCACAAAACAAGTCTCAATAACTTGAAGAAGATTGAAATCATATCAAACATCTTTTCCTGCCACAATTATATGAGACTAGAAATCAAATACAAGAAAAAAAATTAAAAATCACAAACATGTGGAGGCTAAACAATACACTACTAAACAACCAATGGGTCACTGAAGAAATCAAAGAGGAAATCAAAAAATATCCAGAGAGAAATGAAAATAGAAACACAATGATCCAAAATCTGTGGGATACAGTAAAAGCAGATTTAAGAGGGAATTTTGTAGTAATACAAGCCTAACCTAGGAAACAAGACAAATCTCAAATAAATAATCTATCCTTATACCTAAGGAACCTAGAAAAAGTTTGCGAATATAACCCAAAAGTAGTGGAAGGAAAGAAAAAATAAAGATCAGAGCATAGGGCTTCCCTGGTGGCACAGTGGTTAAGAATCCGCCTGCCAATGCAGGGGACATTGGTTTGAGCCCTGGTCTGGAAATATCCAACATGCTGTAGAGCAACTAAGCCTGCACACCACAACTACTGAGCCTGCATGCCACAACTACTGGAGCCTGCGTGCCTAGAACCCATGCTCCACAATAAGAGAAGCCACTGCAATGAGAAGCCCATGCACCGCAACGAAGAGTAGCGCCCGCTCATCACAACTAGAGAAAGCCTGTGCATGGCAGTGAAGACCCAACACAGCCAAAAATAAACAAATAAAATAAAGAAATTCATTTAAAAAAAAGATCAGAGCATAAATAAATAAAATGGAGACTGAAAAAACAATAGAAAAGATCAATGAAGCTAAGAGCTGTTTCTTTGAAAAGATAAATAAAATTGATAAACCTTTAACCAGACTCCTCAAAAAAAAAAAAAAAGGGCTCAAATAAATACAATCAGAAAGGAAAATAGAGAAGTTGCAACCAGCACCACAGCCATACAAAGGATCATATAAAGATTACGGTGAACAATTATGTGCCAATACAATGGACAACCTAGAAGAAATGGATAAATTCCTAGAATCTTACAATCTCCAAGACTGAATCAGGAAGAAATAGAAAATATGAATAGACTACCAGTAATTAATTTGAATCAGTAATAATAATAATATTTTAAAAACTCCTAACAAACAAAAGTCCAGGACCAGATAGCTTCACAGGTGAATTCTACCAAACATTTAAAGAAGAGTTAACACCTATCCTTCTCAAACTATTTAAAAAAATTGAAGAAGGAATGCTTCCAAACTCATTGTACAGGCCAGCATCAACTTGATATGGAAACCAGACAAAGATATCACAAAAAAATAAAATTACAAGCCAATATCAATGATGAATATAGATGAAAAAAGTCCTCAACAAATATTAGCAAACCAATTCAATCATACATTAAAGATATACACCTTGATCAAGTGGGATTTATCCCAGGGATGCAAGGATGGTTTGATATCTGGAAGTCAGTCAATGCAATACTACACATTAAAAAACTGAAGAATAAAAATCATGTGATTATCTAAATAAATGCAGAAAAAGCTTTTGACAAAATCCAACATCCATTTATTATAAAAACACTCAACAAAGTGGGTAGGGAATATACCTCAACATAGTAAAGGCCATACAAGACAAACCCACAGCCAACATCATACTCTGCAATGAAAACATCTCCTCAAAGATCAGGAACCAGGCAAGGAGCCCACCCTAACCACTTTTATTCAGCATATTATTGGAAGGCCTATCCACAGCAATGAGACAAGAAAAAGATATAAAAAGAATCCAAATTGAAAAGGAAGAAATAAAACTGTCACTGTTTGCAGATGACAAGATACTATATATAGAAAACCCTAAGGACACCACCAAAAAATATTAGAACTAAGAAATGAATTCTGTAATGTTACAGGATACAAAATTAATATATGGAAATCTGCTGTATTTCTATACACTAAAAATGAACTATAAGAAGAGAGATTAAGAAAATAATTCTATTTATAATGGCATCAAAAAGAATAAAATACCTAGGAATAAATCTAACCAAGGAGGTAATAGACCTGTACTCAAAAGACTATAAGACATTGATGAAAAAAATTGAAGATGACAAAAACAAATGGAAAGATACCGTCCTCATAGATTGGAAGTATTAATATTGTTAAACTGACCATACTCTCCAAGGCATTGTACAGATTTAATGCAATCCTTATCAAAATACTAAAGGTATTTTTCACAGGACTAGGACAAATAATTCTAAAATCTGTATGGAAACACAAAATACCCCCAAATAGCCAAAACAATTTTGAGAAAGAAGAACAAAGGTAGAGGTATCGCACATCCTGATTTCAAATTACACTACAAAGCTACAGTAATCATAACAGTAGGTATAGACACATAGATCAATGGAACAGAATAGAAAGCCCGGAAATAAATCCACACTTATAGGTCAGTTAATCTATGACAAGGGAGTCAAGAATATATAAAGGGTAAAAGAGAGACTCTTCAATAAATGGTGTTGGGAAAACTGGACAGATACTTGCAAAATAATCAAAATGAACTACTTTCTCACACCATACACAAAAATAAATGGTTGGTGGGAATGAAAAATGTGCACTTTGGAAAACAGTCTCACAGTTCCTCAACAGGTTAAATATGGAATTACCATATGATCTAGAAATTCCACTATAGGTTCATACCCAAGAGAAATAAAAACATATGTCCACACAAAAACTTGTACACAAATGTTCACAACACCATTATTTATAATTGTCATAAGTGGAAACAATACAAATGTCCATCAACTAGTGAATGGATAAATAAAATTAGTATATCCATACAATAGAATATTATTTGAGAATAAAAAAGAATGAAGTACTGATACATGCTACAACATGGACAAACCCTGAACACATTATGCTAAGTGAAAGAAGCCAGACGACATATCAAATGGTTCCATTTGGATAAGACATCCAGAAAAGGCAAATTTGTAGAGACAGGAAGTAAATAAGTGGTTGTCTTAGAGCTAGGGAGATTGGGATGAAAGGGAGAGTGACTGCTAACAGTTATTGAGTTTCCTTTTGGAGTGATGAATATGTTCTAAAATTGGTGATGGTAACTATCCTTATAAGGGATAACAGTGCATCATTTAGAAGGATAAGAAATAAATACTATGAATAACTTTTTTTAAAATAAATAACTTTAAATTTAACAACTCAGATAGAATGGACAAGCTACCAATGCTCACTAAAGAAGAAATAAATAAATTGAATAGTCCTATATCTCTTAAAGAAAATTAATTTGTAGTTAAAAATCTTTCCACATCGGGCTTCCCTGGTGGCGCAGTGGTTGAGAGTCCACCTGCTGATGCAGGGGACACAGGTTCGTGCCCCAGTCCAGGAAGATCCCACATGCCGTGGAGCGGCTAAGCCTGTGAGCCATGGCCGCTGAGCCTGCATGTCCGGAGCCTGTGCTCCACAACGGGAGAGGCCACAACAGTGAGAGGCCTGTGTACCGCAAAATAAATAAATAAATAAATAAATAAATAATATTTCCCCATCGATTGGTTCAAGATGGTGGAGTAGAAGGACATGTGCTCACTCCCTCTTGGGAGAGCACTGCAATCACAACTAACTGCTGAACAATCATCAACAGGAAGACACTGGAATTCACCAAAAAAGATCCCCCACATCCAAGAACAAAGGAAAAGCTGCAGTGAGACAGTAGGAGGGGCACAATCACAATAAAATCAAATCCCATAACTGCTGGGTGGGTGACTCACAAACTGGAGAACACTTATACCACATAAGTCCACCCAGTGGAGTGAAGGTTCTGAGCCCCATGTCAGGCTTCTGAACCTGGGGGTCCAGCAACAGGAGGAGGAATTCCCAGAGAATCAGACTTTGAAGATTAGCGGAATTTGATTGCAGAACTTTGACAGGACTGGGGGAAACAGAGACTCCACCCTGGGGGGGAACACACAAAGTAGTGTGCACATCAGGACCCAGGGGAAGAAACAGTGTGACCCCATAGGAGACTGAACCAGACCTACCTGCTAGTGTTGGAGAGTCTCCTGCAGAGGCGGCAGCTTTTGCTCACTGCGGGGACAAGGACACTGGCAGCAGAAGTTCTGGGGAGTACTCCTTGGCGTAAGCCGTCCTGTCCCGGAGTCTGCCATTAGCCCCACCAAAGAGCCTGTAGGCTCCAGTGCTGTATCACCTCAGGCCAAACAACCAACAGGGAGGGAACTCAGCCCCACTCATCAGCAGACAAGCGGATTAAAGTTTTACTGAGCTCTGCCGACCAGAGCAACATGCAGCTCTACCCACCTCCAGTCCCTTTCATCAGGAAGCTTGCACAAGCCTCTTAGATAGCCTCAGCCACCAGAGGGCGAACAGCAGAAGCAAGAAGAACTACAGTCCTGCAGCCTGTGGAAGGAAAAGCACATTCACAGAAAGATAGACAAAATGAAAAGGCAGAGGGCTATGTACCAGGTGAAGGAACAAGATAAAACCCCAGAAAAACAACTAAATGAAGTGGAGATAGGCAAACTTCCAGAAAAAGAATTCAGAATAATGATAGTGAAGATGATCCAGGACCTCACCTCAGAAAAATAATGGAGGTAAAGATTGAGAGGATGCAAGAAATATTTAACAAAGACCTAGAAGAATTAAAGAACAAACAGAGATGAACAGTACAATAACTGAAATGAAAAATACACCAGAAGGAATCAATAGCAGAATAACTGAGGTAGAAGAATGGATAAGTGACCTGGAAAACAGAATGGTGGAATTTACTGCCATGGAACAGAATAAAGAAAAAAGAATGAAAAGAAATGAAAACAGCATAAGAGACCTATGGGACAACATTGAATGCACCAACATTCACATTATAGGGGTCCCAGAAGGAGAAGAGAGAGAGAAAGGACCTGAGAAAATATTTGAAGAGATTATCATTGAAAACTTCCCTAACATGAGAAAGGAAATAGCCACCCAAGTCTAGGAAGCACGGAGAGCCCCAGGCAGGATAAACCCAAGGAGAAACACACCAAGATGCATAGTAATCAAAGTGACACAAACTAAAGACAAAGAAAAATGATTAAAAGCAACAAGGGTAAAATGACAAATGACATACAAGGGAACTCCCATAAAGTTAATAGCTGATTTCTCAGCAGAAACTCTACAAGCCGGAAGGGGGTGGAACGATATATTTAAAGTGATGAAAGGGAAGAAACTACAACCAAGATTACTCTACCCAGCAAGAATCTCATTCAGATTTGATGGAGAAATCAAAAGCTAAGAGAATTCAGCATTGCCAAACCAGCTCTACAACAAATGCTAAAGGAACTTCTCTAAGTGGAAAACACAAGAGGAGAAAAGGACCTACAAAAACAAACCCCAAACAATTAAGAAAATGGTAACAGGAACATACATATTGATAATTACCTTAAATGGATTAAATGCTCCAAACAAAAGACACAGGCTCACTGAATGGATATAAAAGCAAGACCCATGGAGAGACCTTCAAGATGGCAGAAGAGTAAGAAGTGGAGATCACCTTCTTCCCCACAAATACATCAGAAATACATCTACATGTGGAACAACTCCTACAGAACAACTACTGAACGCTGGTAGAAGACATCAGACTTCTCAGAAGGCAAGAAACTCCCCACGTGCCCGGGTAGGGCAAAAGAAAAAAGAATAAACAGAGACAAAAGAATAGGGACGGGACTGCACCAGTGGGAGGGAGCTGTGAAGGGGGAAAGGTTTCCACACACTAGGAAGCCCCTTCACTGGTGGAGATTGGGGGTGGGGGGTGGGAGGGAAGTTTCGGAGCCACAGAGGAGAGCACAGCAACAGGGGTGCGGAGGGCAAAGCAGAGAGATTCCCACACAGAAGATTGGTGCCGACCAGCACTCACCAGCCTGAGAGACTTGTCTGCTCACCTGCCGGGGAGGGTGGGGGCTGGGAGCTGAGGCTCGGGCTTCCGAGGTCAGAACCCAGGAAGAGGACTGGGGTTGGCTGCGTGAACACAGCCTGAGGGGGTTAGTGCACCACAGCTAGCTGGGAGGGACTCCAGGGAAAAGTCTGGACCTGCCTAAGAGGCAAGAGACCATTGTTTTGGGGTGTGCGAGGAGAGGGGATTCAGACCACCACCTAAACAAGCTCCAGAGATGGGTGCAAGCCACAGCTACCAGTGCGGACACCAGAGATGGGCATGAGATGATAAGGCTGCTGCTGCAGCCACCAAGAAGCCTGTGTGCAAGCACAGGTCACTATCCACAATGCCTGTCCCGGGAGCCTGTGCAGCCCGCCACTGCCAGCGTCCCATGATCCAGGGACAACTTCCCCGGGAGAGCACACTGTGCACCTTAGGCTGTTGCAATGTCATGCTGGCCTCTGCCACCGCAGGCTCGCCCCACATTCGGAACCCCTTCCTCCCCCCGGCCTGAGTGAGCCAGAGCCCCCGAATCAGCTGCTACTTTAACCCCCTCCTGTCTGGGTGGGGAAGAGATGCACTCAGGTGACCTACATGCAGAGGCGGGGCCAAATCCAAAGCTGAACCCCAGGAGCTGTGCAAACAAAGAAGAGAAAGGGAAATCTCTCCCAGCAGCATCAGGAGCAGCAGATTAAATCTCCACAATCACCTTGATGTACCCTGCATCTGTGGAATACATGAATAGACAACAAATCATCCCTAAATTGAGGTGGTGGACTTTGGGAGCAACGATATGTATATATTTTTCCCTTTTCTCTTTTTATGATTGTGTATGTGTATGCTTCTGTGTGTGATTTTGTCTGTATAGCTTTGCTTTTACCATTTGTCTTAGGGTTCTGTCTGTCTGTTTTCTTTTTTTTTTTTTAGTATAGTTTTCAGCACTTGTTATCATTGGTGGATTTGTTTTTTGGTTTCGTTGTTCTCTTCTTTCTTTCTTTCTTTTTCTTTCTTTATTACTTTTTAATTCTTTTTTATTTTTAATAATTTTTTATTTTAATAACTTTCTTTTCCTTTCTCTTTCTTCCTTCCTTCCTTCCTTTCTTTCTTTCTCTCCCTCTCTCTCTCTCTCTCTTTCTTTCCTTCTCTGTATTCTTCTGAGCCATGTGGCTGACAGGGTCTTGGTGCTCTGCCCAGCTTTCAGGCCTGTGCCTCTGAGGTGGGAGAACCAAGGTCAGGACAATGGTCCACCAGAGATCTCCCAGATCCATGTAATATCAAATGGTGAAAGCTCTCCCAGAGATCTCCATCTCAACGCTAAGACCCAGCTCCCCTCAATGACCAGCAAGCTACAGTGTTGGACACCCTATGCCAAACAACTAGCAAGACAGGAACACAGCCCCATCCATTAGTGGAGAGGCTGCCTAAAATCATAATAAGGTCACAGACACCCAAAAACACACCACCAGACACAGGCCTGCCCACCAGAAAGACAAGATTCAGCCTCATCCACCAGAAAACAGGCACTACTCCCCTCCACCAGGAAGCCTACACAACCCACTGAACCAACCTTAGCCACTGGGGGCAGACACCAAAAACAACGGGAACTACGAACATGCAGCCTGCAAAAAGGAGACCCCAAATGCAGTAAGTTAAACAAAATGAGAAGACAGAGGAACACACAGCAGATGAAGGAGCAAGGTAAAAACCCACCAGACCAAACAAATGAAGAGGAAATAGGCAGTCTACCTGAAAAAAATACAGAATAATGATAGTAAAGATGATCCAAAATCTTGGAAACAGAATGGAGAAAATACAAGAAACGTTTAACAAGGACCTAGAAGAACTAAAGAGCAAAAAAACAGTGATGAACAACACAATAAGTGAAATTAAAAATTCTCTAGAAGGAATCAATAGCAGAATAACTGAGGCGGAAGAATGTAAGTGACCTGGAAGATAAAATAGTGGAAAGAACTACTGCAGGGCAGAATAAACAAAAAAGAATGAAAAGATTTTAGGACAGTCTCAGAGACCTCTGGTACAACATTGAACACACCAACATTTGAATTATAGGGGTCCCAGAAGAAGAAGAGAGAAAGAAAGGGACTGAGAAAATATTTGAAGAGATTATAGTTGAAAACTTCCCTAATATGGGAAAGGAAATAGTTAATCAAGTCCAGGAAGCACAGAGAATCCCATACAGGATAAATCCAAGGAGAAACATGCCAAGACACATATTAATCAAACTATCAAAAATTAAATACAAAGGAAAAATATTAAAAGCAGCAAGGGAAAAACAACAAATAACACACAAGGGAATCCCCATAAGGTTAACAGCTGATCTTTCAGCAGAAACTCTGTAAGCAAGAAGGGAGTGGCAGGACATATTTAAAGTGATGAAAGGGGAAAACCTACAACCAAGATTAGTCTACCCAGCAAGGATCTCATATAGCTTCGACGGAGAAATTAAAACCTTTATGGAGAAGCAAAAGCTAAGAGAAATAAGCACCACCAAAACATCTATACAACAAGTACTAAAGGAACTTCTCTACTCAGGAAACACAAGAGAAGGAAAAGACCTACAATAAGAAACCCAAAACAATTAAGAAAATGGTAATAGGTACATACATATCGATAATTACCTTAAATGTAAATGGATTAATGCTCCAACCAAAAGACATAGACTGACTGAATGGATACAAAAACAAGACCCGTATAAATGCCGTCTACAAGAGACCCACTTCAGACCTGGGGACACATACAGACTGAAAGTGAGGGGATGGAAAAAGATGTTCCATGCAAATGGAAATCAGAAGAAAGCTGGAGTAGCAATTCTTATATCAGACAAAATAGACTTTAAAATAAAGACTATTACAAGAGACAAAGAAGGACACTACACAATGATCAAGGGGTCAACCCAAGGAGAAGATATAACGATTGTAAATATTTAGGCACTCAACACGGGAGCACCACAATACATAAGGCAAATGCCAACAGCCATAAAAGGGGAAATCAACAGCAACACAGTAATACTAGGGGACTTTAACACCTCACTTTCACCAATGGACAGATCATCCAAAATGAAAATAAATAAGGAAACACAAGCTTTAAATGATACATTAAACAAGATGGACTTAATTGATGTTTATAGGACATTCCATCCAAAAACAACAGAATACACTTTCTTCTCAAGTGCTCATGGAACATTCTCCAGGATAGATCATATCTTGGGTCACAAATCAAGCCTTAGGAAATTTAAGAAAATTGAAATCATATCAAGTATCTTTTCCAACCACAACGCTATGAGCCTAGATATCAATTACAGGAAAAAAATCTGTAAAAAATACAAACACATGGAAGCTAAATAATACACTACTTAATAACCAAGAGATCACTAAAGAAATAAAAGAGGAAATCAAAAAATTCCTAGAAACAAATGACAATGAAAACATGACAACCCAAAACCCATGGGATGCAGCAAAAGCAGTTCTAACAGGGAAGTTTATAGCAATACAATCCTACCTCAAGAAACAAGAAACATCTCAAATAAATAACCTAACCTTACACCTAAAGCAGTTAGAGAAAGAACAATAAAGCCCCCCAAAGTTAGCAGAATGAAAGAAATCATAAAGATCAGATCAGAAATAAATGAAAAAGAAATGAAGGGAACAATAGCAAAGATCAATAAAACTAAAAGTTGGTTCTTGGAGAAAATAAACAAAATTGATAAACCATTAGCCAGACTCAACAAGAAAAAAAGGGAGAAGACTCAACTAAATAGAGTTAGAAATGAAAAAGGAGAAGGAACAACTGACACTGCAGAAATACAAAGGATCATGGGAGATTACTATAAGAAACTCTATGCCAATAAAATGGACAACCTGGAAGAAATGGACAAATTCTTAGAAAAGCACAACGTTTGGAGACTGAACCAGGAAGAAATAGAAAATATAAACAGACGAATCACAAGTAATGAAATTGAAACTGTGATTAAAAGTCTTCCAACAAACAAAAGCCTAGGACCAGATGGCTTCACAAGCAAATTCTATCAAACATTTAGAGAAGAGCTAACACCTACCCTTCTCAAACTCTTCCAAAATACAGCAGAGGGAGGAACACTTCCAAACTCATTCTACAAGGCCACCATCACCCTGATACCAAAACCAGACAAAGATGTCACCAAGAAAGAAAACTACAGGCCAATATCACTGATGAACATAGTTGTAAAAATCCTCAACACAATACTAGCAAACAGAATCCAGCAGCACACTAAAAGGATAATACACCATGATCAAGTGGGGTTTATCCCAGGAATGCAAGGATTCTTCAATATACACAAATCAATCAATGTGATACACCATATTAACAAATTGAAGGAGAAAAACAATATGATCAATATGATCCTCTCAATAGATGCAGTAAAAGCTTTCAACAAAATTCAACACCCATTTATGATAAAAACTCTCCAGAAAATGGGCATAGAGGGAACTTACCTCAACATAATAAAGCCCATATATGACAAACCCAGAACGAACATCGTTCTCAATGGTGAAAAACTGAAAGCATTTCCTCTAAGATCAGGAACAAGACAAGGATGTCCACTCTCACCACTGTTATTCAACATAGCTTTGGAAGTCCTAGCCATGGCATTCAGAGAAGAAAAAGATATATAAGGAATACACATTGAAAGAGAAGAAGTAAAACTGTCACTGTTTTACAGTGACATGATACTATACATAGAGAATCCTAAGGACGCTACCAGAAAACTACTAGAGCTAATCAATGAATTTGGTAAAGTTGCAGGATACAAAATTAATGCACAGAAATCTCTTGCATTCCTATACCCTAATGACGAAAAATCTGAAAGAGAAATTAAGGAAACACTCCCATTTACAATTGTAATAGAAAGAATAAAATACCTAGGAATAAACCTACCTAAGGAGACAAAAGACCTGTATGCAGAAAACTATAAGACACTCATGAAAGAAATTAAAGATGATACCAACAGATGGAGAGATATGTCATGTTCTTGGATTGGAAGAATCAACACTGTGAAAATGACTCTACTACCCAAAGCAATCTACAGATTGAATGCAATCCCTATCAAACTACCAATGGCATTTTTCACAAAACTAGAACAAAAAATTTCACAATTTGTATGGAAACACAAAAGACCCCGAATAGCCAAAGCAATCTTGAGAAAGAAAAATGGAGCTGGAGGAATCAGGCTCCCTGATTTCAGACTATACTTCAAAGCTACAGTAATCAAGATAGTATGGTACTGGCACAAAAACAGACATATAGATCAATGGAACAGGATAGAAAGCCCAGAGATAAACCCAAGCACATATGGTCACCTTATTTTTGATAAAGGAGGCAAGAAGATACAATGGAGAAAAGACAGCCTCTTCAATAAGTGGTGCTGGGAAAAATGGACAGCTACATGTAAAAGAATGAAATTAGAACACTCCCTAACACCATGCACAAAAATAAACTCAAAATGGATTAGAGACCTAAATGTAAGGCCACGCACTATCAAACTCTTAGAGAAAACATAGGGAGGACACTCTATGACATAAATCACAGCAAGATCCTTTTTGAACCACCTCCTAGAGAAATGGAAATAAAAACAAAAATTAAAAAATGGGACCTAGTGAAACTTAAAAGCTTTTGCACAGCAAAGGAAACCATAAACAAGATGAAAAGACAACCCTCAGAATGGGAGAAAATATTTGCAAATGAAGCAACTGACAAAGGATTAATCTCCAAAATTTACAATCAGCTCATGCAGCTCAACACCAAAAAAATAAACAACCCAATCCAAAAATGGACAGAAGACCTAAATAGACATTTCTCCAAAGAAGACATACAGATTGCCAACAAACACATGAAAGAATGCTCAACATCACTAATCATTAGAGAAATGCAAATCAAAAGTACAATGAGGTATCATCACACACCAGTCAGAATGGGCATCATCAGAAAATCTACAAGCAACAAATGCTGGCGAGGGTGTGGAGAAAAGGGAACCCTCTTGCACTGTTGGTGGGAAGGTAAATTGATATAGATAGTATGGAGAACAGTATGGACATTCCTTAAAAAACTAAAAATAGTATTACCATATGACCCAGCAATCCCACTACTGGGCATATACCCAGAGAAAACCATCATTCAAAAAGACAAATGCACTCCAATGTTCATTGCAGCACTATTTACAATAGCCAGGTCATGGAAGCAACCTAAATGCCCATTGACAGACGAATGGATAAAGAAGATGTGGTACATATATACAATGGAATATGACTCAGCCATAAAAAGGGACAAAATTGGGTCATTTGTAGAGATGTGGATGAACCTAGAGACTGTCATACAGACTGAAGTAAGTCAGAAAGAGAAAAACAAGTATCGTATATTAACGCATATATGTGGAACCTAGAAAAATGGTACTGGTGAACTGGTTTGCAAGGCAGAAATAGAGACACAGATGTAGAGAACAAATGTATGGACACCAAGGGGGTAGGGGTGGTGGTGGTTTGGGCATGAATTGGGAGATTGACATATATACACTAATATGTATAAAATAGGTAACTAATAAAAAATTGCTGTATAAATAAATAAATAAAATACGTATATGCAAAGAAAAGAAAAAATCTTTCCACAGAGAATAATTCAGGCCATGATGGCTTCATTAGCAAAATCTACTAATTGTTGAAAGAAACAAAAATACAAATTCTACACTAACTTTTCCAGAATGTAGAAGAGAAGGGAACACTTTCCAACTCATTTTGTGAGGTCAGCAGTACCCTATTATCAAAACCAGACAAACCATTACAAGAAAATGACAGATCGATTACTTTCAGGAACATAGACACAAATATTTTCAACAAAATGTTAGCAAATCATGTCTAGCAATATGCAAAAAGAATAATACATCATGACCATATGGGGATTATCCTGGGGATGTGACACTAGCTCAGATTTGAAAGTTAATCAATGCAATTCATCATATCAATAGACTAAATAAGAAAAGATATATGATCATATTAACAGATGCCAAGAAATTATTTAACAAAATTCATCGTCCATTCAACATTCAATTCCAGGTACATAGGAATCAAAAAAACTCCTTAACATAATAAGGGCTTCTACAAGAAAAACTGCAACTAACATCATACTTAATGGTGAAAGACTAAGTGTTTTTCTCCTAAGAATGGGAACAAGGCAAAGATATGTTCTCTCACCACTCCTATTCAACATTGTACTGAAGGTCCTATCCACTGAAATAAGGCCAGAAAAAGAAATTAAAAACATGCAGATTGCAAAGAAAAAAAATAAAATTGTTTCTATTTGCAGATGACATTTTTGTCTACTCAGAAAATCCAAAAGAACCTTACAAAAAAGCAACTAAAACTAACAGGTGAGTTTATCAATGTCTCAGGATACAAGGTAAATACACAGAAATCAAATATTTTTTCTATATACTAGTGATGAACAAATAGATATTGAGATTTTAAGAACAGTACCATTTACCATAAATCATGCCAAAAATGATGAAATACTTAGGTATAAATCTAACAAAATATGTGCAGGATCTATATGCTGAAAACTGTAAAATGCTGATGAAAGAAATCAAAGAAGCACTAAATACATGGATTGATATAACATATTCATGAATGGGAAGACTCAATCTTGTTAAGATGTCAAGTCTCAAAATTCATGTAATCAAAACCCTAGAAGGATTTTTTTGGGGTAAAAACTGATAAGTTTATCCTAAAATATACATGGTAAGACAAAGTAATTAGAACAGCCAAAACAATTTTGAAAAAGAACATAGTTGGAGGACTCAAACTACCTGATTTCATTACTTACTATAAAGCTAGAGTAATTGAGACAATGTGGCACCAACGCAAGAATAGACACAGAGGTACATATATATAGTGGAATACTACTCAGCCATAAAAAAGAACGAAATAATACCATTTTCAGTAACGTGGATGCAACTAGAGATTAAGTGAAGTCAGAAAGAGAAAGACAAATACCATATGATATCACTTATATATGGAATCTAAAATATGACCCAAATGAACCTATCTGTGAAACAGAAACAGACTCACAGTCATAGAGAACAGACTTGTGGTTGCCAAGGGGGAGGGGAGGTGGGGGAGGGATAGATCAGGAGTTTGGGATCAGCAGATGCAAACCATTTTAGATAGAATGGATAAACAGCAAGGCCCTACTGTATAGCACAGGGAACTATATTCAATATCCTGAGATAAACCATAATGGAAAAGCATTTTTAAAAGAATGTACCTATATGTATAACTGAATCACTTTGTTGTACAGCAGAAATTAACACAACATCGTAAATCAACTATACTTCAATTTAAAAAAATAAATTAAAAAGAATAAACACATAAATCAGTGGGACATGAGAGAGAGTTCATAAAGAGATCTATACACAGATTATGAATTCATTTTCAACAAAAATGCAAAAGTAACTCAATGAAGAAGGGATAGTTCTTTCAACAAATAGTGATGGAACAATTGGACATCCATACACAAAATAAACAACCTTGACTCAAACTTTGCATCACATGCAAAAGTGAACTCATGTAAACTGAACTCATGTAAACTCATGTAAAACCTAAAACTATAAAACTTCCAGAAGAAAATATGGGATAGCATCTTTGTGATTTGGAGTTAGGCAGAGAAACTTCTGTTCTTTTTTTAAATTAATTAATTAATGTATTTATTTTTGGCTGCGTTGGGTCTTCGTTGCTGCGTGCAGGCTTTGTCTAGTTGCAGCGAGCAGGGGCTACTCTTCGTTGCATTGCATGGGCTTCTCATTGTGGTGGCTTCTCTTGTTGTGGAGCACAGGCTCTAGGCATGCAGGCTTCAGTAGCTGTGGCATGCGGACTCAGTAGTTGTGGTGCACTGGCTTAGCTGCTCTGCGGCATGTGGGATCTTCCCGGACCAGGGCTTGAATCCACGTCCCCTGCATTGGCAGGCATACTCTTAACCACTGTGCCACCAGGGAAGTCCCCAAAACTTCGGTTCTTTTAACAATATTGTTAAGAAAATGAAAAGACAAGCCACAGGCTGAGAAAAAATATTTGCAAAACACGTATCTGACAAAGGATGCAAACATTGTATCCAGAATATATTAAAAAAATTTTTTTGTGGTACAAAACACATAACATGAAATCTACCTTCTTAACAAAATTTTAAATGTACATTATGCTACTGTTAACTCTATGCACACTGTTGTACACTAAATCTCTAGAATTTTTTCATTTTGCATGACTGAAACTCTGTACTCATTAAACAGCAATTCTCCGTTTCCTTCTCCATCCAGCCCCTGACAACCACCATTGTACTCTCTGCTTCTGTGAGTTCAACTACTTTAAATACCTTGTGTAAGTGGAATCATACAGTATTTGTCATTCCGTGACTGTCTTATTTGACTTAGCAGAACGTACTCAAGTTTCATCCATGTTATAGCACATGACAGGATTTCCTTCTTTTTAAAGCTAAATACTATTCCATTGTATATCTATTCTATGTTTTCTTTGTCCATTCATCCATTGATAGGCATCAGAAACTCAGCAATACGAAAACGAATAACCTTCCGCCAAATGGGCAAAACATCTGAACAGACATCTCACCAAATAAGATAGGAAATAAGCACATAAAAAGATACTCAACATCATTAGTCATACGGAAAATGTAAATTAAAACCATAATGAACTGCTACTGCGTACCTATTAGAATGGCTTCAAAAAACAAACTGTGATTGCAAGTGCTGGTGAGGATACAGAGCAAGTGGGACTCTGACTCACTGCTGAAGGGGATACTGAAGGGAATGGTGCAGTCACTTTAGAAAATAGTTTGGCAACTTTATATAAAATAAACATACACTTGTCATACAATCCAACAATCCCATGATCTCTCGTATTTACCCAAAAGAAATGAATATTTTATGTTCGCACAAGAACATTCCCAAATGTGTGTAACTTTATTCACGATCATGAAAAACGGAAAACTCTGCTTATCTCCGTCAACTTGTGAATACATAAAAACTGTGGTTATCCTTACAGTGAAATACTACTCAGCAATGAACAGGAACAAACTATTGGTACAGGCAATGACCTGGATGAATCAGAAACGCATTATGCTAAGTGAAAGGAACAATTATTCTAGTTATAATTATATATGATTCTCATGATACGACATCCTGGAAATGTAAAAGCTACAGTGACAGAAAACAGCAGTGGTTGCGAAAAGCTGAGGTTCGGGGCAGGGCTTGAACACAGGAAACTCTTTGGTGGGAAGGAGCTCTTCTATACCTTCATGGTGGTCATGGTTATACAGCTGTATGTGATTGACAAATTGTACATAGGACTGTATATAGAACTATTCCCTATAAAGGGTGAATTATGTAAATTATTTCTCAAAAAACCTGACTGAAAAATTAATTGTTCTCTGTTATGAATAAAAAAGGCTGGAACATAAAGAAAATAAGTCACCCAGCATCACTGTTAGTGTCTTGGACTAATTCCTTCTACATTTCTTTTTTGTGCACCATCACCCTTTACCCTTTGCCTGCTCTATGTCAGCTCTGTTCTAGGCATTGTGCAAGTGTTATTTCATTTATCCTTAAACATGGTTATTATTTACAGAAACCAAGTGTGATGGTCAGTTCTGTGTGTCAACCTCATGTTGCTGTGAAGGTATTTTATAGATGTGTTTAAAGTCCATAATCAGTTGACTTTCAGTAAGGAAGATTAGCCCAGATAACCTGGATGGCTGGATTCAATCAGTTGAAAGACTAACAGCAGAACTGAGACTTCCCAGGAGAAGCAACTTCACCTGTGCATGGTAGCGTCTGCTCACGTCCAAGCATTCCAGCACGCCCTTCCTGGTGGTCTGCCCTGCAGGTTTTGGACTTGCCACAATTGCCTAAACCATTTCTTTGCTCTCTATGTCTCCTACTGGCTCTGCTTCTCTGGTTGATATGCCTGAAAGATACACCAGAACTCAGAGGCGTCGTGGATAGGCATCAACTTACTCAGCTAGTTAGTAGCTCAGTGGGTTCTGTCCTTTCCCACTGTGTTACTCCACTCAGAGGCGAGACCCTCAGGGACAGAAGAAAGAAACATTTTGACTTGCCTCTCAGTTTAAAAAGAAAGGAATGGCATCCTGAGCTTTCCCTCCCTCCCTCCCTCCTCCCCTATTTCTTCTGTAGAATCCCAGTCAGTGAATTCTCTCTCTGCGGCCCCTTATTTATTTTAAGCTTCTCCCTTCCTCTCTCCTTCCTCCCTACTCAGTTTCCGGCTTCCCCTGCACTAGGTTGACAAGAGCCCCTTCCCCGGTGAAAGAGCCACAGGCTTTCCTGCAGCAGGGCCTTCCAGAGAGGAGCTGGAGTCCTCCCAGCCAGCATCCACTCTCCTCCACCTGTCTCTGGCAGGCGACAGTGGCTATGGAAGAGGCTCCTTCCCTTGGCCTGTTCGTTCGGGAGAGAACAGAGTGGATGCGCCAGCAGTGACAGGGCTGAAAGTTCTAGCATTTGCAGGGAAGGGTGCGAGTTGGCTCAGGCTCTCTCAGGTGTGAGGAGTGTGGGGAGTCTTAAGCCTGGGGTTGCAATCACTCAGGAAGGGAGGCCGAGGTGGGTGCCGAGGACTCATTTATTTCATGGCTATGTCTAAACCTGTGTTGGGCAGTGAGGTGACCATTGCAAGGACAGAGCTGTGGTGACCCCAGCTCTTTTCTAATCTCAAGATCCTGGATGGTGGGGCACTGGGACTTGCGATCTAGTTGGTGAGACACCCACTCTCTACACCTACACACACATATACTTATCAGCAATCAAAACGCATGGACGGGCTTCCCTGGTGGCGCAGTGGTTGGGAGTCCACCTGCCGATGCAGGGGACACGGGTTCGTGCCCCAGTCCGGGAAGATCCCACATGCCGCGGAGCAGCTGGGCCCGTGAGCCATGGCCGCTGAGCCTGCGTGTCCAGAGCCTGTGCTCCGCAACGGGAGAGGCCACAACAGTGAGAGGCCCGCGTACCGCAAAAAAACAAACAAACAAATAAAACACAAGGACTAGGATTCCTTGTTCAGAACATGGGCATGTCTGGAATCCAGATCACATGGGTGACGGTTAAAAGGACCAAAGGTATTTACCCTGCAGAAGAGAAGGGGAGATGGAGACAAGAGAGACACCTTCAGATAATCGAGGGGCTGGCTATCTAGTAGAAGAGGGAGAGGACCTCCTGTATTCCCATCTTATCCTCATTCTTTAGCTCTGGAAAGAACCACTGGGACTGATGGGGAGAAGTTACAGGAAAGTAGGTTATGACTCACCCAACAGGCTCTCACAATTCTCTTTCCATCCCACAGAGGAATAAGGTAGTGAGTCCCTGGTCATTGGAGGAATTTACACAGAAGCTTCATGACCACTCATCTGGCCGACGGTAGGGAGGATTCACAGAAAAGGTAGGGGATGCGGCACCGTGACCTCCAAGCTCCCTCCCAACTCTGAGATTTTATGAAGAGCCACTTGACATGCAGAAAAGTAATTTTCAACCAACAAATAAGCTTTTATTTTAACTGCCTTTTTATATTTTCCAAAAAGTTTTCATGAACATGCATTGCTATTATAGTGAAAAAGATACATTTAAAGGCTCAATTTTTTTGCATCAAATCCTGCAAAAACAGATGGTCTGCCTGTGTCCTGAAGAGGATGTAATAATGGCATGATTGACAGGAAATGAATGTGGAAAGCAATCTGGGGAGGTGAGTTTTGAACGGGACGGTCTCGACCTTCACCACTCAAACCAAACTACTGTCAGTAGAGAATCTGATCTCTCCAGCTGGGCACTCAGGGCAGGCCACCTCCACGGGGACGGCCAGACCAATTCCCAGGCTGGGACCTTGAGGCCAAGGCAGCAGTTGAGGCCAGTGACCTGCAGTGACTTCTTTCCTTACACCGTGGTCCTTGGCACACGCAGTGTTCCCCACCTCTGCAAAGTGCGGCTCCCTCAGATGTTTCCAGGCATGCTCCCAAATGACCTGGGGCCTCAGGACTCTGGGCTGCCATACGGCCACAGCAAACAGTGCCTCTTGGGTCTCACAGCAAAGAGAGAACAGAGCCTGTAGGTTAATGCTTTCGCTGAAATTGAGAGACGTTTTGGAAATCCTGGTCAGTCCCGAGTGTCACCATCGCTTCAAGAGGCTTGGCTGTCCACCTTCTTCCATCTGTTTGTTCTCTTTCTGTCTAGCTTCTTTCTGGTCCAAATGAAATTCTTTGACTTGTGCTTACTTTCATGACTAGTAACCAGCATTTCAGACAGGCAGGAAGCCAACGGACACAAACTTTGCTCCTATCCTAGGTTCCGAGATGGTCCTTTGCACAGTATTTCCCATTCTAGGTAGAAGGTGGGAGGTGGAATAGGGGGCCAATATGCAGGTGTGCTTCGTGTCAATTAGCAACTTGCTGCTTCTAACTCTTCCTTCCCCGTGCAATGAAATTTCTTTGGAACAGGGCCAGAGATGGCACAAGGGAAATAAAAAAATTATCAGAGCTGGTGCTATTTGGGGGAGAGTTTCATGTCTGAGAAACCAAGTTCCCTCTGTGAAGCGACTTGGGCCACTGGCCTTGCTTTGTGGAGAATTTAGTGGGGCTGGACGGCAGGACACTGGCTGAGGGTCCAGAATCATAGAGAATTCCCAGGGACTTTGGAACACTAACCTCTGGCTGCAGTTCTCGCAACGGCTAGAAAGGAGAAACTTAGACCGAAGTCGTGAGCCTTCAGCCTTAGTTTCTTATTCTTTAATTGGCTCCTTATTCACCAGCTAACAACTCCCAGCATGCTTTTGGTGCCTCGCCACGTGCTCAAAGGCCCTGCACCCACCTGGAGGGTCCATACTTACAATCTTTTATTGGTGGGAAAAGAAAGGGGTTTTGTATGTATGTTAACCTTTTCTGGAACTTCTTATTTGTTTATTTATTTTATTATTATTATTATTTTTTGGCCATGCCATGAGGCTTGTGGGATCTTAGTTCCCCAATCAGGGATCGATCCCAGGCAGTGAAAGCGCGGAGCCCTAACCACTGGACCACCAGGGAATTCCCAGGAACTTTTTTTTTTTTTTTTTGAGGTATGCGGGCCTCTCACCGTTGTAGCCTCTCCCGCTGTGGAGCACAGGCTCCAGACGCTCAGGCTCAGCGGGCATGGCTCACGGGCCCAGCCGCTCCGCGGCATGTGGGGTCCTCCCAGACCGGGGCACGAACCCGTGTCCCCTGCATCGGCGGGCAGACTCTCAACCACTGAGAGGGAAGCCACCAGGGAAGCCCTCCAGGAACTTTTTAATGTAAAAAAATTTTTTTTCATTGAAATCACTGTGCCTATATACACCTACGTTTTTTCTTCTAAATAGTGTTCTCCACTACTGTCAGGTGAGACAGGAGGGGTCAGGTGGAGTGGGAAGCTGGGAGGACGGGGCTGGAAGAGCTGAAAACCTGAAACACGTAGGAGCCAGACCCATCACTTGTCACAGGTGGAAAACAATCACACGTGTGCCCAGGCCTGGCGAATGCACACGTGTGCGTGAGTGTGTGTATATATGTATGTGTATGTGTACATGTCATGTACGTAAGGATCGAGTCTGTGTCTGACACATTGTAGAAGCTCGGTAGATGGTGGCTATTGTTCATAGGTGCGAAGAATAGTGAAGATAGGATGAGTCAGAGGAGGCTTTGGGAGCAAATATTTACTTAGGATTTTTTCGTGTGAGTGAAAGAATCTCAACTTGAACAAGTTTATGAAAAGGAAGAAAGAAAAAAAGGCAGGGAGAGGGGGAGGGAGAGAGGGCAGAGGCGCCCAGATGGCTCGTGCATTTAAACTGTGGGATGGGCAGGGCTGGTACTGCCTTGGGGGTGATGGGTGGCATTCTCCCTCCCTCTTTCACCTCTACTCTTCCCCGTGTGCTGATGTCTTGCTCCATCCTCCTGTCTCCACAAGTGGGGGGACCTTGGCCATTGGCAGGTTTGGGCTGACGGACCACCGCCTCAGGACCAAGGAGGAAAAATTGCTTTCCCGTACTCCTGTTAGAAAGATCTCAGGAAGGAGCCGGATCTTTGCAGGTTAGCCCAGCAAGAGGGACATGCTATGGGCCTGTCTGGGGTGGGGAGAGGTCTGGGAGTGGCTTCCTCCCCCAGAATCCCATGCGCTGAGCAGGGGAGGAGCTGGCCCCTGGGAAATGCAGGTGGAGAGCAGAGCAAAGAAGATTCCAGTCTTGTCTCGCCCCGGTGGGTGCGGTTCCTGAGCTGGGCCTGGGAGCCAGCGAGGATCTGAGTGGAGAGGGGAGGCGGGCTGCCTCCGCTCAGGGAGAGGGAACAGGCGGCCGACTCTGGGGGCACCCCCATGCTGGGGGGACAGGATGCTCAAAGCCACCACTCTGACCTCTTTGTAATAAAAATCTATACATCACCACCTCGGCTTTTTCAGAAGATTCTGGATGTGTTTCAAGTTTCCCCAGAAACTTAAAAGCAACAGCGGAGGTGAATCCTCTGTCCCCTGACTGCTGGGTTCCCCTCCTGGCCCGGAACCTCAGGAGATGGGGACAGCTTCTAAGTGTTTGGAAAGTGCTTATTTCTTTCACTGAAGACATTCCTAGTTTTAAAAGTTTCTTTGCTTTCTAGAGCTTTTTTCTTTCTTTTTTTTTTAAAACATAGCTATTTTTGACAAAAATATAAATAATCACCGCCCTGACTGGAGAGACAGCTGCAGGCTCCTGCTCTGAGCCCCTCCTCTGATTACCCTCCACAGAGCCAGAGCCCGTCGCGGGGCCTGGACTCAGCATCGCGGGTGGAGGGGGCACTAACCCAGGGGCCATTCAGGTCTCCAGGTTTTCCACAAGGACACTCAGGACCAAGGCCACAGGAGTGGCTGCACAGCTGCGCCCCACAGAAACTGGCAAGTGGGTGGGCACCGGAAGTACCCGAGGCACCCTGGGCCCAGGACATGGGGCTGCCCCCGGAGCCATGAAAGTGTACCCCACTCACGTGGCCAGACATTGCTCTGTCTCCTCTTTTTCTGTGGGGGGGTCCCCCTTTGCCCTCTGCTACCCGCCAAGTGACCATCTCAGTAATTCCTAATTTATGTCGCTGTGTGAGGAGGTCTCAGTGACCTAGCTGGCGGCCATCCTCCAGCACTTTGGGCCACTGGCCAGCTGGGGGCTGAGGACAGGTCATGGGGCTGGGGGAGAGGAGCCATGCGTACAGGACTCAGCTTCCTGCTCAAGGAGCTGCCCGGGCCCGCTGCTTCCTCAGCACCTCTGCCCTCCCTCCCTCCATTCCATTCCTCCTTTCCATAAACTGATTCAAGTTGAGTCCCTCTCACTAGTGACAACAAATCCTAGTTAAGTCCTTGCTCCCAGCATGCTCTCTGCCCCAGCTCTCTTTCTGCTCCGGAGGCCATGCATCTTCAGAATAGATCCACAGCCCAACCACGGCCCCCCCGCCTCCTGCCCCCCATGTATCCTCCCGCCTCCCCTCCTGTGACTGACTACAGGCGACCACAAATCTCCCTCAGAGCCTGGGCTCTGGGAGTGCAGGGATTTCTGGACAGCAGATGGCTCTGTGTTTTTCACAGCCCCTTCCCTCTGGGTCTGAGAACTCTCTGTCTCTTTGGGGGACACTGTTCCTCACCCTCCAGGAGAGGCACTAGAAGGTTCAACCACGTCACCTTCCTCAGGATGAGCAGGTGGCGGCAGGGAGGGGAGAGGAGATGTCGGTGCCCCCCAGGGTTCTTTTCTGTCACGTAGCAGGGCTGGAGAATGCTGCTAACTTCATTTCCCACTGTGCCTTCCCACCAGCCCCCTGAAGCCGGAACCCTCTGCAGGAAGAAGTCTCTAGCCAAAAGCATTCCTGGAATAACCTGAGCACAGTAAGTACTTGGAAGATGCACACCGTCAAGAAATGCTCCCCGGGGTGTCTGGGCAACCGTGATGTGTCTTCGGTCATTATGCTGCCTCGAGCTTTGCGTCCTGGTTTTAGCAGTGACTAAAGTGAACCCTTAGGCACAGATGGCATTTCTGGGGCCTCGAAGCAGTCCCTGAGGTTGAGCATGAAGTTTCCCTGGAAGGTGTACCTTGCAGCAGATTCATTCTTTGGGGCCACAGCAGCATCAAGGTCCCGAGACGGCAGCATCTCTCAGTAGACACCCCAAAACGCCCCCGACAAGTGGACGAGGATGGCGGGCCCCAGGGGTCCCAGGCTGACCTGAGGAAACAGCGAGCGGCAAGGCCTTTCCATTGGGGTGTGAGTATTGGGGTGACACGTGGGGATTCACCTCCCACAGCCCCCGGTGTTGAATGCAGCACTGCAGATGCGGCCTCTTTCTGGACCCCAGGTTGCTGCTCCTAAGGCATCGGAAATCAGACGTTCTGTTGTGTCACCTACACCGCACTGCTGCTGAGTGCCAAGCCGCCTGTCAGATGCTCCCCTGGCACGAGGGAGAGCCTGGAGCCTTCCTAATTCCAAGCACGACTTGTTCATTTCACGCTATTAGATTTCATCTTGTTAGATGGCCTCTGCCTCTCGAGAGCTCTTTGAATTCTGATTGGTCTAATATATTTAGTTCCCTTCAGCAGCACATTGGATAAGCTCTCTAGGTCTTCAATCAGTTATTAAAGAGAACACCGACTGGGCCACGGGCCATGCCCTGAAATTCCCTCCAAGGTAACATCCGTTCAACCAGTCCCTTGTTACAACTGACCCGCTAGTTATAAGTTCTCCTAACCACCCTTACCCAGCTTCTCATTTACACCGGAGACTTGGACAAATAAGGACTCTATACACACGTCCCTCATCAACGCGTCTGGCAATCAGGAGAAGAAAATGAGTTTCATCTGTACACTTATTTTTGGAAAACCCAGTCTGGGCCCAGCACTCGATTTAGCCCGCAAACTCCAGGTTGAGAAGGCATCAGATTACCAAACATGTGGGCCTTTGAGGAGTAACTTGTACAAGCCTCCCAGGAGAAGGGGGATGCGAGGAAGCAGTGTGAAGGAAGGCAAGGCCCGCCTCAGAGAAGGGCAACCTTCGTAACAGGAAGGACACCGACAGCAAATGCTGCTGAGGGAGAAGGAGGGAGGCATCGAGGACCAGTCAGAGATCTGCCCGATTCTGAGAAACGAGAGGACACAGGGACTCGAGAAGCCACCAGAAAGGTCACATGGGTGTTTATTACATAGAAAAGAGGGAAAGGAAGAAAAGGTTTCCAAAGCCATAGTTCCGGGATTTAAAAAAACACAAACTTGGAATGTCAGAGAGATGCCATGCTTTCTACATTTATAATAGGAATATATAAATATGTACATGGAGATATGTACACAAGTTTTCATTGTCATACATGGTATTTTTCATTACATGTACAGTAAAGGTGCTCGAATTATGCATCTGAAAGCTGGCAGAAGGCTGGAGAAACTGGAACCCCGCTCAGTGCCTAGAGGGCGCTGTAGAGACCCAGCAGCAGTGGGCAGGTCCGCCAGTGGGGGCTGGGTTTTGAGGGTCTGTGGGAGCTAAGCTGCAGGCAGGCCTGGGCCCCAGGCTGCAAGGTTTGGGCCAGGGCAAGTCTGGAAGCTTCCCTAGTCTGTGGCATTAGAAGTTTCTTCCTCTCTTGGAACCGAGGAAGGCTCCAGTCATTGCCATGGGCTGGAAAAGCCCCTTGGCTGGATTGGATCCCAGGGGAAGCTTGTGGAGGTAGGGTGGGCTCCCAATGGTCAGGGTAGAAGTGAGACAAGAATGCCCTGGAGATCGGGGAGTAGATCTTGCCAGAGAACAATAGAACCGTACGGCGATTAATTTAACATAAAGAAGAGCGACCCAAACAAAGCCAATCACGGAATCAAAAACTGTAAATCACAAGTCATCCATATATAAATTCAATTGATAAGCAACAGAACCAGTCCTCTTTCTACGTATGTTGTTTTCTTAAAAAATGGCATCACGTACAACAGCATGGAGCTTAGCCTGTGAAGGGGGCCGGCCAAGGGCTCCCTCAGGGCGCCCAGGCCACTTAGAGCCACCGTCACCCTCTCCCTGCTTGGAACATGGGCCAGAAAGTCGGGTGGACGTGACCTCTGTCCCCCTTCTCTCCTCACTGGTTCCTATACCGGGGCTGGTGGGAGGGTTGTAGGAACAGAAAAGGACCTCAGAGGACAGGGTTGTCTGCAGTCCTACAAGAGCCCAGAAGGAGACCACTGTCCCCTCTTCTCTGGGCAGACTCTTCTTGCCCCTCCCACAGAAGGCCAAGCTGGGGCGTGGGGCTGAGCACAGCCAGGTTTGGTGAGGTGTGGGTGCTAAGCCCGTGGACCCTGGGAGGAAGAGTTCCAAGACCAGGGGCCCTGGAGGGAGAGGAAACAGTGTGGGCATCTGGGCCTGGGATGGGGGTGACGACGGCAAAAGTACCACCGGCCAGAGGCCCTGCTGAAGGGAGGTGGCTCCTGGATGGGGCTCGGGGCTCCTCTGGAGACGGTAAGTACCAATCCTGAGTCTCCAGACAGACCCTGGCCTGACTTCTCCCAGCATCAAAGGGGCTGTGAGTGTGCACGTGCGCGCTGTGTGTGTGCACAGGCAGGGGTGTGCATGTGTCTGTGCTTCTGCTCACTCCAGGGTGAAGGTGCGGGGTCGGGGATGACCGTGGAGTCCGGACCAGCCTGGGTGGTTGGCATTTTGGCAAATCCAGACAGGGAGGAAGAGGGGTTAGGAACAGAGATTCCACAGCTAAATCAAAAGCGAGAGACAACTTGTACCAGAAATTAGGACACACAAGTGGGACCCTGTGGTCAACCTCCCCTCTCTGGGGCAGAATCAGGAAGGGAGAGCAGAATTGGGGGGCCAGTGTTTCTGTTTTACTAGGAAGAGTCCTGGCCTCTAAGTCCATGGGGCCGGCTACTCCCTGGCCTGGCCCTGGCCCTCGCCTGACAAGGCTCGTCCTCCAAGCCCTTTGCTCTGAGAGAAGTGGGAAGGATGACGGTTGCCCAAGCCCCTCCTTGTACCCAAGCTACAGATTTTAAACTGAGGCACAAGACACTGGGAGAGATGAATAGCGCTGAGGCTGGAACTCACCCCCAGGGTTTCAGGGGACATTCGGGGTCACTCTGGTTGGGGTTTCCCCCATCCGTCAGCAGAGCGGCTCATCCTGTCTCCATGTGGGATCTGGGGTGGATCCATGAGAATCTGAGCGTAAGCCTCCACACCTCTGTTGAGCCCAAGAGCGTTCTGAGGTTCTAAGAATCCAACGGGAAGAAAAGTGATGAAAAATACAGGACCCCGGGCATCGCCACCTGCTCAGGCTGACCTCAGCCTCCCTTCCCCTGACAGCCTGGCCTCCTGTCTCCTCCAATACACACAGAACCTTCTGCGGGGGAGAGGCTCCAGCCCCAGGCCCTGGAGAGCATCTCCTCTCTTGGACCTCCACTCACCTTGCTATTCCACCTGTGGAGGTGGGGATCCTAGCTCACCAGGTAAGTGGTATCTTTGAGCTGCTCCTCCGAGGCCACGCCCAGGACCTGCCTGGCCCACTCAGTGCCCACTGAGCGCTTGCTGAATGCATAAAAGCAAAACAGGGAGCCTCCCCTGGCGGGCCTGCTAGAGGCCAGCACAGGGAGCCCATAGAGACAAAGGCCAGGTTCCACGGGGGAGTGTGTGTCCGCGGAGGGTCAGCAACTGCCTCAGACTGCTCGTCCCACAGCCAAGGTCATGGTCTCTGGGGAGGGTCAGTGTGGCCGAAGTGGCGGCTGGTGATTTAAAAGTGTTCATCCACCTCGGATGCCCCTGTTGAAAGCCCTCTAAGCAAGCCGGCCAGAGGGAGTAGCAGTAACAGTGAACAGCCCCTGCAGCCAACAACTGGAGGACTTACATCTCAATTGCATATCCCCAGGCCGTTTACACAATGGAGGAGACTTTCTCTGTCAACACCACTAACAGGATAAAAACAGCCGGTGTCATTAAATCCTGAGGTGGGCCTGGAGCCCATGGCCAGCTTCTCCCAGGGTAGGATCCGCCCTGGCTGGGGCCCAGCGGCCCAGAGGGAGGTGGATCCAGGCGGAACTGAAGTGACCCTCACAAACTCACCTGTCTGGGCAGGGATGGGGGCTCACTAAAGAAAACACGTCAGGTCTTTGTTTTTTTTAATTTTAGAGAGCCAAGATGGCCCAGAAAGACCGCTGTCAGCCAGCCCCTTGCTTCCCTCCTCAGGAGCCCCAGGCCTTTGGAAGCCATCCTCCTGGTCCCGTGGATTCGGTCCCTCCTTTCACTGGCCTCAGGGCTTGGTGTTTGGTTTTTCTTTCTCAGATCTGGGTCCCTGTTCCTCCAGGGGGAAACGTTGCCGTGTGGCTTTCTTTCTTTCTGTCCTTCCCATTTGCGTGCCCCCTACAGCTCCTCAGCCCTGGTGGCGCCCAGACGAGGCTGAAATCACTGCTGTGCCTCTGAGACACGGTGGGTCAGGGACTGGAGCCCCTGGGCGGGGTCCTGCGTGTTGGGACCAGGCAGGTTTGCCTTCCTTCATCAAGGGAGCGCAGGTTTGAGGGCCGCCCAGGATGGTGGCAGCAGGGTGGCACCCTATTACTTCTGAGTGGGCCGGGCACTGCCCCCCGAGAGGACCCTCTCTTGTCACCTCAGTTCTGACATCTGAAAAACACCCCACCCCCTCCCATCCTTGCACACTGATATCCCCCTCCTCCGATTCCCCGGCAGGCTATCGGTAAGGGTCACAGGAGATGAAATGCACCCCACAGTGTCTGGCAAGGGCTCAGCATCTAGAGGCTGCCCTTGTCGTGGGGGCTGACACGTGGGTCCGAGGCAGCAGAGAGAGGGCCTCGTGTCCCTTCCTTACATTCCCTCAAGTGCAGCCCGAGGCTGGCTCCAAGGCCAGGCCTGCTGCTCGTCAGGCAGGGGCCGCGGGAGGGCTCCTGCTTGCAGCCTCAGCGCCACGGCAGGCGGGAGGGGTGCCGGACCGGAGCCGGGAGCCATCCGCCCCTTTGCTCCCCACGGGGAACCCGGCCTTCCCGGCCCGAAGTCCTGGCTTGGGCTCAGATCTTAAGATCCAGGTCAGCTGTGTCCACTGTCCGCAAGACACTCCCAGGCGGCCAGGTGGCTGATTCTTGCTCCGGGATCCTGCTCTGGCCCAAGGGAATGGCCACTGTGTTCCAAGTGTCATAATGAGGTTCTGGGAGTATCTCATTCACTGTGAAGTTCTCTGTGTGCCTGTGATCCCTGCCCTGAACACCCGTGGCCTAGGACTGTCCTACGGAATTCTGACTGATAAATGGCTGGACCTGAAATGCACCCTGGAGTTTCTGGACCATCACCCTTGTGCTGTACCACTGAGGTAAGCCCAGATCTGTCAGCAAAGGGCTGTGTGTCAACCAAGCTCTTGCTGGCCAGAGAACCATGCTTTTCAGCCGGCTGGTGTTTCAGAAATTAACTTTGGCCATCTAAAAGCCTGAGCGGCCAGCTCAGGGGACTAACAGGACACCAGCCACTGTTCCTTATCTAATGATGATGATGATTCTGAGACCATGGTCTCACTCAGAGAGAAGCTATTTTGAGCCGTTCCACCCGCCTGGCAATCCTCATAGACTCATTGTTCAGAAGACGGGCTGGGGTCCTCTTGGTTTCTTCTGCACGTCAGTTACCTGGAAAGGGGCTGCCTCTTGAGGCTGGTGTCTTCTCAAGTTTGGAGAAGCAGCCGCAGGTGAGGGGAGGGTCCGGGGACCGGGGGGTAGGAGGGGAGATGTCCTTCCAAGCACACAAACCCTGGCATGAAACCATCCCACACTGGGACACATGGTGACACTTGTCACTCAAGAAAACTCCACCCGTGTCTGAATGTGTCACTAAACACGAGACAGAAATTGCTCTCTCTTCTCTACCTCCTTAGCAGCCACCCCCGGCCACGCCAGGAAAATAAGATCCCCCCTCTCCCTGTGGGGGCAGTCCCCTCCTGATACCTGTCATCTCTCCGGGGAGTCAAGCAAACTCGGGGGAGATGTTTGGGGTGACGGGCCGTGGGCTGGAGTTACTTCCCTCAGCTGGAGCTGTTTTTATCTGATTCTAGGGGAGGCTCTGTGCTCTGATGCCGCTTCCTCGAGAGCAGCCAGCCGCCAGCCTGCTCTCCTCTTGGGCTGGAGGATGCTGTCTTCACACAGCAGAAGGTTCTGACTTTCTGGATAAAACCAGATCTGAGCCCACACCTTGAAAACACAGAGGCTGCCAAACGTGAAAGGAGCAGCAAAGGCCCAGGTTGGGGCCAGGAAGAAAGGAGGGGGAAGAGATAGACACTGCCAGGTGTCCAGAAAGTGCAACCCCGCCCCAGGCAGCTCATCAGAGCTAAGGAGTGGACAGCGGGGTAGGATCAGGCCAAGGAGAGAACCCACCCCTGAGTCAGGGCCAGGGTGGGCTAGGGGAGCAAGTGGCTGGAAGGAATTCTGTCTCTCCGAGGATGCCGGTTTGCTCTCCGGGCCACAGGGACCCTGAGGCCCACTTCCCAGCAGGACTGTAATTAGAAAGCCCAGCGGATGGGGTAGGTGGGCCACTGCCCCAGGTGGAGGGTTGTAGGAACAGAGACTATGCAAGCAGCGGCTCGCAAAGGGGCTCACGGTGGAGCGAGGGACCTGTCCTGCGGCCGACTCCCCAAGCCTTTGGGGAAAAAGGCCAGACAGGCCACTCCTCCCGCCCTGGCCAAATTCTGACAGAGCCCCTGATGGATAGGAAATGCCCCTTGGAGAGAAACACACCCAATGGCACAAAGTCCAGTCAGGCCAAAAACCTGGCTTTGGGCCAGTCCCAGATTTTAGCGATTCCTACATTAGAATGAAAAGGAAAAGAAAACAGACATGTAAATGTCCATCTTGTCCCTGTCACGTAGGTCTCCGTTCTCTTAATTTCTGATGGATCTTGAATCAGACAGCTTCTGTTGGCTCCCGGCTCTGTAACAGTCACTTACAGAGATGTCTTAAAGGGCCTGACCGTCCCTTTGCAACAGGAGAAATCCCTGTGTAACACCAACAGTATCACCTCCTGTGTAACACCAACAGTATCACCTGAATGCATCTGTTTGCAAGAAGGATTTTCAGAGAGAGGGCCAGCACCCCATACAATTTTGTTTTTTCTTTCTATTTTTTGCAATCCTAAAACCGCCAAAGCTCTCAGATGGTGACTTTTCTCCCATAGCTTATTTAGTGGCAAAATCTGACCTGTACTGAGGTAAGGCTATTTACAGTTTTATTGATCCTAATTAGTCTGACTATTCACATGTTTCTTTGCAGAAATGGTCACGTGTTTGATGGTGGTGAGCTGTTCCAGACTCTGCCGGGCTGTAAGGAAATGTATGGCAAACATCTCTTATTCTCCTCCTCAGATCCAAAATTTGTCATGTCAGAGACCCATTCGGCCCCAAGGATTTCAGAAAAAGGGGTGTGGACCCCAAATGGTGTTAAGTATGACGGGAAAGGCTGCCCATGCAAACCTGGGTTGGTAAATTTGCGTATGAACATCGGGCAATTCCAGCAGTTTCACCCCGGGAATGGAGCCACTGCCCTCCTTCCCAGGGAAACAAAGGTCAAACGCACCCAGGCCTGGAGATTTCAGGGGCAAGGAGGTGAGGGCTGCGATTAGGGTCAGCAGACACCTGCGGAGATCTGTCCCCCTGACAGCTGAGGGCACAGCAGGCCTTTCCACACTGGGCTGGAGTCTGTCCATCCTCACTCCCGCTGCCCCCAGGAGACCAATCTGGCAGGGGCTGGGGACCCGAAGGAGGTGTCCACTGCAGTCCTGCCCCTTGACGAGCCCTGCTCGTCTGGACAGGGCCACTGCTGCCTGGACTGGCGGCCCCTCGCGCCCTCGCAGTGGGCGGCGGGTGACGCGAAGCGGGCCGAGCCGGGGCGCTCCTGCCTCTCTCTAGGCATTCCCATCTCCATCCCACTCCCCACCCAACCCAGATGCTCTGTGTGTCTGCACTATAGGGCTTTCTGGAGCAGCGGGAGGAGCTGGTAGCCCTTACAGCCTGCTGAGAGAAGCAGATGCGTTTTCAAAATAAATAATATTTTTAAGTCCCCTCTTTCCACTCCAAACCCGGGAAGCAGCAGAAGAGAACATGTGAAGACCCCGTGCCCGCCTCTGCCTGACGTGGCCCTCCGGGACACCGGGCTTCTCAGTTGCTCGCCCGGGCTCACAGCTGCTGTGGGATGCCCTGCTCCTTGTAGCCTGTAAGGAAGAAGCAGAGGAGAGATGGTCAGACACCCGGTTCCCTCAGCACTTCTCCAGGCGGTGCCCCCAGACTAGAATATGCTAGAACTTATTCACACAGAGGTGTAAATGACTGCCAAGGTCATTGGCTTTTAACGGGAAACAAAGGGATGAATGGAGAACAGTGGATCTTTGGGTTTAGTGGGGGATATATGAGAGGAGGGTGTCTGCTGCAGATCTGGTGGGGCTTGGAAGGTTATCACTGTGCTCCTGAATCCACACCCCTGAAGCTACTGCACAAAAGTGGCCCCAGCAGACTGGCCTGCTGTGATTTCCCAACGCGGAGCCTTGGGAGAAGGTACCAGGCAGGCTTCCCCAAGTGATGGGCATCTGGTGCATGTGGACCGAGATGAGGAAAGAATTAAAAAGGAAGACAGCGTACACAAGGCAGGAGCCGAGTGTGCGTGCTCCATCAGCTGGACGCCTCTGACACTGGCCAAGGCGACGGATGGCTTTGAGCCTTTAAAACCTTGGTGATGATTATGAGGACATGGGAAAAAATTGACCACTGTTGCTATTAAGGATCTGATGCTAGTTTATTTGAGCATGAAAGGGTATTGTGGGTTTTTTTTTTTAAAGACATCTACTGGGCTTCCCTGGCGGCACAGTGATTGAGAGTCCGCCTGCCGATGCAGGGGACACGGGTTCGTGCCCTGGTCCGGGAGGATCCCACATGCCGCGGAGCGGCTGGGCCCGTGAGCCATGGCCGCTGAGCCTGAGCGTCCGGAGCCTGTGCTCCGCAACGGGAGAGGCCACAACGGTGAGAGGCCCGCGTACCACAAATAAAAAAAAAAAAGACATCTACTGAAATATTTAAGGGTGAAATTATAAGTCTGGAATTTGCTGAGTGGTTACCCCTATTAGCTGGTAACTCAGCCCACAGAGGAGCATCAGTGGACTCACATGTAGTTTTTCTCTTTATTTACCAGATATTCATCAAATTTAGTTGTTCGGGGTAGAGGAAGATGTAGGGAGTAATCGATGAAACCAGAGTGGCCATGAGTGGATGATGGTTAAAGCCAATATGTGTGTTTAGGGACTCATTGTACTAGGCCTTCTACTTGTGTCTATGTTTAAACATTTTCCAAAATAAAAAAAAAAAAAAGAAGCTTCTGAAAATAGAAGCTTGTTGACCAATTGGGAGAGGGGGTGTTTGTGTGCATTGGGGGTGCAGGGCAGGACAGTGAAGGGGAGGCCCAAGGCAGCCCAGGCATGTGGCCTGTCATCCCCCAACAGACTCACCTTGGGAAACTTTGGAGCAACACAGGGTTATGAGGCAGCATGAGGAAGAGGAGAAAAAGAGAAAGAGAAAACAGTCTGAAAACAGAGGCCAGAGGGACTGCCTGAGATATAAAAAGAGGGAGGATGCACAGTGCGGCCCAGGAGATGGAAGCGGGCTGTGGCCAGTATTCACAGGGACCAGCCCCTGCGGCCAGTGGCCAGCCCCAGCAGGCATGTGGACTTGGCTGCAGGAGCGCATAGAGAGCATCCTCCCCTCCCTGGGGGTCACACTCGGTGAGACACTGCCAAGAAGCTCTCTCCCCTTCCCTCCGTATCTCAGCCAAGGCCGCTCTTCTGCTCATCTCCTGCCCCTCACTCTTCTCCCACGCCCAACCCATGTTTGTCTTGAGATGGAATTCTGGATGGACCCCAAGAGGGATGGGTACAGGACAGGTTTAACTGTGACAACCTGAAGATGTTGAAGTGACCCATCCTGGCCCCAGCCCAGCTCTGTCTGAGCCACGGGGTTCGCCTTTTATGTGGACAGGAGCCACATATATAAAACCTATTGCTTTGGGAAAGATCCAGGTGGGGGATGGTAAACAGATTTATCTTGCAGACATCTTGGATCCATTGATAGTGACTGCCTGAAGCTCTGTGTTAAGAACATGTAAGACTATTCAGCAGAAAGTGTCATGATTGATTAGCAATGTCTGTCATGGGTATGGCAGTAGAGAGAGGCTCTCGTACAACTACCAAATATTTATTGACCCACAACCAATACAGGCTGTTGTTGACTGTTATTTGTTATTATTCATATAAATAGAGCAGCGGCCGTGTAAGTTCCTGATTTTAACTTCTACTTTGATCTATATTTCTCTGATTCCCCTCTTAGGAGGTTTTTCTTGATGGTACATTTCTTGATGACACCCCAGGCAATGCCAGGTAAAAAAAAAATCACCCTGTATTGTTATAATTGAAAAGTTCCCTTCATTTTCACAGGACGGGGCTGGAGTGACACCGGAAAGAACAGCCCCTTATCCAACTATCTACCAGGACAAATAAGTCAATTGTGGCTATTCTCTTCGACGTAGTCATCCTGGGATACACACACTGCACTGTTGCTCGGGGCAGTTCCAGCCCACAGCACAATCTCAACAGTGGCAATTACTCATCCTTTGAGGGTGGGCTAACTTTTTGGAGAAAGGGCAAGGGCACCCCTTGCTGAGATGGGTGAGCAAGTCTGGTGGCCAGGTGGGGTAAGTGGGTAGCGGTGAGGTGTGTTGGGTTTTCTGGTGCAGCCCTCAAGTCCATCCCCCAAACAGTGTTCTAAAAAGTCTGACACAAAGACAGCATCCCTGGAACCAAGGAGGTGACCCACAGTGAAAGCTTGGATCAGGGCGGGGGGGGAGAGGGTAGGAAGGGTGGGGAGGTGGGTTCCAGCACTTGATTAGCCTGGCGCCAAATACGGCCCCCGACACCAGCCACAGAAGAGGAATTTCTGCTGAGTCAACAGCTAGGGTGGTGGAAGATGAGGAAGCGACAGACCCCCATCTGCCCTTCTCGGGTCTCTGTTTCCTCCTTCAGGAGGTGATAAGGGGAGTTCTTGAAGCTGTCTCTAAGATCCAGACCCCTGTGGGTCCCGGTATCAAGCATGACCAAAACAAGAAAACCAGAAAGCTCTCGGGATCAGATTAGGCATCAGCACATTTATTGAGACCCACCCTGTGACACAGGCTTGTGCCGCTGTAACAGGAAATTTCCTTACTAACATGCCCCAGTGCCTGGCCAGACAGTTGTGTGATGAGGAGATGATGTAGTAAGAGGGGTCGGGGCTCCTATTGGGTGGAGATGGGGCAGCCATCACAGGCTTTCCATCTGCCGCTGAGGAAGCCTCTGAGAGCAGAGGCCCCTTCCAGTTTCCAAGTGGGACCAAGGTCAGGAGCTTACAACAGGCCTCTCGGGAAGCACCCAACTCCCCCTGGGAAATTGTCAGACTTGGCTTCTCAGGACTCACAGGATGACAGGCAGCACTTCTGTCCAATTAGCGATGTTCTGCACCCCTCCCCACAAATGCAAGTGGTCCGTGGACAGGCCCATGGGGCGGGGCTCCCATGAGGGGCCTGCCTTGGTCTCTGCCTGCTCTGCCCACTTTCCGACATCCTCCCTGACAGCAGCCCCTGCCCTGAGAGCAGCTCTCCACAGCAAGGAAGGACGACTCCTCAGTGTCCCCCTCCCTCTTCTCTGGCTGCCCCTGTCTCCCAGCTCTAACTTTGGGATGCCCTGGCAGTCCAGCGTCCCAGGCAGGGGAGGAGCTGCTTCCAAGCAGCCTGTCTGACCAATCTACGGGCTCTGCCGAGCTTGCTCATGCTCAGGGACCTGCATTTTCTCCGGCCTGGTGGCTTACTTGGTCACTGACCCGAGCCTTGCTGGGCCCTGGCATCTGTGTGTGCCCTGAATCTTGGGTCCTCACAGGATCTTGAACTCAGACTGGGTCAACTAGGAATCATTCTAGATCGTTCTAGAGCCCCTGGCCCCTGGGCTTCCCCTCCTGCTTCTGCTGTCCTTACCTGGCACAGCTCACCTCTGGCATTGACATTCCACCTGTCAATGGTTTTGTCAGGTGTAGGACACAGTAGGAGGGTGGGGTGTGGGGAGAAGGGCAAAGTGCCTGAGGAGACGTGGTCCTTGTTAGGACCTGAGGCCTAGTGAGGTAGACGGGACGTGTGACAATACAGGGACATGCACAGGGGCACAGGGTGACGAGTACGGCTGCTTAAAATATGTGTCTGTTTTAAGATCTCACTAGGTTATTTTTAAAATGTTAATCAAGTCTTCTCTGGTAGTTTTGTGTCGGGATCAAGTTTGTGTTAAGTGACTGGTGAAGGTCCACTGCATACAAATTAGGAAGAGTAAGGCTTTAGCATCAAGGAACAAAGAGCTTAGTTTAAAAGAAGTTGAAATTAGGCTGTTCTAGTTGTAGAAAAAGTTACAGTGTTTCCTGAGGGCAAACATACCCAGTGGGCTTTTCCTTCTGTCTGGAAACGGCATGCTGGGGGCACAGGGGACCTGAGCTGACGCGGGCCACACCCCTGCTACCGCGGTTGTCAGCAGGACTGTTTCTGAGCTGAACGGGGGCTCCCTCCCTCCCTTATTCACGCCCTTCCCCTCCGGCTCAGGCCCCTCAGATTCCCTGCAGGCCTCGGGGCTGGGCGTGCGGGGTGGGTCCCGGAGGCAGATCGCCCTGCGAAGCCCCCATGCCCCGAAGCATCACAAACACCCAGACCACCCTGGCCCCTGCCCCTCCCCCCGCTCTGCTCCCCGCATGCCGGCCCGCTCCAGCGGTTACTCACTGGCGAGGATGACCATGTCCATGCCCCAGAAGATGCTCATAATCCAGCCCACCATGACGATGGCCGTGAGCATCTGGATGAGGGCCGCAGCGATGTTCAGCCAGAAGACGCAGCACACGTGCCTGTCCGGGAGGTCAGTGCGGGCGCCACACAGCACGGTGAAGGCCGAGACGAACGTCCCTGTGAGAGGCCGGAGGGGACAGCCTCCTGAGGGCGCTGGGAGACACAGCGGCACGTGCGCTCATCACTAGCGCACATCACAGCGGCACGTGCGCTCATCACATGAACTAGCGGTTCACCCTCCGGGAGCTCCGAGAGAGCGACCTGGGTGGCACCTTCCGGCTCAGGCCACCTCTGCTGCCCATACTAGAGATGCCAATGTCCCAGCCTGGAGGAGGCATGGCCGGGGGATGCCAAGGACCCAGCACAGTCCTGAGGCCTCTGGGGGAACACAGAGGCCACAGGACAATTGGTCCCTGCCATTAAGGAACGATGGTGCAGCCACTTGCAAGGACAACAGACAGCGGGTGGAAAGGGCACCGACCTCGTGCGGCAAAGATCCTTAGGGCCTAGCAGTTCAGAGGTAGGAGCTGCTGCCGCTGAGGTGACACAGAAGCCACCCACAGGGTAAATTCAGGAAATGACCCCCGGCACACACGCTGATGGCGGGTGCCAGCAGAGGGGAGAGAGCACAGGCCAGGGCATATCCTGAGGGGGCTCCCCCAAGCACCCCAGACCTGAAAGGGGAAGGACAGAGAGCCCGAGATTTACTGGGCAGCCACAAAGCACAGAGCAACGTGGTGGGTGTGTCCACGGTCTTTACCTCGTCCCAAACTTCCCAGAGCCCTGCGGGTACTATTGCTGCATTTCCTGACATTTCTCTCCAGCCAGGCTTTTATCTACACAGGCTCGGAGCCCCTCAATGACCCTGCAAGGCAGCTGGCCTTCCTTTTATTTGTATGAGTTTCCTATGGCTGTTGTAACAAGTTACCACAAACTTAGTGGCTTAAAACAACGCAATTCTGGAGATGAGA
This sequence comes from Delphinus delphis, assembly GCF_949987515.2. NCBI lineage: Eukaryota > Metazoa > Chordata > Mammalia > Artiodactyla > Delphinidae > Delphinus > Delphinus delphis. The sequence continues at coordinate 161,126,603 of NC_082683.1, forward strand.
AGTCTGAAACGGGTCCTCAGGGCTGGGTCCTTTCTGGAGGCTCTGGGGGACCGGAGGTTCCCTGGCCTTTTCCAGCTTCTTGAGGCTGCCTGCACTCCTTGGCTCGTGGCTGTGTCGTCAAAGCCAGGAGCTGCACTTCTCTCCTCTCTGACCTCAGCTTCCATCCTTACATCTTCTCTCTCTGACTCTGATCCTCCTGTCTCCCTCTTATAAGGACCCTTGTGATTCCATTGGGCCCACCGGATAATCCAGGGTAATTCCCACATTTTAAGACCCTTAACTTAGTTACATCTGCAAAGTCCTTTTTACCAGGTAAGGTACCATATTTGCAGGTTCTGGGGACCAGGGTATGGACATCTTTGGCGGGGGGTGGCATCCTTCTGCCCACCACACTAGCTTACATATTGTATTAACCAGGTGTTTCTGATGCTTTGATATCTGGGGCCTTGCTGACCCTGGAGAGAACCCCTCCCAGAGCTAGCCAAGTCCTAGAGATACTAAATGACTTTCTTACACAAGCCAACCAATCCACAGCCCACACCCAAACTCCTCCTTTATGGACTCTCACACTCTGGGTCACTCCCCCCTACCCTAATCACCCAGAGCCAGGTACCAGACCACTAGGGCAGCCCCTACACCCCAGAGACCACTGAAATGATTCAAACTAGCCAATCCTAAACCTGCTTACCCTGTGTTGCCGTTCCTTCCCGTGGAAACCACAGTAAAGGCTCCTCCCCACGTTTTCCCCTCACTCCCTCTGCCTCCTAACTGTGCTTTCTTATTTGCCACCCCCAAAGTGCGGTGTGCCCCCTCCTCTTAGGAACTGTGAGTAACAAACTATCTTTCCTGAAAACTATTATATATAGAATGGATAAACAACAAGGTCCTACTGTATAGCACAGAAAACTGTATTCAGTATCCTGTGATAAACTATAATGGAAAAGACTATGAAAAAGAATATATATATGTATAACTGAATCACTTTGCTGCACACCAGAAATTAATACAACATGGTAAATCAACTATACTTCAATAAAACTTTTTTTAAAAGAGGAATGTTAAAGAGAAAAAAAACTATCTTTTCAGTGGCCATGATTTCCTGATCTGTTGGCCTCACCATACCTAACTAATAATAAAACCTACATTTTAAAGCACGCACACACACACAATCAAGAGTTAAGTATCTTATCCAAGGTCACACTCACAGGTGGGCATTGACCCCACCGCTGTCTGACGCGGATGGCCATGCTCTGTCATCCTGACGTCACAGGTGAAGTGACCTGGGAGAGCGGGTCCAGATGAGAACGCAAGCCACTTGGGAAATCAGCCCATGATTCTCACGTTCCTACTTCTCATACTTCCTGCTCCTTGAGGAAGCTGCTCGGCAGGCGGGGATTGGGGTGGACGGAGTGGGGGGAGCTTTGATTCCCCTCCCTCTCTGCACCCTGGTTGCTGGTCCTTCTTTCCCCAAACTTGGTGGCTCCTACTGGCTTCCTAATGTGGCCTTTCCCTCAGCCCACACACTCGTGCCTCAGATCCAAGGCCGACCCCTGAGTCCACCAGGCTGATTTCTGATCCCAACCCTGCCCCGTCCTCCTCTTCATCCGAACAACTGCCACTGCTTGTGAGTGTTTCTGCCTCCTGAGCTACTGAGAACTCCTCTGAGGTCCCAGGTGGCATTCCATCCACCTTTCTGCCCCCAGCCCAGCACAGCGCCTGGTGAACAGCAGGTGGGATACGGGGACCCAAAGAAATGCAACCCGTGTGAAGTTCATCCTCAGACCACCTGCATCATCGCCTGCAGTATTTGTTTAAAATGCAGATGGCTGGGTGTCCGTCTGAGAGCTGGATGTCTAAGGGGTGGCCCAGGAATCTGCATTTCTAAGCAAGTTTCTCCTTCCACTCAAATAATGATAATGCTCACTAAAGTGTAATTACCAAGGGTTCAAGATCAACCAAACAGATTCAAGATCAAGATTCAAGTCTAAAGAGCCCCTCTGTGTTCCTGACGCAGCGCCAGGGGTGGCCCTCTGGGAGATTTGGGGAGGCAAATGCTGTTCTCCCACTCTCACCAAATGGACAGTCCGGTTTTTTTTGGTTTCTAAAATTTTATTTATTTATTTATTTTTGGCTGTGTTGGGTCTTCGTTGCTGTGCACGGGCTTTCTCTACCTGCAGCGAGCGGGGGGGTACTCTTCATTGCGGTGCTCAGGCTTCTCATTGGGTGGCTTCTCTTGTTGCGGAGCACGGGGTCTAGGCGCGCGGGCTTCAGTAGCTGTGGAACGCGGGCTTAGTTGCTCCACGGCATGTGGCATCTTCCCGGACCAGGGATCGAACCCCTGTCCCCTGCATCAGCAGGCAGACTCCCAACCACTACACCACCAGGGAAGACGGACAGTCCGTTTTGTCAGCAGGGTGTTGAGTAGACTGAAAGTGTCTGAGATGACTAAGACAAACGAAGAAAGCAGAGCTGAAAAATGATGGGGACACGAATTCAGGGCTTGGTAGTGGGCACGGGAGGAAACAGGACATAGGGACCATGAGAAAGTGTGCGCCACCATCCTTCGCCTCTGCTCGTGTATTATGCTGTGGGATATGAGATGAACACAAGCTGACACCATTAAAAAAGAGAACGCCACTGAAGTAGAAAGATGGTAGAAGGTGAACACGAGCACGTGGGGGAAATATTCAGTAAAATTAACACAGATATCATCTACTGCACACCCACAGTGTGCTGCAGCATGTTACCTTCTCCTAACCACACTATCTCTAATCCTTACGACAGTTGGATAGCGGTTCCCACCTTATAGAAGGGGAAACCAAAGCTCAGAAAGGCTAAGTGACTTGCCCACATAGCAGAGTGCAGATTTAAACCCACATCTGTCTAGTGTGGAAGGCTGAGTTCTTTTCAGTCTAGGAGGTTGCATCCTTACATTAAAAATTAAGGAAAATTATGGAAAACAGTATGGCCCTTCACAAAAAAATTAAAAATAGAGTCACCATATAACCCAGCAATTCCACTCCTGGGTATATACCCAAAAGAACTGAAAGCAGAGTCTCAAAGAGATATTTGTACACCCATGTTCAGTGCAGCATTAGTCACAATAGCTGAAATGATGGATGAACAGACAAGCAAAATGTGATCTATACATGCACTGTAATATTATTCATCTTTAAAAAGGAAGGAAGTTCTGACACAGGCTACAACATGGATGAACTTTGAAGATATTATGCTAAGTGAAATAAGCGAGTCACAAAAAGACAAATGTTGTCTGATTTCACTTGTCTGAGGTACCTAGAGTAGTCAGATCATAGGAAGAGAAAATAGAATGGTGGTTGCCAGGGGCTGGGGAAGGAAGAAATGAGGAGTTATTATTTAATGGGCACAGAGTTTCAGTTTTGCAAGATGAAAGAGTTCTGGAGACGGATGGTAGTGATGGTTGTACCACAATGTGAATTTGCTTAATGCCACTGAACTGTACACTTTTTTTGTTTTGTTTTTTAAAATTTATGTATTTTATTTATTTATTTTTGGCTGTGTTGGGTCTTTGTTGCTGCGCACAGGCTTTCTCTAGTTGCGGAGAGCGGGGGCTACTCTTCACTGCGGTGTGGGGGCTTCTCTTGTTGCAGAGCTCGGGCTCTAGGTGTGCAGGCTCAGTAGTTGTGGCTCGCAGGCTCTAGAGCACAGGCTCAGCAGTTGTGGCGCATGGGTTTAGTTGCTCCGCGGCATGTGGGATCTTCCCGGACCAGGGCTCGAACCCGTGTCCCCTGCATTGACAGGCGGATTCTTAACCACTGTGCCCTGTGGAAGTCCCGTGAATGGATTTATAATATAAAAACATCATTTTAATCTATTCAACCAGAAGTTTTTTAAAATGATTTTAGCACCCTTTCCTATGAAGAGGTGTTAATTACTTTAAATGAGTCTTACCCGCTAAAGAACGGACCCTCTCCAACAGCGACGGGTTAGTTCTAACTTATTGCATGAGCACCAACCACGAGCCCGTGCTGGGCCCTGGGAATACAGAGTGCAGCAGGAGATGGGGCTCGGCCGGGTCCCACTCCGGGAGCTCACATTCTGGTGGGGACACTGGGTCACAAAAGGAACAGTGACGAATCTTGTTTGGTTTATCAGAAAAGGCTTCACAGAAGAGAACATGAAGTGGGGAGAGGTCTGGAAAGCTGACGGGAAACGTTCAAGGGGAGGAAGAGGGGAAGTGCATCCCAGAGATGACCCAGTGTGTCCGTCTGGAAGCTCAGAGGGTGGCAGGGGACTTTGAGGGCACAGGGAGCTGAGCATAGGGTGCAGCGTTCGGGGCAGGGATGAAAAACAGGGCTGGAGGCGGGCAGGGGTAAGACTGCAGAGGGCCCCGAGGGACTTGCTGTGGGGCCCGACTTCCTCTTCTAGGCAACACGCGGCCCCGGGAAGGGTTTCAATGGGGAATCACAGACCAGGGTTTTGACTCCCAAGGGGAGGATGGGGCAGAAGGGGTGAGGCAGAGGCTAGGAGATGAGATGAGGTGAGGTGGGCAGGGAGGCATGGCAGTGGGGAGGGGAGGCGGAGAAGGACCCCCAGGAGGGGATGGTGTCCCGGGGATTGGGGGACCTGCTCCATGTCGGGGAAGGGAGAAGGGGGCACAGGTGGGTCCGGGTGTCTGGTTTCGCACACTATGTGATGAGGGTTGAACCACGAACCAGGTATGGAGCCCAGCGAGGGTTGTGCCCACGGGCTGAGCAGAGCCGAGCTGGAGACAGAGGCTGAGGGTAGCACAAGTCACCAAAGCGAATGATGTCGGGGGGTCATGAAAAGACCCAGGGGGACATTAAGCGGGGCCGATCCGAGAGGTGAGGGAGAGTGTCCCAGAAACAGAGTCTCAGGGAAGAGAAGCTGGTGGACAGGGTCACTTACCGCAGAGATGGAGAAGGGACAGCAGGGTCCCGGGTCTGATTAGGTCACGAGCAGCCTCAGAGGGGGGTGCTGAGAGGATGATGAGGAGAGAAGAGAATGTCAGAGGTTTGAGGGGAGAATGAGGTGAGGGTTTCAGAACACAGGCGAGGACCACTGTCTCAGAAGTACTTGGGAGAAACTTCAGCTTGTCTGTCTGCTGAGAAGCCGCCAGAGAGGGGAGAGGATGAGGACATAACCAGATAGAGGGTAAGTGGGTGGCGAGGTTCTCGATAAGGTGAGAAGGTGAGGGGTGAGGGGGGGGGTCTACAGCAGATTTCCCAAACCGGTTTGCGCATTAGAATTCTCCAACTGAGGTCCATGCAAATGCAGGTCGCAGAGCTGCACCTCCAGACCACCAAGGGCACAGTGACGTGTCCAGGATGGGTCCAGGGATTGCTTGTTTGAAGGGACGAAAGAAACAGTCCCCCAGCTGATTCTAACTCACAATCAGGTTTGAGAATCCTTCTCCGAGGGGCGGAGAGACTGGCTTCCTGGTTACAGAGCCGGAAAACCACAGAACCTTGTAGGAAATTAGTCCGTGATTCCGACCTTTCACTCTGTCCCACAGCATCCGCCACGTGACCCGGCGCTGAGTCAGTGGAGGTTACCCTCTGCAGCAGAGGCAGGGGCCCGGCCATAATGTTTCTGGGGGTGTCAAGGCCCGGCCAACACTAATTGGCACAAAGGAAAAGGATGGTAATGAACTGAACTGTCAAACCCCAAAATCAGTGTGCTCTAAGACACCTGCAACTTAGGCATGGACATGTGCTTTGCATGTCCTACAGGATCCTGAGGGAGAGAGGAGGGTGGGAGAAGCCTGAGGAGGACTCCACCCTCACCGCACAGAGATTTACGGCAAAGACCCCCAAGAACTTTGCAGCCATAGCCCTCTCTGGCCACCATGGATCTGCCGAGGTCACTGGCTTCCCCAAGGAGCTCAGGGCTCAGGCCCCAGGCGCAGGCAGTGGGGAGGGGAAAGCATCCCTCCACTTCCATCCTGGATATCCCAAAGCGTCCTGGGGGAGGGCTCCTGGTTCCCCCGCTCCCCCGCCACTCTTCTGTCAGGTGCCAGAAGTGGGCTGACGGTTTCCCATCAGCAGAGGGGCTGGCTCTGCTCTATAAGATTGAGCCTGGGGGCTGAAATCGTCCTTCATGAGCCCCGTCAGGTTCAGCTTGTCACATGACTCACGTGAGAGAAGTAGAAGGTTCTGGGCTCAAGGGGGGCTCTCAAGGCCTCTTGAACTCAGGGGGAGAAGGGCAGAGCTGTCCTCTGAAGAAGCTGCTCCCCAGAAAATGCGCTCCCCTGGGATGGAGACCAGTAAGTCCAGCTGGATCCCAGCCATCACCTGCAGCTGGCTCTGCGATCATTAAGATGTGCTACTCGTCAGTGGCCGAGACTTACACCTGGACCCCCTCCATCATTCCTCCAGGGAGGGCTGGTTGAGCACGGCTCTCTTACCAGCACAACCTTGAACGTGAGCTTCGGGGGACGGGAAGGAAATGTAAGGGAAGGCTTGGCCCGGACTTCACAGCTGGTTTGGAAGGGCAAGCCACACCGTACAAAACACGTCCCACTGCTGACTGTGTGTTCCAGTTCACAGCCAGAATAAGATAAACGGCAGACCACGTTCAGGGTCAAACTCAGCCCTGAGATTTCAATTCTCAAACCTGGAGGTGGGGGCATAAGAAGCAATGGAGATTGTGCTAAAAATACACCTTCCTGGGCTACACGAGCCTAAGATTGTAATTCAGTGTGTCTGGTCATCATCTTTTCATCATTGTGCAATCATTTCAACGGGAAATGGAAAAGGAAAGGAAAAAGAAATGACTACAAGTTCACAAATGATTCTGGACAAAAGCCCTAGGAAGATAGAATCAGGAGGGTTTAAAAGTGCCTGTGACAGCCACTATGGAGAACAGTATGGAAGTTACTTAAAAAAATAAAAATAGAACTAACCTATGACCCAGCAATCCCACTACTGGGCACATACCCAGAGAAAACCATAATTCAAAAAGACACATGCACCCCAATGTTCATTGCAGCACTATTTACAATGGCCAAGACATGGAGGCAACCTAAATGTCCATCAACAGAGGAATGGATAAAGAAGATGTGGTACATATATACAATGCAATATTACTCAGCCATAAAAAGGAACGAAATTGGGTCATTTTTAGAGACGTGGATGGACCTAGAGACTGTCATACAGAGTGAAGTAAGTCAGAAAGAGAAAAACAGATGTTGTATATTAACACATATATGTGGAATCTAGAATAAATGGTATAGATGATCTCATTTGCAAAGCAGAAATAGAGACACAGACGTAGAGAACAAATGTATGGACACCAACGGGGGAAAGGGGAGGGGGTGGGATGAATTGGGATTGACATATATACACTACTGACACTACGTATAAAATAGATAACCAATGAGAACCTACTGTATAGCTTGGGGAACTCTACTCAGTGCTCTGTGGTACCTAAATGGGAAGGAAATCCAAAAGATAGGGGATATATGTATACCTATAGCTGATGCACTTTGCTGTACAGTGGAAACTAACACACCATTGCAAAGCAATACTCCAATAAAAATTATACTCCAGGAAAAATTTTTATACTCCAGTAAAAATTAATTAAAAATAAAATAAAAGTGCCTGTGGCCTAAGTAAGCCAGGGTCGGTCTGCAGAAGATAAGGCCTTGGTCCTGGATGGGGTCCTGCATGTTCCTTCTGTCATCCCAGCTCCTGTGGTTCTGATTTCTTAACAGACGGGGCAGAAAGGGGAGAGGCTTTTGGACATTGTGTGTTCACATGTGTTTGTGGGAAGGCACGGTCTGTTTTTTCAGCCTGATAAGTTGAACAGAGTCTGAGAAGGCTGTGCTAGGCGGGCAAGGAATGCACGCCAGACCAGTACAAGCTGGACCTCGTGCGTCTCAGAGAATGAAGGGTATCGCTGTGAGCCGAAGGACAGTCAGCCCAAGGTCCAAGGCTGTGGAGGTCTGTGAGGACGACTGTGTCCTCCTCCAGAAAGTGTTTCGTAGACCCAACACCATGCTTCTCATGTCCTGGCCAGCAAGGAACTTGCAAAGAGGAGACCAATTATAAAACCAAGAGAGAACAGTGCAGGCAAAACACGGACAGTTCTAGTATTTTTGTCATCCTGACCACCCTCAACGTCTTCAAAACAAATCTGCCTTGTTTCTTCGAAACAAAGCTAACTGCATCCCTCAAGAACAAAACAAAAAGGTCACATACTTAATGGGAGAAGATATTTGCAAATGATACATCCAACAAGGGGTCAATATCCAAATATACAAAGAACTCATACAATTCTACATCAAAACAAGAACACAAACGACCCGATTTAAAATTGCACAGAGGAGCTGAATAGACATTTTTCCAAAGAAGATACACAGATGACAATTTTCCAAAGAAGACATACAGACGACACACGCAAAGATGCTCAACATCAATAGTCCTCAGGGAAACGCAAATCAAAACCACAATGAGGTATCACCTCACACCTGGCAGAATGGCCGGCAGTAAAAGGCAACAAATAACAAGTGTGGGCGAGGATGTGGAGAAAAGGAAACCCTCCTGCGCTATTGATGGCAATGTAAATGCAGCTACTGTGTAAAACGGTATGGAGGTTCCTCAAAAAATTACAAACAGAACTACCATACGATCCAGCAATCCCACTTCTGGGTATTTATCTGAAGAAAATGAAAACAGTAACTTGAAAAGGTATATGCTATGTTCATTGCAGCATTATTTGCAGAAGCCAAGGTAGAGAAGCAACCTGTGTCCATCAATAGATAAAAGGATAAAGAAGATGTGGTATGTGTGTGTGTGTGTATATATATATATACACACACACACGCACAGTGGAATAGTACTCAGCTATAAAAAAAGAATGAAGTATGCCATTTGCAACAACATGGATAAACCTAGAGGGAATTACGCTAAGTGAAATAAGTCAGACAGAGAAAGACAAATACCGTACGATTTCAGTAATATGTAGAATCTAAAAAAAACCCAAAACAAATGAACAAACAAAACAGAAACAGAGGCATAAACACATAAAACAGAGTCTGGTCGTTTGCCAGAGGGGAAGGGGTGGGAGAGGAAAGAAATAGGTGAGGGAGATTAAGAGTGACAAACTTCCAGGTACAAAATACATGAGTCATGGGTATGAAATGTACAGTGTGGGTAATCCAGTCGATAATTACGTAATATCTTTGTATGGTGACAGATGGTAACTAGACTTATCAGGATGATCATTTTGAAAGGTACAGAAATATCGAATCACTACTGGTGTAACAGTAACTAAAATAGTGTCATAGGACTATTACACTTCAAACACAAACACACACGGTTGCAGAAAAAGAGATCAGATTTGCGGTTACCAGAGTCAGGGGCTACGGGGAAGGGCAACTGGATGAAGGGGGTCAAAATGTACCAACTTGAGGTTCGTTGTAAGATAAATAAGTACTACTTATGTAATGTAATGTACAACATGATAAATATGTAAACACTGCTCTATGTTATATATGAAAGCTGTTGAGAGAGTAAATCCTAAGAGTTCGCATCACAAGGGAAACATTTTCTTCTATTTCTTTAATTTTGTACCTACATGAGATGACGGATGTTCACCAAACCTACCAAGGCGATCATTTTACGATGTGTATAAGTCAAACCATTATGCTGTATACCTTAAACTGATATAGTACTGTATGCCAATTATATCTCAGTAGAACTGGAATAAAAATATATTAAAAAAATCTGCTAGTGTCTTTGCCCCATAGATCCTGGACCAGTGGCAAAAGGGTTTGTGAACTGTTCTCTCCATTCCAAACAGCACAAAGATCCCTAATGAGGTCGCAGCAGCCCATCAGAAGGCGGCTTAGAAGTGTGTGGTTGGAAGCTCATCATTTTAGTGCAGTAACTGGGGTTCCCTCCTGCTGTTAGCATCTCCTAGGGGCTGTTCTATCCACCTCTGATCAATTAGAGACAAGAAAGTGAATTTATTATGACTTAAACATTTCCAAGCATCAATTTCATGGAAGAAAAATAACGAAGGGTGGACAGATGGGCCTTCTGTGCTCCCAGTAAAGAGAAGGTATATGGTACCCAGGACCACTTCACCATTAGCCTCAGCTGCTACCCCACACCCGGTGCCCCCTCTCCTCTCCACTCTCCTTAGTCAGAAAGTACCAGCTCAGGGTACCCTCTCTGTATTCCTCCCTGGCCCTCAGGCAAATGCTGAGGAGTCACATGGGGACCCGAGGCTTGAGGAGCTTGGAGAAAGGCAGCCAGGGAGAAGCCATCAGATGGATAAGGGGGCTTGCAAGGGAGACCTCGGCAGGTAACAGTCCTGGGTCGACACCACAGCCGTGGAGGGGCCTTAGATTTTCCAACTGAAAAGCCTCCGTGGCTTAAAGGAAGGAGGACAGGAGCCCCTCCGGCTGCCACTAATAAACCTGTCATCCTTCCATGGAGGGCAGAGAAAATGAGACCAGCTCCCTCCTCCGTCCCTCTTACTGCCTCCACTGTGACATCAGGCTGATGGTCCCGCGGAAGAGCAGGTTGACTGGAGCAGATAATTAATTTTAATGGCACTGGGCATTGCATCAGCCTCCCTGTGGCTGTTAGCACATCTCCTCTGCCCTCAGCCTCCCCTGCCACATCTTTGATGGGCTCCAAGATGTGCTCCCAGCCCTAGACGAGTTGCAGGACAGAACTGGACACCTTAGGTCTCTCGGGGGCCCCAGAGAGGCCCCAAGATCTCCCCGGGATCTTAAGCCTGAGCAGAAATGCAACCACGTGGAATTTCTCAGTTCCCCAGTTCTGAGCCTTGTCAGGACAGATTCTGGCTTAAACGGCAGAGGGTAAACTGAGGAAGTGGGGATAGGACCAGGAGGGCGGCTATGTAATGACCAGGGCTAGGAGTGTCCCGGCCCTCAAGAATCTCACAGGATGGTGAGAGAGAAGAAACCACGGAACACAACCTGTGTGGTCAGTCCTGGGGGACAGCGCAGAGGCGGGGTGGCCCCACGTTACAAAGGGGGGCTCTGGCGTCAGAATTCCGGCTGATCCCCCAGAAGCCTAGACAAGTGACCTAACGTCTCTAGACCTCAGTTTCCCCATCTATGAAGTTAAGGTAATGATAGTAGCCTGCCTCATAGGGATGTGAGGACTGAATTCATGCATGTAACGTACTTGGAACTCCCTCATGGGAGCAAGGGGAGGGCCCTCACCCCGACCAGGGAGACCCAGAGTCTTCCCCAGGAGGCAATGCTGGAGCAGAACCCTGAAGAAAAAGGAGTTATTCTCAGTGAACATTGGTGAAACTGAAGATCTCCATGAATCCTGCTCTCCTAGTGGCTTGTAGCCAATGGTACTACTCTTCACTCTACCTTAAAACAAAGTTTACTACAATTGCCGAGTTCACTATGTCAGCCTCACGGAGCCAGAGACTCGGCACGCATCCATCTGCCACGGTACCATGCACCCAGTAAACGTTATAGTTATGACAACTACGCAGCAAGCCAGGCCAGTGCTTTAAGTGAAATTACAAAAATAGTATGTATACTGTGCAGAGGACTATTTAAAAAATATTTACGCTGTGGACAAGGATTGGAGTGCATTAAAGCAAAATGAGAATTGTTTTGCCATGGCAGAATTAGAGGTAGCTTCTTCTCTTTTTTCAGAAACAAATTCTCTTTCCAGTTAAAAAAAGTTTCAGGCACCTGTCAAGATCCAACTCTGCTGTCCGCCAAACAACATCTTACTGCTGACAGAGAAAACCATGTGGCAGTCGAGCCAACTAGGGGACAGGTGGCACGCAGACACCTGACACAGAAAATAAATGATGCCATGTGACCACGTAAGGGCTGTGACAAAATCCCCGGAACTTCCAGGAACACCTCTGGAAGGCAGCCCCCAATCCTACGGCGTCTTTCCCACTTAAGCAGGGAAAGCTAGGCTACCAAGCTAAATGGGAGGCTTGGGCTCACCTGCTGGAAGTGGGATGAGGAGGATGCTCCAGGTTCCTGTCTGGAAGCCAGGAAAGGACTCCAGTCCCAAGAGACCTGGAGGAGCCACGGTGGGTTCATTTAGGAGGCCACACGACAGCAAGAGCAGGAAAGGAGGGGGCTGGGCTGAGCGGGTACCCCAGCCTCCCGGAGGACTGGGGAGGAAGGAGGGAGGGCGGCAGGAGGCCTGTGTGGGGCTCGTGCTCAGATGCTCCCTGTCTGGCTGGGGACTCCCTGCTGGCCCAGCAGGCACACCTGCTCCTTCCTGGAGCCGTGCCCTGCAGGGTGGCCCGTGTGTGTGTGCTTCCGTGACAGGGACAACTTCCTGCCGGGGCTCCTGGGACTAGGCTCCTGTTGGCTCTCTCCAACCAGGGCTGACGTTGCAGCTCACGGCACAGGAGCGTGCCACGTTGGCAGAGAGGGGTTGTCAGTTGTGGTCTTTATTTTGGAAGGAAGCAACTCAAACAGGCTCAAACGACACAGGGATTTGTTGGTTCACATAATTGGGAAAGTCCAGGAAGGCGGTGTGGGGCAGTGGTTAGGCATTTAGGCTCGAGAGTCAGACTGCTGAGTGTGATTTCTGACTATCATTTACTGGCTGTGGGAACGTGGGCAAATGACTCTGCCTCTGGAGGCCTGTCCCCTCATCAAACATTTGTACACCTATTGCCTCATCTGTAAAGTAGGAGTTATAATAATACCCTTATCCAGGGCTCTCTGTAAGGCTTAAAAGAGATTACACATTTAAAGTGCTTGGAACATACTAAGTCCTTAACCGCTGTATGCTGTCTGATTATTAATAAGAATTCAGGATTGGCTTAATTCCATGACTCGGTGATTCAGCAGGGACCCAACATCTTCCATCTCTGCTGTGTCTTCCATGGTATCAGCTGTGTCGCAAGACCAACTTCCCTCATGGTGACAAAATGATTGCAGCAACTCCAGTTTTCACATCTACATACCACTTGTCCAGAGAAGACAGAACATTTCTGTCCCAGTGTTCCAAGCAGGAGTCCTGAGATCTACCTAGATCGGACCGTGTAGGTCACATACCCACCCTTGAACCAACGATTTGGCAAAGAAAGTGGAAGGTACTTACTAGCTTAAGCAATTGGGCCCACCCTTGGAGCTAGAAATAGGGTCAGATTTCCCTACAACGCCCAGATTGCGTGAAGGAGGTGTCGATTTCTGAGTGAAAATCTTAGTTTGGGGGGGAAGTGAGAAGAGGGTAAAATGAGGCTGGTAAGTGGTCTTTGATGTTTGCTAACAGAAATGTGTTACAAATTCCAGCAGAGAAATGACACATTGGACCATCATTTTTTAAATGGAGGTGTGGTGATTTTAAAAGATAGCCCCAAATTCTTTGACACTCTTCCATCAAGAGGTGGGGTCTAAATTCCTTCCTCTTAAACTGTGCTCTGTGGCTGGCCAACAGGATATAAGAGAAGTAACACTGTGCTAGTTTCCCAGGTCAGGCCGTAACCAATTGGTACTTCCACTTCCTGAATCTCTACCTGCACACTCTTAAACCCAGCGGGCATGCTGTAAGGAAGCCCAAACTAGCCTCCTCAAGAAGCCACGTGGAGAGGTGTGTAGGTGTCCAGCCAATAGCCCAGGTGAGATCTCAGCTGATGGCCAGTATCTGCCACCAGAAATGTGAGTGAAGATGCTTCCAGATAAGTCCAGTCGCCAGCCATTGAGTCACCTTGGTCTTTGAATCTTCGCAGCTGAAGCTCCAGACATCATGGAGCAAAGATGAAATATCCCGTGTGTCCTGTCCAAATTCCTGACCCACAGAATTGATGAGCCTGCCACAAGGCTTTTCTCACACCACTAAATTTTGGGAGGTTTTGCTGGACAGCAATAGATCATTGGAACAGGGGTGTCACTGAGCAACATGTCAGTGGCGGGGAAGGAAGGGTAGCAGGAAGTGGGCCAGGCTGTTTGGTTCTTACAGTGCTCATTTACCACCTGACTCCAATCCTAGAGGGCCAGTTCTGCTTGCCCCCTGGGCACTGGGTGCCTAGTCCCATCCTCCACACCGAGCTAGGACAGCCGCCGACAGTCAGGGATTCAGTTAGGACAACACCACACTGGAGCAATGTTACTAGAAGTACTCAATACTGTCAAAACATAGGGCTGCCGGCCACGTATGGTGTGACCTTTGACCCACACAACTGGAGGTGGCAGCCGGGGACAAGAGAGGCTCATTTGCCCTGTAGCTGGGCCACTGTGACTTCTGTGTCTCCTGGACAGTGAACTGATGCCCTCGCCTCCCCCTCCAAACCCCCACTCCATCGAGGAGCAGTACAGTGGACCCCGGGGCTATGGGGAAAGAGAGAGGAAGGGGCCAGTGAGGAGGGGGTCCCTGAGGACCGTGCCAGGTGGACAGGGACAGACTAATGATTCACTGAGAAGGAAGAAGAGAGAACTGCTTCTACTGTCCTTTCTGCCAGATACGTGTGCTTGATGTGTACAGAAAGGTCCTTTCCCGACCTTCCAACGGCCACGTGTATAACCGTTATTATGATTCTGATTATGGATCTATAATGTATCGAGCATTCGTTAGAGGTTAACATTTTACTATATTACCTCACCCGGTTCCCACAGCAAGCCACGTCTTTATCCTCATTTAACGGACAAGACCTGGAATACAAGGTGCATTAACCCACTGTAGTCGATTGCAGAAGTGGCCCCAATTCTCTACTCCCTGTACCCATGTCCTTCGCCATGTGACTCTGCACCTCCGCCCATGAAAAGAATCTGTTTCCCCACCCTTTGGCTCCAGACCGGCCTTGTGACTTTCATGGGCCGATACGTGTGCTAGAAGTGGCACCGTGCCAGTTCTGGGCCGAGGCCACAGGGCAACGCGTTCCTTCACCCGCTCTCGTGGAGCTCCGGCCAGCCGCCATGTGAACAAGTCCAGCCTGTCCGCTGGGGGATGAGGCCACGTGGAGGAGACTCCAGCCACCCGGCCATCGTGGCTGAGAACAACCACGCCTAGCCCCCCTGAGCCAAGCCCACAGCGCAACCCACGGACTAAGTAAATGGCCGCTGTTTTAAGCCACTACATCTTGGGGAGGTTTGCTCTGCAGCAAAAGCTAACTAAACACCAACTGTGCCTGTTTTCAGAACCCAGTGGACGCCAGGAAAGGGGAACGAGAGGCCAGAAGACTGGAGGCCCTCAGCTCCATCAAGAGAACAGGAGGGAGGGGAGGACTCAGGCTTTGGCTGCAGAACCTATCCTGGGACCCGAGAAAGTCTTTTCAGAAAATAGCCAAACAAAATTGGTCTGGCTCCCCAGGGATTGCCCTCCAGAGGGACCACCTCTGAGGCAGCATGTACTTGCTGATTTCTTACAGGGGCCAAGAGGAGAATGGATTTGATAAACCTACTTATTTCAGGAAAGGACCAAGAATTAAGCCAGCTGTCCTGATGGAGGCCTTCCCCCAGGTCCGGGAGGCTGGGACTTGATCTCTATAGGACAGGGGTCACACAGCTGTCCCAGCTCCAGCCTCAGTATTGGTGGAGCTGGGGCAGCACCCCTGGGACGAGAGCTTCCAAAGGAGGCTGGGAACGTCCACCGTGGCTGCAGGGTGACTCAGCCGAGGGGCCCACGTGGCCGGGACGCGGAAGCTGTGATGCTCAACGGGGCAGATACATGAGTGGGGAGGGAGGGGAGGGCAGAAGCTGGGCGGTCTGCAGTTGGAAATGGAAAGAAATAAGATTTCAGTGGAATCCCAGTTGCGAAGGGGACATCTACATTACTACCCAAGGTGACTGGCCACGGTCAGTCCAGAGAATGGCTCTGCCCGAGCCGTTGCAGCTTCTCCGTGACCCGAAGGCGCCAGGCTAGGCTCAGGAGGGAACTCGCTAACGGGTGGTAAGTCTCCCAGCCCGGCCTCCTACCCACCAGCCAACTCTTCTCAGCCGATTTTGCTAGTTTCCTATTCTTCTCCCCGCCCACAAGCTGGCTGTCCGTCCGTCCGTCCGCCCGCCCCCACCATCGTCTCCGCTTACACTCCCTCCCGCTGTACAACCCACCTGAACGCTCCAGCTCGGAGCCCGGGTGGTGCCGCGAGCAGCCCACGCTCCACCCGGGCACCACGGACCTCCGATCACCGCTTTGTACTATTTGCAGGTAGATCGCTCACCACGGTGCAAGGCTTTCGAGGGCCCTGGCCTTGTCTGGTCCACCTTTGAGGCCCCTACGTTGCCTAGAAGCATAATTGGCACATAGAAGGTACTCAAGTGTCTAAGGAATCTGAATGGAGCACAGTGAGGACAACCCCTGGCTGGAGAGTGGTCCCAAGAAGTGACACTCTGCCCCCCACACAAGCTACGAGCCCTTCGAGGGGTGCAGCCAAAAGGTAAGGACGCTGACTCTGAACCCAGCCTACTTGGGTCTGAGCCCTGGCTCTGCCCCTTACCACCTGGGTGACCTTGGACAAGTCACTTAACCTCTCTGGGCCTCAGTTTCCTCATCTGAGGATGAGAGCAATCATCTCTACTGCTCTGTGCTGTCATCAACATTGTAGGAGGTGTTTGGTGCCTAGACCAGTACAGGGCACCCAGTAAGTGTGATGGAAGTGTGTGCTTTAACTATTAGGACACTAGAAATAGGGTGTGCATTTTACTCCCCTTTATCTTCCAGGCACTGGTGCAATGCCTGGCACGTGGCAGACCTTTAGTAAGGGTTTATTAAATGAATAGATCTCCACAGAGGCGTCAGCTAAGGCCTGAAGATCTGTGTGTCTACAGAACTGGGCAAGATGTGTTTGTGAGTTTCTACATCTCCACTGGGTTCCCATCCCACACCCTGACCCGCTTCTGTGGTCGGCACACAGCTCACATTAGAGCAGTGCCCTCGCGGGACCATCTGCCCCGAGAAGCTCAAGGTTACGCAAGCCAAGGAGCTGGATCCACTCTTTCTGGTCCCTACAGATGAGAGATGGCCTGAGGTCCTGGGAAGACGAACTGACTGCCTGCACGTGCTCCAAACCCTTGGGCTGTTTAGGAAAGGCCGCATGGTAACGGAGAGCAGAGTCACATCGTGGCCTCCAGCCCTACTTGGACACTCATCGCTCACTGCAGGACCTCGGCCATCACTTCCCCTCTCTAAGCATCCTCCTACTCCTGGGATGGTTATTATTACTGATGTTATTATTATTATGTTTTTTTTGCGGTACACGGGCCTCTCACTGTTGTGGCCTCTCCCGTTGCAGAGCACAGGCTCCGGACACGCAGGCTCAGCGGCCATGGCTCACGGGCCCAGCCGCTCCACGGCATGTGGGATCTTCCCGGACCGGGGCACGAACCCGCGCCCCCTGCATCGGCAGGCGGACTCTCAACCACTGCGCCACCAGGGAAGCCCTACTGATGTTATTATCGGCACCCAGCAGTATTCAGTCCCCAGGATGTTCGATCGGGGCACCACTTTGCCTTCTGAAATGGAAATGACGTAGCTTCTTGGGGGCTGTGCAGTCCAGGAAGTAGCTCCCCACTCTCCCTGCAGGCCTGGCAGGGTCCGAGAAGGAGACAGGAAAGGGACAGAAGCCCTCGGGGGACAGCCTAACAACAAGAGACCAAAGCCCTGTTGAGAAGGAGCTACGTGAACAGCATAAGGACTTTATGTCCCAGAGCGTCCCACACCCTAAAAGTGGACACAAACAGACCCAAGCGCACATCAAGGAACATGTCCTTAAAGAGTTTGGGAGACCATAGCCCCCTCCCCCGCAATGAAATGGCAGGAACATTTCAAGATATGTGAACCATTATTCCACACAGATAGTTGCCCCAAAGTACACGCTTCATTCCCTGAGATGCTGTGACTGTTTTGCACCCACACCGTCAGGACAGGAACACTGCAGCAGACCCTCAGAACCCACACCAGGATTCAGACTCATGGGTCTTGGGCACCGTTCACCCTGATGGAAGTCAGAATACTTGGCTCAATCGCTCACTTTGTTCACCTCGCTTGGCTGCAAACTGGCTCTTTCCAGAAATTAATTTCACCCTCCTTGGGTGTGCTTTCTGGGAATGATCTAGAATTTTCCAAAAAATGTGCTGCCGACCTTGAGAGCAGATCCCCAGGGCATGAGCTTTTTCTGAGCAGCAGCAGCCCTGCTAAGACCGGTGACACGCAGGACAAGAGGATCGCCCATAAATGTGCGTCTTGTAGGTGAGGAGTTATTTCATGTCCCAGTCACCCCCTCAAAGGCGATGGCGTCCAAAGGCAGAGCACACAAGCGTTGGGTAAACACAAAAGCCCGTTCCCTTGTGTCCCTTTCCGGTGCTTCACCAGTGGGGACGGGCAACGGCAGGTTTGGATGCTGGAGGGCAGTGGCCACCTTCAGCATCACCAACCTCATCTCTAGAGGTGAGATTAGAGCAGAGTCAGGCCTACCCTGCACTCCTAGACTCAGCACGTCATCTGCTGCAGTGTTGCACGCCACCTCCACGGGGCTGGAAGAAGTAGGTGCAGATGGAGAGAGGCATCGGCACTTATGCAGACACCCTGGTGGAATGGCAGGTACACCAGCCAAGGTCCTGGGGCTGGTCAGGGTGCATGGATAGTGCAACTGGATTTGTTACATTATATCTATATTTACAGTTAATGGCAGGCTCATGTCATTCTTGAGGCTGATAAATTGCCCTGTTGTTAGGCTTTTCTTCCAAAGCACTTCGAGGGCCTAATCGAGGAACATAGCTGCTTGGAGATGGTATCTCTTGGTATGCTTTGGGCTGAATGTGACACAAAGCCAACTCAGACGAGCTTGAGTGATGTGAAGTGTGTATCATCTCAGATGATAGGAAGTCTAAAGGAGCTCGATTGTGTCCCCGAGGGCCCAGGCTCTTTCCGTACCTGCACGGCCACTCTGAGAGCTGGCTTCAACCTCAGGCTGTACACAGATGGCTGCGGCAGTTCCAGAGATCTCAATCCAGACATGACACTGTCTGCAAGAATAAAGATAACCTCTTCCTGTGGCCCTCTTTCACACTCGAGGAAACATTTCCCTAATTAATGATCATTGAGTCGCCTGTCAGTTCCTGAGCCGGTCACCCATAAGAGAGTTGGAATTATAAGACTGGCTTGGACTAGTCATCTTGGTGGAAAGGATGCTGGGAGTCAACCTCCCTGCCCACCACACACAGCCTTTACCTGGGAGCAGTGGGCCTCTCTCCTTTCTCCTCCTGGGCACACCTCTTCCCAGGCAAACAAATCAATCCCAGAGACTACTACGGTGAGATGTCACAGCTAGACATCTAGAGAGACCCTCAGAACAATCACTGCATTTCAGAAATGCCCTACCCAAGTGTGCATCACTGATGAATGCATACACAAAATGTGGAATATATACAATGGAATATTATCCAGTCTTAACAAGGAAGGAAATTCTGACAAGTGATACGACATGGATAAAACTTGAAGACATTATGCTAAGTTGAATAAGCCAGTCACAAAAGGACAAATACGGTCTGATTCCACATAGAGACAGAAAGAATTGAGGTTACCAGCGGCTAAGGGAGGGGCAGTGAGGAGTTACCGTTTAATGGATACAGAGTTTCCATTTCAGATGATAAAGTTCTGGAGAGTGGTGATGGGTATATTCACATTCACAACAATGTGAACATACTTAATGCCACGGAGTTGTATGCTTAAAAATAGTTGATATGGTCAATTCTATGTGATGTATATTTTACCACAATAACAAAAGTCACTTTTGGATCTCTACTAGTCGGCAGCCTCAGTGAGAGGTGAGCCTTTACCGGGGACGTGCACACCCCGCACGGCAGCCACTCGGGAGCCTTGATCCTGTGTAATCTCGCCATGTCTCAATTTAATTTCATCATGGCTTCTGGCATATGGAAAGAATTTTTTTTTCTTCTCTGACTTGAATGCCTTTTTTTTTTTTTTTTTTTTTTTTTTTTGCGGTACGCGGGCCTCTCACTGTTGTGGCCTCTCTCGTTGCGGAGCACAGGCTCCGGACGCGCAGGCTCAGCGGCCATGGCTCACGGGCCTAGCCGCTCCGCGGCACGTGGGATCTTCCTGGACCGGGGCACGAACCCGTGTCCCCTGCATCAGCAGACGGACTCCCAACCACTGCACCACCAGGGAAGCCCCCTTGAATGCCATTTTGATTAAAGAGGTCCAACCTATAGGGAGGCAGTGTGTGAACGCCAAAATCAGGGCCACTGACCCCCCCCAGGGGCACTCACAGCTGGGGACCCCAGAACACAGCCTGCCACCCCATCCCCTGCCCCTAGTACAGCTCAGTCCCACTAACTCTGCTCCTGCAGCCACCCTGGTCAGCAGCTCCAGGAGACTGTGTGTCACTCACTTTAATGAGGAGCTTCTGAGACCTGGAGTAAGGACAGACCATCAATCCACCTGCCAGGGAGCGGCCGGGAGACGAGTCGTGTTCCTTCCTGTGATCTGACTACCGAGCGAAGGGGAGAAGCACAGAGTCAGAGAGAGCCGCTTCCGCAGCTGATAGATTTCTTGGAGCAGAACTCATTAGGTGGAAGGAGACTTATCTGGGGGCTTTGCAACCTCGGTAGGATATTCTCTTTCCAGAGATCTGAACAAGCAGGAAAATAACGAAGGTGGCAGCCCGGGAGCTGGGAGGTGGGACTCGGCCCCAGTCCAGATGCCCAGGCAGGCTCTGGGGAGCAGCTCACCACCAGACATTGCAAGAAGGCTCTGCAGATGTGAAAAGCAGAATTTGTGATCAGAGTGTAGTTCCCTTCAATATTTTAGAAGTTCAGACTCGTCACTATAGGTCCCAATTGCCTAAAAGGGGGCTGGAAACTGGGCAAGTGAGTAAGGCATGCCTTTCTGTAGAAACAGTTGGTTGTTTCTTTCCTCTCGGAAATGGTACTTTGGAAAATCTTGCCCTCTGATGGACTCCCAGAAATCCCCGCCCCGATCTCCCCAGCAGGGACAGTGTAGGTGGAGACTGGCCCATTGCCCCTGCCCCAGACTTCCCTGTTGCCACTTAGCCATCCCCCACTCTGCTGTTCCCCGCGACCCAGGGGCCAGCCAGGCCTGGCTGCCCAGTTCAGCGACCAGCTGCTTCTGTCCGGCCTCTCTCCCCGGCTACCCACCCTGGGTGCTCTGCTGGGGTGGGAGCCAGAGGGTGGCCTGCCGGAGAACTAGGCCAGGCCAACCCATCTCTCTGGGAACCTTCAGCTCCCAGCTGGGGTGCTTCCTAACTTTCTGCTCCCCGTCCTATGTGTGCAATGGGGCAGGGTGACAGCGCTCAGCCTCACCTGGGGCTCGCTCTGTGCCAGGCCTGTTCAAGTGCTCCGCCTGCAAAGACTCCTTCCGTCCCCACAAAAGCCCTGAGGTGGGCGCTCCTGGCAAGGGAGGGGGTGGGACATTGGTCACGGGCTGCTGATGGTGCCAGGGTGCCCACGCCAACCTGGCTCTGCCCCCTTCCAACCTTGGGCAGGTCAGCTAGGCCCTCTGTGCGTCCGGCCTCCTTCTGCCCCACAGGGCTGATGTTAACTGTACCTGCTGCACAGGTGTTTCAGGCAGCTTGGGCCGCCATAACGAAGTGCCACAGTCTGGGTGGCTTAACAGAAATTTATTTCTCACAGCTCTGGAGGCTGGGAAGTCTGAGATTAAGGTACCGACGGACTTCAGTTTCTGGTGAGAGCTCTCTTCCGGCTCTTCAGGTGGCTGCCGTCTCACTGTGCTCTCAGGTGGCAGAGGGAGCGAGAGAGAGTTGGCCTCTGGGGTCTCCGCTTATAAGGACACTAATCCCACCAAGAAGGCCCCACCCTTATGACCTTATTTAACCTCAGTTACCTCCTAAAAGCCCTCCCCAATACAGACACACTGAGGATTAGAGCTTCAGTGTAGGAATGGAGTGGCTGGGGGCAGACACAGTTCAGTCCACAGCAACAGGCCTGGTGTGATGAATAAGTGAGAGAGTACACACAGAGCTCCTGCAACACAGCCAGGCACACGGTCACACCTACAGGGAGAGTCTAGGTGCGTGACCCAGACTTGTACTCTTCACCCTGACTCTGTGACGCTCTCCACCCTGCTCATAACACGGGATGGGGGTGACAATCTATACCTGCTCTGGTTGCTTGTCCCCTGTGAGTGCTAGGCAGGCCTTTCCCTGGAGGGTTATGAGGTCTGCATCCCTGGGGTCCCCTGACACCCAGCCTGGTGCCCCCTTCCATCTCTCCGGTTCATTCACTGACAGAACCTGACTCCTATCCTCTTCTGGGCTTCAGGAGTCCTCTCACAGCCCCAGCTCAGGTGGACTCCTGGAGACGTTTAGATTCTGGACTCGAACAGATTTCTGAAGCCCGCCCCATAGCTCCTTCAGAAAGGTGCTTCCTGTCCACACAGGGCAAAGACTGGTAGACAGGAACCAGACTTATCACCCAAATCTATTAACCAATATGAGTAACACCCTCAATCCTGCCTCGGGTTTATATCAGGGACAATTTCTCTAATACTTTGTCCATTTGCTCGTGCTGCAAACCAGTTGTAGCCACCATGGCCCCTTCCTCCACTCAGCTCTCTCCATTCTGAGAGTTGGCAGTGGTAACATCCCCACCGTCAGCTCCCCTAGATGCACAGGTTTCTGTGAGGTCACCACATCCCTCACCTGTCTGCTCAGCTGTAATTTTTACCTATTTCATATCAGTTCCCCTTCTTCTGGAAACAGTGCCCATAGCTTCCTTTGGGGCCTCCCTCTCTCCCATGCTCAGGCCATGAAGTTTGGATGGGAGTGACCTTGGCCCCCAACTCCCAAGGCAGATGAATGACACAGACCTGGACGATCCAGACATTCCACTCCCCAGGCCACAGTGACTGGCTCAGAGATGGGCACATGACTCAAGGCAGGCCCTTGAGATTCAGTTCCAGGAGTTTGCTGGACCAATTGGGAGAAAAAGCCCTCTTTACACTGGAATTGCTCGTTTAAAAGACATTGTCAACATGAAGCACCTGGGAGCTATTGTGTAGAAAGAGCCCATCTAAAAATCAAACATAGAGGAAAGGAATTAGGGCCAAGAGCTGGGAAGAGAAACTGAGTCCTGAGACATCTTTGAGCACCTGGATCCAGCAAAACCTGAAATCCACCGTGCCACTAGATTCCACAGTTCTGTAAGGCAATACTTCTCTCTTTTGTTTAAGCCAGTTGAATTGGTTTCCTGACACTTCTAACTTAAAGGCAGTAACCCATCACCATGTGTTCCAGGAGCTCTATGTGTATGAACTCACATGACAACAAGCCTGTGAAGTAGGTACTGGTAACATCAGGTTGTTTGAACACAGGCACAAAGAGCTTCATTGACCTGCCCAAGGTTAGACAAAGAAGAGCCAGGGATGGCAGGGCTGAGGTACCACTTTGGAAAACCTTAGTATGCGGTAACTAACCAAGGTGGGGATCCACATCGCCTCATCAGAATTGCCCAGGTAACACGCTGTGCGTGCTGAACTGACTCTCGGATAGTTGTATTAAAACAACGAGCCAAACTCCGTACACTGCAACAGGCCCAGGACTCAGGAGCGACCTCCGTCCTGCCTGGGGCGAGAGGAGGAAGGTGTGGTCACAGCACACTGTTCAGGACTCGTGGTCAGGGGACCAGGGCTCTCTCCCTGCCTCTTGCCACTGCCCCACGACCTGGGAGAGTCCCTCTCACTCTGGCCCCCTGGTGTCCAAGTCTGTAAATTGAGACGCTTGGATGGCATGTTCCCCCAGGACCCTTCCAGGTCTCACTTTTTGTGGCCCTGGTCCTGGGAAACAGAAGAAAGACATTCTGGTAGAACCAGCACCATGGGGCCCACAACCTTCCTGCTCGGTGATGGAGCAGAATCAGTGGTGGGCGGGGGAGGGAGGATTTGAGCCTTTGCTCAGAGGCTGGGGGGGCCCCCTACACGTAGGCTTGCCCTGTGGCAGGCAGAGAGCGCCTGGGCCCCAGGAACCCTGCCCAGTGGCTGACTCCGGGACTCCGGGAACACGTGGAGGTTTCCCTGCCCACCTAACCCGCCTGCAGGCCTGCCCGGTGGGTGCAGCTCGTGCAGGGCATCCCCTCCTCTGACCCAGAGGTCTCGGGTGCTCTGCAGTGAGGCAGGGGCCGCTCCCGGTGCCACCTGATCAGCTTCGCTTTCTGTCTCCCGTGGGCACCTGGCCGCGCAGGGCTGTCAACCTCCCCACCTGGGTTTTCCTGGTTTCCACTGAAGCCCGGCTTCATGAGAACAGCACTGCAGACCCAGGATCTAGTCGAGTGACTAAATTTTAGGCTGTTGAGAGCTGTTACATGGATGTAGTAAATATGAGAGAAACAGACTGAAAACAAGCCCCATAGCTGTCCCTCATAGTCAGAAGCTCTCATGTTTCCGAGGTTTCCGAGGTCAAATCACATCTCAGTGACCTTGGCCCGGGACACCTGTGTTGAGAATGCCCCTCTCTGTGGAGGAGGGTGAGGGCAGAGGCCTCCTTGACGACACAGGTCACAGGTTCTCATGGCAGCCCCAGCGCCGCCACGCCCATCAACACGTATTCGCTATGTTTGTTCAACAGTGTCTTGCTGCCTCTCTGTCTGTCTGTCTGTCCATGCCCGTGGAGCAGCTCTGACAATGTAGGTTTTTAAGCAACTTTGGTTAACAGGGCTGGGTACACAGAAGTGCAAAGTAGGAGGATTAGGAAGGGAAGAGGTTCTAAGGGGTAAACAGGGGGCCACAACCCCCCTGGGGATCCACGAACTAGGACTGGAAAAAATTTACTTCTTTATTTTCACTAACCTTTAACTCAATTTCAGCATTTCCTTTCATTATAGATGTAGGCAACAGCCACCATAATATTAGCAGAACCTGGTCTTCATCACCAATAAGACATTTCCATACCACAACGAAGCTGAGAAGTAGATTTCGCAAAATATCACCGACACTTATTACTATTTCAAAGTTATGGTAATTAGACTCACGGCTGGATCTTCTTATTTAGTATATTAATACAGGAGCCTGGTGTTTCTATATACAAATTTGTTTTTAATATTTTGATAACTGTTTTTTTTTTGTTTTGGGGGGGTTTTTTTGCGGTACACGGGCCTCTCACCGCTGTGGCCTCTCCCGTTGCGGAGCACAGGCTCCGGACGCGCAGGCTCAGCGGCCATGGCTCACGGGCCCAGCCACTCCGCGGCATGTGGGATCTTCCCAGACCGGGGCAAGAACCCGCGTCCCCTGCATCGGCAGGCGGACTCTCAACCACTGCACCACCAGGGAAGCCCCTTTGATAACTGTTTTTTAAAATCATTCATTTTCTTTATAAGTCTATGTAGTAAATACATTAAAAATGCATTAAAATTATTTTGAAAGGGGATCCAAGGCTTTACTAGACTGTTAAAGAGTCCAATGGCACCAAACAAGTTTCAGAACCCCTGGATTTGGGTCTAATATCTCCTCGAGGGCTCAAACCTGCCACTCTTCAATTACAGACCATGGAAGGCCATTTGATTGGATGCTGGGTCTCCAGGTGCCGGGGAAGGAGGGAGCCATGAGGAGAGGAAAGCCCTCCAAGTGATGCTTTTTCCACTGGCCAGAAGGAAGCCTCGTGGAGGGAAGTGGCTTGGCGTCCCTGGGTAGGAATTTTTCTCCCGCGGAGCTCTCTAATCTAAACCAACAGCTGCTGCATCTGTTCGGGGTTCTGAGTTTTTCTGCCTGTTGGAGGCACTATGCTCAGACTTTTCTCTCGTACTCTACAGATCTTTATTGTATTTGCGAGGGTGCCTGCGGGCATCATTGGATGTTCCGACACTGCCAGCGTGCTCTGGATGAGCCCTGTTGCTAAGAAACAAATCCCAGAGGTATCTTTAAACACACAGCTCCATAAAAGCACATTCCTCCTCACTCGACTCCAGCGTGTCTTTTCTCTGGCTGCTTAGGTTAAACTAATAGCTGTTTTGCAAAGGCCTCAGTCTGAGCCTGGAGGAAAATCCAATGAACTGCTCCAATGATGCAAACAGGAGAGCTACTTGCAGAGCTTGGGGTGGTGGCCTTGGACAGAAAGAAGGGCACCACCCTGGCCAAAGTTGCCTGCAGGCTCTGAGCAGGTGGCTGGTGAAGGAGGGCCTCCTAGGAGGGACCAGCGCAGGCTGAGGGGACGAGCAGGGCCCTGATGTGCAGAGATGCCTCGAGGGACCCCCCCCACCCCATCCTGGGGGCTCCTTTGAGGGTTTCTAGGAACCACTGACCTCACCATTCCCTGTAGAGCGGTTCCAAGTTAATCATGCTTTAGACCAAATTCAACCACAACTTCTCTCCCTGGAAGGCTCCAGCCTTCCTTGGTGTGTCCACCAGACAGCACAGAGCAAGGGCTCCTGTGAGGGACACCACCTTCCCCTTGCAGCCCTACCCCACGCTTACTCCTATTCGTAGGAGTGAGGTGGGGCTGAGGAACTTGCATTTTTAAAAAAGAACCCCATTTGAGAAACTCCTGGGGCAGGCCCTGCTGGTAGCAGTCACCCCTGGTTCCCTTCTCCTCCAGGCCTGGCTCTAAGAACACCACAGAGTGCCACGGGCTGAGGTTGTGCCCCACCCCACTCCTACTAATCCTAAACCAAACTCTCAGAGGATGAAAGCTGGGATTTGACATTTAACAAGCTTCCCAGGGGATTCTAATACACCCTGAGGTCGAAGAACCACGGTGTAGGACCACACGTCAGCCATGTCCCCAACTGGCTATTGTGATCCCAAATTACTGAGGATCTGCTATGAGCCAGGCATTGTACCAGCCTCGGAGGGGCAGAGCTGAGTGTGAGGACCGGTCCTGTGCTCAACAGGCCCATAGTCTAGAGGCCCTGCTGGTTTATACAGCATCCGTGCTCTCAGCGCTGGAATGGGAGGGCTAGCTTCACCCCAATACAAATTCCAAGGATGATAAGAATAATATTTAATTTTTCAAAAAAGCAGTTTAAAGATAGACAAAAAACCTGAATAGACATTTTTCCAAAGAAGACAAATGGCCAACAGGTACAGGAAAAAATGCTCAACATCCTTAATCATCAGGAAAATGCAAATCAATGAGCTATCACCTCACACCTGTCAGAAGGTCTATTACCAAAACGACAAGAGCTAACTAGTGTTGGAGAGGGTGTGGAGAAAAGGCAACCTTCGAGAACTCTTGGTGGGAATGTACATTGGTGCAGCCACTGTGGAAGACGGTATGGAGGGTCCTCAAAACATTAAAAATAGAACTACCATATGACCCAGCAATTCCACTTCTGGGTATTTATCTGAAGGAAATAAAATCATTATCTTGATATTTGCACTTTCATATTCATCACAGCATTATCCTCAAGATATGGAAGCAGCCTAAATGTCTGTCAATGGATGAATAGACGAAAAAACTGCCGTGTGTGTGTGTGTATATATATATATATATATATATATATGTATATATGTATATATATATATACATATATATATATATATATATATATATATATATATATATATACACACACACACACACACATAAATGTTATTCAGCCTTTAAAAAAGAAGGAAATCCTGCCATTTGTGACAACATGGATGGGACTTAAAGGCATTATACTAAATGAAATAAGCCAGACACAGAATGGTAAATATTGCATGATCTCACTTACGAGTGGAATCTTTAAAAAAAAAAAAAAGCCAAATTCCTAGTAACAGAGAGTAGAATGGTGGTTAGCAAAGGCTGGGGTGTAAGGGAAAAGAAGAGGTAAAAAAATAAATTCCTTTAGAGCTTGGTAAAAATGTAGTCTTCACTGTGTTCCAAGCACAATTTAACACTTTATGTGTAATAGCTCATTTCGTCTTCAAAAGAGTCCTATGAAGTGGGTACTATTATTATCCCCATTTTGCAGATGAAGAAACTGAGGCACAAGAGGTTAAGTAACTTGCCCAAGTCACACAGCTATCACATGGTAGAGTAGAATCCAGGCCCTCAGCAAAATAAAGAAGTTATACCCAGAAAAGGATCACCAGGATTCATTGAAGCACACACAGAAAATTGGGGATCCCCGACTCCCCACATCAAATGCCCTTTTGCTCCCGAGCCCACAGAGGACCTCTCCCTCCCACGCCCCCATCTCTGGGCAGTGTAGCAGGTGGTTCTGCTTCTACTTATTTTTCCCATCCTGAGAATGAAAGCTTCCCATTCCTGGCAGGGGGAGCAAGGGCCAGCCTGGCCTTCCTGCACCCTGAGCATTGAGGAGCATCTCAGAAGGCGATGCCCCAGGGCAAAGCTCTCCACTGCAGTGCACACCTGGGCCTCCACCCTGCAGCAGGACAGCGGCTGCCAGAGTGGGCAACAGGAAAAAACGCTCCAGGCTCCTTCCCTCTCCCAGCTGCCCAACGGCCACAGCCGTGCTGCCTGCTACTGGTGCATTATTTTAAAAAAACCTCTAAATTAAATATGTATTCAGGGAAGAGGCTGGAGCAGTGCTCCAGGCACTGTTCTGGTTCTGATTCCCACTCTGGACGGGGCAGTGAGCCACTTTCTGGCAGCCCTCTATGCCAAATTCCTCTGGGCCATTTCAGGGCAAATAAAAATGCCTGGGAAGCCCTCTGAGCAGCCCTGGAAGGCACCACTACAAACTAGTCACCAGGTCATAATCAAGTCACTCCACCCAGGCTTGACAGCCAGGAACATCCCATGCCCCAGGCAGGGAAGCCCCAGCAGCAAAGGTGCCAGCTCTCCACCGGGCATCCACAGTGGGACCCAGCCCAGGTCACCCCCACCATGAGCCTTGCCCCAAGCTCCACCTACTCTAGAAGGGAGCCTCACGCCTCTCTTTCACACTCTTTTTCTTTTTCAATAAACTCACTTAACAAATAACAAGTCAGCAGCAGCTGCTGTCTCCAGAGTCTGTAGACTGGATAGCCCACTGTGTGAGGGTGAGACTGTGGGTAGTAGGGCTGGGGCTCTGCACCTTTCTAACTTGTGCAAACTCTGAACATGCCCTTGTCCTGTGCACACCGGGGGCACCAGTGTGCAGGCTCACACGTGCACACACCGGGTGTGCACATACAGTGTCTCCCGGGCATCGCAGTTTGGCTTTCAAGGAACAGAGATCAGCACTCCGCCAGACGGGGAGTCTCGCACATCCTCTGGGCGGTCCTGTTCAAATTTCCAGCACTACATAAATAATAACAGTCAACACAATGGCTTTCTAGTAATTCATAATGCCTTATGATTCATAATTCTGTACGATTCAAACCCCTCGGCTGGGCCCAGGTGCTCAATTAGCAACTCCTGGCACTGAATGCCTGCCCTGCTCACTGGAGAGCCCTCGGTGGAATTTATCTCATGCTGACACACTTCCTCTTTTAACTCCTTTTACTGGTCATTTCTTTTCCAAAACATTTTTAGTTACTAGAAAATCCTCTCTCTCATGCGTTCTGCTTCTCCCTCGATGGCTTTGTATATTCCATTTTCTGGGAAATGAAGTTTCACTGTGAAGCCCCTCTGTTTAGGAGCCAAAGAAATATCTAGCATCATTGATAAAAAGTCTGGTGCCACTGGGACCATCTACCTCTTCTTCTAATTAAATCTGCTTTTCCTTAACTGCTGGCATTCAAGATGACTACAAAACTCTTTCTGATTCAATGTCTTCTTGTTTTGTTTAGCAGTTAATATTGTTACATTTTGATTTCCTGTTATTTTCCATTATAGATTTCAGCATTTTAGCAGTATTGTGCATTAAATGGGATTTTTTTATTTTTGAAAAATCTGGTTAAAAGGAATAAAAGAGCCCTCAGGCTCTTCACCACACCTTGGGTAGCTCCAGGGTGTCTGGTCCTCAAAGGTTTTCTGAAAGCCAGGTTTAAAGAGACTGCAGGTCACTGAAACCTGGAGAGGATCATTGATTAGCTGAGACCACGCCCACAGTCCACCACCCCATTGGTTTCATCCGGAGAGCAGGCTGGACTCCTTCTCCCCTGACCAAGTCCACTTCCCAGAAGCCTCTCGTGTCGATTGCATTCTTTAGAGATCCAGGTCTCTGTCATAACATGGATTCTTGGAATCAGATTTCTAGCACTTGAGGGAGCAGCAATTGGTGGCTGACAAATTTACCACCTACTTTCCCCCAACCATATCAACCTCAGCCTTCAATGTGCAAAAATCTCGACAAAAATCATGTTTATGGAAATTATCACCATGGCAACTGTAAAGGTCTCACAAGTATTTTTAAAATAGCAAATTAACAAAACCCACTTATAAAAATCTAAAATCTGTTCCTTTATGGACATTAGTGAACACACAGATTCGAACAAATACAAAATACGTTTCATGACATGATGCCCAAAAGTCAGTAAAAAGGGCTCCTGACCCTAGATTAACTGGGGACAGAGGGCTGAATTTGTGAAAACAGTTTCCTTTTTCTAATAAAAGGTTGCACCTTGGATTTCTTCTGGAAAATGACACCAAGATCTCCTAGTGCAGAAAAATGTGGATAAGAGACCTGAATTGCTGAAATACTAATTTCTTACTTTCTATTTTCACATCACTGATATTATTACCTTCCCCACTCTGTAAGACTATTCCATTTTTAACTCATAGGTTTTTAACAGTTGCATAAGCTTCTGCCGCTGTGATTTAGCCTGGCTGAATCTCTATTATAAAATCTGCTTCTCAGAAGTCTGCACACAAATCACACAGGAGGAGGAAAAAAACAGATCAGAGGTACCCAACCGGAATCTTTTTGCTTTTTAAAAATGTTAATTGGTATGGCTATCAAAGGGGATCCTTTTGAGTAACTGATGCACTCATTTTTGGTGTCTTTTGTAAAGACTTTAAACGTAATAGGCGTATTTTGATGACTCTTCTCATAACAAGGAACCTTTGAGGGTTTTAACAACTCAAACGGTGGGGGTTCTTTTTGAGAGTGGAGGGAGAAAAATCAAGCCATGCACCTGACGACTTCGTTCTCTAACTGGTCTCAGTCTCCACAACGGGGAGGGCTGGTGGTGGGTACAACCAAAGGAAATGGGGGGCAAAATGCAAAATGATGGGTCCTCCAGAGAGGAACACACGCTGGACGGAGGTGGTGATTTGCTTTCAGTGTCTTCCATTTATAGCAGGAAGCGTGAAGAGGAATAGCTGTTACAAGTACAACAGCCTGGGCTGATGCTGCATCTTGCAAAATGATCATAGAGATCACAAGCGAAAAGTTGCTTGTGAATGGTGAGTTAGTTCTGAAAAGGTGGACGGTGTTCGGATTCATGTCAGGGGAAGAGGGGAAGAGGGGGCCGAGCGGCCAATGGGCAAGTAAAGACGAGGGGTCCAGGATGAGAGAGCAGCGCCTCCTGGGGCAGCCATGCTTCCGGCGACCCACATCTGCAGAAAGGACGGGGTGGGAGCGCAGAACCTGGCTTCGGCCGCTGGGGAAAGAGGGGCGGCGCACAGATCTCTGAGCCAGGCGCCAGGGGCCAGAACTGCCCAGGGAGGAGCTGGGGCTGGCGCCTGCCGTTAAACAAGAACGTGAAAAACCATAAAGGAAAACACAGGAAGAAGATCCCTGGGGCCCGGGGGCGCCGCTCAGCACCGTGTCAGGCCCCCCCTCCCTGCGCCGCCCCCTCCCCCGGGCACTCTTGGGAATGTGGCATCTCACGAGCACGAGAGCCATTTGGAAGCTGGACGCCCACGCTTTTCTGGCTCTGTGTACTGGCTGTTCCAGAGCTTCCAGGAGGAAGACTGTTGGAAACCAACTTCTTTAGGAAAACCGGGCTGGGTCGGGGAGGGGCGTGACTGCCGGGTTGGCGGCCGGGCGGCGGTAATGGTGCCAAGCTGGTGGTTCAGGATCCCACAGCCCAGCTGGGGGCGCTAGAAACACAGGTCTCTCTGCCAGTGGGGGTCAGGGTCTTAAGGCAGTGACTGTTGACGGAGGTCTGGGCAGGACCAGGAGAACCAACCAGTGAAATGCTGATGTTTAGCAGCAGAAGGGGCGGGAACGGGGTGCTGTCTGAGTCTCCAGAGGGCTGGGTGGAGGAAGGGGGGGTGCAGGATAGAAACCATGGTCAATACACAAGCCGAAGGGAGCCCGAGGGGCAACATTCCACCTCTCTGTTCCTTTGCTCCATCCCCTGCCGGTGCCTCCCATTGGACAACGCGCCTGGAGCAGGTGAGGTCACGGATAGGTCAGCCTCAAGGCCAGGGATGAATTGAGAATGGTTGGGGGACAGGAGGAAGGCTGTGGAAGCCTCCGCTCCTGCCCACCTCGGCAAGGGCAAGCCTCGTGCCCTCAGAGCATGAAAGCAGATCAGCCGGACTGCGTGGGTGGGACGACCCAGACAAGCTGCTGGAGCAGAGCCCCCATTCACTTCCTGACTTAAAGGGACAGGGTGCATGTGACCTTGATCTTATGTCGTTAACTATCTCAGCGCAAACAAGGAGGCAAGAATAATAATCTTCGGAGAAGTACAGAGCAGGGCCCATCAGGGAGGTGAGCGCCAACGGGCTGAGGGTATGGTTAGCGACAGATCTGGAATGAGAAGCTGGGATCCCAGATCTCAGCCCAGCGGGGGCCACGCTCCTTCCCAGCTTATTATCAGTCAGCAAGTGTGGCTGGGATCCTGCTCTGTGCTCTGCGCTGGACCACACTCTAGGGGATGACACAAAAGAGGTGTAGTTGAAGAGACAAGTCGAACCCATGTGATAGATTAGAAAACCCAAAGTTAGAGCAGCAGGTAGGCCAGATAATCCAAAAGAGTAAATAAATGCTCAGTTTTAAGGCATATTCTACCCATCACCCTATCCCCTACCACCAGTCAGTTTTCATTGTCTTCAGACTTATGCTAAGAACCACGTGCATTTCTCCCATGGCCGATCCCCTGATGCCTGGGGGTGGTGGGTGAGGAACCCCATGCAGAATATGAAATGATGGGACGCACACAGCACAGGGGAGACATAACTGCTCACTCCTTCCTTCCTAGGTCTACCTTTAAGGAGTGCGTGGGTCCATCTCCAAGTACCTACATCCTGACATGGGGTAGACCAGCTCTTGTCCTCAGGGGAACCCCCACAGGATCATTGACGGCACCCTGTGGCAGGTTTACATTGGGCTCAGAGACGCCGGCAGGGAAAATAAAACACACAGCCATGGGACTTCCCTGGTGGTCCAGTGGTTAAGACTTCATGCTTCCAATGCAGGGGGCACGGGTTCCAGCCCTGGTCGGCAAACTAAGTTCCCACAAGCTGCGTGGCCAAAAAAAAAGTGTACAAGAAAACCAAAAACAAGACACACAGCCATCCTACACAACTGTGGGCCCAAGCAGTTGGGGATCTTGGCCAGGCCATTGCTTTCTCTGCTTTCCTTTAGCCCAAATCAATTTCCAAGCCCCAGAGTGAGGCCCCTCTCCTCAGGATGGACTCAGAGTCCAGCCACAGACACTGAGGTCCTAGACTTCGGAAACCTGGCCACGCCCAGCTTGTGAGCTTTGGTGTATCAGCCACTACCCGCCCCCCTTCTGCCTTAGGCCTCAGAACCCCAGCTTTAGGGCCTAAGATGGTTATGTTTATTTTTCTCCTTCCTGAGTCAGGCCACAGGATGATCCCTGAAAAGATTCCACTTGTGTATTCTATCCACATGACCCCTCAGAGTGGCCGAGGCCAAGGGTAGGCTCTCCCGTGCCCTCCCGGCATGGTGTGGTCATTGGTTGTCGGCTTGAGGCTGGTTTCTTTGAGGTCCACAAATGATTCTTGGACTCCACACTGAGATGTCAAAAAGAGGAATTAACAAGACAAGAAAGACTTCTCCAAAATAGCTCTGCAGCATCGGGACCTGCTCCAGCTCTGGCTGAAGCATTCAGATGCCTGACCGGCCCCAAAGGAAGGCTGGGAATGCAGCCGGGTCAGTCCCAACCAGCCACTGCAAGGCGGGCTAGCTGTGTGCACTGCCCACGGGCCCCAGCCTCCCCGGAAACTCACTTTAGTTATGATCAAGCCTGTTGTACTTGATTGATGTGCCGATGGAACAGAGGAACGGTTCACGCTCCCAAATGTCTGCAAGAAGCTTCTGTGTCTCCTTGGGATTTTAATGGTTGGCATCCCTGAGAGACTCTCTTTTGGGCGTCTGGACCCTGAAAGCCAATGCCACCTTGTACCATAACTTTGTTCCCATGGCCCCAGGCAGCCCCTGAGTGAATTAGAGCTGGTAGACTTGAAGTGATAGGAAAGCACTTACATAGGGTACAGTAGTTTAAATTTAGGTGCAATTGCTATATCTGAACTATGTGAGTTCAGAACGTTCGGCTTTTAACCATATAATTTTTAACCTATTAGAAAATACTTTCAAACTTACGGAAAAGTTTCAAGAATAATATAGAAAAATCGTGTCTACCGTTTGCCCAGATTACCAGATTTTAACACTTGACTATATTTGTTTTGTTTTTCTCTCCCTTTCTCTTTACATAGTGTTATCTTTTTTTCTGAACTATTTGTAAACAAGGCTGCATACATCTCGGCTTTTTATCCCTTAATACTTCAGCGTGTTTCCAAAGACAAAGGTATTCTCTTATGTATCCCCAGCACAGTTACTGATTTTAGGAAACATAACATGGATACAATATTCTTTCTAATCTACAGTCCATATTTCGATTTTATCAACTGTCTCAATAATGTCCTTATTGGTGTTCTTTTTCCCTCCAGTACAGAATCCAATACCCCGAAGATTATGCTTTCTATTTAGTGGTCATGGTTTTCTGTCTCCTTTAATCTTTCATAAGGATGATGTTTTTGAAGAATACAGCCCAGGTATTTTGAATGCCCCTTGATTTGGGGCTTTTCTGATATTTCCTCATGAATAGATTCAGATTATGCACCCCTGGCTAGAATACCACAAAAGTAGTGATGTGTCCCTCTCAGGATGTCACATCAGGAGGCATGCGATCCTCCTTAGTGATGCTAATTTTTTTAACAGCTTTATTGAGCTATGATTCATATACCATAGCATTCACCCATTGAATCATTCAGTGGCTTTTAGTATATTCAGGTTGTGCCACTATCACCACAATCAATTTCAGAACATTTTTTATCACCTGAAAGAGAAACCCCGTGCGCATTAGCAATCATTCCCCACGTCCTCCCAGCCGTGCCACTCCTCCCCCGACAGCTATTTTCTGTCTCTGCAGATTGGCCCATTCTGGACATTTCACATAAATGGAATCGTACAACATAGGGTCCTTTGTGACTGGCTTCTTTCACCTAGCATGACGTTCTCAAGGTCCAGGTAATGTCATTTTGTTCACCCAGTCAAGATGCAGTCTGCTTTCTCTGCTCTATGATTTTTTCCCCTCGCAAGCAATGAGCATTCTGTGGAGAGACACTTGAAGATCACGCAGATATCCTGCTTCTCATCAAAATGTCCCCTTAGGTTTAATTTGATGGCTATTGCCCAAAGCAATCTTTATTAAAATGGTTTACGAAGCTTGATCGCCTCCGCTGCTCCGCCCTCCCCCTCCCCCTCCCCGCCCACGCTTCTCAGTTGTTGGCTGAGCAACTTGAAAGGATGGGTTCTGACCCAGCTCTTCCCAGTCACATGGTGACCGTCCTCAGTGAATTCCCCACAGAGCAAGCCCTCTGGTCCAGCGACGGGGGCGGCCAACATCCCTCCCCTGCGCCACGTCCCTCCCCTGAGTGGCTGGAACACCAAGGACCCACCAGAGACACACATGTTGTGGTACAGCGTGTACCACACTCCTCCAGTCCTGCCTCAGCCCTGAGAACTGGATCCCATCCTTCCCTCTGAGCCGGGAAGGCTGAGAAGTGACACGAGAGCCTACGTCCCTTGGGTAAGAGACACACTCACTAGGTTAACGGGGCCAGGACACGCTCTTGACTCCACCTTCACAACCAGAAGTCAGTCTGCACACACATCTTTCCTTCAACAAATGCCTACTGGGCCGTGCTAGGTGCTGTGGGAGGTTGAAGTGATAAAGCACGGCCCCTCCCCTCAAGGAGATGATTCATACGAGAAGATTAAGACACTAACAGCAGAACAGAATTTAAGGGGAGCAAGAGAAATGTCCTAAGTGGCCTGACAGCCCCAGGAAGGAGGAGCTCCCCACATGGAAACGGTCAAGAAAAGCTTGGAGCGGCAGGGCGCTGGAGGTGGGCCTGGAAGCTGGGCAGGATTTGGACACGATGGTGGAGAAGGGTGTTCCAGGCGGGGGTACAGAGGAGCAAAAAGGCGTGGGCAGAACCATAAAAGCAAGTCGTCCGGTTTGATTCAGTAAAAGGGAGGGAAAGAATAGGTGAAGTTCATTGAATCCTGGTGGGTCTAACGTGGAATGTGAACTTAGTCTGTGGACAAGAGGGAGCTATTGAAGGTTTCAGAGCAGAATGAAATGGGCAGAGCTGAGCCATGGGCAGACACGGGCTTAATCTGCTAGCATAGAAATTCTACTAAAACCATAGGTGCACTGAGCTGTTGCCCAGGAAGACCCACGTCCACCTGAGGTGCTGTGGGCACTCCCTTCTGCCGCCTGGACTAAGGGGGACTCTTCTCGGGCCAATGCAACACCCACAACCAGGGCCAGAGCCCATCTGTCTCCAGAGGGAGGGGCTCACTCCACCTCGGAAATAAGTTTCAACTTATGCCACTGGTGCCATGCTTTTACGTTTTTCATTGAGAAAGTTTTCCCTCTTGGTGAGACGCTTCTTTTTAAAACAAAACAGAAAATAAAACATGACAACCTCCCAAAAAATGTTTCTTCCGAAAGCCTCCAAGCGGCTCGCGTCTCGCCCATCTGGGCCTCGCCTTCTGAGATGCGGATTGCTGACTAGCAGAACTCTGAGAAAAAGGTACCCAGACAATCACTCTTCCTCAAAACCACCTGCCTGAAGGTGTTCTTGTCACATGAAGCTTCCGAGGTTCTCAAAGGAGACGGGCCAAATTGTGGAATTGGAAAGCAGGGCAGGGGAAGGAACAAAAGGCTCTGAATAGACTACAAACCACTGAGTTGTACACATTGAAAGATGTTTATTTTATGTAGCTATATCTCAATAAAGCTGTTATGAAGGGAAAAAGGCTGGGGCAGTGAGAAAAAGAAGGTTCAGGTGGTGGGATCGGATGTGATCACTGACAAGTCATGTATTGTCTCCTGCAGCCCTCATCAGGTCTTTATAATAGCCACACACTCATTTAATTCGACAAATAGTAATTAACCCTCCAGTACAAGCCAGGCACTGGAGTGGGCAGGAAGACCTTGGGCTGGGGTAAGTGACGTGAGATTGTGGGTAAGAGCCTTCGGTCCAGGAGGAGACCTCTTCTCTGTAAAGTGAAGGGGTTGGACAGCCCTAAAGCTGCCTGGACCTGGGAAAAGGGGACCATTTTCTTTGTTGAGATTTTAGGACAGCTGACAGGCTCTTGTCCACAAACACCAAATTATTCTTGGCTTTGGGGTCAAACTTCTCAGTCAGTGAAGACCAAAGCCTACAGAAGACCTGGCCATGGCCCCTACACAGTCCAGGTTCCAGGACAGCCCTGGTCTCATGTCATTTTTTTCTTTTCAAGAAAAATGATTTCTTCAATGAATTTAAGACCTTTCATAAAATAAACGCTTATAAGTATCCACCAATAGACAAATGGATGATGTGGTATATATACACAATGGAATATTACTCAGCCATAAGAAAGAATGAAATAATGCCATTTGCAACAACACGGGTGGACCTAGAGATTATCATACTAAGTGAAGTAAGTCAGAAAGAGAAAGGCTAATACCACATGATATCACTTATATGAATCTAAAATACGACACAAATGAACCTATCTACAGAACAAAAATAGGCTCACAGAAACAGAGAACAGCATTGTGGTTGCCAAGGAGGGGGAAGGGGGGAGAGGGAAGGATTGCGAGTTTGGGATTAGCAAAGGCAAACTACTATATATAGGATGGATAAACAACAAGGTCTTAACTGTATAGCACAGGGAGCTACATTCAATATCCTGTGATAAACCATAATGGAGAAGAATATATATTTATGCATAACTGAATCACTTCGCCGTACAGCAGAAATTAACACAACACTGTAAATCAACTATACTTCCGTAAACTAAATTTTAAAAAATGAAATTCTGCTATTTGCAACAATGTGGGTGGACCTGGAGGGTATTATGCTTAGTGAAATACGTCAGACAAAGACAAATACTGTATGATATCACTTATGTGTGGAATCTAAAAAAATAAAACAAATGAATGAATATAACAAAGAAGAAACACAGAGAGAACAAACTAGTGGTTACCACTGGAGAGAGGCAAAGGCGGAGGGGCAAGTTAGGGGCAAGTCTGTTAGAGATACAAACTACTATGTACAGAATCAATAAGCAACAAGGATATATTATACAGCACAGGGACTATAGCCAAAACTTTGTAATAACTTTAAATCTATAAAAACACTGAATCACTATGTTGTACACCTGAAACTAATGTAATGTTGTAAATCTACTAAACTTCAATAAAAATACATCCTCCCAAGGCCGACCTCTGCCCGTTGCCCAGGTGATAGGGCTTCAGGGCTACAAACCACCTACATGGCCTCCAGGATGAATAAACGGTTTCCCTGGAATCATGAGCTGGGAAGTTCAAACACAACCTAGGACCTAACTTTTACAGTAAGATAACTACAGGTAAAGCTTGCAGGGCATTTGTGCATGTGTCTGCGTGTCCAGATACACAGGCACACATTCATTCTCCAGTTTGATGCTCCCACAGCCTTTTACCAAACGGCAGAGTCGGCCTCAGAGACACGTCCCTCTCAGAGACCCAGGGTTTGGGGGTTATAATGGCAGAACCTTCTGGTAAATGGTAAACCAAGCCCTAGAGAATGTGTGCTGTTGCCCCCTTGCCCCCAGCGTGTTGGGTATGGGAGGTCCCAGCAGTGCCCAGCAGGAGGTCCCAGGTCTCAGCTCTGAGCCACATGGGACCAGATGCTGAAAAAGCTGCCCTGCTTACAGCTCTCCCGCTCGCCCTTGTGCCACTGTGAGGAAAAGCCCAGGATGAGCTTGGGAACAAAGGACATTTTGTTCATGTTAACTGGTAGTGATAACCCCCTTTCTGACCATGGAGTGCTTCGTGGTTAAACAGAACATAAACGACCCTGCGAGGTGGCAGAGCGGGGACTATTTCCATTTCACGGATGGGGAAATGGGCTCAGAGAGGTGAAGGGGCTCAGGGCTGCACGGATCTGAAAAATCAGAACTAGCTCTGGGGCCTCCTAACTTCTAGTTCACCCCCTTTCCACAACACCTCGTGGCTTCATGAATCTGATGCGCAACTGGAGATGTGATTTAGTTCAGTGCCCTCCAGGTCGCCCCACTGTATTTACCCTACCTGCCTGCCTATATATTGCAGCATCACTTAAAAGCCAATGTATAAATGTCACTGTGCCAAGCGACACTCGCTCAGTGAGTCTCCCATGGGACGTATCCCGTAGTGAGCTGGGTCACAGCCTGGGCAGCGATACTTTGAGGGGTGACCAGGTCCGGTTCAAGAATGTAAATAGCATCCACATTTCTTCCCAGATGTTGCAAGAAACGGAGCTGCTGTGGGGAGTGGACGTGGTCAGTCAGCAGGTGATACTAAGGAAGTCTGTGCTGCAATCAGGTGTAGACCCAGGGGCGTGCTGATCAGAGGACAGTTGACTCGGTGCCTACTACAGAGCGCATCACTCCCCAGATGTGCACTGCGCTCCTGCTGAGATGCAAGGTCAAAGGGGACAGGGTCCCTGCAGTAGACCGTATGTTTGAGAGTGAGAGCGCCCTTAAGGAAAATGAACTAGGGAAAGATAGGGAGTCTGGGGAGGAGGAGGAGAGCCACAATTTTAAGTAAGATCGTCTGGAAGGTGTTATGGGCTGAGCTGTGTCCCCTCAAAACTCCTATGTTGAAGTCCTAACTCCCAGTGCCTCAGAATGAGACTGTGTTTGGAGATAAGGTCTTTAAGGGGGTAAATAACTTAAAATGAGGTCTTGAGGATGGGCCCTAACCCCATATGACTGGTGTCCTTATAAGAAGAGGAGATCTGGACACAGAGACACACAGACAGAAGACCATGTAAAGACACATGGGGGAAAGTGGTTGTCTACAAGCCAAGGAGACAGAACTCAGGAGAAACCAACCTTGCTAATACCTTGACCTTGGGCTTCCAGCTTCCAGAACTGTGAGAAAATAAATTTCTCATATTGAAATGCATTGAGGGCTTTCCTGGTGGCGCAGTGGTTAAGCATCCACCTGCCAATGCAGGAGACACGGGTTCGAGCCCTGGTCCGGGAAGATCCTACATGCCGCGGAGCAACTAAGCCCGCAAGCCACAACTACTGAGCCCACATACCACAACTACTGAAGCCTGTGCGCCTAGAACCTATGCTGTGTAACAAGAGAAGCCACTGCAATGAGAAGCCCACACACCGCAACCAAGAGTAGCCTCCGCTCGCCGCAACTAGAGAAAGCCCGCGTGCAGCAACGAGGACACAATGCAGCAAAAAAAAAAAAAAAAAAAAAAAATGCATTGAATGATGAAATTTTGGATATACTGGGTTAAGTACAATATACTGATAAAGTTAATTTCACCTGTTCCTTTTTACTTTTTTTATAATATAGGTACCAGAAATTTTAAGATTACACCTGTGGCTCATGTTATATTTCTTTTTAACAGTTCTGGCCTAGGGCCACGTGGGTCACCATGAGGACCTGAGATTTTACTTGAGTGACGTGAGAGCCATTGGAGGGTTTCCAGCCCAAAGGTAACATTATCTGATTCACTTGTGTTTTAAAAGGATCCCTCTTATTGCCACGTTGAGGACAGACTATAAGGGAGGTCAGTATGGGCAAGCAGCCCGTTAAGAGGCCACTGCACTCTGGAGAAGATGGAGGCTTGGACCAGTGAAGTAGACACAAGATGGTGAGAAGTGGTCAGATACTGACTACATTACGAAAGCAGAGCCAAGTGTTTCCTGACAGACTGGGCGTGGGGTGTGAGAAAAAGAGGAGTCAAGGATGAATCCCAGCTTTTGGCCTGAGCTACTGGAAGGATGCCATTTGCTGCGATGGGGAAAGACGAGGGAGAAGTAAGTTTGGGGAAGAAAATCAGAAGTTTGGTTTTGGATAAGTTAAGTCTATGATGCCTTTTGCTTTCCAAGGGGAGATATTGAGAAGTCAGTTGGGTATAAAACTCCGGAGGTCAAGGGAGAGGTCTGAGCTGGAGATCTGGATCTGGGAGTCATCATCACAAGGATGCAATGTAAAGCCAGGAGACTCAGCATGAACATCGGGGGAGGGAGGTGGTGTAGGCAGAAAAGAGATCAAGGTCAAAGAGAAGATCGAGAGCAAGAAGATCAAGTGCCCTGGGGAACTCCCAAGTTTAGACGCTGATGAGATGAGCAAAGGGAACAGAGAAGGAGTCACAAGGTATAAAGAAAACTAGGAGAGGGTGATGTTCCAGAAGCTGAGTGAAGACAGTGTTTGGAGGAGGGAGTGAGCAATTGTGTCCAATGCGACTGAGAGGTCTGGGAAGTTGACGGCCGAATTGACCACTGGATTCAGAAAATCTGGAGGAGACTGGTGATGCTGATAAGTGCAATTTAGGTGACTGATGGAGGTAAAAACATGCTTAGAGTGGGTTCCAGAGAAAATGAGGGAAGAGGGATTGATGACAACAAATCTAGACAACTCTTTCAGGGGACTGAGCCACAAAGGGGAACAGAGAGATGGGCAATGGGCAGAGGTGGGTGTGGGATCAAGAGATCCTATTTCAAAATGATGGGAGACAATTTCAGTATGTATATGTGCTAATAATGAGTCACTAGACAAAGGAAAATTGATGATGTCTGAAAGAGTGGGAATTCTTCTGGTGTTTTCCTAATCTCCAGAGTAGGCTTATGTTGCTTTTTCTGTCTTATCAACTTCAGACATCATTTATTGACTTTCTGCTATGATACATAAGAGTTAGCTTACTTAACCATTCCTCATCTCCCTTCTACTCTTGTTCCCACATTATCCCATTGTCCCAAGACATCGCTACTGTATTTCAGTGCATCTGTTGATTTCCTTGGTAGTCTATTTCTTGGTCTAGCAACTACAGACAGTATGTCTTGATCACTCACTCCACATGAGGAGGGTATTCACATCTCTACCCCACCCTCCACACATTAGTCAGCTTTGGTAGGCTGTGCTGGGACAATAACAACACTAACACAACAACAGAAAAATCTCAGTAACTCAGGCTTATTACTCACTCATGTGACATGTCATGCTCTGCTTCTGATACCCTCTTTATTCTGGGAGCCAGGTTAAAGAGCAGCCCCCATCTGAGACCTGCCATTCTCGTGAGAGAGGGAAAAGAACAGTGGCAGAACCCCAATACCTCTGAAGATGTCTGCTCAGGCATGGCCTATGTCACTTCCACTCACTCAACTGGCCAAAGCAAGTCACATGGCCAAGCCTGATATCGACGCGCAGGAAACGAAGTAGTCCCCTCCCACAGGAATCGTGGCGAGCCACAGGGCATTAAGTGGAGATGTGCCGTCATCTTTCAGTGGCTAAGTGGGAACAATAATTTAATCTATCACAATCTACCTGCCAACTTCTACAAGCTGTTTTTTTTTTTAAATTTTATATTGCCAAGGTAAAAAAAATCTTTCACACTCCTTTATAGCTATTGTTAAGTACTCTTCAGTGCTTTGCCTGTGGTTGGTTTTAAAAGTTGAAAACCACTGAAGAGGGCGGAGTCAAGATGGCGGACTAGGAGAACGTGGAATTCGCGTCTCTGCACAACTAGGGCACATACCAGGCACCTGTGGGGGACCACTTACACCTAAGGGGACGGGAGGAACCTCCAGTGACCGGGTAGGCCGTGGGGCATGGCGGGAGTGAAGGGGGAGGAGTAGTGGAGGCCAGACGGAACTGGCGCCCCTGAGGGATGGCTGGGGGAGAAGGGATCCCACATCCGAAGGGAACATTGGGGGACGATTGGGAGGGTGAAGGATCAAAAGGGAGGGTGGCCAGGTTTCCCCTGCCCACTTGGACCCCCAGGAACCTGCTGAGATCCCGGGCCTGATCCTCTGCCCACCTAGGCCCCCTCCAGCTATGTGGGTCCTGAGGGAGTGGGAAGGAGGGAAGGGGGAGCAAAAGTACAGGCCGGAACTACAGGACTGGCACCCCTGAGGGGTGGCTGGGGGAGGGGAGGAGTTCCTACACCCAGCAGGACCCACCCACCATTAGAGGTCCAGCAGGAACAGAGGAGACCCTGGGGGAGACCATGGGTGGGGTGGCATGGAGGAACAGAAGGGAAAGCGGCCAGTGCTTTCCCTGTCCACTTGGGCACCAGGGAGCCTGTTGGGTTCCCAGGCCAATCCTCTGCTCTCGGAGCCTCCCTCCTCCCGTGCAGGGCCCAAGCCCCGCCCTTGCACCCCCACCCAGGGCCCCACCTCTACACTCGGAGACCCCCTCCATCACGCTGGGCCTAAACCCCACCCAGGGCCTTACCTCCAAACTCCGAAACTCCACACTCCAGAGGCCCTCCTTTCCACGTGCTGCCTCTGCCCTTCTGGGCAGGTCCTAAGCAGATGCCCCGCCCCACACTCAAACATCACCCGCCCCTCTGCCTAGGTCCCGCCCCACCATAAACCCTGCCCCTGCCTAAGTTCCACCCCCACCTAAACTCCGCCTCCACAGCCAAGGATTTTTTTTTTTCTGTTGTGGTTTTATTTTACCTTGTTGCAGTTGTTTCAATTATATTTTTATTTTTCCTAATATATTTTTTATCTTTCTAATTTTATTTTGTTTATTATTCTTTATTATTGTATTGCTCCTTTTTTTTTGTTTTGCTTTTTGCAACGCCACACAACTTGCGGGATCTTGGTTCCCAGGCCGGAGGTCAGGCCTGAACTCCTGTGGTGGGAGCTCTGAGTCCAAACCACTGGACTAACAGAGAACCTCGGACCACAGGGAATATTAATCAGAGTGAGGCCTCCTGGAGGTCCTCATCTCAGCACCAAGACCCAGCGCTATCCAACTGCCTGCAAACTCCAGTGCTGGACACCTCAGGTCAAACAACCAGTAAAACAGGAATACAGCCACACCCATCAAAAAAAAAAAATAGAAACGACAAGAAAATGTTACAGATGAAGAAGTAAGGTAAAAACCTACAAGACCAAATAAATGAAGATGAAATAGACAACCTACCTGAAAAAGAATTCAGAGTAATGATGGTAAAGATGATCCAAAATCTCAGAAACAGAATGGAGAAAATACAACAGAAACATTCAACACTGATCTAGAAGAACTAAAGAGCAAACAAACAGTGATGAACAACACAATTACTGAAATTAAAAATACTCTAGAAGGAATCAATAACAGAATAACTGAGGCAGAAGAAAGGATAACTGACCTGGAAGATAAAATGGTGGAAATAACTGCCAGTAAGCAGAATAAAGAAAAAAGAATGAAAAGAATTGAGG
The DNA here is from genome assembly GCF_949987515.2 of Delphinus delphis. NCBI lineage: Eukaryota > Metazoa > Chordata > Mammalia > Artiodactyla > Delphinidae > Delphinus > Delphinus delphis. Next base: position 161,171,049 of record NC_082683.1, read on the forward strand.
ACAGTCTCAGAGACCTCTGGGACAACATTAAACGCACCAACATTCGAATTATAGGGGTCCCAGAAGAAGAAGAGAAAAAGAAAGGGACTGAGAAAATATTTGAAGAGATTATAGTCAAAAACTTCCCTAACATGGGAAAGGAAATAGTCAATCAAATCCAGGAAGCTCAAAGAGTCCCATACAGGATAAACCCAACGAGAAACATGCTGAGACACATATTAATCAAACTATCAAAAATTAAATACAAAGAAAAAATATTAAAAGTAGCAAGGGAAAAGTAACAAACAACACACAAGGGAATCCCCATAAGGTTAACAGCTGATCTTTCAGCAGAAACTCTGCAAGCCAGAAGGGAGTGGCAGGACATATTTAAAGTGATGAAAGGCAAAAACCTACAACCAAGATCACTCTACCCAGCAAGGATCTCATTCAGATTCATTGGAGAAATCAAAAGCTTTACAGACAAGCAAAATCTATGAGAATTCGGCACCACCAAACCAGCTTTACAGCAAATGCTAAAGGAACTTCTCTAAGCGAGAAACACCAGAGAAGAAAAGGACCCACAAAAACAAACCCAAATCAATTAAGAAAATGGTAATAGGAACATACATCTTGATAATCACCTTGAATGTCAATGGATTAAATGCTCCAACCAAAAGACATAGACTGGCTGAATGGATACAAAAACAAGACCCTTATATATGCTATCTACAAGAGATGCACTTCAGACCTATGGATGCATACAGACTGAAAGTGAGGGGATGGAAAAAGATATCCATGCAAATCAAAATCACAAGAAAGCTGGAGTAGCAATACTCATATCAGATAAAATAGACTTTAAAATAAAGACTGTTACAAGAGTCTTTTTACTACATTTGATCAAGGGATCTATCCAAGAAGAAAACGTAACAATTATAAATTTTTATGCACCCAACATAGGACCACCTCAATACATAAGGCAAATGCTAACAGCCATAAAAGGAGAAATTGACAGTAAGACAATAATAGTGGGGGACTTTAACACCCCACTTACACCAACAGACAGGTCATCTAGACAAAAAATAAATAAAGAAACACAAGCTTTAAATGACACAATAGACCAGATAGACTTAATTGATATTTTTAGGACATTCCACCTGAAAGTGGAAAAATACACTTTCTTCTCAAATGCACACAGAAAGTTCTCCAGAATAGATCACATTTTGGGTCACAATCAAACCTTGGAAAATTTAAGAAAATTGAAATTGTATCAGGCATCTTTTCCGACCATAACACTATGAGATTAGAAATCAGTTACAGGAAAAAAACAGGAAAAAACACAAATACATGGAGGCTAATCAGTGCACTGCTAAATAACCAAGAGATCACTGAGGAAATCAAAAAGGAAATCAAAAAATACCTAGAAACAAATGATAACAAAAACACGATGATCCAAAACCTATGGGACGCAGCAAAAGCAGTTCTAAGAGGGAAGTTCATAGCAATTCAAGCTCACCTCAAGAAACCAGAAAAATCTCAAATAAACAATCTAACCTTACACCTAAAGCAACTAGAAAAAGAAGAACAAACAAAATCCAAAATTAGTGGAAGGAAAGAAAACATAAAGATCAGAGTAGAAATAAATGAAATAGAAACAAAGAAAATAGCAAAGATCAATAAAACTAAAAGCTGGTTCTTTGAGAAGATAAACAGAATTGATAAACCTTTATCCAGAATAATCAAAAACAAAGAGGGAGAGGACACAAATCAATAAAATTAGAAATGAAAAAGGAGAGATTACAACTGACACCACAGAATACAAAAGATCATAAGAGACTACTACAAGCAACTATACGCCAATAAAATGGACAAATTCGTGGAAAAGTACAACCTTCCAAAATTGAACCAGGAAGAATTAGAAAATATAAACAGACCAATCACAGGTAATTAAATTGAAACTGTAATTAAAAATCTTCCAACAAACAAAAGTCCAGGACCAGATGGCTTCACAGGTGAATCCTATCAAACTTTTAGAGAAGAGTGACACTTATCCTTCTCAAACTCTTCCAAAACATTGTGGAGGGAAGAACACTCCCAAAGTCGTTCTACGAGGCTACCATCACCCTGATACCAAAACCAGACAAAGATATCACACACACACAAAAAAAATTATAGACCAATATCACCGATGAACACAGACGCAAAAATCCTCAACAAAATACTAGCAAACAGAATCCAACAACACATTAAAAGAATGATACACCATGACCAAGTGAGATTTATCCCAGGGATGCAAGGATTCTTCAATATACGCAAAACAATGTGATACACCATATTAACAAATTAAAGAATAAAAACTATATGTCATCTCTTCATCTCTGCAACAGATGCAGAAAAAGCTTTTGACAAAATTCAACACCAATTTATGATAAAAACTCTCCAGAAAGTGGGCATAGAGGGAACCTACCTCAACATAATAAAAGCCACATACAACAAACCCACACCAAACATCATTCTCAATGGTGAAAAACTGAAAGCATTTCCTCTAAGATCAGGAACAAGACAAGGATGTCCACTCTTGCCCTGTTATTCAACATAGTATTGGAAGTCCTAGCCATGGCAATCAGAGAAGAAAAAGAAATAAAAGGAATACAAATGGGAAAAGAAGAAGTAAAATTGTCACTGTTTGCCAATGACATGATACTATACACAGAAAATCCTAAAGATGCCACCAGAAAACTACTAGAACTAATCAATGAATTTGGTAAGGTTGCAGGATACAAAATTAATGAACAGAAATCTCTTGCATTCCTATACACTAACAATGAAAGGTCAGAAAGAGAAATTAAGGAAACAATCCCATTTACCATCACAACAAAAAGAATAAAATACCCAGGAATAAACGTACTCAAGGAGGCAAAAGACCTGTACATAGAAAACTATAAAACACTGATGAAAGAACTCAAAGGTAATATAAACAGAGGGAGAGACAGACCATGCTCCTGGATTGGAAGAATCAATATTGTGAAAATGACTATACTACCCAAAGCAATCTACAGGTTCAATGCAATCCCCATCAAATTACCGAAACCATTTTTCACAGAACTAGAACAAGAAATTTTACAATTTGTGGGCTTCCCATGTGGCACAGTGATTAAGAATCCGCCTCAATACAGGGGACATGTGTTCGAGCCCTGGTCCGGGAAGATCCCACATGTCGTGGAGCAACTAAGCCCATGCACCACAACTACTGAGCCTGTGCTCTAGAGCCTGCGAGCCACAACTACTGAGCCCACGTGCTACAACTACTGAAGCCTGCATGCCTAGAGCCTATGCTCCACAACAAGAGAAGCCACCATGATGAGAAGCCCACGCACCACAATGAAGAGTAGTCCCCACTCGCTGCATGTAGAGAAAGCCCGCGCACGGCGATGAAGACCCAACACAGCCAAAAATAAATAAAAATAAAAATTAATTAATTAAAAAAAAAAGAAATTTTACAATTTGTATGAAAGCACAAAAGACCCTGAATAGCCAAGGCAATCTTGAGAAAGAAAAACAAAGCTGGAGGAATCAGGCTCCCTGACTTCAGACTATACTGCAAAACTACAGTAATCAAGACAGTATGGTACTGGCACAAAAACAGAAATGTAGATCAATGGAACAAGATAGAAAGCCTAGAGACAAACCCACACACATATGGTCACCTTATCTTTGATAAAGGAGGCAAGAATATACAATGGAGAAAAGACAGCCTCTTCAATAAGGTGGTGCTGGGAAAAATGGACAGCTACATATAAAAGAATGAAATTAGAACACACCCTAACACCATACACAAAAATAAACTCAAAATGGATTAAAGACCTAAGTGTAAGGCTAGACACTATAAAACTCTTAAAGGAAACCATAGGCAGAACACTCTATGACATAAGTCACAGTAAGATCCTTTTTGACCCACCTCCTAGAATAAGGGAAATAAAAACAAAAATAAACAAATGGGACCTAATGAAACTTAAAAGCTTTTGCACAGCAAGGGAAACCATAAACAAGATGAAAAGACAACACTCAGAATGGGAGAAAATATTTGCAAATGAAGCAGCTGACAAATGATTAATCTCTAAACTATACAAGCAGCTCATGCAGCTCAATATCACAAAAACAAACAGCCCAGTCCAAAAATGGGCAAAAGACCTAAATAGACATTTCTCCAAAGAAGACCTACAGATGGCCAACAAATGCATGAAAAGATGCTCAGCATCACTAATTATTAGAGAAATGCAAATCAACACCACAATTAGGTATCACCTCACACCAGTCAGAATGGCCATCATCAAAACATCTATGAACAGGGGCTTCCCTGGTGGCACAGTGGTTGAGAGTCTGCCCACCGATGCAGGGGGCACGGGTTCATGCCCCGGTTTGGGAAGATCCCACATGCCGTGGAGCAGCTAGGCCCGTGAGCCATGGCCGCTGAGCCTGCGCATCCAGAGCCTGTGCTCCGCAGCAGGAGAGGCCACAGCAGTGAGAGGCCCGCATACCGCAAAAAAAATAAATAAAAAAAATAAAGAGACATGCACCCCAATGTTCACTGCAGCACTATTTACAATAGCCAAGACATGGAAGCAACCTAAATGTCCATCAACAGATGATTGGATAAAGAAGTGTGGCACATATATACAATGGAATATTACTCAGCCATAAAAAGGAATGAAATTGAGTTATTTGTAGTGATGGACCTAGCATCTGTCATACAGAGTGAAGTAAGTCAGAAAGAGAAAAACAAATACCGTATGCTAACGCATTTATATGAAATTTTAAAAAGCAGTACTGATGAACCTAGTGGCAGGGCAGGAATAAAGACGCAGATGTAGAGAGCAGACTTGAAGGCACAAGGGGGAAGGGGAAACTGAGATAAAGTGAAAGAGTACCATTGACGTATAAACATTACCAAATGTGAAATGGATGGCTAGTGGGAAGCTGCTGCATGGCACAGGGAGATCAGCTCAGTGCTTTGTGACCACCTAGAGGGATGGGGTAGGGAAGGTGGGAGGGAGGCTCAAGAGGGAGGGGTTATGGGGATATATGTATACATATAGCTGATTCACTTTGTTGTACAGCAGAAACTAACACAACATTGTAAAGCATTTATACTCCAATAAAGATGTGGGGGAAAACCCACAAAACTGAGGAGCATTTATATCATTATGACTAAGCAAATATTCTTCACTACAGAATCAAAGGGAAGCTAAGAGCCCATACAGTGCACCACTGTTCCAATGACAGATTCTATGCACTTAAAAGAGCTTTCCTTACGTTCCACCACTTGCTTAAAATCAGGCCACATTTTGATTTGCTTCCTATTTGAGCTATATCTTTAATAATTTTTTGTTGTTGCTTTTCCTGAAGTTGTTATTACCTCTCTTTTTTATTGTTGGTAGAAGAAACATGTGCTTTCTACATCATATGCCTAGTATCCTCAAATTCTTTCTCATTGATTGTTTGGAATCTTCTATTCTTTTTGAAGCCTACTGGCCTCCTGATATAATTGGGTAGGTTGCTTCATTTGAGCCTATTAATGCTTTTGCATAGCTTTTTGTCTTTACTGCAGTTACTAATTGCCTTCTGTTTTTCTTGCTTGCTTTCTGTTTTGTATCACAACTTTAATCTCTTGCAGTACACCAATAATATTCTCTACTCTGTGGAATGTCCCCTCCTCACATCATCCTCAGAAACCTGCTTCCTGGAGCCTTCTACCCTCCCATTCTAATGAAGACTGACTGCTCTCCAGGCTTGCTGAACAATTTTATCCTGCATGGCTTTTCATGTCTACCCTGAATTGGATACATTATTCCCTGGATCTCATATCTTCTTTCTTGGTTTACTCCCTTGTTTTGCTGAAATACACCCTCAAATGATTTCCTTAAAAAGGTTGAGTAGGATGTAAACTTCCTTGGTCTTTTGATCCTCCGGCCTGACTCACTTCTATATAAAATAAAGGCATTGGGTGAGATGATCTCTAATGCCTATTCAAGGAGTAAAATTCTGGTCAGTGTGCATTCCATAAATAGCATGTTGATAGTATATCAAGGAGAAATTTTAAATGGTTCCTGCTCTCAAGGAACTTACAATCTATCTAGATAGACAAATAATAAACTCTTGAAGCAATAATAAAAAGGCAACAATACAAAAGATGCCACAGGGTAGGGCATGGTTCATCATCAACTAGAGGCTCAGGCTTAAAGGAAAGAGAGAGAGAAGCTGAGCCAACCTGTGGTGCTCTGACCAGGGAAGCAAGACCTTAGCTGAGTGTCAAAAAGTAGGCAATATATTAGGGACAGATTAAATATTTATGAATATTCAACAGTAGATTAATATCCAACATTAATCTGATGGAATGGTTAACAGTCACTGGAAGTTCTTCTCTGTCCAACTTTCCCTGCCACTATCTGAGTTATCAACATTTTCATTTCACCAAGTCAATAAAGATAAATAACAGTTTTCAAATATGAAAGTATCATTTGGATCCTAACCAATAGATAAACCCTCTGGCCATTTGGGGGCATAACGGTGAACTTCCATGACATGTGTGAGTAATTGTGTGTACTTATAAATGCCCTACCAGTTGGACTATGAAGGTCCATGGTCTTTATTAGTAGACTTTCACTGAATAGGAAATTACCATCATCCATTTTTCAAATTTATTTTGCATTGTTCCAATGAGGTGTCAGAGCGATCATAAATGACTTCTCCTTCCCATCCACTCCCCAGGAAAGGAAACATCCCTCTTATGTATGTTATCCCAACAGCACTGTTGCTTGGGTGGAGAAAGCACCAGGGAACTGTAAGGACTGGGCTTCTCCATGGCAGGTCCTGCAGACTGGGTGGACCTGAGACACTCTACCAGAGAAAAACAGTGCCTGCATTCAGCCTAACACTGGCACTCTCATCCAATTTGCAAATGAGGAGAGGACTTGCAGGTAAGGAAGCTTCCAGAAAAAAGAAGAGCTCTTTGGGCCAATGCTGTGACCAGTTTCCAGAGAGTGGGAGTGAAGTGAGGCTGGCAAGTGCTTGGGGCCTCGTGATGGATACGCTCAGCAAAGCCTAACCCAATACTACTCCCTCTGGGAGGCTTTCTCTGAACACCCACCCCAACCCTGGAAGAATCAATTACTGCTCAAATACTCTTCCTGCTGCCATCATGGCACTTTCAAATGTAAACAAAGTTTGCACCAATTTCCCTCAACTATCTATGACATCTTGACTGATTTATTCATCATCACATCCCCAGTGCCGGGCATGTGGTGGGTGCTCTGTGTTTGTCGAATGAATGAGTGAATGCATTAAAAGAAGCTTCGCTTCTTCAAAGGGCAGAGCCAGACACGAATACTCAGTTTTTGCAGGAGCATCAGATGAGCCAGGAGGACCTGGAGAGGTAGATCTGGGTTGAGGGAAAAATTTCTGAGAGCTGGGACCATTCAAACCACTGGGGAGGGGGCAGTGCAAAAAAAAAAAAAAAAAAGCCTGCAAGTTTTGCCTGGGCTGCTTTGCCGTCCAGGACTCTACTGCAGGTCGAGGGGAACAGAGAGATCAATAAGTACTCAGAAGAAAGGTCCCGGGGGCGGCCCCACATACCAGAGATGGGAGTAGCGCTCAGCTCTGTAGAAGGGCAAAGAGCCACAGGGACCCACGGTCTCCGGAACACTCTCTAACGGCCAGACCCTGAGCTTTACGTAATCTCATTTCATCCTCCCAGCAACCTGGAGAGACACGCATCCCTGACTCACAGATATGAAACACCAACAAAGATCTGGAACCCCTTCAGGGTGGAGAGGGGCAAGGGCCTGTGCACTCAGTCCACTGTACAATGATAGTCAAAACAAAATGATAAAAGGCCTGGATTTCGTCATTGAAAATTCCTAAGTCTGTACACCCATGGCTCATCTCAGCCTGTTTTATTACTTTTGTAGTTTGCTTTATTTCCTCTTTATTTTCTTCTGGCTTCTTAGAAAGGTTTCTTACAAAAATCCCATAGGATTCTGATCTAACAAAGGGAAGTGTAAAGAGAGAAGAGCTGGATGCCCAGGGCAGGGGGGCAGAAGGGCAGGGGGCGTGGCAGCAGGGCTAAGGGTGGGAAAGGGACCTAGTGAGGCAGACCCAGGAGGGCGGGCGCAGGTGCACAGGCGCTGTGGCCTCAGCCAGCAGAGACTTGACGTAGCTCCTCCCACCAGGCCCCAATGTGCTTCTTTCCTCAAAGACCATAAGATGGCATTTGCTTCACCACTTTAAGAAAAGTGGAATCGAGACACATCCCTGCTCGTGATCTTCACATCCCCGGAGAGATGGACAGGCAGTGTGTTTTTACTCCAGCAGGTGGGGATTTCTGACAACTTAAATTAACATCGCTTGCGTCCCCACCGTGTCTAAATGTACTAAGAGAGCCGCCCTGATGACACCAACCAGGCTGATGAAGGCACCAACAAGGCGGACGCCCAACTAAAGACCACCTAACTTCCTGCTCAGACAGATACGCTGCTCTGGCCACAGCCCCCCACCTCCCCCCAGGGGGCAGAAAGGTGAGCACGAAGGGGAAAGTGAACGCGACCTGCGTGGGTGGGTGTGATCTTCGCTATCAGCGCTGCAGAGGACCCTGCAGAGCTGGCTGAGAGCGGGGCCGTGAGAAAGGCCAAAGCAAAACAGAAAACCACTCCTAGCTGACCTCTGTTCTTGGGAACTTGGAGCCTTACAAGCGGCAAGCTTTCTCCTGGGCACAGAGGTGCCTGCCTCCCCAGTCCCGCATGGAATTGGGGGGGGGGGTGCTCTTAGCACGGAAGAACAGACGGTGCCAAGCTGGCAAGCTGGGAGTGCCGGGGAGGGCGCGCAGACAGATTTGGGCGTGGGGTTAGGAGAGGGAGGGTCAAGGAAACCTAGCATTTCCTCCCTTTATGCCCTCTTCGGCACTCCCATCTCTGTGATGGGCCTCTGTGTTAAAATTTGGGACACTGGTGCTATCAAGGACCCTGCAGGCAGCCAAAGTCCGACACCGAATTACAACCGCGCTCTCTCCACTTTCTCAGGAACGGAAGTGATGGGATGGAGTTATGGGGTCACCTCTGGCCAAGTGCGGTTCAAACCCACAGGCATCTAAACTAACAAAATCATCCCCCTTCCCCTCGGCGTCCTGCGGGGCTGCCGGCGGAATCGCGGGCACTCGGGAAGGAGGTGGGGGAGACTCTGGCTAAAGAGCTCTCGCCCACACACGCCCAGCACCGTGCGAACGCAGGCGGGGCTGAGAGGAGCCTTCTATCCGGGCTCGCCCCGCTTTTCCATAGCTCGGCCGACTTCTCGAATGCCCGAGACCTTGGTCACCCCCACCCACGGCCCCAACGCTCTTCCGGCTGGGGGCCCGCGCCCCTCCGAGACAGGAGCTCGTAGGGGGGCGAGCGCGGCGGAGGGAAAAGACAGGATTTGGGGGCGCTTGGAGGGGAACCTAGCCAGGGCCGAGAGAGCCGCCCGGGCCGCCGCCCGCGTGATCCAACATTCCCGGCAAAGTTTCTGGCTCTTTGGGCCCGGATCACCTGGCTCCCAGGTCGGAGAAGGTGAAAGGTGTGTCAGGAGCCCTTCGCCGCGCCTCCCTCCGGGCGCCCACTCCTGGCGCTTCTGCCACCTGCCAGAGGGCGCTGGGAGCGCCGGCACAGCACATGCCGCCCGTGGTTGCCGTCCGAGGGTCCCTCCCCGGCGCCTCCCCTGCCGCCCTCCCGCGCCGGTGCCCGGGGCGCAGGGGTCGCGGCCGCCGCGTCTTACCCAGTCCGGGCACGAAAGTGTTGAGGAAGAGACAGATGACGGCCACGGGGAAGGGCATGTAGGGGATGGCGGCGCGCAGGGGGCCCTTCTTCTCGCGGACCTGCACCACCACCCCGCTGGACGAGGACGTCCCCCGGTCCGCCGCCGCCACCGCAGCCACCGCCGCCGCCGCTGCCGCCGTCTCGGCGTCTTTGTGCGAAGGCTCCATGGCGGGGCGCGCTCCCCGGGAGCCGGGCTGCCGCGGCCGGGACTGCCGCCCAGTGCACAGGAGGCGGGTGGCGGCCGGCTCCGGGCTCCGGACTCCGGGCTCCGCGCCGAGCTCAGGCGTCCAGCGTGCTCGGTGTGCCGCGCGGCTCGCCCAGAACCCCGCACTCCCGCGTCCCCAAGAGCCCGGCCCTCTGCCGCGCGCTCCGCTGCGCTCCCACAGCCCCGGCGGAGGGGCGGGGAGGGCGGCGTGACACTCGGTGACAGCGCTCCGACGCCCCTCCCCGCGGGGCCCCTTCCCCGCCCTCCCCTCCGCTGCCCCCACCCCCCAAAATACCACTTACAAATCAGGGAGGAGGGAAGAAAGTAGAAGAGGAACGCAGAGGGAGCTGGTGTCCAGGTATTGGGAGGAATGGACACACGTCTCGCTCCCCAGACAGGTGAACCAGGAGGGAACCGCAGCCAAGGACACCGCGAATTGGGCGTGTGCGCTCGGCTGGCACGGCGGGGAAAGGCTTCGAGGTTGAGTCCTTTACTCCGGAGGATGCATTTAACGCTAGGGAGATGGAGGCAAGGAACGCGCCGCGCCTGGTATCTAGTACGCTTTAAATTCGTTCTGATTTAAATGGACTTGAGTCAGAGCAAAAGCGATTTTAGGATCGATAATCGAGCTGAAAGCAGGAGACGCAGCTTTTCAAACAGGTCCATGAGACTAGTTTAAATGGGACCCTTCCCTACATACACACACACACACACACACACACACACACACACACACACACACACACAGATGCGAAAAGCTAAAAGAAATGAGCCTGTTGCTCGGAACTGGGGTTGTGGGGGGGGTGTTGGGGACCATCCCCTGAACAGTTCTGGGAGAAACCTGGGGCTTTTGTGAGCTGGACTTGGTGTTTAAAAAGCCAGCGAAGGCACAGCGCCGTCTGGTGTTGATAATGCAGCAATTGGTAGAAGCAGAAGGATGTGGCCGGGCCGTGTCTAAGCCGGCACCAGATGGCCCCATGTTTGATCAGATTTCCTGAATAACGCCACCTTCACCTCCACACCTGGAAAAAGTGAACGAAAGCAACCGCCTCTTATGTTAGGGAGGGATTCAAGGCATCAGAATTATCCAGATGTTCAGCAAATTTTCTGCATAAATCCCCTTCCTTTTCAGTAACCCTCTTTCTCCAGGAAAAATGGTGATTGAATAATCCAACCCAGGGACTCCGAGGAAGGATGCTAAAAAGAACCATCGGTATTACTTTATGGGTATCTGAATAAAATAATTTTAAAAGCAGATGGTCAGCAGAGGGTAGTGGTGATACTGGTGCACACACACACACACACACACACAGTAACTAGTTAGGCCTGGCAGTCAGAAGTGAACAGGACCGAAATATTCGTCTCTGTTCGGCCGCTAATTACCTGTATGACTTAAAGGAACTCATTTAACCTCTTATGGGCTTGAGTTACTGTGACTGTAAAATCAAAGCAATATTCAGTTTAATACTTACTTATTGAAGACCTAATATGACTTGGATTCTGCAGAGAGGGAAAGGAGTAAAACCCAGCCCCTGACTTCAGGAGTCTAATAGAGGAACTGATAGATACTAACAACTACAAGGGACAGAATTACAGACAGTGATGAATGCTGTAGCCGGGTAAGCTGAAGGTGCTGGGAAAACATGGAACCATCTGTGAAAACAGCTACAGAGGGGAGGCGTCAGGAGGTTTCCCAAAGAAGGTGATAGTAGATGAGATTTGAGCAAAGACTACAGTTAACTACTTGCAGGAGATTTATTTTATTTTAAACAAACATTTATTTATCCAAGCAGTCTGCCCGGCACTAAGCACTTTACATATTTTAACTCAGTTAATCCTTACCACACTCTGTGAAGTAAGTATTATTTATTACCCCATTTTACCAATGGGAAAATTGGAGCACAGAGAGGTTAAGTCAACATTCTTTGAACATTCTTTTGCAAAGCACCTGAATGGTTATAGGGCCACTAAAACGGTTTCAGGGAAGGAAACGGATTTACATCCTCCAGTTTTCTAGATGATTTTCTTAATGTCTAGAATGGACGTCAGAAATACATCTAGGCAGACCAACAGCATATATGAAGGCACGGAAACCTAGAAAAGTAGGAACATTTCAGGAATTCGAGTGTGGCAGAACTAAGGCTGGTATGGGCAGGGGCTAAAGATGGCTCTGGTGGAGTGGGCAGGAACCAAGTAATGACTGGCAAAGGAATTTGGATTATATGGAATCACTGCAACATTTTTTTTATATAATTTTATTTATTTTTGGCTGCGTTGGGTCTTCGTTGCTGCATGGGTTTTCTCTAGTTGTGGCAAGCGGGGGCTACTCTTTATTGCGGTGCATGGGCTTCTCATTGCAGCGGCTTCTCTTGTTGCGGAGCATGGGCTCTAGGCAGGCGGGCTTCAGTAGTTGTGGCTCACGGGCTCAGTAGTTGTGGCACGCAGGCTCAGTAGTTGTGGCACACAGGCTTAGTTGCTCCGTGGCATGTGGGATCTTCCCAGACCAGGGCTCGAACCCGTATCCCCTGCATTGGCAGGCGGATTCTTAACCACTGCACCACCAGGGAAGCCTTCACTGCAACATTTTAAGCAGGCATGTGGCATGACTTGAATATTCTAGTTACTATGTAACAAACTACCCACAGACACAGCTATTTTGTTATGATCACAAATTCTGTGGATCAGGAAATTGGACAGAGTGCAGCTCAGACAGGTCTTCTTTGCTTTATTATGTCTGGAGCTGAGAGGACTCCAATGGTGGCAGCTGGAACAGCTGTGGCTAGAGGGTGTACTTCCAAAAGGATTCTCAACTCTGATACCTTGACTGGGATAACCTAACAGCTGGCTCAGCTGGGACTGTTCCGTAGAGCATCTACACATGGCCATTCCATGTGACGTGGACTTTTCACAATGTGGTGGCTAGGTTCTGGGAGAAACTTCCCCAGAGTGGGCATCGCAGGACCAGTGGAAGCTGTGTGGACCTTCTGCCCTAACCTCAGAAGTCACACAGTGTCAGTTCTGCGGGCTCTGTTGATCGAAGCAGTCGCAAACCTGCTTAGATTCAAATGGAGGACACCATACCTCTCAATGGAGTAATGTCAAAGAATTTGAGCCCTGGTTCTAAAACTACCCTAATGAGATACGGTTTGGGGGAAGGAACACTCAGCCAACAGTGTGGAGGATGGATTCGAGGGGGTTGTAGACAAAAAAAAAAAAATGTTTCCGTTATATCAGTAAACAACGAATGTTGCCCTCCATCAAGCCATCCGTTACTGTAGCCACCCTGACGGTGCGCCCTGAGGGGAATTCAGGATGGAGGGAAACGGGATACTGGCCCTAGGTAGTTAAAATGCGTATCAAAGGTATAATTTCAATGAGCCCAGACTCTTGCATCTTTCCAGACATAGAAAAGCACTAAAATTATTAACTTGAGATGTTTATTTTTTGTGACTGGCAGTAATCTTTTGATGCTGGACTCCATGTTTGTTTGTTTTTCAACGAAAATTCCTATACATCCCAGCTCCTCCCTTACCTCTTTAAAAGAGTCCTTCAGAGCTATCTGAGAGGCTATTTCCCAGGCTATAGTCATCAGTAAGTTCCCCTAATACAACATAACCAACAAATTTTAGGTTGTGCATTATTTATGGGTTTTTTTGGTTTGTTTTTGTTCCTCAGTTGACAGTGTAAAATTAGGGCTCATGAGAGGAAGGACTCTTCCTGACCTCCATGGATGGGGAATAGGGAAGGGATAGTTCCCAAATAATAGTGATTTTATTAGCAGACAAAGCGGAAAGTTGAGTTTGAGGGGCTGAGGACAGCCAAGGGGTGGTGGGCACTTGTTGATTATATAACCAGCTGTCTTGACTGTCAGTCAGTGTGAGTCTCAGTAAAGCTATTTGGGCTGCAGACTTTGGAGCCCTCAGCATACAAATAATACTTAAAGCCCTGTGGAGTAACGCAAATGTGGAATAAGAAGACTAGAGTTTCCAGGAAACTCACCAGAGGCTACTGAAACCAAGCAGAAAGAGACGAGGGAGAAGGAGGTTTTAAAGGAGAAACACTAAGAGTGTTTCATGGGAGCCAAAGAGGAAGATTTTTAAGGAGGAGCGGTCAGCCGTGTCAAATGCCATAGAACGATCGAGTAAGACCCCGAAAGTGCCTATTAGATTTGGCTGTTAGGAGGTTCAGCTCACTGGAATCCCAGCTCAAAAATCTCACCTACTGTGTCCATTTTCAAGGAATTTGTCCCATTTCACCTAAATTGTTGAATGTGTTAGCATAAAATTATTCATAATATCCTTTTATTATCTTTTTAATGTCCGTGAAATCTGTAATGATGTCTCCTCTTTCAGTCCTGATATTGGTCATTTGTGCTTTCTCTTTTTTCTTAAGCCCTCTTGCAAGGGGTTTATATCTATTTGACATGGTGACCATGACACGTTTGAAGGTGAGTTTAAGATCTAAGCTACTTCAGGTAGTAAGAGGTCTCCAAAAAAGTTGAAACCTTAAAAAATAATCTCCCCGCCCCCAAATCAGACACAAATACAGCAGAGGAAACAGAGCAAACAGTTGATTACATCAGCCAAATACATCTAGGCCATGCATTGGGTCATGAAGATAAAATCTGTTGTTTGGCTTTGTTCTGTCCTCAGCTGAATAAAGTACCTCAGCTTTGAACCTCTTTTTAGCTGAAAATTTTTTTTTTTTGCTTAAGTCAGCTTCCAAATTGTACACGGAATTCATATATCAACCAGGATGGCTCCTTTTGGAAAAGACTACATCGTAGCCTTGGCAGTAGAAAGACAGACTTTATTTGGAGTTCCCTGTATTTAAACAATTTCTTAACTTCTCTGAGCCTCAGTTTCCAAAACTGTAAATAATACTTATCTCATTTGTGTATGTGTCGGGATTAAGGGAGAAAAATATGTGCAAGATACTCAATAAATGGCAACTGAGGCAGGAGCCTTTTCACCCCAAGTGATAGAAAAACCCGACTCCAATTTAGCTTAGAGGAGAAAAAAGGAATTTATGGATGTGATGGCTTTTTGATGTATGAGCGTGGCAAAGCTGAATTACAGTTCCCAGAATTCCCTTTCTAATCTGTTTCCATTTAGCGTGGGCTACAGATGATGACGGCTCTCAAGAGCTGAAGGACAGATGGAGGCGTGGCCACTTTATACCGTACGAGTACCTTCT
Source organism: Delphinus delphis (assembly GCF_949987515.2). Lineage (NCBI taxonomy): Eukaryota > Metazoa > Chordata > Mammalia > Artiodactyla > Delphinidae > Delphinus > Delphinus delphis. Next base: position 161,186,271 of record NC_082683.1, read on the forward strand.
CTGAGGCATTTAATCACATACAATCTAGGTGCTGTGGAGAAGCAATTCTGCATATGTGATTGGAGTCCCTTATCAGTCAACCTTAAGTTAATCTATGAGTGTCCTGGCTGGGCCTGACTTAATCAGTTAGAAGTGCTTTTGAAAGCAGACTTAGACCTCCTCTGAGGGAGCAACTCCAAGAGACTGTCAGCTGCTGCTTTCCCTTCCTTCTAGATCTTCCTTTGTGACCCAAACCTGTGAACGTCAAGTTTCAACTCTTACCAGGGGCTTCCCACTTGCTTGTGATCTTCTCTCCCTCTCTGCCTGGACCTCAGATTTGCTGAGCCAACCCCCACAGCATACAAGCCAATCCCTTGTAATAAATCCATATCTGTATCCTTATCTATCTGTCAGTCATCTGTGATTCTGCTGGCTCTACTTCTCTGATTGAATCCCAACTGATACAATGGGCTCACATGGCTGGGAAGTCCAGAGAAGGGCTCAAACTATAGCAATGAGTCATCTAATCAATTCCTCTCTCTCTCTCTCTCTCTTTTTTCTTCTCTCTCTCTCTCTCTCTCTCCATCTCTCAGCCCTGCTTCCCTCTCTGTGTAGTGGCTTCGTTCTGTACACTGGTTCTCCCCATGTGGTGAGGGAGATGGTCTCTGAACACTAGGTTCACATCTTCCCAATCAAACCAAGCAGAAAGAGACTTCTTTCTTTCCCACAGAGAAGGGGTTCTGACTGGTCCACATTTTGGATCAATCACTTTTGCCAGAATACTATGTTAAGTTTGACCAGGCTTGTCATGAGTGGGATTCTGTGATTGACAGCCCCCATCAAACCTCAAGGAGTGGATAGAAGCACCCCCCAAAAAAGAGGTGCTACTGTAACCAGAACAGGTGTCTGGGGATGTATGCTAGACAAACATAGCGTAGTGACCACCGTCTACTGCAAAGACTGTTAGTGGGCTTCTTGGTGATGAGCCTTCTAAGTCACTGATCTTGATCTACACGAGTCACGTGTTCGGACTTCCATCCACATGCTGACTTCCACTGACACATCTTCTGGTTGCCTTTCCCAGACGCAACACACTCATGTGAAGTGTGGTCTTAAAGACAGAGCCCAACCTGGCTTCTCTTCACATCTGCACTTCTACCCAACTGTGTGATCTCAGTCAGAGCAAGTCATCTCTCTGTGTCTCCATTTATCCATTTGTTGAATAGGAATTTTCATGCCCAATCTTCTCACACTAAAAGACCAGGGATGTGGATTTAGATCATAAATTAGAACAGTAGTATTATTTCAGGTCTTGGGATCAGGTGGATCACTTCCCTGCTTCCTCTGTGGATGGAACTTCTCATCTTCCTTCCTAAAGTGACATTTGCCCTCCCTACGCCTCCCCCAAAGCCATAATGGTATGAGGTTTGCAGAGGAACAAAATGAGAGAAAAGGAATGTTTATAAGGCCAAGATCAAACAGAGAAGTGGAGGTCTGGGCCCCCCACTCTCCCATCTTCCCATGCCGGAGCCAGAGTGTTCTACTGGACTCAGTGTGGGTCCCTGTTCTAGTGGAGGGGCGCTCCCCTTTGTGGGTATTCTTTTTTATATTTAATAGGTAAGCATGGTAGGAACCTTGGCCATAATCAGACCAGGCTGTCTAGATTTGGACACTAACTGTTTACAGAATTTGGAAACCTACTGCTCATAGGAAGTCACCCCTCACAGGGAAGGGTGAAGCTTAGCAGAAGTTACCTATCCCCCAAGTGGGAAGGTGAGCTTGGACATAGCATCTCCACCCCAGGGGAAGAAGGACCTGGGACCCAGAGTTACTGTTAAACAATATTGCTCCTTGCCCTGCACAGTATTTAAGGATCAAGGGAAGAATTATTATCACACTGAATTTAGAGTCTTGATGACCTGAGAAAAACACGTTAATGTGACGAGCAAGGCCTCGGGGGGAGACTGCCATCTCTTTAAGAGTCCTCAGCAGACACTCAGCCAGAGCTTTATCTGACCAAGTCCTACTTCTTGTGCAAACAGTTTGACAGTTTTCTAAAGTTGGTCAGGCTGCAATTACTAAGAAAAATATGGAATGCTGTTAAGAGGGAGACCAGGAGAGCTAGCACAGCCCTTTCTGATCTAAAAGCAGGCAGGGGCTTCCCTGGTGGCGGCGCAGTGGTTGAGAGTCCGCCTGCCGATGCAGGGGACATGGGTTCGTGCCCCGTTCCGGGAGGATCCCACATGCCATGGAGCGGCTGCGCCCGTGAGCCATGGCCACTGAGTCTGCACGTCCGGAGCCTGTGCTCCGTAACGGGAGAGGCCACAACAGTGAGAGGCCCGCGTACCGCAGAAAAAAAAACAAAAACAAAAAAATTCAGCAGAACTTAAACTTCAGTTCACCTGCACCAGCCACATTTCAAGTGCTCAATGTCCACCTGTGGCTCGTGGCTACCATATTGGATGGTGCAATTAGAGAACATTTTCCTCATCACAGAAAATTTGATTGGACAGCACTGAATTAGAATAGGATTGAGCTGCATGTTAAAAAGATGCAACACCGAGTGGCTTAACCAAGGTATTAGTTTATTTCCCTCTTTTATAAAATTCCACGTCAGTAAAGTTGCTCAATTCCCCAAAGTCATCAAGACCAGTTATGCTCATGTGGTGTCCACAGAGTCAGGGACCCAGGTTCCTTCCATCTTGACGCTCTGCCACTGCGAGGGTGTTTCCTGGTCCACATGGTTGAGAACGGTGCCCCAACCGAGGGAAGAGGGAAAGAGGAAGCATCGCAGCTCCTTTTAAAGGCACCACCTAGGCCTGCATCAATCCCTTCCACTTCATCCCTTGGCCCCATTTTGTCTCATGGCCTCACCTAACTACAAGGGAAGCTGGGAAACTTTATTCTGGTGAAAAATTAAAACTTTATTCCTGGATTTCCCTGGCGGTGCAGTGGTTAAGAAGCTGCCTGCCAATGCAGGGGACATGGGTTCGATCCCTGGTCCGGGAAGATCCCACATGCAGTGGAGCAACTAAGCCCGTGCGCCACAACTACTGAGCCTGCGCTCTAGAGCCCACGAGCCACAACTACTGAGCCCATGTGCTGCAACTACTGAAGCCTGCATGCCTAGAGCCTGTGCTCCACAACAAGAGAATTCACCCAATGAGAAGTCGGTGCACCACAATGAAGAGTAGCCCCCGCTCGCCGCAACTAGAGAAAGCCCACGTGCAGCAACGAAGACCCAATGCAGCCAAAAATAAATAATTAATTAATTTTTTAAAAAAAGTTTATTCCTATGGGAGAAAGGGAGCATGGATGTTGGGGGCACGTAGCAATCTCTTCCGTGGTAGTTATGTGGGTAGCCCTGGAATCCATTTCTGCCGAGTTTTCTTTCTTGTAACCTTTCTCTCTGTTCTCTATCTTCCTAATTTCCTATTTCCTCCCTCTACCTGTTACCCCACTCCCCACTGCACCCCCCTTCTATGCAGCAGGCCCCATGCTCCCCAATTTCACATACACAGTCTCATTTTACCATCACAGCCACCTAGTGAGGGCGGTAGTAATTGTGCCTATTTGACAGATGAAGACAGTGTGACTCAGAAAAGTTCCGTGATGAGCTGGACTAGATAGGTCCCGAAAGCTTTCTCCCCCGTTCAGTAAATTCCACCTGTTTCTTCCTCTCTCCCCGGCCCAGGCCCATCTCTCCTTCTCCTTGGATTCTCTCCACTGCCTGTCTCTTTTCTCACATCCTAACCCTCTCCCTTCCTCCCCCAGTTTTTTGGCTTTTATTCTTCTTTTCTGTCTCCCAATGTACCAGCATGACCTCACTCAGCCGATTACTCACTGCTTCCACTCAGCTTCTAATAAATTTATTAAGTTGTAATCAACCTATAAATCAACTCTCCTGAGAAAACCTGGTAGGGATTAGGTTTGCGTTTCCCTGTAATTACAGCTGAGGAGCTGAGCAATGAGTCAAATTGACTGACAGAAAAAATGGGGTGACCTCAAACACCTTATGTCTTCTCTCCTGTGGCCTGTCCGGCCAGGGCCTGACCACAGATGACCTGGCTCGCTGCTGTGCCCCTCCCCTCCTGTCCCCAAAGCTGAGGGTATGGGGACCAGACCAGACCTCTGACCTCAGGCTGGAGGTCAAGATCCTGAAGGTCACAGAAAAAGGGGGTCTCCAAGATAGGCAAGAATCTTCCAGAGCTCTCAACCTCCCGTTCACAGATACCCCTCCTCCTCTGGGTCTTAGGTAATTTCTTTCTCCTTTGGTTTCCTGGGGTTTCTCTCCCTCCACTGGGGTACAGAAGTGGGAGGGAGTGGGACCTTCTGAGACGTGTCAGTCCCCTAAGTAGTCTGGAAACTCTGCACTTGATTTTGGCTGTTTCTGACAGAAACAGAAGGGGACGGCCGGCAGCCGTGAGCCTTTGGTGGGGACCAAAGATGGAGAGGGGTGCTAAGGCCAGAGGGTGAAGATGCCCTGAAAACTGTGGGGACCAAAGATGGGGGCAGGGGTGCTAAGAAGGACAGCTGGGGAAGATGCCTTGGAAACTGAAAATCAACCTGCCTCTCCTTTCTCTCCAGGAACCCAAGTGGGGTTGAAGCAAGTGTGCTTCGTCCAGGCCGGGATGCTGACCTTTCTTCCCGCCCTCCTACGGAGATTCCCTACCGTCCGGCTTGGGATTCTGTAGCCTTCACGCCCACACCGGCAACTCCTCTTCCCTGCAATACCCTCCCACGCCGGCCTGAGCACAGCGGCTGCCACATCCCGCGTGTTCGATCAATGTGAATTGAGTTCGCCTACTCATTCAGGTGCCAATCAATTCATATATCTCCACATGCAATTTTTATTAACCGGCTGTCCCAGACATCCCCCAATTCGCTGATGTCTTTTCGGAAACAGTGGGAGTCCTAGAACTGATGACTCGCTAGAGGATGAGAGAAACCAGGAGGAATCAAAAGAGAAATAGCAAAGATGAGAGAGAAGGAGAGAGAGAGGAGGGTATGGGAGAGGAAAGGCGAGACAGAGACAGAGGGAGCCTGCCTTTCACCTTAAAGGTGATCTGAACCAGGGCACAAGGGTGGATCGTGTGCCATTGCACTCACAACCCTGGCATTTAACTAAGAGAGTAACAGACTAGAAAACAAAACAGAGAAAGGCAACCACAAAGCCCATCTAACCTAGCAGGCAGGCGCTGTCAGCCCTGGACACCCTCAAATCACTGAAGGGGGGTCAGAGCTGAGACCCAGTGTCTTCTTACTGACCTGGTTCCTAACCCGTCAGCTGAACTCCCTCTGGCCCTAAACTGGGAGGCTTAGCCCTGCGGCCACTCACCAGCAGCCTGGCTGGCTGGCTCCTGCTTCCTGGCCCCTCCTTCCACCTTCCGGGGCCCCCCCTCTGGGTCCCAGGCTGCTTTTGCACCGGTGCCTTGTCTCCTGCTTCCTGTGATGACGCATGAGGACACGAAGCTCTGTCGTTCTGGCAGACACCGCAGACTGGGTTCTGTCGGCCCTTAGTCCCTGGGTGTAGGTTGGTTTGTCTCTCTGGTAACCACCCAGCACTGATGTCAGAGGGGCTTCAGAGGGGCTGAAGGAGGCCTCTCAGGCCTGCACCCTGTCCCCACCCCCACTCGCCCAGGGTCCCAGGGGAGCCTCAGAGAGCCCAGGGGGGCCGCGCCCTGGGAGGTGTGCACATGCGTGCTCAGTACCCAGGACACAAGGGTATACACTCGGGCTCTCGAGAGGCCATTGCATGGGCTCTGGAGTCAGACATTCCAGGGGGTACCATCCTACTTCTGTCACTCACCAACTGCGCAAGCTGGGGCAAGGGACAGACTCTCAGAGACTCTGTTCCCACACTTGTAAACGGGGCCAATAATAGTGCCCACCTCATAACGTTGCCCTGAGGGCTGCATAGAGAGTGCTGAGCACGACGCCTGGCACGTGGCAAGTGCTCCATTACCATTATCATTACTGACACTTCCTAGAGGAGACCAAGACAATTCCCTTGGTACCAGGTAGCTCTAGTCATCCCATTTGCCAGACACAAGCACACAAAGTCCAGGTGATTTACTGGGCCAGTTGTCCTCTGGGGTGGTGGGAGGAGGGAGGCTTGACCCTAGAACCCTATAAGAGATGACTCTAAAAAGTAGCAAACTACGTGGTTATCTAAGCAGAGCAATTAAGAGTGACCTTCCCAGCATCTCAATAAACCATCTTTACCACAAATGAGTCCCGAATCCCTAAAACGTCCACCTCTGGTCACTTATTTGGGATAAGGCAGAGGCCCCAGACGAAGAAAATGCATTGAGTCCTCCTTGGGAGACTTGCTTCTTTGATCTGATCATTTCGGCCTTGTTGGACAGCAGGGAGAAAAGTTGCGTTGGGGTAAGATGGAAGGCTGAGTCTCTGATTACCAGCTGAGAAGAGCCGGTCTGGAGTTGGGCATGAGGTTGGGGGGGGAGTGAGGGTGGGGAGAGTATGGGCCTCAGCAAGCAAGGTCATGGGTTAGGGCACTGGAGTCTGGGGTTTCTAAAAGGGGGTGTGTGGGACATACTCCAGGGTGGCCTCCATGATTCCTACCCCCTGCTGTTCACACCCTTTGAGCCTGGCTGGGAACTGTGACTTATTCTAGCCAATGGCATATCGTAAAGGTGAAGGGATTTTGCAGATGGAACTAAGGTCCCAAATCAGTTGATTTTGAGTTAATTTAAAAGGAAATTGTTCTGGGTGGGCCTGACTTAATCAGGTGAAACCACCTAAAATGGGACTGGCTCCCCCTTGCGGTAAGCAGCTCTCCTTGCAGCCTGGGTGAAGTCAGCAGCCATACTGAGGAAGCCCACAAGGCGGGAGCTGACAGCCTAGTACCTGAAGGCAGCTTCCGGCCCAAAGATAGCAAAAAGCCAGAAGTGTCAGTCATATCAGTGCAAGGAAATAAACCTTGCCAATAACTCGAATGAACTTGGAAGTGGGTTCTTCCCCAGTCGAGCCTCCTCAGGAGGAGGCCAGCCGACCCCTGGGTTGCAGCCCAGTGAGCCCCAGAGCAGAGGACCCGGTTAGGCCACCCCTAGACTCCTGAGCCACAAACACTGTGATAGAATGAAGTATGTTGCTTCAAGTTGCTAAACATGCGTGATCTGTGACAGTGACAGAAAACTAATATTATGGAGGGAAGCGTCCTGGAGCTGAAGACAGCCTCCAACTGTAACGCGTTAGCCTGCTTCTGTCTCCGGGAAGCACCTGCTCGGGCCAAAATATTCAACCCTGATCACCTTGCTGGTCCCACTCTATTTTTGTCCTGAGGTGGAGAGGGGCCATGTCTGTGGGTCCTGCTTCCCGAAGAACCCTTGCCTGAAGCTGCTATGAGGAGAGTGGCACCCTTGAGTCACATCGCCAAGACCCCTCACCCTGAGAGAAAGCCAAGTGCTCTGTTGCAAAAGGTCCCTGGCTCCCAGGCTCACCCAGGGAGGGGGCTGCTGGGAGTTCAGGGGGAGCTCCAGGTTCTCCAGTCAGATCTGGTCCAAGACCAGTGCACTCCCTCTCTTTCTGTGCTCCCAGGGCGTGGTCATCTGAGCATCCCTTGCGCTGGCTCTGTCATCTGAGACCTCACACCACCTTTAGTTAGACATGGGGCCACCCCTGGGTAAGTAGGCAAGTGTGCCGAGACTGTAGCCTCAGCGTTGGTCCTGGAGCCGATGCTGGACCCTGCGCACCTCAGCTGCTTCCCTCCCTCCCTCCATGGCAAAGGCCTGTGGGCCTGCTTCCCATCTCTGACCCTGTGTGTGACATCCCCCATCCCGTATCTCCACCTGCAGCACAGCCCTTGAGCTGACTTCATGTTTCTTATGGATAAAATCTCTCTGAGTGACTTCTTAACTTTTATTTTCTTAGAACCCTTTCTTCGCACAAAAATCATACAAGAAAACTCAGTCTGCGAGGACACAAAAGTGGAGCAGCTCTGACTGAGTGGAGGGAGGTGAGTGGCCTCTACCCAGCAGAGCCCTGCCTGCCCCCTCCCCGACTTCAGCGGAAGTGCTTCTTGGAAGTTTGTTTAGACCTTCCTGCCCACGGCCCAGTCAGGACTTCCTGTTTGTCTCCCTCAGGGCTGGCCAGAGCAGGAAGTCCCACCCTCTCATCCCCAGCACAGCTGTCAATCAATGAGAGCAAAAAGAATGTTCCCCATCTATACTGAGTCCCTAAATATACAGCCACTAAGATATTTTCCACCTGGAAGACTACGATCCCTGTCCCCCGACCCACCTCTCAAATGCCCTGACGTGAACTTGCCACCTGTGAGACAAATGTTCTTCCTGGCCTGCCTAGGAGAGCTTTAAATAGACTCAGAGTTGAAAGGAAGCTTATGGTTACTGAATCCATCTCCTAAGGCAGGGAAGCATTCCCTATACATCCCCACCAGGCTCTCTTTGGACGCCTTCCATGACGGGGAACTCACTATCTCACAAAGCAGGTGTCTCCCTATTAAAACTCTAATCTGTCTCCCTGTAACATTCCCCCACTGGCCCTGCTTCTGGAGCTCAAACAATAAGTTATGTAACCTATACAAAGAGGAACCTGGCTCACTCCAGGCCAGTCTGCTCCTTCCCTATGCCACTCTCCTCAGAGGCCTCTTATGTAGACTGGTACATTGGTGGCCCAAGGAACCACGCCTCCCAGTATCCGTGGAGATATACCTGTCTATCCTCCTGTCTCATTGACTCTGGGATTGGCCATGTGACTTGCTTTGACCAATTGAGATATTAGCCACATGAGGCTGGATTAATACTTGCAAATTGGGGCTTGCCCTCTTACAGAGTTCCCTCTTAGGAGACAGCTACCACGCTGTTAGGCTATTGAATGCTACAAGGCCGTATGAAGAGAAGCTCTGGAAGATGGCAGGCCGTTTTAGATGTTCCAGCCACAGGTGGGCGCCCAGCCGCGTGCCACCACATGAGTGACCTAAAAGATTCACATGGAACGGCACTGCCCGGGGGAGCTCAGCCAACCCACAGAATCGTGAGAAATAATAAATGGTTATTTTAAGCCACTACATCTTGCAGTGGTTGTTATGCGGTGACAGATAACCGAAAACCACTGATAGGATTTTCCTGGGAGCAAGTTTCTGGGATTAGTATAGCCAAGACTTTTCATCCCAGGTCAGACATTTACAAAGAGCATAGACCAGCTGGCTCAGCTGTGAGATAACAAACATCTTCACTGGGGATACTGGGAGCCCTGCCACTTGGAATTAAATTAGAAGGAGCCAGTAGGAGATGGGGGGTAGGTAGGAGCCTTTGGCTGGAGCGAGTCGGAGAGCCCTGGCTGGATGACAAATCATGCAGAACAGCTTGGCTTTCTGCACAAAATGGAATTATGCTTTGGTTCAAATTTTTTGCCACTTATAAATTACTTTTTATTTTATTACCCTCCAAACTGCCATCCAGACAGACTTGGAGGCTGGTTTGGATGTGCCAGTTGCTTTCCAAAGCTGTGAAGGCGCAAATCATGTGTCATCCCCAGTGGTTTGTGAAGAGACGCCTTTTCTTTCCAAAAAAAAAAAAAAAGCAATTTGGGTACACGTGTGGTAATGACTACAAGTGGAAAAACAGCAAGATCCGTTGGGGATTATAACAACATCCTGAATAGGGAGAATTAATGTGAAATGTTCTAGAATGAACGCTGCCCCAGACTCCACGCATTCGCTCCATACGCGTTATTTGAGCGCCTACAATCCCTGCCTTCCCGGAGCTCACCGTTCAAGGGGAAAGACTGACAGGTGAACCAGCAGGTGCAATGTGGTGTGATAATGGGTAAGTTTGGGGTTAGAGAAGCACCTAGAAGAAGGCTGACTCCTAAAGAAGCTGTATCTAAGCTGAGAACAAAGGGTCAATAGAACAGCTGAACAAAGGGAACGGACATTGAAAGGCAGAGATTACTAGTTCCTACCCAATATCTATCCATCACTTCCTTATGATTAGAATATCTTCTTAGCCCAGGGTGCAACGCACCCAGCTAAAACACTCCCTTGTTTCTAATAATGAATAATGAGATATAAATGGAAGTTTATATAGACTCTTTGGAAGGAATTCTGTCTCACCTAGGACCTGTCTAGACTCTGTACCTGATGGCTGGAATTCCAGCAGCCATTTTGTACCATGAAGCAAATTTGAGGATAAAAACCAACTGCTAAGAATGGTAGAGCAGAAAGTCAAAAGGACCCTGGGTCCCTGACAACTATGAAGCAGCTGAGCCAGCCCTGGAGGGCCTCCCACCTAGCTACTTTCACACACAAGAGAAATAAACACCATACTCAAACTACTTATCAGTTGTGTTGTTGTTGCAGCATGCCTGGTCCTAACAGATACAACTGCACGTACCAAGGTCCAGAGGTAAGAGAGCACATGGCATGTTTCACACGCTGCAAGTGGCTCCAAGTGGCTGGAAGTCAATCATGGTGTGTGATGGGGGAAGGCGTGGTGGGAGGGCCTGGAAAGGGAGGCAGGGTGAGGCTGGAGTTCTTGGGATGATGCGGCACAGAGGGAAATCGTAATTGCCGGCCCTGAGGAAGGGTTTTTAAGAAGTGGTTCTCCTCTTCCTCTTCTCCACATCTGGAGAAAGGATGACTTCCTGTTCCCCCAGAGACTTAGGACTAGGAAACAAAGTGTCTAAGTCAAAGAGTGTGTCTCAAAACTGGAGACCTGGTCACAGATGACTGCCCTCATGACTTCTAAACTAAATTAAACAAGGCTCTGAGCCCCTTTCCCGGGTGGTGCCGCTCAGCCTCCCCCTCCCGAGAGCGGCGCAACACTAGAGAGCAGAACTTGCAGAAACCAGGAAAGGATTCTAGCCTTCCATCACGGGATCGTATCTGAGATGCCCACTGCCAGGCTGGCGTGGTCCACGGGCAGCTTTGTTTCTGTCCAGCTAAGGCTGGGAACAGGGATCCCCATGGAGGAGCCCAAGTCCACAGCTCACTGTAAACGGCCTCCTGCATCCATGGGCCACCCCTGCAGAGGTCTGACAGCTCCCAGGCTCCAAGAGAAGCAGGGCTTGCTCCCTGCCACCCTCAGAAACCCCCAAACACAGCCCCTCACCTTCCTTGGGGAAACTTCTTCACCTGCTTCTGGATCAGCCCCTCCCAGCACCAGCCCTGGCCCCTCCTCCAACCCAAAGGAATTCAGCTTGAGTCTCCTGAGGCCTCAAACACAAAAGAGATTTACCTCCCACCTTTCTATCCTTTCTCCCTGCCATGGGGAAAAGGATGCTATAAGGAGCTCTTTTGAAAACTCAATTAGACGTCTCCCACCAACACTGACAGAAAAGGCCCCTGAAAATGATGCGGGCCGAGAGCAACTTGTCACACCAGACAGCGAGGAAGCAATCGAAGACAGCTAGGGGGCTTCCCTGGTGGCGCAGTGGTTGGGAGTCCGCCTGCCGATGCAGGGGACGCGGGTTCGTGCCCCGGTCCGGGAGGATCCCACATGCCGCGGAGCGGCTGGGCCCGTGAGCCATGGCCGCTGGGCCTGCGCGTCCGGAGCCTGTGCTCCGCGGCGGGAGAGGCCACGGCAGTGAGAAGCGAAAAAAACAAAAAACAAAAAATAAAGATGGCTAGGGCCAGGGCCGAAGGACTCAGGAGCCAGGCTGAAGAGGTTCTCCCTGGCAAGAGAGACAACAGTATGTATCAGTGAGGACAGTAACTTCAAGAGATTGAAACAGGTCAAATATATTTGAGTCTGTGAGTCTGTAATGATAGTTTTAAGAAAAACAGAAACTAATTGATAATCAGTTGAGGACGCTAATAAACTATTTCATTACTTCCAAACTGACAAATAAAAGGAAAAACTCAAGCAAGAGACAAGGATAGAAAGAAACCACTCTGTTCTGAGTAAATATATCCCAAGATGCTAAAGAAGAAGAAGGAGGAGGAGGAAGAAGAGGAAGGAGTTTAGCCTGTAATGACTCTGATGTCATGGAAACAGGAAAAGCAGCAGCTTTCCACAGGGGAACTGGGGACCGCAATTTCTCTGTACCTCACTGGTCAGCGGGAGGTCTCTGTGGGCTGGAGCAGGCAGGGCCTCCTAGAATATGGTCCCCCAGAGAAAACGTCCTGCCAAAGACAGCGGGGTGCTCTTGGGATGGGAGAGCAGCAAGACTATTCCAGAAAGCATGTGGGCATTTTCCCAGAGTCCAAAACAAGCTATTTTACACAATGCTGAGTGATGTAAAGAAGATGGCCCCTCTGTGGGAAGGATGAGAACCGAGCAAAGCCATCGAGTTTGGCAGTTTGCAGACTCTGAATATCCTTCAAGGGAGATGACTCAGGAGAGTCACGAGTTGTCCCCAGACTACAGTGGGAAGGGTCAGCCAGCCCAGCAGGAAAGTCAGAGATGGAAAGTTGACTTGAGGATGAAGCAGGGACAAGGGAACTTCTTTTTAGCCATTTTTTTTAAAACAGAGGCAAAATACCGTAGTGATTAAGATCATCAATTCTAGAATCAGACAACCTCGGCTGAATCCCAGCTCTGCCAATTACTAGCCGCGACCTTGGGCAAGTTACTTCATTTCCCTGTGCCTCAGTTTCCTCAGCTGTAAAATGGGTTATAATAGTGGGAGATGCTGGAGCAGCCAAGCATTACAGAGTGGACAAGACACGAACAAGAGGACGGCGGAGCAGTCATGACATGAGAGGGAGGCCGTGAATTTTCAGGTTGGTGACTGTCCTGGTCTTCCCCAGGCTCAATCACTTAGGCCTGAGCTGGCAGCGATAAGCATCATCTCATTTAAACTTCTCAGCCCGCATGAGGCGGGAACTGAAAACAACCAGACTCACAGGATAAACATCTCTGAGACAGCAGTGCTGAGCTGACTCCTGCGGAGTTAGTGACCAGCGTGAAAGCCTGCATGCAGGGCAGGTAGTGACAGGAAATGACAGGGAAAGGCGAGAGAAAGAGACATGGTTGAGTTGGGGCTGGGAGACGGACACCTTGAGAGATCTCTTTCTAGTTTCGGTGAGCAACCTTGCCGTGTACCAGCCTGGTCTGTTCACTTTCCTCCCTTAACCTCTTCTTCATTCGAGGATGGACAGGGGTCCAAACACCCAAGAGAAATACGAAGAGATTCCAAGGCCCTCGTTCCCGAGAGACCGGGAGGTCAGTGGACAGTGCTGGAAGGTCTAGGCCACCTGGAGCCAATGGGACAGGGAAGGTGGGGGCAGGAAGGGATGTTGGTGAGTGTGGGGAGAGTGAAGAGGAGGGTGGGCTGGGAAGGGAGGTAGAGAGGGAGCTGGCAGACACGGAAATGCAGTATAATTGGAAGTGGCTACCATTGCATCTGACACTTTCATTGTTCAGGTGAGACAATTGAGACCCCAAAGGGCCAGTTGTTGACCACAAAGCTCATCTGTACCCCAAAGGGGAAGGACAGAGGTGAGAAACACGCGAAAACTAGGTCGACACCTCTCCCGGAGACCCCATCACGGAAAAAAAGGCCAAAAGATCCCTGGCTCCGCCCCAGTCGGGTGACTCTGGAGGGTGGTGCTTGAGGGAGGGCCCAGGAGTCTAGGGTGCATGGGTGCAGGCCCGTCCTTCAGGGTTAGTGCCGCCCTTTCCTGAAGCTCTCAACTCTGCAGGGAAGTTCGTGGGCTTAACTGCTATTCAGTGTGTGAAGTAGGAGACAAGAGACTTGGAAACATATGAACACCTGCCCGGTGGAGAGAGGACAAGGTGGCCCTTGTTATACACACACAGGTGGGACTCAGGCCTGCTCCAGCGAGGCAGGCTGTCCCCACCAGGCATGGACTACAGTCACCGTGGAAACCTCCCCGTAAAGGACTGAATGACCTGCATTTTGAGTTTCATCTCCCGACATAGGAGTTTATCAGTAGAACGCAGAAGGCAGAGACAGGGATGGGTTTTCTCTTGTTTCAATGCCAGCTGAGCAGCATTACGGAGCCCAGGAGGCAGCCGATGAGCTGCTCTGGTGTATGTATGGAGCAAGGGTATCTCCTTGAGCCATCCTCTGCCATTGGCCACTCTGCTTTACTCATACAGGTTCCAGGTGCTGCGTCAGGTACCGAGAACAGGAAGATGAGTAAGGGACAAATCCTGACCCAAGGAAGGGCACAGTTGAGTTGGGGAAACAAATACATAAATAAGCCATTACAACCCCATGGGGCACGTGCACGCAGCCCAGAGCGATTTGCTCAATAAAGTAGGTGAAAGAGGGACAATGGGAGGACGGAGGACTGGAAGGAAGTGGTGAAGATTTGCACAGTCATTAAGGGAGATCAGGGGACCAGGTCAAGTGGCGATGGACGGTTGGATCACAGGCCAATGTACAGGCCATGTGATTTTTCTCCAGCAGGGCTTAGCTAAGAAGGTGTGCTGTAGAGGCTGCAGCCAGAGAATGAAACATTGTTTGGAAGCAAAGATTTAGGCAGAGGAGCAGCTGTGGACATAAAGGCCAGGTCCAGGGTGGGTCCTGCCAGCGGATGGCACCCAGGAGTGGAGAAGAGCCACGGGAGTTGCAGAGGTACAGGCATTCCATCCTGTTGGAGGACAGGCTGTGTCCACAGACACTGCCGTCTCCTGGGATGGAAGGGATGCTGGCAGGAGTGGGATGGAGAAGATGGACGCCGCAGCCCAGCCGCTCAGGGAATTGGATCCCTCTCTCTGTTCCCTCGTGTGAAGCAGGGGTGATAACACTGCTCTCTGGATCCCTGTTGGGGCGTCCAAGGCTGGGCACGTAGTGTGCCCTTCCTTCTTCCCACACTGCCCCGTTTACTTCCCCAGATCACTCGGGAGAGTGGAGCGCCCTGTGCCACGCGGGTACACCTGGCTCGGAACCCTCGCCAGCTCCGGGCTAAGTATGGACATTGAGCCACGACTGAACATTGGTTCTAGACTGCATTCAATGCGTGTTATCACATTAAATAAAGGAATGAGAATTCTTCAAGCAAATAAGAGAGAAAAGGACAGCCTGAAGGAGGTAAGTTGAAGGCTTTTCCCAGGTTAAAATAGCCTGGCGCTCTCTCCTTGGCCATGGGGGGCTGGCAGCCTTTTCAGATGCTGAGCAGGCCCCTGTCAAGCCATTTCCTGCTGGGGTGAATAACAAGCACCCCAAAAGGAGTGTTTAAAGGAGATCCAGTCCCCTCTTTATCGAGAGCGAGGTTGATAAGAGTATACTCATCCCCTCCCCAGCCCCCTGACTGCATCTGGAAGCAGCCGCCCCCCCACCCACCCCGCAGTGCCACGAACCAGAGTCCTACAAGGAAAAAAGCAGGACTAGCTGAGTCCTCATGCCCTCCTTTGCACTGGAAAGGGGAGACTAGTGGGATCGGCCTCAGCCTCGGCACCAGAAGACCTTCGTTTGAATCCCAGCCCTACCACTTTCTGCTGTGTGACCTTGGATAGCTCAATCAGCCTCTCTGAGCTTTGGTTTCCTGTCTAGTAAGACAAACAACACGGGGTTGTCGTTGAGGGCCAAGGGTCAGAATCATACTTCTAGAGTCCAAATCCTGGTTTTGCCATTTACTAACTGGTGACTTCATCCTCCCCAGTTTTGAAGCCCAGCCTCGCAGGCACTCCGCACAGTCAAATGACCGTGTGACCCTCCCATGGCCACTCTGGGCATGTCTGGTCCAGCTGGGTCCCTAGGGGCCTAGGAAGAGGGACTATCTTACCCACACGTGTCCCCCAGTCCTGCCTTTCCTGATTCTCCGTGGCCTGCACTGTGTGTGGCCTGCACTGTCTTCCTTTTTCTGCCCTTCACAGAGTCTGCCTGGGATTCTCATCTGGCTTGGATCCCATCAGAACCTCCTAAAGGCTCTCCTCCTGATTCTGTTTTCTGCCTCTTTGGTACCATTTAACCACGTGCTTTCATGGGCCAGAGCAATTTGTATTTATACGCCTTTCCTCCCCAGGATAACTTACGGGCTCTGTCAAATACCCGGCACAGCCTGCTCACACTGCCTGCCACAGAGTGACCTATCTGTAAGGCAACTGGGGTTATTTGGTGTCGATTTTCCCAGAATTCAGTGATCATTTTTAACTGCCTTATTGAAGTATCATTTGCATAGTGTTCCGTGGTTTTGAGTGAATTTAGAGTTGTGCAACCATCACTACAGTTGAATTTTAGAACATTTTCATCACCCCAGAAAGATCCCTATGTGCGGTTGCAGTCGCTCTCTGATCCTATTCCCAGCCCCAGGCATTTTATAATATTTTTACTAAAAAATTTATGAGTCAAATTTTTTTCCCAAATGCTTTGCTTTTGAAAATAGAGCTCCGAAAACATTTTTATAGGAGAAGGATGTTCATTTCCTGTAAGAACATTCTCATAGGAATGTTCTTCTGCTCATTTCTCACAGACTCACTGATGATGCAGGGAAGTGCCGAGTATCTGACCTGGACCCCACGTCCCACAGGTGACATGGGAGTGATGGGCACCGTCCTAAGACCACAGAGTCCCCGCAAAGCAGGGACTGGAACCCTCCAGCTCTCCTTGCCCAGCAATGGCCACTTCAGCAACTCTGTCCCTCTAATGACAGCTATCCTAGTTAACTGGTCTTAATTAAGTTAACTATTTTTTTCTTCCAACTTTTTCTTACCCTCCCTCCACTCAACAGAAAGGCTAACTAGATTTGACTGACTCAGAAACAAACAGCAAAGAGGGAGGTGGAAAAGAAAGGGCTATGAAATCGTAAGTCATTCTCCAAACTTCTCATGCAAGGCAGGAGCCTTCTCCTTGGCTTTCCCACCTCCACGTGGGTCTCCCAGTGTCCAGGAGCTCACAATTGACGGTCTCTGTCTGTCTTTTTTTTTTATTATAGGTTATTACAAGATACTGAGTATAGCTGCATGTGCTATACAGTAGGTCCTTGTTCTTTATCTGCTTTATATATAACAGTGTACGTCCGCTAACCCCATATTCCCAATTTATCCCTCCCCCCTACCATTCCCCTTTGGTTACCATGAATTTGTTTTCTATGTCTGTGAGTCTATTTCTGTTTTGTAAATAAGTTCATTTGTATCATTTTTTTAGATTCCACATATAAGTGATATCATATGACATTTGTCTTTCTCTGTCTGACTTCACTTAGTATGATAATCTCTAGGTCCATCCATGTTGTTGCAAATAGTATTATTTCATTATTTTATGGATGAGTAATATTCTATTGTGTGTGTGTGTGTGTGTGTGTGTGTGTGTGTGTGTGTATCTTCTTAAGCCAATCGTCTGTTGTTGGGCACTTGGGTTGTTTCCACGTCTTGGCTATTGTAAATAGTGCTGCTATGAACATTTGAACCTTTTCAAATTAGAGTTTTCTCCTGATATATGCCCAGGAGTGGGATTGCACAATCATATGGTAACTCAATTTTCATTTTTTTAAAGAACCTCCATACTGTTCTCTATAGTGTCATGTCTTTGTTTTCCAGGTCCAGAAGACCCATTTCCTCCGACGTGTCCTTATGTGCCATGAACATGTTCTTCTGGATACACTTATTTGTGAATAGGAGGCTTTGGATCAATGGTGGGGTGGGAGTAGGGAATCCTAACTCCACTGTTCACTAGCTGTGTGACTTCAAGCACCTCCCTAACCTCTCTGAGCCTTGGTGTGCTCATCTGTAAAATGGAACCAGAATCGCCTGCCTCAAAGAATTATTGGGAGAATGCAATAAAATAGTATAGGCCAAACACCAGGTACAAAGTACGTGATCAATAAATGGTAGGTTTTAAAAAAAAATTAATGTATGTACCGCTTAAACTGTGATCCCAGTAACAGCTACCTGATTATACTTCTATATATTACAGTCATATGTATTATACACTTATGTGTATGGGGCTTCTCCCATACACTGAGGACTCTTTCCTTCTGCTGTGAACTGAAGTGTTCTCCCAGCGTGTTTTCCTGTCCCCTTTGAGGACAATGCATCCTCACTCTGTAGACGCAGCTGGTCCTTAACCAGTTGCACGTTTTTACAAAGTTCAGATGGTGGGAGTTCCCTGGTGGTCCAGCAGTTAAGACTCCGCACTCCCAATGCAAGGGGCCTGCGTTCGATCCCTGGTCAGGGAACTAGATCCCGCATGCTGCAGCTAAAGGTCCCGCATGCCTCAACTAAGACCCGGCACAGCCAAATAAATAAATAAACATAAAAAAATAAAAAGTTCAGATGGCAACGCAGGGAATAGATTGTAAAGGTAAAAACTAGAAACCAGGAAGCCTGGTGAGGGATCATGCAACAATCCAGGGAAAAGATGATAAGGACCTGAAAAGGAGGAGGCAATGAGGAGAAGCTGGGGAGGACAGCCCTGAGAGATATTTACGAAGTAGACTCAGTGGCTTGGCTGTACAGCGGAAATTAACACAACGCTGTAAATCAACTACATTTCAATAAAATATATATTTTATATATAAAAGAATTGGACTCAGAAGAACATGACAGATGATTGCAGAAGGCGGCATGGTGTAATGAAGAGAACTCGAGCTCAGCCAGCCAGGGAGACCAGAGCTCACTCGCTCTCTGCTATGTGAGGACACAGCAAGAAGGAAGCTCTCTGCATGTCAGGAACTGAATCTGCACCTTGACCTAGGACTTCCCAGCCTTCAGGATTGTGAGAAATAAATGTTGTCTAAGCCATGCAACCAACAGTAGTTTGTTGGCAGCCTGAGCTGACTACATCATCCGCGTAAGGTCTTTTAGGAGGCTCTCTGGCTCTGCTGCATTGGTCCATTTGCCGTCCCTACACTAATCCCCCATTGCCTTAATTATTGTAGGTTCATAAGTCCTGGTGTGTGGCGGGCGTTCCCCACCTTCCTGCTATCCCTCTTCAGAAGTGCTCTGCTATTCTTAGCCTTTTATTTCTTCCATATGAATTTTTAAATGATTTAATCAAGTTCTATGAAAAACATTGTTCAGATTTTGATAGAAATTGCATTGAATCTATAGATCAAATTGGGCAGAACTGGCATCTTCACGATCTTGAAACTTCCTGTCCAGGAGTTTGGTGTATCCACTTATCTGGGTCGTTAGCATCGCGAACAAAATTTTATAATATTCTCCATAGAGGTCCTGCGCATATTTTGGTAGAGTCTTGATATTCTCTGATGCTTTTATTAGACACTTGATATTCTCCACTGTCTTCAATAGTAATTACATTCCTAATCATTTGCTGCTGGTATACAAAAATATACCGGAATCTTATATCCAGCAATTTTGCTAAACTCTGGTATGATGCATGTCAATAATAGCATATGAATTCTTCTGGCTTTCCTATGTAGCAATCATGTCACCAGCAAATACTGAATTTTATTACCCGCTTTCCAGTTTCATGTCTCTGATCTCTTTTTCTTTTTCTTATCTTACTGAACTGCCCAGGTCTTCCAATACAGTAGAACTTATGGTAGCAGGGATTCTTGTCTCATCCTTGATTTTAAAGGAAATGCTTCTTATATTTCCCCTATTAGGATTTGATTTCTTTGGTTTTTTATGGATACTTGTTTTCAAAATAATCTTTAATTTAGAAACAGTTTTTAGCATGAAAGTGTTCAAATTTATCAAAGTTAAATCTACTGCCCCCCTTGAAATGGTTAGATGGTTTTTCTCTTTTAATCTGTTAATATGATGTTATATTTGCAGTTTTCTATTACTAGGGCATCCCAGACAGCTGGGATATACCCAATTAAATGTGGTATATATTTTTTTAATGCCATGTTGGTATTTTATTTGCCAATATTTTGTTTAGTGTTTTTGCATCTATATTCATGAGTGAAATGGGACCATGATTTTCCTTTCTGATAAAATCTGTGGTTTTGGTGTCAGTACAGGGAGAGGAAGATGCTGTAATCTGGCTTTAATATCTTTACACAGAAATCTTTGAAAGCTCATTTTTAGTAAACAATCAGGGACTTCCCTGGTGGCACAGTGGTTTAGAGTCCACCTACCAATGCAGGGGACATGGGTTTGATCCCCGGTCCAGGAAAATCCCACATGCTGTGGAGCAACTAAGCCCGTGCACCATATCTGCTGAGCCTGTGCTCTAGAGCCTGCGAGCCACAACTACTGAGCCCGCGTGCCACACTACTAAAGCCCGCACGTCTAGAGCCCGTACTCCGCAACAAGAGAAGCCACCGCAACGAGAGGCCCACGCACCGCAGCGAAGAGTGGCCCCTGCTCGCTGCAACTAGAGAAAACCCGTGTGCAGCAACAAAGACACAACACGGCCAAAAAAAAAAATAATTTTTTTTAATTTATTAAAAAAAAACAACTAGCGATCAATGGCACCTAGTAAGGACTAGTTTTTTCCCCTAAGTACTCAAAAAATCAACGAACTTAACAATTTTCTGTAGCAATTTCTTGTGGATTGACATCATATTCACCAACACGTAGATGTTAAAATCTGTCTTGTTCCCTCTAAAAAGATCTGGGTGGGTTTTCCCGGCTCCAACCCCCAGCACCTCTCCCCGTTGCTGTCATTCCTCGGAGTCGACCGGCCACTGTGCCTCCAGCACACCTGTGCGACCCCGAGAGCGCCTCACCACCTGGACGTGGCTCTCGGGAAACCCAAGAGCCAGCTGGTACGTGACCTGTGCTTTGGGCCCAGCGCGGGAGGTCCCCCAGGTTTCTTAGAAAAGAAGTAACTTTACATCAAAGACATCATTAGGTTGTGGACTCTTGGCGAGTACACTAATGTTATCCTTCAAACAGAACTTTCTAGATCTGCTTCTGGGCAGGCAGCCCAATGTGAGAGCACTCCGTGGCCAGGCAGTGCCACTCAGGAGCAAGGCATCACTGTCATCGCCGGCAGGAGAATCTCGGGGCCAGCTTTCGGCTCCGGCAGGGCCTTGCCTGCATCAGCATGCTTTGCTCATCCTCTCCACCCCCCACAGCGAGCAGCTGGGCTCCAGGAACCCCTCAGGGAGGAGCGAGGTCCAGCTGTGAAGTTCCAAAGGAAGGAAACACCTGCACCTGGCGTCTCCCAGCACAGCATCCCTGCCTTTGCTCCTTTCGTGTTCTGGCTGCAGACAGGCCACGTCATCACCACGTGGGGCCCCTCCTGGCTCCTGCATGGAAAATCACGGAGGTCCCTTCTGCTGGACAGGCCAAGCCAGGCTCTGCTCTGGGTTAAAGACAGGGCATCGCTCTCCACAAGACCTAAGGGGTTTCTGAGCACTGAGATCATAAGATAAGGTGGCCAGTTCCCTAAAGAGAAAGGGTTTGTACTTTGTCCCCTTGCCCATTCTCTTATCCCCTTTCCCTCCTTCCCCTCTAGAAGGAAAGAAGAAAGGGAGAAAGGAAAGTAGGAGCAGGGAGGAAGGAAGGAAAGGAGGAGCGAGGGAGGGAGAGAGGAAGGAAGAGAAGAAGGAAAGAAGGAGGAAAGGGAGGGAAAGTGGGAGAAAACTTCAGGCAAATAAAACCCCATGTCTTGAATTTCTATGAACACAGGAAGTGGATTCATTAGTCAGGGTAGCGGGAGGTAACCGAGGCAGCTCTGAGGGTGGGAGGGCAAGCTGGCCGTGAGGGTTGATGCCAGTAACCTTTGGCAGCTCAGTGGACACGCCATGCCCTGGCAGGGGGCTGCACTGAGCTGCCGCGAAGAGATGAGCCCTGTACACCCTCCCTGGGATGGCTAAACCTGCAGCCCCGAGGCTGCTCTGTGCTCCATGAGCTGGACTAGCTCCTTCCATGGAAGTATCTGTCATGGCCCTGGTTTCCTGCCCAGCCCCTGACGGATACTTTCCCCATCACCCCAGCCAACCCTTACCTTCACCACTAACCAGCTTTCATCAGGACAAAAGAATGAGAAAGAGAATGGCCCTGTCTGTCTCAAAACACTTCTGTGATGTTTATTTTTTCCATTATAAAAGAAGTAGCCAGAGGAAGTATGGAAAAGTACAGGAAAGTTTTAAAAAGAAAGAATTTACCCATAGTTCCACTACTCAGAGACAACTGACATTAATATTTTGGGGAACACTTATGCCCCACGTAACACCTTTTAATTTTTTTCCAATTTAAGGAGATAGAGGTAAATAGGTATTAAACAAAATAACAATTATCACAACAGAGATATTCTTAGTAAAAGAACTGTCCTCCTTAACTTCCTAGCTAAGTTTTCTTTAAAAATCATTCTCCTGAACTATTATAATGTGGTGGTGGGGAGAGTCTCTTACTCTCTCTTCTCATGCTTTCCAAATCAGTTCTTTATTTATTATTTGAATTCTTATCCATCACATTCATGTTACTTTGAGAGATTACAAATTTATTCTCCAATATCTCCAACAGCCTCAGAAAGAGAAGATCTTATGCATATGTACAAGTCTAAACCCAATGTGGCAGATTGAAGATGGCCACAAATTCTTGGACAAATTTTTGTGTCCCCCCACCCCGCCAAATTCACATGTTGAAGTCCTAACCCCCAGTTCCCTAGAAGGTAACTGTTTTGAAGACAGA
This sequence comes from Delphinus delphis, assembly GCF_949987515.2. NCBI lineage: Eukaryota > Metazoa > Chordata > Mammalia > Artiodactyla > Delphinidae > Delphinus > Delphinus delphis. Next base: position 161,208,695 of record NC_082683.1, read on the forward strand.
GCTTTAAAGAGGTGATTAAGGTAAAATGAGGTCATTAGGGTGAGCCCTAATCCAATATGACTGGCGTCCTTATAAGGAGAGGAAATTTGGACACACACAGAGACACCAGGGATGTGCCCAAACAGAGGAAAGACCATGGGTGAAAGTGGCCATCTGCAAGGCAAGGGGAGAGTCCTCAGGAGAAAGCAAATTTTCTGACACCTCGGTCTTGGTCTTCCAGCCTCTGGAACTGTAAGAAAATAAATTGCTGTTGTTTAGCTTACCCAGTCTGTGGTATTTTGTTTTGGCAGCCCTAGCAAACTAATAAAATAGCTGTGCAGCCTTGGACAAGTTACTCAACCTTTCTGAACCTCAGATCTCCATATATAACCTGGGTCATCACAAAGGTAAGAATCAACATATGTGATACATAGTGCTCTCCAGCATTCATTAAGTGGTTAAATCAAGGTGCAGAGTGGCATAGCTAGAATGCTTCCTTCTGTATATATATATATATATATATGTTTTGGTTATCTACCACTGCATAAAAAACCATCCCAAAACCTAATGGCTTAACACATCAACAAACATTAACTTATCTCTCATGAATCTGTAAGTTCACTGAACGATTCTTCTGTAGGTTTTTTTGGGGGGTGGTTCTCATGCTGCTGCAGTCAGATGGCTGCTGGGCTGGATGGTCCAGGATGACTCACTCACGTGTCTGGCGTGTTGGCGGGATGGATGAGCGGCTAGGACGTCTCTATCTCCCCATGGCTAGCTTGGGCTTTTATAGTTGGCAGCTGAATCCTAAATCCCAAGGGTGAATATACCAAGAAGGAAATGAAAGCTGCCCATCCTCATAGGCCTAGAATTAGCAGAGGGTCACTTCCTCTGCATTCTATTGGTTCAGGCAGTCCCAGGACCAACCCAGGTTCAAGGGAAGCGGGGAGAAACTTCATCCCTCAGCGGGGAGAGTAACAAAGAATTGGTTACCTCACTAATCCACCACAAAATGGGAGGGGATAGTGTGAATACATACGTATTTGTTTATATTTTTTTAAATTGATGAGTGGATAAACCAAATGCTAATATATATTACTTATGTTAATAAAAGTTACCCATGCAGAGAGAGAACAGGATGGAGAAGATAGGGGTGAAAGCTAGATTTCTCTGAATATATTTTGTTATGTAGTTTTGACTTGAATCCATATTTTTTTTTAAAAAATCCAAAAAGCAAGTCTTAAAAATTGAAAACAAAAGGAAAGAAATGCACCTAACCGCATATCAAGATGGTGGCATAACAACACACACACAAAATAATTGCTTCAAATAATTTTAAAATATAGAAATGATTATACAGTCCTAGTGGGAAATATTCTAAGGACAAAAACAAAGACATCTTATACTGCATTCAGTCATCTCATTGTCAGCAGCGATATGCATATAGCTATTTTGAAATTATTATACTTGTATCGTGGAACAGGCAAACAAGCAATTGTGTTATTAAAGTCGTTAAAAACCAAGTTTTTCAGCAAAGAGAAAGTGAAAGTGTAAATTCAACCAAGTTAAGTGAAAACTCTGTAATCTTACATTTGAATTGGAAATATTACTATGAACTCAGGATTGTTTCCTCTTTAAAAAATATGAGAGTACAAACAGCACAATTATGCAAATTTCAAAACCAAGCAAAACTTAGGATGTTAGAAATCAGGAGAGTGCTTTTCTTTGTGAAGTGGTAGTGCGTGGGAGGGGCCATAAAGCCGCCTTCCAGGTGCTAATAATCCTTTTTTTTAAATTTATTTATTTTTGGCTGCGTTGAGTCTTCAACGCTGTGCACGGGCTTTCTCTAGTTGTGGCGAGCAGGGCCTACTCTTCATTGCGGTGCACGGGCTTCTCCTTGCGGTGGCTTCTCTTGTTGCAGAGCACGGGCTCTAGGCGCACAAGCTTCAGTAGTTGTGGCACATGGGCTAAGCTGTGGATATCCCCCAACCCAGGGCAAGATGGACCAACCCCAGAGGACAGGGCATGGCAGGAGCCTGTGAAGGAGACTAACTGACCCTTAGGGTGAGGGTTCAAGTACTGAACTAGTCACGTTAAGTTCTCTATTATACACACACACACACACACACACGCATTGCTTATATGATTGAATACATATTAGAATAATTTTGTTGTATTGCTTTTGTCCCCTTTAATAATGCAATCGCCAGTTACTTTACCAGGAAAAGTGAGTTTACTCAGGAATAGCCAGAGGAAACGCAACTCCGACACACAAACTATGGCGATCCATAAACAAATCCGCAGAACAAGGAAGGGGAACTTGCTTTTATAGGGAAAGTGCGGGGGGGTGGGGGGTTAGAAGAGCTTGTAATAACCAAAGAATCCATTGGAAGAGCCAGGAGTCCAAAGTATAGAGGCTTCTCATTGGTTGGGCTGCTTTGATTGGCTGGGCTGTCCTCCAGTGAAGGGAAGCTTTCTTCTTTCTGCTAGAAAGTAAAGTAGACCACACCTTCCTGTCTGAGATGTGAGTTTAGAGTATCCGAGGATGCCTGGTGGGGCGTGAGAGCCTCTCCTACAGGCCTGTCTCGACTCTAGTTTTAGCTGAGATTTCTTTAATTAATTCCACAGTTTTTATTACATTTGCAGTCTGCTGTCTCTTACGATTTGTTCGCATAGCTTCTCGCACGTGTAGCATCACTATATACTGTAAGGTTTTTTAACAGTAGAAATGCCCTCCAGCCAGCCAGTAAAAGAGGCTCAGCACCCCTCATCTGAGCAATCAGGCTCGTCGCCTAAGTGTTGGGGGACCTGGATCTGTAAGATGAGAAGCTATTTTGGACTTGCCTCCCGTGCTGACAATATTCTGAGAGAGAAAATAATTGGGGGAATTAGATCGCCTGGCTGCAAGTGTAGGTAATTTTAAATGAGGTGGCTCCCCTTCCCTGTTCAAATCCCGAGGCCGCCAATGACCTGAACCCTAAAGGTGGTGACAGGGAATGCCCAGCCCAGCCCCCTCAGGTCCTTGCCTTGGGGCACCTGTAGAGTCATGATAATGAGGGAAATGACCCAGGCCCTCCCAGCCCAAGAAAACTACCTAAACCTAAACCTAAACCTTTCTTCAGAATTCCGTTGGAAAATAAACTTCTATTTCAAAAATAAATGCCAAAATATTAAAATACAAATAGACAAGCTACTTCCCAATGCAAGTCATGTTCTTAGTTGTATAACTCCTCACTTGTTCAGCGTTCACCATGGGCTGGCTTGTATATAGTTCTCCATGGAAAGAGACTGCAAATAGCCTCCGGGCAGCTCTCTCTTGCCCAGCACTTAGCAGAACAGCCAGCCTTACTCTTGATGTTTGCCAACTACAGTCATATTTCAAAGGCACTGATAAAGGGGCCACAATTTGCTTTGTTATTAGAGCCTGAGGGATGGTTAAGGAATGAGGGTTTATCGCATCATATAGCCTTCCATCCTCCTCCTGTCTCTCTCTCTTTTCTCACACTCCTCCCTTCCCCCCTCTTTGCATCTGAGTGTGTGTGTGTGCACACGTGTGTATGCACAGGTGTGTGCGTGCACGTGGTGGAATGCTGGTGAGAGTCGGGAGAGAAAGGATGTTGGTCTCACGCACACCCTGTCTTTTCAACGTCCTGACCTTTTCTTTTTTCCCATCCCCACTTCCATGCCTTTCAATATATTAAGAGGCCCTGCCCCTGTCCCCGCCCCAAAGCCTCTTCCGGGTCTGGGTTGCTTGGGCAGGAGTGGGTGGGAAAGAGAATGTCAGTTGCACCTCCGCCCACGATGAAGACGGCCTCTCGGCCTCCCGCTCCCTCTTCCCTGCGCTCTGGGAGACTGGTGTCGTGAGAGACAGTCCTGGGAGATAAAGAAGGACTGAGTGAGCTGGCCGACTTCAAACTGTCTTCCCAGAGCAGATGTGGCCTGAGCCTCTGCCATCGGGCTCCGCCTTCCCTTATGTCGTTTTTTTTTTTTTGTGAGCAGGGCTGACTGCCCTCCTCAGCTGCGACTTTATTCATTGCTTTTTCCCCTAAGCGCTCAGGCAGTAGTGTGGGTGCCCGAGAGCTGCCTGGAGTGTGAACAAAAGCCCACTTAGGAACCACATCCTGGTTTCTCTCCCCCGACTCACACCCCAGCTGCCTGCACTGGACAGCAAAGTCCTCTTCTTGGGGACAGAGGGGTCACCGTGACAGCGCCACTCGCCTCAGAAACCCCTATGCAACCCGCTAAGGATAATTCTTAGAGAAACCCTGGCATTTCCATTCCATGGAGATACTAATTCGTTCCAGAGTTGCTAATTAAAGGCCCAAGCTGCTGCGTACAAGGGTTCTCTGTGCGCTGGGCTGAGGCCACAGTGAGAAGCGGGAGATAAAGCTAGAGGCATGGGGCTTCCCTGGTGGCGCAGTGATTGAGAGTCCGCCTGCCGATGGAGGGGACACGGGTTCGTGCCCCAGTCCAAGAAGATCCCACATGCCACGGAGCGGCTGGGCCTGTGAGCCATGGCCGCTGAGTCTGCATGTCCGGAGCCTGTGCTCCGCAACGGAAGAGGCCACAACAGTGAGAGGCCGCGTACTGCAAAAAAAAAAAAAAAAAAAAAAAGCTGGAGGCATGGCTGGGCCCGCACTGGGGGACTCTTCAATGACAGGCCCAAGAAATAAATGAACCTCCAAAGGCCCTTTAATTTTCTCACTTAGCTGTTTTGATAAGAAAGGACTAAATCATCATGATTTGCTGGGCCATTTGCGGACAAATGAGGGACAGACTCTGGAGCTGAAGTGAATCCAGCTCTCTCTCCAGGGTGAGCTTCTGTCTTACATTAACTGGGGGCTAATGAATGTCTCGAAGGAGAGGCTTTGAGACCTTCATGTGGATTGAAGGATCAGTCCAGTGGCAGCTAAAATGCCAGTGACGGCCTGCCTTTGGCCCGTGACAGCATTAATAGGCCCTTCAAGACACGGGCAATTTCTACCAGAGGCGGTCCTTTGCTCAGTGGCCCCCATGGGAGTTAATAAACAGAAAAGGTCAGATCCCACACCCATCTGGAATATACACAGCCCTGGAACTCTGCACCACGCGCACAGGGTCTGCAGACTGGCCAGGCACAGGCTCCTCCTTGGCCCAGGGTGAGGCTGGCGTTTGCAGGCAGATTCTCCCTCGGAAGTCACAGCATCTGGGGGTTTCTGCACAGAGGTGCTAAAGGAATCCAGTCGGGTCTTGGACACACCACACCACAGCCCCTGGGTAGGAAATGCAGGAAGGAGCTTTAGAGAGAAGAGGAAAGGGCAAGAATTGAGGAAGGCAAAGGGCAGGGGGTAGGGAACCAGGGAAGGTCCTCTGGTCAAATGAGGGAAGCTCACCGCAGCAATGCCTAGCCATACTTCCCCAAAACTGGCCCGAGGCCCCGGGATAGCTGTTCCCCTTACTCTCCACCTTCCTCAGAAGATGAGCTGGGCCAACACAGCCTTTCCGAGGCAGCTGTGTGGGCCAGTGGCCTTGGGTGAGTCACTTCCCTTCTCTGGGCTCAGTTCCCTCCTCCATTAATGGGGGTGGGCTCATTGGATACTCTCATATACGGACACCTCTGGGCTGGCTTGGAGGGCTCGGGTGGAATAAGGTGACACTTCCTTCACAGAGTAGAGGGCTCAGCCCAAACACCTGGCAGTCCCCCTCCCTGGCCCTGTGGGTAACGTCACTAAGGACCCCACACTGCCCGTCAGGCCCAACAAAACTCTCCAGGCTACATCACATGCCCAGTGGCGTGCCACCCACCCTAGCCACGCCCCTCCCCAGTCCTCCAAACACCTTGCTGGTCTGGCAGCCCCCTTCATACCTTCTGCTCCTTCTGCCCCCTCCCAACCAGCCCCCTACTCCTTCTCTCTCCCTTTACCTTGTTTCATTTTTCTTCAAAGCCCACTTCACCACCAGATACCATCAAATCTATGAGTTTGCTCGTCGCCTTTCTCCCGTCCTCGATGGCAGGAACAGGGTCCGCCGTGATCGCTGCAACACACGGTGAGTCCTCAACAAATAACTCCGTGCCTTTGCGCCCACAGCTCCGCTGTTCCCCGCCACCTCCCTCCAAGATCCAAGATCGTCACCACCTCATGTCTCCCCTCACCTGCCTCTGAAAGCCTCTCCAGTCTGAGGCCCCCTTTGCTCTAATGCCTACAGTACCAGGCTTCCCTGAGGGTCACGGCAGTAAGCAGTGCTGGGGACTAAGCCGGGCTCAGAATGTCAGCCCCAGGGCCAGAGGTTCCGACGTGATGGCTTAGACAAAGAAAACCAAATACCATGCACGTAATTGGCACAGAGGGAAAAAAAATCTTCTCAAAGTCTCCAACCCACAGAACTCCACTCGTCCCTTCTGGGTACCACAGATGCTTAGTGACAGCTGAGATCTGTCTTCCAGAAGCAGGAACCAGGGAGTATTTCTGGCCCAATTAAGCTTTAGTGCTTGACAAGTAGGAAATGCAGCCTCACCTCTACGTTCCTCGTGTGAGAAGCACATGGGCTCTGTGTACATCTGGGCCATCTTTCTTGCCTTCCTGTAGGTACGTCATGCCAAGGACACAGGTGGATGTGCAGGCCGTGATGAGGGTATCTTTAAAAGGATGCAGTCGACTGGTGGCATCTGCCTCAGGCAATGGGTACAAATATTGTTTTCAAATTATCCATATTAGAAAATCAAGCAATTATCTCCATTTCAAAGGTACGAGAACTCTTCTCATAGCTATTATTACCAGCAGCATCGAGTTTATAAGTGCAATAAATATTGCCAATAGATCTGCAATCTGCCAGGAATATGGTTTCTATTCTTCCAGGCATGGCAGATTGTACCCTTTCAGTTTTAGCAGGGAGATCAGATCTGAGCTGTGATCCCTAATTGAACCCTAGATAGGTAGGTAGATGAGAAGACAGATTAGATAGCCTATTTAAGTACCCACATTTGAAAAACTCTTAAAAGAAACACATCAACTCTAATGTTAAGTGCCCATTTGAAACAGACCTCGTTCCAGGCAGTGAATGTCTGGCTCTCCCCCGGAAAGAACCACAAGCATCTTGTCCTCAGGGTGGAGAGAACCTGTCCCGCCCCCCTCCCCAGGCTGGTCCCCACCCTGCCCTGAACACTAGAGGCCTGTCCTTGGCCTGTGCTCAGGACCCTGCTGTACCACCTGCTGCATCAGCCATGAAGAGCTCTCTTCCCCGAGGACTGATCAGTTTCAAGGAGGGTCAAAGGCCCCTCTGTGTCAACAGCCCCTTGCCTTTGTGTAGGCACTGGCCCTGTGTGACATGGGTCCTCCTCCCTCTTGACCTCTCTGTGGGAACTCAGGACCATAGACCATTATAGGTAGGGGTGTCTCCACGCAAGATAGCGGAGGGGTTGGTGTAAGGGGAGGGAAGTGGTGAACGGCCAGTACCTCGTTCATTTACTTAAGCTCTACATAGCACTTAGTATGTAGTTTGTGGTGTTCTTCTCTGAAGCCCAAGGTCTAGCAGAGTGTGTGGCACGTGGCAAGCTCCCAGGAGTTGCTGGGGCCGAATATAGGCATAGTCAGGTTGGCAAAGGGAAGATGGTCAGCTTGATCCATCAGAGTCAAATCAATTACAACAATATTAGTTACCATTTATTAAGCTTACTCTATGCCAGGTACTTTACTGACTTTTTTTTTTTTTTTTTTTTTTTGCGGTATGCGGGCCTCTCACTGTTGTGGCTTCTCCCGTTGCGGAGCACAGGCTCCGGACGCGCAGGCTCAGCGGCCATGGCTCATAGGCCCAGCCGCTCTGCGGCACGTGGGATCTTCCCGGACCGGGGCACGAACCCGCGTCCCCTGCATCGGCAGGCGGACTCTCAACCACTGTGCCACCAGGGAAGCCCTACTGACTTTTAACATAATGAACATTTATGGCCTCCCAGGGAGCAAGATGTTATGAGCCTCATGTTTCAGATGAGAAAACTGAGGCTCAGAGAGGTTAAGCAACTTTCCCAAGGTCACACAGCTTATGACATAGCTGTCAAACCCGGGATAGTCTGGCCCCAGAGCCTGTGTTTTTGACCACTATGTACTTCTCCCCTTCCCTCCCCTCCCCTCCTCTCAGAAAAAGCAAATGAGGGCAGGACCAGGAATCTGAGGTCAGTAACCTGACCACCCCCTGGGGAAGCCTTGAGGGAATGTGGCTTCAATGGAGCCTTCAGACAAAGCAGCTGCCTCCACAGAGGAACCCTATAATTGAGGCTTGTTTTTCCACCCGACTGTCATTCAGCAGAGCCACCAGGACTGCTAACCAGTTGGTGTGCACCGGTACAGTTGTACCTGTTGGTAAAACTTTGAAATACATTCATGCACATTGACAAACAGCTGCTGTCCTAATGTCTTCCTCCTGGACCCCATCACCCTGATGGCTCAGGAGCCCCCATAGGAACCCTGGAGCTTCCCCTGATCCCATACCTCAAGGGTTAATGCCTGGCCCTGCATGGAACCTCCAGGCCCCTGCTCCAGGGGAGGGCTGGGGCTTAGTCAATGCTGGGTCCGTTCCTGTGCAGACCACTTTTTCATAATTTTGAAATTCTCCTTCGGGTCCCACCCTCTCATGGGAACTGCTGGTCTGAAAGGGCATCTCCAGCAGCTCCTGGGGCCCAGGGATGAAATAGTCCTCCTTACCCGACCCCCTAGGGAAGCTGCATCTGGGGGGTCAGGCTCCGCCAGCACAGAGGGGTGGTCCCCAAGGCAGGGAATTGGCCAGGGCAGCCATCTCTCCTTCAGAGCCCCCCATAACCAGAATGGGCAACTCCCAAGCACGCCTGAACCAATTGCGGGACCCTGGTGAGCCAGGAGGGCTGGAAGAATGGTCCAGGGAGGGGGTCTGCGGTGGCCCAGAAGGGACTAAATGTTCAGGAAGTCAAAGCTGGATAATCAACTGTTAGTGTGGATCTGTGGGGTGGGGCAAAGCCAGAGAAAGAAATGAGCCTCAAAGACAGAAGCTGGAAGAGCAAGGACAATTTGGTTAGAGGCTTTGGAGGTGGGTCAGAGCATGTGATTTCAGCCTAAAGATGCGAATACCATAAGGCGGCTTGAGGCCTGTTTCACGTGGTGCTGGTACGTGGCCTGCAGTCTCTTAAGACTGGCTGGGTGGAGGCCCAGGACCTGGACGCATGAAAAGCTGTAAGAAGGGGAGCTGTGACTGAGGAAAAGGACAACATTTTGCTATCAGCAAGGACAGCACAGGTCCCTCCTCCTGCCCCTGCCCCAAGCCCCCAGCTTGTACTTAGTGCGTCTCCCATCCCCACGTTCTGAGTCCAAATGTGATCAGACTTTATGTACCAGAGCACATAAAAACAACAAAGCCCTGTGGATTCCTCTCTGCTCAATTCCCCCCTCCCAGGCCTGCTGTTTGCTTCACAGCCTCATATTGTGTTTGTGCGCAGTTCAATAGATTTTTTTTATTACAGCTGGAGTTAAATAATTGAAAGATGGATCCAGTGGGCTTAGGGAAAACAGAAGTTTAATCAAAGGAAATAACAGAGTCGGCCTGGTTCTAGGAATGCAGGATGTCCTGAAGCACCCAGCAGGGCCTGGTGACGATGTCCCTCTCTCAGACTTTCCTTTTGAGGCTTCCTCCCCCAGCTTGTGCCCATGAGGGGGCTTCAGAGGTCACCCACCCCCTACAGGTAGGAGACTCAGTGGGTGGGACCAGGGCCAGGCTCTCAGGGCCACCACGAGCTCAGGAAAGATCAAACCCAGGGCCTCCATGACAGCATCAAAGTATTGCTGAAGGGAATTATCCTTTCACTTTTCTCTTGCTCTGAGGTTCTATGGGCAGCAAACCCTGCTGAAAGGGATCATAAATTCTGGCTTGGGGTCCTGTAGTCTTGGCTGTTTCCAGGACTCACATGGCAACAGGAAAGGTTATATGAGGAGGGGAAGACGACGTGTGAGATCTTGGAACCCAGCTGGGCATGGCCCTGTAACTGGGGCAGCTGGCGGGTGGCAGGACCTGGATGGGACCTCCCTGGAAGGTGCAATGGGAAGGGGCAGGGCTCAGGCCCACCCCGGGGGAGGCCTGATTAGGCCTGCTCAGGGGACTGACAGGCAACCGCCGGTTTAGAAAGCCCCTACCCGCATTGCCAGCCTCTATGTGCCCCTTCTCCCTCTCATCCGCTGTGCTCAACACTCAGAGGTTCCCCCAGGCATCTTCTTGCCTCAGAACCTTCACACGTCACTTCCTCAGGGAAGCCCTCCCTGACCCCTTCAGACCAGCTCAGCCTCCCCTATGAAACACTCCACAGCCCTTAGGGTCTCCATGGCGCTGACCACCATTACCATGTTATGTTCAGTATCTTTCTGCCTTGCCGCCTATGAGCTCCCCCTGGGCCTGGGCCATCTCGTTTTATTCTCCACTTTCTCCCCAGTGCCCGTTGAAGTGTCCGGCCTGTAGAAATGGCTCAACAACATTAAAAAATAAAGGACTTGAGTCAGACCTTACCTGTAGGTGTTAGGAAGTTTCCAAGACAAGGCAGAGCAGGTAAGGGGATGGAGGCCAGGGCAAGGAGGGCTTCCAGGGGCCAGCAGGACTCCAGTCCCAGGGGTGTGGAGTCTGCCAGGAGCAAGGAAGGACCAAATCCAGGGACCCCCAGCCTGGGCCGCTCACCGTGATGGGACTCAGGCCCCAGGAACAAGACGTGGTCCGGTTCTCCATCACTGAGACCCAGGCAGTCACTCAACCTCCAGGAGCCCTTGTTTCTCATTCGTAAAATGGGGATAAAAATTCCTGCCTCACAGGTTGCTATGAGGATTAAATGAACTCAGGAAGTGGTAGCTTTTTTCTTCCAAATGTGTGCCTTTGCCCTGACTGTCTTTGGTGATATCTATGTATCTATATGTATCCATCCATCTATCTTACCTACAGCTATATAACTACATCCATTTCTATTTCTACCTCTAGATCCCAATGTCTCTACCTCCATATTGTTTCCCTCTCTCTAGGTCTCCCTCAGAGCCTGAGCTCTGAGCTCTGACACTCCAGCAGCAGCTGGAGGAGGTTTGGGTTTGTGAACATTTGGACAAATACTAACGAGACCGGCAGGACCAGCCCTTCCTAGATTACATAGATGCTTCATCACAGCCCACAGATGCCCCCAACCTAATTAACTTGGCCAGCTTAGGAGAGGTCAGAACAGGCTTGCAAATTAAATCCTGTTATTGGCTCCAAAGGGAGCTGCTCCCTTCACATACACACGTGTGCCGGGGAGAGGCAGACTCAGGGCTTCTGCTTAGCTGCTCGGGCACACCAGGGTTTCAGGGTTGCTGCATTACCAGAGAAGTAACCCCATCAGCTGATTCCAGGCCTCGATCAATTTCAACAGCAGCTTTGGGGCTTTCCACAGGACGTCCTAAAATCAAACCTTGCGACTCCACACATGCCTTGAAGGAATAGGAATCACCTCTCTGGTGGCAGCAAAGGGAGTCGGGGGACGTTGTGTTTGGCTTCATGCAGACCCGAGTTGAGTCCTGGGTCTGCCACTCACTAGCTGTGTGACCCTAGTCAGCCAGCTCGACCTCTCTGACCCTTGGTTCCTCGTCTGCATAATGGGGTGACAAGACCATGTCCAAGGGCTGATAAGAAGATTAAATAGGGCTGTAAAGTGCCTTTTCAACAGAAGCTCATTCTCTCCCCTTATTCCAGATCAAGACTGGGAGAGTTGCCAGCAAATATATCAGATCCCAGCAGAGGACGGTGCATCTCCCTCCTGTTCACTCTGCTGCGGAGCTAGTGAGAGGTCAAAGTCAGATCCCACCTGGGGAAAGGTCCTCTGCAAGGAGCAAATTCGCTTGCACCCAGGTCCTGCTGGTGTATAAGACTCCTCTGTAATTACCGGCTTCCACGCCTTGTACCCACCTGACGTCATCCCCCCACCCCCACCCCCACCCCGGGTCATGGCTGACCCGTGCTTGGGAATGATCTGTCCCAAGGCTGTCACGGGAGGCCGGACTTATTTGCTGTTATTTCGACTCAGATTCCAGGACACTTGCCTTTTCCCCTTGTCCCTCCCCCTCCTATACTTCAGCCTCAAGAACTGTCCCCTGTATTACCACTATCTGCCTCAACATCCATGCCTTGAGCCATCCCCTGGGAGCAGGCATCCCACCTTCCCCCAAATCTAACCTCAGTACTCCAGCTAAACCCAGCTCCCAGAGGCTGGACCTCCCCGGGGACAACTGGCTGTCAGCCCAGCCTACTGGCTCCGCCTGCCACCATACGTACCTGACTCTGAGTGCCAAATGCCTGCTATCTGGGACCTCCGCCTCCCTGTGACAGCTGCTCAGAGCCATCAGGAAATGGGGAAGAGACCCTAGTACCCAGGCTGAAGGACAAGAAATGCGCTTCCCTTCCCAAACATTACTACAGGTTTTTATCCTGTGTTTCTCCAAAAACCTCACTGAAATGAAAGCAAAGGCATTTTTGAAAGTATAAGCCCAAAGACTAGGAGAATTTCTCCTCTAGGAGAGGAGACAATTATAGATAAGAGATTTTGACAAAGTTTAGAAGATGAAAAGCAGATGGAGGAGGAAAATTAGCAGAGGAAGATATAAGCTGAAATGCCTGCAAAGGAGGTTCCAGATGAGAAGCGAACCCATTTGCCCGGCAGAAAACCTGGGATGCTCAGGACATAGAAGCAACAGGTACAGAAAGTTGCGGGCAGGAGTGGGGCTGGGAAAAGGAGGTTTGTGTGGGCATCCACACTGAGTGACACCCCACCCCCCAGATTCCCCCTTTGCCCTGCACAACTGGGCCGCTCACATGCTTCCTCCACCCCCACCTGGGCAAGATGCCCAAGGCTTGTTCTCTGGTGAAGCAGAGAGAAAGCTCCAAATTTGGGGATACCAGGCAAAGTGAGGGGTAAGGCTCAGGACTGCATTCTAAAAACTGCACAGTGGGGCTTCCCTGGTGGCGCAGTGGTTGAGAGTCCGCCTGCCGATGCAGGGGACGCGGGTTCGTGCCCCGGTCCTGGAGGATCCCACATGACGCGGAGCGGGTGGGCCTGTGAGCCATGGCCGCTGAGCCTGCGCATCTGGAACCTGTGCTCCTCAACGGGAGAGGCCACAGCAGTGAGAGGCCCGCTTACCGCAAAAAATAAATAAATAAATAATAAAATTAAAAATAAATAAATAAATAAAACAAAAAACTGCACAGTGGGTTTCTGAGTCCCATTTTCTGGTCCTGCTACAGGCATCCTGCCCCCAAGCAAGAGATTAGAGGATTCTTCTCTTGAGTAGCTGAACTACCCCAGAGAAAAAGATCTCTAAATACTGGCATTTGACAATTTCCAATGTAAAAAGCCCCACCTGTCTTCACGCTCCACCCAAGCATTCAGAACTTTCAATCGCTTTATAGAGCCTCTTGGAAATGTGATCAGATAGTCAAGGATTAACAGATATTTGAGGAAAGACTCCAACGTGAAAAAGAGACCTAAAAAAGGCAGCTCTGGAGTGGGTGTCAGAGCACCTAGCATCCCAGAGACAGGGCAAGGAGCAGAGGACAGTTTCAAAACGAATTCTAGTGAAAATTCTGAGAATCAAGAGCAGACATTGCCCTTTATGGGAAAGGAAATAATCAGAAAACAAGAAAGGACTCTTGGAGATAAAAAATATACATAACAGTTGAAATTAAAATTCAATAAAGGGAAACCTGCCAGAAAAGAAAATTAAAACACAAAGAGGGAAAACAGGACAGATGAAATTTTTTAAAAATTTCAAGAATCAAAGAGAAAACAGGTGGGAGGAAATAATTTTTAAATATTTAGATAAATATTCCTGGAATAGAAGGGTGTGAATTTCCATATTGAAAGGGCCAATTGAGAGTCTATCATTACAGATGAAAAAAAAATACCTACACCAATTTTGAAATGTCAAAACACCAAAGATAAAGAGAAGATCCAAAAAGCTTGGGTCTGAAAGCTGAAACCGGGCACAATAAGAGAAGCAGGAATCAAACTGGTACCAATTTCTCAGCAGCAACACTGGAAGCCAGGAGATGAGGAAACAATGCCTTCAGCATCCTCAGGGGGAAAATGTTATTTTCAAACTGGATTCTATATTCAGCCACTCTCAGTGAGCGTGAGGGTAGAAAAAGACAGTTTTTCCATGTAAACAGACTCAACCAAATTGACCAACCATGTACCCGGTCTTAAAAAACTGCTGAAGGATGTGCTCCACCAAAACTAGGCTGTAAATCAAGAAAGAAGATATGGGCCTGAGGAAACAGCAGAGCTGGGATTGGACAGAGCAGTGAATGCAAGTCCCTGGATAACAGATGTGCAGCAGGCCTAGAGAGCAAGCTTATGGTTTGGAGAAGGAGGGAGAGCTGCTCCAGGAGGGAGACCACTGGGGGAAAATGGGATAGATACATTAAATGATAGGTCTCACCATTCAGAAATTATACTGTTAGGCCTTTGCCAGAACCGAAGGAGCAAGTTACATAGAAAACTAGGTGAGTTCTTTTTTTTTTCTTTTTTTCTTTTTGGCAATAAAGCAGGTATATTTTAATAGGGGCAGGCAGCTAATTTGCACTCAATTTATACATTTTCCATCCAATTTCATTCCACTGGTTCAAGTTTCTTCATAGCCATGGCAAATGCTTCTTCACCAAAATGAACATTTTTACCCAATAATATTGTCCTAACCATTTACATTTCCAGAATGGGAGGAAGAAGTAATGTAAATGGACATTTTTTTTAAGTAAAAGATAAACGTACAAACATGAACCCCGTTTGTAATCTAAGATCGTTTAGACTAGTGCTTATCAAAGTCTAATATGCCTATGAAACACAGCATAAGATGTAGCCTCTGATTCAGTAGTTCTGGAGTGGGACCTGAGATACTGTATTACAAACAAGTCTCCAGGTGGATGTTGCTGGTCTGTGCGTCATACTTTGAGTAGCAAGTATTTATACAGAGATAAATGGCAATGAAAACATCTGTTGAGCTATGATAATAATATTTGCCATTTATCTAGTGCCTGCTGTATGCCAAGCACTACACTGTTTTGCATGCATTATCTCAATTTATTCCTCAAAATCCTTATTATCATTATCCTCATTTTACAAATAGAGAATTGAGGCTAAGAGGAGAAGTAATTGCCCAAGCTCTGACAAATGCTAGTTGGTGGAGTGGGGATTGAAGTAAGACTTATGTCACCTCAACGTCCAGATTTTTTTTCCTTAGAATTATAGCTTCAACCTGCCCTGCAATGTAAAGAGACAGAAATAAATGGAAAGACATTCTGTGTTCATGAATTGAAAAACTCCATGTTGTTAAAATGTCCATACTCCTCAAAGTGATTCAACGCTATCTCCATCAAAATCCCACTGGCATTTTTTACAGAAATTTAAAAATGAATGCTAAAATTCATTTGAGACCACAAAAGACCCAGAATAGACAATGTGATATTCAGAAAGAAGAAGATAGCAGGAGGCATCACACTCCTTGATTTCAAAATATATTATAAAAATAAAATAATTTTAAAAGTATGGTACTTTATGATTATAAATGGGATTGTTTTCTTAATTTCTCTTTCTGATAGTTCATTGTTAGTGTGTAAAACTATGACACATTTCTGTATATTAATTTTGTATCCTGCAACTTTACCAAATTCATTGAGGAGTCCTAGTAGTTTTTTGGTGGTATCTTTAGGATTTTCTTTATATAGTATCATGACACCTACAAACAGTGACAGTTCTACTTCTTCCCTTCCACTTTGGATTCCTTTTATTTCTTTTTCTTGTCTGATTGCTATGGCTAGGACTTCCACTACTATGTTAAATAAAAGTGGTGAGCCCAGGCATCTGTGCCTTTCTTGTTCCTGATCTTAGAGAAAATGCTTTCAGCTGTTCACCATTGAGTATGATGGTTGATGTGGGCTTGTCTTATATGGGCTTTATTATGTTGAAGTATGTTCCATCTAATGCATTTTGTTGAGAATTTTTATCATAAATAGATGTTGATTTTATCAAAAGCTAATGATACATCTCTTGATATGTTCATAAGATTTTTATTCTTCAATTTGTTAACATGGTGTGTCACATTGGTTAATTTATGTATGTTAAATGCTCCTAGCATCCCAGGGATAAATCTCAATTGATCCCAATGGCAGCAGTTGGGCTGGCAGGATGCAGCTATATTCGGGGGCTAACTATAGCCAAGTGCAGCAGGGCAGGCCAGTGACAGGAAACAGGGTTTTCCTGAGTTAGGGTTACACATTTTTGCTGTTCTTCTGTTTAAAAACATACTTTTAAATTTCTTTAACAACCTTGCTTTGTCAAATCACATTTGGGAAAAAAAGAGAGCTGCAGTACCTCCTGAAACTGTTGTCTTATTCTCTTGACTCTAAAGGTTCACTGCCATTTTCCAATAAGAATGGCCTGAAAACATCCCATCTTTCTAAGCCATGATGAATGACCATTGATTAAAAGTAGTTTCTTGCCTCCAAGCAGCCCACAGAGCAGTCAGGGCCACAGCCCTGGGCCCCTAAGGCAGCCGAGCCTAGACACTTCTGGCTGTAGTGCTCAGAGCAGGCACACCATCAAAAAAGCACTAGGTGTGGTCTTCCCTGGTGGTGCAGTGGTTGAGAGTCCGCCTGCCGATGCAGGGGACACGGGTTCGTGCCCCGGTCCGGGAGGATCCCACGTGCCACGGAGCGGCTGGGCCCGTGAGCCATGGCCGCTGAGCCTGCGCGTCCAGAGACTGTGCTCCGCAACGGGAGAGGCCACAACCGTGAGAGGCCCACGTACCGCAAAAAAACAAAAAACAAAAAAAAGCACTAGGTGAATTTTTAAATGAGATAATTATTAATCCCAGGATAAACAAAGGAAGGTAGGAAATATAATCACTGCATATTACTTGCTCTACCATAAATAATATTCACACAGTTACAATAATTATACACCAACTGCTTATATTAACTAAAAGTATCGGAGCCATTATCCTGGGAGGGTAAGAGAAGGGAAGGGAATGGGGAGAGGACAAATCCTTGTCTGCCATATCAGGACCTCAACAGATGAATTATAAATTTGGTAAATCAAGGAAAGAAATATAAGCACATTACTTAGAAATATAGAGATAAATACTAGAAGAAACAGCTCAAAGAATGTGCTTGTTTTCTATTGCCGCATCACCATAAACTTAACAGTTTAAAACAACACCTTTATTTTCTCATGGTTTCCCTGGGTCGGGAGTCTGGGCATGGATCTTCTACAGAGGGTTGAAATCAAGGCATCAGCTGGGACTGTGTTCTCATCTGAAAGCTTAACTGAGAAAAATCATCTTCCAAACTCATTCAGGTCACTGGCAGGATTAATTTCCTTGTGGTTGTATGACTGAAAGCCCCAGCTTTTTACTGGCTGTTAGCTGGCGGCCACCCTCAGGACTATAGACCTCCTGAAGTCCCTAGAAGCCACTCACGGTTCCTTGCCATGGAAGCTTCTCCAACATGGCCACTGACTTTATCAAGCCCACAGGGAGAGCCTCTGGCTCCAGTTTGCTATGAAGAAAGTCTTATATAACACAGCATAATCATAGCAGTAATATCCCATCACCTTGCCATGGGAGGGGAGATGGGAGATGTGAACGCCAAGAGGCTGGGACCACTGAGATCACCCTAAATTCTATCCACCACAAAGAGGTTCTTAAATGTTTTTTCATAAAGAAGTCATGCAAAATACATAAAAGAGTATTCATGGATCCCTCCCACCCATTTCCTAGCCAACACGTTCTCTTCCCTGGGAGGCAACAAATATAACCAGTTTCTCTCGTAACTTAACAAATGATTCTGTCTATATAATACATGTGGACATACACATGTTACTCCTCGCTCCCTTAGCTCTCTGCTCAAATGTGCCAGGCCTTAACTGAGCCCTCTATAAACATGATGCTACATACATATTTTTCCCCTTTTTTGCATAACTGGTACCATGTTATGTAAACACATAAGCATCTCACTATTTGCACTTCATATATCCTGAGATGATTTAAAATTGGTACATAAAGAGATTCTTCACTGTTTTTCTGCCGTGGTCTAGCATTCATTGACCATTTGATGGACAGTTAGGTCATTTCCAACCCTTTTCTATTGTGAAGTTAGATACTTCTAACGCTTCAATAAGTATCTCTGAGGGGAGATCATTTTACTAATGGTGTTGCCTCTGGGGAGTGGGACAGGAAAGGGCAGGGATCTACTGCTTTCATTATAAGCCTTGTGCACTTGATTGTTTTTTTTAACCATGCACACATATTACTTTGATAATTGTAAGAGGGCTGTGTGATCTGTTCAGGGGGTGAGGCTGGCTACATGGGGAACCTCTCTCATCCTCGCCACCATCAGAACAGACTTCCAAGCTCCTCTGAGCTGCTAGCCGCCCACTCCCACTCAGGCTTTATTCTTTTCCTTTCTCAGCATTTATTGGGCATCTGCTGTGTGTCAGGAACTTGGAGACTGGAGCTTCAGAGAAAAATTATACTTCTCACTTCAGGCCAAAGATTCTACTTTGTAATATCCCTTGTAATATACGAGAGCAAACATGCACACAGCTCTCCTGGGCTCTCGGGAGAGAAATGGGCTTCCAGCGGCCCCAGCTGGAGCCAGAGCCCCCTCCAGGGTGCAGGAAGTGCACAAGCAGTGGCTACCTCCAAGGTGGGGAGTTTGGGAATTGTTTGGTGTTAACGTTCTGCTCTCCAGTGGATCTGAGGGGCAGCTTCCCTTACTGCAGTCATCCACTCCTTCCTCTGCAGCCCCAGCAGTAGCTTCTGGAACACTGCCAGCCCCCTCGAGGTCCCCATTTGTCACATTGTAAGACTCTCCCCCATAAAAGGGCAGGACTAGAGAGACCCTCCCTCTGTGTCTCCCTCCTTCCCTCCCCCTCATCTTTCTCTGCCCCCTTCCTCCTGTAACTCCAATTTGGTTTCCTTCCTTACAAGTGCTTCTCCTTTTCTTCTCCTCCTCTACTCATTATCCTTGGCTTCAGCTGTGTCCCTCAGTGTCCAAGGGGGGCCGAGACCCTGTGACCCTACCCCTGCCATCTCCCTTTGACCCAGTGGACAACGGAGTCTAGCATTTGCCCAGTGAGGTGGGTACACACTGTTTTAACTGGGGAGAAAATTAGGCCTTCGTGCCTCATTTCCCATAGCAATGCACTGTGATGAACTTGATCTCCATCAGAGTGACAGTTACTGAGCAGTCTCCTGGGCATCAGACCATTTCATCCTCACAGCAACTGCACAAGACGGTATTGCTATGATCCCTGCTTTATAAATGAGGGAACAAAATTAGTTACATCTCTGGGAGATGTAACTAATCTGCCTGCGGTCACACAGCTAAAAGTGGCAGAGCTGGTATCTAAACCTGTATCTGCTTGTTTCCAGAACCAAGGCTCTTAATCTCAGTGTTGTGGGCTTCATCCTCTACACATGTGGCAAACATATTTTCTGTTTCCTTTCTAGTGAGCATTGGCTTCATCAATGACCCACACTGACATCAACCCAATAATCATGACTGTGTGGGTGCAGTTTTCCATCAGTTAAAAATCCACTTAATCCAGAAAACAAACTTATGGTTACCAGGGGGAAAGGGATAAATTGGGAGATTGGGACTGACATATACACACCACTATATATAAAATAGATAACTAATAAGGACCTACCATATAGCACAAGGGAACTCAATACTCTGTAATGACCTGTATGGGAAAAGAATCTAAAAAGAGTGGATATATGTATATGCATAACTGATTCACTTTGCTGTACACCTGAAACTAACACAATGTGTAAATCAACTATACTCCAATAAAATTTTTTTAAAAATCCACTTATTCCACCATCAACGGGCCCACATTTCTTCAGCTTGGCTGCAAGGACTTGAGGCATTTCATCAAACGTTTTGCTGAAGTCAAGTCTACATTCCAACATGAAATTTCATCAAGACTTTACCTCCCAAGGCTCCCTGAAGTAATAAACCAACACCCAACAAGCTCCCCCAACCCTCCCCAAGTCTTCCTGTGCTGTTATATCTGGCCTGGCCCTGATCGAGGCGCTCCTCTGACCTCCTGAAAGCAAGATCAAAAAGACTGGTGGTGTTTGGAAGTGATAGCGGGCAGTGGGAGGAGGTAGAGGGTGAAGTGTGACAACGGCTGCCAGGTGGCAGAAGTGAGATTAAAATGGATTCGAAAAGTGGCTGGCGCAGTGGTGAGGAGATGTGGCCTTCCATCAGTGTGGGGCAGCAGCCTGAAAGATGCGCTGGGGCCCAAGGTCCTCCCTACAGGCTCTTCCTTCTTTTCTGGAGCAGGTCTTGCAAACTGAAGCCTGCAGCCACCAGGCCAAGCCCCTAAATAGGGGAAGTTGGTCCTGGGGGAAGTGATAAATGAATTGCATGTAAAGTATGCCTGGCACATGTCAGAACTCCCTAAGTGTTCATTGTTATTATCAGTTGCTATTATCATCATCATCATCATTATTATCACTATTATTAGAGAAGCAGCTGTGGCTCAACCCCAGACACAACTATTGTCCTTCAGCAAGGTGGATGTAGTGATGCCAGATTTCCCAATACGTCAAAGAAGCTGGGAATCTGGATTTTTGTTTAAAATCTCTCCATTTTTCCATTTGGCGACTAATGCAATTAGAACAAAAACCAGTGCCTGTGTGGACCAGACGAAATCAGCCTGTGGGCCACCCTCAGGCCTGTATGCTCAGTCCTGGAGCCTGCGGCAGCAGCTCTGTGCCCAGGATCCCACAATCTCTGGGGATTAGGGACGTGGCTGTGACAGTCTTCCAAGCCTCCTTGTGTCCCACACTCCTACACACACACACACACACACACACACACACACACACACACACACACACACACACACACACACACACACCCCAGAAGCACTCCAGGGACGTTGCATCCCCAGCTGAGCCCTTGAGCCTGGCAAGGAGCCAGCTGCGCTTCCAGCCTGGCAAGGAGAGCGGCGAAGGGAGAACGGTGGCCAGCCGGGAAGAGAAGGGCTCACGCAGCCCTCTTCAAGGAAGAAGCCCAGGGTCCCCGCACGGCCCACAGCACTGGGCAGCTCAGCCGCTGCTTGGCTGAGGGAGCAGAAGGAACCAGCCACAGACCATGAGAGGTTCCCCGCTTCCTGAGCGCTGAGAACATCTCCCCTGAGCAAAAATGGGCTTGAGTTGGATTAGGTCCCTTCTGCTGCCCACCTTCTCTGATGCCCTCCTGCCTTAGAGTTGTGACTGCAGTGGCTGCCACTATGAATGTGGGGTGGCCGCTGTCACAACAGATATGTCAGAGCATAAACAAAGAAAGCGAAGCACGGCTGTAAAGAAGACCAGAGAACTCCCAAAGCTGTGGTCTGCCCGTAACCGCCAAACCAAAAGGGTGGAGTGACGCCCCGTGGTGCCGGGTAGCCTGTCCCTGAACTGTGGGCGGGCTGGGGGGGACCGTCGCCCAGGAGCTGTGGTTGTCCTTTCCCTCAGCTCCCTTTGTCCATAGTTCTCAGCAAGAGGGGGTGCATCAGAGCAGCCTCTAGAACCTTCTCTGGGGTCCTTTCCCTCCAAAGCTCTTCTCTGCAAGACCCTGGAGGAGTTCTATTGATGCTTTCATGTAAGGGGATATCCCGTCAGCCCCTCTTTGCAGAATTTCTCCTGTTTTTGAGAAAGGTGATCATCTAGGAATGGGAAGGGTGGGGATGGGAAACAACTCAATACCATCATCATCATAGTTACATTTTTGTTGCTTTTAACAGCTTTATTGAGGTATTACTGACATACAATACATAGTTAAAGTATTCAATTTGGTAAGTTTTGACACATGTACACACCCATGAAACGTTCAACACAATCAAGATAGTGAACATACCCCGAAGTTTCCTTGGTGTCCTTTGTCATCCCTCCCCTCCCCTCCCTTCATCCACAGGCAACCACTGATCTTTCTGTCACCAGAGATTAGTTTGCGTTTTCTGGAGTTTTATATAAATGGAATCTTACAGTATGTATTCTTTTTCTGTCTGGCTTCTTTCACTCAGCATAACTGTTCTGAGATCCATCCACGTTGCTGCATTGCTGCTTGTATCAGTAGTTCATTCCTTTTTGTTACTGAGTGGCATTCCATTATATGAACATAATTACTTTATATATATATATATATATATAATTACTTTGTATTAAGTACTTCCTATATGCCAGGAACTCTACTAGTGAATTCACATACATTATCTTTTTCAGTCCTCAAACTGATCCGCAAATAAGAACAGTAATCTTCACTTTACAGTTGAGACAAGCAAGGCTCAGAAACGTTAAGAAAACCTCCCACAGGTCACACAGCAGGGAAGTGTAACATTCAGGAGATGAACTTGTCTCCCTGCACTGAGCTATACTGCGTGTGCAGTGTTCCCTCTGAGCACCTGGCCATCCCGGGTGTCCCGGGCTGCTCAGCAGCGGGATGCCTTTGACCTTCCCTCCTAGCTCCACCCCACGGGCCCGGGAGCACAGCGGACCGGCCTGGCCGCCTTGGTCCCACCTCCTCCCGCGACCGTGACACTCTGGGCACATTGCCCGTGGAGGGGAGGAGGTCAGAAGAAAGGGGCCCGAGCACCTGGAGGCTTGAACCCCTTCTGCCCACAGCACCCCCCCACCTGTTTGCAGAAGAAGATTTTTACTGGAGTCAACTTGTTTTGAGCTGAGGTGGAACACGCTCCCCGAGCCTATCAATAGAACGAGGCAGAAGGGTGACCACGCGGCAGATGGCACGGGTGGGTGGAGCGGCTCCTCTGTCGTGTTCGGCGGTGGTGAGAGATTCCCGACTGCGGGCACCGGCACTTCCCTTCTCCTCCATCCCTTCAGCCCACTGCAGCTGAGCTTCTTCCGTCACAATCCGCCTTTTCCGGGTTCCCGGAGATCCTGCAAAGGCCTCTGGGAGCGAGGCCGCCGGGCGGATGAGCACCAGGGCCTCAGGGCCGCACCTGCGAATCCCGAGAGCAAGCTCCTCCCTCGTGTTTCCTGACACCACGTCTCCAAGTGCCCTGCAGAAGGGCAGGAATCACTGTCGCTGGGGCCTGTGTTCAATGATTCACATCCCACCCCACCTGCCTCTTCTGGGACTTCGCATGGCCCGGGCCTGGCATCTTCAATCTGCCCCTCTCGCCTTGCACCTTCTTTGGGGCAGACTTCCTTTACCCAAATCAAAATCCTTCTCTTGATTCTGCTTCCCCTTCACGTTACCAAACTTCCTAAATTATCTCCTCCGAAGACCTCCCCACCCCCTGGAACTGTACGTATATACATACAGTAGAATATTATTCAGCCTTCCAAAGGAACTAGGTTGACCTCCCTAACAATCCTCTCCAATGAGTGCCTTTGGGGACGCGCATCCTACCTGTGATTCCCTGTTGGAAAAGCATCATGCCCATTAGGCTGCCAGCGCCACGTGGCAGGAGCTCCCCAGTCCATCACTGTGGTTTCTGCAGCACCCAGCACAGTGCCTGCACCCAACAAATGCTCAGTGAGTACGTGATTTCTTGAAATAAGGTTTTAATACTTGCAAGAGTGAACGATGCATTATTTAGAGGTATATATATTTAGTAAAACTATAAAGAAAAGCAAAAGAATTACACGCTCAAGATAAGGATGAAGTCATACCCATTAGGATAGCTATTTAAACACACACACACACACACACACACACACACACACACACACACACACAGAAAAACAAATGCTGGCTGTGGAGAAATTGAGACCCTTGTACATTGCTGGTGAAAATGTAAAATGGTGCAGCCACTGTGGAAAACAATCTGGCAATTCCTCAAAATATTCAACATAGAATTACATTTGACCCAGCAATTCCCACTTCTGGGTATATACACAAAAGAAAGCTGGGACTCAGCTATCTGTGCACCAGTGTTCGTAGTAGCACTATTCACAATAGCCAAAAGGTGGAAACAACCCAAATGTCCATCAACAGATGAATGGATAAGTAAGATGTGGTATATACATACATACAGTAGAATATTATTCAGCCTTTAAAAGGAAGAAAATTCGGACACAGGCTACAACATGAATGGACCTGGAAAACATTATGGTGAGTAAAATAAGCCAATCACCAAAGGACGAATATTGCCCTTATCTACTTACATGAAGTACCTAGAGTAGCCAAATTCATAGAGGAAGAAGGTAAAAACAGTGGTTACGAGGTCTGGGGAAGGGAGGAATGAGGAGGTTTTGTTTAACTCAGTTTATTTAACTTTAGTTTGGGATGATGAAAAAGTTCTGGAGGTGGATACTGGTAATAGTTGCACAACAATGTGAATGTTCTTAATGCCACTGAACTGTACACTTAAAAATTATTAGAATGGCAAGTGTTATGTTATATATATTGTACCACATTAAAAAAAACAAAATCAAAAAACCAAGATGGTGGTCACTGCAGCGGGAGGGAGGGGGAAAAAGAAAGGGCTACAACTGTACCGAGGGTGAGTCCTCAGGTACTCAGACTCTTATACTTGTTTAGTACATTGCCTATATCCAGCCACACCTGCCCCCTCTGCAACCACACAGGTATGCTATGCACCTTATTTCATGGATTCTAAAGCTCACATGTTAAAAATGTAATCTCTCTGAAATTGGGATGCATCTCACAACCAATGTGGTAAGAATGGCCTTGTGCCATAGTTTAGGTGGTAGGCTATTATCTTTCTCTGTGGTACATAAAACAATGCTGCTTCTGAGACTTCCCTGTAGTTAAGGGAAGTGTCCAGTGGTTAAGACTCCGTGCTTCCACTGCAGGGGGCGCGGGTTCGATCCCTGGTCAGGGAACTAAGATCCTGCATGCCAAGCAGCATGGCCAAAAAAAAAAAAAAAGATGCTTCTGACAATTGATGGTGTCTAAGAGCAGATGAAATACAGGGTATGTATTTGTAAGTAAAAATATTTCATAATCAATTTTTATTTATTTTTATTGAAGTATAGTTGATTTACAATGTCGTGTTAGTTTCAGGTGTACAACAAAGTGATTCAGTGATTCTTTTTCATATTCTTTTCCATTATAGTTTATTACAAGATACTGAATATAGTTCCGTATACTATACAGTAGGACCTTGTTGTTTATTTTATATATAGTAGTTTTTATCTGCTAATCCCAAACTCCTAATTTATCACTCCCTGCCCCCTTTCCCATTTGGTAACCATAAGTCAATCTCTGAGAGTATGTTTCTATTTTGTAAATAGATTCATCATTTATATCATATTTTAAATTCTACATGTAAGTGATATCAGACGATATTTGTGTTTTTCTGTCTGACTTCACTTAGTATCATAATCTCTAGGTCCATCCATGTTGCTGCATTTGGCATTGTTTCTTTTTTTTTTTTTTTTGGCTGCACTGGGTCTTCATTGCTGTGTGTGGGCTTTCTCTAGTTGTGGCGAGCAGAGGCTACTCTTTATTGCGGCGCGCGGGCTTCTCATTGCGGTGGCTTCTCTTGTTGCAGAGCACAGGCTCTAGGCACGTGGGCTTCAGTAGCTGCAGCACGCGAGCTCAGTAGTTGCGGCTTATGGGCTCTAGAGCACGGGCTCAGTAGTTGTGGCACACAGACTCAGTAGTTGTGGCACATTGGCTTAGTTGCCCCACGGCATGTGGGGTCTTCCCGTACCAGGGATTGAACCCGTGTCCTCTGCATTGGCAAGCAGATTCTTAACCACTGGACCACCAGGGAAGTCCATTTCATTCTTTTTTATGGCTGATTTAGATAGATAGGTAGATAGATAGATGTGTATAGCTATATCACATCTTCTTTATCCGTTCATCTATTGATGGACACTTGGGTTGCTTCCACGTCTTGGCTATTGTAAATAGTGCTGCTATGAACATTGGGATGCATGGATCTTTTCGAATTAGAGTTTTCTCCAGGTATATGCCCAGAAGTGAAAATGCTGGATCATATGGTAACTCTATTTTAAGTTTTTTAAGGAACCTCCATACTGTTTTCCATACTGGCTGCACCAATTTACATTCCCACCAAGAGTGTAGGAGGGTTCCCTTTTCTCCACACCCTCTCCAGCATTTATTATTTGTAGGCATTTTGATGATGGCCATTCTGACCAGTGTGAAGTGATGCATCATTGTAGTTTTGATTTGCATTTCTCTAATAGTGATGTTGAGCATCTTTTCATATGCCTACTGACCAACTGTATGTCTTCTTTGGAGAAATGTCTATTTAGGTCTTCTGCCCATTTTTTGATTGGGTTGTCTGGTTTTTGATATTGAGTTGTATAAGCATAACAAATTTTTAAATAACAGTTCTATTGACATATAATTCACATACAATACATTCACCCATTTAAAGTATACAATTCAATGGTTTTTAGTATCTTCACAGAGTTATGCAATCACACAATACATGGTCTTTTGTGACTGGCTTTTCTTACTTAGCGTGTTTTCAAGTTTCATCTGTGTTGTAGCATTATACTTAATTTTTAAAGTGATCCATTCACTTCTCTACTCACTGGAATCTGGCTTCTGAATCCACCTCTTTATTAAAATGACTCATGTAGGTCACAAGTAATTTCCTCATTATACAGTCTAGTGGACTGTATAATGTAAGACTGTAAGGCTGTAAGGCTTTCCTTTCCCTACTCCCATATCTCAGGCTTCATTTCAACCTCATTCAGCACAAATACGGGTTGAGTGTTCACTAAATGTCAATTTTTACTGGCATCACTCACTTCCTTCTCTCTGACATGCTCCTTCCTTAAATTCCACACCTCATGCTCATTTGCCTGTTTCTCTGTCTGGACCTTCTCTGTCTGCTTCCTTGGTTCTCCCTTCCCCTCTCCTTTGGCTTGTCTTTGGCCTTTGTCCTCTCCTTTGACGTTCTTCCAGTGATATCCAGCAGACTGGTATCCTCCATGATCAGGCCCTCAATCTGACACAACCCTCAATCAGGTTGTATCTTCAACCCTAACCTCTGTTTCTCCACCTGCCTGCTAGACCTTTCTCCCTGGGTGTTGCACGGGTGCCTCACACTCCATGCTAGATGGAATCTCTCCTCTGCATAACCCAGCACTCCTCTTAAGCCACTTAAATTCTGCCTTATACTCTTTCATTCAACAAAATTATTTACTCGAGGCCTGTGTCACAACCGTGCTCCACCAGATCATTGGTCAGGCCAAAAATCATCCTAGCTTGATCCCCCTCTTCGTATTTATTGGAGCAGGAGGTACTGGAGGAGCACTGTATGTCTGGAGCCTGGCATTGTTCAACCCAGATGTCAGTTGGGACAGAAAGAATAACCCAGAACCCTGGAACAAAGTGGGCCCCAATGATTAATACAAGTTCTACCCAGTGAATGTAGATTACAGCAAAGTGAAGAAAGAAGGTCCAGACTTCTAAATGAAACGTTTCACTATAAAGCTGCTTAGAATGAAGGTCTTCCAGAAGCCATCTGCACAATTTTGCACTTGACCAGGAAATAGTTCCCCTCTCAATGCGTGATCATGTTGGTGTATTGTGTTGGGGTTTACACTGATTAATAAATAATCTGAAACTTAAAAAAAAAAAAAGTTACTGAGAATCTGTTGCTGTTGGAAGTACTAAAGACATGTTAGAAAAGAAAACAAAGTCCCTTTTCTCCAAGAGCTTCCCCTCTAGGGAGAGAGCCAGGTGGTCAACCATGAACCTGCAATATGGCTGGTGGTGATGAGTTCCTTAAAACAATTAGAACAGGGTAAAGGGATCAAAAGTGACAGTGGGCTGTGCTGGCTATTCTCTGCTTACTGTCCCTCCCTCCCATACAATTCACCCATCGTCCTCCCTCTCAGCCCTGTTCCATGCCCCAGGGACTGGCCTACAAGGCTTCTTTCACCCAAGCTCCCTCACCCTCTGCCTTCCTATTGGCTTAGGCAGAAAGAGGAGATGAGGGAATGGGGGGCAGTGGTGTGGCAGTAAGTGTTTATCAACCAGCTCTCCAAGGAAAAGCAACCTGATTTGTAGCATTTGCCCATTTCTGTGGTGTAAATACTCCACCTTGAGAGATTTCAAACAGCCATCTTGATGTCGGAGTTGGAAAGAGATGCTTACCGTGGGCCCTGATGAACCAGGATAAGCCAGTTTCAACACACCATTGGTGGGAGGAGAGGGAATGTCTTCTCAGCTTCCTCTTGTCCTCGGTCCCGGCAGGGGCTGCATCCCTTCAGGACTGCAGCTCTAGACAACAGTGCCTCTTAGGCCACTCCAGCTCTAACGAGATGCTGAGACTCCCATTCCCTCCTCCTACCTCTTCAGGTCTGGGATTGGGAAGAGCCTCTCAGTGAAGCTGGTCCCTGGGTGCCTCACTATCCCTAGTTTCCTTTCCCTACTCCCAGCTCTTCATTAATGCTCTTCAAAATCCTTGTGGAATGTACCTTCTGTTTCCCGTGGGACCCGGACTCATACAGGAGGGTTGTCTTTTTCCGTAGAGTGCACAGGAAGGCCTTTCTGATACTGTAACACTGAAGCACAGAATGAGGGTGTGGGAAGTGATTTGTGTGTTGATCCTGCCACCTCCTCTCCAGTTTCCCCATCCCCATGCCTGGTAACCATTTCTCTTGTATTTGATTTCTAGCAGTGCCAATCTCAGTTCTTTGCATGTATCCAAAAAAACATTTGTTGAATTGTACCAAAACAGGGCCATCTATTGCTTTTCTTCTGCTCTCTAAAAAGTGTTCCTTGTTCCTATGAATTTCACTAATGCTCTTTCATTCTT
The DNA here is from genome assembly GCF_949987515.2 of Delphinus delphis. Lineage (NCBI taxonomy): Eukaryota > Metazoa > Chordata > Mammalia > Artiodactyla > Delphinidae > Delphinus > Delphinus delphis. The sequence goes on from NC_082683.1 coordinate 161,237,460, forward strand.
CATTTGAATCTTCTATTGGGTCCATGCCCAGTGAGCCAGTGCTAACAGAAGCTGGTATAAAATCCTCCTACAAAAATTACAGTCCTCAAAAGAAAAAAAAAACAAAAAACACCACAGTCCTCTTATAAAAATTGCTGGATTTGAGGCCACAGTAGATAATTTACATAGGTTGAGAAGAGGAATTCAAAAGCCATTAAATCTAAGCCTGTGAAATAAAAATCAGCAGAGTTTGCTACAATTGTACTTAAACTCAACATGAAGGCCAAATGGTAACATAGCATTCTGAAGTTACACCACTTTATACAGCAATACCACCAGTGTTCATGCTGCCTGGTGGGCCGGGGTCTGAGAACATAACATTCCTGCTGTGGTTCTGCACTCCCCTCCCCGCCGGCTGTTAACCCCCTGTGCCAAGGTAGGCTGGCTTCATGAGACCCATTGTGTCCACACCCACTTCACCCACCAAGTGGACCTCTTTCATCATGTCAACCAGCCTATCTGCAGAGGTATCAGCTTGGTAGGGAGAATGAACTCTTTGTGGAGAAGATTAGGATTAGGGCTGGGATTTGGGTTGAGGTTTGTGAAGGTTAATTTTATGTGTCAACTTGGCTGGGCCATGGTGGGCCAGATATGTGATTAAACATTACTCTGAATGTGTCTGTGTCTGTAAGGGTGTTTTTGTTTTTTTATATAATTTTTTATTTGTTTTATTTATTTATTTTTGACTGCATTGGGTCTTCGTTGCTGTGTGCAGACTTTCTCTAGTTGCGTCGAGCAGGGGCTACTCTTCATTGTGGTGCATGGGCTTCTCATTGTGGTGGTTTCTCTTGTTGTGGAGCACAGGCTCTAGGAGTGCAGGCTTCAATAGTTGCAGCACATGGGCCTTAGATCATGTGGGCTTCAGTAGTTGCAGCATGTAGGCTCAGTTGTTGTGGCTCGTGGGCTCTAGAGCACAGACTCAGTAGTCGTGGCGCACAGGCTTAGTTGCTCCGTGGCATGTGGGATCTTCCTGGACCAGGAATGCAACCCGTGCCCCCTGCATTGGCAGGCAGATTCTTAACCACTGTGCCACGAGGGAAGTCCCAGTGAGGGTGTTTTCGCATGAGATTAATGTTTAAAGCAGTGACTTTGAGTGAAACAGATTGCCCTCCATACTGTGGGTGGGCCTCATCCAATCAGTTGACAGTCTGAATAGAATAAGACTGACCTTTCCTGAGCAAGAGGGAATTCTGCCAGCAGACAACCTTTGGACTTGACCTGCAACACCAGCTCTTCCTGCAGATGTTGGACTTGCCATCCTCCATAATCATGTAAGCCAATTCCTGAAAATACATCTTTCTTTATATATACACATCTAATTGGTTCTGTTTCTCTGGAGAACCTGACTAATACAAGGTTGGACTTGTGACTGGATTTAGGGTTAAAGTTAAGGTTAACATTAGGGCAGTGTTACAGTTAAGGTTAAGATTCGAGGGAGTTCGGGGCTAGAGTTGGCATTCAGGTTGAGTTTGAGGTAGGGGTAGGGTTAGCATGAAGGGTAAGGTTAGGAATCAGGTTAGAGTAGGGTTAGGATTAGGGTTGGGTTGAAGTTAGGGTTAGAGTTAGGGTTAAGTTTAGGATAGGGATCAAGTCAGTTAAAATTAAGTTTAGTTTTTAGGATGAATTGGGAGATTGGGATGGACATATATACACCAATATGTATAAAATTGATAACTAATAAGAACCTGCTGTATAAAATAAATAAATAAATAAAATTCAAAAAAAAGAAAAGAACAACAAAAAAAGAATATAGTTACCAATAAAAAAATGTTTAGTTTTTAAACAATGCCTGGGGTTAAGGAAGGTTAAGGTGTGGACTAGGGCTTAACAGCTGATGGCGCATCCTATCACCCTGGGCTGCCTAACTCAAGACTGCTTTTGCAGTAAGAGAGAAATAAATTTTCTTAGCCTCTGTTATTTTGTATATTATTGTTTTATGCAGCTGAGCCAGACCCTGATTAATCCAGCACCCCAGAATGGGGTTACCTACTGCCCTAGATGCATGCCAGGCACCTGTGCCTCCGCCATCAGCGTATTTAGATCACGGTCCTGCGAGCACTTGTCCATGTTTTTTTGTCTGTATTCCTATTTGGCTCTGAGGTACCAGACAGCAGGAATTTAAGTTCCCAGCACACATATAGCGCCTGGGTCAGTACCCCACAAGGTACGTTAGTGTCTCTATCTTTACTATTAAACATGGAATCCTGGCCCCCTTGGCCATGTGTCTGGCCTCAAGCATCCTCAGAGCCACCTCTATATGAGAAGCCTGGAGGACAGGACTGCCCTCTGCCCACGCACTACCTCTGCAGAGGTCTGACCAGGCCAGTATGAAAACAGTAGTATGGGCAAATTCTGCCCATGACACGGACTCCTTCTAAATGCAGTGATCAATTAATTGCTATGACCAGGCCCCCAAGAAGCTGCTGGGACAGGAGGCAACCTGCACAGACTTACTGCAGAGCTGGGATTGAGGGTAAAGTTAGGAAGGGCTGCCTCATTCTTGGGCAAGACCAACCCAAACTGTGCTCACATTCTGATTCCCAACTGCTTGTTCAGAGATAGCAAATAACGGTAGCAATTATTATTATTATTATTGACGTTTACAATATGACAGACTCCATTCTAAATGCTGTATCTGGATCATCTCATCGAATCCTTCCAGTAGCCCTATGAAGTAGATATTCTTTTCCCTTTTTACAGTTGAGAAACAGAGGCATAGAGATGTTAAATAATGTGCCCGAGGTCACAGAGCTGGTAAGTGGTACAGCTGGGATCAGAACCCGGACAGTCTGAGACCAGAGCCCATGCTCTTAAGCACCACGCTCCACTTCCCTCCTAAAAGACCCACTCATTCAGCAAATAATAATACTTACTGTCTGTTGAGCACTTTCTATGAGTCAGGCTCCACACCAGCGGCTCTCAACTAGGGCAATTTTGCCCCCCAGGGAATATGTGGCGATGTCTGGGAACAGTTTTGAGTATCACCACTGTGGTGAGGTGTACCGTGGCACTGAGTGTGTAAAGGAGAGGGATGCTGCTAAACTTCCTACAATGCCCAGCACAACACAGAATTATCCAGCCCAAAATAGTGCCAAGGCTGGGAAATTCTGCTCTATCCTAAACACTGTACATTGTTTGCTTTAATCATCATAATAATCCTGTGAAACAGTTGCTGTTATTCCCATTTTACAGGTGAAAAAACTAAGGTTTAGACTGAGATTAAATAATTTCTCCAAAGTTACATAGCAAGTGGATGAGGAGATAATTCAAACCAAGGTCTGTTGGATTCCTAAACACTTTCTGCATCCAGGCACTGTGCTATTTGATTTATATATTGTATAAAGTTTCCTATGGCTACTATCAAAAACTACACAAACTTGGTGGCTTAAATCAACAGAAATGTATTCTCTCAGCGTTCTGGAGACCAGACATCTGAAATGTCCCTGGGCCAAAATCAAGGTGTCAGCAGGGCCACACTCCTTCCAGAGGCTCTAGGTCAGCATTCCTTGGCTTGTGGCCACATCATTCCAATCTTCAAGGCCAGCATCTTCGAATCTCTTTCCTCCATCTTCACATCACCTTCTCCTTTGTGTGTGGTCAAATCTCCCTCTGTCTCCCTCTAATAAGGACACATGTGATCATAGTTAGAGCTCTCTCAGGTAATTCAAAATAGTCTCCCCAGCCCAAGATCTTTCGCTTAATCATAACTGCAAAGATCCTTTTTCCAAATAATTTTAAATTTACAGGTTCCAGGGATTATGGTCTAATATCTTTGGAGGCCATTATTCAGCCCACTTCACATATATCTTCCCAACGCTGCTCACAGTTTTATTAGGCCTATTTTACAGATATACCCGGCTCTGAGGGACATGATCTGAGCTCTGGATGTGTATGGCCAAGTCTATGACCCCTATCAGAGGAACCAAAAGCCTGTTCAGGAACAACCCCACACTCACCACACACATACAAGCACACACAAACGTAGATTGATCCGACAGATTTGGCCTTACGATAATTACTTCTAAATTCAGAAAATATTTTTCTAACTGTAAATTACACTGCGGTTTTAAAGTTGCTAGAGAAGACTACTTTTTAACCCACCTCTGTAGGCTTTATCTGCAAAGTGAAGACGTTCTTATAATGCAAATAACTGCTCCCTAGTCTAGCTGTACCTTAACGCTGACTTTTTTTTTTTTTTTTTTTTTTTTTTGCGGTACGCGGGCCTCTCACTGTTGTGGCCCCTCCCGTTGCGGAGCACAGGCTCCGGACGCGCAGGCTCAGCGGCCATGGCTCACGGGCCCAGCCGCTCCGTGGCATGTGGGATCTTCCCGGACCGGGGCACGAACCTGTGTCCCCTGCATCGGCAGGTGGACTCTCAACCACTGCGCCACCAGGGAAGCCCGACGCTGACATTTTAATGAGGTTTTTTTAAAGTCAGGGACTCCACTGGTACTATAATATACTAATACCTAATATCTGTTCTACCTTTTTGTTTAACACTTCATATTGACCAAGGGACTTTGGTCTATATTAGCTCCTATGCTCTGCATGCTAAGTCGGGGGCAGTGTGGGTGCCCGATGTGACAAGTGAAACAGGACACGTAAACATCAGTGACGATGCCACTTCATCAGGCAGTTTCCAGGTAGCTCCAAGGGAGAGTTCTCAGAACATTCCTTCTTGTTCTACCTTCAGAAGATTAAGATTTGGACTCATTAAAACACAGGTAACCACACCTCACCAAAGAAGATATACAGATGGCAAACAGGCATGTGAAAAGATGCTCTACATCACATGCCATCGGGGAAGTGTAAATTAAAGCAATAATGAGACAGTACTACATACCTATTAGAATGGCCAATACCTGGAACACTGACAACATCAAATGCTGGCGAGAATGTAAAAATAACAGGAACTCTCTCATTCACTGCTGGTGGGAACGCAAAGTGGTACAGCCACTTTGGAAGACAGCTTGGTAGTTTCTTACAAAACTAAACATACTCTTACCATATGATCCAGCAATCGCGCTCCTTGGTATTTACACAAATGAGTTGAAAACTTACGTCCACACAAAAACCTGTACACTGTTGATAGCACTGTAAAGATGTTTATTTATAATTGTCAAAACTTGGAAGCATCAAAACTTCAGTAGGTGAATGGATAACTAAACTGTAGTACATCTAGACAATGGAATATTATTCAACGCTTAAAAAAAACAAAGGAGCTATCAAGCTATGAAAGGACATGGAGGAATCTTAACTGTATATGACTAACTTAAAGACAATCTGAAGAGGCTGCATACTGTGTGATTCGAACTCTATGACATTCTGGGAAAGGCAAAACTATGGAGACAGTAAAAAGATCACTGGTGGTCAGGAGTTGGGGGAAGGAGGGATAAATAGGCAGAGCACAGAGAATGTTTAAGGCAGTGAAAACACTCTGTGTGATACTATACAGGTGGATACACGTCATTATACATTTGTCCAAACCCATAGAATATACAACATCAGGAATGAACCCTGATGCAAACTATGGACTTTGGGTGATGATGATGTGTCGATAGAGGTTCATCAGTTGTGACACATGTATCACTCTGCTGGGGATGTAGGTAATGGGGAAGCTAAGCCTGTGTGGTGGCAGGTGTATGTGGGAACTCTCCGTACCTTCCTCTCAATTTTGCTGTGAACCTGACTGCTCTAAAAAAAAAATTAAGTCCCTCTTAAAACACACACAGGTGACCTAGGAACCTCTCTGGTGTCCATGAGACCCTTTCATTTATTCATTCATGGGCCGATGTTAGCTGAGAGCCTGTGTGCCGGGCACTGAACCTCTCTGGTGTTCATGAGACCCTTTCATTGATTCATTCATGGGTCGATGTTAGCTGAGAGCCTGTGTGCCAGGCGCTATGGAGACACAATGGGGGGCAAAACCACATCTAGTCCCTGCTTTGATGTTGTTCATGCCTGAATGGGAGGAGTAGACCCTGCACAATGAGGACCAGTAAGAAAAGGAACGTGGCTCTATGAAAATGGTGGCCCCAGAGCTGACCTTCCTTTAAGACTTAGTCCAAGTACCACTGATTCCACAGGCTCCCATGGGCCTCATTGTCTGAATTCCAGCAGTCTGGCAAGGCGGCACCCCGCCATCCTCCCATAATGCAGTGTGTCAGAGCCCTCTTATCCAACACTTTCAAACCTGGAAGCCATTGTGTTAATCAAAACAGAGTGAAATCACTTAAAATGAAGTGTCCCTTAAACATTTTCTTTTTATGTAAATCACATAAATATTCCTCCATTCCTTTACTGTGGAGTCAAGGCTGTGCTTGTAGATCTGCCATTGGTAGTTACGAGTCCTCTTCTCACAGGAAGCGTGTCCATAATTTATCCCTGAGGATTTCCAGTCTCCATTTCTTTAAAGTGAGGGGAAGTGGTAAAGACGCTTGTGAGGCAATCTGAGTTCAGAATCCTGGCTCTTCAGTATCTTTCCCCCTATCTTTTCCTCTCATCTACATCTAAAAATATTTTTGTATGATTTGCCTTTATTAAATCTTTCCAAAGCATTTAGGTTAATTTTCCAAAAAAACCTTTTGCACTCAGATTTTACCAGTTTACATGATATTAATTAAATTACGTTAAGTGCAATAACAAATCACAATCAGGGTTGGGAACAACTGATTCTGGGTAAAAAATACAGGTCGGGACTTCCCTGGTGGTCCAGTGGTTAAGAATCCTCCTTCCAATGCAGGGGACAAGGGTTTGATCCCTGATCGGGGAACTAAGATCCCACATGCCGCGGGGCAGCTAAGCCCGCGTGCTCTAGAGCCCACGTGTCACAACTACTGATCCCTCATGCCACAGCTGGAGAGAAGCCCACGCACCACAACGAAAGATCCCGCATGTCGCAACGAAGATCCTGCGTGCACAGCTAAGACCTGATGCAGCCAAATAAATAAATAAATGTTTTTTTAAAACACAAAAAAACATGTCAGGTATGGAGGCAAAAGTGTGCAGGGTTCTGGTGGGTTCTGGATGGTTACACTTTACAGAGGGCATGAGGCTTCCCTGGTGGGCCAGTGGTTAAGACCACTGCAGGGGGTGCAGGTTCGATCCCTGGTCGAAAATGTTTTATGGAGGGCACGGGGAGTGAAGGTGAAGTTAGGTGAGTGGGCTAAGCAGAGGATGGTAAGAGGGCCTCTACAGATCCTTGGCTTGAGAGCATACTTGAAGAAGTCCTGGGTCCAAGCCGGTGTAGCTGGGGCATCAGGACCTGCAGGCCCCACGGAAAGCTCTCCCAAGGTGTTTCGGAGGCTGAGGGTTAACTAAAATGGATAAAATCAGGAGACCAGAGCTGGTGGGAGGGAAGTGGGGCAGGGTGCCCTTCTGCAGCTGTCACTCAGGCTCCAGAAGTCCACTGGCAACTTCCAAGATGATCAAAACTAAATTACTGAGGGTTTGTTCTTTGTCTTTGCAACGTGCTCTAACCATGGAAGAAAAAGCCACTTACTGCCCATGTCTCGGCAAAAAAACCTCCCTGCGGTACTCCCAAGGCTGGGCAGAAAGAGGAAGAGTGTTCCTGTTTTGTACCCCTGGCTCCCTGCTGGTCAGGCCGGTTGCACAAGCCTTGGATCAGGAGAGTCCAAAGAGCTGGAATGAAGCGGCAGCCCTACCACTCCGGAGCCAGGGAACTAGGCTGGTCCCTCCTCACTGTTCACAGGAGAGGGATCGTACTCCACCCAGGGAGCCCCTAGGGATCACTTGCACTATCTCCCTGGCATCTCAACAGTAGTAAGTATCCCTCCCGGGCTGGGCTGAGGTTAGTTGGAGGCGTCCCTGTCTCTCTGACTGCAGCATCAACAGATGCCTCTGTTTTACTCCGAGAACAATCACTTAGCGTGTTGTTTTTACATTTGTGTCAACACGGACTTCGTATGGAGTAGAATGAGAAATCCTGATGATGATTTAAGAGGACACCAGACTTCAGATTTTAAAGCTGCACACAAGCCACACGGGGCTACACCACAGACCCCTGAGAACAAACCCCCACCCTCTGCCATCCTGCGCTTGGGCCATTAGGGGCACGTCCTGGGGAATGGCGGAGACGAGCTGAATCATGTGAATACACTCAGCAAACCACTAAGCGCTAGCAAACAGAGGAGGTTATTCTTATTCATATTCTTTTACTGTGTGTTAGTCTAGGGTCCCCAGCTGGATGGAAAGTTCTCAAGATCAGAAACGATCTTTTTTTCCCTCAAGCTCCCTCTCCCTTTCTTCCCTCTCAGCCTGGCCCTGAGCATACTGCAGGGCTCCATAAGTACAGGGACAGTGAGGGCAATGAGGAGACCTTCAGTTTTAGGTCAGAGTCACCTGGGTGTGAATAAATTTCCACTGAAATTGATGGGAGTCTTCACAGAGACCCTCCCCAAGCTCCAGAGAGAGCCTTGGGGTTGCTAATTGAAATCATCATCCTCTCTGAAGGGTCTGACTCAAGACTGACTCCTAGGCTTTCTACGCTGTAGAAGGAATCTGAAAAGGGGCCAGAAAGACAGCCCAGAGAGGCCCTGGGAGATGGGGCAGATGGGAAGAGAGAGATCAAGTCAACCTGCAGAAAGAGAAGGAAAAATACCCATTTGCCCTCCAAGGGTTGGCCTGTTCCCTGCAGTGGAGGCCTTGTGGGGGGGATCCGTGCCCTGCCCTGGACAGCAGCTGTTGGGGGCTGAGGGATAAGGAATGTGTATCACAGCAGGTCTCCGAGGGCCACAGAGGATGAACGTGGTCGTGTAGTGGGCATGACCAGTATGTCCAGGAAGACGCAGCGACCACAATGTCAGAGGGCGATTATCAAGGACACCTGTGTTTGAGGGCCACTCTAAGTTGATATGACATGTGGATAACCGTGTCTGTATGGCGACCACAGGCCACTCCTCACAGCCACAGGCTTGGAAGGAAAGAAGGGAAAGAAGCGGGAAGGACAGAACCCCCAGGAGGAGGCGCACCTGCCATCCCCAGGACAGGGCAGGTGATGTGAAAGGGAGAAGGGGAGTTCAGCACAGGGAACTATATTCGGTATCCTGTAATAAACCATAATAGAAAAGAATACAAAAAAGAAAAAAATATATATATATATATATGTAACTGAGTCACTTTTCTGTACACCTGAAACTAACACAACATTGTAAATCAACTATACTTCAATATAAATAAATAGGTAGATAGATAAAAGAGGGAGTAGGAGAGGGACAAGTCAACCCCCAAATCATCTTCCCTCCAGCCCTTAGCCAGTGGGGTGGACCCACTCAAGGTCACAAAAAGAAAAAAGGCTGGAGCAGCCCAGGAGACAGAGAACACAGCCACCCCCTCAAGAAAGCAGCCACCGTGGTCCCTCCCCAGAGGCATCTGGGACGTTACACAATCACAAGGAGACTGTCTACAGTTCGCTCAAGTTCTGCAAGAAGGAGACCCAGCAGGTTGCTTCCATGTCCTGGCTATTGTAGATAGTGCTGCAATGAACATTGGGGTGCATGTACCCTTTCGAATTATGGTTTTCTCAGGATATATGCCCAGTAGTGAGATTGCTGGACCATACGGTAGTTCTATTTTTAGTTTTTTAAGGAATTTCCTTACTGTTCTCCATAGTGGCTGCACCAATTTACACTCCCACCAACAGGGAAGTCTACTCAATACTCTGTAATGACCTGTATGGGAAAAGAATCTAAAGAAGAGTGGATATATGTATATGTATAATTGATTCACTTTGCTGTACAGAAGAAACTAACACAACATTGTAAATCAACTATACGCCAATAAAAATTTTTTTAAAAAGAGAGATCCATCAGGGTTGGCTCTTTCTTAGGAACTTCAAAGCCAAACAGTGTCCCCAGCACGTGATACAGAGGTGACATCATGTCTAAGGTGGTGGAAAGAGCAACCCAGATACAGTCAGGGAGACACAGTGACGAGGGCTGGAGATCTCGGTACTGTGACATCTGAGACCAAGGACACAGTGACCTCTGATGCCAGAACAGGAAGCTGCAAAGGGGATCAGGTCTCAAGCATTTGTCCCTAAAGAACACTTTCCAGCTCTGTCATCCCAGCTTAACTAAATAACAAGAGAAGCCTGCAGTCTCAGAGTGGGATGCTGTCTTCTGTTTGAAATCCCATGCTCCACAGCCTAGTATGACCTTGGAGTGGATTCTGTGACGTCAGCCGTGTCTGAGACCCCAATGTCCAGTGAAGCGGAGCCCACCTCACACCCCCGCTCGGCAGAACCACGTGAGTGTCCCCGGCCTCAACTGCTTTCTGGCTTTGGCTCCCCAGGGCTAGGGCTGAAGTCGCAGTCTGAAGGTTAGGGACTGCCACCACAACCCCTCCCCTCCCTCCTCCTCCTTTCCTTCCCCTTGAATGTCCCTGAACCTAGATATTCAGTCCAGTCCACAGATTAGCAAGAACAAAACTCATGTTCATTCCCTCAGTATATTCAGGGTAGGAAGGAAAGACCAGCAGCCTTTGCTGGCAATAGAATAAGAAAGTCTATCTAGACAGCTGCTCCTCCAATACAGCAGTAACGAGCCATAAATGGCTACTTAAATTTAAATGAGTTTAAAAAGTTTAAAATTCAACCCCTCAGCTACATGAGCCACATTTCAAGTGTTCAAGGAGCCACATGTGGCTACTAGTCACTGAGCTGGACAGTGCAGAACACAGAATTGAACATTTCCATCATCATAGAAGGTTCTATCAGCCAGCAATTCCACTCCTAGGGTTATACCCTAGAGAAACCTTCACATATGTGTTCCAGGAGAAACCACAGGAATCTTTATAGCAAAATAATCTATAACAGCAAAACACTAGAAACAGCTTCAGTGTTCATCTTATGCACAGACTATATGGACTACAATGGAAATTAATAACATCTTTACACATCTGTGTGGATAAATCTCACATAATGTTCAATTTAAAAAAGAAAGTCAGGGATTTCCCTGGTGGCGCAGTGGTTAAGAGTCCACCTGCCAACGCAGGGCACGCAGGTTCGATTCCTGGTCCGGGAGGATTCCACATGCCATGGAACGACTAAGCCCGTGTGCCACAACTACTGAGCCTGCGCTCTAGACCCCGTGAGCCACAACTCCTGAAGCCTGCGTGCCTAGAGCCTGTGCTCCGCAAAAAAGAAAAGCCACCGCGATGAGAAGCCCGCGCACCGCAACGAAGAGTAGCCCCCGCTCGCCGCAACTAGAGAAAGCCTGTGCGCGGGAACAAAGACCCAACGACGCAGCCAAAAATAAATAAACTTATAAAATAAATAAATAATAAAATAAAAGAGCAAGTCAGCCTTCCCTGGTGGCGCAGTGGTTAAGAATCCGCCTGCCAATGCAGGGGACACGGGTTCGAGCCCTGGTCCAGGATGATCCCACGTGCCACGGAGCAACTAAGCCCGTGCGCCACAACTACTGAGCCCACGCACCTAGAGCCCATGCTCCGCAACAAGAGAAGCCACCACAATGAGAAGCCCGCGCACGGCAATGAAGAGAAGCCTCCGCTCACCGCAACTAGAGAAAGCCTGTGTGCAGCAATGAAGACCCAACACAGCCGAAAGTAAAAATAAATAAATTTATTAAAAAAAAAAAGCAAGTCTCCATCAACGGACAAATAGATAAACAAAATGTGGCATATCCATACCATGAAATATTATTTCGTGATAAAAAGGAATGAAGTACTGATACATGCTGTGATATGGCTGAACCTTGAAATCATCACACTAAGCAAAAGAAGCCAGTCACAAGAGACCACATATTATGAAAGGCCAGAATAGGCAAGTCCTATTTTTTCTGTCCTAGAGACAGGAAGTAGATTAGTGGTTGCTTAGAACTGAGACTGGGGCTGGGGCTGGGGAGAAAGGAGAGTGATAACTAGAGTTTATTTTTGGGGTGATGAAAATGCTCTAAAATTGACTGTGGTGATGGATGCATATATCTGTGAATACACTAAAACCATTAAAATGTATACTTTAAATGGGTGAATTGTGTATATGGTATGTGAATTATATCTCAATATGGCTGTCTTAAAATAAAATGAAGGGACTTCCCTGGTGGTCCAGTGGGTAAAACTCCACGCTCCCGATGCAGGGGGCCTGGGTTCAATCCCTGGTCAGGGAACTAGATCCCACATGCATGCTGCAACTAAGAGTCTGCATGCCGCAACTAAGAAGTCAACATGCCGCAACTAAAAGACCTCCACATGCCACAACTAAAGATGCCACAAGGAAGATCCCGCGTGACGCAACTAAGACCCGGCGCAGCCAAAACAAACAAATATTTTAAAAATAAAATAAAATGAAAAAGCAAGTCACAGAAGAATATATATGATATGATTCCATTTATGAAGCACATCAAAAACAAGACCAAACAATGTATTGTGTAGGTTACATATTTGGTAAAACTGTAGGGAGGGAAAACAAGGGGATGATAAACACAAAATCCAGGAGAATGGCTGCCTCTGGGGTGGAAAGGACAGAGGCGTGGTCACGGAGGTGGGCCCAGAGGCCTCCAATAGTGTTGGGAATGATTCTGTTTCTTCAGCAAGGTGGTGGGTCACAGGGGTGTAACTTTGACATGAGAATGTCTTACAATTGCTGTCAGCAGATGGCAATGATGACATAGTTGTCAGTGCCTGGAACATATCTTTTTTCTTTTTCAAATTTTAATTTTTCAGCTGTGCCGTGAAGCATGGGGATCTCAGTTCTCCAACCAGGGATCGAACCCGTGCCCCTTGCAGTGGAAGCACAGAGTCTTAACCACTAGACCGCCAGGGGAGTCCCAATGCCTGGAACATACCTTAATACATTTTTTTCATTCCTTTTTATATATGCACAGTTACACAGGCCATAAATCTAAATCTGAAAGACCTCTTTCAGCGAGTATAAAATTTAAAAGTCTAAGTGATAAGAAGAGTACAAAACAGAGAAGAGAAGAGGGGAGAAAAAGCCAGCTGGGCTGGGTGAGAGTAGAGGGCCGGGAGCGGGTGTTGAAGGTGGAGCCCAGGAGAACCTGGGATGGAATTAGGGAACCAAGAAAGGAGTCACTAGAGGTACAGCTGGGAATTACAAATTGGCCCCTCCTCAACGCCCTTCAGGAGATTTGAGTACAGGGTGCAATCCTCTTACATTATTTACAGCCTGTTGTTGTGATTCTTCGCACGTGCTTCAGGTCAGAATGGCAGGGGTCAAGGAGTCTACAGGGTTGCCATGGGCAGATGGCCTTAATTTAGCATTGATTCATTTCTATCTGCCTCTTTGCAACAAAAGCAGCAGAAAAAAGGACCAGAGGTGAAGCAGGCAAGTTCATTTAATCTCCCTGAATCTCATTTTCTTCATCTAACAAATTGGGCTCCTGATGCTAGGGTCCAGGTGACCAGGTGTGAGGCTGCAAAGATGCAACGAGAACACAGGTGAGGCACCAGCACAATTGCCTGGGACCGAGTAAAGCTCCAGAGCTGCCTACTCCCTCCCCCATAAATACCTGTGGAATCACGTGACTGTTTCACATGAAATAATAGGGGTGCCCTGAAAGCAAAAAACCTCTCTCAGTGCACGTTGTTACTGCTGTCTTTAATTTCACATGCTTTACAGGCCTGAACTTGATGAAGGAAAGGTAATAACAGCTTGTCCAAGAAACTTCAAGTATTTTACGCCTTTCCCAAAGCTCTAATGCCGGAAAGGGAGTTGGGCAGGGAGACAATTTTAGTCCATCTCCCTTAAAGGTGCTGCAGAGAGAGGGAGGGATGACTCACTGTTCTCTAGCTCTACCTGAACCGCCAAGGCCCAGAGAGGAGGGACCAGCCTCGGGAGTGGTGGGGTTGAGGCTTCAGCCCACGTGGTTGGACTCCTAAGTGAGCGCTCCTGGCGCCATTCAGCTGTGCCTGATGAGCTGATGACGGGGGCACCAGAGCTGTAGATACAGGGGTGTAACTGTTAGTAAACCAGGCCTATGGTCATCTGCCTCTCCACCTGCGGGGGCTGTTCTGTCAAATGGGAAACCAGAACAGAACCTGGATGGGGCCCTGGCTGGCCCAGCAGAGAAATTTTGTGGGAAAACTTCTCAGCCCAGCTGACTGCTCAGTTTACACTGACAGGTTGCATGAGCTGCTACTGGCCCCTGGACAGACACAGGGTTACCCCCACACACACTCCTTAAAAGTTACTCCCCCTCCCAGCCATGCTCTGCTCCAAAGAAGCTCCTGATTACCTCTAGGACTTTCCACAGGGTCCAGGACAGGTGGGAAACAAGGTCTCAAGTTCATTTGCACTGGTTGCATACAACGGGGGTATCTCTGCACAGGCTTTGAGAATCACTTGTATTTCTTCCCCACCCACCGTGGAATCTTGCCCTTCCCCTCCCAGGAAAAGCCTGCCTTTGTCCCCACTGCCTGACAGCCTCTTTTTGTGATTCCTAAGCATGAATTCCAACTGTCACTGGGGGGAGTGCCACCTTATTTGAACATGTCACTGTTTCCTGCTCACTCGCCTGCCTAACCACCTACACTCACCTGCTTTTTAAAAATGCACTTAAAGAATTTTTCCACCAATTTCCTCTACTCCTTCTAATTGAACTTGTTTATTTGACTTATCTTTAAGAGCCTGGTGGCCCCAGAGTCAGGGCCTGGCCCAGGCCTGGCTCAACAGTATTCCAATTTGGGAGCTCCATGGCGGCCTAGTGGTTAGGATTCCGGGCTTTCACTGCCCTGGCCTTGGGTTCAATCTCTGGTTGGGGAACTGAGATCCTACAAGCCACGTGGCACAGCCCCCAAAAAAGAGTATTCCACCCATCTCCAGTGTTGCCCAGTCTGCAGTGCAGAGTGACAGTAGGCAGGTGGGTGGGCAGCCCTGACCCCTTGCCTTCTCTTCCCCACCAGCCCCGAGTCCTTGCCGACACTGTCCCAGTAGGCGCTGCACAGCCAGCCTTCCATGCTGATAGCACCCAGCCCCCAGAGCAGATACATCATCTAACAAAATGTGGAGCAGAAACCGCACAACCCCTGCTCTGAAGGATTGCAGGGCCTAAGAAGAAAGATACATCTTGGCCTGTTACGCTGCCATCAGTCAGCCAGAAGGCCCTGCACTGGGGACTGGGGTTGAGAGTTCCAGGGAAGATTCTACCCTCGTCAAATTACACACCCGCTCCCCACCTCACCCCCAGGTTCCTGGGGCTCAAAGGGTCTCAGAAGTGCTGGCTCCAGATGCCCTGGAGACCCTTCAGAGAGGATCACCAGGATTGTTCAAACAAGATGATGGATGTGAGCCAGGCCCCTCGCACAGGCAAACTGCTGGTATTAGGATTATTATGACTATTATTCAGGTAAATGCTCTGCAGGCCTAAAAGCTAGCAAGGGAGAAGCAAAAATAGCTGATGCAATAAGCCCTAAAGTGTGCTGCCCTCTTCTGGAAGTCCTAACAGTACTGAAAACAGAAAAAGGGATCCTCGGAGCTGAAACGTCTCTGGCCCTCTGCAATTCACCAGCTGCTATTCGCACTCTTTAGGACGAGCTAATGGGGTCCAGCGCCAGAAGTGATCCTAGTCATCTCAAGGAGACCCCCTGCCTGGGCCCCTATGCTGAGCGGTGCGCGCGCCAAAGCCAAGGCCCGGAGGCTACTTTCTACTTTTCAAAAACTTCTCTCAGCTAAGATCCTTCTGCAAAAGGCTGTCTGCTGCAGGTGGGACTTCTCCGCCCTGGTGGTTGGGCGGTAACGAGCCTGGGATGGCTCAGGAATCCAGTGCAGCCGCAGCCCGGACCTGCCTGTGGGACGGTGGCTCTGTCCCCGCCCTCAGTGTCTCAGATCTGAAATGACAGCCCTTCCACCCTCCTTTAAGGACTGCCTTGAAGCCAAACGGGGCAGGTGTTCTAAATGCCTCCCACTCTTCTGAGCAACAACTGCAGAGAAATAAAAAACTGTTAGAATTACAGACTGTCCTCAGCCAGTTGTATGGAAGCAGGTGTGGGAGGAGCTTTGCCCTCAGCCTCCAGGAAAACCAGAGAGACAATCCTGGCCTTTGTGCAGCTGGGCCTCCTGGGAGGGGAGCGTGGGCACCAGCAGTGCTGGGGATGAACTCCAGCCCTGCTGAGGGGACGTTTCTCCTCCTCTGCACTCCCTCAAGGGGCCAAGTGGTTGTAATGTGGGCCCCAACCTGAGGCAAAACGGGGTGAGCCTGGCGTAGGCCAGCCTATAGGAACCCCGTTACAGTCACCAGCTTTGATGTAATTAGTGGAAACCAACCAGAGGCAGCTTTTCAAATTACTTATATTTGTTACAGGATTATTCAACTCAACAAAGATTACCCAGTATAAAATTATCTAAACTCTTTTTATGTAAAACAGACACCTTTCTTTGGAGTTGGGGTAAAAGGCCACACGTACCTTAACTTCTAGGTGGGTGTCCGGGACGGCGGGTCATCCCCTACCCCAAGCTGGTTGTAGGTTTTATGTACCTGCAAATTAGGCAACCAAATATATTAATGTAAATAGGATAAGATGGCCTGCATATTAGGATGCTGGCAGACCTCATGAGCTGGTACTGAGTCATAATTCATACACTCTACACAAATGGGCTTTAGTCTCCCTTAGCACAGAACCAAAATGCTAAGGTCAGTCCCATTAGTTCTTCTCAAGCTGCCCCTTCCCAGCAAGTTCCTCAATGAGTGGGAAATGAAACCGGATGCTAATCAGTTCTCCCCTCCCCCCAGCCAAGGACAGAGCTTGTAAATATCTGGAATGCAGTCTCCTACACTGTCAGGCTTCCTACATCCCTAGCATGATATCCCCTGCAAACAACTGCACAGGGCTGCAGAAGGATCTCGAATGGTAATGGCAAAACACATCCCCTACCAGAAGCCCGTATGGACTGGTAGAGCCGACCCAGAATGGGCCAATCATTGTACCTTATCCTCCTGCCATAGCAGTTGGTTTGGAAAGGGACATCTGACCTAATTAGAGCCAAACATAGGCTTCCCTGAGATGAATTTATGAGCACTGGGAGAGACTCTCCTTCATCTGGAGTCGCCAAGCCAGGAGGACATGAGTCCAGGGGAACCACCAGTCATGGTGCCTGCGATGAAGTAGCACAAGCAGGGGTAAGCTAGGCCAGATGGAAACAGAAAGTGTCCCCGAGAACTTTGTTAGAGCAACTGGATCTACTTGTGCCTAAAGTGACAGCAACCCTGTTATATCAGCAAATAGAATTTCTATTTTCAAGAAAGTTTGTTTTTTCTGTCAAACCCAGTATTTCTGATAATGGAATGGTTGTCTATTCATGCTATTATTTTCATACCTCCTCATGGTGTCCACATAACATTTATAAGTGTTCACTGACTTACTAATTAAGGGTGTATACAATAACTAAAGTTTTTCTACAACCATGGTTGCCCTCCAAGGCAGCTAAGCTAATCCCTCTGGGGCCAGGACACAGGACAGAGTTCCATGGACTGACTGTAGGTTACCGAAGCTCCCATCCTGATCTTTTGAAACGTGTACAGAAAATGTCCAAATGTCTCCTGGACAGTCTTATTACCTATAAACTTATCGTTTGCCACCTTGGCCAACCAGGTCTGTGTAGTCAGATTAAAAACAGGAAATTATTATTAGGATGGGTCCGCTCATCTCGTTGTCCCTCTTTTATGATCACCCAGAACCTAATACCAGCAGACACAATCACGATCATGATAATATTCCACACCTACACTTTTCTTTTCTTTTTCTTTTTTTTTTTTTTTTTTTTGCGGTACACGGGCCCCCCACTGTCGAGGCCTCTCCCGTTGCGGAGCACAGGCTCCGGACGCGCAGGCTCAGCGGCCATGGCTCACGGGTCCAGCCGCTCCGCGGCATGTGGGATCCTCCCGGACCGGGGCACGAACCCGTGTCCCCTGCATCAGCAGGCGGACTCCCAACCACTATGCCACCAGGGAAGCCTAACACACCTACACTTTTCTAGGTATTTTAACATATGGTCTGGTTATTCAGTTCAGGAGGCTCAAATGTCCTCAATTCACCAGGGGTGATCAGGCCTTAGCAAATTGATTTAACTGAAGTTCCAAAGAAATGACTTGAGGAACCAGAATGACTATTTACTAATTTAGAATGAGGAACATGACATTTAACATTTAATTGACAAGATCGGAGAAACTACGCTGTCCACTGTGAACATTGTCTTCTTGGTAAGAAAATCTACTTGAGAAACTGAATTAAGGAGGCCATTGAGTAAATATGAAATGAGACTAATGGTCTTGGATAGTCACGTTGTTTATGTTTCTCAGAGTGGAATAACCAGATGACTCATTCTTGTCCAGTTGTCAGAGGGTCATTTCCACAAATCAGCCCACCCCCTCCAAAGGACAGAGCCACTGACTTCCTAAGAAATCCTTCCATGTTCACATAACAGTTCCCTTCTCCCCCTTCCTCTCTGTGTATTCAAGTTGTTCTCATCATTCAAGGTCAATTTCAACAAAAGACTCAGAAGAAGGTAACCAAGAATGGGAAGGATCTAGAACCATCTCTGGTTGCCCACCCCTCCCTCCTAAAAGAACTCCAAGTTCGGAGTTCTGAATTCCAGTATCATGCTCATCCCATGCAGCCCACGAGCTTCAGGGGAAGTTAAACTATCACTAGCTTTAGGAGCTGGTCTGATGAGTCTCCAGGTACTCACATGTCCCTTGAAGTGAGTGGGTCCAGCAAGGGCATGTGACCTAATTTAAGCCAATGAGGTGACGGCTTCTGGGAAGTTAGCCTCACGTTCCTCCTGTGAAAATTCTCCTATTTGACCACGAGGCTGAATTTGGGCTGCCATCTTGCACCAGCCTGAAGAAGAATCCAGCACCCAGAGGAGGGCTGAGTGAGAAGCTCACAGAGAAACAGAGCCAGAGGCTCTGGAAGGTGTCCACCCTGACATTGGCCCCCCGCACTAGGGCTTGAGTATGCAAGACAATAGCTGTCCTTATTGTTGAAGTGAGTTGAGCTTTGTCTTTTATTACCTGTGGCCATAGGCAACCTAGCTGAAACATTCTCTCATTTGAGGATTATCTGGAAAGACAGGCATGTTTGTTTGGTATCCTGGGGCAGAGCACAGTAAACTCATTTCCTTTAACAGTTATTTGATTAGACTCTGAACCAGTGTAGGTGGATCAATGACCCCGCCCCCCCACCCCCACCAGATCCCTAATTAGTTAACTCACATGCTTTATTTAGTCCTACTCTTAAAGCTTGTCCAAACCCAAGAGAAAGAGAAAGGAGGAAAAGGTGAGGTAATATGACTGGGGCAGAAGAGGGTCTGAGAGTTTTACATAGAACGGTTTATCAAATGAAAGGTTCAGGGAGCCTGTGGCGTGGGTAGGTCCTCCAGGCCTGGGCTGGGATTCTGCTGCCCACTGGGAGATGGGATGAGCACAGGGGAGGGAGGAAGTAAGAGTAACATCATTCTAAAAAGCTGTCCAAAAACAGCCCCAAGGCCCCCAGAGCCTCACCTCTCCATCTCCCGATTCCTGCCTCACCCTTCCCAGATAAGACTGCTTCAACCTTTCTTTAAAGCACAAAGTTGTTAGGGAACCTTTGACCAAAACCACCATCTTGGCCAGGAATGATGATAACCGCTTGCCTGACTTGCCTCACAACGGGAGGTCCCTCTAAGTAACATGGTGAAGGAATCGGGAGAATTCAGGAGGGTCCAAAAGGAGGCAGAAGACACCAGCGCATAATATGTCCTACCAACCTCTCAGAATCAGAATCCTTTTTTTTTTAATGTATTTATTTATTTATCTTTTTATTTTTGGCTGCGTTGGATCTTCGTTGCACACAGGCTTTCTCTAGTTGCGGTGAGCAGGGGCTGGTGGCTTCTCTTGTTGCCAAGCACGGGCTCTAGGTGCGCGGGCTTCAGTAGTTGTGGCACGTGGGCTCAGTAGTTGTGGCTCGCAGGCTCTAGAGCACAGGCTCAGTAGTTGTGGCAGACGGGCTTAGTTGCTCCGCAGCACGTGGGATCTTCCCAGACCAGGGCTCGAACCCGTGTCCCCTGCATTGGCAGGCTGATTCTTAACCACTGTGCCACCAGAGAAGTCCCTCAGGATCCTTCTTGCTGGAATCCATTTTGGCTGAGAGATGCGTGTGCCACCAGGAAGGACCCTGAGTCAGACCAAATATGGACCAAGCAAGATGATTGGCCAGAGACAACCCGGAAACTAACCTCGTCACCATAAAACCCGAGACTGAGAGCCACGTGGCGGAGCAGTTCCCCTGCGGTCCCTTACCCTGCTGATCTCCGCCCCGGCGCCCCTTCCCAGTAAAGTCTTTTGCTTTGTCAGCCATGTGTCTCCTCGGACAATTCATTTCTGAATGTTACACAAGAGCCCACTCTCGGGCCCTGGAAGAGGTCTTCCTTCCTGCAACAAAATCATTGGCTATGAATAATCACCAAACTACCTTTAAATAAAATTTAATATATAAATATTTTTATAAATAAACATAAATCAAAATATTGTAATGAAGGACAGACAAGGTAGGACTTCCCTGGAGGTCCGGTGGTTAAGATTCTGTGCTTCCACTGCAGGGGGCATGGATTCGATGGCCGGGGAACTAAGATTCCCACAAGCCTCGCAGCACAGCCAAAAAAAAAAAAAAAAATGTACAAGGTAAAACAAAGCTGACTCGACAATGTATGTAAGCCAGTTATGGGAAGAAACTTCCATTTCATAAAACCATTAAGTGAGAGACTTTACATGACATGCAGTCAGAGAGCTTCCCCTGATTCTACCATGAGAAGAGAAGACACTGAGAGAAGACACGGCAACAGTGGTCTTGTAGAGTGAGCGCTGACCTGCTGTGTGGTCTCAGAGGGCAGGACTAACCCCACGACAGGCTACCTCCCAAGCTTTCTTCTCCCTGCTTCCTGCCATCTTCACGCAGATCACCAACCCTAACACGCTGGCTGGCAAAAACAGCTTCTTTGTGATTGGTACAGAGCAGGCAAAGTTATTGGTTCACACTCTGATGCACAGATAGTAAAAATGGATTCCAGGGCAAAATCTTCTGTGAGCCCCTGCCTGAGCCTTCCCACCATCAAGGGAGAGGAGTCTGGCTGAGCAAGGAGGTTCTCAACAAGTGAGAGAGAAAGCAAGTGTGTTTATTCAACCGGGAGGAGAGGCTGTTTAGATTAAGAGTTTGGCTGAAGTGGATTCTCTGCCCTGGGAATAGCCTCAGGCAAGTATAGACTCCAAAGTAGCTGAGTGGGAGGAAGCTGCAACCCTCTGGCCACCCTTCCCTTCCAGGCTGAGCACTCACCAGGGCCCCATAGCTCTGGGGCCAAGCCCACTGTGAGGGAAGCGAGGGGGGACCTCATCAGCCTTTTTAGTCACCAGAGCTTAGCCTGCCTGAGACTCCAGCTTTGGTTTTTGATTTTAAAAATGTATTCTTTTTTTTCCCTCCTTTCCTTTTCTTTTTACAGATTAATGATTTCTTCTTTTAATTAAAACTGTGCATGTTCAACTTTTTTTTT
The DNA here is from genome assembly GCF_949987515.2 of Delphinus delphis. Lineage (NCBI taxonomy): Eukaryota > Metazoa > Chordata > Mammalia > Artiodactyla > Delphinidae > Delphinus > Delphinus delphis. The sequence continues at coordinate 161,259,016 of NC_082683.1, forward strand.
TCAAATTCAGGCAAAAACATGTAGGAAAAAATCCTACTACCTGCTAACAACTAGAAATGAATGGAGTTGGGCAAGACCTTAAAACAAATGGAAGGACACAAAGGAAGGCTGAAACTGAAACTGCACAACTCAGATTGGGACTTGAACCCACTGTCTTTTAATTGAGATCACACACCTGGTCTCAGGACTTAATGAAGCTCATCACAGAAAGAATTCAGTGAGAAACAAAGTGATAGGTAAGAAGTGGATTTATTTAGAGAGATACACATTCTGTAGACAGAATGTGGTCCATCTCAAAAGGTGAGAATGGCCCTGGGAGAAACACACTCCACAGAGTTTGGGCCATCTCAGAAGGCAACAGGCTCTGAAATGTGGGATGGTTATGTTTTTACGGGCTGGGCAATTTCATAGACTAAGGAGTGGGAGGATTATTCCAACTATTTTGGGGAAAGGGTGGAGATTTCCAGGAATTGGGCCACCGCCCACGTTTTTGCATTTAATGGTCAGCCTCGGAACTGTCATGGTGCCTATGGGTGTGTCACTTAGCATGCTGATAAACTGATATTACAATGAGCATATAATAAGGCTCAAGGTCTAGTGGAAGTCTATTCTTCCGCCATCTTGGACCTAGTTGGTTCTAATCAGTTTATGTTGTATCTTCAACAGCTATGTCATTCTTTTCAAGGTTGTGCCCTGCCCCTTTCCCTCCTGTTTCATTACCAATGGAATATTATGCCACTTTTTGGATAAGAAGACTCATAATAAAAATATCAATTCTCCAAAATTTAATTTACAACTTTGAGGCCATCCATTAAAAATACCAAAAAATACTATTTTTTTTTTTAACCAGACAAGCTAATTATAATGTTTATATGAAAAAAGGAACAGGAATATCTAGGAAAATGCTGAGGAAAAAAAGCAGTGACGGGTGATGAGGCCTCCCAGATATTAAAACATATTGTAAAACTTCAATAATTAAAACAACTCAGACAGACCAATGGAACAGAAGTGAACATTTTTAACGGGCCCCCAAATATAGGAATTTTGTATATAACAAAAAGGCCCTCCGTCGATGGGAGAGAAGATGAACTATTCAATAAACGGAGTAGGGAAAACTAGGTAGTCATGTGGAAAAAATAATTAAATAGGAGTCATGCCACACAACAGCATAAGACCAGGACAAATTCCAACCAGATTAAATGTTTAAATAAAAGAAGAGAAGGAACCAGAAAATTACACTGAGCCCAGTTCATTCACCTCCCAGGTTTGGGCTACTGGCTCTGTGGAGAACACTGGCCACAGATGCCCTAGCCTTGTTCCCTGGCACCATCACTATCGCAGTCTCCAGGATGCTACCCAGAAGATTGAGTTCACCTCTTGGTGGCTGTTAAGCCAAAAGACACAACCAAGCCAAAGATGGGAAGGTGGAAGGACTTACTACTCGCAGCAAGTAAGGGGAGCACCAGGGACCCTTCCCAAATCAGTGTCTCCCCAATGGCAAAACTGGGGAAGCTTTAAGCTGAGGGAACATGCAAATTCACAAAGGGCTTGAGCAGAGGAGAATGCAGCATACAATTGGGGCACAGGTTGCCAAAGTCTAAGTTTTAGTTGATTGAGGTCACGAGGATCAGAAAAGGTCATTCCATTCTCCACCTGGGTGGGGGGGTCTTAGTTCCTGCAGAACTCAAAGATAGGTATCAGATTGTTATGTAAATCCCTTGAGGAGGAAGTAGAACTCTGTTTTTTTTCCCTGAACTATTGTTTCTTGACTGCTTTTCCTTTGTTTATGCATTCCCTCACTTCCCTTAAGACCATTCATTACTGAGACCTGTTCAAGGGCAAGCATGTGGCCAGGCTTAGATCACAAAATGACTTAGGCCAAAAAATGGCTTCTCTTATGTCAAGAAAGCCATGCCTGGTTCTCTTTCTCTGGGGACCCACTAGTTTTCAGTAGGGGTCTGGCTCTGGGATAGCCTCCACAGTGACAACACAGCACTGAGAACACGGCCAACTCAGTCAAACCCACAGAGCCTCTGACTCCTCCCGCCACTTCCAGATTTAGATGGAGCTTGGGGCTGTAAGGTGTGAGACTTGACTGCCCGGAAAGGCCACAGCCCGGAAATCCAGAGCAATCAATACCACCACTTTTTTTTTTTAACATCTTTATTGGAGTATAATTGCTTTACAATGTTGTGTTAGTTTCTGCTGTATAACAAAGTGAATCAGCTATATGTATACATATATCCCCATATCCCCTCCCTCTTGAGCCTCCCTCCCTCCCTCCGTATCCCACCCCTCTAGGTGGTCACAAAGCACCGAGTTGATCTCCCTGTGCTATGCAGCTGCTTCCCACTAGCTATCTATTTTACGTTTGGTAGTGTATACAAGTCCATGCCACTCTCTCACTTCATCCCAGCTTACCTTTCCCCCTCTGCGTGTCCTCAAGTCCATTCTCTACGTCTGCGTCTTTATTCCTGTCCTGCCCCTGGGTTCTTCAGAACTTTTTTTTTTTTAGATTCCATATATATGTGTTAGCATACGGTATTTGTTTTTCTCTTTCTGACTTACTTCACTCTGTATGACAGATTTCTAGGTCCATCCACCTCACTACAAATAATGCAATTTCGTTTCTTTTTATGGTGGAGTAATATTCCACTGTGTATATGTGCCACATCTTCTTTATCCATTCATCTGTCGAGGGACACACCAATGAGAGACAAGAGTCAGGAAGGAGCCAGCGGATCATTTCTCTCCCTTCCACCTCCAAGGGGCTTTTCTGAAGCATGGCAGCAGAAGACCTGCTTGGAAGCAAACTACTATATTTCTTGTGAAGGCATGGCCAGCTTGATGACATACTACCTTGTTCATGCCTTCCTGCCTACCCTCCTCAAACCCCTTTTGCCCTCTCTCTTGCTGCTCTGGGATTGCATCTCCTAATAAAACATTTGTATATCTTTGCCTCACACTCTGTTCTCTAGATCACCTGGGCTAAGACATGAGAGAAGAAAGCATGGTAGACTTCCATTGTAAACTTGGAACGAGAAAGGCCCTTCTAACTATGACTCAAAATCCAAGAGCCATAGAGAAAACGATTGGCAAATTTAAATACATAAAAATCTTCTGCATGGCAGAGAACACCATAAGCTAAACCAAAGGCAAACCACAAACTAGGGGAAGTAATTGCAATTCCTATCTCAGACAAAGGGTTAATCCACCTAGTGCATACAGGCCTCCTAGAAGTCAGTAAAACAAAGACTCACACCTCAATAGAAAATTGGACAAAGGATATTAATACACAGTTCACAGAAAAAGAAATACTAATGGGTCCTCAGCATGCGAAAGGATGCTCAATTTCATACAAAATAAAAGAATGCAAATTAAATCCTCACTGAGAAATATATAAAGAACTCATAACTCAAGAAGACAACTCAATAAAAAATGAGAAAGAGATTTGAAAAGATACTTCACGAAAGATACAAATGGCCAATAAGCACATGAAAAGAGGCTCATCGTTAACCATCAGGGAAATGAAAATTAAATCTATGATTAGATACCACCATATACCCACTAGAATGGCTAAAAGTTAAAAGACTACAAAGTGTTGATGAAAACGTGAAGCTATTAGCACTCTTATACTTTACTGATGGGAATATAAAGTGGTACAACTACTTTGGAAAGCAGTTGGCTAGTTTCGTAACAAGTTACACATACACGTAGGGTTAGGGTACAGTTTAGGGTATGGCTACGGGTTAGGGTTAGGGTATGGGTTAGGGTACGGGTTAGTGTTAGGGTACGTGTTAGGATTAGGTTACGGGTTAGGTTTAGGTTTAGCATTAGGGTTAAGGTTAGGGTTAGTGTACGGTATAGGGTACAGGTTAGGGTACGGCTGTTTTATATTACTCAGAAATTCCACTTCCTTTTCTTTACTGAAAAGAAATGAAAACATATAAACACAAAGAGATTTATTTGTACATGAATGTTCATAGCTGCTTTACCCATAATTGTCCCAAACTGTAAACAACTCAAATGTTCACCAACATCTCAATGAAAAACAACACAACTGGGACTTCCCTGGTGGCGCAGTGGTTAAGAATCCGCCTGCCAATGCAGGCAACACTGGTTCGATCCCTGGTCTGGGAAAATCCCACACGCTGCGGAGCAACTAAGCCCGTGTGCCACAACTACTGAGCCCAGGCACCTAGAGCCCATGCTCCGCAATAAAGAGCTCGCCGCAGCTAGAGAAAGCCTGTGCACAGAAACGAAGACCCAATGCAGCCAAAAATAAATACATTTATTAAAAAAAACCACAACCAAAAAAATGTGGCATATTTATTCAATGGACTAATACTCTGCAAGAAAATAGACTGAAGTGTTGATACATGAAACATTGCGGATGAATCTTAGAACTGTGCTGAGCAAAAGAAGCCAGTTATAAGACAATACACATTGTGTGATTCCATTTCTATGAAATTCTAGAACAGGAAAAACGAATTGATTAATTAATTAATTAAAAACTAATTAATGCATTTATTTATTATCACTAATTTATAGTGATAACTTTCAGAGCAGTGGTTTCCTGGGAAGGCATGGAGAAGGTGTTGATTAAAAAGAGGCATGAATGCACCCCAGTGTTCATTGCAGCACTATTTATAGTAGCCAAGACATGAAAACAACCTCAGTGTCCATCAACAGATGAATAAAGAAGATGTGATACATATGTACAATGGAATACTACTCAGCCATAAAAAAAGAATGAAATAATGCCATCTGCAGCAACATAGATGGGCCTAGAGATTATCATATTAAGTGAAGTAAGTCAGAGAGACAAATACCACATGATATCACTTATGTGTGGAATCTAAAATATGACACAAGTGAACTTATGTATGAAACAGACTCACAGACACAGAGAACAGACTCATGGCTGTCTGGGAGAGAGGGGGTGGGGGAGGGATGAATTGGGAGTTTGGGACTAGCAGATGCAAACTATTATATATAGAATGGATAAACAACAAGGTCCTACTGTATAGCACAAGGAACTATATTCAGTAACCTATGATAAACCATAATGGAAAAGAATATGAAAAAGAATGTATATATATGTATAACTGAATCACTTTGCTGTACAGTAGAAATTAACACAACGTTGTAAATCAACTATACTTCAATAAAATAAATTTTTTAGAAAAGAGGCATGAATGAATCTTTTGGAACAATGAAAATGTTCTATATCTTAATTGTGGGTGTTGGTCCATTTTATTGTATGAAAATTTAGTTCAATAAAGAAGATTTAAAAACCATACTGAGATACACATCACCTATCAGATTGACAAAATTCCAAAACTCTGATAGCAAATTCTGTTGGCAAAACTGTGGGGAAAAGTCACTCTTGACAGTATACATTAGTACAATGCCTACAGAGGGTGATTGGCCAAATTAATAAAAATTACAACTTCATATACCCTTTGACCTAGCAATTACACTTCTAGGGCTGTATCCTACGGGAATACTTGTGCGTATACAACATAATGTATGTACGAGGCTTTTTACTGAAACATCATTTGGAATAGCAAAAGTCTGGAAACAACGTAAAGGCGTATCAATAGGACACTGTTTTTAAAAATCATGACACTATCATGTTCTATCACAAAGGGCAACTATACAAACACTGAGGATGCTCTTTGTACGGATAAAGACCTCTGAGATACATTGTTAGGTGAAAAGGTAAGCTACAGAGCAGCATGTACGTATAAAAAAGGGAGAAAATAAAAACATTTTTTTCTTCCCTGGTGGCGCAGTGGTTGAGAGTCTGCCTGCCAATGCAGGGGACGCGGGTTCGTGCCCCGGTCCGGGAGGATCCCGCGTGCCGCGGAGCGGCTGGGCCCGTGAGCCATGGCCGCTGAGCCTGCGCGTCCGGAGCCTGCGCTCCGCGGCGGGAGAGGCCACGGCAGTGAGAGGCCCACGTACCGCTAAAATAAAAACAAAAAAACACATTTTTTTCATTTACTTGTATATGCATAAAGAAACTCTAGAAGTATACATAAGTTGTTATAATATAGGATACACCAAAAGATATTATCATGGAAAAGAGGGGGCTCTGAAGGGGAACAGGGAAGATGGATCTATAATGAAGACTAATTACTGATTACCTTGTAAGTGTATTTTTTAGTTTGGGACCGTGAGATATAATACGTATTCAGAAAATTCTATGAAACAGTTTTGAACTTTAGCAGTACAGAAAAATGCAAAGAAAAAAAAAAGAAAGAAAGACAAAGAAAAAGGGAAGGCGGGGAAAGGAGAGGGGAAAGATGAGGAGAGAAACATCTCCCAGTCTAAGGGCACCACAGACCGCAGTAACATTAGGTGACCCCTGGCACACACAAAGAGAAGGGTTTGGTCAAGGTCTCTCCTGGCTCTGTGTCCTGGCTGTGACAACCCCTCCCCAGGCATAGCTGGGAGAGAGCCTGCATGGTGGGAGCCCTCTCAGGCGTTGTACACATAACCAGTGTCTGGAGGCCATAGGGTCACTTCAGCAAGAAAAGCCGAGCTCTGCTAGCTCGCTCTGTCCCATCTGTCATGCTCAGATGCAAGCCATCTTCAGAAACCCGTTATTTCTGCTGTTCTCCAGGGGCACCTCAGGTGTACTACGGAACAAGTCCTGGCTGTCATGTGCCAGCTGCCACTCTCCCTTCCTCTCCTGCTCTCCTGGTGGAGGCCCCTCCAGCAACGGCTACTGTTGGCGCCTCGGCTGACTACCAAGCATCGTGAAGGTGTGCTGCTGCTACTTCTGGGACTATGTGCCCCCATTAACTCTGCTGCTACTTCCCATGCTGCCACTGCTGGTGTGGCTGATATGCTGGACTCCTCGGGCTGCCCAGGCTGGGCAGTGGTCTGTGGCAGTGCAGGAACAAGTCTCTTTCTGGAATGTTTTCCAGAGAGGTCCTGAAGCAGCACTGCCTGTGCCCTGATGATGTGGGAACATCATAGTTGATGCCCCGACACCCAAATGAATGGTCTAATCCAGTCCCAGTGATTGCATCCACATGTCCCATCTGGAGCTGCCAACATTGAGGCTGGCCTGTTAAGAGACAGAAAGAGCCCTGGAATCAACAATCCTGAGAGTCTGATTAGCTGTAAACTTTTCTGTTACATGCAATAATAATATTGTCTAGGTCATTTTGAGTCGAGGTTTCTGTTTTAAGCAATTGGAAGAATCCTAATTGATTCCGTTGAATCGGAGAATTTTAGTGAGTATAGCTCTTCACCCTCGCTCCCTCCTTGGTCCATGGGGAGCAGAACTGGTGAAAATCCAATGACAGATCTCACACTGGGCTCACAATCCCCCTCCCCCTTGGACAACCAGAAGACCATGCCAGGAGCAACTCCAGCTCATAGGCAAATGGCACTGGGTGGGTATGGGACCATGAATTCAAACCTGTGAGATGGTGAAAGAGCAAAGCCTTTGGAATTTTGACCTGCACTCAAATCTCATTTCTGTCACGTGCTTGTTCTCCACCTCCAGCAAATTGTTTGCCCTCCTTAAACCTCAGGGTCTTACCTGTAAAATGGAGAGCATATAATAACTACCTCAAAGAGTTTATTCATTCAGTCCCTGGATCTTTTTTGAGTACTGCCCACGTGCCAGCATCCTAGGCACCAGGATACAACCAGGAAAATTAAATGACACTTGGGGTGAAAACTGTTCAATAACCTTCTCTTTCATTGAAGTCAGGGAGCTGTAATCTCTTGGAGGTCAGGAAACCAGGGCTGGGAAAGTTGAGGGAGGTGTCTCCTGTTCCCACGGGCCCAACCCACAGCAGAGGGGCGACCCCAAGAATGTGTAGACCTTCACTCCCCCTGTCCGGCACCAGGACCCGGGGGTGGGGTGGGAGAGAAGCTGGATCTCGCTGTCCTGCGGCCTCCAGACACCAGGGGACGCTGCGAGCCGGCAGGGTGGAGGCGGAGGACCATGCTGCACCCCGACACCTTGGGGCCAGGGAGCCAGACCCTGACGGTCCCCATCTCCACCCAGACCCATGCTGGGAAAGCTGGTGGCAGTAGTCGTGGAGTAGGGTGGAGCCTACGATGGTGAGAACCCATCCTTCAGGGGCAGCGGCTGTGAACCCGGGCTCCAAGGCCCTGTCATGATCCCATTAGACTTCACTTACAAAAGCACAAAGTCACAAAATTACTAAGCGTTTCAAGGGCAGCCACTGCAGAGCATTAAACCGAAAGCGTGGGAGCCCTTCTGCCTGTGGGCTCCTGTACCAGCCATGTGCTGTCACCCACGAGGCCAGCCCTGATTTGAGGCTCTAGTTATAGGTTTTCAGGAAATGCTTGTTAATTCATTTGAGCCTCTCTGAGGGTTTAAAGCAACTGGAAACCTTGGATGAAGTTTATTCATTTTGCTGGACTGAGGTAGTGCTTTTCTCCACGTGTGGTCCCATCGGCCCCCTAGGTTAAAATGCAGATTCCTGGGTCCCACCCCAGACCTCCTTAATCAGAATTCTGGGAGTGGGGCCTGGAAATCTTCATTTCTAGACCTCCTCTTCAAGGTTCTTCTAGGATGTAAAGATTAAGAACCATTGAAATCAGGCAACGAGAGAAATCGTGGGGTCTGATGATGGACCCCTCCCTCTGTGTCCCTATTCTGCCATGGGCTTCACCTGCCTGGGACCTTTCTACTTTGTCTTGCATCTAGAGGTGGATATGGCGTCTCACCAGCTCACCAAACAGGGCTCCTGGGGAGGCCACTCTCTCCAGCTCTTCTCAGAACCTTACATGCTGGAGCCAAGGAACCTGATTCGCAGGGTTCACATCTTGTGAACGTAACCCAAGTCCTGGGCTCGTCAGCCTCGAGACTTCCCTGAAGAAGTGTTCATTCAGTTCTGCCACCCATTCTCCTCCCTCCTCCACATCTCCTTTCCTCCTCATCTAGTGCTGGACACTCAGCGATGGGAGGGTTTAGGGTGGTCATGAAGGTAGTGACCTGGGTGTCAAGTGTGAGTCAGGGCAAGCCGCATGCCCACCACCTCTGCTAGGTTCCCTGTCAAGGCATCTAGTTGGTTCCAACTTCCCGAGGATCCAGGCAAAAAGAGCCTGGGCTATCTGAGCCTTGGGCTACAAGGGCTCCCAGACTGGGCTCCATCAACACCTCAGACCCCTCTGAGCAGCCAAGGGGGAGGGAGGAGGAAAGAACAAGCATGGAGGCCCCCAGAGAAACACTTCATCGCCCATTGAATTAATTTTCTCAGCAGATGTCTCCTTGAGTTTTATGAAAACCTGTTCGCATCTGATAGACTAGAGCAAATCAACAAGGGAAGCTGATACTCCCCGGGGGCTCTGCCTCTGCAGAAGGGAGTGGGTTGCTTCCCACAGACTCCCCAGCAACTGCTCTGAAGCTTGTTACCACCAGTCAGCGTTCCCTCCTTTCCTGTTACTGCAGATAGGCTGGGTTCTGTCTAAGAGCCGGGGCCTGACGCTGATCAGACTCACCATCATGGATCCTGAGCCGTCTCCATCACTCTGAGGGGACAGCCACTCCTTGGGTCCCCCTGCCTTGTCTATACATGGACAGTCAATGCAGCCCCCCACCCAGGGAGGGCCCTGGGACCCCAGTGTTCCTCCCTGCTACAAGCCCAAGATGCCAGAAAACCCCACAGCTCTGTCCTAGGCTCCTGCTTGCCCCTCTGGAAGGAAGACGCAGAGCCCTGAGGCTCGGCTCCAGGGGTAAAAATCTCCCACCACCGGCACCCCAGCCCAGAGGAAGATGTTGGGCAGAGTTCACCCTCAGAGCCCGAGGAAATTCCCAGCCCTGCCAGAGGTAAGCTGACAGCCCCAAACCAAAGCTTGGATGTCCCTCCACTGGGATAACCTAATTAGACTTCCATCCTTGTTCAGCGCTGTCTCCAGCAGGGCCGGTGCTTTCATTAACATGGTGGAGTCTGGAGCCTGCAGGCGCCTGCCAAGCCTCCAGCTAATTGCAAATTGATGACAGCCTCTGAGCGAGGGATAACTAGGCTCTGCCGGCAGCCCTCCCGCGGTCGACACCATGTTCATCATTCCAGCCTCCCTTCTGATGGACACAGTGGTAATCCTTCCTCAGGTGTCAGGTGCCTGAACAGGGAAAAACCCAACCATACCCTCCAGGCCCCCACTGCCCTCTGTGCAATTCCAGGATGTGCAGGGCAGAGTCCAATTCTTAACCAGAGGATGTGGACAGCGCACCTCCTCATTTATAGGTGGATATATATTTTTCACTTTCACTTACGTGCATAAAACCTCTTAACTATGTCCAGTGAGAGTAGGGACTCAATTTAACAATTAGTCAATCCAGACCACAGCATGAGTACTGTGAAATTTTAAGAGTGCCAAGCAAGGGCTATCTAACCAAGCAGTGGTTCTGTTACAGGTGCTATGGAAATCCCTCCACCAAGATACAACGCCGGTTTGTGTTGGGATTACCACTGCCTTCTCTGGGCTATCCAGAATCAGAGCTGGGGACCCCAAAAGGGGCTACCCTTGGGGCATTAAGATGATGCTCCTGGCTTGAGGCCCTGTGTTTAGGCATCTGACTGTCTGGTAAGTGGGAAAGATCTCCTGCCCAGGGCTCAGATGAGGAACTGCTGCGCGGGGAACCAACTGTGATCGAGGAGCAGACCAAGCACGGACCTGGCTCCCCACCACCATCACTGATCAGCTCTCTCTTCACACGCCTGTGAGATCCCACAGACAGGATGGCCACGTGGGAGGAATCCGTGGTCCGTAGCTGATGTCCCCACTGAGAGTTCCTGGACACAGGCCCAGACACTTGCTGAAGGAGAAGGAGAGCCATCTTTAAAGATGTGTCCCAGTAAGCGCACCCTCCTTGCTCCCCCTTTGCCTCGCAGGGACTCCCACACCTCTGTCATGAGCTTGTGACTCCAAAAATGTCAAGACAGCAACATTGAGCCCCTAGTCGGGGCCACAGCTTGGGCCCCAGGCTGAGGAGCCCTTCTCATCACGTCCCTGTCCTCTGCCCAAAGCCATAGCTGCAGTTGGGGTATCACTCAGCGGGGTGTAAATAAAGAGTGACTGAGGACTTCCAGCCTGTGGAAGTCCCAATTGTCTGTGTCCTGGGGGCTGGGAGGCCGTATCCTTGTTTCTTAGGAAAGAAATGTCTGGCTCAGTCCCTGAAGGGCTGCTATGGGAGGTGGCATTTGAAACACCCCACTTTTATCTGGCTAACCTCACAAGGCCCGCCCTGAGAGGTCTCCACGCCCAGCTCACCCGACCCTCGAGCGGTAGCCCCTGCCTGCCTGTGGGCTCCACACCCCAGACAGGGGTCTTGGGTGCCAGTCTTCCAAAGAGGAAAGTCAAGGAGCGGGGGCCCTCCTTGCTGACGGTGGCACATGCCCCCAGCACACTGCCATCTGTCTCCTCCGCCTCAAAGGAGGCTCTCCCCTTCCCTGGGCTCACGCACCCCCTGTCTTTCTCTCTAGGGGCTGAGAGTCTCTCTGGCCTTGGCTCTCGGCCGAATGATTGAGCCCTTTAATTTCTTCACCAGGAGATGCCTTTACAGCTCCGGCCTCTGTAATTCACACAGCAGCAGTCTGCTTGGATGGGTATAATTCAGTGCTGAGAGGGCTCTGGGATGTGCTGCTTGAGATAAAACTGCTGGGAAGGAGGCTGGAGCAGCAGAGCGGGGAGAGGCCCTGCGGGAGGTGGGGATGGGGTTCCTGCCCCAGCTGGGGGCTGGCTTAGTGCATTTGTGCGTTAGAATCGCCTGAAGGACTTTAAAAACGATGCTCCCCCAGTCCCACCGCAGCCCAATCAAATAAAGCATGGATGTTTTTAAAAAGCTTCTCTGGTGATTCTAAAGTTCACCCAGAGATGAGATCAACAGGCTCAGCTACAGCTACTGGGGAGGGAGAGAGAGGATGGGCCATCCCCGGTTGAAGGGGTGTCAATCCCACCACCCACCTCCCCCTTTAAGGCCAGAGAACAAGGGGACAGGGGTGTAGACCCTGGGCGAGTGCCCCGGGCTCTAAGGGAGAAGGTTGGCCTTGCAAAGCTTGGCTGGAGGCGGAGCGGCGGGGGGAGTCCCTGATGCTCAGATGCCCCAGAGAGTAACCGGAGGAGGGGGCACCGAAGTAACTGGGCCTCTTGCCGTGCTTCCTGACCTCACATCCTGCTCCCCGAGCCCTCACCCCCACTCTCATCCTCTAAATCCTCCCCGTGTGCGAAGGCCCAGCTCAGATGGTACATCCTATTCATTCAACAGGCAAATACATAGCACCTACTGTGTGCCAGGCCCTGGTTTCTGGGGTGGGAAGTGGAGGCATGGTTCCAGGCTGAAGCTGCTCACGGCAGAGGGACCCTGGGAATCACAGCTCTTCATATGGTGCAGTAACCACCATGGGGGTGCTGGGAGCCCAGGAGCAGGGCTCTTAAATCAACCTAGGGGTCTTCCCAATGGGGCTTGAGGTTTTGGGGGGGATGTGACACTTGAGCGAAGTTTTAAGGGGCAACAGGCTTCCCTGGAGGCTTTCTCAGATTCTCACAGCCTCAATTAACATCCCCCTTTTCCCTGTGACCAATGCATGGGCACCTTCTCTCCACCAGGTGTCCTGTAACAGATGTTTTGTGGCTGCATCTGTGAACAGAAGTGAGGTGCTTGGGTGGGAGGAGGGTGTCTTACTCACCTTGGTAACCCCAAGGCCTAGCTGGGTGCCTGGTGTGCAGTAGGTACCCGATGAATGGTTGTTGAACTAAAAACAGCCCTGGCTCACTTTCTTTTTTAAATTATTTTACTTATTTATTTTTGGCTGCATTGGGTCTTCGTTGCTGTGCGCGGGCTTTCTCTAGTTGCGACGAGCGGGGGCTACTCTTCATTGTGGTGCGCAGGCTTCTCATTGCGGTGGCTGCTCTTGTTGCGGAGCACGGGCTCTAGGCACGTGGGCTTCAGTAGTTGTGGCTCGCGGGCTCAGTAGCTGTGGCACGCGGGCTCAGCAGTTGTGGCACGCGGGCTCAGTAGCCATGGCGCATGGGCTTTGTTGCTCTGCGGCATGTGGGATCTTCCCGGAGCAGGGCTCAAACCCGTGTCCCCTGCATTGGCAGGCAGATTCCTAACCACTGCGCACCCAGGGAAGCCCCCCGCTCCCTTTTGTTGGAAAGGGAGCAGCACAGCAAGGCTTCTCCCGCAGCCACATCCTCAGGCCTCTGTGACGCCAGGCCCTCCGCCTCTCTGTGCTCCGAGCACAGCACAGGCAGGCGGGGAGGGCGTGTTCAATGGAGGTTACTGGTGCTGGGGCCGCTGCGGACCCTGAGGACGGCCAGCAGGAATAAGGGGTGGGGAGGGCTGTGGGCCTGAGGTGGAGGCCAGACGCTGCCCCTGCAAGGAGGGCAGGATGGAGGCTGCAAGGACGGCCCCTCTGGAGGGCACCGAGTGGACAGGGCTTCTCACCTGGGGGGACCAGGGCCAACACCACAGATGTGCTCCAGGGCTGTGCACGGTTCACGGAAGGGATAAGGGACAGAGAGAGAGACTGAGCAGGGCCTGGAGGTGTTCTGTGAAGAACGGGAGAAAGGAGGAAAGAAAGCACATGAGGTGTGTGGCAGATTAACGTGAGAAAAAGGTCAAAGTGGAAGAGAGACGCAAGGCCTGAGGCCCCTGGGAGACCTTGACTGGTAGCCCTGCAGCCCTGCCAGGTGGGAGCCCCAGATCCCCTCACAGGACAAGCCTGCCTGGGCCTCAGCTCCTTCCCCCACCAGAGCCAGAAGTGTGTAAGGATCACATGGGGAGATTTTTCAAAATACACTAGCTCAGGCCCATCAGTCCCAGACGTTTTGATCCGGGCAGGGGCCCAAGATGTGTATTTGAGGGGGAATAAAGGAAATTAATACATGTAAAGTGCTTAGAAGGGCTCCCATAAGCACTCAATAAATCTTAGCTGTTTTATTCATTCGTTTCCAAAAAGCCTCCATATTTTGAGTATCTGCACTGCACTGGAAATGCCAACACTGATAAGCCAACCCCTCTGCCATCTTACAGAAGGAGAGATTGAAACTAGGGAATTCAGGCAGTGCTAGATGCAACCTTCCATCGAGGCCTGTCTTTCCTGCCTCCAGACCCATCCACTGCTCTCCATCCGCATCACGCAGAGCCATGGTCCAGGCCAGCATCCCCTCTCACCAGCACGGCCCCGACAGCCCCTGTTTTTCTCTGCCTCACGTCCTGCAACCGTTCAACCAGAGAGATTGTCTAGGGGCACGTCTTCCTCCTCTCGTGCCAGTCCCCAAATCTCTTCCAGAGCATGCCGCCAGGAAACAAAACAAGACGACCAAACTCGGATGGATTAGATCTTTCTTTCATCAACATCAGGCTTAGTTGTGCAGTTCCAGTGATGCACGTGTAGGGGGTGCGTATTGGACACCATCTAGTGGACAGTAGGACAACTTCTTTCCAGGCTATGGAATGAACTCCCCAAGCCCTAGTCAGGCTTCTAATATCAAAGATTTAGTACATAGCCAGATTTTCAGAGCAAAGATTGCTTTGACTCCACAATACGGTCAATGTAGCAAAGGTGACTTACAGCCTTCTCGGAAGGCCCTGGCAGTAGGTCCAGGGAAGGGAAGGTTAGGGTTGTTCCACACAGAGGGTGACCTAGCCTCAGGGCTGGCTCTGACGCTAAATGCCTGACCATGAGCAGTTTTCCTAGTGCCCAGGGCCTCCGTTGCCTCATCTGTAAGCAAGCAGCTTATACCAGATGAATTCAAAATCCCGTCCAGCTCTAACAGCCTACGGTCCGATTAGATCACACTCCTCCTGCCAAGCACAGGTCTCCTGGAAATGGGGTGACCGTACCATTTATCATCCAAGCCAGGACAGTGTCTTCCAAGAGAAATGCTAAACCAGATGGACACCAGCACTGCAGGTATAAGTTGGACTGTCCTATGCAAACCAGGACGAATGGCTGTCCACCTATAAAGAGGCAACTCTTTGGAACCGTCAGTCATAGGATGAGGGCATACACTCATAACCTCAATGCTTCCCATGCTTGCCCCAAGGATAGAGTGAAGAGGGAGAGAGTCCCTCTTTCCAGAGTGCCTTGGTTTGGGCTCCCTCAGAAGCAAACCTGACACAAGGATTTGGGTGGTGGTTTATTTCGGAGTGGGAGGGAGGTGCGTAAGAAGTGAAACAGAAAAGGGAACATCACCAAAATAGGCTGCTTTAGGTTCCCTCTGAGGGCAATGGAAGCTTAATCCAGATGGGAAACCCTGGGAGCTTTAGAATCATCCCACCCCCAGGGCAAGGGAGCTGCGGTATTTCTAGTCGTCAACCAGAGCAGATCCCAGCTGCTGGAACGAAGGTGGGAGCGTGCTGAATAGAGGAGATGAGGGAACATGCTGGGAGCACCCACAGAGTCTACTACCCTGGGCTTTGGGGACGTTTTCATGGTATCATATAGGCAATGTTTTCAAGAGAAAAGAAGGAAGGAATAAGAGATAGCTTTGCCTCATACTTATTTAATAAAAAGCTGCGGCTTGGGCTTCCCTGGTGGTGCAGTGGCTGAGAGTCCGCCTGCCGATGCAGGGGACACGGGTTCGTGCCCCGGTCCGGGAAGATCCCACGTGCCACGGAGCGGCTGGGCCCGTGAGCCATGGCCGCTGAGCCTGCGCGTCCGGAGCCTGTGCTCCTCAACGGGAGAGGCCACAACAGTGAGAGGCCCGCGTACCGCAAAAAAAAAAAAAAAAAAAAAAGCTGCGGCTCATACATGTACAATGAACCCACGAGCATCCCCAAACCCACCACCATCAGTGTTAAGAGGGAAGGATTCTTCCTCACTCCTGATGGGAAAGATTTTCTAAGCACATTCTTGGCCTTTCTTTCCTCCTTAAGGATGCTGGAAGTGGTCCTATGGGGTGATATCCAGTTCCCCCGGGGCCAAGGACACTTGCCCCTCCATGTCCCTGTTTACGCTACAGACAGACCCCAGAGGGACAGCACTCAGCAGACAGGCACTGAAATGGACAGGGTTTCAAACCCCAGCAGACAAACCCACTACAGGTAGAGTCAGACTGTTCAAGGGCCATGGGCTCCCCAACAGGTTCCTTCCCACCTCTGTGGACAGACCAGGTCAAAAGTGTTATGGAGAGCTTCCATCTAGGTTTGTTTGGTGGTGGTGTGTTGTTTGAAATTTTTTATTATGAACTATGTGAATGTGTATACTACGTGTAACCCTTTTAAAGAATAATCATAGTCATGTACTCATCATCCAGCTTGATAAATAGAATTACACCAATAACTTTGACGCTCTCTGAGTTGTATTTCCCTCTATCTTCCCAGAAATAAACACTATTGAATATGTGTTAATCATTTCCTTGCTTTTCTTTAATGTATCATAACATATGTGTGCAATATATTGTTTAGTTTTCCACTGTTTTGAATTTTATATAAATGGATGCAGTCTAAATGAATTATTCTCTGATGTTTTTCACTCAGCATTGTGTTTTTGAGATTCATATTTATTGATATGTAGGCTGTAATTCATTCAGTTACATTGCTGTATAGTATTCCATTGAAAGATGGGTGGTTTCCATTTGGGGCTGTTACGAACAATCCTACTACCAACATTTTTGTAATGTTCTAGTCTTTCTGATGCTCATGGGCAAGTATTTTTCTAGCAATGGAATTATGGGTCAGAAGGATGAACAAGTTCAACTTTATTAGGCAATAGCTGGTTGTGATTTTATTCTGCACTGGGATTGGCTCTAAATGGGGCAGTCACCGTTGGTCATTTATTTTGCAAATATTTGTTGAGTTCTCTTTGTGGCGGTCACTGTGCTCAGTAGAATTTCAAAAATGAGCCAGATATTGCCTTTGTCCTCAAGGATTCACAGGTTAGAGGGAAAGCCAGCTATGTGAGCACATTATTATAAAACAGGATTCAGCACATGGTTAAGGAGAGTCCATGAGTTTAGTCTAGACTCTGGGCAGCTTTGAGAGAAGCCCTCTTTGTTTGTGTCTCCAGGGCACTGTCCCTGGGTCTGGAGAGGGGCCTTGCCCTCCATGCCGCATCTGTAGTATAATCCAGGTGACCAAGCCGGTCTTGGGGTTGACCTGGCTTCCTGAGTCTCCATCATCACTGGTTGGCTCACTGCTGCTTCTTTATACCCTTGCCCACACCTTTGTCTCACAATAAGAGAATGCTTCTTTCCAGAACACTAGCCCTCGACTCACATAAAGTAATCTTGTTCCTTACTGGGGCGGAGCGGGGAAAGTCTGGCTGGAACAGCGGTGCTCTCTCCACTCTGCCCTCACTAGCTGGGTGACCTTTGGGAAATCACATTACCTCTGGCCTCAGCTGTAAATCCAGGAGACCAGACACAACTCCAAGATCCCTCCCTGTTTAAAAAGTCTGCGGGTGGAGAGTGGGGCTATTGGGCTGCTATTATCGTATTCCAGGGAATTAAATTCAACTCATCTATTTCTCAGTAAGTCAAATAACAAATCACACTACAATAGTGTTCTACTGTAATTCAAATAATCAAATCTTAAAACATTAAATTATTTGTGTGTATTTAGTTCTAACTAAATTTTCTGCCCTCTGAAATTGTACAGAAAGGAGAATCACTGATTTTGATTTTTTTTTAAAAAAGGAATAGTTATTGAACAATAAATCATAACAGTTGAAAGGCGCCTCTGTGTGAATGCGGTTAGGAAATCTTCACTCTGATGGGAATTATGCAATGATTTCCAAACCAGCTCTGTTTCATAAACACAAAGATTCCCAACTGCATCGTAATGTAACTGTGGCTCGGGGAAGCTATGACCCTCTTGAATTGGGAAGCTACCCGTAGCTTTAATTTCTTCCCTTTCCTCCTTTATATGTTTTGTAAAAGAACAAAGGAGTAAAGTAAGATCGGCTTAGTCACTAAGAGAACAGGGACAGAGATCTTCAAACTAGAAACAAGGGAATGAAAATGTACATTATTCGTGGCTTTGCTCTCACTCGAGAAATGAGCTTACTGTCAGCACTTCAGTTCCTGCACCGGCCCCAGACCTACAGACCAAGCTTTGATCTTCATCTTTCTAGAATATTTCAGTCCATCCCAGCAAAGCCCTGTTCTTGACAGAAAATCATCCTGCAGGACAATTGTGTGGGCTTAGCAGGGAACATAATTTTCGGAGGCAATTGTGAGTTTCTTTATGTCAGCCTCGTGGTTCAAAATAACAAGGCTTATTTGCTTTGTGAGAAATGCGCTCAGGAGGCAAGGCACAGGCCAGGGCTCAAACCCGCCAGCTGAACTGCGTCCTCCTCTGAGGGGCTCTGCTTTTCACCAGGCCCAGTTGGACTTGCTCTCACGTCTTTAAAGGCAAGTCAAAAAAACGTTTTTTTACATATTTGTATATGTATTCAATCGCTGATTCGTTCATTCAGCAAATGTTCACTAGGTGCCTACCATGTGCGGATGCAAGGCTAAGGGTAAAGAATACAAAAGAATTCATATGTTAAAACTTACCTCTGTGGCCAAGTAGGAGAGCTGTGTTATTCACTCACTCATTCATTCATTCATTCATTCACAGGGCACCGCAGGTATAGTATGAGTAAGATTCTCAAGGAGGATTTACAGTTTAGTAGGAGATGCGATTGGCACGCTGAGGGTCACTGAAGGGGGCTGCCTTCCATTCATTCATTCGTTCACTTCTAGAGAAGTTGTTTTTTCTAAATTGCCTGACCCAGGTGTCGCTTTGGAATGATCTATGTTAAGTATTGCCAAGCACTCAAAAAGTCCAGAGCCCCCCATTACCCCTTTTTGAGGTGAGGCCTCCAAGGGTTTCCTGCCTAGGACTCCTTGGTGTGCAGATCTGGTACTGGGGGGTGGGAGAGAACAAAACTGCAGAGGCCCAAGGAGACTCTTGGGAGAAAAAGGCAGCCCCCAACCTCTCCACCCACTTGCCAAAACTTCTCTGACTGATTGAAATGGTTCCATCCGAGGTCCACAGCAACAATGGCCTTGAGGGCCCCGAAGATGCCAGGGCTCAGACTCATGGGGAGGGGTACTGGTTACAGCACGACTGTGGACTGTATATTAAACTAAACAACTAGACTGTCGTGGAGATTCCCTGTCCCCCACCAGGGGCCCCAGGAGGGCTCCGGGCTCAAGGTGCTCCTTCAGCTCAAACTACATGCCTTCCTCTTGCACGAGGCTTAGGAGGAAGTCTTCAAAATGAGGGGGAGCTCTGACGTCATCCACGTCACCACATTTATGCCAGGCACTGCTCCAGGCACCAGGGACCCAGCAGTGAAGAAGAACTAGATGCACAGAGGGCCTGCCCGAGGGCGCCTCCCTCTGGGGTAGCCATCAAAACGTTAACAGAGCAGGAGTCTTGCTAGATTTCTCATCCTCGAAGTCATGTGGCTTTGCTTTGCTTCTACAGGCTGCAAGTATTACTTACATAATCAGGAAAAACAACAAGGCTGTTTATATTGTGGCTTTTTAAAAAGGAAGACAAGAAAAGGATGGTGATGCCACGTGTGGTGGAGGCAGCCATGGAAACAGCCCTTCTCCGCCTCTCACTCCGCACAGACCCCTGGCTTCAACCGCACACCCCAGTCTCCCACCATCATTTCTGTCTTCTCTCATCGTGCAAGAGCATTATTTTTGTCTAGTCTCGCTCCATTAATAAACCAGGCAACATAATGTATGGTAAAGAGCATTTGGAAGTTAAGAACAAACAGGGAAATAAAGTAAGATATGTTTATATCATTTAAAAAGAACTATGGGGGCTTCCCTGGTGGCGCAGTGGTTGAGAGTCCACCTGCCGATGCAGGGGACACGGGTTCGTGCCCCGGTCCGGGAAGATCCCACATGCCGCGGAGCGGCTGGGCCCGTGAGCCATGGCCGCTGAGCCTGCGCGTCCAGAGCCTGTGCTCCGCAACGGGAGAGGCCACAACAGTGAGAGGCCCGCGTACCGCAAAAAAAAATAAAAATAAGAACAGAAGTACATGGAGGTGTGGTCACCCGGTGGAATAGTACATGGCAATCTGATGAACAAAGTGCAAACACACACAACCATGGGGTGAATCTTAACAGACGTAATGGTGAGCAAAAGAAGGCAAGCACAAGAGAACACAGAGTGTATGTGCCCATTTGCATGAAGCTTAAAAGCAAGCAAAACTATAAAGATAGGAGCTGAGCAGTGGTTGGTGGGAGGTGATAGCGGGGAAAGGGCATGATGCCTGTAAAGAGCTGCGAATGTTCTGTATCCTGAACTGGGTGGTGATCGTGCAGGTAGATTCACTCAGTAAAATTCATCAAACTGTTCGCTCAAGATGTGTGCACGTCACTGTATGTTGCTCTTCAGTAACATCGTTACAAGCAAAATCAGGAAGTCATTAGAGTCTCAGAATTTAAGGGATTGTGCGTTTCCTCACACTTTCCCAATTTCCAGTGGATATTGTTAGTCTCGAGCACTGCTAGAGGAAGTATAAAGCAGTACAGCCTCCTCGAACAGCAATTTGCCAGAGTCTCTAAGAACGTTTATCTCATCATCCCACTTCTAGGATTTCATCTCAGAAATCATAGCAGAGGGTGTACAAAGACACGTGTAAAGGTGAAAATGGCAGCATTATTTTTTTTTAAAAAAAAAAAACACAGTAGGCAACAACCTAGGTTTTTATAAAAGCCAACTGAATTAAGGGGAGGCAGACTGAGTGCATGTCATCTAATATCCGTCCCACCCCAAATCCATGAAGTTGGAGAAGAAATTTTATATATATATATATATATATATTTTTTTTTTTTTTTTTTTTTTTTTTTTGCAGTACACGGGCCTCTCACTATCGCGGCCTCTCGTTGCGGAGCACAGGCTCCGGATGCGCAGGCTCAGTGGCCATGGCTCACGGGCCCAGCTGCTCCGCGGCATGTGGGATCTTCCCAGACCGGGGCACGAACCCGTGTCCCCTGCATCGGCAGGCGGACTCTCAACCACTGCGCCACCAGGGAAGCCCGTGGCGAAGAAATATTTTAAAGTAATGAATAAGCCCATAATAGCACAGGAAAACAAGAAAGCTTGCCATCGGTGTGTTCTGATCACCTCCCCATCACCCGATTGGTGAAGGAGGCATCCCCTGCCCTAAACAGTATGAGATGGCTAAACACGTGACAGCTGACACTGGGCAGGTGAGGACGACAGCAGTTTATTAATCACCTACATCACAGCCCGGGGTGGAGGATACCCCACACCAGGAAGGGCCACGCCAGGGCTGCACTTGGGAGCAGAGTGAACAAGCAGTGACTGTCAGAGGCAGGCTTTGTAGTGACGAGAAGGTGGGGTGACCTTTGGTTCCCATGGGAGAATGTGATTGGCTTATTTGAGCAAATTTTCAGACTGGCAGGAAGGTGAAACACCTTAGAGTGAGGCTGTGGACAAAGAATATCGCCTGCCTTTTCGGTAAACAAGGATGTTGTA
Source organism: Delphinus delphis (assembly GCF_949987515.2). Taxonomy (NCBI): domain Eukaryota; kingdom Metazoa; phylum Chordata; class Mammalia; order Artiodactyla; family Delphinidae; genus Delphinus; species Delphinus delphis. Next base: position 161,280,473 of record NC_082683.1, read on the forward strand.
GCCTTCAAGCCCTCAGCCACTGCAGCCACCCATGATGGTGCACCCTGAGGGGATTCAAGATGGAGAAAAACAGGATACTTGCCCTAGAGAGTTAAGGCGCATATCAAAGACATAAGCCCAGACTCTTGCATCTTCCCAAACATAGAAAAGTACTAAATTCATTAATCTGAGATGTCTGATTTTTCTTTAATTAACAATAATCTTTTTATTTATTTGTTTGTTTGTTTTTGGCTGCGTTGGGTCTTCATTGCTGTGCGCAGGCTTTCTCTAATTGCGGTGAGTGGGGGCTACTCTTCCCTGCGGTGCACGGGCTTCTCATTGCGGTGGCTTCTCTTGTTGCGGAGCATGGGCTCTAGGCATGAGAGCTTCAGTAGTTGTGGCTCGCGGGCTCAGTAGTTGTGGCACACAGGCTTAGTTGCTCGGCGGCATGTGGGATCTTCCCAGACCAGGGTTCGAACCCGTGTCCCCTGCATTGGCAGGTAGATTCTAATCACTGCGCCACCAGGGAAGTCCCAGCAGTAATCTTTTGATGTTCAACTGCCTGTATTTTGGGGTTTTGTTTTGTTTTGTTTTTTCAAAAACCCCTGTATATCCTGGCTCCTCCCTTGTCTCTTTCGGACAGGCCCTCAGAGCTACCTGAGGGAGGCTGGCTGCCTCCTGGGCTTAAGTCCTCAGTAATGCAGCACATAAAACATAAGTCTCAACTTGTAGATTGTGCATTTTTTCCAGTCAACGAGGTTCAGGTGGGTGGGGTACTGCTGGTCCAACTGTTAGAGGAACTAGCTAGTGGGGAGCCTTTCCTATCTAGGGGGGGACACACTGGTGAGAGCCGGGGAACTCAGGGTTGGGCCCTGTGAGGCCCAAAGATGGCAAAGCAGCATGTGGCATCCCAGGCCTTACAATACACAGTGGACCAATACCTCAGGAAATCCCGAATGGTAGAGAGCAGGTAGGGTCGGATGTGTGGGGAGACCCGCAGATGACACCACAGGAGAAGTTGCTGCAGGGGCAGGACTGGGTGTTGGAGGATGGAGAGAATGACAAATGCCCACCAAGCTGAGAAGGCATCTTGAGACTAAAAACATGAGGCAGGCAGCTCCGTATTATAGGGTCACTTACTCACAGGGTGGGATCAGGACCGGGTAGACAGCAATCAGGAAGCATTTGTAGCAGCACTCTGCACCTGGGGCAATTTTAAAGTGAACCTAGAGAACGGAGGTAGGTGCTTGGAAACAGGACATGCATACCTAAGTCAAGATTTATGAATGGGTAACTAGTCTCGTGGGCGCCAGGAATACATCAGCAAAGGTTTTCATCGTTGTCTGGGGAATAACAGAGCATAGAAGCTACCTGGTCCTAATGATTATAAAACAATATCTATTAACTGCGAAGCCCTTGGCAACAGAGAAGTGATTCACTGCACAGTACAGTCCCGAGCAGGATCAGCAGAAGGACAGGAGAAACTGTAAGTGCTCAAGATGGCGTCAGTTATGCTAACAGCCATACAGTGGGTAAGGAAGGCTGCACACCCAGACAACAGCTGAGTGGAGGAAGAGGGGTTCAGGGGCATCAGTCAAGGCTACGAGGGCACATCTAGGGTAGATGTGGGGACTGGAGAGGCTCTCATGGCTCCAGGCTTCTGCTGACCCCAGGAGGGGTGTGGGAACTCCTGCAGGCAGAAGACAACCCACGAGCACCCCCATCGCAGGGACATGTACCCACCCTCACCTCCCCCCACCCTGCTTCCTACACACAAAATCACCAATCATGGGCCATGGAAGACAAAACCGGAGATGAACATATATATAACCTCAATACACAAATCAGCAGATGACCAAGAACCACTAAACGTTTGACGACGGCCAACACGACGAAAGCCGCTCACAGGAAAACCCAGTGACAGCTCTGGCTCAGAGTTTGGGTGATTGGTCACGGCGCCCTTCTTCCCCATGCCTTGATTCTCTAATAGGGGCAAGATAAATCTTATCTTTGGAGGAGATGGAGGTCGGGGGCATGGAGGAAAGAACAGCCAGGTAAGGAAACGGCAAGTGACCCTCTTCAGATGTGGAAGGCAGAGGTTGGATCCTTCTGCCCCAAGTATTCTTCAAATCCAGATTTCTGGATCAGACTGACAAAAGAGGAGATTCCTGGAAATGCTGTCCGGAAGTCCCAGGCAGTTGCAGGACCCGAAACTGCCTTATCAATATGTAAGCCAGAGAGGACCATTGACGCCAGCTGGCTATAGTTGAAAGGCTCAGAGCAGTCCTTTTATTAACCTCGCGATTATACAACCTCAACATTTTACCATTTGTGTTTTTTTGGGGGGACCCTTCCTGTACTACTGTAGGGTCTATAAGTACCAAACTCATCAGAAGAACTAGCACCTAAAGAAACACTATTTAAAAAGCAATAAATGCAAGAGTATATCCATAAAAACACCAAGTAGAGATACTAGAAAGTAAGACATGTAATGGCTAAAATAAAAAAGCCAATAAAAGGTGGAGTGGAGAGCACAGAGGACACAGCTGAAGCACTCATTAGCGAGCTGGGAAACTGAGCTGAGAAAATCTCTCACCAGCCTGCAACAGGTTAAGGAAATAAACAGAAAGTTTTGAAATTGAGAGGATATTTCCAAAATGGAAAAAGGTAAATAGTCAAAGCGACGGTAGGGAAAATATTTTCCCAGAACTGAAGACCCAGCTTTTTAGATGCAGTGGCCACTTCGTACTAAGAAGAATGATTCAGAACGAAACTGTAGCAGACACTGCCGGTTGTCCACAGAAGGCAGACACTGTTCCGGCCTTCTTTTGGGACCCAGGCTAGACTGCATCACCACCTCCCTTGTACCTAACATGGCATGTGACTAGTGGAATGGGAACCAAGTGCATATGTGCAACCTCTGCCTCGCTTGCTTGATAGGAAATCCCTGGGTGGGCTTTGGGCCCCCTTTGTGGTCAAACTTCCACACCACTATATACAAAATATCTAAACAACAAGGACCTATTATAGCACAGGGAACTATATTCAGTATCTTATAATAACCTACAATGGAAAAGAATCTGAAAAAGAATAGATATATATATGTATGTATATAATTGAATCACTTTTCTGTACACCTGAAACATTATAAATCAACCATACTTCAACAGAAAAATAAAAAATTTAAATTAAAAAAATTTTTAATTGCGTTTTTTGTGTCTTCCTTCATCTCTTGATCAATTCTGACAGAGTGTTTGATTTTTTAAAAAACAACTTTTGAAAAACAAGACTAAAGTTGAAGGTCTCACACTTCTTGATTTCAATACATATTACAAAGCTACAGTAATCAAAACTGTGTGGTACCAGCTTGAAAGCAGACATACAGAGCAAAGAATAGAATATAGAGCCCATAAATAAATCCTCACATGTATGGCCCAAATGATTTTCAACAAGGATGCCAAGACCATTCAGTGGGAAAAGAACAGTCTCTTCAACACATGATGCTGGGTATCCACATGCAAAGAATGAAGTTGAACCCTTACCTTATACCACATACAAAAATTAACTCAAAATGGATCACAGGCCTAACCATAAGAGCAAAAACTATAAAGCTCTTCAGAGAAAACATAGGGGAAAAGCTTCATGAAACTGGATTTAAGAATGATTTTTTGGCTATGACCAAAAGCACAGGTAACAAAAGTAAAAAGGGATAAATTAGACTACATCAAAATTTAAAACTTCTGTGCATTGAGGACACATCCAACAGAGTTGGAAACCTATAGAAAGGGAGAAAATATTTGCAAATCATATATCTAATAAGGGAGATAATATTCAAAATATAGAAGTCTTACAACTCAACAGTAAGAAAACTACTCAATTACAAAATGGGCAAAGGACTTGAATAGACATTTCTCCAGACATACAAATGCTGACAAGCATATTAAAGGATGCAACATTACTGATCATTTAGGGAAATACAAATCAAAACCACATTGAGCTACCATCTCACACCCTTTAGGATGACTACTATAAAAAAAAACCCACAGAAAATAACAAGTGTTGATGAGGATGTGGAGAAATTGAAATCCTTAAGCATTGTTGATGAGAATGTAAAATGGTACAGCTGCTGTGAAAAACAGTATGGTGGTTCCTCAAATTGTTTTAAATAGAATTACCATACATACCCAAAATATCAATATATATTCTGGGTATATACCCAAAATAATTGAACATAGGACCTCGAACAGATATTTGTACACCCATGTTCATAGCAGCATTATTCACAATAGCCAAAAGGAAGAAGCAACCCAAGTGTCCATGGACAGATAAACAAAATGTGGTATATACATACAACGGTATATTATTCAGTCCTAAAAATGAAGGAAATTCTGACACATACTACATTACAACAAGGTTGAACCTTGAGGACGCTATGCTGAGTGAAATAAGCCAGACACAAAAGGACAAATACCATATGATTCCACACTTATATGAGGTACCTAGAACATTCCTCCAATTCACAGAGATAGAAAGTAGCATGGTAGTCGCCAGGGGCTAGAGGGAGGAACGAACGCGAAGTTGTTGTTTAATGGGTATAGACTTTCAGTTTTACAAGATGGCAAGAGATCTGGAGATTGATTGCAGAACAACATGAATTTAACACTACAGCTGAATACTTTCTCTTTTTTATTAATTTTTATTGGAGTATGGTTGCTTTACAATGTTGTGTTAGCCTCCACTGCACAACAAAATGAATCAGCCATACACATACAGATATCCCCTCCCTTTTGGACCTCCTTCCCATTTAGTTTACCACAGTGCATTAAGTAGAGTTCCCTGTGCCGTACAGTATGTTCCCATCAGTTGTCTATTTTATACATAGTATCAATAATATATATGTGTCAATACCAGTCTCCCAATTCCTCTCCCACCACCTTTTTCCCTTTAGTATCCATACATTTATTCTCTACATCTGTGTCTCTATTTGTGCTTTGCAAATAAGATCATCTATACCATTTTTCTAGATTCCACGTATATGCATTATTATATGATATTTGCTTTTCTCTTTCTTTCTTCACGCTGTATGATACTCTCTAGGTCCATCCACATCTAAAACATTCTCTTAAGAATGGTTCATACCCTTAAAAATGATTAAGATGGTAAATGTTATGTGTATTTCATCAAGTTAAAATAAATTAAAAACACAGCTTTTGGCTAGCTGATATTTTCTATTTTACCTTCATTTTTTATTTCACTGATCACTGATTTCTGCTCTTATTTATTTTACTCTGTCTTTATACTTACCTTGAGTTTATTCTATTGCTTTTTATCACTTCCCTCTTTTTAACCTATTTTTTAATTGAAGTACAGTTGATTTACAATATTATGTTAGTTTCAGGTATACAGCAAAGCAATTCAGATATACATATTTTTTTTCCATTCTTTTCCATTACAGGATATTATAAGATATTGAATCTAGCACCCTGTACTATACAGTAAATCCTTGCTGTTTATTATCACTTTTTAAAAATTTTTATTGGAGTATAGTTGATTTACAATGCTGTGTTAGTTTCTGCTGTACAGCAAGGTGAATCAGTTATACACATACATATATCCACTCTTTTAGATTCTTTTCCCATATAGGTCATTAGAGTATTGAGTAGAGTTCCCTGTGCTATACAGTAGGTCCTTATTAGTTCCCTATTTTATATATAGTAGAGTGTATATGTCAATCTCAATCTCCCAATTTATCCCTTCCTCCCTTTCCTCCCTGGTAACATAAGTTTGTTTTCTACTTCTGTGACTCTATTTCTGTTTTGTAAATAAATTCATTTGTATCATTTTTAGATTCCACATATAAGCAATATCATATATTTGTCTTTCTCTGTCTGACTTACTTTACTTGGTGTGGTAATCTCTAGGTCCATCCATGTTGCTGCAAATGGCATTTTTCATTCTTTTTTATGGCTGAGTAATATTCCACTGTTATATATACCCCATCTTCTTTATCCATTCATCTGTTGATGGATATTTATTATCACTTCTTAAATATGGACATTAGCTCACTCGTTTTGAGGCTTTCTTCTTTTCTAATATAAGTATTTAAGACTATAAATTGCCCTTAGAAGGTCAATCTTGCTGGATTCCACAACTTTGAAACAAAATGTTTTCACTATCATTCAGTTCTGAGCATTTTAATTTTTTATTTAGTCTTTTTTTTTTTAAAGAATAACCATTTTTTAAAAAATCAAGGTAGGGACTTCCCTGGTGGTGCAGTGGTTAAGACTCTGGGCTCCCAATGCAGAGGGCCCAGGTTCAATCCCTGGTCCGGGAACTAGATCCCACATGCATGCCACAGCTAAGAGTTCCCATGCCACAACTAAGAAGCCATCTGCCACAACTAAGGCCCAATGAGACCAAATTAATTAATTAATTAATTTTGAAAATCAAGGTATAATTTACACACAATAAACTACACAGATCTTAAGTGTTCAGTTTGGTGAGTTTCAGCAGCTGTAAACCCCCAAGTTATTAAAACCCCAAACAAGATGCAAAACATTTCCATCACCCCAGAAAGATGTCACATGCCCCTTCCAGTCAATACCTGCCCACCCACTCCTGCTGCAATTACTGTTCTGATTTCTATCACCAGAATCATATAGTATTAATACTTTGTAGCTGGCTTCTTTTGCTCAATATGATGTTTTTAATATTTGTCTTTACTGTTATCAGTAGTTTATTCCTTTTTACTGCTGAGGCATAGTCCTTTGTAAGAATATAGTATAATTTGTTACCTATTAACCTATTAAAGGGTGTTGGGTGGTTTCTAGTGTTTGGCTGTAAATAAAGTTGATATGATTCTTTCAGTCTTTTTAAGGAGCATGTTTTCATTATTCTTGAGAATATAGGAATGGAATTCCTGGATCATGGCATAGATGTACATATATAATTTATAAGAAACTATCAAAGAGTTCTCCAAAGTAGTTGTTCCCTTTATAATCCCACCAGCAATGTAGAGGAGCTCCACTTCCTCTACATCCTCACCAACACTTGGAATTGTCAGCCTTTTTTTTTTTTTTTTTTTTTTTTTTGCTGTACGCGGGCCTCTCATTGTTGTGGCCTCTCCTGTTGTGGAGCACAGGCTCCGGACGCACAGGCTCGTTGGCCATGGCTCACGGGCCCAGCCGCCCCGCGGCATGTGGGATCTTCCCGGACCGGGGCACGAACCCGTGTCCCCTGCATCGGCAGGCGGACTCTCAACCACTGCGCCACTAGGGAAGCCCTGTCAGCCTTTTTAATAGTAGCTGTTCCGTTGGTATGAAATAGTATCTCATTATGATTTTAATTTGCACTTCCTGCTGACTCATGCTCCTGAGCTCCTCACATGTGCTTATAAGACATCCACACATTTTTTCTTTTTTTTAATTAATTAATTAAGTTTATTTATTTATTTATTTAGGCTGCATTGGGTCTTCGTTGCTGCATGCAGGCTTCCTCTAGTTACAGCGAGCGGGGGCTACTCTTTGTTACGGTGCGTGAGCTTCTCATTTCAGTGGCTTCTCTTGTTGCGCAGCACGGGCTCTAGGCGCGTGGCCTTCTATAGTTGTGGCTCACCGGCTCTAGAGCGCAGGCTCAGTAGTTGTGGCGCACGGGCTTATTTGCTCCGCAGCAGGTGGAGTTTTCCCGGACAAGGTCTCGAACCTGTGTCCCCTGCATTGGCAGTCAGATTCTTAACCACTGCACCACCAGGGAAGTCCCATCCATACATTTGCTTTCCTGAGATGTCTATTCAAGTCTTTTGCTCATCTGTATTAGGTTGCTTGCTTGTTTAATATTAACATATAGAAGCTTTTTATTGATATATAGTCTGGATTCAAATTCTTTGTCAGATACACCTGTTGCAAATATATTCTATAACTTGTTTCTTTGGCATCTTAATAGTATCATTTGAAAAGCACAAGTTTTAAATTTTGATGAAGTACAACTTATCAGTGTTTTCTTTTACGGAAGCTCTCTTGATCATATAGACTGATACTTTTAAAACATAACTCAAGTTCTTTCTCTATGTCCTCATACCTTTGTGTTCAGACCCTCCCCAAGCTCTACCTCAGATGTTTCTCCAAGTTGAAGCACTCTAAATCATGGGTGGCTCCTTCAAATTCGTGTTTTTTTCACTAGCATGTGGGTTTTTGAGTATAACAGTATTATCACAAGAGGGTTCCTCTGCCAGGCCCATCAGGATGTGCAGTTTCCACTTCCACTGACACCTCAACTCTGTGTTCTTGCCTTCTTTTTCTGTGTGATCAAAATGTGGAAAGCCCTCTGAGGCCTTGCCTGTTTTCTCCCTATTTTGTCTCTTTTTCCTCATAAGGTCTGACTAACGTCTACAGTTTATGGTGAATGTGTTAATTTGCTAGTTAATCTTGATGTCCGTATCTTCTCCTATGAAAGATATCCTTCCCTCTGAAGTCTCTCTCTGATCAATACTACACCATTTTGCTGTTGGAAAATCTGATGGCAAATTGATTCTTGTTTCTTTGTGTGATCTTCTCTTTCTTTACAAAGGTTTTTACAATTTTCTCTTTATTTTTGGTATTCTTACACTTCTGTATGAGTCTATGGGTGGGTTTTTCCTTTTCTTTTCTCTCTGGAATTCTGTGCATCTTAATGTCTTTCATGTTTGTTTCCTTTTTTTTTTTAATTTTGAGGAATTACCTTCATTATGTCTTTTTTCCTTTTTATAATTTTATTTTTTTATTGAAGTAGAGTTGATTTACAATGCTGTGCCAATCTCTGTTGTACAGCAGAGTGACTCAATTATACACATACAGACATTCTTTTTTTTAAAATATTCTTTTCTATTATGGTTTATCACAGGATATTGAATATAGTATAGTTCCCTGTGCTATACAGTAGGATCTTGTTGCATTATTTCTTGAAATATTTCCTTCTCTCCATTTCCATTCTTCTCTTTCTGGGATTCCTATTATTCAGATATTAGCATTTCTATTTCTGTCTTTAATTTGGTAGGTGGCAATGCCAATACCCAAAACAATGCATTCTGGAGAAGGATCAGGGTTGTGGAAAAACAGGAAGAGTTTACTGTCTTTATTTTAAAAGTCATGTATTACTTGTTTAATTTAAAGCAACTCTATTTGCAATTAAAGTATTTATGGAAAATAAGAGCATAAACTTTTTCAAAAACAAACAAAAGCACAATATACATACAAAATCTGAAAAATACAGCAAAAACATAACTCAGGATAAAGTATATAGCCTTAAATACACATTGGAAAAAAGATAAAAATAAGTGACAACTCAGGGAGGGAAGGAGGTTTGATGATGAAGCAGAACTTTCATCTTTTGTTCTGTACATGTTTGTATTCTCTAAATCAACCCTGCCCAAAAGAAATATAATGCAAGACACGTATGTAATTTTTAATTTTCTACTAGCCACGTTTTATTGTTTTATTGAAATATAGTTGATTTAAAATGTTGTGTTAATTTCTGCTGTACAGCAAAGTGATTCAGCTATACATACACTGTGTACATTTTTTAAAATTTCTTTTCCACTATGGTTTATCACAGAACACTGACTATAGTTCCCTGTGACTACTAGCCACACTTTAGAAAAAGAAACATAAAATTAATTTTAATAATATATTTTATTTAACCCAATATTCCAAAATAGTATCATTTCAACACGTAATCAATATAAACAATTACTAATGAGATATTTTACTTTATTTTTTTCATACTAAGTCTCCAAAATCCAATGTGCATTTACACGTACAACACATCTCAAGTCCAACGCACTGCATTTCAGGTGCTCGGTAGTCACGTGCGGCTAGTGGCTGCTGTACTGAACACAGGTCTAAATATTTTACAAAAAGGATGTGTTTGTATACCATGTGTGAAATATGAAAACTCCGTATAGATAAAATAAATATAAATAACATTGTCATCTCTCCAAACAGACCAACAAAAGTATGGTTCATCTATATTATAAATTTGCCTGCAGCCATTGAAAGAAATGATATCTCTGGGATATTAAAAAAATGTAGATTATAATATGTACATAATACGATCTCATGTGTGTGCGTGTGCGTGTGCGTGTGTGTGCGTGTGTATGTATACAGAAAGAATATGGCAGGATATAGGAGGAACTGTAAACAGTGATGACCTCCAAAGTGTGGGAACAGGAACAGGGAGGGATTGATTAAAAGCTTTTACTCTTTATTCTATTTATGCCTGTATTAGTTAATTTGCTGTTTGTTTTTGTTTAGTTTTATCAAAGGAAAGCCACAGTAAATCCCTTAAGCTCAGTCTCTCACACACACACCCTTCCCCCACAAGACAACAATATGCGGCCTCAGGGGCTCCTCAGGCATCTCTGGAGGTCCTGAGAGGTGGTGAGCAGGTGGGGACACATCTCCTTACTCCGACTCTGTTGCCCATCCCCCCACATACCAGGAACTGGGGTTCATTTGGAGCTGGCTAGACAACTAAGAGAAAATTGAGGGTGCTTGAAAAACAGGGATCTGATTAAATAAACATCTTCTGAGGGCTGCTAAATGTCAGGCATCAAGTTGGCATAGAGAAAAAAAGTTGGGCAAAACAGAGTCTCTGCTAAGGAAGAGCTGAAACCTAGCGAGGGGCCAGCTCTGGCCACAGCTGGCTGCAGTAGGAGGAAGGGCCTAAGACAACAGAGCTTTCAGCACAGAGACGAGGATGGAGGAGACAGCAGCTTACCCTGTAAGCTGAGAGGGAAAAGGCAGAGGTTCAGTTATCTTCCTGGCTTGAATACGAGGTGACCTTAAGCACATCCATTCATCTCTCTGTGTCCTCGTTTTCTTACCTGAAAATGAAAGCATGTAACTTAAAAAGCGAACCCAGAGCACTGAGCACAGGATTGAGTCTGCCCTGAGAGGGGAGGGCAGCTGCTATGCTGCGAGGGAGCCCAGGCCACGTGGAGGTGTTTGAGCTGAGAGCCCCAGCTGACAGCTCAGCCAGGAGCCAGCTGCAGCCACCGAAGGAAGCCTCTGAGCAGACTTCCGCCTCATCCCCCTCTGACTGCGACCACCTGAGACCCTGGGTGAGCCCCACCTGGCTGAACCCCAGAAACATGACAGGTAATGATCATAAATGACTTTTATTGTTTTTCACCTCTTAGTTTTGAGTGGTTGATTATGCAGCAATAGATAACTACAACAGGGAAGCAGCAAGAGGTCACAGGACAGCAACAATTGAATACCCCATTTAAATTTATTTATTTATTTTTTGCCCTACGCAGGCCTCTCACTGCTGGGGCCCCTCCCGTTCCGGAGCACAGGCTCCGGATGCGCAGGCTCAGCGGCCATGGCTCACGGGCCCAGCCGCTCCGCGGCATGTGGGATCTTCCCAGACCGGGGCACGAACCTGTGTCCCCTGCATCGGCAGGTGGACTCTCAACCACTGCGCCACCAGGGAAGCCCTGAATACCCCCATTTACATGAGCAACCTCCATTCAGCTCCAGCCAATTGTAGCCACGTGAGAATGTAAGGGCCCAGTGATCTCACATTTCAACATTTTCAAGGAATATGTTGAAATCCAGGCTTTTATGAGAAATATCCAGGTTTTGAAATGTTGACAGATAGTTCAAAACAATGTTAAGCCTATTCAAGACAATGTCGTACGCCAAATGTGGCCTTCGGGCCACCAGCTGTCTGGGTCTGGTTCGGCAAAGTGGAGTGACTATTGTCTGCCTAGCCCCTTCTTTCTCTGGGGACATCCCTCACCCCATCCAGATGGCTGTAGGGAAGCCCCCATCTTCTTACATGACTGTACCTCTGGGTCCCTGTTGATTGGTCCAGGGGTGGGCATCTGACCCACAATGGTTTCATCAGAATTCTCAACCGGAATATCTTATGCAAAACAGAGGAAAAAAGACCCTCCTCCTGGTGGTAGGAGCCATAAAAAAGAGAGGTCAAGAGACATCGGTGGCCTTGATCTCTGCCGTATGTGGCAGAAGCCGGTCTCCTATAAGAAAGATGCTCTGGAGAAGCAGAGACAAGAAGCAGACAGAGTCCCAGAGGCATCTCAGTCCCTAGATCCCACCATCTCTGCTGTCCATCTGCATTTAGTCCTTCCCATGGTCTGGTTAATTCTTCCTTCTGTTCTGTAGATACCCCAGTGCCCCCTCCCCCAATTCCCCTTTTGGCCTATCTTTTTTCAAGCCGGATTTCTGTCACGTATAATCAGAAAGTTTTAATACAGGGATTCAACAGAGAGGTTTGAGCAGGATAGACGTCATGACCAAACTTGTTTTTAAAAAAGCAATGGACATGTTGAAAGAGGGTGAGAAGGATAATGCTGCGGGGCGAGGTGGTGAAGACAATAGCAGAGGGAGGGAGAGAAAAGAACAGGAGAGGCAGCAGACAAGGCTTAAATGACCAAGGGATGAGCAAGCCTCCAGACCTGTTGGGTTCATGTTCTTACATGAAAACTGGTATTAAAAATACCTACAGACACTGCCGAGGCAAGTGAGAGCAAGGGGGCACTGAGCAACTCTGTGCCTCCCTGAGGAAAAATAACTAAACACGGGCAGAGGAGGTCCTACAAAGCCTGAGGCCAAATGGCATCAGAGGCACTCTGGGTAAACTTGCTGGAAGGAGCTCAGGAAAAACCATCCAGATGCTTCGGTCAACTTCTCAAGATGTTCTTTCAAATGCTCGGAAAAGTGGAAAGCCTTGTCTGCCAAAGAGAAAGGAAATTGGAGAAATGTCAAGAGTGGACAAGGACCCTTATAAAACAGAAATGAAAACTTTTATTCCTCCCAAAATGGAAATAAAAAGAAGTTCAGGGATTTCAACCACCCAAAAAGCCTCCTATGGCCTCTTTCTCATCTTCTGAGTACCACCCCCAAACCACAGGAGATCCTGGTCTGTCTATTGGCAATGAAGCAAAGAAACTGGGAGAGATGTGAGTGACAGTGCTGTGGATGGCAGGCAGCCTGAAAAGAAGTCTGTTCAGAGGAAGGAAAAGTACCGAAAGGATCTTGCTGCATCCTGAGGCAAAGGAAAGCTGATGTGGCAAAAAAAAAAAAGAGGCTGTCAAGGCTGATCCAGACAAGAAGAAAAAGGTAGAGGAGGGGCTTCCCTGGTGGCGCAGTGGTTGAGAGTCCGCCTGCCGATGCAGGGGACGCGGGTTCGTGCCCCGGTCCGGGAAGATCCCACATGCCACGGAGAGGCTGGGCCCGTGAGCCATGGCCGCTGAGCCTGCGTGTCCAGAGCCTGTGCTCTGCAGCGGGAGAGGCCACAACAGTGAGAGGCCCATGTACCGCAAAAAAAAAAAAAAAGGTAGAGGAGAAATAGAAAGAAGGAGAGAAAGATGAGGAAGAGGAAGATAAAGACAACAAAGTTGAAGATGATGATGACGAATGAAGTGGTTCTAGGGCAGCATTTTTTTTCTTGTCTATTAAGTATTTAACCTCCCTGGACACAATTCATTTTTTTTTCATTCCTTTTAAATTAAAAAAAAATTGAAATGTAAAGCTGGGTAAGATTTTCTTTTAAACTGCCCCTTTTTGGAATGGGGGGTTATTGTTAACAAGAATTCCCAAATAATTTTTTATACAACCCTGTCCTGGTGATATTTTCCAAGGCCACTAACCTTACCTGGTGTATACGGGTTGTGACCCAGCATGGGAATTCAAAGCAGGTTCTTGTAGATGCAAAAGACAAATTAATTATATAGGGGCACTGTCGTTTTTTCAGTTGTCTCTCATGCAGCTTATATGAAATAATTGTTCTGTTACTGAACTCTACTCTGTAATTAGGGGTCGGGGGAGTTGTAACAGTTTTGTGACAGCTTGAATGCTTCTAAGTAAATATAATAGTTTATTAGTTTTTTGAAAAAAGAAAATTATTTTATGGCATTATAATGAGAAGTAAACAAAATAATGTTTGGGAAGGCCCATTGTAAAACACAAAAATCTATATAAGTGTGAAGGAACCTTATTATTAAACAGGTGGGCTGTGCAGAGGAAGTGCCAAATGTGGATTCATTCATTCATTCAACAAAATATTCTGAGTGCTTGGCACTGTTCCAGGCACTGAGAATATTACTACAGGCAAAATTGATAAAAACCCCTGCCCTGGTGGAGCTTACATTTTGGTGAAAGAGACAGACAATAAACATATACATGTGTATGAAATATGCTTAGGAGTAATAAGTGCAAAGAAGAACACAGCAGGGCAAGAAGTTGAAGATGGCGTGCAGATGAAGCATCTTAGCTGGGGTCATCACAGTGATGTGTGAGCAGAAGCTGAACGAAGAGAGGGAGTGAGCCCTGCACCCACCGGTAAAGACTGTTCCGGGAAACGTAAATGCAAATCTCCAAATCTCCAAGGTGGGAGTGAATTTGTGGCGTTTGAGGAACAGGCAGGAAGCTGGTGTGGCTGGGGCAGCTGGAGCCCCCAGGAGACGGAGGCCATGAAGTCAGGGTAGCAGACAGGGCTCAGATTCAGCCACAGGAAGAATTCTGGCTTTTATTCCAAGTGTGATGAGAAGGCTTTGGAAGGTTTTGAATGTCGAAGTAACACAGGTTGAGATCTAAAGTGACCTCACATGCTTTCATGGGGAGAAAAGACTGCGGGAAGGCCAGCAGGGAAGGGGACTGTCTCGGAACCACAAAAGATGATGGCGGTCCAGACAGTGGTGCTGTGTTGATGGGAAGGTGGTGAGAAACTATTGAGGTCATGGAAGTCAGGGTTCAGTGACGGATTGGATGTGGAACAAAAGAGAAAAGGAGTCAAGTTGACTCCAAGGCGTTTGGCTTAAGCAACGTGGAGAACCATGGACCATTTCCTGAGGTGGAAAGTACTAGGGGAGGTTTTGGACATCACTGGATATATATATGACATCCAAACAGAAATATCGAGTAGGCAGTAGAATATACCTGGCTCTCCTCAGTGTTCTATGGCAGGAATTCTTTTCTTTCTTAATTGAAGTATAGTTGATTTACAATGTTGCGTTATTTCTGCTGTACAGCAAAGTGATTCAGTTATACATATTATATATATATATATTCTTCTTCATATTCTTTTCCATTACGGTCTATTACAGGAAATTGAATATAGTTCCCTGTGGCATATAATAGGACCTTGTTGTTTATCCATTCTATTTATAATAGTTTGCATCTGCTCGTCCCAAACTCCCAATCCAATCCTCCTCTTTGGCAACCACAAGTCTGTTCTCTATGTCTGTGAGTCTGTTTCTGTTTCGTAGACAAGGTCATCTGTGTCATAATTTAGATTCCACATACAAGTGATATCATATGGTATTTCTCTTTCTGACTTACTTCACTTAGTATGATAATCTCTGGGTCCATCTACGTGGCTGCAAATGGCATTGTTTCATTCATTTTTATGGCTGAGTAATATTCCATTGTGTGTGTGTGTGTGTGTGTGTGTGTGTGTGTATATATATATATATATAAAACACATTTTCTTTATCCATTCATCTGTTGATGGACATTTAGGTTGTTTCCATATCTTGACTATTGTAAATAGTGCTGCTACGAACATAGGGATGTATGTATCTTTTTGAATTATAGTTTTGTCTGGATATACGTAGGGCAGGAATTCTTAACCTTTGTGTGTGCACCCAGGACCCATTTGTCGATCCAATGAAGTCTGTGGACCTCAAATGCAATGGTAGCTTCTAGATACACTATCAGGCAAGTTATCTAAGTCACAAAACAGAAAGCCCCACAGACCGAATTAAGATGCTTGAATTGTGAGGCTTATTAAATCCATCTGAAACACCTGATTGAAACTTCCTGCAGCAGGGAACAACATGGGATGCATGCCATACCCAGGACAGGCTAGAGGTGAGGTGGACCACACCATCTAAACCTGGGGTCATGCAATGTTCATTTTCTGTCTCTCTTTCTCTCTGCTTCATCATCCAACCCCACTGATAGTGGGGTTATGAAGACCAGAGCTGAGGATGCTCGAGGCTACTCAACAGAGAGTATCTGGAGCCAACTCACAGTCACGTATCAGAAAGACACAGGGGCAACTATGCCTGGCCACAACCGTAGCTTGCCAATCAGCCGCTGAACAGACGTGGGTTTTATCTGCAATTCTTGGGCAGAGCGTAGGGGAGCCAGAATGGGACCATAGCGTTATCACCAGTGAGTGGCCATTAGGGAGGACATAGTTGTCAACCCAGACGTCGAATGATGATGCCTTTCGGTTTCTCTCCAAGCAAAATTCTTTTATTTGTTCCATCATATATTCCACTTAACTCTATTTATCTTCAACATATCTAACAGGTCACTACTTAAGCTTCTTGCCTATGTCCCACAACCTTCTTGCTTACTCAGCATCCATGTCTCAAAAGCTACTAGCTTTCTTCTCCTCTCTAACAAGTTTTGTTTCATTCATCCCATTTATTTTTCTTGTCCTCTATAGAACTGAAGAGTCTCAAAGACAGCACACTCTGTTACAGGGTTTTAAACGAATAAAATTAAATGCATAGAATTTTAAAAGAAACCAGTTATATAAAAACACAGTTCTACATTAAAAAACAAGATCTAGTAGCAGGTCTCTTAACTACCGCAATTTAAGTAGTGATGAGCTTAATACTGAGTTCTCTCCAGCAATCGCAAAGTGATAGGAAAGCACCTGTGCTAACTATTGCTGACAAAGTCACAGGTATTGCTAAGACTCCCAGAATCTGTATCCATGCATTACAATTCATAATGAAGGCGATGCTAGATTTCAGTTAGTATTGGGTCCCAACGGTCTGCGGACTGCAGTTAGAACGTCCGCCGAGGGCCAGCCCAGGTTGACCTCTCTTTGGCAGATCAACCACATTCCCGAGCCAGCCCAGCGCCTTCCAGACCTGTCCGCCCTCAGGGGAGAGAGTATACACGTATTAAAAAGAGAAGAGGCTGGAATTAGTTGTGAGAGCACGTAAGCCTTCCTGGGGACAAATGGTTAAAGGTGTGGCGGCGCTTCGTCCTTCAAAGAGCTACAGGCGCCGGGTAAGCCCGGCCTAGGCCCGCAGCCAGGGTCGAGCTCCCGCAGCCTCAGGCGCCGGGGAAACACCACCCCACTGCCGGCAGGGGGCGCGCGTGCCGGCGGCCCCGCCACGTGAGCGCGGACGCCGGAGCGTGCCCGCCGCCAGGCATCAGTAATCTATCCAGAGCGGCGGGTGGCCTACGCGGCTTGCTCGGAGGCGGCGGCGGCTGCGTCTCTAGACGCTCGTGCGCCAGCGGGGAGCGGACCGGCGGGCGAGGCGTTGGTAGCAGCAGCGGGTCTCCAGGTAGCGGCGTCGGGCTCCCGGAGCTGCAGCAGCTCGAAGAGGAGGATGGCGGAGTCATCGGACAAGCTCTACCGGGTCGAGTACGCCAAGAGCGGGCGCGCCTCTTGCAAGAAATGCAGTGAGAGCATCCCCAAGGACTCGCTCCGGATGGCCATCATGGTGCAGGTACGGGCGGAGAGGCCGCTTTGTGCGAGGCTGGGGCTTCCGCGCGTCCGGGGAGGGTGGGGGGAGGGCTGGTCGGGAGCTGCAGGCCGGGCCGGCCCTTTCGAGCCCGCGCGGGGCCTGCGGGCGCAGCTGCTTCCTCTCGTCCCCTGTATGGCCCGCCGGGTGGACCCTTCTGGAAGGTTTTGCTGATCTTGCAGCAAAAGCCCGGGAAATACGGTCAGGAGCTGGTGGTGCCTTTTACTTTGTAAAAATAAGCAGCCGCTTCTGTCCTTATTTCTGGGTTTGTTTTATAGCCATTCGCCTTGGGAAGAAAACGTACGCGTGGCCTTTTGAAGCTAGTCTGGGTTTGACCTAACCTTATTCTGGAAGATTTTTGTCCTACATTGATGGTGGCGACTGGCAAGTGAGGGTTGTTTTTTTTTTAATCTATTTTTGGCTATCATTTCAACACCCACTCTCATTTTTTTAAATTATGCAAAACTATGCAAGTTGGTGTCATTTCAGTGCAGTGCATTCACTTTTGGCTTAATTTATGGTTTAACATTTTCCTCAAACTTTACAAGTTCACAGACACGTCCTCCTGATGCCTTTGCAGCTCTCTGGTTTGAGTAAGAGTGGCTCCTGGGGTTTCTCACCTGGGCTTCTTGACAGATTTGGGATTTCCCTCCGGTGGTCCCTGAGGCTTGCCCGATGGCGGGAGGGGTGTTGGAGTGGGGTAGTGTGTCTGGAGGTTCCTGCCTCCTTCAGCTCCTGTCTGCCTGCCTAATCAGGGTTCCCACCTGCCCTGTCTTCCCCCACTCCCAACAGAAAGCCTTTATCCAAGCTTAGTGCTCATGGTCAAGGTACCTTGATTTTCCTTCCAGGCGGTGAGGCAGTATGTGTTTTATGAATGACGGGATGGTACTGATGGATTTGCAGTAGTTACTGGCTGGAGGGGAGTGGGTACCATAGTGTACTTAGACTGTCTCATTTCATACTATGGCAGGGACTGAGGTGGTCATCTTGGAATCAGCCTCAGGGCCACCTAGCTCAGTACCTGGCACACAGTACTTACTCGTTCAGTCAACACTCGCTGAGCAGCTGCTAGGTTCCGGGCACTGTGTTAGGTACTAGGGGCACAAGGAGAGACTCCACGCCTGGGAGCTTCCAGTTTGGTTAAAGGGGTGATGACTGGTAAACATTGCTCTACAGGGGTGGGTGCCACCTGATGGAGCTGTTCCCTAGGCATGATGTGTCCAAGATGGGAGCTCACCACAGAAGTGGCAGGAAGTTGAGGATGCAGAAGTGGGCAAGGCCTACCATTTGAGGTGCTGTATCTCCTGCAGAGCATCTTTTCACCCTAATGTTTGGGCCGCCGATCCTATGAAGTTGCTGTTAGTGCAGGGGCTCTTAACCTGGAGTCTGTGGGATGGCAGATAGAACTCAAGAGGTCCATGAGTTTCCGTGAGAAAAAACATGCATCTCTATTTTCACTAGACTTACATTGACACGTTTCCTACAATTATGAATGTAACCTGCAAAGCAAAGGCGCATTAGCAGTACCTGTGATTTTTGTCATCAGTAGTAGTTACTGTTATTTTCACATCGCTTTACAGTTGTTGGGGATTTCTTAAAATAACCATTTACACTCATCGCTACAAGATCACAGTAGTTATTAAAGTGGGTACTATGTTTCGTTATTTAATACTTTAAAGCTTGTAGATTACTGTATCCCAGTAAACATTTTAAATGTTTTGATAATTATTTCAATATAATTGATTTCGTTTGTGAGCGTATGTATTTTATCGTGCATTTTAAAATGTTAGTCTGAGAAAGGGACATCCGTAGCCTTCACCGGACAGCCAAAGATGACCCTGTTCTATTGGGAAAGACAGAAAACCTCAGTCCAGCCAGTGTGTGGAGACAAGGACACTGGTGAGGAATGAAGAGGTGGGTTGGCTCTCTCTATCGGAGTCCAGGCGGTAAGAAAGTCTAACATTCTGGATCCTTCTTGATAGTGAAGGAAATTATTATTAAAATTAAGTGTGGTTTTCTCTAACTGTAACTGGGGGTGGGGTTTTAACTCAGAATGTAACATTGGTCTTGTAGGCTGAGCTGGTGAAGGCCAGAAAGAAAGAAGCCATTCTTGCCCGCCCGCCCCCGCCCCACTTCCCTGGGATTTAAATACCTTCTTTTACATTTTGTATGGGAGGATTGTTCTCTGAGTATCAAATACCTGATACTTTAGCTGGCATGCTCTGGGGCAGCCTCGAGGGGATGAACTGGGCCTTCCAGCCTTTTGACTTGTTGGTGTTCTTGGAAGGACCTGCAGCAAACTGCGTGGTGACTTTCTTCGTGCTAGTGGTCATTCCACTCTCTGCAGGGTAGTGGGCCGTGGTATGGCCTCCTTTCATGGCCCGTTTCTCTGGAAACAGACTTGAGTGGCTGGGTAAGGACCCTGGTACGTGGTAGGCGCTCATGTTTGCTGAGTATAGAGCGAAGGATCCGGCTGCTTCCGGAGCCAGTAGTCTTGTGCCCTTGGTCCAGTTCCCTTCCGGCTGTATCATTCTCAGTCCTAAGTTCTAAAGTAAAGCCTTGCCTTGGTTAAGGGGTCTTTCGTCTTTTGGGGGAGGATGGGAGCCCTAACAGTCCCCCAAGCCTGTGCCGTGAATACACCCTTGTGCAGGCCTCCTCTCTGGTGTCTGGCAGTGCGCCAGTGGTTGGGGGCATGGCACCCAGACCGAAGTTTAAGGGGTAAGTGTCAGGCCCCAGCAGAGCCAGGAAGAAATGCCACGGCCATGAGTTCCAGCCGGGGGCAAAGCCCCTGAGCCACATGCCCCCCTTTGCTCTTAGAGCAGGCTTAGACGGGGGTCCCAGGGCAGGAAGACCCAGGTCGAGGCCACCACAGACGTTGTAACAAGACGTCCAGATGCTTAACGAGGTGTCGGCTGCCTTGGTGAAAGTTTGAGAGCCAGGGCACAAGTCTACTCTCTGAAATGCCGTTTGTCGTCTGGTTGGGGGTGGGGAGGGCTGTCTCAGGTTTGGAGGGAGCATCTTTTCCACGGCAGGAGTTCCCTCATCCCACTTTTCTTCCCCCTTCCTTCCAGACTTGGGGCATTCCGCAGACACTGTGTGCCCGCCGTGAGCTGGCGTTGCCAGTTGCTAGCAAGGCAGGCATCGTGCCTCTCTGGGAGCTTCTAACCCGACGCAGGACACAGATGTTGATCAAATAATAACCCAAATGGCTCTTGACTCTCGGGGGGGCATGGGAAGGGGTGTCGTGGGACCTGAGGAAGTGCTGTTCGCCGCAGGTAGGGCTGGGGCACGTTCTGGGCCCAGGGAACAGCCGATGCTGCTGTAAGCCCAAGCTGCTTGGTGCTGAAGAGTCCTTGTGCCCCAGCCTTATTAACCCTACACTTTATTTAATACCGTATATTAAATCCAGAGAGAGGCCGCTCACCTAGTAGGAGAGGGCCAGTTGGAGATCTTGTCACTGCTTTTTCAGAGTCCTTCCTCTGTCCGCACAACTCCATCCTGAAAGTTCTGCATGGTATTTATTTTTAATGCTGTTTTATGCCATCTGCTTGACATTTAGACTTATGTTCTATCAAAGCAGATGTTTGGGGCCCCTCTTGCTCCAGTCGGACCGTTTGCATATTTTTAAGTACCTCTTCCTGCCGAGCAGCGTAGTGGAAAGAACCGTGGTCACTGTTTCAAGTTGAGGCCGAGTCACTTGCTGCCTGTCTGACCCCCACCCCCATGCAACTGTGAAATAACGGTGCTGGTTCCCCAGAGACAACTGCAGGGTGTCCCCTGGTGGCTGGTGAGGGGCAGGAGGGACCTCCCAGCTGCTGGGGGTGAGGTGACACCCCCCCCCCATCCCTCTCCCTCTCCCTCGTAGAAGTCCTTCATCCCACGCACATCTGCGTGGCTCGCTGCCGGCGTGACGCTTCTCTGACACGTTTGCTTGGCCTGGCGCCTGAGCTTGGACTTGTTCCGCATTGTTCTAAGTGCACAGAGCCCTTTGGGCCTGGCGGTGGCGCCTCTCCACGTGTGGGCGTGCGGGACGCAGGACTTGCGTCTCCTGTGCCCTCACCGAGCTCTGGGCTGAGCCTGTGACTGAAGCACGGCGGCGACTTTGGTAACAGTACGCTGAACTCTTAGCCAGAAAGGCGGTCAGTCCCGAGGGATGTCCTGGTCCCTGTCCCCAGGGCGGGCTCGGCAGGCAGCTTTCATAGCTGAGGGGTGGGTGCTGATTGCCCATGTTGGCAGCTTTTCCTCTGCGGCGTCGGGGAGTGGAGAGGAGGCTGCCCTTGGTTTACAGGTAAGCGAACGGGGGGGCTAGGATGCCAGGTGCTGAGGGCCGGACCTGAGGCTCACTGCGCTTTCTCCTCCTCTGGTTGCACCCTTCTAGTCGCCCATGTTCGACGGAAAAGTCCCGCACTGGTACCACTTCTCCTGCTTCTGGAAGGTCGGCCACTCCATACGGCACCCTGACGTCGAGGTGGATGGGTTCTCCGAGCTCCGCTGGGATGACCAGCAGAAGGTCAAGAAGACGGCTGAGGCTGGAGGAGTGACGGGTGCGTGCACACCGGGGAGGTGCGGGGGTCGCCCCAACCCCTAAAGTTTCCTGGGTTCTGGGGGGAGGGGGAGCTTTTCTGTGGCAGCAAAGAAAAGGTCCTTCACTTACCCCTCTGTTATTTCAGCAGCGCCTCAGGGACCCAGTGTTCTGTTTGGTGCAGGATATTTCTCCAGATGCTTGAAATGTAGCCTTTACATTTGTTGCGGTTGTTATCTTCAATAGACCTTGTTTTTAGAGTAGTTTTAGGTTCACAGCAAAATTAAGCAGAAAGTACAGAGAGTTCCCGTGTACCCACAGAGGCATGACCTCCGCCACTATCAACATCCCCCAGCAGATGGTCCATTTGTTACAGTCACTGAACCTACACTGATACATCATCACCCAAAGTCCATAGTTTATATTAGTCATCACTCGTGGTGATGTACATCTTACATGGGTTTGGGCAAATGTATAATGACATATATCAATCATTATAACATGGTACAGAGTATTTCCACTCCCTTATAAAATTCCTCTGTGTTCCACCGGTTAATCCCTCCCTCTGCCAACCACTGACATTTTTCCTATCTCCATAGTTTCATCTTTTCTAGAATGTCACATAGTTAGAATCAAACAGTGTGCAACCTTTTCAGATTGGCTTATTTCATTTAGTAATAATGCATTTAAGGTTCCTGCATATCTTTTCACGGCTCAATAACTTACTTCTTTTGGGCACTGAATAATATTCCATTGTTGGGAGGTACCACAGTTTATCCGTTCACCTATTTAAGGACACCGTGGGTGCTTCCAAGTTTTAGCACTTACGAATAAAACTACTATAAACATCCATGTGCAGGGTTTTGGGTGGACCTAAGTTTTCAACTCACGTGGGTAAATACCAAGGCACACAATTGCTGGATTGTATGGTAAGAGTCTGTTTAGACTGCAAGCTGTCTTCTAAAGTGGCCAAACCATTTACATTACCACCAGCAATGAATGAGAGTTCCTGTTCCTCCACGTTCTTACCAGCATTTTTAACCAATGTTTTGGATTTTGGCAATCTAAAATGTTCGTAGTGGTATCTCATTTTAATTTGCGGTTCCTTAGTACCATATGATGTTGAGCATCTTCTCACATGTCTGTCTGCCATCTGTATATGTTCTTTGGTAAAGGGTCTGTTCAGATATTCTCCCGATTTTAATCAGGTTCGTTTTATTGAGTTCCTCATATAGTTTGTAGAACAGTCCTTGATCAGATGTGTCTTTTGCAAGTATTTTCTCCCAGTCTGTGGCTTGTCTTTTTTATTCTCTTGGCACTGTCTTTCACAAAGTAGACATTTTTGATTTTAATAAAGGCCAGCTTCTCAAATTATTTCTTTCATGTACTAGGTCTGGTATTGTATCTAAAAAGTCATCACCATACCCAAGGTCATCTAGATTTTCTCCTGTGTTATCTTCTAGGAGTTTTATCGTTTTGTGTTCTATCAATACATTTAAGTCTGTGATCCATTTTTTTTTTCTCCCAAAGACTGGGTGTGGGAGTACTATTTAGACAAATCAGTGATACACAGTATTATTCTGAAAACAATGTTTGTTTGTTTTTACATGAAAGCTTCTTTATTTGTGTTGGGTCTTCCTTTCTGTGCGAGGGCTTTCTCTAGTTGCAGCGAGCAGGGGCCACTCTTGATCGCGGTGCGTGGGCCTCTCACTGTCATGGCCTGTCGTTGCGGAGCACAAGCTCCAGACGCGCAGGCTCAGCAATTGTGGCTCACGGGCCTAAGTTGCTCCGCGGCATTTGGGATCTTCCCAGACCAGGGCTCGAACCCGCGTCCCCTGCATTGGCAGGCAGATTCTCAACCACTGCGCCACCAGGGAAGCCCCTGTGATCCATTTTGAGTTAATATTTGCGACAGGTTTAATCTGTCGTCTAGATTAAATTTTTTTGCATGCGGATGCCCAGTTGTCCCCGCACCACTTGATGAAAAGGCTGTTCTCCACTGTGTGGCCTTTGCTCCTCAAACATCAGTTGATTGTATCTGTGTGGGTGTACTCCTGGGCTGTATTCTGGCATGTTTATCAATTTGTGTATTTCACCAGTACCACACTGTCTTGATTATATAGCTTTATAGCAAGTCTGGAAGTCAGGCAGTGTCAGTCCCCTGACTTCGTTCCTCTTCAATATTGTATTGGCTGTTCTGGGTCCTCTGCCTCTCCATATAAGCCTTGGTCAGTTTGTCAGCATCCGCAGACTTGCTGAGATGCCTTTAAATTTTAAACAGTTTTTTTTTTGTCCCCTTTTGAAGATCTCCTGAGACTGAATTCTCATTTCTCTGCCTTGCTGTGAACTGACCCAGTTGAACCTGTTGTTGTGACTCCAGGCTGTTGATGAGAATAAAAAGTTAAATCGTCCCAGATCCTGTAATTCAGAAAGAACTACCATTAATGTTGCGGGTGTCTTATTAGAAAATTATTTTCTATTCAAATTTTTTTTCTTTTTTTTTTTTTTTTTTTTTTTTTTTTTTGCGGTACGCGGGCCTCTCACTGCTGTGGCCTCTCCCGCTGCGGAGCACAGGCTCCAGACGCGCAGGCTCAGCGGCCATGGCTCACGGGCCCAGCCGCTCCGCGGCATGTGGGATCTTCCCGGACCGGGGCACGAACCCGCGTCCCCTGCATCGGCAGGCGGACTCTCAACCACTGCGCCACCAGGGAAGCCCTCTATTCAAATATTGATGCGTGTGTGTTTTCATTCCTGCAGAAGTGGGATTCTACCTTAGGTATTAACTTTTTTTAATGTTCAGTCACCTTTTCTTCTGATAAAGTATACATAACACAATATTTACCATCTTAACCATTTTTAAGTGTACGTTTCAGTGGTGTTAAGTGCATTCACATTGTTATGCAGTCATCACCACCATTCATCTCCAAAACTTTGCCATCTTCCCAAACTAATACTCCATACCCATTAAGCACTAATTCCTCATTTACCTCCCCCCAGTCTCTGACAACCACTCTTATTTCTGTCTCTATGAATTTGACTACTTCTAAGTACCTCATATGGGTGGAATCATACAGTATTTGTCCTTTTGTGTTTGGCTTATACTATATTTGTCCATTTGTGCCTGACTTATTTCACTCCGCCTAATGTCTTCAGGATTCATTCATGTGGCGTGTGTCAGAATTTCCTTCCTTTTTAAGGCTGAATAATATTGTTACATGGCTATACTAGATTTTGTTTATCCATTCATTCATTGAT
This sequence comes from Delphinus delphis, assembly GCF_949987515.2. NCBI lineage: Eukaryota > Metazoa > Chordata > Mammalia > Artiodactyla > Delphinidae > Delphinus > Delphinus delphis. Next base: position 161,305,723 of record NC_082683.1, read on the forward strand.
GGACACGTGCGTTGTTTCTGCCGATTGGTGATTGGTGAACATTGGTATACAGATATCTGTTCCAGACCCTGCTTTCCGTCCTCTTATGTATGTACCCAGAAGTGGAATTGCTGGATCCTATAGTTATTCTATATGCAATTTTTTGTGTAAACTGCAGTACTGTTTGCCACAGCAGCTGCGGGATTATACATCCCCACCAGCAATACATGGGGTTCTGATTTCTCCACATCCGTATCAACACTTTTATTTTCTGGATTTTGGCGGGAGGGGAGGGGAGGTTGGTTTTTCAGGATTTTTTCTTTTTAGTAATACTCTTCCTAATGATTTGAAGTGGTATTTCATGGTGATCTTGATTTGTACTTCCCCATACCTACCTATTGCATTATACAGCTTAATATTTACTCTTCATGTTAAGTTACAGATTTCCGTCGTTATTGTTAAAGGTACGTAGTACTCACTTCTTGAGGTCTTGCTCAGTTTTGCGCATCATTCACGTATTTGACGTATATTAATTTCATTGAATCCTTGCCCCAGCCCTTTACCAGTTTTTCCAGTTGAGGGGCTGAGACACCTAGAGGTTAGGTAAGTGGCCCAAGGTCATGCTGGTGGTAAATGTTCGAGCTGAGATTCAAGTCTAGACTCTCTTGCTTTTGAAACTAGACTTTAAACCATTTGGCTCTATTACACATAGAGCTGCCGCAGATTTCTGGTATATCCTGGGCACCTGTCCAGTTTTTTCTTTAATTCCAAGGGGGGGAAATACTGCTGAAAGAGAAAGTATTTGAAGGCCTTCTGTGTGTGTGCCAGCTTGCCTTTCAGAAAGGTTGTATCAGTTCCACTTGTACCAACAGTATGAGATGTACCCATTTCTCCACTTCCACACCATCCCTAAGTATTTTCATTCCTTTTCATTTTGCTCCTAGTGACATGGAACATTTTGTCATGTGTTGATCAGTCATTTGTGTTACTTTAATAGTTGTGTGTGTCTTTTCCTCATTTTTCTCTTGGGGTATTTTTCTTTTCCTTAGTGAAGTACAAAAGATACTAATTCTTGGTCTCATGTTTTGCAAATATTTTTCCTGGTTTGACATTTTTCTTTTAGATAGGTTATTTTCTGTTTCATCATATTGAAGCTTCATCTTTGACTAAATGTTCTTGTCATATCTGTTTTCTCACTTGAAGTACCTGGTTTTTTTTTGTTTTTTTTGTTTTTTTTTGCGGTACGCGGGCCTCTCACTGTTGTGGCCTCTCTCGTTGCGGAGCACAGGCTCCGGACACGCAGGCTCAGCGGCCATGGCTCATGGGCCCAGCCGCTCCGCGGCATGTGGGATCTTCCTGGACCGGGGCACGAACCCGCGTCCCCTGCATTGGCAGGCGGACTCTCAACCACTGCGCCACCAGGGAAGCCCAGAAGTACCTGTTTTGAGTATTTTGAATAAAGTATCTGTTTTTGGTATTTTGAAATCTTTCATCCGGAATTTTAAAAATAACGTACATACAGTTACATGCACAAACTTGCGTGTACAGTTCAGTGAGTTTTGACAAATGCATACACACATCTAATATTCACCCCATCAAATTTCTGTACCCGCCACCCCCAGAAAGGTCCCTTATGCCCTTTCCGAGTCATCTTCCGCCTCAGCAAGGTAACCACTGTTCTGATTTCTATCCCTTTGGATTAATTTTGTGTGATTTAGAGTTTCAGGGAGAAAGGAATAGTATCTTTTTCTCTCGTAAGCTGCTTTCGCTCAGCATAATGTCTGTGAGACTTATCCAGGTTGTCTCATGTGTCGTCAGTTCTTTTCTTTATTACTGAGGAGTAGTCTCTTGAGTATATCACACTTGGTTTATCCATTCTCCAGTTGGTAACTTTTAAGTTGTTGACAGATTGGGACCATTACAAATACAGCTGCTACGAACACTTGTGTACAAGCTCTGTACGGACATGTGCTCTCGTTTCTCTTGGGTATATAGCTGGGAATGGAGTGGTAGATCATACATTAGATGTACGTTCAGCTTTCTAAAGAAGGTGCCAAACTGGTTTCCAAAGCGGTTGGGCCATTTTACATTGCCACCAGCACTGTTTGAGAGTTCCTCCACATCCTTGTCAGCACTTGGTATGGTCACTCTTTTTGATATCAGCCATTACAATAAGTGTGTAGTGATATCACGGTTTTAATTTGCATGTCTTTATTATTGAGTTGTAAGAGTTCTTAGAATATTCTAGGTGCGTGTCCTCTATTAGATATAAATAATGCAAATACCTTCTCCCATTCAGAGGTTTGTCTTTTCGTTTATTTACTGACTTTTTAAAAAATTTATTTATTTTATTTATTTATTTTTGGCTGCATTGGGTCTTTGTTGCTGCACGGGCTTTCTGTAGTTGCGGCCAGCGGGGGCTACTCTTCATTGCGGTGCGCAGGCTTCTCATTGCAGTGGCTTCTCTTGTTGCGTAGCCCGGGCTCTGGGTGCGCGGGCTTCAGTAGTTGAGGCTCTTGGGCTCTAGAGCGCAGGCTCAGTAGTTGTGGCGCATGGGCTTAGTTGCTCTGTGGCATGTGGGATCTTCGCAGACCGGGGCTCGAACCCGTGTCCCCTGCATTGGCAGGCGGATTCTTAACCACTACGCCACCAGGAAAGCCCTACTGACATTTTTTGAAGAGACTAGTTTTTCGTTTTGATGAAGTCCAATTTGTTGTTTTTTTGTGGGTTTTTTTCTCCTTTTTGGGGTAGTAATTTCTGTCTCCTAAGAAATCTTTGCTTACTGTTTAAGGTCATTGAAGGATATGCTCCAGAACTTCTGGGAGTTTTGTAGCTTTAGCTTATCTTAAATTATTTAATTTTATTTATCTTAAATTAACTTTTGTGTTAGGCGTGAGGCACACATTTTTTGTTTTTTTTTCCCCATGTGGCTATTATTTTGTTCCAGCACCATTTGTTGAAAAGACTTTGGCTTCCTTATCAAAATCAGCTGATGATAGGTCTGTATATGGTCTCGATATTTGGTTCCACTGATTTATGCTACTCCACTGTCTTAATGATTGTAACCTTAGAGTAAGTCATGAAGTCTTGTAGTGTAATTCCTCTAAATTTGTTCTTTTTCAATAGTATTTTGACCTTTCTAGGTCCTTTGTCATCTCCTTACAAATTTTGTGGTAAACTTGTCAATTTCTCCCTCGAAAAGCTTGCTAGGATTCTGACTGGCATTGCATCAGATCTGTAGATCAAACTGGGGATTATTGACATCATAGTAAATTGAGTCTTTCGGTCCATAAACATGATATTCATTTCTTCTTTAATTTCAGCAAAATCTTGTAGATTCAGTGTAGAGAGAGATCTTGTATGTCTTATTAAATTTATCTCTAAGTATTCTGTGTATTTTAATGCTATTTAAATAGTAGTGTGCTTTAATTTCTTTTTCCAGTATGTTTATTGCTAATATATAGAAATGTTTTATATTGACCTTGTGCTCTGCAACTTTGCTAAATTCACTTAATAGTACTAGTAGCTTTTTTGTAGATTCTTAAGACTAATCCCAGTTACAATCATGTCATCTACAAATAGAGATGGCTTTACTTGTTCTTTTCTACACTTACACATTTTGTTTCTTTTTCTTGCCTACTGCACATATTAGAGCCTCCAGTACAGTGTTGTCTGTGGTAGGAGAAGACAGCCTTGCTTTATTCCTGATCTTAGGAGAGAAACATTCAGTCTTGGAGTTTATTTTTATATAAGAAAAGAATCTAGTTTTTGTCCCAAATGGTTGGCCATTTTTCCCCAAGATTCTTTATTGAATGATTCAATCTTTCCCCGCTAATTAGGAATGCCACCGTACCACATATTTAATTTTCTTTTTCTCTTGATTATGGAGGTTTTTTTGTTTTTTTTGTTGTTGTTTGTCAGCTCTCTTGTTTTTGTTTTTTTATTGAAGTATAGTTGATGTACAATAGTATATAAATTACAGGGGTACAATAGAGTGACTCGTGTAATATATTACATTTATATTTATAAAATATTGGTTATATTCCCCGTGTTGTACAATATATCCTTGTAGCTCCACATGTTTAATTATTACATACACTTTTATCTGTTCCTATATCAAGATACTCCTTTTAACTCAACACTCAACTCTGATAAGTGAAGGTGTAATGGAAATTAGAAGGCAGTGTTGGAATTTAGTATGTTACAGGGTTTTCATAGTAAGCACTTACATTCTTTCCAAAGTGAAGAAGGGGGCTACAGAGGAAATGGAGAGAGGGGGACAGCGAGACCACCACCAGCTAACACTGCTGTTTCCAGGAGGCTGTCTGAGAAATTTTTTTATTTTATTGCCAGAAAAGAAGCTCTGTTAACCAACCACAATGGTAAGAAACAAGTGTAGATGAGATGGACCAGCTGTGGTCACCCAGAACACAAGGTGTCCTGGTAGAGGAATCCCAAGAGGTAGAGGAGGAAGACAGGGGCTCCTTGGAGCTGCGCGGAGGCTGCTAAAATGAGCGTGGCTGTGTTTCATGCTTCAGGCAAAGGCCAAGATGGAGTTGGCAGCAAGACGGAGAAGACACTGGGCGACTTTGCGGCAGAGTACGCCAAGTCCAACAGAAGCACATGCAAGGGCTGCATGGAGAAGATAGAAAAGGTGAGTGAGAGCTTTGGACTTCACCTGTCTGACTTTCTGGATTTCTTGCATTGGATGTCATCGGATATCTCAAAAGAAAAGAAAAAATAGGGGCTTTAGGTGCTGGGTCAACACCAGTGGTTAAAAATAAAGTGAAGATCTTAGTAGAGACAGGAGATGACAGTGACTTTTCTTCCAGGCAGGTCTGGCCCTGATTATTCATGGTCCAGCCCATGTACGTCGCTGCACCTGCTTTTAGGAGACCTGGCAGAGTTTGAAAAACATTTACACAAGGGCTCTCTCCTGGGCTGTGCAGTGGCTGGGGGAAAGCTGTATTTTATGGTAGGATTAAGTTTAAGGAGTGTGTTTCTTCCCTGGTATGAGCCTCCAGGTTTCTTCCTCTTAATCAGGAACTTCATTAACCACCCTTCCCCACCAGCTCTGGTCCCTGAAGAATGACAGCTTGTCTGGCAGAATGACGGCTACCTGAGTAGCAGGGACACAGGTGGAGGGGTCGGCCTGTGCCCTTTCGCCTTATCACCCAAGATGCTCTGATCTTAGGTAAACATGCTGGTTGATTAATTCAAGGCATCGATTAAAGGTTTCTACCTCCTTGGTATTATACAGGAAATTGAGGTGAGTCAGTGGGTGTTTAGAAAGGAAAACCATGAAATTGCTAGATCTTTTCCAGCTACCTTCAACCACAAGAATTTGAGGCAAAAGTTAAGGGAATGCCCGAGGCTGTGTGCTGCTGAGTGTTGCTTGGCCTGAAGTGGAGTAGTGTCCGGTGCTCCTTGTTACAAGGTTTCCAATCTGGGCTCAGGAATGTCAGGCCTGGGAATTGTAAACCTGGGGAGGATGGCAGGGCTAGATTCTAGCATAAGATAGTTTATTACTGCATCTTAGGGGGTCTTCATATGTGTAAAGAGACTGAAGAGTCTGGGTGGGGAGATTGCAGAAAGTCCCTGCTAGAATTGGGGCCTGCACTGGCTCCTTCTGAGCCTGCGATATAGCAGCCCAGGTGTTGTTCTTATGTCTGCACCAGGTCAGCAGAACATCCTCAGGGTAATGCTGTTACTTCCTCACTTGCCCAGGCAGCTAGGTAGGTGGGTAGCTGGTTGGTAGCTGGTTGGACTTAACCCCTTCTTAAATGGGGTGCTGAGGCTTGAGGGAAACACAATCCTTGGTGGCATAAAAGAGCCAAAACCTCCCAGCAGCCCGCCCATTGCCTTCGGTGTGGACCTGGTCGCCCCTGGCCCCCTGATGTTTGACCATCCTTCCTTGTCTGTCTTTGGTAACACATGTGGATTCTCCTACAGGGCCAGGTGCGCCTGTCCAAGAAGATGCTGGACCCCGAGAAGCCCCAGCTAGGCATGATCGACCGCTGGTACCACCCGAACTGCTTTGTTGAGAACAGAGAGGAGCTGGGCTTCCGGCCTGAGTACAGCGCGAGCCAGCTCAAGGGCTTCAGCCTCCTCGCCGCAGAGGACAAGGAAGCCCTGAAGAGGCAGCTCCCGGCCATCAAGAGTGAAGGGTGGGTGCCGGGGCCGGCAGGGTGGAGGCTTCACACAGGCCCAGAGTCCATATCACTCCTGTGTTCCCCTTGCTGCCCGTCAGAAAGCTGGGGGTGCAGGCGCTGTGAGGCAGCAGAGCTCCGCCCCTTCCCCAGCTGAGGCAGTGGGGGACAGAGCAGGGAAGGCCTGGGCAAGCTGCAGTGCGTGTTCCTGCCGCTGCTGGTGGTCTGTTCCCTGTCCCGCATCTGACCTCCGTGGACAGGCAGAGAGCAAATCCCACTTCCCCCTGCTCCGTCTGAGCGTTCCCCTGGCTGGAGTCCACCACCGCCACCTTTCCTCTGACCCCTGCGTGACCAACTTTCACGTCCCCCTGATGTCCTCGTGTGTGGATGTGTCCCTGTGTGTCTGGGTCTCTCTTGAGAACGGCGCTGGGAGAATCTTGACTCTTTTTAAGTAGCGGGGGTGGGCGGTCGATAAGTTATCTGGTTGAGTTCAGAATGGCTTTCATACGGTGCTAACATTTAGGTCTGTGTTGATCCTGTGGTACTTCTTTCCTGTGTTCCCTCTGCCAGTCCCTTGGCCCCAGTCTAGTTCTTGGTGACGAGCCCACCGAGGGGGGCGTGGCAGGGCGGTGGTGTACACTGTGCTCCTTGGACAGTGTAGGGTCGGGGTGACCCCACCTCCCCATCTTCAAGCGGCCTTCACGCAGTATTTCAGTTCAAAACGCACAAGTTTATTGCACCGCACACGTGGCTCTGGAATGGGAAAGAAAACTGGAAAGTCGGACCCACAGATTTAAAAAGCCTCAGAGTGCTTTGATGTGGGGTGTAGGTGTAGGAGTGAACAAGCTCACATTGATGCTGTAACAACCAGCATTGGTTGAGCACTTGTGGCGTGCCATGCTAAGCCTTTTACAGAGGATATTTCATTTAACCGTCACCACGATCCTACAGAGTAGACGGTATTCTTTCCCTTGTTTTTACGGATGAGGGAAAATGCAAGGGTTTGATCTCAGGCCTGTGTGATGGCTGAAAGTGAGTATTAACCTCCGTGGCTGACCTGCCCTGATTCTAGGGCCTACCGATGACCCTCCGTGCCCCCTCTTAGGTCAGGAGTGATGCCGCTGGACTTGGTCGGCAGCGTTTGCTGAGGCAGACTGGTGGGCAGCGCCTAGACCACCGCTTCTTGTTGGGCTGGAAGTGGCAGCACAGCCTCCCCGGTCTGAGAACAGCCTCTTGGCCTCAGGAGCAGCCCTGTGTCTTAGATTGAAAGGCTCAGCGCCTGGCACTGATGCAGTCCCGGCCCTCGGCTACGGTCTTACCTCTGGCGTAGTCCCTGCCAGAACCTTCCAGGCCATCTCTCTCATCTGTGCTGCGCCGGGTTGTTCCGAGGCCCTGGAGGGACCGCGGGCCCCTCCTGGCAGCTGTGCTTCCTGCAGTGGATGACGTCAGCCCCAGACACTGCCTGAACAGAGGGCGAGCTGCTCAGCGGGCAGGGCCCGGCTGAGCCGCATGAGAATGGCCTTAGGATGGTGTGTCGCCAGAGCTGTTGGCTTTCAGGGCTTTAATGGCTCTGGTTCTTTCCCTTACATCCTTTGTCTCTTTCAGAAAGCGAAAAGGCGATGAGGTGGATGGAATGGAGGAAGTGGCCAAGAAGAAATCTAGAAAAGAAAAAGACAAGGAGAGTAAGCTTGAAAAGGCCCTCAAGGTGAGTCCCGAGCTGGGCGTCTCCTCTCTCCATTCAGTCTCAACTCTGTTCCTCATTCTGGGAAGAAAGTTCAAGGAGGTGCGTGTGTCCTGCTTAATGAGAGCTGTAAAAATTCCCAACTTGATAGCTGTTGTTAAATAGCCTGGCTTTTCCCCCAGGTTTGCCTCCCTCCTCCCAAAGCAGTAGTTCTTTTAGAAGTTCTTTTAGTTCTAATAGAGCACCCACAGTGGGCTCCAGGCGCCAGAGCAGCAGGAGCTGGGCTCGGCAGGAGCTGAGCTGTTGCTTCCCGCTCGGCAGCCTCACGCTGGGACGGGCACGTCGTGCTTCAGCCACACTGTGCATCACTGTGCCTCCCGGACCTGTAGCATGTTGGAAACTGCGTATCAAATTCAAGGATGCCGCAGGTTCTTGGCACAGGCAATGGCTGGAAGAGATGAAGTTCCATGTTTTTTAATGAAAATCTCTTGTTAAAAAAAATAATAATAAAAGGCATGTATTAAGAGGAGCAAACTGCCCGTTAGGTCAGCGGTCACTGACCAGAGAAATTCATCGCCGTGTTGGTTACGTGTGTGTCGAAACGAAGTAAAAATTGTTAACCAGGAAAAGGTGAGTGTTGGGGAAACTAGGGGAGAGCAGTCAGTCGCTTCTTGGGGACGTGATTTCCATGAGCCCTCTGCTGCACTCTTCCGTGACTATTCCGGTTTTTGCTGGTGGTGTAAAAAATTAGAAGCAAGTTCTGGTGTGGTTCCAGCTGCTTGATAAGAATCACAGATTCGGTGTTGTTGTCCTTCAATGAAAACTGTGTCAGTTTGGTGCCAACCCCAGCTGCAGTGGAGCTGGGGTGCTCTTCTGCATTTGCCCTTCATGCCCATCTTCCCCGTCTCCAGTGTTGTCAGAGGTAAAACGAAAATCAGAAGCTGGGAACACTGCGCATGGTTCCCACCCTGGCACACCCATTTATGCTGGCCTCCCATCCTTGGTCACGCAGATGACAAAGTTCTGCTTCTCTGATCTAACCTTATACCCTTAGACTTTTGCCTCGTGCTCCCTCATCTCCGTCACCAGTGGCCCAGCACGTGGCGCTGCAGGCAAGGATGTTACCGAGGGAGGCCCTTACAGAGGCTGGGAAAGGGCGCGCGCGCGCGTGCGTGTGTGCGTGTGCGTGAGAAGCGAGTTAAACAACTCCTCACTCGGTGCAGAGAGGGCTGGCATTTTCCTGTTTTGCAGAGGTGGTGGGGTCTGAGGCTGAGACGTGAGTAACTCGCCCACCACCCTCAAACGGGAGGACGCTCTTCCCTGCCCCGCCTCTGATGTCGGGAGACTACTGCCTTGCTGGCCAAGGTGGTCGTGAGAGTGCGTGCGATGGCGTGAAAAGTGTCCCACGCAGAGTAGGCGCTGCATGAGTATTACCACCGAGGTTTAAAGTTCTATCTTCAGAAGAGCTTAAGTCTGTTCCTCCGTGCCACTGAGTATTGAGGAGGTGGGAGGTGTTTGGGGATCGCCCCTGCTGCTTGCTTTCAGGCTGTTGAGGAGCCACCCCTTCCTCCCTTAGGGGCCGGGTGTTGGGGCAGATGAAGCTGGTGCTTCGGGTGTGTTCCTGTGTGTCCTGGTACTTGTCCCTGAGGGGCTGGTTCCGGGGACCCCGGCGCCTGGGCCGCAGCCTCCCCACCTGCCTTGGCCCTCCCTGAGCACCCGCGCCCCAGGCGGACACCGCGGCCGCGAGCTGGGAGCACAGTCCTGGGGATGCGGCAGCCCCGGGGCAGCTCAGCTGAGCGCGGGGCTGTGACTAGAGGCAGAAGCAAGCCAGGGTGGAGTCTTCCTCCAGTTGGGTTTCTTTCTTTGAGAGGAGCTGGTCTCTCAGCTGCTGGCTCTCGTGCACAGGCCCAGAACAACCTGATCTGGAACATCAAGGACGAGCTAAAGAAAGCATGTTCGACGAATGACCTGAAAGAGCTGCTCATATTCAACAAGCAACAAGTGCCCTCCGGGGAGTCTGCGGTGAGCTGCCTTTGTGTTACGGGCGCCACGAGCCGAGCGGCCAGGCCATGCGGGGTGCACGGTGACTGCCCCGGTGGAGTGTGGGAGGCCCTCCGGGTGAACACCTGCTGGTATTAATTGGGAGTGAAATTCCATAGTCGTGTTGCATGATCATCGCCATCGAGGTCGCCGCTTGCGGGGGCAGGAAGGGGCAGGCGCTCAAGGACCGAGGTGGGCTGCACATCTGCCTCGTGTGTTCACACCACAAACTTTGGCCCGAGGAGCCCTCTCTGCTGCCTTCTTCTCACAGACTCCCCGAGGGCTGCGAGGGCTGTCTCCCCTGCAGGCCCTGCCCTGCCGTCCCTCTGGTGCAGAAACAGTGGATGTTCTGGGTTCTGCCTTTATTTCTAAGTCACTGAGAGAAAGGGGAGCTGCAGGAACCCCTCATGCGTGGAAGTAAGGTCTCATAAAGCACAAAAATGCAAGCTCCAACTGTAAACCACCTTCTCCGGGGAATGTTAGGAACCTCAGGGCAGTCCCTCCCTTCTTTTTTAGCGAGTGGAGTCCGTGCAGATTCTTGGTAAATGTCCTCTCCTGTAGCTGCTTCTTTCCTCCTTGACTTGCTTCTCTTCTTCACTGGCTTCAGATCTTGGACCGAGTGGCCGATGGCATGGTGTTCGGTGCCCTCCTTCCCTGCGAGGAATGCTCAGGCCAGCTGGTCTTCAAGAGCGATGCCTATTACTGTACCGGGGATGTCACTGCCTGGACCAAGTGTATGGTCAAGACACAGACGCCCAACCGGAAGGAGTGGGTGACCCCAAAGGTAAGTGGGGGTGTGGATCCTGGGATATATTTGCAGAAAAACCTGGTCCCATCTTCTGGGCTTGTCCACACTCCAGGTCACCACAACTGCAGAGCAGTTTCTCAGACCTCTTTACATCGGGGCCATCCTCATAATCAGATTAGAGAACTATGCCCTTGGTTCTGTACGTTTGCACACTACACAGATGTAGTACCAAAGCACTTCCAGCTGGAGCACAGGTTTGTCCAACTGGTGTAAAATCTTCCTGCTTGCAAAGACTGTGAGTGTTATTTCTGTTTATCAACTGCCTACCCTCTGCCAGGCACTGTCCTGGGCACAAGGGACATGGTGGTGAACAAATGGTAATTCCTGCCTATGTGATGGGAGAGTGTTTCTCAGAGCAAGACATTTCCTTGCCTTGGTGCTAGACGGGGAGTTGTGTCCAGAGTTCAAGTCTCCTGTTGATCTCTCTCTCTCTCCCTTGAATTCTCAGAATGTAAAAAACCTCAGTTGGGGGACCTTGTTCGGAGCCGCGCTGTTGGGGGAGCCAGCAGTGTCTTGGGGGGCTGGCTGCTGGGTGGACTCCCCCGTGCCCTCGGACTCGGTGCGAGCTGGCGCCCCACCACCTGGGGCTGTCGTGGGCTCCCCGGGCTTGGGATTTGATGTCCGTCAAGTTCCCTCACCGCCCGTGCCTCCTCCCCAGTGGCACATAGTAAGCGCTCCAGGAGTGTTGCCTGTGGGCCCTGGGGGCTCCAGCACCTCGGCATCCAGAGCTGAATTCCCCTTCCCCGCTTGCCTCTTCCGCTCGTTCTTTTCCTGCCTTCTCTGTTCACTGCCATCATTACTGTATACGTGTCTCTGTACTTGGCGCTTCCTCGGTTGCTCTACAAGTCTGACCTTGTCCTTTCCCCACCCTTAAAACCTTACAGTGATTCCCCATTTCTTCTAGAAATATTTTCCCAGTGTTGCTGAGAATGCCACTGTTACAGGCCCGTTTGTGGTGTTTGTATCCCTTTTAATATCTTAGGTTAGGAAAAAAGATCGTGATGTGAACTATTTAGGATTTTATATGTCAGTTGCACTGCATCTGTGTATATTTTTAAAGGGTTATTTTAAAACGGTACCTACAGGTGCAAGACATTTTGTCTGGTGGACACTGCTTGCTGCTCATGCATGTTCATGGATTTACAGACCGTGGGTAGGGAGCGTGCTGCCCCCAGGGGCTTGGATCACAGAATCACAGTCATCTCCTTAGCCTGAACTCCCCTCCCCCAAAGCCCTCCATGATCTGGCTCCAGCTACCTTCTGCAGCCCCTCTTTCTGCCACCTTTGTTCTCCTCACATTACACTCACACCACCCCTACACGCACACACACTCTCTCTCTCTCTCCCCCTCCCTCCCTCCCTCTCTCCCTTTCTCCCTCTCTCCCTCTCTCCCTCCCTCCCTCCCTCCCTCCCTCCCTCCCCCTCTCCCCCCCCCCTCCCCCTCTCCCCCTCTCCCCCTCTCCCCCTCTCCCCCTCTCCCTGCCCCTGACTTGGCAGGTCACTGCCTCCAGGGAGCCCTCCCAGCATTCCCAGTATTGCATCACTTCAGCACGCCTCTGGTTTAGAAGCTAGCTCCTATGTAGAAGTTGCCTTTGTATATCTGACTGTCGGTCAAGGCTGAGCTTCTTTCTCAAAGGCAGAAACTCATTCTAAACTCACTGTGTTGTGTGGCACTGTGTTAGATGCCCAGCATACATTTTATCCACCAGGCAGTCGTTGACCATGGATCTAGCAGGGATCTAGCTGTTTCTTGATGGGAAGAAGGCTTAGGAGGGTAGGAACCTGATCCCTGAGCCTGGTGTATGTGATGTTTATTGAGTGACCACTTAGAGCACAGCCCATTGTGAATCGCCCGGAATGCCGGTGGACCGTGCTGGTGGCAGAGTTAATACTGAACACTGACTGTTGATGGGCTCCCTGTATTCACGGTCCCTTCTTCTGGGAAGGGAAGGGAATTGCCCTGATTTCCTTTCGGGTAATAATCTCTCTCCCATGCTCTGGGGAGTCGGGGGGGGCTTTTGGTTGTGGAATGGACTTACGACCCCAGGAAGAGGCCTCTTCATTCTTGAGGGGAACAACTCCAGAATGAGGCCTGGGGGTTGTAATCAGGTTCCAGCAGTGGTTCCCTGACCAGATTATCAACTGGGTTTTTTTGTTGGTTTGGTTTTTGTTTTTTTAAGGAAAATAGTTTTTCTCTTCAAGCGTCACAGTACCAGCTGTATTATAAATGTAGAAGTACTGCAGATAAGCACCATAGCAGCAGTAATACTGTATTTCATACTAAAAGCCTCAAATTTTCCTATTTTGTGTTATTCTTTATCGTAAGAAGAAAAAGATTCTTAAGTTCTTTATCAGGTGGTTATTTCAAGGGAGAACTGGTTTCTTAACTAAAACTTACACTCTTTAGGAATTCCGAGAAATCTCTTACCTCAAGAAATTGAAGATCCGAAAGCAGGACCGTATATTCCCCCCAGAGACCAGCGCCCCGCTGGCGGCAGCACCCCTGCCCTCTGCAGCCTCAGCGCCCGCCACTGTGAACTCCGCTCCCCCAGGTGCAGCTCCGGACCAGCCTTGGGGGAGGGTGGGGGGACTGGGGCCCTGAGCTTAGGGTGGAGAGGGTGTCCGTCTGGGTTCTTCGCTGGCTGATCCTGGGGAGAAGCTCTGCCCTTGTTCTCCCCATCCCACCCCCAGCAGGAGGAGGTAGGTTGGGGAGGGGGGCTTCTGAGAAAGGCCAGGGAGACAGTTACCTGCAAGGGGCATTCAGGCTCTCCTGCCTGACTGCACTGCGCCACAGAGCAGCATTCCCGGGCTCAGCCTTGTGCTTCCGGGCAGCCCTGCCCCCACCATTCATCCTGAGCCTGATGTGCTGCTAGGTCTCTTGTCACCTGCAGAGACTTGCCGTACTTGTTGTGATCAGTGTCAGCGAGAAGTACTCCACACCAACAAAGGCAGTGAGATGAGTTTGTGTTTTTGTGGCAGAAGGTACTGCTGTCTGTTTACTCAGGGACACGTGTGGCGTAGTCTAATGGTCATGGCCACTGTGTGCTGGGTGGAGGATGAGGATTCTTCTGTGAACGCGAGCCCAGCAGTGACCTCCCTCCATCCTCTGGGGAGGGGGCGTGTGGGTGGTCATCCTGAGTTCAACCTGCTGCTTGCAGCCTGGGTCCAAGAGCAGGTGTGGTGGGCCAGGCGGGGTCGACGTCCGGGCCCTGCCCTGAGGGTCCCTTCTGCTTTCCCCTTACTTGCAGTTCACAGCTAAGTGATTCCGTTCCCTGCAGAGACCTCGGCCAACTTTCAGTTAAACCCTACGGGTATCCCTAGTTGTTCTCCCTCACAGGGACAGCTTAAAGGACTCCTCCCCACAGCATCTCTTGTGGAAATGTGTAACCAGCTCTGTATGTTCCCGTTTGCAACAAACAGAAGGCACACCCCTGACCCAGGTCTTTCTGGCGGGATCAGCGCCAAATACCTAAAATGCCAGCGTTCTTGGTGCCTGAGTCAGTTCTCTCCGCTCAGTGTGGCCATGCTGACCAAAGCTCTCAGTGACTGCCGTGGACAAGGCTACTTTTCTAATTTTTTTTGGCCACGCCGCACGGCATGCAGAGTCTTAGCTCTCCAACCAGGGATCGAACCCATGCTCCCTGCAGTGGAAGCGTGGAGCCCTAACCACTGGACTGCCAGGGAATTCCCCAAGGCTTGTTTTTTTAATGGGGTTGATTAATAAGCATCCTGTGAGAACTGTAGTTTGCTTTTAGGCATGGGGTGGGAACAGAATAACAGAAGGAAATCGGGAGTTCACGTGACCCCGGCGTCCCACCCTCTGGCCGGCCTCCTGGTCTTCCTCGTCTGTCTGTGGAGCAGACCCAGGGCGCCCCCGGCCACCTCTGCTCGAGGCCTGCTGTGGAGCAGTGTCAGTGCACGGCTTCTCCCTGGCCGGTCCTTTCTGTGCTGAGGACTGCGTACAGGTTGCTATCCTGTCCTCTGCTTTCCTGCTACTCTTACTCTTTTCTTCTGTTTATGTAGACTTCTCCTCAAGGAGATCCCTTTCTCCCTGATCAGAGAGGGTGCTGAGGCCGTTCGGGGGCCTTGCAGCCGGTCTGGCTTTCCCCTGGGAGCTGCTGCCTGATCTCCTGCTCCCACCCTCCACCCCGGGCAGCAGCCCTGCCTAGTGATCCTTTTCTCCCATCCCAGACAAGCCGTTATCCAACATGAAGATCCTGACTCTTGGGAAACTCTCCCGGAACAAGGATGAAGTGAAGGCCACAATCGAGAAACTCGGGGGGAAGTTGACAGGGACCGTCAACAAGGCCTCCCTGTGCATCAGTAGCAAAAGTGAGTTCAGTCTGCCTGTGAACCAGAGGGATCTCTGTCTCTCATGGTGGTGTTGAGAATTAAACGAGGTGAAGTGCCGAGCGCAGGGTCCGACACACAGAGGGACCCCAAAACTGTGTCTCTTATCATCGCTGGCATTGTTCAGGTCCTCTGGAAAGGGGTGTGGGCACTTGTACTTGGCACTGCTGCTCCATGCTGTGGTCTATATTCACGCACCGAAAACTCCCAAGTAAAGACTGTAACAGCCCACTCTTCTCACCGTGTTCACAAGATGTTGGTAGGTTTGCCTCCAGGCAAAAAGTTCACAGCTTAAGCAAGTTTGGAAAATGCAGAGTTAAACGAAGGTGAACAGGCTTCTTTGCAGGCTTAATATGCCGACGACCATTGTGAGTTTCCAAGACCAGAAAACAGTGCACCGCTCTTCCCATAGGAATCTGACCTCCTTTCTGTATGTAATACCTATTAACATCTCGTTCTGTAGAAGGGTTTGGAGAAAGCAGCTCTCACTCATCGCACCTTAGAAAAAGGGGGATGTTGCTGGTGAGAGACGATTGTTGAAATGAACCAAGGCCCCAAGCACTAGATTTTTTTTTTTTTTTTTTTTTTTTTTTGAGGTACGCGGGCCTCTCACTGCTGTGGCCTCTCGCGTTGCGGAGCACAGGCTCCGGACGCACAGGCTCAGCGGCCGTGGCTCACGGGCCCAGCCGCTCCGCGGCATGTGGGATCTTCCCGGACGGGGCACGAACCCGTGTCCCCTGCATCGGCAGGCGGACTCCCAACCACTGTGCCACCAGGGAAGCCCCAAGCACTAGATTTTGAAGGAGAGGAGAGCTGTGGGTGACGAGGGTTGGGAAGTACCCAGCAAGTAATAACTGTGTAGTGATTTGAGATTTCAAAGTTCTTTCCCTCCGATTTGAACAGAGGAGGTCGACAAGATGAATAAAAAGATGGAGGAAGTAAAAGAAGCTAACGTCCGCGTCGTGTCTGAGGATTTCCTCCAGGACATCTCCACCTCGACCAAGAGCCTTCAGGAGTTGCTCTCAACCCACCTCTTGTCCCCCTGGGGGGCTGAGGTGAAGGCAGAGCCTGTTGAAGCTGTGGCCCCAAAGGGGAAGTCGGGGGCTGTGCTCTCCAAGAAGAGCAAGGGCCCCGTCAAGGAGGAAGGTGAGGCCCCGAGCTGCCCCGCCCTGCCGTGGCCCCATCCTGCCGGGGGCTGTGGCCTCTGCCAGGCTGGCCAGGTCCGCCTGTGCACAGCCTCTCCCTTTGCGCCCAAATGGTCTTTTGAACGCTGCCCACACCAGTTTTCTCATTCGTTTTCCCTGGGCGCAGGATGGTGCGAGGCAGCACACAGATGCCATGTTGACATCTGACACAGGTGAAGGTGACCCACTCGCCCTGCCTGCTACCTTCCCCTTCCTTTTTATTTATTTTTAATTTAATGTTTGCACTTCTCTATCCCCTTCCAAGGTACCAACAAATCTGAAAAGAGAATGAAATTAACTCTTAAAGGAGGAGCAGCTGTCGACCCTGATTCTGGTAAGGGAACGGGAGTGAGCAGAGTGAGCTGTGGGCACCCCGTTGATGAGGGAAACCATGTGGGACAGGGCTGCGCCTCGCCCTCTGGCCTCAAGGCTCTGTCCGTGACAGGTCTGGAACACAGCGCACACGTCCTGGAGAAAGGCGGGAAGGTCTTCAGCGCCACCCTCGGCCTGGTGGACATCGTTAAGGGAACCAACTCCTATTACAAGCTGCAGCTCCTGGAGGATGACAAAGAGAGCAGGTGTGCCGAGGGCGGGAGTGTCCAGCAGAGCTGTGCTCCTGAGAGGCTCTCAGTGCTCCTGGGAAGCCAGCTGCCTCATGAAGAGCATGGGTGTGTCGTGAGGCCTGCAGTGAGGGAGGGAAGAGGCCCTCGCCCCCAGACAGCCTTTCTGTCCTCACTCATCAGTGTTACCTCGGGCTCCCCAGTTACTAAAGGCGTTTGGGTTTGCATCTGTTTTATTTTGAGCATAGTGGAGGCAGGTAAGAGCCAGTTCTGGGGTGCTGAGGGACTGGGCTGGCTTGGCCACGCACACTTCACTAGTACGGGCAGTTCTCTGCCAAGTCAATGGGCCCTCATTGCAGCCAGCACAGAACAGGAGCTGCATGTAAGTGGGGAAGGTGGGGGGAGCACTTTCGTATATTAAACTGACCTTTCCTTTTTAGCAAATGAAAACAGTTTACACATTGGAACTCCAGGAGATCCAAAAAGCTTTCCTTGTTGAAAGGCAAAACCCCTGTGAGAGTGGCAGCCCCCAGGAGATACAGTCAGCGCCCGGTGCATCTTGGCCAGCCGCAGGTTGTAGGCACTGGCAGGCTCAGGCTCTTCACATCTCACCAAACCTTTCATTGAAAATGTGGATGTCAGAAGTGACCCTTAAAAGAGCACACAATATCTGTGTGGCTACTTAAAATTTCTGAAGAAATAAAAGCCTGCGTCATTTACTTTACTACCTACTCTTGCTGGAGATTAGAAGGTCGAAGTAGGGTATCTTGCTTGTAAAACATACCTTCCAAAAGCTAGATGTGTACTGGAGTGCAGGAGAAGGGATAGGGTTTTTGTGGAAATGTGCTGAGTGCCAGAGTGTGTTAAACAACAAGCAAATGAGAACAGAATTGTCCACCTCCAGCAAGCAAATTCTAATGGTGATTTTGGACATGGGCGTTATTCTGGTGGCCTAGATTTATTGGTTTTTAGAGGGAAAGGACAGTGTGGGCTGTTAGAAGGTTTTTTTCAGGATAGGTCAGCGTGGTGTCTTCCAAACATTTCCAGAGGGAAATAACCCAGCAGAGAATGAATTTGTATTTCTCTGGGCAGTAGCCCAGAAAGCCAGCAGGAAGCCCCAAATCTTCTTTGAAATCTCTGGTTTTATTTTTAAAATGCATCCACATCTTTCTGGATTTCCAATATATCTGTGTTTATTGTGATGTAAAATTTAACTTATGCATGATTTCCACTAAAAAAAATGAACTCGCCCAAAGCTAGGCGGCACAGCCCACAGGGTACCCAAGACTTGGCCCTAGATTGAGATAGAAACTGAAGACGCTAGCCTGGGTCTGTAGGTGGCTGACCCTGCAGGCCAGTGGCCCGCCCCCTCCCATTTCATCACATCTCAGCCTCTGATCTGAGCCAAAGGTTCTTCATTATTTTTAACACACGTCGTTGATGGTTGCATCACCTTGGACGCATGACTTCCAAGTGTTGCTTGCTGTGTTTCTTTGGGGAGAAGAATTGGATACTCTTATGTAAAGTTCTGTAGGCCTCAGGATTTACTCCTCAAGTTTGGCTGCCAGATACAAGGTTAACACCTGTTCTTTGGTACTTTTTATAGCCCATTTGCCAATATGATTTGGAAGGGCATTTTTAAATTACTCTAAACTTACAACACTCAGTTTAATCAAAGTAAAATTAAGGTCCTTCATTGTAATACCAGTTGCTTTTGTTCCTCTTTGTCAGTCACCATCATTTTGGGGTGTTTGCAGTTGTTTCTCCCTCAAGGGGAATGGCAGGGAAGGGAAACTCATCCTGAAGTACAACAGGCTGACCCTTGAATTTGTATCTGGTGTTCCTCCTCTCCTCCCACAGGTATTGGATATTCAGGTCCTGGGGCCGCGTGGGCACGGTAATTGGTAGTAACAAACTGGAGCAGATGCCATCCAAGGAGGAGGCCATTGAGCATTTTACGAAATTATATGAAGAGAAAACCGGGAATGCCTGGCACTCCAAAAACTTCACAAAACACCCCAAAAAGTTCTACCCTCTGGAGATTGACTATGGCCAGGTAATCACTTAATGCTCTTACACCTTCTAGTTCTGATAAAAGGAAGGGACACTATTCTTTTAAAAACATGCCATGGAACAGATGGCATCATTGGTGAATCTTATCAAATGGTTAAAGAATTAATACTGGTCCTTCATAAACTTTTCCAAGAGAGAGAAGAGGAGGAAACACTCTTCAACTCATTATGTGAGACCAGTATTATCCTGATACCAAAGACGAACAAAGACATCCCGAGAAAACTCCAGTCCAATATCCTTATAAATATAGATGCAAAATCCTCAACAAAATACTAACAAACCGAGTCTAGCAGCACTTGAGGATTTATGCACCATGACTGAGTGGGATTTATCCCAGGAATGCAAGGTTGGTTCAAGATGGAAGTCAAGTCCATGTAATGTAACGTGAATAGAATAAAGGACAGAAGCCACATAGTCATCCTGATAAACATAGAAAAAGCATTTCATAAAATCCAGCACCCTTTCATGAATAGAATCTACCCCGTGAAATAGGAGATGGCGCTTAGATGAGAACAAGCAGTGTAAGCATTTTTAAGACTGTCAAGGAGGAACGGTCTTTGAAGTTGCTCCCTAAACACGACAGGGAGTAATTCACAGATTCCAGGTGAGGTTTCTTATCTGAAGCTATGTTGAATCATAGATCACGCGACTTGCTTTACCATCAAGATAGAATTATAGTGACTTGACATGCTCCAGTAGGTCCCAGTTTTTAGTCCCAAATTATTTCCTAATAATTTCCCATTATTTATATTTGTTGCTACTTTGGTGGCCATTGGTTTTCACAAAATGCTTACCTTGTTTTTATTTTATTTTATTTTTATTTTTGGCTGTGTTGGGTCTACGTTGCTGCATGTGGGCTTTCTCTAGCTGCAGCGAGCAGGGGCTACTCTTTGTTGTGGTGGGCGGGCTTCAGTAGTTGCAGCACGTGGGCTTCGGTAGTTGTGGCTCGCGGGCTCTAGAGCGCAGGCTCCATGGTTGTGGTCCACGGGCTTAGTTGGTCCACAGCCCGTGGGATCTTCCCGGACCAGGGATCAAACCCGTGTCCCCTGCATTGGCAGACAGATTCTTAACCACTGTGCCACCAGGGAAGTCCCACCTTGTTTTTATATGAAAACTTACTGCTTTTATAATGGGGAGTGGTGCACGCTTATATTGTAGAAAGAAAGAGATTTGTAGATGGTACAGATTTAATTCCAAATTTTTGAGGCCTAACATGTCTTAAAGGGAGAATTCTCTAGTTTATAGAGAGTGTTATGAGCTCTACCATTAAAAATAGAAATTAGCTCTTGTATAATGTTGAGGTGGAGAACTTGGGAGTTTAGAGTTGCACAGACTTGGTCTAACTCAGCAGTGCCCCCTAGTGAGTTTATTTTTCCCATTTCAAAAATATATACAGTTGAGCAACACAGGTTTGAACTGCATGGGTCCACTTACATGTGGAATTTTTTTCATTAGTAAATACTACAGTTCCACACAATCTGTGGTTGGTTGAATCCACGGATGCAGCACTGAGGATAGGGAGAAACCAGGAATATGGAGGACCAACTCTGTTATTCTTGGATTTTCGACTGCACAGAAGGTTAATGCCCTTAGTTCCTGAGTTGCTCAAGGGTCAACTGTATTTGTTTTAGAAAATTTTGAGAACGACAGAGGCACAAAGAATTAAAATCATGGTGTATGTCTTTATATACTTCTTTTACTTCACAGCTACTTTTCCCCAATGTAACACTGGAGTCTTTCCCTACGTACTGTATTTTCACCACCAGCTTTTGGCCTTACTGTTCTAGGAGCATTTCCCCATGTCTTCTAGAGCAATGCTGTCCAACAGAGAGAGATAGGCAGCCACTTAGGCAATTTTAAATATTCTAGTAGCTACATTTTAAAAAGCAAATTGAAACAGTGAAATTAATACTAGTTATGTGTTTAACCCAGAATATCCAAAATATTATCATTTTGATATGTTAATATCATTGAGATATTTTTACCTTTTTTTTTAACTGAATATTTGAGAGCTGGTGTATTTTTAGCTCTTACAACACCGCTCAATTCAGAGTGGCCACATGTCAAAACCAGTGACTACTGTATTAAACTGCACTGAACTAGAGCATCATTCTTAAGTCTGTATAGAATTCCATCCTGTGGGTGGCCATTATTTGTGATTTACCAAACAACGCCCTCCCATGCCCCAATTAGATACTTAGATTATTCCCAGGTATTTGCTATAATGATGCTGATATACTTACCTCTGTGCTTGTTATCATTAGAGATCGAGTTACCGGGTCACAGAGTATACGTGTTTAGATAAGGCTTTTTAACATACTAATAGTTTGCCTTCAGTGAAGTTACAGCTACAGCAGGGGTCCCCAATCCCTGGGCCATGGACCAGTACCTACTAGGAACCAGGCCGCACAGCAGGATGTGAGGGGCAGGGGAGCGAGCCAAGCTTCATCTGTATTTACAGCCGCTCCCTATGGCTTGTGTTACCTCCTGAGCTCCGCCCCTGTCAGATCAGCAGCCGCGTTAGATTCTCATAGGAGTGCGAACCCTACTGTGAACTGCGTGCGCAAGGGATCCAGGTTGCGTGCTCCTTATGAGAATCTAATGCCCGATGATCCGAGGTGGAGCTGAGGCGGTGATGCCAGCGCTGGGGAGTGGCTGCAAATACAGATCATCATTAGCAGACAGGTTTGACTGCACAGAGACCATAATAAATCAGTTGCTTGCAGACTCGTATCAAAACCCTATCAGTGAGTGGCAAGTGAAATCAAGCTCGGGGCTCCCACTGATTCTGCATTATGGTGAGTTGTATAATTATTTCATTATATATTACAGTGTACTAATAATAGAAATAAAGTGCACAATAAACGTAATGCACCTGAATCATCCCGAAACCATTCCCCCACCCCCAGTCCGTGGAAAAAGTGTCTTCCACAAAACCGGTCCCTGGTGCCAAAAAGACTGGGGACCGCTGAGCTAGAGGATAAGAATGCATCTAAGACTTGTGTTTCCGCATCAAGAGTAGATGTATTGTGCCCCTGACAGCAGCAGCCCTGAACACTAGCACACAGGTTCCTCTGCAGCTTTGTTAAGCCAGGCAGAGTCCAGGCTCAAGGCCCAATGCCAGTTACCTTCATTCAAAACAAATACCAAACACCGTTAGTTGTTAGGGGACACCGTGATGGTCATAGTCCCTGCCCTTGTGGGTTCAAACGTGAGAAGGGTTAAGGCGTTTTCAGCATAGCCGGGTCTTGGCTCAGCCTGGATTCCCCGGATGGCAGGGGTGAAGTCCTGTGCTAGTAGAATATTGGGAAGAGCAGTCCCAGGGAACTGGGGTGAGGGGTGCAGACTTGGGAGGGTTGATGCTGGGATGCGCTTTAGCTGCCTGGCGGGAAGTCGGACTGTTAGCGTGGTCCTCTGGCACTATAGAGAATGCTGTGTGGATTCAGTCTTTGGGGAGGCAGGGCAAGAGAAGAAAGGAGACAAGATTTGTCCATCGGTCCAGTGTCCCCTGGGTCCAAGGATCACCCTCATAGCTGCCCAGCACTTCCAGGTTGGGCAGGAATGGGCCCCGGGCAGGTTCCCAGGCACAGGGCACCAGCACCCCCGGCATGGGAGGCAGTGAGGGAGGAGGTGAGGACGTGAGGACGTGAGGGGAGTGTGGGTGCCTGCGGGTCTGCCTGTACAGAGCTGGATGCTTCAGTGGCGTCTGGAGTGAGAATCTGGAGCAGCCAGGAGGACCTGGAGGGGTGCACAGCAAGTATCTGGTCCTGTACACACGCATACATGCTTCTCCTGGCAACTAACGCCAAGCCTTTTTGATTAACACTCAGCTTTTTTTTTTTTGGCTGGTGACGCTCCATCCTGTGTCCTTTCTCTGCCAAACACCACCACCACTTTGCTTAGGTTGTTTAATTGTGTCCCTTCCTGATTTTCTTTTTCCCTAAAGGATGAAGAGGCAGTAAAGAAGCTGACGGTAAACCCTGGCACCAAGTCCAAGCTCCCCAAGCCAGTGCAGGACCTCATTAAGATGATCTTTGATGTGGAAAGTATGAAGAAAGCCATGGTGGAGTATGAGGTTACTGCACTTTCTGTTTTATTTGTGAGCGTTTGCTGGGGTTGATGATTTGAGTGCCGAGTTGGCAACGAGTTTGGTGGCTGGTCTTCAGCCTGAGACATGCAGGAGCTCTGAGGCCTGGGGTGCGTGCTCTTTTGCAGGGGATCGTTGGCCTGCTGTGAAATAGATGGTGTGTTGTCCCCTGGGTCCCTAGACCCACTTGCGCTTTTCCCCTCGTTGCCATGATGGAGTGTGGGCATGGTCTTTCGTGACCCAACCAAACGGGCCACCTGGGGCTGTCATGGGAAGTCCAAGACATAGCCCACTTACGGTAAAAGAACTCCTGTAACCAGCATTGACA
This sequence comes from Delphinus delphis, assembly GCF_949987515.2. Taxonomy (NCBI): domain Eukaryota; kingdom Metazoa; phylum Chordata; class Mammalia; order Artiodactyla; family Delphinidae; genus Delphinus; species Delphinus delphis. The sequence continues at coordinate 161,328,962 of NC_082683.1, forward strand.
GAAATGCAGAGCGCTTCTGACACTTGCTTCATCAGATAAAATTCATACCAGCTGTTTTTAAGGAGAAATTGGGCTGGGTGGGATGGGGGTGATGGCATTTGTTTTTGTCCAGGGAAAGTGGCGGGGTGCTGGCCAAGGCCAGGCGCGTTTTCAGTTTGTTTCCCTGGGAAATGAGTGCAGAAGGGCCCCTTCTTCTTGCTGCCTCTGGCATCAGAGGTCTTGAGTGCTCACCCAAGGGGCATTCCCACAGAGGTCGTCCAGGCGCTGCTGGTATCTGGCTGGCAAACAGACTCTCCCCTCTTCTCCAGCCACCGAGCCCAGAAGCTTCAGGCTGCTCTGAAAAACAAGCAGGGACCAGCCGAGAGAGCAAGAATTGCAGATCGGCCTTGGCCATTACGCCCCTTCGCCGGCTGGCTCCCTCCCTGCCTCTTCCCAGGGCCTTCCTAGAGGCTCCCGGCAGCCTTGGAGGGGGGCGGAAAGAATCTGAGTGGTATAAACCACTGGCAGCCTCTCTTCCTCAGCCCCGCATCTCCGTGTCTGGAGCTCAGCCTGGCAGGACTGCTCAGGCTCCACTGTTGTTAGAAAACTGAGTGTTGGGTCACCTCCTAGGAAACCCCTAATGGGTTTGAAGATAGCCAGGGCTTGTGCGGATGTCTTGTTCAAACAGATAAACAACCCGACTTCTGTCTGGGAGGTCTGACTAGTTTGAACAGCTTGTGGGTGGGCTCCCCAGGAATGCTGGCAGCGAGATGTGCGGAGGCGGGGAGGAGGGCAGGAGGCAACTTCATTTCATTAACGTTTCAAAAGAAATGTCCCACGTATCATTTCCGGCTTCCTGTGCTCTGGCTTATCTGTGATTCATAGAATTTCTCAACTGTGATCAGACCCAGTCTCTTTCTGTGAAAATGACTTTTTTTTTTTTTTTTTTTTAGCTTGTTTTACACTCAAGGCAGGGAACTAGTTGATAAGAGGAGGCAGAGGGCCAGGGGCCTGCTGCTGGAAGGCAGCCTGTGTTGAGAATGTGGAGAGGGGGGCGCCCGCTCCCAGCCTGATGGGCTCCACGTGGGACTGGGTGGCCAGGTAGATGAGTAAACATGGTGCCCAGGGGAACTGAGCGCTCCCTGTAAGGCGGGTGCGTCCTGAGCCCAGAGCAGAGTCCCAGCTGAGGTCGGGAGGGTGTGTGCTGTATCCAGAGTCCTGTCTACAGCTCTCGAAGCCTCCCTCTGGCTGCAGCTGTGGCTCTCAGTGCCCTGACCCCAAGGCATCTCCCCCACTTTTCACTTTCTCCCTAAACGCAGCTGCTGTGGAGCCCCTGCCCCCAGCCCACAGTCGGGAGGGGAGGCAGCTTGTGTTGGTTGAGCCCTGTTCCTGTTCTTGTGGCCTTTGTGTGTGTGTGTGTGTTGAGGGTGTCGGTTAGAGACACCAGGTCTTTTTTTAAATAAACACCGAAATGAGACAGCTCAGGGAAGCCGCTCCCCTCAGAGCATGTGCTCTCACTCTGGTCACACCGCCCTTGGTCAGAGCATCTTCCGGAGTTCCTTCTTTAGAATTGCTTTAGAGCCAACTCAGTCCATGCTAAGGTCACTCTGTTCTTTTATTTTACTGTGGTCTTGGCTCAGAATACATTACCCACCTCCTTCCCCGGACTGAGCACCAACTATTTAACTCTTCCCAGAAACCGGCTCTCCCCTGGGGATGGACAGTACTGAGGGTACAGAGACGCTGACGTGCCATAGCTTGTCATCATTAGACGCTGTCACCACTGGCCCCTGATCGGTTCCTCATGGGCTGTGAGCACTTTCACATCCTGTTTCAGTTAATCGGTGTGGTGGTCTCATCTCTCAAGTGCTTATCCAGCCCAGTCTTTGTTCCAGGCCCTGCAGGTGCTGGAGATGTCAAGACGGGCAAGGTGCAGTGCTGGGGCCGGGAGCTCAGAGGGTCCACTGGGAACAGCCCTGGAGACAGTGGCTCCGGTTTCAGGGTGAGGGGCCCCGTGCGGCACTGAGGCGGGAGAGGGGCCGAGGCAGCTTTCGGGCAGGTCGCTCCCACGGGGAGCGGGTGCCTCGCCCACTAGCTGGCGACCAGGCCTCGGCCCCCAGAGTTCACGCTTCTGCCGCTGCAGCCAGCTTGCCACCTCCCTGGATGCTGGTTCCCAAGGTATTGTGAGCAGCACTGTCGTAGGGACGGATGTTTAACCTTTGGGGTGACTGATTTGAAGGGCACACTGTTGATTTGGTGTAAGCATGTATGTTCAGGGGTGTGTCCTCTGAAAAATAATTTTCACCGCTTTATGGTTCTTATTTTCCGGGTGGGAATGGCCTTGGCTCTGAGACCCCAGGGAGGGTGCACCTTCGTCCTCACTTTGGAATTAGATGGGAGTCCTGCTGTGTCACCTTCTTCCAGAAGCGTGGGGCTGTTTCAGACTGAGTGCAGGGGTGGGCGAGCCCTGCTTGGCTTTTCCCTGCCGCAAATGGCAGTGAGCCAGAATCTTCCCTCCCAGACTCCTGTCCCCTGCAGTGGGGGCGAGGCTGCAAAGCCCATGGAGCTGGGTCACCGGGTGTCCCCGGGAGGACCAGAAAGACTTGTGACTGCTTCTGTAAGGGCCCAGGAGGCCTGGGGTGCCGCTTGGTCCAGCTCTCCCATCATCTCCCTGCACAGTGCTTTCAAAGGGAAAAATACCCCTGTCTCCTCAGATTGACCTTCAGAAGATGCCCTTGGGGAAGCTGAGCAAAAGGCAGATCCAGGCTGCGTACTCCATCCTTAGTGAGGTCCAGCAGGTAAGCGAGGGACCGACCTCTCCTCCAGCTGCCCAGGGGGTCTCCTGGCTGCCCTGTCACGGCAGGGGGGCAGTGGAGAGCACACAGCAGTACATTTACTCAAGGTTACATGAAACAGGCATACTGATTCATGATGATTTAGATGTTTTCAGTTCAACAAGTATGACAAGTGCCTGCCACTTGCGAAAAGATGGTCCCAGTACTGATGATTTAGCGGTGTTTTCAGTTATCAGCTATGCAGTAAACTCCCTATACGCCTAATGAGGAATTTCGTTTTCCTGCCTCATAGAAATGTTCTGATTTTTATTTTGTGTGTCCTTAAGAGAAGCTGAGTTTATTTTGCAGTTACTAGGAAATCATCAAATAGAAAGTTAAATATTGTCTTTCTCTCATTTATGTTCATTCAACATCAATTTGCTGAGCATCTCCAACGTCCCCCAGTCCCCGGAGCCTGATTTAAGCCTCTGCCCTGAAGGGGCTGGAGGGCTCCACTTGTATTTGGGAGTGGCGTGTGAAAGAAGAAAAGCAAACAGGAAACTCAAGTGGGACCAGGGAGGTGGACTCCGGCTGGTGCTGGAGAGGAGGCCCTGAAATGTAGCCATTAAATCTGGTTACAGCCAGTCCTGAGCAGTGACCCCTTTCCTTGTTACCCACTGCCTGAGACCTGGAAGGCTTTCCTCAGCCCAGGCTCTTTCCTGTTCCAGAATGTTCAGGCGGAGGGGCTGGGGTGGTGTCCTTTGCCCATAGCACAGAGCAAACTGCAGCACAGGCAGAGGTTTAGGGTGTGGACAAGACCGTGTCACGGTGAGAAGCAGACTTGGAGCTTCGTGCCTGCAGGGTGCCGAGTCATTGCCCCCCTGCCATCCTGTAGGCCCCGAGGGTGTCTGCCAAGTTTGCAGTGACTAGTCCAGCTCCTCCATTTCTTTGTGCGTTTACTGAGCACCTTCTGCATAGAGCGCTAATTGGCATTGTAGCATAGGGAGGGGCTCGCCTTTCTGTGCCTGGCCCTGGCCCTCTGGGGGCACCAAGGACAAATTCCCCACCTTAAAGATGAAGGTCAGTGGCCAAAGGGGCCTGACTGAATTTGGTAGCAGTGGGGGTTTTTCTCCCTTTCAACATTTTATTATGAAATGTTTACAAACATACAAAAAGTTGAAAGCTACGAGCCCACCACCTAGATGCCGCAGGTGACGTTTTGCGGAGTGGTGGAGGTTTATGTGTCTGTGACTACACAGCTCTCTGTACAAGTGAAGTTGTGTACGAGAAGCCCCGTGTGTGCCAAGCCACACAGTTTGAGGATGAGATCCTGCCACCGCCCAGCTGAGTGGCACCCCAGGAAGGAGGTTTCCTGGCCCGCGTGCACCGCAGGCTGCCTCAGGACTCGGCTGCGGCACCCAGCGTCCAGAGGAGAAAGCCCGGCCAGGTGCTGGGGACTCAGTGCTGCTTCAGTCTGTTCCCTCTGTCCCCTCTCCTAAAGGTACTGTCCCAGGGCAGCAGCGACTCCCAGATCCTGGACCTCTCAAATCGCTTCTACACCCTGATCCCCCACGACTTCGGGATGAAGAAGCCTCCGCTCCTGAGCAACTCAGACAGCGTGCAGGTAGCACCGAGGTCCAGCAGGGAGCCCCGGGTCCCGGGCTTTGCAGGGCTGGGTGTCGCTCCCGTGCCACTGCCCCTCCATGTCACGATCCCTGGGGGCAGCGGCCAGTGCTGGAGGCCCACGACTGGGCCCTCGTTTTGAAGTGGGGTTTCTACCCCTATTAGGAGCCTGCCCAAGGGTAGAACGGTTGGTTTTTCCTGCCCTTCCTGGACCACATCAGTCTGGGGAAAAGGAGCCTTAAGAGAGAGGGAGCGTCTTCCTCCCTGCTTTCCCTCCCTGCTTCATAAGGGAGCCAGTGATCAGTCCCCACCTGTCAACCAGTGCGTGCAAGAGGAAAGACCGTTCTTACCATCACCGTGTGGCTTCTGCCTCTTCTCCCAGCCTCCTTAGCATTCCAGAAATCCTTAGGAGTGTTCATCTGCGAACAGATGGAGGGCTGTCCCTGAGCAGCTAGGAGGCACCTCGTCACTCTCTGTGTTGGACGTTACCTGGGTGAGTCTTTCTCCCTCACCTTGGTCCTTAGCTCAGGGTTTTTCTTGTGTTCCTCCAGGCCAAGGTGGAAATGCTCGACAACCTGCTGGACATCGAGGTGGCCTACAGTCTGCTCAGGGGTGGTTCTGATGACAGCAGCAAGGACCCCATCGATGTCAACTATGAGAAGCTCAGAACTGACATTATGGTAACAGGGCCTGCCCTTTCTGAAGCATCCAAACCCTTCATCCCAAGAGCAGTGGTCCCCAAACCTGAATGTGCGTCAGCATCTCCTGGAGAGCTTGTTAGGACAGATTGCTGGGGTCCGAAGATTGACCGTCCTAACAGGTTCCCAGGTGTTGCTGCTTGTGATACTCTGAGAACCTCAGAGCGTTTCACCGGTAAAGAAGCACCTTGTTTGTGAGGCAGACTTCCAGTTCGCGGCCTCAACTGAGTGTAAAGACCTGTTTTTGTGGGGCCTTAAAGTTTTGTTTTTCCCCTTCATCTAGAGAGGGTCTCTGTTTTTGGAGGTTGTTGAGGTGTGAACTCTGCAGGATCTGTTACTGGTATCCTACTTGAGACGTAGAGGTGCCTGACGGCAGCTGTAATAAAACTGTGGTGCCTGGGTTCATGTCCTCTGGAGTCGAAGTGGCTCTTCGACTGGTGCACATAGTCGTTGAACTTGGGTGTGCTGGAGGCTTGGGCAGCAATCACCCTGCCTAAGCCACCCGGAGGAGAAGTTTTTGCCTCAGCTCCGAGCTTGCCCTGGCCTTGAGCCCAGTCTCACATCTCTCTTCCTCAGCCCCCGTGTCCTTCCCTGCAGTGTTAGGAGGTTCAAGTGCACCAGGATCTGTTGAGCCTGGTGTCGTGTGTTTACGTCACTGAAAGAGTCTTTGCTCCGTGCTTAGGACAAAGTACAGGTCTGTGGGTGTATGCAGGGTAGGACACCAAACGGCCTGGTTCTTCGTGAAGGGGTTGTTATTCTCTCCATCTATGATTCTGAAGCCCTTTAATTAAGAGGCAACGAGGAAGACCAGAATTCCTGAATTCTCTTAACTTTGGATAAGAGTATGAAAATGTAAGAGAACACACGTCGTATTTCCCATAACACACCCATTTATTTAGGCAGAGATTCCGTTACTTGATGGTTATTTGGTGGGTGTTTGCTCTGAGCCGTGATGTGCACGGCCCTGAGGATCCAGAGATGGAGCATTCATCCCCATTGTCAAAACCCCTGTAGTCCGTGGGCTCCCTGCTGCTTTTCATTGCAAGTCTTGGCTGCAGGGTGTCTCCTGGCCCCGGTGTTTTAACTCTTGGTGAGCTGGAGTGTTACCTGAGAGCCAGCTCCTTGTTCTAGAGGCTCCCTCTTCCCAGACAGTGAGCCCCGTGTTTCTAGCTTTCCTGATATCCCAAAGCACAGGGTTTTAGGGCAGAAGGCACACTGGGCTCATCCAGATAGGTGATGAAGAAGCCGATGCCTGGGGAGGTGGGGGCACTGGCCTGGCACCTGCCCCGGAGCGAGCGTGATAGGGCTCGGAACACAGGCTGGCTCTGTCCCGCCCGGGCTCCACGTGGGCCGTTTATTACCTGTGCATCAGCTGAGCCTGTGATTGTTCTTCCTGCCTCTGTGCGGCTCTCTTGGGGTCTCCCTTGCTCTAATTTCCAGGCGCCTTCCTTCTAGGTGGTGGACAAAGATTCTGAAGAGGCTGAGATCATTAGGAAGTATGTTAAGAACACTCACGCGACCACACACAACGCATATGACTTGGAAGTCGTGGATGTAAGGCTCTCTCCTCCCTCTGCCCCCTTTGTGTCCTGCCAGCTCTTCCCTGCTCATTCCTCCGACCTGGGCCTGGGTAGAAAGGAGCAGCTAACTTTGCTTTAAATCACCAGAGGAAGTGACTCGGTTGTTTGTGGAACACACAAGTTCATAGTCCTATGGTTTGGGGTTGGCTTTTTATTCTGTTTTTTTAAAAGACATTTCCTACCCCGAAACCTAGTTTTGCAATCAGAACTGTTATCAGAGATCCAAAATAAAGTGCCTCAAGTGTGCACCTACACGTAGCATTAATTTTAATAGCTAGTCTCTGCTAAATGGGACCTTGAGTAGCAGCGTTGCTCCGTCCCAGCCTGATTGAAACACCTTGCATACTGCAGAAGGCCTTAAAGTGTTCCAGCTCTGGGGACAGACAGCTGGTCGGTTCTCCTGTGTCTAGTCAGATCTCCAGTTAACCAGAGTGACAAGTGGTTCCTCCTGCCTCTCTCCTTTATTCAATGCTCCGACCAGATCTTTAAGATAGAGCGTGAAGGAGAGAGCCAGCGTTACAAGCCGTTCAAGCAGCTGCATAACCGAAGGTTGCTGTGGCACGGGTCCAGGACCACCAACTTCGCCGGGATCCTGTCCCAGGGCCTCCGGATAGCCCCACCTGAAGCACCTGTGGTACGTGCCTGGCCCGGGAACTGTGGGGGGGGGGGGGCAGTGCCTGTTTCTGCTGCTGTCTCCACCAGAGCTTTGTGGGTACTTGCGTGAGAAGTGCACATGCCCCGGTGAATAAGGGGCCTTGTTTAAAGATGTAGGTGTAGCCATGGTTGATAAGGTGAATGTTGCCAGATGTCCCTCTCCTGACCCTCACTATTGAGAGCGTAGCTGCACACATATCAAGCAGAGTTTCTGGAACAAAGGAAGTGAGTGTCCAGGCCCTGCTTTGAATGCTAATTGGGTGTGTTGACTGACAGAGAGCAGACTTTGGCCGCAGGCCAGGCTGAGTTCAGACCTGCCTCTCCCACCTCCCAGCGGGGGACCTCCTTGAGCTTCAGCACATGCCTCGGTGGAATGTGCCGATAAATGAGTAGAGCCTGACCCAGACCTGAGCGATTGCTGTGTCACCTGCTGGGTTATAGACGTGACCCACCAGGCAGGGACTTAGGAATAGTCTTCCAAGCCCCTCGTCTTCCAAGCCCCTCGTTTTGTACTTGTAAAAAGAGGGGAGCAAAGAGGCTTAATGACCAGACTCATGAGTGCTGCGTGGTAGCAAACACCCTAATCTCTCTGAACCTCGTTTTCACTTACCAAAAGGAATAAATATAATAGCCATGTTTACTGGGTGTTCACACATGCCAGGCCCTGGTCTAAGAAGCTGTTATTAACTCATTTAATTTTCACAGCAGCCCCCTGGGGTGCTTTCCCCCAGTTCGGAGAAGGAAGTGGGGTCCAGAGAGATTAGGTAACTTCTCCCAGCCCCTGGGTACCCGGCAGAGCTGGGATCTGAACAGCCTGCTCCGGAGCATGGGCCTCTACCGCCTGCCGGGGGCGCTGTGGGAAGTGGGGACACGCAGTCAGTAGTAGGTGGTGCTGCTAACTTGCCGTGAGAAGGTCTTCAGCTGTCCCTTTTCCATCCCTCCAGACGGGCTACATGTTTGGTAAGGGGATCTATTTCGCCGACATGGTCTCTAAGAGTGCCAACTACTGCCACACATCCCAGGGAGACCCAATAGGCTTAATCCTGTTGGGAGAAGTTGCCCTTGGAAACATGTGAGTAACCCTGGCTTTGGGGCTGGTGGCAGTTGATGGGGGTGGGTGGGGTGAGCTGTAGGAAGGAGAGCTTCCCTTGGCTGGGGGTTGATCCTGAGAATTCCCCACCGTGATTAAGAGGACCCACCAGTTAGGCAGTGGGTATCAGACGCCAGCGCATGTTAAGCAAACAAGATACAGGAACGCCTTACGAGACCAAGGACAGGAATACAGCCAGGCCTCGGGAACTGGCAGTGTCCATTCTTTCTGTGGGCTGCGAAACAGAGAGGTTGACTTGCACAAAGGATGGTCACCTCATGGCCCCTGTCCCCCTGCTGATGTGTACATTTTCTGTCTGAGACCAACTCAGATTGAACTGGAATCTCAATCCCAGTTCCAGATTCCCTGCAGAGGAAGTCTGATTGGCCCAGCTTGGATTGATTGTCCACCTTGGTCCTATCAACCGTAACCCAAAGAGAGCAGGGTTATGTAACAGACCAGGAGGGGTCCCAGGTTCGTGAGCTGGACAGAAACCTCCAGAATGCCCAGCCACCCCACAGCTCTAAACGGGCCCTTTCCTGAAAGCGGCCCCGTGGCAGTGATCATGGGCATAAACTGTTCGAAAGGGGCTGCGCCGTCAGTTTCTAGAACCAGAGAAGGAGGGAGTTCCTAGCATGGAAGGTGGACTGGGTTCTCTGAGTGTTTATCTCAGCAGCTCCCGTGGCCTTGCTCTGCTAGTCATACTGTTGGTTTGAGAGCCCAGTGACCTTGGAGGCCCTTCTGAACCTGTCTTCTCTTAAATAGGTATGAACTGAAGCATGCTTCGCATATCAGCAAGTTACCCAAGGGCAAGCACAGTGTCAAAGGTAATGTGTTTCAGAAACTTGCTGCTGCAGCCCCAGGCACCCTGGATGGCGCAGGGAGGGGGCTTTCTTTCCCCCAAAGCCGCAGTTCCTATGGCTAGCTATTACAGGTTCATTTTAAAAAAAAAAAAAAAAAAAAAAAAGATTCTCTATGCCTGCCACTAGTATCGCAAATGCCATAGGAGAGTCCTGATTGGAGCTCCAGTAACCAGGCGCACCGGCTCTGGGTCTTAACCTGACTCTTAGCTTCAGCATTGAGGGACCTCTGGTGGCACCTGGAGCTTCTTGAATTGATGCAGTTTGTAGCCCGTGATGATTAGGACCTCCTACTGACTAGTTGAAGCGAGGGCTTTGGAATTCTGCTCAACAGAAAGAGGGCCAGGGCCACTACTATGCTTATGAAAATCATTTAAGGCTGATACCCTGGAACTTGATAATATACCTACAGCTTTATGTCTGGAAGAAGGATGCAGTATGGGATGGGATTTGTGTGTCTTTTAAATGAACACATAGATCTCATCTCTCTGGAGCATTTTCAACACCTGTTGCCACAAATCATATCACTTCTGCCTTCTGTTTTGCAGGTTTAGGCAAAACTACCCCTGACCCTTCAGCTAGTATTACTATGGATGGTGTAGAGGTTCCTCTTGGGACCGGGATTTCATCTGGTGTTAACGACACCTGTCTACTGTATAACGAGTATCCTTTTACGAGTGTGCTGTGTGAGCCCAAAGGAATGTTCTGGGGCTGTGGAGTCACTGATACGCAGCCAGTTAACCTGGGGTGGGCTGGCTAGAGACTATCCTGTTGTGTGTCGTTCCCCGCAGTGGTCTCCCTGGTCGGGGTGAGAGACCTGAACGCCCCCCGCCCTTCCCCCACCCCCCCCCACCCCCCGCAGTGAGGGTTTGCAGGGTGTGGCCAGCAGGCTGGCTTAGCCGCAGCAAGTGCACTCCGCGTGGAACCGTTTGTACCTTGACATGCTTCCCCTCCAGGTACATTGTCTATGATATTGCTCAGGTCAGTCTGAAGTATCTGCTGAAGCTGAAGTTCAACTTCAAGACCTCCCTGTGGTGAGCTGTGAGGCGTGGCAGCCCAGTGACTGCGGTGTGAATTCGCCCGCCTGACGTGCTTTGTACCGACTGACCAGGCAGAAACTTCAGCTGAGTTGCCGAGGGATAGCACCTTCACTAAACCTCCTTAGAAGGGATTTTATATGAACGCTAGGTCACATGTTAAATGATTCTCCCAACTTTTCAAATCCCTTGTTTGTGTTGCTGGGGCGGGGCGGGGGTGGGGCCGGGGGTTGCTTTGGGTTTTTCTCCTTCCAGCCATAACCCTGGTAGGTACACCTAACAATAGAGGAAAAGTTGGGGAGGGTATTTCTGTGTGTCTAGACTAGTCCAATGAAAGAACCTTGCAAGCCACGTTAGAACGTCTGCCTCACTGGTTTCCCCAGGGAAGGAAAAAATTATCTTCCGCCCTTATTTCTAAGTGTTCATCTTTAGTTTTGGAAAAATGTTAAGCATTTATTTTGAGGTTAAAATAAAAACTAATTTCATACTATTTAAATTTCCTTTTTTATTTTGCATTTGTTGTCATCCTTTTAGCTTTTTGTTGGTGGTGTTTGGTGAGGAGTGTGGGGAGACCAAAGGGAGGAACATGAACAATTTCTCATACTTAGAAACGAAAAGTGCTTTCCTTTTCTAGAGACACTGGAATGTGGCAGCTCGCAGAATATGTAGTGTAGTAATTTTAAGTTGCATTGGAAATTCTCAACTTTCCTCTCAACAATTTTGTCTTCTAACTTAGAACTATATCACCAGAATACCAAAGGGCTAATAGTGATTCTGAATTAAAATTGAAATGGCTTCTGTACTTGTGTGTTGTGTGTCTGGTCTCATTCTGAGTGCAGATCTTTTCATCTTCACAGTGCAAGGTCCACAAAGACTGTAGGGGGATTGTTTGTACCCGTATCCATGAAACCACAGAATGTGCCAGGCAACAAACGGCAGTGCCCAGTAGGAGTGCCGTGTCTGAGTGACAGAAAACCAAACACAGGAGGGCATTCTTCTTTTTCTTCCGTCTGTCAGATACTTAGTGGTGGTGAGACACGTGTCAGCATGTCGTTCTAGTCTATGGAGTACCATTTTACATATACTATATCGCCTCATACTACCACTGTATATTTGAGTGCGGTGCTTATCAAATATTTACATTTAAGTTCCCTGAGAGCCAGGATGATATCTGATGACACTTTTGACCTTTTACAGAGGAGGACAGGAAGTGTGGGCTAGAAGGTAGAGTCACAGGCAAGAGAAGGCAGCAGAGTGAGCTGTTGTCTCAGACCCAAAGTTGCACCGGAATCTTTGGTCAGGGAAACAAAGGACAGACATCATTCCAGACAGAAAAGAAGAAAAACATCTTCTCTGGGCTGAGCTACATTTTAGTGATTACGGTGGTAGGTGCAGTTTATGAGCTGTGGCTGTGTCCCGTCATAGGCACGTTCATGACTTTCTGCAGTCAGCAAACTTTGAGGGCCACACAAACCCAAGTTAGGGTGTCGGATTTCAGATACGGGCAAATCAACTTGATAACAGAGTCTTTGTGTTTTTTTCAGTGTCTTTAAATTTTGATGAAAATCCTTAGCACCATTGACCTGAGGGCCCCTGATCAGCCAGCCATTCAGTAATTCTCTCGGGCTCCACAGATCCTGAATATTCTGTATTCTTTGCCTTTTTTATCAGCACAGAGAAAGGCAATCACCCCCACCTGATTAGACAGTATTTTTAGATTGGAGTGATTGCTTAATAGGTTCTCTGTAATCAAAACTGATCTCTTTCTTAAAGAGAGATTCACATCTCTGATTCCGCATTTTTCTTGTAAAAGAGGGAACCTGCCATGTTAGGATTCAGTATTCATATTTTGGTTTTCTTTCTTCACTTTATAAAAATTCCAGGTAGCAGCGAAAATGTGCGCACTTAGTTTAAAATTTAAATCCTACAGAAGCACAGGGTGCTCGGGGAGACGTGGTACTGCCCTCGGCCTCTCCTGGGAGCTGCCAGCCCTCCTGCCTTTGCCTGGAAATGCCCTTGCGTGACAGCCGCGTCTGCCCGAGGCAGCACTTGGCTCCCGTTTCAGTCCACACCGTTCCACGCAGTGTAGTCCACGCCCGAGGTTGAAACTTTCTGAGCAGAAGCACCCCCCCATTGATCTGATGTGTTAACCAATGGGTTTGGCGTTGGCTCTTCTCTCTTGCCGCTGTCTCGTGGAGAACAGCTCCTCCGACAGCCCAGAGGACTCCTGTGAAGCTGCTGTACTGACTGACATGACTGGAACTTCACGCTGGGGTGGACCCCGAAGCACTGTGCTTTTAGGGAGTCCCCTGAGTGAAGCCCGTGGCGTGTGCAGAGTGTGTGCTCCGTGTGTGTAGTGTTCACGCTGAAAGCTCTTCCACCTCGTGTGAGGTGCTGCAGACACCGTGTCTTCTCTCCACGGAGATCTGAATATCAGGAGCGGTTATCTCCAACCTGTGCGGCTCCTTGTCACCCGGCTACTTCAAGGAGTTCACATTTCCAAAGGGACCTCACTTCCTTCCCCTTCAATTCTGTGTTTCAACTCCCCAAAGATCGGGAGCTTTTTTGTTTTTTGCGGTACACAGGCCTGTCACTGTTGTGGCCTCTCCGGTTGCGGAGCACAGGCTCCGGACGCACAGGCTCAGCGGCCATGGCTCACGGGCCCAGCTGCTCCGTGGCATGTGGGATCTTCCCGGACCGGGGCACGAACCCGCGTCCCCTGCATTGGCAGGCGGACTCTCAACCACTGCGCCACCAGGGGAGCCCGGGAGTTGTTTTTTTAAGGAATAGTGTTTCTACCACTTCAAACAAGGCCTTTTATATTGTGACTTACTGGGGGTTAATAGCCAGTTTTGAACCTCTGCCTGGAAGATGGGACAGCAGCCTCAGTTTGCCCATTTCTCTGGCTTAAGAGAGCAGAGCCAAGCCAGGATCTAGGTTATAAGCAGGTAGATTTGGGGAGACTTGTTTTGAAAAGTAAAAAGCAAATAGGGCCTGCAAACTTTTTCCTCAGGTAAGAGGTTGCCGACTGGTGGACGGTGCTGATGATGGGGACACCCGGACGTTAGCCCCGCTCCACCCCCGTGCTGTCTGCGCAGCCTTGCTTCTGGGCGAGGGGCTCATCTCAGCACAGGTGGCGTGTGCAGCGGTGGGCTCGTGCCCGTGAGTCCACGGGTTTTGCCACAGTCGCCATCCCTCGGAAGTGGCCTGACTGAAGGCGGAATGGCTTCTGACGGTTCAGCTGTGAGGCAGCACCCTGAGGGGATGGGGCTCGAGCTTCTAGGCCCCAGAATAGGCTTTTTTTCTTCTTTATAACTTTTATTGGGGTAGAGTTGATCTACAAAGCTCTATTAGTTTCACGTGTACAGCTCAGTGACTCTGTTATACATATATCCACTCTTTTTAGATTCTTTTCCCATATAGGCCATTACAGAATATTGAGTAGAGTTCCCTGCGCTATACAGTAGGTCCTTAGTTACCTATTTTCTATATAGTAGTGTGTATGTGTCAATCCCAATCCCAGTATATGCTTAAGATCAGAGACCAGTCTATGGTCTGGGAAGCAAGGGGTAGAGTGGGAGTAGCTCCTGGTTCTTGGCACATAAGACTTCCCCTGGAGCTCTGCTGGTTTGGAAGTCCAAGGTGCTGAGGGAGACATGCTTCCCTAGGGGCCACAACAGTGGTTCCAATGAATTGGAAGATAAGGCTGCTACCTGGCTGTTTGGGGCTCCTGAAAGGCCACCGTCCCCACAAGCAGAGAAAGGGGTTCCTCTACTGGCTGGAGTGACTGATTATCAAGTGGGAAATTGGGGTGCTGGACCGCAGAGTCAGGAGGACGGTGTCTGCAGCCCAGTCGCTTCTCAGCATCACCGTGTCCACAGGGGGCGGTCAGTGGAAGTCAGCAGCTCATGACAGTGGCGGGACTTTTGAGGACTCAGACCCGCAGGAACGAAGGTTTGGGCACTTCACCAGGTCAAAAACTGATCAGCTACAGTTCTGGCTGAGGGCAGAAGAAATAGGCAATGGACAGTTGAAGAAGGAAGCTACAGGTAACAACTGTGGCTTTATGGCCAAGTATAGAAATGGTTGAAGCAACCAGATAGGGGGCTGGAGACAACTGGCCTAACTGACCTGAGTCTAGGATTTGAGATGTTGGGTTAGAATGGCTATAAATATAAAACTGAACTCTTGTTTATGAAGTAGCTATAAATGTCAGTATAGGTTACATTTGTACCCCCAAGCTCCCCACCCCGTACGTAGTTCAGTGGATCCTGAACTCTGAGGGTTACTGTTGCCCCCTCTAGAGAACCGATGATGGCCTCAGCTTGGGGGAAGAGCCCAAAGGAGAGAGCCCCTGTATTCCCAGGGTCTTCTCAGCCCTTTCAGCCAGGGCTCTTTCTCTTCACCGCAGAAAGATGAATCAAGCCATTCTGAATCCCTGAAATCTTTTGGTACCTACCTCTGAGTTGCTCTAAGAATGTGTGCTAATTCCTGTAAAGTACTTAGCGTGGTTCCTGCCCTTGATATGCCCTCAGTAAATCTTGGCCATTATTGCTGAAATTCTAGAGAATGTCGTTGCTGGGGTAGGAGTCAAAACAGGAAGCTCCCTGGTGGCGCAGTGGTTGAGAGTCCGCCTGCAGATGCAGGGGACACGGGTTCGTGCCCCGGTCCGGGAAGATCCCACATGCTGCAGAGAGGCTGGGCCCGTGAGCCATGGCCGCTGAGCCTGCGTGTCCGGAGCCTGTGCTCCGCAACGGGAGAGGCCACAACAGTGAGAGGCCTGCGTACCACAAAAAAAAAAAAACAAAACAGGAAGCTCCAGGTAAAAAATGAGAAACTAGGGACTAGGACAAAGAAAACAAATCCTGTGCTCATTGGGAGCCGTTGGACAGTCAGGAGGAAGAGCCCAAGACTATAAATGTGACCTTATGCCCACATTTTCAATCTCCTGTGAAACCTCGCAGTGACACTGGCCTCCCCTCAGTGTGACTTCATCTTCCCGTCCCTCCCCGTCACCCACCTTAACTGTAAAGGGACAGACTCTCCAACAGTGTTCCCCCCAGGCCCAGCCCCACTTCCAGCCAGGCCTGCTGGGGCTCAGAATAGCCCAGCTGCTGTCTCAGCAGATGGCCAGGCTAATTTTAGGCATGTGGTGCTCACCCAGAGACCAGGCTAGGCTTTTTAGATTTGAATAAGCTAGTGTGCAACTCTGGTTTGGAGCCAATAACAGAGCTTTGAGTTGTTGTGATCTGTGTGTCTGCCTAGCGCTTTACAGGCATTCCAGAAATGTAATTTCTAAAGGATTTTGTTTCTCTGAACCAACAAGACCCCAAACTGTAGAGCCAGCAGGCAGTCAGGCCTGCGAGGTGCTGGGGACAAGCCAGGAGGACGGTGAGAAGCAGGTGATGACACCAGCTCCTGCCCTGGGCACACTTAACCCCTGGTTGCTCTCTTGGTCAAAATGAAAGGAGAAAGCCTTAGCTTCCTGGTTCATCTCTGGAACCACTTCTGGTTGATGGGCTGCATTTTGATGCCGTGGAAGGACTGTGATCAGGAAGAAATTAACCACAGATGCAAACAAGAACCGACTTTGGCCATTTCACATACAGTCCCTTAAGACAAGGTAGCATGAAGTAGCAGACGTGGAAACAGTGT
The DNA here is from genome assembly GCF_949987515.2 of Delphinus delphis. Taxonomy (NCBI): domain Eukaryota; kingdom Metazoa; phylum Chordata; class Mammalia; order Artiodactyla; family Delphinidae; genus Delphinus; species Delphinus delphis. Next base: position 161,344,912 of record NC_082683.1, read on the forward strand.
CAGAGAGGTGAGACTGTCCCAAGTTCCCAACAAAGGTTGGAATCGAGCAGGTTGAGAACCTGTATTTTCCGGCAGGATGTTTCTTATGCAGCATCCCCCATGTACGAAGACTGCCTTGCATACAAATTCCCTCAGAAAATTAAGAGACAGCCCAGTGTGGCTTGGAGATCTGTGATCCGGCCTGCCTTTGCCTCTCTGTGGGCTGATGCTTCGTCATCAGCCCACAGAGAGGAAGTTGAGGACCTGAGAAGACATCGCTAGAATGATGAGACCAGACTCTAGTTCATGGCTTCCTAAGCTGGGTCTGTGAATTCTTAGAAGTTGCTGGATGGTCATCAGGGACTCCACTGTGTCAACGGCTGCTTTCAGCGACAAGACAAGGAAAGCCCAAGTAACAGCTGCTCCAACTATAAGGACATATGTAATCTCTGTCAAGAAGTGGTCGGTGACAGGACTGGGTAATTCAGCTCTGTATTGCTCTTGGCTTTCCCTTCATGGTTGCAGGATGGCAGCTGGACTCCTAACATCAACATCCAAAGGAGAGGGTTGCCCCCTCATCCTTCTCTTTTTGCCAGAAAGACAGACTTTTCTCCATTGCTCCTAGTAGACCAGTCTCATTGGCAAGGGTTGGGACACAGCTATAAGGGAGGTTAGATACGGAATATCTGGTATTTTCAGCCTGTTTAGAGGGAAGTGGGCTCTACCAGCAAGGACCAAGGGGGTCAAGAATGGTGGCCGAGTGCATGTCAGTCCCTGGGAAGTATATGGGAAGGGAGCTGAGGCCCAGGCACACTTTTTTCTGGGCGGTGGGTCCATAGAACCCACCAGATCCTCAGCAGTCTGTGAATGCAAGGCTTTTCCAAAACTGCAGCTGTGGAGAGTCACTAAGGCTCACTCAGCTGCCCTAACATTCTGTGATTTTCGTGAAGAAAGATGCAGACCATCACGATAGAAATAGTTGCCCAGAATAGTTTAAATGGCAGTACTTAGTGTCCATCTCACAAAGTCAGGCTTCGGTGACACTGTGGAGGTCACGGTTAGAAACCCCTGGGGACCACCAAGTTTTTCTTTTCCTCCTTAGCTTTATTTTTTTTTTGCTGTGAACCCCAGTACCCTTGCCCAGAGGATGGTCCTGCCCTGCTTGTCTGGAGCTGAAATCCTTCATCTGAGCGGGTACTGGATTTCAATTGTACTAATGGTGATTCCATTCCTTCTTGGGGTGGGGCAGCCACTGGAAACAGCTCCAACTGGCTGTGACAATCTGAGGAGATCTCCCAGGGCAGGGTTAGTGACTCCCTAGGGACAAGGGCCTGTGGGTCACAGGCACCAAGAGCTGCATTGAACCTGGTGAACTGCAGCCTGGTCTCCTTGGTTAACCCCCAAATTATCCCCAGTGCAGGGACCTTCTCCTGGCAGGCCCTGGCTTGTGGCAACTACTGCAAAAACACACCTAACGCCCCTGTCAAACAAAACACACCTTATCTACGTTACGCTGAACAAGCACAGCTTGTGATCAGAACCATTTCTTTTTCTCCCACTGCCCTTTTAAAATTGTTCAGTGAAGGAAGCTTTCTGCTGCCACCAGAAGAAAATTCTGCAGGCAGGCCCTCTGACGCTTCCCTCTATGAAGACAGATGGTCTTTGACACCCCACGGTGACTCCAAGATTCAAACCGTTTCAACTCAGCAATTGGAATGCCGAGTCCAAGATAACTATCAAATCTCCGGACTCGGTTTAGCGTTACCATTTCTCCCTTCCTTGGCTCCGTTGGGCCTACTTCAGGCTGGAGGCCTGTGGCGGGAAAGGGACACAGTTGTTCTCTTATTTGTCGGCCTCTCCTCTTCCTGTCTGAGTTTCTGGCCAGTTTCAGCACCCCGGGGAGGTGACGGGGAGCAAAGGCTGAGGGCTGGGAAAGGTCTCCCCTACGCTGGTACCTGCTTAACCTGGCTCTGGCAGGTATGTGACCCTGGCTCTTTCTTAGGGTGCGTTCTTTGTCTTTGCAGGGGGTCCCCGGGTGCGTGTCTATTGTGGTCACCTGGGCGGGCTTAGCAATCAGACGCTCACCTCCAGCTTCCTGTTGCCAGGCTCCTCCCCGCACACAGGCAGCCCCACTGGACAGGCCCCCGGAGAGGACCCCCAGCTGCACTCCCCCTGGTCCCCCACCATCCCCTGCCCTGACCGTCTCTAGGAGCTTGGCCAATCCCACTGCAGTGGCACTCCCCAACCTCTCCTGCAAAGCCCTCAATCTGTCCTATCTTTACCTAGTGGGAGACGGACCCCAGTCCATCAAGCCCGCAGCAGAGGGATTCCAGATAAACCTTCCGAGGAGACAAGCCCCCCACTTCCCCTTCCTGGGGAGGTGGATGGGCTCTCAGCACAGCTTTCTTCTAAGATGGACTTCCCCTTCCACACGCTGATTTCCTTTATATCTCCGACCTGCCTGAAGGTTCTAAGAATCATAAAAGTCTTCTCAGACTGTTCCTTTGCACACTGTATTTTGGAATCTCCACCTGAACTTTAATCCTAACATCCTCTTGCACACTTTAATTTTATCCTCATACCAACCCTGTGAGGTAGATATTATCCATGGTCTACAGATGGGAAACAGGCAGAGTGAGGCTAAGTGACTTGTCCAAGGTCATACAGCTAGTAGATGACTATTCTACACATGCCTTTCATTGCCTGACCCCTACACAAATCCTGCTGAATGGGTGGACCAAGTGACAACCCCCTTCACCTAACCCAAGGCCAGCAACTGATGACCAATGTGTTGAGTAATTTGTACAAAGGAAAAAATGATTGCTCCTCCACGGAATCCTTTTCAGGTGATGGAAATGTTATGTATCTTGACTGCGGTGTCAAAGTCACTGAGTTGCACACTTTAAACAGATGTATCTTATTGTTACTAAGTTACACTTCAGTGAAGTTGACTTTGGAATAGTAGTCGATTAAATAATAATAATAACCTCTTGCCCCTCGGTGGTGAAAACTAGAGCTGAGATGTCATTATGCAGACATGGATCTGGGAACGATCTTGGACTCTGCATGAAGAGCTAGTAAGTCATGAAAGGGAAGGGAGGTGCCCAGCAGAGTTCCAGAGGAGTCACAGGGCCCACACCTAAAAGGGAAGAGAAGACCTCAGCTTCTGACTTTCTACTTCCCACTTCCTGTTTCCCACAGATCCAGATCCCCTCTGTTTCCTTCCTTTGGACTCCCAAGGCCTCTGTAACTTTATCGTAAGCCTTCCTCTTTTCTTGAGCCAGACAGGTGGATGACTGTTCCCCACTCCAGCATGTGCAGCAAGAGGACCCAGGTGCGGGCTCTTGGGCCCGAATTCCCTGCCTGTGTTCCCAACTGTCATGTTTCTGCTGGGCTGGCCCTCTCCTTCTGGGGCTTGCGTACTCATCCAGGTACCCTGTTATCTGACAAGCTCACCCTCACAACCCTACAGAGTGCCACCAGGGCCTCTCTGGGAAGAGGGCCAATGAACAGTGAAATGTATGATGACTGTTTGAGGCCAGACACAGTCTGCTCCCTGCTGGTGTGGCTCCTGCTTGGAGAAATGAGACAGAGAGAAGCCATACAGACTAATGAAGCAGGTTAGTCAAAGGGGGCATCTGAGCCTGCTCTCTGCATGAGGGGACAAGAGGGATGGAGCCACTGATGCCTGAGATGAAGCAAGCCCTGGATTTGCCCAAACGTAGGAGGTTACTGTGACTGTTCTGAACCCTCGTAGCTTGAAGGGCAGGGGGACTGGCGTGGTGAGCCCACAGCCAGTGGGAGGAGAGCACGCTCTCCAGCCACACTGCCTGGGCTTGAAGTGACCTCGGACAGGTTACTAAACCTCTCTGGGCTATTCCTCCTCTGTAGGTTGGGATCACAGTACCTACTCATGGACTTGTTCTCAGGGCTTGGGGTAATTTTTATCTCTTTAGTTTCCATGAGTTAGAGGTGTGGCATACTTACATCAGTGCCTGATATAGTTGTGACTTGTGTAGCCACAGCAGCAGGGACCACAAGGCTTCGGAAAGTTCCCTGAGAGTCAACACTGAGCACTTCCCATCCCCCCAGCCCCCAGCACTCCCTCCTCTCAGCCACCTCTGTCAATTTTAAACATTTCAACTTGCTTAAAGACATTTCACTTTAAAACAAACTTGCCTTTAAACATTTCACTTGCTTATCACACTATCTACATATATTCATCTCATTAAAATTGAAATTAGATTTAAAATTTAATTCACAAATTAAATTTTTAAAAGCTATATTCTACAACATGATGCAATTCTTTTTTTTTTTTTTAAGAAGTTGAATATTTTATTATTAAACTGTTTCTTATTTTCCTGCAAGGCTGTTGCTTCACTGTATAAAAATAGCACCAGCAAACACAGTATATTGCAAAATTAAGATAGTAATGTTCTTCACTGGACACTATACAACTAACAAACTTTTCTCCACTGTCATTTATTTCTATGGCAAGTTCATTGAGTATTTTGACCCAAATCCAGGGATGGCTGTAAGCAAGTTACAATATTATGTAAGGTTAAGATAACAATGTTATCCTTGAATTACATAATTTTTATAACTAGTTTTTACCACAGATAATTTCAGGAATTCTGAGTATTATAACTGGAGACTAGCCTAAAAATCACAGGCTGTTGTGAAAAAGATGCATAGTGTTTATGTGAAATCATTAGGAAGTTAAGGGGTATTTTCTTCAGGCAACATTGTTGAAAGTAGTTTCTTTTGCTAAAAGTTTTCACATTTTCCCACAATAAGCCTTTATAATCAGGTAATAAAAACAATAAATCTTTTTAATATAGTTAGGAAGTCAACCTTCCTGTCACACTCTCATTATCCCTGCTCTTTACCACAGATAAGCACTGGTCCTGGGTTCCCTATGTCTTTTCTACGTTTTCCCCTTGACAGACCCTGGGTGCCCTCAGCCCGAGACAGCAGGCACTGTGGCTGCACTGTGGCTAAGGTGTGTGGGCACCTGTGGGTGGCCTTCTGGTGCCTCCCCTCCAAGGCCAGCTCCTCAGGCACCTTAGCCAGGGCTGTTCACCTCCAAGATGCTCAGGCCTTCACTCCCAGAGCACAGGCCTACAGGACTGCGGCAGGCCTTTTTTGGTAAGAAAACGTTTTCCAGGCCTCACCCCCTGGGTGGGTTATAACTGCCTACTGGGGAGAGACAAAGGGGCACTCCTTTTTCTGCACTTTCCTGACTGGGAAGTTGCGTTTTACAGAGGAAATGGTCCACGTGGTCAAAGGTGGACTCCAAGGGGAGGGGATTGGTGAGGTCTGCTGGCTGATTAAGGATAAGGGAGAGGACTTCCCTGGTGGCGCAGTGGTTAAGAATCCGCCTGCCAATGCAGGGGACACTGGTTCGAGCCCTGGTCCGGGAAGATCCCATGTGCCGCGGAGCAACTAAGCCCGTGTGCCACAACTATTGAGCCTGCGCTCTAGAGCCCGTTAGCCACAGCTACTGAGCCCATGTGCCACAACTACTGAGCCCGTGTGCCACAACTACTGAAGCCCACGCATCTAGAGCCCATGATCCGCAACAAGAGAAGCCACCGCAATGAGAAGTCCACGCACCGCAATGAAGAGTAGCCCCAGCTCGCCGCAACTAGAGAAAACCCGCGCGCAGCAATGAAGACCCAACACAGCCAAAAATAAATAAATAAATTAAAAAAAAAAAAAAGATAAGGGAGAGAGGAACTGTGGAGCGGAGGTAAGCCCTTGGTAAGGTTCTGGAACCTCGGGAACTTCCCCACATCGGCCCTGACTGTTAGCAGTTGCCTGCTCCCATAATGATTAGCAGGAAAACTCTTGAAATGGAAACGGGTGTGCATGCTTGCCTTTGATAGCAGCAAGAAAGAGGGAAGCAGGGAGGTCTGGATGGCCCTCCTCAGCCCTCTAAGGGGTAGAAGGGGGCAGCCGGGTCAAGGCCTCCTGCAGAGGGGGGAAGACTTCCAGGTGGGGGGCAGATGGTCCTGACCCAGAGGACTCTGGGCCTGCGCAGCGGCAAGTCCAGAGTGGAGTCCCCAGAAAAATTCCCCTTCACATTATAAATCCCACGTCCTAAGTGAAGCTCAGGAAGGCTGGTTTAAAACCCAGACAGTAACTTGTTGAATTTTTAGAGGTCAAAGATACTTCTTCCTAGTACGTCATCTTTTAAGTTTGTCTATGTTGCCTTCATTGTTTACTCATTCATTTAACTAACACGATATAGTATGTTTTATTTGCCTGGTTCTATTCTAAGTGCTTCAAAGAAAAAATCAACACGTTGAAACAACAATATTTCATTTAAAAATAGAGGAAAAGAATTAATTTTTAAAAATCTCGCTCCATATTTTTTTTGTAATTTTTAAGAGAAAAAACTAAACATTTCTTTCTGATTGGATTTTATACAAAATTCAAGACCACAGGTACTTTCAACTAGGTTGACAGTGGCTCTTTGTAGTTGTCATTTCTTTACAGCATGCATGGAACACTGCCAACTTATCTATCAATCATCCTACAGATTTCAGGAAGTATACGAAACAATGGGGACCGCCCCCTTTACCATGCTGTGTGTCCGGTTAACCTGCCGGGCCCTGCAGGGCTTGGTGATGAATTGTGCCCGCAATTCAGTTGGGGAGCAGCGGGTGCCCCCGTGGTGAGGACACACAGAGGCTTAACTTCCCGTGTACAAGAGATCAACAGGTGGTATCTGGTGCCCAAGGAGTGGGCTCCTTGTCCATTTTCCATGGTGCCTTCATGCCACAAACGCTGTCCACTTCCATCCCAAGAGGGCCTGTGAAGGTGTTAGGGGAAACACTGACTGAAACTGCTCGCCCAGGCCAGGCAAAGACAGCAACAATTTGCATGAGTTATTTTACAACACGAGGTCCTGGTTAGGAACACGGAACTAACAAGCCACCGCCAACCAGAAAACTACGGGAAAGGTCAAAAGGAGAGAGGAGACACCTGTCCACATGTCTTACCAGCCTCCCAGAATCCTCCTCACTGGAATCCATCTTGGCTGAGCCGTTGTGCACACCACCAGAAAGGACCCTGAGTCAGAGAGATTGGCCAGAGACAACCCGAAACTAATCCCATCACCATGAAACCCAAGGCTGCGAGCCACGTGGCAGAGCACTTCTCCTGCGGTCCCTCACCCTGCTGCTCTCTTCCCCGGGCACCCCTTCCCAATAAACCCTCTCGCTTTGTCAGCACGAGTGTCTCCTCGGACAATTCATCTCCAAGCGTTAGACAAGAGCCCACTGTCGGGCCCTGGAAGGGGTCCCCTTCTTGCAACAAAGGGAGGCCCCCTCCCACAGACCTGATTTTGCCAGCACCTTCCATTAAAACTCAGATCTCTGAGGAAACCGCAGTGCCTGAGCCTGACTGTTCTGGTCACAGCCCCTGCTTGTTCCGAAGGTGATCAAAGGGGCAGCAAGAAGCAAAATCGGCAGCATTTCCAGGCCAGGAAAAACACCTGGACCCTGTTGTTAAAACCCCTTTGCTCCACTGATATTTTGCCCCAAGGGGCTCAGCTGAGGTATTTCAAGGGCAGGCAACCAAGTACATTAGAGTTTTCCCCCCTTTGATCTATCAAAGCACTGGGTTGAAAATGCCATTTTATATCCAGAAGCCTGTAAGCCTCTCTGTTCTGAAAACAGAAAATTGTTACCCAGAAATGATTTTGCAGAAAATCTTTTAAACATCTAGTAAATATATATATATATATTCTGTTCTTTCTTATTCGAAGGAATCTTTCTTATTCTCTTGGAACCACTCTCTTGGAAGTTGCTCGTATTTAAGGGAAAGCAAATAAATTAATGGACTGGAATTAAGGTGTCAGGAAATCCGTGAATGGACCTGAGTGTATCACTTAACCCGCAGTCCTTCATTTTCTCTGATAGACAATGAGAGCTACCTTTACTTGCAACATTAATAGTCCTACTTGTTTTATGTCTCATGGGAGGAAGGTCTTGAAATCCCAGCCAAGCTTTCTCTTGAAATGGAGTCTCAACTCTCCTATCTGTAAATGTCAGTGGCCCAGCACCTCTGCTCTGCTTTAGAATGAAATCGAGTGACAGTATATTTAGAATGAAATGCAATGTAACACAGTAAATTGTAAGGACTTTGGACTGAAAACCCAGAAGGAGGTAAGAAAAGGCATAATGTGAAAACAGGAGCTTGAACTGTAGCTGGGTGTAGAATACTGAGGGTTGTTTTGTTTTGTTGTTTTGCCAGTTTCACCTGTCCTTGCAGATTTCCTGATCACCGGTTGTTAGATTATATCTGTTGGAGTTGGAAGGAATCTGAGGGGTTTTTAACTTAGGGATTCCATGGAGGGGCTGCGGAATCTGTGAAACGTCAACTTCGACATGTAAAATTTTGTTGTATTTGGGTGTGTTGGTTTTAACATATGCCCACAAATTCTTTGATAATTCTCCCCTCAAACAGTGAAAGTTAACTACTCTCCCCTTCCCTGTGGGCTGTATCCAGAGACTTCCAGAAAAACAGTCGTAGAGGTGCTTCATACCGGCCCTCCTTGACATCTCTCTGTTCGCCTGGGGGAAGCCAGCTGCCATGTTGTGAGGACACCGCAGCCCTCACCAGCCACAAGAGCAAGCAACCTCAGAAGGGGCTCCTCGAAAGCCAGTCAGGCCTGTGGACCAGGGCTTCCCAGCTTCAACACTATTGACATTTGGGGATCATTTTTGTGTGGCGAGCTCTCTCGTGTGCTATGGGAGGTTTAACAACATCTCTGACCTCCACTCACTAGATGCCAACAGCACACACAACATACTCTTGATGATAATCAAAGATGTCTCCAGGCATTGCCAAATGTCCCCGGGGGGCAAAGTCACCCCCAGTTGAGAGCTACTGTGTTAGATGATTGCAGCTCTGGTCGACCTCTCGACTTCAACCTCATGAGCCAGAATCACCCAGCTAAGCTGCTTCTGAATCCCTGACCCACAGAAACTGTGAGATAATAAGCCACTAAGTTCTTGGGAGTGATTTATAGTGCAGCTGTACATAATCAGTTCAACGGACATGTGAATTTTCAGAGGAAAACAAAGGTCTTTACCTTTCTTCAGGTTCTCGGGGGCACCTGACCATAGAAGGTTTAAGAACCCCGGATCTAGCCCAGCCTCCTAACCTATGTAGAAATCCTTTCTACAACATCCTTGAGTGTTGGTCAAACCAACACTACTTGAATACCTCCAGTATTCCTACCTTATACACTCACGCAGTTCATTTTTTTAAACATTGACTTGTACTGAGTCAAAATCTGCTACCTGAGCTTCCGCCTATGTGGCTGGTGGCCTGCGTTTTTTCAGATTTCCTTCCCAGCTCCTCAGTCCCTATCAAAACTTGGCTTGTCTATGCCCTGCCTCTTTTCCTTTTTTTTTTTTAAGACCCCTGTTAACTAGTGAACTATTCCTTGCTGCGCTGAAAGTATCAGCTCCAGTGTATGTTACGTGTAGCACTTCTGGAAATAAGAATGCCAGGCAAATCAGTTCTATGAGTGGTCCCTGCTGGTGGAAGTCCCCGCTTGTGTTTAGGGCATTAGCAACTGTGAATTGCTGGTCCTTTCTCTCCAGATTCCCTGACATCATGGACTTTCTCCAACCATAGTTTCCTCCTGTCGGCCAATCGCCTTGGTCTGCAGCGATGTTTATGGTTTCCTTCATCAAGTCAGAGGACTCCCACCAATCCTTACCTGTTGATCCTCCTTTCCTGGACTGCTGCCTTGAAGGCCCCTTTAGTCCTTATTGAAACCCAATATGACACTTTTCCTTTGCTACTTTGAAACGGGTCCAGCCCTATTACTTCTAAAGCCAGCCATTGTGGGTCAGGATTACTTGCCAGAAACAAAATTGATGCAAAAAGAAAGGCCACAGAGGAATGACATCACCCTTTGCAGAACTCACCCAACCAAAGAGAATGCAGAGATACTCACTGCTGAGAGCTTGTGCTATAGGAGGCTCGTGCTCATAGGCTCAGGATGCACAGCACAGCCTGCTCTCATTGGCTAAAAATGCATGCACGGTACTCTCAGAACAGAGGAAAGTTACGTGAAGAATTGTGCTGGCTTTTTTCCTTTTTAAGAAAAATATTTCTAAAGACAAATAACCTCATAATGAATTACTGCCATGCAAGATGACCTTATATTAGGGTGTGCACCTAGAGTCACTCTCCTACTTAGAAAATAGACTAAATTAAAAGCATGTGTCTCCTGAAAAGCCATAAAAATGTAATCTAATGATAGAACTTTTAGAAGCCTTCTACCTTCTTTGGCCACCCCTTATAAACTTGATAAACTATCAAAAGCAGTTGGTATATTTACTTGTGTGTTTCGCTCTTCTAGTCTGAGGTCCTGGCACGTAGGTCCTAAGTCTGGTTTATCTTTGTCTTCTTCAGTCCTCCTTGTGCAGTTAATGGGGGGCTGAAATCCAGCCTGCTCTTCCTGAATCAAGCTCCATGCCTTGTGGGGTTGTATCTACCCAGAGGAGGTATACTTTTCCTATTTTATTTGATATATAACTTTCTCTCATTCCTCAACAGTGCCCTTTGATTTCTCATCTTCTGATCATTGTGGGAGCCCAATAAATGTTTGTTGAAAGAAGAAATAAATCAATGAAAGAATGAATGGACGTACTTTGTTTTCAAAGGAGGTGAATGGGCAAGGCAGACACTATTTCTTTGCCAGCCCAACAATCATTCCCCTCCTTCCTGGCCCATATTTTTTTTCTGATATCTACTTCTCCCCAACTCTCCCCACTTAGCTCAGGGTAAATCCTGAGGAGTCTAAGACAGTGGTCCTCAATCTTGGCTACATATTAGTACCACCTCGGAAGATGTTTAAAAATCCCTATGCCAAGGATAGAGCCCAGACCAATTAAAGTGGACGGTGAGGGGCTGGGCATCAGGGATCAGTGATTTTTAAAGCTCCCCACGGTATTCCACATACACATGGCACCTGGCTGATAACTGACACCGCTGGTCTAAGTCAACTATGGGGGTCCCATTCCCCTTGCTGACACATCAAGGAAGGAGCATGTGAGCCAATTCGGGCCAATGACGCATAAGAAGAAGTCTGCCAAGAGCTTTTGGAAAAGAGGTTAAGAAGTAGAAGAGGGGGGTCCTCCCCCTGGGCACTCTGATGTCTGGATGCCTAGACGTGATGTAATCATCAGTGCCCACGAGAAGAGCCCTCTCGAGTACAAGGTGATATGCTGAGGAAGACAGAGCAAGGAGAGAGAAGGGTCCCAGGCCCTGCTAACCTCCCCAAACTGGACACCCACCAGCCTGAGGCTGCCCCTCCTCCAGGAGTCTCACAGCCTGAGACAATACCATTTCTTTATTGTTTAAAGCCATTCGAGCGAGGCTGTTACAATGATCATAACTGATACAGTTAAGAATTCTCAATATACAAAGGACTCAATACATAAAGGACTTTAAAAAGATTTTCCTCATTGGAGGGAAAGCTCAGTGTGTGTGTGTGTGTGTGTGTGTGTGTGTGTGTGTGTGTCCCCTAAAGGAACAGCAACATCTAAGGAAACAACGAAACAGAACAGGAAGGCAGAGGAAGAAGGGAATAAAAGCCAAGAGCTAAATGTAGACAAAACCCATATACATCATTCGGGAGGAGATTATGCTTCGGAAGAGGAATTAGAATGATACAGGAAGAAATTAAGAGGAGGTGCTGAATAACTTTGAGAACTTAAAAATGCTGATGATTAACGGAGAGGTAATATGGTTTGCTGAACACAGAGGCCCAGGGGAAGGACTAAAATTAAAGAGCTAAGGTAGAAGGAGAAAGAACCTGTTCTAGGACAGGGGCTGGAGGCAGTGAATGCGAAAAGAGTTATTAAATACCCATTCCATGTTTGCTCATGGAGGTGACACAATAAATCCAAGAACACTTGCCACCAAAGTACAAGATTTGCTCTCAAACAAAACAATTGAGAGCACTCTATTGTGTGCTCATAAGATGCACACAATGACTACTGGCTGAATAAATTAGGGACTATATATGATCAAGAAACAAATTGTTGGGTAAGGGCTATTGTGTCTTTGAAGCACAGAGAAAGGAAAATTAGCAGAGTGGCTGGAATGATTCTGGAAGGGACCGTCGAAATATAGGAGCTGGATCTTGAAATTTACAGAGAATTTATTTGGGTATAGAAAATGCAGAGGGACTTAATGACATTGTGGTGGGTCATTAAGTTCTCAGTCATAGATGCCTGGAAGTTGCTGCAGGCTGCATAATTCCTTTTATTATGATCCAGAGGCAAGCACGTTATCGACGCAGTAGCATTTGATGTGTGACTAATTGTTTTTCATTTGAAAAATAAGAAGTATTTCATTCAAACAGAAAAAAAAATGTATGAAAAAGCTTGAGAGTGACTAATATAATCTTTGTGCCACTCTTTTCAAAGTTAGCAGTTTTTATATTTTTTAATTAGTAACAGGCACCATGCAGAAGCTTAACTGAAAGAGAGCCTTTTTATTTTTTTTTAAAGAAGATGTTAGGGGTAGGAGTTTATTAATTTATATATTTATTTTTGCTGTGTTGGGTCTTCGTTTCTGTGTGAGGGCTTTCTCTAGTTGTGGCATGTGGGGGCCACTCTTCATCACGGTGCGCGGGTCTCTCACTATCGCGGCCTCTCTTGTTGCGGAGCACAGGATCCAGACGCGCAGGCTCAGTAGTTGTGGCTCATGGGCCCAGTTGCTCCGCGGCATGTGGGATCCTCCCAGAGCAGGGCTTGAACCCGTGTCGCCTGCACTGGCAGGTGGATTCTCAACCACTGCGCCACCAGGGAAGCCCCGAAAGAGGGCCTTTTTGAAGCTAGGTGCTCATGTCGCTGAGAAATTGAAGCTGTCATAGTCACTCAGTGTTGGCGACCATAGGCTGCCTAACTGCCACTTGCTAGCAATGTGGTCCTGGAAAGTTTTTTAAACTCTTGGTACATCAGTCAAGTGATGATAATAATGGTGCTTCTCTCAATAGGTTGTGAGAATTAACTGAGAAAAACGCAGGTAGTGTTAACCAGTAACTGGTATGTAGTGGGTATTCTTAAATGGTAACTACTAGTTATTATATAAATGCAAAATAACAATTATCATAAGCATGCCAAATAGTTTAAGGCCTAAAATCAGGTAGGCCAGAAAAAAGTAATAACCAATAATTATCAGATAATAACCAAATAACCGAAGTTACCTACTATTGACATTTTCGTATATTTCTTTCCTGTCTTTTTTCTATATAAAAAATTTTAATAATATTATTTAATACATTTGAGACATCATCCATACAAAGTTAGCTTTACTTTATTTACTTATTTATTTACTTATTTGTTTTATTTATTTATTTTTGGCCATGCCAAGCAGCATGTGGGATCTTATTTCCCCAACCAGGGATCGAACCCGTGCCCGCTGCAAAGGAAGCGCAGAGTCTTAATCACTGGGACCACCAGGGAAGTCCCCATATACAATGTTTGAGTTATAACCCTACTGTATATACAATTTGGCATCCTACTTTTCTGGGAGGAACTTCTTAAAATCCACCACCTTCAAATCAACCACCTTCAAATCAACCTACAATATATTTTGAAGTCTGTTCACATACAGTCTTCTGAGCTCTTTTTTTTTTTTAGTAACACTTTTGGATTGGTAGAAATGCCCACACTGTTGGGGACTCTGAAGTGTCAATCTGCCTCAGGCAATGATGCTCTTCACCCTGTTCTATGATTCTTGAGAGTAGTGGGCACCGTCTGATTCAACTTTGCACTCTCAGCTCTAGGCAAATAAGTGCCCGACATCAAGGCAGGACTGAGGGCGCTCTGGCTGAATGAATGAATGAGTAAATGAATTAACAAGGATATAGGTTGCTTGAAGCTTATTTAAGACTAAGGAGACCATTTTAAGTTCAGCCAGCTTTATTCTGAATTGGATATTCTCTCTCCCTCTTTCTCTCGTGCTCCCTCCCTCTCTCTCTCTCTCTCTCACTCTCCAGATGCTTATGCACATGTGGCAAAACAGAATCATTTCTAGATTATGACACTCATTTTTACACGACCTTGGCTCTTTTCCCAAAAATTGACATTTGGTGCGGCACACAGATACACGCTAGAGATCAGAAGGCCTGACCTGACATCCTAGGCCAGCACTTATGAGCCAGGCCGTTTCATACCTCTTTCCTTAGCCTGGAGTGAACTTCCCACCTGCATTGACTAGATAAATTATCCTTTAAAACTCAGCCCAAGCATCATCCTCTCTGGGAGCCTTTCCTGACCCCAAATACACCCCCAAACCTGCACTACACCCATTGTCTCCTACGTTTATCACGTTCTGCCTAACTCCCTCACTAGATTGAAAACCTCTAGCAGACAGGGACTGAGCTATTCTCAGTGCCTTGTAATTAGCAGATGCTCAGTAAATGCTCCGTGAATGAAAATGGATGTGATTTTGGGCAAGTTACTAAACCTTTCACTTTTTTTTTTTTTTTTTTTTGTGGTACGCGGCCTCTCACTGCTGTGGTCTCTCCCGTTGCGGAGCACAGGCTCCGGATGCGCAGGCCCAGGGGCCATGGCTTACGGGCCCAGCCGCTCTGTGTCATGTGGGATCTTCCCGGACTGGGGCACGAACCCTGCATCGGCAGGCGGACTCTCAACCACTGCGCCACCAGGGAAGTCCAACCTTTCACTTTTCTCTATAAAGTGGTGATAATAATAAGATGATGGATGTAAGTGTATTTAATGTAAAATGTAAATTGGTTTAATGTAAAATAGAAAAGTCAAGAGATTCTGTGACATTGTACCAGCATCATCTGGATCCAAAATTACTATCTCGCCCTCAGTAGTATTTATTCAGGGGGCAAGAGTGTCAGGTGATTATCTAAAACATATGAGACCATAGTGGAGTCCTATACACTGAATAACACAATCAGCCACCATTTATAGCAGGTTTAAGCCCAGTGCTGTGTGAGATGCTTTAAGTTTCTTACTTTTCCACTTTCATTAAAATCCAGTAAGGTGGGACTTCCCTGGTGGCGCAGTGGTTGAGAGTCCGCCTGCCGATGCAGGGGACACGGGTTCGTGCCCCGGTCCGGGAAGATCCCACATGCCGCGGAGCGGCTGGGCCCGTGAGCCATGGCCGCTGGGCCTGTGCGTCTGGAGCCTGTGCTCCGTGGCGGGAGAGGCCACAACAGTGAGAGGCCCGCGTACCACAAAAAAAAAAAAAAAAAATCCAGTAAGGTGGGTTAAAATGTAACCATCATTTACCATGAGGAAATGAGGTGCATGGAGGTAAAGTCACTTATCCGAGGTGGTAGTAGTAGGCTGTTATATTGATGGCTCCCAGTGGAACATGCCTCCCAGTATGTACGCCCTTTATCTTGCATCTGGCTTGACCCATGGCTTGCTTTAACAAATAGAATACTGCAAAAGTGATGCTGGACCAGTTCTGGACCTGAGCCTGAAGAGATCGGGAGCTTCTGCTTCTGTGTTCTTGGAAGCCCTGAGGCACCATGTAAGAAACCTGGCTAGTCTGCTGGAGAGGCTGGCTGAGAAGGCTACCTGAAGGAGGAGAGGCCCTAAGCCTGCATGGAGAATGAGAGAAGGGTTCTCATAATCAAATGTATTACAAAATAATACATAATTTACTTAATTCTACTACCAATGTCCACTTAAAAGCTTCAGTTCTGAATTACAAAGGAGCCCAGATGGAAGATCATTATTTTACCCTATTAAAAAACTGAGACTGTCCAGCTTACCTGCTGATTTGAAAGCAGGTGTATCTACCTTGGGCACAGTGAATAATGGATATGGTCAGTATTTAGTCAAGGATGACTATGATTACCCAAAAGCAAAATAGAGATCTAACACGTTTTGTAAAAGGTGTTCTCAAAGAAAACAAAGTATGTTTCCTTGAGTTGTCCACTTTGTATGATTCACTAATTGAGTGTTTAGAAAACATAAGTACTAAAGAGCCAAAGGAAGAAAGGTTAACATCTGCAAGGCATGTTAAGTAGATGAAATGTTTAAAATTGTAATTATTGAGGAAGATTTCTGTTTCCAGCCATGACAGAGTAACAGATACCATACATGCTCTCCTGCTGTAAGGA
Organism: Delphinus delphis; assembly: GCF_949987515.2. Lineage (NCBI taxonomy): Eukaryota > Metazoa > Chordata > Mammalia > Artiodactyla > Delphinidae > Delphinus > Delphinus delphis. The sequence continues at coordinate 161,361,038 of NC_082683.1, forward strand.
AGCTAGGAAAAACAAACTAAACAAATGTTCTCAGACATTGCGCAACACAAAACTGTGATCCTTGAGAAGGGAAAGGAATGAAATGAGCACGAGGATCATGTAGGCTTTCTGCCTGGGGATATTTCCCAGACTGCTGTCATGGAAGAAGAGCGTTTCATTGAGCTGAAGGACGGATTGGTTTCAGGAGGCTATCATGGCTGGAATTTGCAAGGCAGAGTAACAGAGAGAAAGGAACCCAGAGAAAGAGCCTGTGCAATAAATGTGCACAGGATCCCTTTGAGTCTCGTGTGGGAGACTAAGCTGTGTATATCTAACATGAGATTCTACAAAGTCAGGCAAAAAATAACCATGAGGAAATGTAAGTTGGACAATTACCAGAGCTCATGCTGAGCTGAGAGACGCTTGAGTTCTGTCTTAGTCTGTTCATGCTGCTGTAACAAAATGTCATAGATTTGGTGGCTTATAAACAACAGAAATTTGTTTTTCACAGTGCTAGAAGATGGGAAGTCCAAGGTCAATATGCCAGCAGATTCAGTATCTGGTGAGAGCCTGCTTCCTGGTTCACACATGGCTGAATTCTCTCTGTATCCTCACATGGTAGAAGGGGCAGGAGAGCTCTCTAGGGTCTCTTTGACAAGGGCACCAATCCCATTCATGAGAGCTCCACCCTCATGAGCATATCACCCCCCAAAGGCCCCACCTCCAGATACTATCACACTGGGGATTCAGTTTCAACATTTGCATTTGGGGGAGAAGAAACATTCAGTTTATGGCAACTTCCAACCAATCAGAGTGAAAAGTATTGATTAAACACCTAAGATACTTAATAGAGATCCCCCAAAGGTCACACCTTAAGAGTAGAGCTAGGACTTCCCTGGTGGTGCAGTGGTTAAGAATCTGCCTGCCAAAGCAGGGGACATGGGTTCGATCCCTGGTCTAGGAGGATCCCACATGCTGCGGAGCAACTAAGCCCATGTACCACAATTACTGAGCCTGAGCTCTAGAGCCTGCAGGCCACAACTACTGAGCCCAAACGCCATAACTACTGAAGCCACACACGCTAGAGCCTGCACGCTGCAACTACTGAGCCCATGCGCCACAGCTACTGAAGCCGACACACACTAGGGCCCGTGTGCTGCAACTACTGAAGCCCACACGCCTAGAGCCCATGCTCCACAACAAGAGAAGCCACCGAAATGAGAAGCCCATGTACTGCAACAAAGAGTAGTCCCCGCTTACCACTACTAGAGAAAGCCCACACGCAGCAATGAAGACCCAATGCAGCCAAAAATAAATAAAAAAAATTAAAAAGAGTAGAGCTAAAATAGTCCTAGAGCAGTGGTTCTCACCCAGGAGTAATTTTGCTCCCCAGTGGACGTTTCATAATATCTGGAGAAAATTTTTGTTGTCATAACTAGGAAGTTTCTACTGGTATCTGGAAGGTAGAGGCCAGGGATGCTGCTAAACATCCTACAATACACAGGGCAGTCCCATAATAAAGAATTATTTAATCCAAAATGTCAAAATTACCAAAGTTGAAAAACCCTGCCCTAAAGCAAAGATTTCTCTAGAGCCACCCTAATGGAGCTTAAAAATAAGATTTGAAAGGATCAGACGAACCCACAGGTTATATAACTGTTTATTGAAACAAAATTCAGCATTTTTTAAAGGAAAACAAAACCCCATACATTCAACAATATAATATTTACAATGACCAGCATCCAATAAAAATTACTGGACATGCAAAGAGACAAGAATATGTGACTCATAATCCCTGGAGAAAAATCAGTCAGTAGAAATAGACCCACAAATGACAGAGACAAATGAATTAAACAAGGACATTTAAAAAGCTATTACAAATATGTGTAAAGATTTAAAGAGGGGCTTCCCTGGTGGCGCAGTGGTTGAGAGTCTGCCTGCTAATGCAGGGGATGTGGGTTCATGCCCCAGTCCGGGAAGATCCCACATGCCACGGAAAGGCTAGGCCCGTGAGCCATGTCCACTGGGCCTGCGCATCCGGAGCCTGTGCTCCACAACAGGAGAGGCCACATTAGTGAGAGGCCTGCGTTCCGCCAAAAAAAAAAAAAAAAAAAAAAGATTTAAAGAAAAACAGAGACATAATACAGAGAAAAATGGGAAACATAAAAAGCAACCAAACTGAATTTCTAGAGCTCAAAAATGAAATGTCTGGGCTTCCCTGGTGGTGCAGTGGTTGAGAGTCCACCTGCCGTTGCAGGGGACGCGGGTTCGTGCCTCAGTCCGGGAAGATCCCACGTGCCGCGGAGCGGCTGGGCCCGTGAGCCATGGCCGCTGAGCCTGCGCGTCCAGAGCCTGTGCTGCGTAACGGGAGAGGCCCACAGCAGTGAGAGGCCCGCGTACCGCAAAAAAAAAAAAAAAAAAATGAAATGTCTGCTGAAGAAAATATCAGTTAACTTGAAGACACTATCCAATAAAACTATCCAAATTAAAACACAGAGAGAGAAATAACTGAAAACATGAACAGAAACTTAGTGGCCTCTGTCCCAATATCACACAGTCTAATATATGTATAATTGGAGTCTGAGGTGGAGGGCAGGAAACAAAGTATTTTTTAAAATAGTAGCCAAAACTTTTCCAAATTTACTAAACCATAAACCCAGAGATCCAAAAGGCTCAATGAACCTGAAGCAGGAAAAACACAAATAAACAACATGCCAAAGGACATTATAATCAAATTGCTGAAAACTAGTGATAAGATCTTAAAAGCAGACAAGAAGAAAAAAGACATGTTACATATAGAGGAACAAACAGTTTTTATCAGAAACAAAGCAAGCAAGAAAAAAAAGAATGCCATCTTGAAAGTACTGAAAGAAAAAAATTTCCCAGTCTAATGAAATAAAGATATTTTCAGATAAGCAAAAGCTGAGAGGGTCATTTCCAGCAGAATTTCATTATTAAGAAATGTTTTTAAAAGAGTGCCTCAGGGTGAAGGAAAATGATACCAAATAGAAAAATCAGAGCTGCACAAAGAAATTAAGAGCGGCTGGGCTTCCCTGGTGGTGTAGTGGTTAAGAATCCGTCTGCCAATGCAGGGGACACAGGTTCAATCCCTGGTCCGGGAAGCTCCCACATGCCGTGAAGCAACTAAGCCCATGCGCCACAACTACTGAGCCTGCGCTCTAGGGCCCGTGAGCTACAACTACTGAGCCTGTGTGCCACAACTACTGAAGCCCATGTGCCTAGAGCCCATGCTCCGCAACAAGAGAAGCCACCACAATGAGAAGCCCATGCATCACAAGGAAGAGTAGCTCCCCACTCACTGCAACCAGAGAAAAGCCTGCGTGTCAACGAAGACCCAACGCAGCCAAAAATAAAATAAATAAATTTTTTTTAAAAAAGAGTGGCTGAAATGGTAAATACATGGATAAATACAAAATACTTTTTAAAATCTTTAAAAGACAATTGATTATTTAAAGAAAAATAAACATATATTTTGGGTTTTAAAAGATATACAGAAATAAAATGTATTACAACAGTAGGATAAAGGTTGTAGGGGAAAGTGGAGGTATACTGTTAAAAGTTACTATATGTAAAGTGGGCTAACAGTATTTAAAGATATGAGGTAAATTAAAGTTTCATATTATAAATCCTAGCGTGAAGTTTTTTAAAAAAGAAGAAAAAGAAATAAGAAAGAGGTATAGCTAATAAGTCAATAGAGAAGAAAAAAATGGAACCCTAAAAATAATCAAAAGAGGGCTTCCCTGGTGGCGCAGTGGTTGAGAGTCCGCCTGCCGATGCAGGGGACACGGGTTCGTGCCCCGGTCCGGGAGGATCCCACATACCGCAGAGCGGCTAGGCCCGTGAGCCATGGCCGCTGAGCCTGCGCGTCCGGAGCCTGTGCTCCGCAACGGGAGAAGCCCGTGTACCGCAAAAAAAAAAAAAAAAAAAGAGCAAGACCAAGGACTTCCCTGGTGGCACAGTGGCTAAGAATCCACCTGCCAATGCATGGGACATGGGTTCGATCCCTGGTCTGGAAATATCGCACATGCCACGGAGCAACTAAGCCCATGCACCACAACTACTGAGCCCTCACTCTAGAGCCTGCGAGCCACAGCTACTGAAGCCTGCGTGCCTAGAGCCCATGCTCCACAACAAGAGAAGCCACCACAGTGAGAAACCCGCCCACTGCAACAAGGAGTAGCCCCCGCTTGACGCAACTAGAGAAAGCCCGCATGCAGCAGCAAAGACCCAAAGCAGCCAAAAATAAATTTTTAAATTAATTAATTAATTTTAAAAATAATAAAATGAAAGAGCAAGACCAAACTGTACACTGTCTAAAGAAATGTACTTTGACACAGATTAAGAATAAATGAATGAAAAAATACAAACACTAATCATAAGCAATCTAAATTAATATCAGATAAACTCCAGAATAAGGAGTACTACCAGAGATTTTTTAAAAATTTTCATAATGGCAAAAAGGACGATTCATCAAGAAGATAAGAATCCTCTAAGTATGTGTGTACTTAGTAAATGAGTTCAAAATGCAGGAAACCAAATATTACACAACTGAAACGAGAAATAAACAAATCCACAGTTACACTTGCATATTTCAACAATTCTCTCTCAGCAACTGATAGATTAAGTAGAGAGAAAATCAACAGGCGCAGATTTGAACATTATCAGTCAACTTGACCTAACTGTTATTTATAGAACACTCCACCTAACAATTGCAAAATATACATTCTGCTCAAGTGCAAATATAACATTCAACAAGATAGTCCATATCCTGGGCATAAAACAAGTCTCACGTGAAACAATATAGAGTATGTTCTTTGACCCCAAAAGAAGCAGAACGGCAACAACAACAAATGAAAAAAATGACAATACCCTCACCTTCCAGGGTAAATCTCATCCAAGTAGATGCTCATGTGGCCTTTTCTATCTCAACTCAGTTCAGGCAACCTCACTAGTGTGAAGCATTTCCGTAGTTTAGATCACCAGGTAGAACTAACCATTCTATCTCTTTTGCCTGCACTGTATTTGGTGTGAATGTTTGTATATAAATATGAATATGTACCATGCAATAAAGATAATGTTGATATTTTATGTACAGAAACACATACGGAATCCTCATTCCATAGTCAACCTCATCTAATCCTTTTATTTTTGATAAAGCACTGACTCTAAAATGAAATTAAGAAAATACCGTAGAGCTTCCCTGGTGGTGCAATGGTTAAGAATCCGCCTACCAATACAGGGGACACGGGTTCGAGCCCCGATCCGAGAGTTGCTCTGGTCACAGAGCAACTAAGCCCATGCGCTGCAACTACTGAGGCTGCGCCCTAGAGCCCATGAGCCACAACTACTTAGCCCACGAGCCACAACTACTGAAGCCCATATGCCTAGAGCCCATGCTCCACAACAGGAGAAGCCACTGCAATGAGAAAGCCATGCACTGCAATGAAGAGTATCCCCTGCTCGCCACAACTAGAGAAAGCCCGCATGCAGCCAAAAATAGAATAAATAAAAATAAATAAATTTAAAAAATAAAATACGGTAAACTATAATGGAATATAATCTGCAAAAATACTGAGTCACTGTGCTGTACTGCTAAAACTAACACAATACTGTAAATCAACTATACCTTTGTTAAAAAAAAAAAAAATTAGCTAGAAAAAAATGACAATACCAAGTGCTGACAAGGATACAGAGCAATTGGAACCCTCATACATTGCTGGTAGGAACATCAAATGGCATAATCACTTTGGAAAATTATTTGGCAGGTTCTTATGAAGTTAAATGCACACCTATCAGACACTCTACTCCTAGGTATTTACCCAAGAGAAATGAAAACACGTGACCACAAAAAAGACTTGAAAACACATGTTTATGGCAGCTTTATTCATAATACTCCAAAACTGGAAACAATCCAAATGTGCATCGACGTGCAAATAGATAAGCTAACTGTGGTATATCCATACAATGGAATACTACCCAGCAATAAAAAGGAGCAAATTACCAGGGCATGCAACAACATGGATGAACTTCAGAAACATTATTGCTGAGCTAACTAATCTGGGCTCCCAAAAGTATTCATATATTTATATTTATATATCTATTATATATATACATATCTTTTATATAAAATTCTAGAACAGGTAAAACAACTATATAGTGACAGAAAGCAGATCAGTGGTTGCCTCGCATTGGAAGGGGGTGGGATTGACTGCAAAGGAGTATGAGGGAACTCCTGGGGGAGGCCTCTCACTGTTGTGGCCTCTCCCGCTGCAGAGCACAGGCTCCGGATGCGCAGGCGCAGCGGCCGTGGCTCACGGGCCCAGCCGCTCCGCGGCATGTGGGATCCTCCCACACCAGAGCACGAACCCGTGTCCCCTGCATCGGCAGGCGGACTGTCAACCACTGCGCCACCAGGAGAGCCCAGAGGGAACTTTTTAATGATGAAAATGTTGTGTATCTTGGGAATTCCCTGGCGGTCCAGTGGTTAGGGCTCCGCGCTTCTACTGCAGGGGGCATGGGTTCAATCCCTGGTCAGGGAATTAAGATCCTGCATGTGAGCAGCACAGCTGAAAAAAAAAAAAAAAGAAAATGTTGTGTATCTTAACTTTAATGATGTATACACAGGTGTCAAAATTCAAACTATACACTTAAAATGGGTACATGTTATTATATATAAACTTTACTTCAATAAAGTTGATTTAAAAAGAAAAAAATTGTCAAGATGTTATAAATTTAAGATGTACATTTTAGTAAATGTATGTTATGCTTCAATTTTTTTAAAAAAATCTAAAAATTGGTTGTGATGCAAATTATTCAGACATAAAAATAAAGGCCAACATTCACCCATCAAATAAATTAAGCTGTCCTCATTTTCCTTCTTTGCCTCTCATCCTTCGCTCATATGCAGTTTAGTTTAACTACAGTATAGAAATACAGGATAGTGAGGCATTGGGTTGAGAGAAACCCCAGGGCGGGAGTGCAGCCAGGCCTCAGAAGCAAAGAAATGGAAAGAGGCCTGGGAACACGGCTGGTGTTCAATCCCTCTCTTCTCTCTGAGCCTCCTGTGAGTCCACCACTTTCTTTTCTCTGTGGACGGGCTTTTTCTAGCCACAAGACAGAAAACATAGACAGAGAAAAGGACAAATTTGAGCTCTACTGTGTAACCATTTGGAAAGTGACTAAGTCCACTCTTATGGATCCCATTCGGCAATCCGTACAGGAGAGAATCACTGATTCAGTTTCCCATCCTTGAACCAATCACCTGTGGCAAAGTGTGAGAAAGAAAATCTTGGGTAGGAGTTACCTTTGAGCCAATCAGCCGTGACCTGCAGGTCCTGGAGGAGCAAGGATATTCAGGACAGAACAGACATGTGCTAACAATGCCTGAAATAAATATTGACAATTTTGATGAGCAACAGTTTTCATTTCTGGCAGCGATGTATATTCTTATCCATGAAAATTACAACAAAATTGGACCTAGAACCAAAATGAATTCTCACTTGAAAGAAAACATTGAGAAAAGACTATTGCACTGAGCCTTAAGTGTCATCGTATTCAACACAGAAAATAAGCTACTGCTACAGCAGAGGTCAGATGCTAAAATTTCCTTTCCAGGTTGTTTTACCAACACTTGTAGTTATCCATTAAGTCATAAAGGAGAACTTGAAGAAAATGATGCAATTGGACTAAGGGCAGCACAGAGGTCTTTAAAAGCTGAATTAGCAATTCCCATGGCACAGGTTTCCCCAGAAGACGTTAATTTTTTAACGCAAATTCACTACAAGGCTCAATCTGATGATATTTGGGGTGAAATTGGGTACATTTTGTTTGGGAGGAAGAATGTAGCTTTGGATTCCTATCCCTGTGGGATTAAGAGCTATTGTTACGTGTCCAAGGAAGAACTAGAGGACTCTTGAGAAAAGGAGCCAATGGTGTAATCAGGATAACTTTGTGGTTTAAAATGATCGCACAGACTTTTCTCCTTACATGTTGAGGTAATTTTTTTGAATCAGTTCGTTGAACTGACATGGACATGAAAGTGTGGCTGAATGGTTTTACAAGTACTGAAAAACTGGTCTCTATTAAACTTAGATTAAAAAGAATAAAATCTGAGACTTGACATCCTTTAGATCTTTCAGATCTTTGATGGTGACACAATCTTCACCATCCTCTCCCCCAGGATGTGATTCTGGTTTTGATTTCATATCCTGTGGGGAGAAACAGAGGGTAGTTTCAGAGGCTCCACTTACCCTTTTAACCTTCCCCACTACAGTAGCTCTTCTTATCCCACAGGGCAAGGACCCAATGAGGGGGATCCTCTAACTGCCAACTTCTACTCTCAGGGACTGAGGAAATGATCACCAAGTGAGTCCACAGACCCACTGGACTTACTGGAAGCCAGGACTCCGTTTATGACTTCCTGTCTCTACCCCATATACCCAACTTTAAAGGAGGTTGATGATGACTTCAGGCCTATGACTATCAAACTCAGATATGTGTTCGATAGTCCTTGAAACATCTGGGTATCCCCCTTTCCTCAGTGTACAGTCACCTGAATATATAGGTCCCTTTGAGGAACAACTAGGAATCATTCCAGTGTACACTTGCCACACTGCTCCAGGGCGCTCCCTCCTAGGGACCTGGCCAGCTCTCCAATCAATGAGTTCCAGATCTGAAATTTGACTCAGGTCTGGGAAATGAGCAAGGCATCAAGGCCTTTCATTAGGGTGACTGCCCTCCCATTCCTACTCCTCCAGTCTTGTCTTGATTGTAGATATTAAGTGCCTGCTTTGCTGGCTACCCATCTATTTTGCCCCTAGAGACACCATGTCCTATTAACTATTTCCATTTCCACATGTCCCTGTGGGTCAACTCCCCTTGGCTGTCCCTTCAACCTTGACAATTTTTTTTTTTTTTTGGCGGTACGTAGGCCTCTCACTGTTGTGGCCTCTCCCATTGTGGAGCACAGGCTCCGGATGTGCAGGCTCAGCGGCCATGGCTCATGGGCCCAGCCGCTCCGCGGCATGTGGGATCTTCCCAGACCAGGGCACGAACCCGTGTCCCCTGCATCGGCAGGCAGACTCCCAACCACTGCGCCACCAGGGAAGCCCCAACCTTGCCAATTTTTATGGTAAATGCAGCCCCCTGCTTTCCCATGATTAAGCACTGCCATCTGGCCTCTGTTATTTTCAATAGGCCATGCATCATTCCCATCACTCCTGAGTCAGAAACTTATTGTTTTGTCAGAGAGAAGATTCTGCAGTGTCTTCCTGCATGGGAGGAGTGCTAGCTCTTAAAGGAGGGCTGGACACCTCTGCAACTCTGCAGGTTCTGGAGAGTCTGCAGAGCCAGATCCTCAGGGGCATCCCCCTAAAAGTCTCCTTTCCATGTGTCACTGTCAAAGGACCTCAGGTTTTCTCAACTAGGACTCTAACCTTAGCATAACAAACCTGCCTTGGCAGAGAGATTAAATGTCTCTGAAGCTCAAGCTATTAAGTCCTGCTCTTACCCCTTAGCTGTGTTCGCGCTTCAAGGAGGTGACAAAGGCCTCCTTATAAGCTACCAATGAGGCCCTCTGGCTCTCCACTGAGTGTTTAGGTGTTTGATAACTTTTTTTTTTCATTATCCCTATATAGGACGTCAGTGTAATTTAGTAATAACCAGCCAACTCCACTGTCCTCATAAGCACTATTTTCCCCTTTTCTTTCAATGCCTGAGTCATGGCACCAGCAAAGGTGTGTTCCCCTGCCCTGGGATATTTCCCAGGACACCACAGGTGGAATCTTCAGTCACCATGTGGCAGGCATTACGCTCCACATTCCACTTGGGTTGGGATAGTCCCTGCCAGCCAGATGATGAGTTATCCAGTTCAAAATCCATTGTACCACCTGCTTTTCCAGACTATTTCCTAATACCTACTGTTCCAGTTCAGGTTCTCTGAGAAGCAGATGTCAGGATAGAATCAGATATGCAGAAGATTTATTTGGGGAAACACTTCTGAAAGATATAGCAGAGAGGGATCATGAGGTTGTGGGGAGAGCCTCAGACCAGATTGCAGGTCTGACACTTATAAAAGAGAAGGGAAAGGAAGGGAAGAGAAGGGAAGGGAAGGGAAGGGAAGGGAAGGAGCATCTCATAGGAGGAGCTTCCAATTGCAGTGCAGCTCTGAGGATATCTTGGCCAGGCCAGTGGGGAGGCTGTGCTAATTATGCTTTAAACACCTTACATGTTTGATTGCTGAAAGGACTCACAGGACTCCAACGGTTTATACTCATAGTTTTTTGTTTGTGTGTTTTTAGACTTTTTTTTTAGAACAATTTTAGTAGCAAAATTGAATGGAAGGGAAGAAGGTTTCTTATATACCCGCGTTTTTTTTTTGTTTTTTGCAGTACGCGGACCTCTCACTGTTGTGGCCTCTCCCGTTGCGGAGCACAGGCTCCGGACGCGCAGGCTCAGCGGCCATGGTTCACGGGCCCCGCTGCTCCGCGGCATGTGGGATCCTCCCGGACCGGGGCACGAACCTGCGTCCCTTGCATCGGCAGGCAGACTCTGAACCACTGCGCCACCAGGGAAGCCCTACCTGCATTTTTTGTTTGTGTGTTTTTAGACTTTTTTTTAAAGAACAATTTTAGTAGCAAAATTGAATGGGAGGGAAGGAGGTTTCTTATATACATGCGTCCCACAGCACGGCTTCCCGTTTTCAGCGTCCCCCACCAGAGTGGTACATTTGTTACAGCTGATGAACCCACATGGACACATTGTTATCACCTGAAGTCCACAGTTTACATTACGCTCCACTCTTAGCACAGAACAGTGTTTCTGTTTGTTTGTTTTACAGGCAAAGGATACAGTAGAGTAACAGCAGGAGAAGTTATGCAAGGAAGGGGGCTGGAGATCTCAGGCACAGGCTTCTTTGTCCTCCCACTGCTGGATCGCACAGGATGCGCTTTGTCTCCAGGTCTCAAACCACCATTGGCTTGTGTACCAAGGAGTCCAAAATTGACTCATTGTGGGAATCTGTTGTAGTGAGCTGACGGTGTAGGCATATTCTAGCTCCACTACCAGCCCCAATCATTGAAATCCCTGAGGCTCCACCAAAGAAACAACTATTAATGCTGACAAGCTGGTATATCCTGCACCCCAAACACAGACCAATGGTCACAGAACATCCTTTATTGTGTTCAACAGTGTTGCCGAGGGTCACATGCTGCAGGCAGCTCTGTACGTAAGCACGCAGCCAATCCAGACCATGCCATGCAGGAGCCCCAGAGCCAAGATTGTACATTAAGGGGGGCCCATGTCGAGGACAAATGGCCTGGCGCTAGCAGCTCTGCCATGCTCAGTCACTGGCTAGGAGCAGCAGCCTGGGGAGAGCATGGCATCAGCACAAATGCTGAGCACATCTTAGGGTGCGGCAGCTGGGGCCGTCAACCGACGGCCTGGACATCTGTGAGGCACCTACCTCCATAGCTAGCAAAACCCACTTCAGGAAAAGTTTCTCAAAGCTCCCCCTGACTCTTGTGTGACCCCAGTTTATTTCTCAGGTTTTTCCTCTTGCCATATCTTACTCTCCAGCCATCCTGAGCTACTTAAAGTTCCTGGAATAAAAGTCATTTACATTCTCACCTCTGGGCCTTTGCACATGACCCTCTGCGAATAATAATACTACTTTCTTCTTCCACTTCCTTTCCCTAACTTCTACTCATTCTTCAGGTCTCAGTTTAGAGACCATTTCCCTGAGGAAACTTTCCTGCTCCCCGCCCCTCCCTACTCTATTCTCTTATAGCATCCTGTCCTCAACCTCAAGGTAGCACTCATCATGCTACTGTAATCTCCTAAAGAATCTGTGTTTTCCATTAGACTGTACAATCTGTAAGGGTAGGCACTATGTCACATTGAATGTTGCCTAATTTATGCCACACAGTAGGTGCTTAATAAATATTTGCTGATCAACTGATGGATAATTTCACCCTGTTGAATTGCTTAGAATCTGGGGGTTAAGAAGAGAAAGCAAAATCAGTGATTATCCAATTCAATGTTTTCTTACATGCCATGGACACATACATGTCCTGAAGGGGCAGTCTTTCCGGGTTGGAATCCATAAATCCACTGCATGAAGCCATCTTTCTGGCTGGGGAGCTTTGATGACAAGGCACTCCTTCTTGGGTAGTCTGGTCTCATGTGCTCCTTAGCTGATGTCCCCCAATTCATTTAGAAAATTCTGGACAATGATGGAGTGTGTTCATTTGTGTGGGCAATATGTCTTTCTACTTTCCCTCCCATGGTTTGATCTATTACAACGTTTTCATAGTTTGTTACTAAAGGTACCTGGTGAAAGAGGTTGCTCTTATTCCTTCAAGGAAGTGATGGTTTTCCTTAGGCTTGGCTCCATTTTGCAGACTGAAAAACAGAGGCCTCCTTAAATAACCTGGAATACACCACTAAACTTTGCTGAGCATAATGTCTTTAGAAGCAGTTTCTCAGAAATACAACTAACAACACTTAGTTCCTTCTTGGTACAATTTAGGGAAACAAGATGTAGGAAAGAGTGGCAGGGAGCTGGTGTTTATGTGCTGGGATGTGGGCCAGGTGTTTTACATAAGTGATCTCATTTAATTCGCACTACAGTCCTGGAAACAGGCTTAATAATCCCCCCCTCTGTTGTTGCTGTTGTTGTTTTTTAACCAAATGACACTTTCATCTGGGTCTGAGGAGAAACTGGTGTTTGATGACCCCCCTAAGGTTCATTCTAAAAAACAGGATCTGTCAGGAATTCAGTCTGCACCTTCCTGTAGCCACTTGGGTCCAACAGGAAAAGCAGTTTCTTTCCAGCATAGTTTGCAGAATAGTAAGTAGAATGTTTGGCAGAAAAGACAAAGTGGGAAGGAAAGCAGTTTGATATCAGTCTTTTGTTTGCAGCTATCATTTAAAATTGCCCAGCACAAGATGGTAATAAAGATGCAGACATACTAGAGAATGAACTTGAGGACACGGGCAGGGGGAAGGGTAAGCTGGGACCAAGTGAGAGAGTGGTATGGACATATATACACTACCAAACGTAAAATAGATAGCTAGTGGGAAGCAGCTGCATAGCACAGGGAGGTCAGCTCGGTGCTTTGTGACCACCTAGAGGGGTGGGATAGGGAGGGAGGGAGGGAGATGCAAGAGGGAAGAGATATGGGGATATATGTATATGTATAGCGGATTCACTTTGTTATAAAGCAGAAACTAACACACCATTGTAAAGCAATTATACTCCAATAAAGATGTTTAAAAAAAAAGATAAATTCAGGGCTTCCCTGGTGGCGCAGTGGCTGAGAGTGTGCCTGCCAATGCAGGGGACACTGGTTCGTGCGCCAGTCTGGGAAGATCCCACATGCCGCGGGGCGGCTGGGCCCGTGAGCCACGGCCGCTGAGCCTGCGCGTCCGGAGCCTGTGCTCCGCGGCGGGAGAGGCCACAACAGTGAGAGGCCCGCGTACCGGAAAAAAAAAAAAAAAAAAAAGATAAATTCATTAAAAAAATATAAATAAATAAATAAAAATAAAATTGCCCAGCAGAGTGTGGTTGATTTTGCATCTTCATTAAGTGACTAAGAACAGGATTCTACAAAAAGTGACTACCAAAGATTTTAGATTGAGACAAAACCCAAAAAGTCTAAAAGTAAGATTTTTCATGTAACAGCTTTATTGAGATATAATTCACATAGCATAAAATTCATCCGTTTTAAAATTCAGTGGGTTGTAGTACATGCACAGAGGTGTGCAGCCATCACTGCAATCAATTTTAGAACACTTTCCTCACTCCAAAAAGAAACACTGTATCATTTAACAGTTACTCCCAATTCTCCCCCCACCTCCCCCACCTCCCAGCTCCAGCCCTAGGCAGCAATTAACCTATTGTACTTTCTGTCTCTATGGATTTGCCTGTTCAGGACATTTTATATAAATGGAATCATACAATATGTTGTCTTTTGTGTCTGGCTTCTTTCACTTAGCATAATGTTTTCAAGGTTCATCTAGTCGTAGCATGTATTAGTACTTCATTTCTTTTTACGGCTGAATAATATTCCATTATTATTATTATTATTATATTATATACCAATTTTTTCAACAACCACTTTTATTATGAAAGTAACAAAAATCTTACTGTAGAAAAATAATAACTATAGATATAAAGAAAAAAAAATCACCCATAATCCTACCACCCAGAGACAGCCACCACTGTATACCTTTCGTTCTGGATTTTAGTCTATGCATATATACTTGTAAATGAGATCCCATTGTGCGTCCTGTTTGTGCAATGTGTACTTTTTTTTTTTGGCTGCACTGCGGGCGAGGCTTGTGTGACCTTAGTTCCCCCACCAGGGATCGAACCCGGGCCCTCGGCAGTGAAAGCGCAGAGTCCTAACCACTCGACTGCCAGGACTGTATTTTTTTTATAGTGGTAAAGTATACATAATGTAAAATTAGCCATTTAAACTATTTTTAAATGTACAGTTCAGTAGCATTATGTACATTCACACTGCTATGCAAACATTACCACATCCATCTCAGAACTTTATCTTTCCAAAATAAACTCCATACCCACTAAACGGTAACTGCCCATTTCCCCCTCTCCCAATCCCTGGCAACCACCGTTCTCCTTTCTGTCTCTATGAATGTGACTATTCTAGGTACCTTATGTAAGTGGAATCATACAATATCTGTCTTTTTGTGACTGGCTTATTTTACTTAGCATGATGTCTTCAAAGTTAATCTATATTGTGCATATGTTAGAATTTCCTTCCTATTTAAGGCTGAGGAATAATATCCCATTGTATGTATATATCACATTTTGTTTATCCATTCACCATTGATGGACACCTGGGTTGCTTCCACCTCTTGACTATTGTGAATAATGCGTCTATGAATATGGTTGTACAAGTATTTCTTCAAGACCCTGCTTTCAATTCTTTTGGCTATATACTCACTCAGAAGTGGAATTGCTAGATCATATGGTTATGCTGTTTAATTTTTTTGAAGAACTGCCATACTATTTCCATAGTAGCTGCACCATTTTACATTCCTACAAGCTATACACAGATTCCAATTTCTCCACTACCTTGTCAACACTTGTTATTATCTGTCTTGTTGATTATAGCCACCCCAGTGGGTGTGAAATGGTATCTCATTGTGGTTTTGATTTGTGTTTCCCTAATGACTAAAGATGTTGAGCATCTTTTCATGTGCTTATTGGCTTTTTTATCTTCTTTGGATTCTTTGCCCATTTTTGAATTGGGTTGTCTTTTTATTAGCAAATTGTAAGATTTCTTTATATATTGTGGCTACAAGTCCCTTATTAGGTATATGATGTGCAAATATTTTCTCCCATTCTGAAGGCTGTCTTTTGCTTTCTTGATAGTGTCCTTTGAAGCACACAAGTTAACACAGAAATACTCAATATTTGATAAATGGGCCATGGGACTGGAAATGACCAAATAAGTCCCTATAATGTGGCTATGTTTATTTCCCTTATGATTTATTTTCATGACTTTAGTGACCTTGTCAAAATTTTAGTTTTTTTTTTTTTCTTTAAGCAAACAATGACACATACAATCATGTCATTTTAAATTGGAATACACAATTCGAGGAAATTTAACAACCTTGTGATGGATGTGTTATCCTAATATCACAGAGGGAGAAACTGAGGCTCTGAGAGGGGCCGGATTCCTGATTCTATCACCCCGTCAATGTTGTCCTTGAACAAGTTACCAGATTGTTGGGAGGATCAAGTAAGTCAAAGATTATAAAAATCTCCCTCATAAATATCCAATAAAGACCCTCACTGAAAATAATAAAGTGCTTTGTTTGTAGTCACACAGCTAATAAGTGGTAGATCTGAGGCTGGGATACAGCTTCAGGCTTCAGAGTGTGAGAAGACTCATTTAGGGTCCTTCTTTAAAATGCAGATGATCGGAGAAATAGCGTAAAAATATCTGTTTAAACAGCAGACCTGCTGTTGTGTGTGTGTATGAAAACTGCCTTAAGATAAAACCTGGTTTGCCATCAGTTGTTTTTCATCGTCACATAAGATAGATCAGAATGTGATTAGAAGGCACAGGAGGAGTTAAGTTACCTATGAAGGATTACTTTGTAAAATTTAATTTTTCATACCCCTCTCCTTCACACCCTGCTTCACCTCCAACCTCAGTAAGTGGCGGTACCCAGTTACCCAAGGCACGAAGTTAGCATCCAGTGATACTTCCCATTCCAAAGTGGTGGTGGCAATAGCTAATATTTGAGCCAAAATGTGTTCTAGGAACTATTACAAGGTCTTTATGTTTACCAAGGCATTTATGCTCAAAACAACCCTGTTATTATCTGCCTTTTACACGTGAGAAACTGAGGCACAGAGAATTAATAAACAAACTTGCCTGAGATTATATAACTAGCAGCCAGAATTCCAGCCAAGACTTGGGGCTCCAGAGTCCATCCTCTGAAACTCTAGGGTGGCTGGTACAGATCTCTCCTCTCCTTTGCCTGCCTGCCCCAACAAGCTTCCTCCTGACTGGTTTCCAGAACTCTCATTTTGTCACACTCCAATTCGTTTCCCACATTTGTGTTCTACAACACAAATGGAAACATGCCAGTCCTATACTTTAAAACCCCACCACCCATTGCTCCAGTGCTCTTAGCAAGTTCAGCTCCTTAGCCTGGGCCGGCCTGTGTGTTCTGCTGTCCTCATCTGTCTACCACCTTTTAATTTTTTAGTTCTTGGAGTTCACCCGTGTTGTACTCTCATTGCTTAACTATCCCCCCCCCGCCCCGCCCGCCCGCCCCCTTACATCCCTGGAAAAAAAGGACTGGAGCTCAATAACATTTGTCAGATGAATTGCTGAAAAGCAAGAGTGGTTTATTACTGGACGCTGTTATAGACAGGATTTGTGAAATCTTTCCCTGAGCTTCTTTCAAAACTGGATGAATTTTCATTGTGTTCTCATAACATTTCGATCAGGGTACTTCATCATCTTTAAGTGTCACTCTCGGTTTTTGTTTCTGTAATTCTCTCCCAGCTCACTGCATGGTCTAGTGTGAATGGGTGAAAGAGCTGAGCAAAACAGTTCTTCAGCTGCCGACCTAAATGACTAACTTCATGACCTCTCAAGGTCTCTCCTCCGAGCTCCACGCAACTCCGGTTCCGGCATTCGGGAGGGGTGGCCCAGGCTCCCGAGGGGCTGCGGGCACCGCGAGTCCTGGGCGGGCAAGCTGTGGGGTTGCCGCGGCCTGAGCCCTCCTCCCCGGCCCTCCCCCAGCTCTCCGGAGAAAGGAGGGGATGGAGACGCCGGAGAAACGTGGGCTTGGAGAGCCGCGAAAATTTTACTTCGGGTAGAACCCCCTACGGAAATGAGGCCGAGAACCTGGGGCTTCTCCCCGCGCCGGGCCTACGGGTGCCGCTTCCCTGCCCCCCTGCCCTCTTCTCAGCCGGCCGGGGCCTCCTTCCCACCTTCCCTCCTTTTCCCCACTCGGAATAAACAGCCTACAGTTCCCGCAGCTGCAGCGCGAGACTCGAAACGCGCGCCGGGAGCGAGCCCCGGAGGGGGCGGGCGGCGCGGACCGGGAACCGGGCCGGGCGGGACACTGCAGCTCGCGCCGCTCCCCCCGCTCTCCCCGCGCTCCGGCGCCGGGCCCAGGTAGGGGCGGTGCGAGACGGGCCTGGCGGCGCGGCCTCCCTCCCCCTCCCTCCGGCCCGGCCGGGGGCGGGAGCGGAGGGGCGAGGCGCGGCCCCACTTGGCTGCACCCCCTCCCAGGGCAGGCGCGGGCGGAGCCGGGCCCGCCTCAGCCAGCAGCGGCGGGAGTAGCGCCGCGGTGCGCCGCACCGCGGGCAGCGAGCTCCGCATTCGAACCTCCCTCGCAAAGACAGTCTCCGCCCCACAATGCACCGCGGCGGGCAGCCTTTGAAAAAGCGGCGCGGCTCGTTCAAGATGGCGGAGCTCGACCAGTTGCCTGACGAGAGTGAGTAGCACCTCAAAGCACCCCCACTCTTCCCGCCGTCCGCCTGCCCCCGGGTTGCATCCGGCCGGGACGGGCGGCCGTGCCCTCTGCCGGGCAAGTGGGCTGACTGCCAGCCCCGCTGTGGTCCCCTAGTCCTTCCACCCCGGTGTTGCCGCCGCGTCGCCGCCTTTGTTATGGTGTCTGTGTATTGGTTTGTGGGGTTGTGTGAGAGCCAGGGCCGGAAACCGAAAGCCCGGGGGCCCAACCCGGGCGGGGCGGAGGCGGTGGCTGCTCTCCTGGCCCGGTTCGGGCCCCCGGCCGCGGTGGGGGAAGAGCGACCGCCGGCCGCGGGGGCTGTCCTCCCCGCCTGCACCGCTCGCCCGGCGCGGAGAGACGCCTGGCGGGGTTATGTAACTCGCTTTTGGGGGCCGGGAAGGGCTCGGGCTGGGGAGGGGGTGGTCACAGCTCTCTTTCTTGTCCCGGCCTCTGATCCTGTCCTGTGACAGTTCCTGCCGCTGTAGGCACTTATGATCATCACTGCCCTCCCCTCCCTCCTCCGGTGTGTCCACCCCTGGAAGCATTTCCGTGTCAAAGGGCTGACCCCTTCCCCTGGGACCACAGGTGGCTGTGGACCTTTCCAGAGATAATCCAGACTGGGTACACAAGTGTTCAGGCAGCCCCCATCCCGCAGACTTTCTTCTCTGCGTATGTGTCTTAGGAATCACGGGGGTACCTTTACGCATGGATGTGACCATCACCACAGGCATATTCAGTACTCTTCCTGACACCCACCCTGTGCATTGCCTCCTTTAACCACGTTTACTCATTCTGCCACCTCAGACGTGGATGCTCACTTGTGTTTAGTAAGTAAAAGCACTAATTCTGTAGTTTAAGCACAATAGAACTTAATTTTGTAATTTACAATATTGTATTGATATAAAGTATAAAAGATAAAGGCACATCTTTCAGTTAATTACAGATGGGTCCTGATGCACACTCACTATTCGGTTTATGTATATATATCATTTGTGAGAGTTTTTAGTGTAATAGAAACAACTGTTAAATTTATCTGTGCAAGACACTTTTAAAGTGAGAACTGAACACAGCCAATTCTGTTTTCCTTGTGGGGTCGTATATTCTTAATGTGCTGTAAGGTTGAAAGTTCAAGTTGCCAGACTGGTGAAAAGTTGTATTAAGAGAGTTTGTGTTTTAAATTTGCTCTAGACCAGCGCGGAATTCCAGTAGAACTTTCTCAGTGATGGAAATGTTGTGTTTTGCGATGTCCAGTAGGGTAGCCACTTAACCATATGTGGCTATGGAACTCTTAAGATGTGGCTAGAATGACTTAAATTTCGTTTGATTTTTGTTAATTTAAGTTTAAATAGTCATGTGTGTCTAGCGGCTACTGTATTGGATAAGGCATAGCCGTAGACCACCAATGAATTTTATTGTTTCTTATTTGGAGAATACAGTCGATCGTGATTTAGGATGCTTCTAAATAAAGGTGGGCCTGCTAAACACAGTGTGCTCGTCATCTGGAAGTCCTTGATCTCTTTGTCGTAAAGATATTTTATCACCACTTGGAAGTCCCACCCACTAGATAACTGTCATTTAGAATATTTGCTCACTATCATTAAACTTTTATTGAGGATTTACTCTGGTTCTTTGCAGACACTTGGGACTCATACTAGGGTTCAAATTACAACTACACTCTCAAGCTATATAAGATAATCACTTATATTGCTTTGTGACATCTCTGGTACACTAGGGTGTGTGTGGGCGTGCACCTTAGCTTGTGCGATATATGTCTTGTTTAGCTTGACCACAGCTGGTTGAAAGCAGGGATTGCTTTACCTGGTTTGTCACACAGTGCCATAAATCAGGTATATATGAACGCTTAATTTATATGGAATTGAATGTAGGGTAAGAGGCATGGTTAATGAAACTGCAGCAGAAGTGATTTCAGTTTGATACTAGAAGTAGCGATATGTCTCTTTGCCAGTTTTAGTCAAGGGGACTAGTTTGTAAGTTATCCAATAGTCAGTATAACATTAACAATAATAAAAGCTACTATCTATTTAGTACTAACTATGAACCAGGTGCTGTGCAAAGCATACTGTATACATTTGCTCATTTAATCCTCATTCCAGTTGAGGTAAGTACTCTTACTAATGAGGTAGCTGAGGCTATCTTCAGCCCAGATCTTTCCTCTGGGCTTCTGTGTCTAGTATCTCTTGCCCATTTCACATCTTCTCTCAGATGCCTCAGAGGCCCCTCAGACTTTATGGGTTCAAGATCTACCTCATAATCCTACTGCAGTACAGAGATACTTCCAGTGGTTCCGGTCGTAATGAATGGCTCCTCTGTGCAGTCATCTAAAACCTAGATTGAGGTTGTCTTCCACACTTCCCATAATTAAGCCTTTACTGAATCTTGTAACTTTTACCTTCTAAATGTCTCTCGGTTTTACCTACTTCTCACCTTCATCCTGGTCCAAGCTGTCACCATCTCTTCTGCATTAATCGCTTCAGCCTCCCATCAATCCACCACCCAAACCCTCCCCCCCAACCTACACACAGCCAGAGTGATCCTTTCAGAATGTATGTTATGTCATCCTATTGCTGAAAACACTTTACTAACTACAAGACCCTTTGTGGTCTGGCCATTCCCCACCTCTCCAGCTACATTTTGTACCACTCTTCCTCTCATTCTATCCCTTTGAACTAAATTGGACCTTTTTCATTCCCTATACTCACTAGGCTTTCTTTTTTGCACATGCTGTTCTGTCTACCTGGAATGCTCTTCCTTCCTCTCACTTCCAGTTAAGTGCTGCTTATCCTTTAGATCCCATTTTAAGCGTCTGTCCTCCCTGACAAATAATACATCTTCTTATTAAATCTTTTCACACCACTGTGTAATTTCTTACACAATTACCACTGTGTAATTTCTTAGTGGCAGCTGTCACAGTTGCAGCTTTATGTTTGTTACTGTGATTGTTTGGTTAGCTTTGGTTAGAAGTCCCACCAGAGAAGGTGCCATTTCTGTTTTTCTTCATGCTTGCGTTCCAGTTCCATGCATGACAGCTGGCTTACTTCTCTGTTCTTTCTTTCATAACCACCCTTCTCTTGCCAGTGACTTCCCAAACATAATGCCCTCACCCTTCCTAGAATATTCTAAATGTTCTACCTCGGGACTTTTTTACCTGCTGTTTCTACCAGCCTGACTCATTGCTTTGCCCGCCTGTCCTCTCATGGCTAGACCTTTTCACATGTTACCTCCTCAGAGAAGCCTTCCCTACCCACCCTGTGTAAAGTTAGTTACTCCCCACGCTGTGATCCCTTGGTTATTTCCTTTACAGCAGCTGCCACCAGTGTAGCTGTCATTTTATATACTTGTTTATTGTATGTCTCCTCCCACTACAGTGTAAACTTCCCTGAGAACAGAGGCCTTGTCTAGCTTTTCCTTCAGTTAACCCCAGTCCCTAGAATAGTGCTGTGGTAGGTATTCAGTGAATATATGTAGAATGAATGAACATACCCAGTTAAAGCAGGAGTCTAACTTAATTGAATTCACCTGCCTGTAAAATACATGTTCTTAACCTAATCTTTTTTTTTTGATTGATCAAAGTAATACAAACAATAAGCATGGTCTAAAAATTAGTCCTGTACTATGTGCATTTTTCTCTAAGCACTTTTACATATACTAACTCATTTAATCCCCATTTTACAAAAGAAGAATAAGTAGCACAGAGAGGTTAAGTAACTTGCTTAAGATAACACAGTAAGACAGTGGCAGAGCCAAGAGTCAAACACAGCTAGTCTCCATCTGTGTTCTTAACCACTATGCTATATACTATCTCTCAAGAAGGGAAGAAGGTTAAAGGTGGTAGGTCAGAGTCTGCAAGATACAGTCCCTGCCTTCTTGGAGCTGGAATGAATATCCTTACAACTCACACCTCTTCCTTCAGATCTCTGCTCAAATATCACGTTTCAGAGAAGCTAATCATGAGCACCTTATAGAGAAATAGTCTTCCCTCCACCAACTCCCACCCCACATTCCCTATCCTTATTATCCTGCTTTATTTTTTTTCCGGTAGTGCTTATTGTCCCGTGGGGGGGGTGTGTGTGTGTGTGTGTGTGTGTGTGTGTGTGTGTGTGTGTGTGTGTGTGTGTGTGTGTGTGTGTGTGTGTCTGTTTGTCTGTTTCCCCCTCGCTAGAATGTAAAGAGCATCAGGAGCATGGACTTTGTCTGTTTTGCGTGCTGTCCATACCCTCAGTGACTAGAGCAGGGGCCAGGATGCAGGCAGCACTCTACACATATTCACTGAATGAATGAATGAATGATTACCACTTTTTCTCAAATGAACCATGTTTTTCTTGGTAGCTACACTGACACGTCGTGCCCTGTCTACTACTGCTGCTTTCCCAGTTGTGTTGTATTTTTTGAGGCTTCTTAGCAAGGCTTTATGGGCTCTCTCCCCCACTTTTCCCCCTACAACTTTACTGCCTTTGGTCATTAAACTTCACTTTGCCATACAGAAGCTGTTAACGTGTCCTGTTAACCATTCTCCACATCTAGGCAGGAGAGTAGGGGGAAAGCAAGAGTGGCTTTGATGTTGGTGGGTTGTCTGACAAGCCTCTCATACTGCCTTGCAGAGAAGTCAGTTGAGGTTTAGAGATCTGAGATACATAAAAATGTTTCATAGCCAGAACCATGATACTTTATCTGTTTCTTCTCGTTTAACGCCTGTTGTCCATTTATGTGAGTTGTAAATCATTGCTGCTTTTGTTAAAAACCAAGGAGAATTAATCTGTCGTCTCTGATTTTTGTACTTAGTTCATGTTCTTCTATCTTACTTTATTCCCTGAGATCATCTTTTATTTATTTATTTTTGTGTTTTGTGTAATGTCATACTGGACTGGCTCCTTACAGATGTTGACAGACATTTTTAACAAGCCACTTACAAATCTGTTTTTTCTCAATGTAAGTAAAAGGCTAACCTTTCAAATAACATCACTACTGCCTGGTCTTAGATTATATTTTTTTAAACATAAACGGATGTCAGAGTAACTGAGATGAGAAATAGCTGGTTCTAAAATAAAACAAATTTAAAAATGAGGAATGATAAATAATAATTTGACTATGGTAAAAGAAAAAAAAGGTGTTATAAACAGTTTTTTAAATTTAAAGAGGGAGATTTTGCTCATTAGTAATTATGTGAATAATTTCTATTTTGAAGCATAGAAAGGTTTTTTCCCCTGTTAGTTTATTTTCTTTTATTGAGATATAATTAACATATAACATTGTATTAGTTTTAGGTGTACAGCACAATGATTTGATATTTGTATATGTTGCAAAACAATTGCCACAGTAAGTTTAGTTACTTACTAACTACTAATCACCACACAGTTACAATTTTGTTTTGTTTTCTTGTGATGAAAACTTTTAAGATCTATTCTTTCAGCAACTTTCAAATATATAATACAGTATTGTTAACTATAGTTATCATGCTTTACATTACATCCCCAGAATTTATTTATCTTATAACTGGAAGTTTGTACCTTTTGACCCCTTTCACCTATTTTGCCTGTCCCCCACCCCCTGCCTCTGACAACCACCAATTTGTTCTCTGTATCTGTGAGTTTGGTGGGGGTTTTTTGTTTTTTTAATTTAAAAAAATTTATTATTATTATTATTTTTTGGCCATGCCACGCAGCTTGTGGGATCTTAGTTCCCGACCAGGGATTGAACCCAGGCCCTTGGCAGTGAAAGTGTGGAGTTCTAACCACTGGACTGCCAGGGAATTCCCTTTTATTGCTTTTTTTAAGGTGTCACATGTAAGTGAGAGAGATCATACTTTATTATTTTTCAAATGACTTGAACTTCTTTGCAATATACCTATGCAATTCTGAGATTTTCAATTTAGTGCTCCCCCTCTCTCATAAAAACTTCTTTCCCTATCAGTTCTCCTACTTCCCCTCACCTATAGATCCTATCCTTTATTTACATCAGAACCTGTAGCCCAGTGTTTCTCGAAATGGGCCTGAGGGGTACCTGCAACAGAATTCCCTGAGGGCCTTTATTAATCGCACAGTTTCTGCATGTATGGGGAGCTTCCTGGTTATTCTAATATGCACTGATGTTTTAGTCAGTGAACCCCTCCGGCTCCCTAATCCAGCTTGGATCTTTAAGTGTTGCACATACCTGCATTCTAGACTTCCAGGGGACTTATTGTCTGCTATGACAGTCCCTGGATCATTTCCATTTTCTGTTTTCTCCACTCTATTACCACTTCTGATCTTTGCCTCAATAAATGTCAATTCCCTTTCTCTTTTCCTTCTCCAGCACACTTCTGGATGAGGATCCCAAATCACTTTTGTCCCTACTCTTCCTCTTACCTCTCTTTCTACATTTTTCTGTCTTGGGAAGGTTTCCAGTTCTCACAGCTTCAAACAAGACTCCCAAATATCTCCAGTTCTTCCTTACATTGTCTGAGTTTTGGTCAATAGCTTGAATTGTCTACTAGTTATTTCTTTTTTTTTTTAAATAAATTTATTTATTTTAATTAATTTATTTTTGGCTGTGTTGGGTCTTTGTTGCTGTGCACGGGCTTTCTCTAATTGCGGCGAGCGGGGGCTACTCTTCATTGCAGTGTGCAGGCTTCTCATTGTGGTGGCTTCTCTTGTTGCGGAGCACGGGCTCTAGGCACGTGGGCTTCAGTAGTTGCAGCACGTGGGCTCAGTAGTTGTGGCTCGCGGGCTCTAGAGCACAGGCTCAGTAGTTGTGACGCACGGGCTTAGTTGCTCCGTGGCATGTGGGATCTTCCCGGACCAGGGCTCGAACCCATGTCCCCTACATTGCCAGGTGGATTCTCAACCACTGTGCCACCAGGGAAGCCCTACTAGTTATTTCTAATTGCACATTCCACTGTCACTTCAACATTACTAAAACTAAATGGATCACTTTTAACCCTAAACCAAGTTCTTTTTCTCTTACTTTGATTATGAAGTAATACTGATTTGTTTTCATTGTAGGCTCTTCAGCGAAAGCCCTTGTCAGTTTAAAAGGTAAGAATCATAGCATGATTCTTTTAGGTATGACACAAACTAGGAATTTATTTCATTAAATTTATTTGGATATAGTATTTCTCTTTTCTTTCTAAGTTATGATTCATTATAGCTTTTAAATATTGGTTTTCACTGGTGATAATAAGTTCATATGGGGAATCTGCCCTTGGTTTTCTCCCCCTAGAATTATTGATTAAAGAACTTTCTAACTAAATGTTCCAGACATTTCTTACTAGAGTTAAATCGTTTATTAAACAACTGGGCTAAGCTGTATTTTTACATAATTGTTTTTTAAGAATCTTGTCTTATAAGTAGTAATGCAAGTCTCTTGAAATAAAAGAATGATAGTATTTTTTTCTGAGAAAAAGTTAGACATGTTCCTTGGTCTTGCTGTTTCTTTGTGTAAGTACGTTAGACCTATCCTTTTAATATAATTTATTTTGAGATTTTACCTCTTGAGCAAGATTCTACTGGATAAGTAAATTTGGAACCAATGTAGATCTTCTCAAAGGTTCATTAGTACTTTCAGTTTTTAAAGCTACCGTATTATACTTTGGATTGGTGATCTACCAAATTAAGTCCTTCTGGCTTGAGAACACTTATCTTTCAGGATTACCCTAATTTATTTGCCTAGCAGGATCAACCCCATCCCATCTCTTTCCTTTTGTACTTATTAAAATGTATGTCTGAAAAAGTATTCCACTAATTTTTTTCTCCCAATATTAAAGCCATTTCTCTTTTTAAAGAAGTGATATAAATTTTTTATACAAAAATTAGAAAATGCTTTCAGGTAATTAGAAGGAAATAAAACTATCTTATGTATATTCATTCCAGTTTTCTATATCTGTCTCTAAATAAACATATCCTTTTTGTAAACATTAAACTCGCCTTCTTTATTTTCATAACACGCTTAATCGGTAACTTGATCAGATTTTTTCTGGTTGCATACAACTCTGAAGACGTTTATTTGAATTAAGGGAAAAACCCCTGCATATTTCATTTTTGGATATTTCATTTTCATTTTTGGATATCAAGTGTTTTCATTTTTGGATATCAAGTGTTTTACACAAGCAGAAATATGTTCTAAATTCAAGGTTAAAGGAGCTTTTCGCATTTTTCCTTGCCTGCTTTCAGTCAGATTGTACTGAGGTAGTTCTTGGCAAATAAGAATAGAGGAATTATTGAAAAACAAAATGAAATAAGCCACACATGTTTTAATATGAAAATGTAATACTTTGAAGTAGCATTGCCTTGTCAGATTATTTAGCGAGTTTGACAAAAAAATACAGAAAAGATTTTTTTTATTTGTAATAAACTAAAATTATTATGGTCAGTATATTTTTTCCATATTCGTAAATATTTCAGATATATTGCTGTTATTAAAAAGGCCATGTTTATAGTATGAAATCCGTTGAACTAAACTTAAATATCATTAATAATTATTTATTACAGAGGGAAGCTTATCTAACACATGGAATGAAAAGTACAGCTCTTTACAAAAAACACCTGTTTGGAAAGGCAGGAATACAGGCTCTGCTGTGGAAATGGTAAGGAATTAGTTTTTCTTACTCTTTAGAATATGATAGCTAAATTGTCTGTATTATTGTCACGTGCACATTCTTACAGCACTACAAAAATTTTCCAAGGGTTTTCCCCAACTCCAAGCATTTGTGTCATTAAGTGTCATTGAACAGTATTTGATCATACCTAGATAAATAATCTATAGCCTGTGATAATCTGTTCATCATTAAGCATTTGTTAAGTAATTGTTAAGTAATTGTAGTTTCTTTAAGTAGGCAAACCCAAAAAACTCCAGCAACCCGAAATCTTACTTTTAATATAGATTTTTAATAATTTAATAGATTTTTTTAAAATAAAAAGATTGTACCTGGCTCTGGTCCCTACAAAAAGATATATAAATAAGTGGTAGGGTACTGAAATCTTGTGTAAGTCAAGGATAAATGCATTTAGGGCTGGGAAGTAGAGATGAGCATATAATTGGCGTGACTAACAATTTTCGGGGCCTCTCTTCCTGCCCTGCCCAGCCAGGTAGCCAGGAAATTTTAGGGGTCAATCATGAAACAAGCCTGGAGCTAGGTTAGACAGTAGCTGTCAGTAGCCTGGGCAGCTGGCCACAGTGAGTGTACAGGACTCTCCGCGCTGTTAGCATTTCTGTCAGCATCATTCTCTTCCTCCTCTCTGCCCATGGTCAGAGGAGGGGAGCAGGGTAGAAGGGACTTCCTGTCAGGGCTCTTCAGTGTTGAGACTCTCAGTGGGTTTAATTTCACCGGTCCATATCTCTAGCCTTGACCCAGTTGGATGCTTCCCATATGTTGCTAGCCCGCTGCACCGGCTTCAGTTCTAAGTAAGCATGGAACTGTCTTGAAGGGTGGGAGAAGGATTTGAAAAATGATGTGGGTGCTATTGGGATATTATTTCTGTTGTTCTTCCCTATTAAGCCTCTGAACCTAGGATGGACTGTAAAATTTTTCATATTATAAATCCTTAAGTGTGTGATGTACTTTGGATGCTTAAAATTTTTTAGTTCTGCATGCACTTATTAAGTATCTGTTATAGGTATCTTGTATTTTTATTTGCAAATGGAAATTTGTCAACAGTTTTTGACAGCAGATCTAGTATAATATTATATACATTTAGATTTACTCTCTAAAGTGATCTAGTAACTTTGTCCCAACCCAGCCCTATCCAATAGACCTATCAGGTGAAACACCCAACTGGTTGGTATTAATCCAAGCACCAACATAATGAGAACTAGAATTTCCAGAGCTTAATTTTCCTATCTTCAACATTCAAGACTGCCAGTGTACTATACGAAGAAGACTTGGGTTCTAGTTTTAATTAACAGCTAGGTGTTTCATTTCTAAACAAATTACCTACATATGTATCTTTCTACTTTCTAAAATCTGAAATTATTTGTGTGCTTTTTATTACCCGTTCTTCATCCTTCAATACTGCTGCTAATTCGGAGTTAGCTGTATTTTCGAAGTATAGAATTGTGTTTTGGAACAAAAATGGCAGGTGTTTGGCCTTTTCATTAAATAAAAAAATTTCTATCATAGCCTTTCAGAAATTCGAAACGAAGTCGGCTCTTTTCTGATGAAGATGACAGACAAATAAATACAAGGTCACCTAAAAGAAATCAGAGGGTGGCAATGGTTCCACAGGTATGTGTGTGCTAAAATTTTGTTTCATTGAAAGGAAGTGAGCAATCGCTCAGTATAATAAAGTTTATATTTATTGTTGTATGACATTTTGAGTAACAAGTTCTTTAAATCAGTACTTCAGCTCAGCTCCTATTTTAATTACCTAAAACAGGGCATTATTTTATTGATGGACTTTAAGCCAGTGTAGAAAGCCAGTCCTCAGTCTTAAAGATGCACACTCTTCTTTTTTTTGTTTTTGGCTGCACCACAAGGCATGTGGGATTTTAGTTCCCCGACCAGGGATTGAACCAGGATTTTGTGCCCCCTGCAGTGGAAGCATGGAGTCCTAACCACTGGATCGCCAGGGAATTCCCATGCACACTCTTTTTTTAAGCATGGAGATAGTGGATATTCAGCAAATGGATTTGGCAAATTGGAATCAGCTTGGCGTTTGCATGGAAATCAGAGGGGAAAACTCATTTTACTTTGTCATTGAGTGAAGTATGTTGAAGACTTCCCTTATCCAAAAGAGGAAAATATAGAGCATGAAATCATATCTCCTTTTTCATTTTTGACATCTTTTAAAGAAAAATTATAGTGGACATGTAAGAATCAAAGCAATGAATGAAAATTAGATAAGGAAATATTAACCTTAAGAATACAATAATTTTCTCCTGTGCAATGTATAATTTTTGATATAGTTATTCCCTACTTCCCATTCATTTTTTTTTCAAAAGTGTTATAACATTTTCCAGTAGGATGTATCACAGTAGAGGTAATTTTCTCAACCAAGGATTTGGCATCAAATTAATTAAAGGTATTACCAGCAATATGCCCTTACCAAAAACAAAAACAAAAACAAAAAAAAACCCAAAGAACTTTTACATACCTTTATAATCATTTCAAATAGTAAAATACGAAAAAAATAGTAAAATATGTTCGTTCTCTGTAAAATGAACAAAAATATATGAACTTTTTAACATCAAGGACAAGTGTGCATAAGCATCTAAAATTCAATTTAAAAATTTGACCCAGTTGAAACTAACACACAGTGTGCATTTCTTGGCTCAGTAGATGTCGGATACAAGGTTGAATGAATACAAGAATAGTCAACAACTATTTCTTGTATTGATTTTAGAAGAGCTGTGTTATTAGGATAATTTGGATGCTTTAACGCTGTTTAGATTTTTTTAACGCTGTTTAGATTAGGATAATTTGGATGCTTTAACGCTGTTCAGGCGGTATGCGGGCCTCTCACTGTTGTGGCCTCTCCCGTTGTGGAGCACAGGCTCCGGATGGGCAGGCTCAGCGGCCATGGCTCACGGGCCCAGCTGCTCCGCGGCATGTGGGATCTTCCCAGACCGGGGCCCGAACCCGTGTCCCCTGCATCGGCAGGCGGACTCTCAACCACTGCGCCACCAGGGAAGCCCGTGGATTTTTTTTTTAAGTTCTTTTTTTTCCCTCCAACTATTTACTAGGAAAATTTTCAAACATACAGAAAACTCTGATCTTTGTGACTATGAAACCATTCTGCCCTAAGTCTATCCAAAGCCCTCCTCCCCAGGCGCATATCATTCCTTCTGGGACTATTTCACAAAGGCCTTTCTACTTGTGAGCAATACAGAACAAATATAACGTAGGACAGACATGATATGAGACTTCTTTAACTATGTGAAAAAATTTTATATCCTCTGAGTTTTCTCTTTTCTAGTCTTAACATGCCTAGTTCTTTCAATCTTCAGTTACATGATATGCGTTGTTCTCTTACTCTCCTAGTCACAGCCTCAAATCTGGTGTATTCTATCTGTGTGTTTGTTTAAAGAGCACTATTCAGAGCTGGAAAATTATTAAAAAACAACGTTTATTCAGTACTTAGTATGTGCCAGATCCTGTTCTAAGCACTTCATATGTATTACTTTGATTTAATCTTCAAACCCCCCATGAGTTAGGTTACTATTTTCTTATTTCCCATTTTTCAGGTGAGAAAACAGACACAGAGAAGGGTTTTTTTTTGTTTTTTTTTTTAATGTATTTATTTTTGGCTGCACTGGGTCTTCGCTGCCACGCGTGGGCTTTCTTTCTCTAGTTGCAGTGAGCGGGGGCTACTCTATGTTGTGGTGCACAGGCTTCTCACTGTGGTGGCTTCTGTTGTGGCAGAGCATGCGCTGTTGGCCCGTGGGCTTCAGTAGTTGTAGCACGTGGGCTCAGTAGTTGTGGCTCTCGGGCTCTAGAGTGCAGGCTCAGTAGTTGTGGCGCACGGGCTTAGTTGCTCCATGGCATGTGGGATATTCCCGGGCCAGGGCTCGAACTCATGTCACCTGCATTGGCAGGTGGATTCTTAACCACTGCGCCACCAGGGAAGTCCACAGAGAAGTTTCTTGTTCAAGATCACAAAGCTAATAAGTGAAAGCCGATACTAAATGGCAGGCAGCCTGTCTTCAGTGGTCTACTTTTTTGTTGTAGCTTTATTGAGATACAGTTAACATAGCATACAATTTACCTATTTAAAGCATACAATTCAGTCGTTTTAATATATGCGCAGAGGTGTGCAACTATCACCACAACCAATTTTAGGACATTTTCATCATCTTAAAATAAATCAGTAGCAGTCACTGTCCATTTTCCATTTGTTGAATAAACCCTTAAAAGTGTAATTGCTACAAGGGTATTTACACTTAAGCTTTGAAAGATACTACTTAATAACCTATTTATAAAAGTTGTAATAATTTATATTTCCACTAACAGATTGAATATATTTCCTCATACTCAACAGAGGAATCTTTAATACAGTTTTATATTCAATGAGCCACCAATATGCTATTTTAGAATTTGGGTCAATAACTCAGTAGGAATAAAAATAGCACTCTTTCTGATAATAATACTTTATAATAATTTGGTTATTATTTATGCTAAATTACTCATGACATATAATTTTTTTTTACATTAAAAAGTTAATTTTCTAAGTACAATGTGGTATCCTGAATTGGATTCTGGGACAAAAAAAGGACATTAATGGAAAAACTGGAGAAATCCAAATAAAGTCTGTGGTTTAGTTAATAGTATTATACGAATGTTAATTTCTTGGTTTTGACAAACCGTGGTTATATAAGACGTTAACATTAGGGAAAGCTGGATGCAGGGCATGTGGAACCTCTGTATTATCTTTGCAACTTTTCTATAAATCTACAATTTTTCCTAAGTAAAGTTTTATACTAAAAAATAAAAAGTTAATTTTGACCTTCACCCACCCTCCAGATCTGCTTCCCTCTTCCACTGGTAACCAACCACTGTAGTTTGATTATCCTTTTAGATCTTTTTAATACTTCTAAACCTTTATATATGTATTCATAGAAAATATATGGTATTGTTTGGTGTATGTAGTTTTAAAATTACATTAGTAGTATTATTTTCATGATATTGTATCAGGCATCATTCTTTATTTTTTCACTCAAAAGTGTTGTTTTTGGTTTGTTTTTTTTGGTTTGTTTGTTCTTTTGGGGTTTTTTGCCTCGCGACTTGCAGGGGTCTTGGTTTCCTGACCAGGGATCAAACCCGGGCCCCCTGCAGTGAAATCAAAAGTCTGTTTTTGAGATCTGGCCATGCTGACTGATTTAGTTAGACACGCTTCAATATTTCATTTCTTTTTACTGTTTTGTAGTAGTCAATCTTACACCATAATTTATTTATTTTATCGGCATTCAAGTGGTTTCTAAGTTTTCATTATTACAAACAATGCTGTAGTGAACATCCCAAACATATTTGTATAAATTTGCAAGTGTTTTTCTAGGGCAGATGGCTAAAATGTGGAATTGCTGGATCACAGGATATGCACATTTAAAGTTTTTAAAGTAGTGCCAAATTATTCTCCAAAGAAATTGTACTGGCTTATACTTTCAACCAGTAATATATCACAGTGCCTATTTTACCTAATGCTTCCTAACTCAGTATATAACTAAACATCTAGATTTTTGCTAATCTCATAATAGCATCTCACTTGTTTTAGTTGGCATGTCATCTATGAGTGACAGTGAGATACTTTTCATATATGTTTACAAACTTTCTTTCCTTAGCTCAAAACTGTTTTTCTTTCTCCCGTTTTTTATTAGATTGTTGGTCATTTTCTTGTTAGTCTGTAAGAATTTTATATATATTAAGAATATTAGCCCTTTGGCTGTTCATACTGGTTATAATTTTTTTCACAGTTTGTAGTTTGTCTTGTGCTTTGTTTCTATATTTTTCACCATAGAGGACTGAAAAAAATTCTAAGGGTCAAATATAGCTGTGTTTCCTTTTAATGACTTTTTGATTTTATGATTAGAAAGACCTTCCCTAGTCTAACATTTATAGTTTTAGAATTCCCTCTATATTTCTTATTTCATTTTTAAAAAAATATGTTTAAATCTTCAATCCATCTGGAATTTATTTTGGAGTAAAGAATGAGGTAAGACGGCAACCGAATTTTTTTCCTAGAGGACTACTTATTTGTCCTGGGTAACATTTACTGAACAATCCATCTTTTTTTTTTTTTTTTTTTGCGGTACGTGGGCCTCTCACTGTTGTGGCCTCTCCCGTTGTGGAGCACAGGCTCCAGACGTGCAGGCTCGGCAGCCATGGCTCACGGGCCCAGCCGCTCCGCGGCATGTGGGATCTTCCCCAACCAGGGCACGAACCCATGTCCCCTGCATCGGCAGGCGGACTCTCAACCACTGCGCCACCAGGGAAGCCCCAATCCATCTTTTATACATTGGTTTATAATGCTGCTGCATGACAAGCTGTATTCCTCTATATATTTGGGATTATTTCTAGACTTTTTTTTTTTAAGAGTTCAAATGGGGAAGACCAAGTTACTTTCTTTTTTTCTTTAAGTTTTTGTTTGTTTGTTTGTTATTTTATGGTTGCGTTGGGTCTTCGTTGCTGCGCGCAGGCTTTTTCTAGTTGCGGCTACTAGTGGGGGCTACTCTTCATTTTGGTGTGTGAGCTTCTCCTTGCGGTGGCTTGTTGCAGAGCACAGGCTTTGGTAGTTGTGGTACATGGGCCCTAGAGCACGAGGGCTTCAGTAGTTGTGGCACGTGGGCTCAGTAGTTGTGGCATGGGCTTAGTTGCTCTGTGGCATGTGGGATCTTCCTGGACCAGGGATCGAACCCACGTTCCCTGCATTGGCAGGCAGATCCTTAACAACTGAGCCACCAGGGAAACCCCTATTTCTAGACTTTCTATCTCTTTATGTCTAGCATGTCTCTGTATGTGCTTGTGTCAACTTTTTTTTTTAATTTATTTTTTGGCCACATTGGGTCTTCGTTGCTGCGCATGGGCTTTCCACTAGTTGTGAGCGGGGGCTATTCTTCATTGCGACATGTGGACTTCTCATTGTGGTAGCTTCTCGTTGCGGAGCATGGGTTCTAGGGCACACGGGCTTCAGTAGTTGTGGCACATGGGCTCAGTAGTTTTGGCTTGTGGGCTCTAGAGCGCAGGCTCAGTAGTTGTGGCGCACGGGCTTAGTTGTTCCCACAGCATGTGGGATCTTCCCGGACCAGGGATTGAACCCATGTCCCCTGCATTGGCAGGAGGACTCTTAACCACTGCGCCACCAGGGAAGTCCTTCAAATTGTTTTAATGTGACTTTATATTGTGTTTTAATTTCTGATATAACATTATTACTTATCCTTTTTAAAGATTTTCCCAAGTATACTTGAACATTTATTTTTCCATATGAACTTCAGAATCAACTTGACTAGGAAAAAAATTCTGTTGGGATTTTCATTGATGTTGAACTAATATTATAAATTAATTTTGGGGTTATGACGTGTAACATTGGTACTACCCATCCAAGAACTGGTTGTAGTTCTACTTATTCAAGCCTTAGTACCCCTTAGTAGACTTTAACATTTTTTTCCATGTCAATCTTGCACCTTTCTTAAGTATATTCCTAGGTGTTTAATACTTTTTGTTCTTGTTATTTTTGCTGTCATAAACAGGATATTTCTTCTGTTTGATTTGTTCTCATTGATATATAGAAAAGATAATGATTTATTTATCTATCTATTTATTTATCTATTTATTTATTTATTTTTGGCTGTGTTGGGTCTTTGTTGTTGTTCATGGGCTTTCTCTAGTGGCGGCGAGCAGGGGCTACTCTTCGTTGTGGTGTTTGGGCTTCTCGTTGCGGTGTGTGGGCTTCTCATTGTAGTGGCTTCTCGTTGTTGGGCATGGGCTCTAGGTGCGTGGGTTTCAGTAGTTGTGGCACTCAGGCTCAATAGTTGTGGCTCACAGGCTCTAGAGCGCAGGCTCAGTAGTTGTGGTGCACTGGCATAGTTGCTCTGCTGCATGTGGGCTCTTCCTGGTGCAGGGTTCAAACCTGTGTCACCTACATTGGCAGGTGGATTCTTAAACACTGCACCACCAAGGAAGTCCCGATAATGGTTTTTTTTTTTTTGATTTATTTTCCATTATATTGAAAACTTAAAGTACCGTTGTAGCATCTCTTGTCATCATCAGTGGAAACAAGCCCTGTGATGTACTCTTGCAGGGAGTATACATAACCAATATCCCTTTTGAGGCAGTTTATCTCCTCTTTTGCTTCTTCAGGATCTGGGCTTTAGGGGTTCTGTGGGGCTGATGTTTGTGTAATGACCTTGATATTTCCTGTGTCCTTGGGCCTCTGGTCAGTCTCCTTCAGGCATTGATAATTTGATTTCGTGGTGTAGGTAGGAGGCCTCAGTTCCTTGCCACATAGATCTCTCCTGAGGGCTGCTTGAGTATCCTCATGACACGGCAGCTGGCTTACCCCAGGATGAATGAGCTGGCACAACGTAGCCATCCCTGGTTTCACATCAACATGATCTCAGGCACAAACCTCCTTGTTTTTCCATTTTGTCTTTAAGTTACTTGTTGAAACAACTGGCCCCGGGGTCCCAAAGACTGTCGCGGCTTCGGCTGGTGGGACCCCTCCCGAGCCAGCAGCTTCAGTGAGTCCGCCCTCCCCTCAGGCTCTGGGGCAGTTGAGTCGATAATGATTTTTTTTTAAATAGAGATTTTTGTATAACAACTTTGTTTTCTCCCACTTTATTAGTTTATTCCTTTTAATGGTTATAGTTGATTTTCTTGAGTTTTCTGGGGGAGTCATATCACCTGAAAATAATGGTAATTTTGTCTTCTCCTTTACAATTTTATTCCTTTTGTTTAATTGGCTAATTCCATCAAAACAGTGTCAAAAATAGGCGTATAGGGCTTCCCTGGTGGTGCAGTGGTTGGGAGTCCACCTGCCGATGCAGGGGACATGGGTTCGTGCCCCGGTCTGGGAGGATCCCGCATGCCGCGGAGCGGCTGGGCCCGTGAGCCATGGCCGCTGGGCCTGCGCGTCCGGGGCCTGTGCTCTGCGGCGGGAGAGGCCACAGCGGTGAGAGGCCTGCGTACCGCAAAAAATAAATAAATAAATAAATAAATAGGGGTATAATCAACATCTTTGTCATATTCCTCGCTTTAATGAGAATGTTTTTAGAATTTTAACATTGAATATGATACTGACCTTTTTTTAAAATATTAATTAATTAATTAATTTTATTTTTGGCTGTGTTGGGTCTTCATTGCTGCACACGGGCTTTCTCTAGTTGGTGGCGAGCGGGGGCTACTCTTCTTTGCAGTGTGCGGGCTTCTCATTGCGGTGGCTTCTCTTGTTGCGGAGCACGGGCTCTAGGCGCACAGGCTTCAGAAGTTGTGGCACGAGGGCTAAGTAGTTATGGTTCGCGGGCTCTAGAGTGCAGGCTCAGTCGTTGTGGCGCATGGGCTTAGTTGCTTCACGGCATGTGGGATCTTCCTGGACCAGGGCTCAAACCCTTGTCCCCTGCATTGGCAGGCGGATTCTTAACCACTGTGCCACCAGGGAAGTCCAATACTGACCTTTCGATTGGAATGGGGAGAAATGTGTTTTGAAGGTTAAGAAAGTGTTCATCTATTTTTATTTTCTTGGTCAGTATTGCTAAAGGTTTGTCAATTTTGTTGATTTTTTTCAAGGAACTTCTGGTTTTATTGATTTTTCTCTATTGGTTTTCTATTTTTTCTTTATTTATGCTCTAACTTTTATTATTTTCTTCCTCTGCTTGCTTTGAGTTTTCTTCTTTCTCTAGTTTCTTAAGGTGGAAGGATAAGTTATTTATTTGAAATTTTTCCTTTTTTCTAATATAAGCATTTACCCAATGAATTAAATTTCCCTTCAAGTACTACTTTAGTTGTATCATTTAACTTCTGGTATATCATGTTTTTTTAGTCATTTTGTCTACTTTTATATTCCATTAAGTGTTTTTTTTTAATGGATATTGAATTTTATCAAGTGTTTTTAGCATCAGTGGAGGTGATCATATGACTTTTATTGTTTGATTTATTAATAATGACAGATTACATTAATAGTTTTCTAATACTGACCCATCCTTGTATTCTTGACATGAATGAATTCCACTTGGTTGTGTTGTATTCTTTTGATGTTCTGATGGTGTTTTTTAAGCTTTTTAAAAAATGAAATGTAATTGACAACATTATATTAAGGTATACATGATGATTTCAGTGTTTGTATATATTGTGAAATGATCATCATAGTAAGTCCACTGTAGTTAACGTCCATTACCATAGTTACAAAAATATTTTTCTTGTAATGAGAACTTTAAAAATTTATTCTCTTAGCAACTTTCAGGTATACAGTATGGTATAGTCACCATTCTGTACATTACATCCTCATGACTTATTTATTTTACAACTGGAAGTTTGTATCTTTTGACCTTTCTTTATCCATTTCATTTGCCCCCCTACCCCTGTCTTTGGCAACCACCAGTCTGTTCTCTGTATCTACTGAGTTGGGTTTTTTGTGGGGAGGGAGGTAATTTTTTTTTAGGTCACACATATAAATAAAATTATATGGTGTTTGTCTTTCTCTGTCTGACTTATTTCACTTAGCATAATGTCCTCAAGGCCTATCCATGTTGTCACAAATGGCAAGATTTCCTTCTTTTTTATGGCTGAATAATATTTTATATATATATATATTTATTTATACACCACATTTTCTTCATTCGTCAGTGGATGCATAGGTTGTTTCCATGTCTTGGCTATTGTAAATAATACTGCAACAAACATGGGGCTGCATGTATCTTTTGGAGATAGTTCATTTCCTTTGGATAAACATCCAGAGTTAGAATTGCTGGATTATGTGGTACTTCTGTTTTTAATTTTTTGAGGAACCTCCATACTGTTTTGCATACTGGCTGCACCGATATACATTTCCAGCAACAGTTCACAGGGTTCTCTTTTCTCCACGTGCTCTCCAACACTTGTTATTTCTTGCCTTTTTGATAATAGCCATTCTAACAGGTATGAGGTTATATCTCACTGTGGCATTTGTCTGATGATTAGTGATGTTGAGCACCTTTTCATGTACCTGTTAGCCATTTGTGTCTTCTTTGGAAAAATGTCTTTCAGCGTCTCTGCCCATTTTTTAATCAGGTTGTCTTTTTGTTGTTGAGTTCTATGAGTTTCTTACATACTTTGGGTATTAATTTCTTATCAGATATATGATTTGCAAACATTTTGTCTCATTCTGTAGGCTGCCTTTTCATTTTGTTTCTTTTGCGATGCAGAAGCTTTTTAGTTTGATGTAGTCCCACTTGTTGATTGTTGCTTCTGTTACCTTTGCTTTTGGTATCATCCCCAAAAAATCATTGCCAAGAACAGTGTCAAGGAGACTTTTCCCTATGTTTTCTTCTAGGAATATTATGGTTTCAGGTCTTACATTTACAGCTTTAATCCATTTTGAGTTAAGTTTTATGAGTGGTGTAAAACAGGAAGCCAGTTTTATTCTTTTGCACATGAAAACCATTTCCCAACACCATTTATCGAAGAGACTGTCTTTTCCTCATTGAGTATTCTTGGTTACCTTGTCAAATATCAGTTAACCATATATGCATGCATTTATTTCTGGGCTCAATTCTGTTCCATTGCTCTAGTGTGTCTGTTTTTTTTGTTTGTTTGTTTTTTTGTGATACGTGGGCCTCTCACTGTTGTGGCCTCTCCCGTTGCGGAGCACAGGCTCCGGACGTGCAGGCTCAGCGGCCATGGCTCACGGGCCCAGCCGCTCCTTGGCATGTGGGATCTTCCCCGACTGGGGCACAAACCCATGTCCCCTGCATCGGCAGGCGGACTCTCAACCACTGCACCACCAGGGAAACCCTAATGTGTCTGTTTTTATGCTAGTTCCATCATGTTTTGATTACTGTAGCTTTGTAATATAGTTTATAATCAGGGTGCATGATGCCTCCAGCTTTGTTCTTTTTTCTCAAGATTACTTTGGCTATTCAGGTTTTTTGTAGTTTCATAACAGTTTTAGTATTGCTTGTTCTATTTCTGTGAAAAATGCCATTGAAATTTTAATAGGGATTGCATTGAAATCTGTAGATTGCTTTGGGTATTATGGACATTTTAACAATATTCTTCCAATCCATGAGTACAGAACATCTTTCTAGACATTTTTAAAGTTCATACAAATGAGTGATATTTTCTTCAGGTTCTTTCTCTCGCTCTCACTCTGTCTCTCACAATAGTGTCAGAGTCCTTACTTGTCTTTTCTGGACCTAGAACTCTAGAAATATTTTTCAAAAGTATCTTCTTCCTACATACCTAAATTGAAATTACACTGTAGTGCAAACATGGCGGGGGCAAATATTTCACCCTCCTTGTCAAAATATGTTATGAAATTGGAGGCTTTAACTTTGTAAGAAATAATCAGAATGTATATTTGTTAAATAATGACAAAAATTTTCATTTTGTATATTGTTGAATCTTTTTGAGTACCTACCATAATCTGGCTTTCTACAAATGTATTCACTGTTATAGATGTTCATTTTTACTTAATGGAACTGTAATTAATCTCTTTTTTTTATTGTACAGAAATTTACAGCAACAATGTCAACACCAGATAAGAAGGCCTCACAGAAGATTGGTTTTCGATTACGTAACTTACTCAAGCTTCCCAAAGCACATAAGTGGTGCATATATGAGTGGTTCTACTCAAATATAGATAAGTATGTATCATGGCTCATATCACAAGTATCATTTGAACCAGAAGTTTAAGATTTTCAAATGTTAAAAGCCTCAACCTGGGCTTCCCTGGTGGCGCAGTGGTTGAGAGTCCTCCTGCCGATGCAGGGGACGCGGGTTCGTGCCCCGGTCTGGCAGGATCCCACATGCCGCGGAGCGGCTGGGCCCGTGAGCCATGGCCGCTGAGCCTGCGCGTCCGGAGTCTGTGCTCCGCAACGGGAGAGGCCGCAGCAGTTAGAGGCCCGCGTACCACAAAAAAAAAAAAAAATCTTTCAAAGCCTCAACCTTTTCTAGAGGTCTATTTTGATTCTATTTTTTTCCTGAATTTCTTTTTCTATTCCTCATTCTAGTTTGATCCATTTCCATTTTTCATAGTTTTCTTCCCTCCTACCCCTTTTGGGGAAGAAGTTGTTATATGTTTTTCTGAAAAATCAAATGAAAGTATAATCTCCATATTATAATTTACAAAGACTGTGGAGTGGAGATACCCTAAAAACAAAGCACCATTATTTGCAGTGAATGGAACTTGTTTTATAAATCTCGAGATTTTAAATGCTAGTATAATAGTAGAGAAACAGTCATTAATGGTAGAAGTGATTCAGGAAGATTTTAATGAGTCTTTCTATTTGGGGGATGATATTCATGCATTTTAGTTATATGTAAATGTTTAAGTAGAACATAGAGGTTTGGGTGAAATCCAATTATTCAACAACAGAATTTATTGAGGAAAAATTCTGATTTCTCATCCACCACAATCTAATCTTATCTAATCCATGCCAGTCAGTGGTGCTTGCTTTGCTGACTGCTTATCTTTATTTCCTTTCTCTGCTTTCACCAGTTGCGTACTCTGAACCTTGTGAATCTCATGAACATTCATATTTAAGCCCAAGACATTTCATGTGTCATTGCTGAGACTGGTTCCTGGTTTCCCAAACTCATGAATAAAATTGTTTTATTTTTGTCCACAAATTTTTTCATAGGCTTAAGACAGCTCTCAGGGTGTCCTAGTATGATCCGAGTCCTCGATTTCCCAAGAACTAATCTAACCCTCTGGAGTCCCCCAGTTTTCTAAAACGAATTTACTCTCAAAGAGAACTCCCTGGTGATGATATTACTTTTGGGACAAAGATACTTTGTAGCTAACATTGTTTATCCTCACCAGATATAATGATAATGCCAAGATAACCTCTGGAAGGATAGACTCCTATAGGAGATTTTTAACAAAAATCAGTGTCTCTTGGAGTCTCAAGCACAGACAGTATTTCTTGAGTAACTTTTACACATTATTTGTTTCATAAATGCAAAGGATCTAGTTTAATTTTAACATTTGGAATTTGTGCCTGTTTTGGGTAGAGGTGAAAGTTTGGCATCTTGTGATTAATATGTTGAAAATTGGAATGCATATTTTGAATTTTATGGCTCTTAAGTAACACATTGTATATTAACTATTAAAATACCATTTCTGTTTTACAGACCACTTTTTGAAGGCGACAATGACTTCTGTGTTTGTCTAAAGGAATCTTTTC
The DNA here is from genome assembly GCF_949987515.2 of Delphinus delphis. Lineage (NCBI taxonomy): Eukaryota > Metazoa > Chordata > Mammalia > Artiodactyla > Delphinidae > Delphinus > Delphinus delphis. The sequence continues at coordinate 161,401,844 of NC_082683.1, forward strand.
CTAATTTGAAAACAAGAAAGTTAACAAGAGTAGAATGGGGAAAAATCAGGCGGCTTATGGGGAAACCACGGAGGTAAAAATAATGTTTTTATTTAAAATAAAATTAATAAATTAGTTGGTAGTATTATTACCATATTGACTTTTTCATTTTCAAAAGGACTAGTACCAAAACACAACTTCCCAGAATAGTTATATGTTAAATATATCCTACTGACCAACATTAATGTAGGTGCTTTTTATACTTACGTATCTTATAATTAAATGCACAATTTCATTTTTGTTTAGGTCACAGGCTTTGAACATAATTTTGTTATATTATCTATGCTCCACTATGTTCCAAAAAATATTTAAGAATGCACTAAAAATCATTTAATGAAGCTATAAGGTTATGCATACATTGTTTTTTTTATCCTTTGAAATTTTAATTTTTTTAGTGAAAACAAAGAATTAAACAATTGTGAACTTTATTAACATTTTGTGGTGTGACAAACATAAATACGTTTTATAATTTCTAGAAACATGCTATTTCATAGTACAATCTTTTTTTTTTTAACATCTTTATTGGAGTATAATTGCTTTACAATGGTGTGTTAGTTTCTGCTTTATAACAAAGTGAATCAGTTATACATATACATATGTTCCCATATCTCTTCCCTCTTGCATCTCCCTCCCTTCCACCCTCCCCATCCCAACCCTCTAGGTGGTCACAAAGCACCGAGCTGATCTCCCTGTGCTATGCGGCTGCTTCCCACTAGCTATCTGTTTTATGTTTGGTAGTGTATATATGTCCATGCCACTCTCTCACTTTGTCACAGCTTACCCTTGCCCCTCCCCATATCCTCAAGTCCATTCTCTAGTAGGTCTGTGTCTTTATTCCTGTCTTACCCCTAGGTTCTTCATGACATTTTTTTTTCTTAAGTTCCATATATATGTGTCAGCATACGGTATTTGTCTTTCTCTTTCTGACTTACTTCACTCTGTATGACAGACTCTAGGTCCATCCACCTCATTACAAATAGCTCAATTTCGTTTCTTTAGGTGCAAGGTTAGGTTGTTAGGTTAGGTTGTTAATTTGAGATGTTTCCTGTTTCTTAAGGTAGTATTGTATTGCTATAAACTTCCGCTTAGAACTGCTTTTGCTGCATCCCATGTCATGTCTCCATTGTCATTTGTTTCTAGGTATTTTTTGATTTCCTCAGTGATCACTTCGTTATTAAGTAGTGTATTGTTTAGCCTCCATGTGTTTGTATTTTTTACAGATCTTTTCCTGTAATTGATATCTAGTCTGATAGCGTTGTGGTCAGAAAAGATACTTGATACAATTTCAACTTTCTTAAATTTACCAAGGCTTGATTTGTGACCCAAGATATGATCTATCCTGGAGAATGTTCCATGAGCACTTGACAAAAATGTGTATTCTGTTGTTTTTGGATGGAATGTCCTATAAATATCAATTAAGTCCATCTTGTTTAATGTATCATTTAAAGCTTGTGTTTCCTTATTTATTTTCATTTTGGATGATCTGTCCATTGGTGAAAGTGGGGTATTAAAGTCCCCTACTATGAATGTGTTACTGTCGATTTCCCCTTTTATGGCTGTTAGTATTTGCCTAATGTATTGAGGTGCTCCTATGTTAGTTGCATAAATATTTACAATTGTTAAATCTTTTTCTTGGATCGATCCCTTGATCATTATGTAGTGTCCTTTGTCTCTTCTAATAGTCTTTATTTTATTTATTATTATTATTTTTTTCGGTACGTGGGCCTCTCACCATTGTGGCCTCTCCCGTTGTGGAGCACAGGCTCCAGACGTGCAGGCCCAGCGGCCATGGCTCACGGGCCCAGCCGCTCCGCGGCATGTGGGATCCTCCCAGACCAGGGCATGAACACGTGTCCCCTGCATCGGCAGGCGGACTCCCAACCACTGCGCCACCAGGGAAGCCCTAGTCTTTATTTTAAAGTCTATTTTGTCTGATATGAGAATTGCTACTCCAGCTTTCTTTTGGTTTCTATTTGCATGGAATATCTTTTTCCATCCCCTCACTTTCAGTCTGTGTCTCTAGGTCTGAAGTGGGTCTCTTGTAGACAGTATATATATGGGTCTTGTTTTTGTATCCATTCAGCCAGTCTGTGTCTTTTGGTGTGAGCATTTAATCCATTTACATTTAAGGTAATTATCAATATGTATGTTCCTATTCCCATTTTCTTAATTGTTCTGGGTTTGTTATTATAGGTCTTTTCCTTAACTTGTGTTTCTTGCCTAGAGAAGATCCTTTAGCATTTGTTGTAAAGCTGGTTTGGTGGTGCTGAACTCTCTCAGCTTTTGCTTGTCTGTAAAGGTTTTAATTTCTCCATCAAATCTGAATGAGATCCTTGCTGGGTAGAGTCATCTTGGTTGTAGGTTTTTCTCCTTCATCACTTTAAATATGTCCTGCCAGTCCCTTCTGGCTTGCAGAGTTTCTGCTGAAAGATCAGCTGTTAACCTTATGGGGATTCCCTTGTGTGTTATTTGTTGTTTTTCCCTTGCTGCTTTTAATGTTTTCTTTGTATTTAATTTTTGACAGTTTGATTAATATGTGTCTTGGCATGTTTCTCCTTGGATTTATCCTGTATGGGACTCTCTGTGCTTCCTGGACTTGATTAACTATTTCCTTTCCCATATTAGGGAAGTTTTCAACTATAATCTCTTCAAATATTTACTCAGTCCCTTTCTTTTTCTTTTCTTCTTCTGGAACTCCTATAATTCGAATGTTGGTGCATTTAATGTTGTCCCAGAGGTGTCTGAGACTGTCCTCAGTTCTTTTCATTCTTTTTTCTTTATTCTGATCTGCAGTAGTTATTTCCACTATTTTATCTTCCAGGTCACTTATCCGTTCTTCTGCCTCAGTTATTCTGCTATTGATCCCTTCTAGAGTATTTTTAACTTCATTTATTGTGTTGTTCATCGTTGCTTGTTTCATCTTTAGTTCTTCTAGGGCCTTGTTAAATGTTTCTTGCATTTTCTCTATTCTATTTCCAAGATTTTAGATCATCTTTACTATCATTATTCTGAATTCTTTTTCAGGTAGACTACCTATTTCCTCTTCATTTGTTAGGTCTGGTGGGTTTTTATCTTGCTCCTTCATCTGCTGTGTGTTTTTCTGTCTTCTCATTTTGCTTATCTTACTGTGTTTGGGGTCTCCTTTTTGCAGGCTGCAGGTTCATAGTTCCCGTTGTTTTTGGTGTCTGTCCCCACTGGCTAAAGTTGGTTCAGTGGGTTGTGTAGGCTTCCTGGTGGAGGGGACTAGTGCCTGTGTTCTGGTGGATGAGGCTGGATCTTGTCTTTCTGGTGGGCATGTCCACGTCTGGTGGTGTGTTTTGGGGTGTCTGTGGACTTAGTATGATTTTAGGCAGCCTCTCTGCTAATGGGTGGAGTTGTGTTCCTGTCTTGCTAGTTGTTTGGCATAGGATGTCCAGCACTGTAGCTTGCTGGTCATTGAGTGTAGCTAGGTGTTGGTGTTGAGATGGAGATCTCTGGGAGATTTTTGCTGTTTGATATTACGTGGAGCTGGGAGGTCTCTTGTGGACCAGTGTCCTGAAGTTGGCTCTCCCACCTCATAGGCACAGCACTGACTTCTGGCTGCAGCACCAAGAGCCTTTCATCCACACGGCGCAGAATAAAAGGGAGAAAAAGTAGAAAGAAAGAGGATAAAAGAAAATAAAGTAAGGTAAAATAAAATAAAGTTATTAAAATAAAAAATTATTAAGAAAAAAAATTTTTTTAAGTAAAAAAAAAACCAAAACGGGCAGATAGAACCCTAGGACAAATGGTGAAAGCAAAGCTATACAGACAGAATCTCACACAGAAGCATACACACTCACAAAAAGAGGAAAAGGGGAAAAAATAATAAATCTTGCTCTCAAAGTCCACCTCCTCAATTTGTTATGATTGGTTGTCTATTCAGGTATTCCACAGATGCAGTGTACATCAAGTTGACTGTGGAGATTTAATGTGTTCCTCCTGAGGCTGCTGGGAGGGATTTCCCTTTCTCTTCTTTGTTCGCACAGCTCCCGGGGCTCAGCTTTGGATTTGGCCCCGCCTCTGCATGTAGGTCGCCGGAGGGCGTCTGTTCTTTGCTCAGACAGGACGCGGTTAAAGGAGCCGCTGATTCGGGGGCTCTGGCTCACTCAGGCTGCAGGCAGGGAGGGGTACGGGGTGCGGGACGAGCCTGCGGCGGCAGAGGCCAGCGTGACGTTGCACCAGCCTGAGGCGCACCGTGCGTTCTCCCGGGGAACTTGTCCCTGGATCCCGGGACCCTGGCAGAGGTGGGCTGCACAGGCTCCCCGGACTGGAGGTGTGGATAGTGACCTGTGCTCGCACACAGGCTTCTTGGTGGCGGCAGCAGCAGCCTTAGCGTCTCATGCCCGTCTCTGGGGTCCGCGCTGTTAGCTGCGGCTCGCGCCCGTGTCTGGAGCTCCTTTAAGCAGCGCTCTTAATCCCCTCTCCTCGCGCACCAGGAAACAAAGAGGGAAGAAAAAGTCTCTTGCCTCTTTGGCAGCTCCATTCCCGGACTCCCTCCCGGCTAGCCGTGGCGCACTAGCCCCTTCAGGCTGTGTTCACGCAGCCAGTCCTCTACCTGGGCTCCTACCGAAGCCCGAGCCTCAGCTCCCAGCCCCGCCTGACCCGGCGGGTGAGCCGACAAGCCTCTCGGCCTGGTGAGTGCCGGTCGGCCCTGATCCTCTGTGCGGGAATCTCTCCGCTTTGACCTCCGCACCCCTGTGGCTGCGCTCCCCTCTGCGGCCCCGGAGCTCCCTTCCTCCGCCACCCGCAGTCTCCACCCGCAAAGGGGCTTCTAGTGTGTGGAAACCTTTCCTTCTTCACGGCTCCCTCCCACTGGTGCAGGTCCCGTCCCTATTCTTTTGTCTCTGTTTATTCTTTTTTCTTTTGTCCTACCCAGGTTCGTGGGGGAGTTTCTTGCCTTTTGGGAGGTCTGAGGTCTTCTGCCAGCGTTCAGTAGGTGTTCTGTAGGAGTTATTCCACATGTAGATGTATTTCTGATGTATCTTTGGGGAGGAAGGTGATCTCTGCATCTTACCCTTCTGCCATCTTCCCCCTCTCTCCCCGCATACATTGTTATTACCTTTTGTAAAACTCTTTTTATCACCTCAAGAGCCTTTCCACAAATGCATGTTTTACTCTATGTAGAAACAAATCAAATGAATGTATCCAATATGTTACTTCCTGAGAATTACTTTTCGTGTTAAACTGCTTTTCCTTTTCTAGTGTTATCTTGCTTTCTTAACACATCAGAAAACCTTATATTACTTTTGAGAGAAATTTTGCAATATACTACATCATTAGTCTCATGTCTGTCTGCCTAGTAAAAGCATGTGTAAGACTTTTTCAGTTTGTGGGGAAATTCAGAGAAGACTTGGAATTATAAAGTGTCTTGGACAAGTAGGTATGGAATTTAGTTTTCCTGATTTCTGTAGATAGTAATGAAATTCAAGGAGAACTTTTCATTGAACTGGTAATATTTTATTTTATCCCATTGTATGGAAAGATGACATTGCTGCTGATGTTTTAAATATCTCCCTCATTTATAAGAACAAATCAAAATGTGATACGTTAGTGTGTTTCATACAGGTAATTTATGGTCTTTGTTAATTACTTTAGGCCATTTGGGGGCTTTTTGCTGTGACTTTACATGTTTGAGTAAATTAAGCCACACTGTTTCTGATTATTGTCAGAATGAGATATTAGTCACACCTTATTTTATTGTTTAGTTATAATTCTGCAGTTTGTCATAATATTTCTAATATAATATTTCATAAAATATATTTCATAAAATCATAATATTTCTCTTATTAATTTATCCTTTCTTATGTTACCATAACATTGTTGAATTTTATAGTCCTTTACTTCATCAAGGTAAATTAATAGTTGAAATGAAGTCTTTATTTTCAACAAAAGTTTATAGTTTTTCTTTTCTCTGAGGAAGTTGAGGTACACTACAAATTATTGATACAATGTACTTTTCCAAATATCCTAAAGAAAAAGTAAAGTAAAATACCAAGAAGGAGCTTAACAGGAAATGTGCAGGATACAAATGAGGAAATGGGAAGACATAGATGATCTTGGATTAGGATACTCAGCATTCTAAAATCAGTCCCAATAAAAATATCAGTAGCCCCCCCCCCTTTTTTTTAACTTTAAACTAGATCAATTAATTCTAAAATTCACATATAAGAAGAGAAATCAAGCAGGAAGATCCATTCTACCATTCTGAAGAAGCAAGGTAATAAAGGGAGACTATGTAGTATCATACATATGTAGTATGTATTATCACCTATTAAAATAGATATAATGTGATCATAATCAAAATGGTGTTGTAGTGGTACATGCATAGAAAGATGAATTAAAAAGGAGAGGGAAAAAAAAAAGGAGAGAAAGCCCATGAAACTAACACAACATTGTAAATCAACTATACTCCAATAAAATTAAAACTAAAAAAAAAAAAGAGAGAGAAAGTCCAGATAGAATCAAAGATGTCTATAGGAATTTAATACATGATAACAGTGGTTGCATCTCAAGCACATAGGGAGAGAGGGGTTAAATTACTTACTTAATGGATACTGAGACCACTCTGAAGCAATCTAAGAAAACACAAGTTGGTTTCATATCTCATACTTTATACCAGGAAACATTTGAAAAGGATCAGAGATTCACATTTTTAAAATGAAACAGTAAAACCAGTTGGGGAACCTGTAGGAGAGTTTTGCTTAATCTTGAATTGGAGAAGATCTTTCTAACAGGCCCCAAAGCTAGGAACCATAAAAGAAAATATCGATAAATTTGACTTCATAAAAATGAAAACATTTTGCATTGCCCCCCTACAGAAAATCCATAAACAAAGTCAAAAGACAATAACAGAAATATTTATAATTCTTACAACAAAGGACTAATTTCCAAATATATGAAGAACTATGTATGAATCAATTAAAAAAAATCAAATAACCTATAATAAAAGTGTCTGTTTCTATGACAGTACATAAGAAAGGAAAAAGAAATGGCTCTTCTGAACAGATGAAAACAGTTCAATCTTACTCATAGTGAGAAATATAAAATCAAATATAAAATCAGAATACTGTTTTTAACTATCAGATCAATGGAGTTCATAAAGTTTTAATATGTTGGGTTTGGCAATGGTGTGGTGAAAAAGTCACTATTGGTGGTGAGAGATTAAATTTATATAACCTCTGTGGAGGGCAATTTGGTAATATCTGTCAAATTTTCAAATTTCCATACCCTGTAACCTAGTACTTTTGCGAATTTAGATCACAGAAATACTTGTACATGGGTAAAATGACACGTACAGTAGTATTTGTAGAAGCAAAAGATTGGCAAAAACCTAAGTGTCCATAAATAGAGGAATGATTAATTAAAGTATGGTACCTCAAAATAGTAGAAAACTCTGAAATCATTTAACTTAAAATCAGAGGAAGTTGGACTTCCCTGGAGGTCCAGGGGTTAAGACCCTGCGCTTCCATTGCAGCGGTCGCAGGTTCAATCCCTAGTCGGGGAACCAGCATCCCGCATGCTGTGTGGTGTGGCCAAAAAAACCCACCAAAAAACAGAGGAGTTTTCTAATGTACTGATATAGAAGTGATTGCTAAGATACTTTAAGAAAGCAAAATACACAACAAAGCATATTGTAGCTATTTGGGGAAAATAAGAAGGGAACATAAGCAGTTTTTGCTTGTGTATTCCTAAAGTATCAATGAAGGACATGTAGAAAACTTACAGTCATGATCCTCTGGAAGACAGGAAACCGAGGGACAGAGGTATTAGAGTTTTCAGTGCCTTTTGAACCTTTTAAATTAGAAGCCTATGAATGTATTAACTATGCAAAAATACTATTTAAATAAAATTTGATTGCTGAAAGTGTATATTATATCCAGAATGTATGAAGAACTCTGAAAATTCAGTATTAAGAATCAAACGGGGGCTTCCCTGGTGGCGCAGTGGTTGAGAGTCCGCCTGCTGATGCAGGTGACACGGGTTCATGCCCCGGTCCAGGAAGATCCCACATGCCGTGGAGTGGCTGGGCCCGTGAGCCGTGGCCTCTGAGCCTGCGCGTCCGGACCCTGTGCTCTGCAATGGGAGAGGCCACAACAGTGAGAGGCCCGCATACTGCCAAAAAAAAAAAAAAAAAAAAGAAACGGGAATTCCCTGGTGGTCCAGTGATTAGGGCTCCATGCTTCCACTGCAGGGGGCACGGGTTTGATCCCTGGTTGGGGAACTAGAATCCTCATGCTGCACGGCACAGCTGAAAAAAAAAAAATCAAACAGCCCATTTAACAAATTGGCAAACGATTTGAACAGATGATTCACCAATGATATAAGAATATCAGATAAACCAATGAGAGGATATTCAACATAATTAGTCATTAGAAAAACGCCAATTAAAACCAGTGTTGAAAATTTACTAGACCAAGCCTACCACGTGTTGGTGAGGCTATGGGGAAACTTGAACTCCTGTACACCGCTGATGGGAATATAAAATTGTATAACCACTTTGAAAAAACTGTTTGGCAGTTCCTTTCTTTCTTTTTTAAAAGACTTAATTTTTTAAGAGTCGTTTTAGGTTTACAACAAAATTGAGAGGAAGATACAGAGATTTCACATCATAACCACCCAAAGTCCATAGTTTCCATTAGAGTTCACTCTTGGTATTATACCTTCTGTGGGTTTTGACAAATGTTTAGTGACATATATCTATCATTATTATATTTTACAGAGTATTTTCATTGCCCTAAAAATCCTCTGTGTTCTACCAATTCACCCCTCTCCGCATCCCCACAACTGCTGGCAACCACTGATATTTTTATTGTCTTCATAGCTTTGCATTTTCCAGAATGTCATGTATTGGGATCACACAGAATGTAACCTTTTCAGATTGGCTTCTTTCACTTGGTAATATGCATTCAGGTTCCTCCATGTCTTTTCATGATTTGATAGCTCATTCTTTTTGGTACTGAATAATACTCCATTCTCTGGATGTACCAGTTTGTTTATTCATTTACCTACTGAAGATTAGTTGATTCCAAGTTTTAGCAATTATGAATAAAGATTCTGTAAACATCTATGCAGATTTTTGTGTGGATGTAAGTTTTCAACTCATTTGAGTAAAAACCAAGGAGCATGATTGTTGGATTTTATGGTAAGAGTATATTTAGTTTTGTAAGAAACTACCAAACTGTCTTCCATTTTGCATTCCACTAGAAATGAATGAATTCCTGTTGTTCCACATCCTCACCAGCATTTGAAGTTGTCCGTGTTCCAGATTTTAGCAATTTAATAAGTGTGTAGTGATATCTCATTTAATTTGCATTTCCCTGGTGGCATATAGTGTGGAGCATCTTTTCATATGCTTATTTGCTAATTGTATATCTTCTTTGGTGATATTTGGATTCTTTGATTTCTTAAAGTGTTAAACACACATTGACCATATGACACAGCCCTTCCACTACTTTAATCAAGAGAAATGAAAGCATATGTTTGTACAGAAGCCCACACACAGATGATCATATCAACTTTGTTGTAATAGCCAAAACCTGGAAATAACCCATAAGTCCACTAACAGGTGAATGGATAAACAAATGGTGCTATATCCATAGAATAGGATGTGTCACAATAAAAAGAAATGAACCACTGATACATACACCAATATGGACAAATCTTAGAATAATTATGCTGAATGAAAGAAGCCTGAAGAAAGAGTATATACTAGATGATTCCATTTATATAAAACTTTAGAAGATATAAACTTAATACAGAAAGCAACTTAGTGATTGCTTGAGAAGTAGGAGTATAGAAATGAGAGGAAGCAAAGGAAGGATAGTAAAGTGGCACAAGGAAACTTTAGGGGGCTGATTAATGTCTTTGTATGTTCATTATCTTGACTGTAGTGACATGGATGTATATTTCGTGGCCTGAAAGCTTTGTTTAAATACCTTTGGTTCATCCTAGAATTTGAAAATAGAAATATGACAGGCCCTAAAGGTAAGAGTATATTCAGTATTCATACTTCAAGACAGGAAATATGATGAAAAGTTTACACGGTGGCAAGTCTCATCTTTAATTCCTGTACAGATAGGTTCACTGGGTCACAGGGAAAATATCATGTTCTTTTGAATAGAGTATTGAAACTGAACATTGTTCTTAAGAGGAGACCTGGGATCCAGGTGCAGTTTTGTCAAAGGATGGTGAACAAATCCTCCTCCTTTGAGGAAGGAATAATCTAGACTTGCTTATGTATCTTTCAGTTTTGCAAGGTCCTGTTCTTAAAAAGATATAAAGGTAATTTACTTTGAAGAGAAAATTATTATTGCTAAGAACCCATTTTTAAATATAGTACTTAAAAGAATGAGAAGAATAAAGGGAGTAGTGAGATGAATGGTCTGACTTGAAGTTTTTATATAGGACAGTTATCAGTTTATATGATTTTTATAATTTATTCTAGATGTTCTTCTGCATTTTTTGAGGAAGAGAGATCAGCATTAAAACAGAAACGGCAGAAAATAAGGCTCTTACAGCAAAGGAAAGTTGCGGATGTTTCACAGTTCAAGGATCTCCCAGACGAAATTCCTTTGCCCCTGGTTATTGGAACCAAAGTTACAGGTAGGTGAAGATAAGCTTATTACTATTTTGACTTGCAGTTTTTCACCAAGATAACGTTTATTAGACAAATGGCTTTTATATTAGAAAGCTTAAACTATAATTCTATAGCAATATTCTGTAGAGGTTACTGTTTCTTAATCTGTGAAGTATGTTTTTTAAAGAAATTGGATAAAAGTGTACCTTTTCAAAGCAATGTCTGCCACAACATAAACTAAAGCAAACTGCCACAAAGATGAAATTTAAAATAAGTATAATGTTTAAATTTTAAACATTTTGAATTCTGTTTTTGCTTCCACTCATTGATTTTCTTTTCTAACCATTTTTACCTGGTTAGTTCACAAACACCATTGTTCTTGTGATCTTTGAGTTTAGAAGTACTCCATTTCTAATGACTGAATAAAACTAAATTATTCAGTAGGTAGTTTTGTAAAGATGTAAATTCTGTCAATTTGTAGGTGGTGATTCTATGTGTTCACTCCAGTTACAACACTGAGGGAAATTACCACCAAAACCTCAAGTTTAAGTTAATCCTTAATAATTTGGTGATCTAAAATTACAATTTATATAATACAAGAAATGACAAGGTGTTAAGTGGGTAGGTAGGGTAGTAATAGTACTGGAAGAGTTTGAAAAATGGTTGGATTAATCAGAATATTTTCTGGAGGAAAGGGAACATTGAATTACATATTTATATTATTATTTTCTGGATATAAAAGTGGTACATGTTTCCATTATATTGTAAAAATGGGTAATGAAAGGAAAGGTAGATAATAAGGAAGAGACTGTATCATGCATATAAAATGCATTTGGAAAAGAGAAGAATGCATTTAGTCATAACCTACCATGTATAGAAGTTACAGATGATATATATGGTCTCTCTCTTTACAAAATTAGTCTGGGAGTGGGGGTGGAGATAGAGTGAGGGAAAGATAGCATTCCTGAAAAAATATATTAGTTCTAAAAACCCCATATAAATAAGTACAAAGTCTACAATATAACTACTAATCAGAGAAATGCTGGCGTGAATAGAGTGACACGTAGACCCAATTAGGAAATCCTTAAAAGTTAAGTGCTACAGCATTTAAGGATTGGCAGTATTATTTGATAAGACTGAAAATTTTACACTGTCAGTAAGTAGGTACTCATGTCACAATGCAGAATAGGTGGGACTGGATATGTCAAGATATGAGAAAAGTTTGTAGGAATCAACTACTAGAGCTTTTGAAGGTTTCTCTTTGGTTTAGAGGAGGTGTCAGCATACAATAAAAAATTATTAAACCTATGAAGAAACATAAAAACAGGTTCTATAGTAAAGACCAAAAGCAATCAATAGAAAATAGATGCTGGGATGACTCAGATACTGGAATTAGTTTCAAAATATCTGTTATAAAACATGTTCAAGGACTTAAATGTAAATATGGTCATAATTAATGGGGATATCACAGTAGATAGATGGAAATTACTTAGATAAAACACATTTAAAATTGAAAAGTATAGTGTCTGAAAAGAAAAATTCTGAATGGGCTTAAAAGCATATTGGAAACAGCAAAACCAAGGGTAAGTGAACTTCAGAATAAATCAGTATAAATGATCCATTGTGAAAGCATGGAGGAAAAAATGGAAAAAACATTAATAGAGCCTCAGAGACCTGTGGGACAATATTATGCAAATAACAAACATGTAATTAGTGTTCTTAAAAGGAGAAGAAAGGCACAATGGCATGTGGGAAAAAAAAGACTTGATTTTTTCTTTCAGTTTTTTCGAGATATAGTTGACATACACACTGTAAAGTGTAGGTGATAATGATTTGACTTGCATCCATTACATTTGCCGACCTTGGAGAAGTGGCCTCTTGTGGGAGACCTCTTGTGCTTCCCAGCAGCGCACTCCCCTCTGGTCACCAGAGCTATGTGCTCTAGGGGTGCCCCCCGTGTGGGCTGCCTGGGTCCTTCTGTTGTGGTGGCCTGACTACTGTGGGCAGTCTGATAGGTGTGGCTGGCCCTCCTTCAGGTTGGTTGCTAGGCCCTGCCTCGTGGAAGGCTTCCGTCTGTGGGCTGGGGCACAAGGTGGCCGGCTGCAGGAGTGAGTGGGGGGTTCCTGGGACTAGTACTGGCCCACTGGTGGGTGGAGCTGGGCTCGGGGTGTGTGGTTGCAGGCTGGGGTCCCAGATCTAGTGCTGGTGGGTGCGCTAGTTCCTGGCATGGCTGTCTGTAGGGGCCTGGGATATCCCAAAGCTGGTTATCAGCCTGCTGGTTAGTGGAGCTGGGTCCTGAGGCTGCTGGCTGAGGGGCCCAATATGTCTGGTGGCCTGCTGTCAGCCTGCTGGTTGGCAGGCCAGAGCCCCCGCTATTCCCTGGGCTAGTGTCCCATCACTGGTGGACAGGAGCAGTTCCTGGGGCGGCTAGCTGAGAGGCCCAAGGTGTCCCAGAGCTGGCATTAGCCTGCTGGTGGGTGGGACTAGGGCTCAGTGGGTCTTGGAGCTAGTGCTGGCCTGCTGGTCTGTGGGCTGCATCCAGACACAGCAGGCTGTAGGTCTGTGGTGGTCCTGGGGCTGCTGTCCACCCAGTGGTGGGTGGGACAGGGCTCAGGGGATCAGATCCCTGCGCTGGTGCCGGCCCCCTTGTAGGCAGAGCTGGGTCCTGGGTTCTCTAGCCGCAGGGCCTGGTGTCTGCCCACTGGTGGGCAGGGCTGAGGCCCAGGGGGGTCCCCAGGCTGGTACCCACCCACTGGTGGGTGAGCCCGGGTCCTGGGGCTAGTGCCTGCTCACTGGTGGGTGGAGCCAGTCCCAAAGTCTCTGGCTGCAGGGCCCTGGAACTCCCTGAGTTAGTGCGTTGGTCTCTGTTGTGCTGGGCCAGGACCCAGTGGCTGGTGCCTGCCCAGTGATGGGTGAGGCTGATCCTGGGGCTAATGCTGGCTCACCTGTGAGCAAAGCCAGGTCCCAGGGTCTCTGGTGCAGGGCCCTGGGGACCTGGGACTAGTGAGGCTCGTTGGTGTCAGTGGCTGGTCCTGGGCCCTCTGGTGGATAAGTCCAGGTCCTGAAGCGGCTATGGGCTCAGGGGCTCCCAGCCAGGCCAGCTGGTGGGTGGGGCTGTGTCCCCGCCCAGCCAGCTGCTTGGCCTGAGGTGTCCCATTACTGGTATAGACAGGCTGCTGGGCGGGGCCGAGTCCCAGCCCTAATAAGCTAGAGGGAGGATTAAAAAATGGCGCTTGCCAGCACCAGTGTCCTCGTGGTTGAACAAGCTCCCAGAAATGGCTGTCACAAGTGTCTCTTTCCCCCCGGTAAGCTCCACTTGGCTCCTGCCTTTCAGGGAGGCTCTCCAAGATCAGCAGGTGGGTCTAACTGAGGCGCCTTTTGAATTACTGCTTCTGCTCTGCGTCCTAGAACTTGTAAGATTTTGTGTGCACCCTTTAAGGATGGAGTCTATTTCCCATAGCCCTCTGGCTCTCCCGAATGTAAGCCCTGCTGGCCTTCAAAGGAAGGTGTTCTGGTGTTTGTCGTCCTAGTGCAGGACTTCCAGTTTGGAGAGCCCCACGTGGGGTTCAGATCCCTTGCTCCTTGGGGAGAACCTCTACAATTGTTATTATCCTCCCCTTTGTGGAGGTATTGTTCTTGACTATACTGTGTCTCTGCCCCTCCTACCTGTCCGGTCGTGGTTCCTTTGCATCTTTAGTTGTAGAAGATCATTTTTGCTTGTCTTCTGGTCTTTCTCATCAATAGTTGCTCTGTAAATATTGTAATTTTGGTGTGCCAATGGGAAGAGGTGAGCGCAAGGACTTCCTACTCCGCCATTTTGGCCACCTTTCCCAAACTCGATTTAAAAAAAAAAAAAGTACAGATCCACAGTACTCTAAACCCCAAGGCATATAACCCACGTGTATACATAACCCATAATTAGACACAATACAGAAAAAATACAGAGCAAATCTTGAAAGCATTCATTAGAAAAACAACATTATATGAGGAACAGTGATACAAACAGCAGCTGACTTCTTACGGGAAAAGAACACTAGATGCTATGTCAAATGAACTTTTCAGATTGAAGGGATATGATACCAGATGGAACCTTGACTACAGAGTAACAGCACCAGAAATAGTAAATACATGTGTAAAATGGAACTGTTGTGTTTGTTTCTTAAATTTGTAGTGAGAGTATACAGTATTAACTGAAGTAGAGTGTAATAAGTAAGGAGTGAATATTATAATCCCTAGAATATTGAGGTTCAGAAATCTTAGTGTGCGTCAGATCACCTGGAGGGCTTTAAAAAGACAGATTACTGGCCTCCACTCCAGAGTTTCTGATTCAGAAGGTCAGGGGTAGGGCCTGAGAATTTGCATTTCAAGAAGTTTCCAAGTGGTGTTGATGCTGCTGGAGTGGGGCCGTACTTTGAGAACTAGTAAAGGAATTACTTTAAAAAAATCTTTTATTGAGGTAACGTTGGTTTATAACATAAGTTTCATGTATACGTTATATTTCATCTTCTCTTTACATTACAGCATGCTCACCACCAAAAGTTTAGTTTCTGTCTCTCATCGTACAGTTGATCCCCTTTACCCATTTCACCCTCCCCTGTCCCACCCCTTCCCCTCTGGTAATCACTACTCTTTTTTTTACCGTGGAGTAGTATTCCAGTGCGTGTGTGCGTCTGTGTGTGTAGCATATCTTTTTTTTTTTTTTTTTTTTTTGTGGTATGCGGGCCGCTCACTGTTGTGGCCTCTCCCGTTGCGGAGCACAGGCTCTGGACACGCAGGCTCAGCAACCATGGCTCACGGGCCCAGCCACTCCGTGGCATGTGGGATCTTCCCGGACCGGGGCACGAACCTGTGTCCCCTGCATCGGCAGGCGGACTCTCAACCACTGCGCCACCAGGGAAGCCCGTGTGTAGCATATCTTTATCCATTCATTCATTGATAGGCACTTAGGTTGTTTTCATATCTTGGCTATTCTAAATAATGTTGCTATGAACATAGGGTTGCATATATCTTTTTGAATTAGTGTTTTTGTATTCTTTGGATGAATACACAGAAGTGGGATAGGTAGATCATGTGGTAGTTCTAGTCTTAATTTGGGGGGGAATCTCCACACTGTTTCTCATAGTAGCTGCACCAACTTACATTCCCACCAACAGTGTATGAGGGTTTCCTTTTCTCCTGTCCTTGCCAACCCTTGTTATTTCTTGCCTTTTTGATAATAGCCAGTCTAACAGATGTGAGGTGATATCTCACTGTGGTTTTTTTTTAATTGAAGTACAGTTGATTTACAATATTGTGTAAGTTTCAGCTGTATAGGAAAGTAATTTAATTATACATATTTTTTTCAGATTATTTTCCATTATAGGTTATTATAAGATATTGAATATAATTCCCTGTGCTGTACAGTAAATTCTTTTTGCTTATCTATTTTTTTGTTTTTGTTTTTGTTTTTTTTGTGTGTTTTTTTTTGTGTGTGTGATATGCGGGCCTCTCACTGTTGTGGCCTTTCCTGTTGCGGAGCACAGGCTCCGGACGCGCAGGCTCAGCGGCCATGGCTCACGGGCCCAGCCGCTCCGCGGCATGTGGGATCTTCCCGGACCGGGGCACGAACCCTTGTCCCCTGCATTGGCAGGCGGACTCTCAACCACTGCGCCACCAGGGAAGCCCTGCTTATCTATTTTATGTGTAGTTTTGTTAATCCCATACTCCTAATTTATACCCCCCACACCTCCCTTTCCCTTTTGGTAACTATAAGTTTGTTTTCTATGTCTATGAGTCTGTTTCTGTATGGTATATAGATTCATTTGTATTACTTTTTAGATTCCACATATAAGTAATATCATATAATATTTATCTTTCTCTGACTTACTTCACTTACTATGATATTCTCTAGGTCCATCCATGTTGTTGTAAATATTTTACTCTTTTTTATGGTTGAGTAATATTCCTGTGTGTTTTATACATATATATAAAATCTCACATCTTCTTAAAGTAATCATCTGTTGCTGGGCACTTGGGTTGTTTCCATGTCCTGGCTATTGTAAATAATGCTGTTATGAACATTGGGGTGCATTATCTTTTCGAATTAGTTTTCATCTTTTCTGGATATATACCCAGGAGTGGGGTTGCTGGAACATATGATAACTCTATTTTTTGTTTTTAAAGGAACCTCCAGACTGTTTTCCATAGTGGCTACACCAATTTACATTCCCACCAATAATGTATGAGGGTTCCCTTTTCTCCACACCCTCTCCAGCATTTTTTATTGTAGACTTTTGATGATGGCAATTCTGACCCGTGTGAGATGATACCTCATTATAGTTTTGATTTGCATTTCTCTAATAATTAGCAGTGTTGAGCATCTTTTCATGTGCCTGTTGGCCATCTGGATGTCTTCCTTGGAGAAATGTCTATTTAGATCACTTGCCTATTTTTTTTAATTTATTAATTAATTTATTTATTCATTCATTTATTTATTTATTTTCGCTAAGTTGGGTCTTTGATGCTGCACATGGACTTTCTCTAGTTGCGGCGAGTGGGGGTTACTCTTCGTTGCAGTGTGCGGGCTTCTCATTGTGGTGCCTTCTCTTGTTGCGGAGCGTGGGTTCTAGGCGTGCGGTCTTCAGTAGTTGTGGCACGCAGGCTCAGTGGTTGTGGCTCAAGGGCTCTAGAGCGCAGGCTTAGTAGTTGTGGCCCACAGGCCCAGCTGCTCCATGGCATGTGGGATCCTCCTGGACCAGGGCTCGAACCCGTGTCCCCTGCATTGGCAGGTGGACTCTTAACCACTGCGCCAGGGAAGTCCCCTGCCTGTTTTTTGATTGGGTTGTTTTGGGGTTTGTTTTGTTTTGTTTTGATAGTGAGTCATTGTGGTTTTGATTTGCATTTTCCTAACAATTAGCGATGAATATCTTTTCATGTGCCTGCTGGCCATCTATATGTCTTCTTTAGAAAATCACCTATTCAGCTCTGCTGCCCATTTTTTTATTGGGTTGTGTGTCTTTTTGTTGTTGAGTTGTATGAGTTCTTTATATATTTGGGATATTAGCCAATTAATGGATATATGATTTGCAGATATCTTCCATTTGTTTCTTCATTTTGCTGATGCTTTCCTTTGCTGTGCAGAAACTTTTTAGTTTTATATAATCCCATTTGTTCAATTTTGCTTTTGTTTCCCTTGCCTCAGGAGACATATCCAGAAAGATATTGCTAAGATCAATGTTACAGAGCATACTGCATATGCTTATTTCTAGGAGTTTTATTGTTTGAGGTCTTGCTTTCAGGTCTTTAGTCCATTTTGAGTTGATTTTTGTATATGATGTGAGGTAGTGGTCTAGTTTCTTCTTTTGCATTTGGCTGTCCAGTTGAAGGAATTACTTTTAAAAAAGTGTTAAGAGGTATACCTAAAAAGCCAGTAGAGGAATTAAATTTGACAAACTAACAAATACTCAGTTAAGTGAAAAGATGACAGGAAAGAAAGAACAGAGGAGTAGAAAATAAATAGCAAGATGGTAGACTTATATCTAGCCTTTTAAAATTACATTAAATGTCAATGAACTAAACACTACACTGTAGAGCTTATCAGACTGGATTTTTTTTTTTTTTTTTTAAAAGGAAGTCAAACTCAACTACAGTTGACCATTGAACAACATGGGTTTGACGGGTTTGAATTGTGTGAGTCCATTTATATGTGGATTTTTTTTTTCAGTAACACACTGGAAATTTTTTTGGAAATTTGTGACAGCTTGAAAGAACTTGCAGATGAATTGCTTAGCCGTGAAATATTGAAAAAAATTAAAAAGATATGTCATGAATGCACAAGATATATGTAGACATAGTCTATTTTATCATTTACTACCATATTTTATGGTAGTAAAATTTATCAAAACTTACTTCCACAAACACAGTCCATACATTTGCCATTGAGAGAAATGTAAGCAAACATAAAGATGCCATATTAAATCATAGCTTCATAAAACTAACTGTAGTATACACTGTACTACTGTAAAAATTTTGTAGCAACCTCCCAATGCTGTTGCAGTGAGCTCAAGTGTTGTGAGTATCTGCTAAAAATGCTGTGTGACAGTAATCATTTCCATGTGATCAGTTCATCTCCAGTAAATTGCATATCGTTGTAAAAAGTGATCTCTTGCAGTTCTCAAGTATTTTTCATTGTGTTTAGTGGAAGACCATAAACCATGGAGCCCATATGAAGTGCCATAGTGATGCTAGAATTGCTCCTAAGAAGCAGAGAAAAGTCATGACATTACAAGAAAAAGTTGAATTGCTTGATATGTACTGTAGATTGAGGTCTTCATCTGTGATTGCCCACTATTTCAAGATAAATAAATGAATACAGTGTAAGGACCATTGTAAAAAAAAAAAAAGAAAAGGAAAATTGGTGAAGCTGTAGCTGCAGCTATGCCAGCAGGCATGAATACCTAGCATTTTTTTGAAATATCTTTTTACCTCATAATGAAAATACAGCTTTTATGTGGGTGCAAGATTGATATAAGAAAGGCATACCTATGGACTCCGATATGATTTGAGAAAAAGCAAAGTCATTTATATGACGACAGAGCAAAAGGGAGTGAAAGATCTAAAGCTGGAGAATTTAATGCCAGCAAAGGATGGTTTGATAATTTTAAAAAGAGGTTTGGCTTAAAAAATGTCAGGATCACAGGAGAAGCAGCTTCTGCCAACCGGGAGGCAGCAAACAGCTTCCCAGATGCCATTAAGAAAGTCATGGAGGAGAAAGGATATCTACCTGAACAGGTTTTTAATGCAGACATAAGTGCCCTATTCTGGTAAAACAAAACAAAACAAAACAAAAAAGCCTTGTTAGTAAGGAAGTAAAGCAAGCACTAGGATTTAAAGCAGAAAGGGTGGACTTCCCTGGTGGAGCAGTGGTTAAGAACTTGCCTGCCAATACAGGGCACACAGGTTTGATCCCTGGTCCAGGAAGATCCCACATGCCACAGAGCAGCTAAGCCCGTGTGCTACAACTACTGAGCCTGCACTCTAGAGCCCACGAGCCACAACCACGGAGCCCGCATGCTGCAACTCGTGAAGCCCGTGCACCTAGAGCCTGTGCTCCACAACGAGAGAAGCCACCGCACTAAGAAGCCCACGCACTGCAATGAAGAATAGCCCCCACTTGCTGCAACTAGAGAAAGCCCTCGTGCAGCAACAAAGACCCAACGCAGCCAAAAACTTAAAAAATAAAAAAATAAAGCAGAAAGAGATAGGCTAACTACTGTTTTGCAAATGCAGTTGGGTTTATGATCAAGACTGCCCTTATGTATAAAGCTGCCAGCCATAAACAACAAGGTCCTACTGTATAGCACAGGGAACTGTGATAAACCATAATGGAAAAGAATATATATTTAAAAAAAAAGAATGTCTATGTCACTTTGCTGTACAGCAGAGATTGGCACAACATTGTATATCAACTATACTTCAATAAAAAATTTAACTAAATTAAAAAAAGCTGCTAACCTTGGACCCTTGAAGGGAAAAAATAAACACCAGCTGGCCCGTCTTTTGGTTGTACAGCAAGAAGACCTGGGCAACAAAAATTCTTTTTCTGGATCGGTTCCATTGATGGTTTGTCCCTGAAGTCCGGAAGTACCTTGGCAGTAAGGAACTGCCTTTTAAAGTTCTTTTGATATTGGACAATGCCCCTGGCTACCCAGAACCCCATGAGTTTGACTCCAAAGGCATTGAAGTGGTCTACTTACTCCCAGACACAACATCTATAATTCAGCCTGTAGCCTTAAGTGCCTTTAAGGCTCATTACACATGGTACTCTATGGAAAGGATTGTCAATGCTATGGAAGAGAACTCTAATGGAGAAAACATCATGAAAATCTGGAAGGATTATATCACTGAAGATGTCACTGTTGTTAATAGAAAAAGCCTGAAAGAGCCAGTAAAGGAAAGAGATTGTAGAGGTGGAGGAAAAAAAAAGAGGTTGGAAGTAAAGGGCTTCAAGACACGGATATTTTCAAGAGCTAATAGACACCACACCAGAGGAATTAACAACACAACTTGATGGAGATGAGTGCTTCTGAATCAGTGCCAGCCAATAAAGAAGAAGACATAGAAGATGCAGTGTCAGAAAACAAATTGACATTAGACAGTTGGGGAGAAGACTTTCAATTTTCAAGACTGCTTTTGCTTTTTTTTATAGCATAGACCCTTCTATGATAGGGTCACTTAAACTAAAGCAAATAGTGGAAGAAGGATTGGTACCATATAGAAACATTTTTAGAGAAATGAAAAAGCAAAAAGTCAAGTAGAAATTATGATGTATTTCCATAAATTCACAGTAAGTGTGCCTGACTGTCTTCCCTCCCCTTCCACCTCCTCCACCTCTGCCACCTCTGCCACCCCTGAGACAGCAAGAGCAACTTCTCTTCCTTCTTCTCCTCAGCCTACTCAACATGAAAATGGTGAGGATGAAGACCTTTATGATGATTCATTTCCACTTAGTGAATAGTAAATAATCATCATTCCATACAGTTAATAAACTTATCTATTGCGTAGGTGTGTGAGTGTCTTCCTCTGAAAATCTAATCACTGCACGGCAAGAACTGTATGAGATGTATTTGTGTCATCATCATCATGACCTAAGTATTATTCATCATGTGGAATATTGTGTGCAGGACTTGTATTGAATCAGTCTGCCAAGGCAATAGAAACAAAAGCAAAAATAAGCAAATGGGACCTCATCAAACTTACAAGCTTTTATACAGCAAAGGAAACCATAACCAAAACAAAAAGACAACCTACAGAATGGGAGAAAATATTTGCAAATGATGTGACCTACAAGGGCTTAATTTCCAAAATATTCAAACAGCCCATACAACTCAACAACAAAAAAACAAACAACCCAATAGAAAAATGGGTAGAAGACCTAAATAGACATTTCTCCAAAGAAGACATCCAGATGACCAACAGGCACATCAAAAGATGCTCAACATTGCTAATTATTAGAGAAATGCAAATCAAAAGTACAATGAGGTACCACCTCATCCCAGTCAGAATGGCCATCATTAAAAAATCTACAAATAACAAATGCTGTAGAGGGTGTGGAGAAAGGGGAACGTTCCTACACTGTTGGTGGGAGTGTAAGTTGGTGCAGCCACTATGGAAAACAATGTGGAGGTTCCTCAGAAAACTAAAAGTAGAGTTGCCATATGATCCAACAATCCCACTCCAGGGCATATATCTGGACAAAACTATAATTCAAAAAGATACATTCACCCCTATGTTCATAGCAGCACTATTCACAATAGCCAAGGAAACAACCTAAATGTCCGTCAACAGATGAATGGATAAAGAAGATGTGGTACATATATACAATGGACTACTACACAGCAATAAAAAAGAATGAAATAATGCCATTTGCAGCAACATGGATGGACTTAGAGATTACCATACTAAGTGAGGGAAGTCAGAAAGAGAAAGACAAATACCATATGATATCACTTATATGTGGAATCTAAAGTATGACACAAATGAACCTATCTACAAAACAGTAACAGACTCACAGACATAGAAATCAGATTTGTGGTTGCCAAGGGGATGGGGTTGGGGGAAGGATGGATTGGGAGTTTGGGATTAGCAGATGCAAACTATTACATATAGAGTGGATAAACAACAACGTCCTACTGTATAGCACTAGGAACTATATTCAATATCTGTTGTAAACCATAATGGCAAAGAATATAAATAAGAATGTATATATATATATAAATATATATGTATAACTGAATCACTTTCCTGTACAGTAGAAACTAACACAACATTGTAAATCAACTATACGTCAATTAAAAAAAAAAAAAAGACTTGTATTGAAGGAAGACCCTGAGCTCACCTCCTTTCATGGGCACACCAGAATTACAACTATTTACAGAACAACTGTTGATGAGAAAGACTGGAAACTACCAGAAAGAATCACAGTGAGATGGGTAAGAGGGGTGGAGTTGCTTTATAATCATTATACATACCCCCAGGGTGGGCAACCCACAAATGAGAATAATTACGATTGTAGGGGTTCACCCCATGGAGCAAGGACAACCAGTGGATCACTGAAGAAACCAAAGAAGAAATCAAAAGATACCTGGAGACAAGTGAAAACAAAAATATAACAATCCAAAATCTATGGGTCGTAGCAAAAGCAGTTCTAAGAGAGAAGTTTATAGCGATGCTAACCAACCTCAGGAAACAAGAAAAATCTCAAATAAACAACCTAACCTTACACCTAAAGGAACTTAAAAAGAACAAACAAAATCCAAAGGTATTAGAAGGAAAGAAATCATAAAGGCCAGAGCAGAAATAAATGGAATAGAGACTTAAAAAAGAAAATATTAATGAAACTAAGAGCTGGCTCTTTGAAAAGATAAACAAAATTGATAAACCTTTAGTCAAACTCGCCCAGAAAAAAAGAGGGCCAACAAGAAGGAGAAGTCAGAACTGACACTGGAGAATCATAAAAGAATACTACAAACAACTCTATGCCCCAAAAATGGACAACCTAGAAAAAAATGGACAAATTCCTAGAACTGTACAATCTCCCAAGACCAAACCAGGAAGAAATAGGAAATATGAACAGACCAGTTACCAGTGATGAAATTGAGTCAGTAATTTAAAGCAAAACAAAACAAAAAAACACCCCAAAACTCCCAACAGACAAAAGTTCAGGACTAGATGACTTTATATGTGAATTCTGCCAAACATTTAGAGAAGAGTTAACACCTATCCTTCTCAAACTATTCCAAAAAATTGCAGAGAAAAGAAGACTTCAAGACTCATTCTACAAGGCCACCATCACCCAGATACCAAAACCAGAGAAAGATACCACAAAAATAGAAAATTACAGGCCAATATCACTAATGAACATAGATGTAAAAATCCTCAACAAAATATTAACAATCAAATCTAACAATACATTAACAGGATAATACATCATAATCAAGTGGGATTTATCCCAGTTGATGCAAGGACGGTTCAATAACCACAAATTAATCAACGTGATACACCACATTAATAAATTAAAGAATAAAAAATCATACAGTCATCTACATAGATGCAGAAAAAGCTTTTGACAAAATTCATTCATTTATGATAAAAACTCCTCACAAAGTGGGTATAGAGGGAACATACTTCATAATAAATGCCATATATGATAAGCCCACAACTAACATCATATTCAACAATAGAAAGCTGAAAGCATTTTCTCTAAGATCAGGGACAAGACAAAGGTGCCCACTCTTGCCAGTTCTATTCAACATAATATTGGAAGTCCTGGCCACAGCAATCAGACAAGAAAAAGAAATAATATAACCCAAATTGGAAAGGAAGAAGTAAAACTGTCGCTGTGTCACTGTCTACAGATGACATGATACAATATATAGAAAATCCTGAAGACACCACCAAAAAACTACTAGAGCTCATCAGTGAATTCAGTAAAGTTACAGGATACAAAATTAACATACAGAAATCTCTTGCATTTCTATACATTGACACTGAACTATTAGAGAAATTAATGAAACAATCCCATTTACAATTGTATCAAAAAGGATAAAATACCTAGGAATAAATCTAACCTAGGAGGTAAAGACATGTACTCCAAAAACTATAAGACGCTGATGAAAGAAATCAAAGATGAGACAAACAGATGGAAAGATATACCATGTTCTTGGATTGGAAGAATTAATATTGTTAAAATGACGATACTACCCAAGATAATCTAGAGATTCAATCCATCCCTATCAAAATACGAATGGCATTTTTCACAGAACTAGAACAAATCATTTTAAAATTTGTATGGAAACACAAAAGACCCTGAATAGCCAAAACAATCTTGAGAAAGAAGAACAGAACAGAGGTATCACACTCCCTGATTTCAGAGTATACTACAAAGCTACAGTAATCACAGCAGTATGGTACTGGCAAAAAAACAGACACATAGATTAATGGAACAGACTAGAGAGCCCAGAAGTAAACTGACACACTTATGGTCGATTAATCTACAACAAAGGAGGCAAGAATATACAGTGGAGAAAAGACAGTTTCTTCAATAAGTGGTGCTGGGAAAACTGGACAGCTACATGTAAAAGAATGAAATTAGAACATTTTCTCACACCACATACGGAAATAAACTCAAAATGGTTTAAAGACTTAAATGTAAAACCAGAAACCAAAAAACTGCCAGAAGAAAACATAGGCAGGGCCTTCCCTGGTGGTCTAGTGGTTAGGACTCCATGCTTCCAGTGCAGGCGGTGCGGGTTTGATTCCAGGTCACAGAACTAGGATCCCACATGCTGCACAGCCAAAAAAAGTCGAGATCCCTTGACTTCTGTAACTATCCAAAAATAAATAAATATTTTTAAAAATGAAGTTTTAAATAAATTAAATTAAACTACTTTAAAAAAAAAGAAAACAGGCCCACCTCACCTGCGTGTCATGTGCCCTGCACCACTTGCCGGCATCTGAGCGCTGATCCCAGGTGTCGTGGGTCTTTGAGGTGAAAGGGGCAGTGCCCATGGGCCAGTTTAACAGCGGCGGAGGCAGGCGGAGGACCTTGACTGGGGTCAGCCCGCCGAGCTTCCCTGCTCAAGGTGTCTAAACCCACCGTTTCTCGGCGTCAGGTTCTAAGCGCACGACAGGGACCTGCTGAGATCTTGACCAGAGCGATGCATGGTTTTGCGGCCTTGGTCTGGGAGCCGGGCGACGCCTCACGGCGGGGCGTGAAAGCCCCAGCTGGCTTCCACCCCCCCCCACAACCCGAGCGCCGGTCCCCGCACTCGGAAGGCCCTGCTCCCCGCCGGCCGTGCTCCTGCCGCGGGTCGTTCGGTTCGCTGAGGCCTGGTTGGCTCTCAAGAGTTGGGCAAATCCTTGGTCCCCACGTGGGCACGGTGGGAGTAGGTCTCGAGCTTTATGTTGGAGGATTCTTGGCACATCTTGGGTTTGCCTTGCATTAGGTGGGTATGCATGTGTTCACACTGGCGAGTTGATCCAGGATATGACCGGAAATTGAGTGTTTGGCTTGACGGCTGAGGTTTAGGTGGACGCCCACACCAGGATATTTTACTTCAAATAAAGAACATGGTGAAATTAATTCACACGTTAGCGGATCATGATGATGATGTCAACTGCTGTGCCTTCTCCTCTTCCCTCTTGGCCACTTGCTCCTTGGACAAACCAATTCGCCTGTACTCCCTGAGTGACTTCAGTGAATTGCCACACTCTCCATTGAAGTTTCACACCTCTGCTGTCCACTGCTGCTGTTTCTCTGCTTCAGGGCATATTTTGGCTTTATTTTCAACAGGTGGTACCACTGTCTTATGGGATACTCAAAACGGACAGACTTTGGCAGTGATGGAACAGCCCAGTGGTAGCCCCGTGAGGGTTTGCCGGTCTTCCCCAGACTCCACTTGTTTGATATCAGGGGAAGCTGATGGAACTGTTGTTTTGTGGAATGCACAGTCATACAAGTTATATAGATGTGCTAGTGTTAAGGATGGCTCCTTGGTGGCCTGTGCATTTTCTCCTCATAGAAACCTCTTTGTCACTGGCTCCTCGTGTGAAGATTTAACACTGTGGGATGATAAAATGAGGTGTCTGCATAGTGAAAAAGCACATGATCTTGGAATTACCTGCTGCGATTTTTCTTCACAGCCAGTTTCTGGTGGAGAACAAGGTCTTCACTTCTTTCGACTGGCATCATGTGGTCAGGATTGCCAGATCAAAATTTGGGTTATTTCCTTTACCCATACCTTAGATCAGTGGATAAGTCTGTCATAGTGTATGATACTAATACTGAGAATATATTTCACACCTTGACTCAGCACACTAGGTATGTCACAACTTGTGCCTTTGCACCCAATATCCTTTTACTTGCTACTGGTTTAATGGACAAAACAGTGAATATCTGGCAGTTTGACCTGGAAACACCTTGCCAAGCAAGGATCGCAGAAGATCAACCAAAGCAATTTACTGAAGATTGGTCAGAGGACGATGTCTCAAACTGGCTTTGTGCACAAGATTTAAAAGACCTTGTTGGTATTTTCAAAATGAATAACATTGATGGGCGAGAACTGTTGAATCTTACAAAAGAAAGTCTAGCTGATGATTTGAAAATTGAATCTCTAGGGCTGCGTAGTAAAGTTCTGCAGAAGATTGAAGAGCTCAGGACAAAGATGAAAACCCTTTCTTCTGGAATTCCTGATGAATTTATATGTCCAATAACTAAGGAGCTTATGAAAGATCCTGTCATTGCATCAGATGGCTATTCATACGAAAAGGAAACAATGGAAAATTGGATCAGCAAAAAGAAACGTACAAGTCCCATGACAAATCTTGTTCTTCCTTCAGTGGTACTTATACCAAATAGGACTCTGAAAATGGCCATTGATCGATGGCTGGAGACACATCAAAAATAAAACTGTTTATTTTATATTGCAAAAAAAAAGAAAAGAAAATAGAGGCAGGACACAGTTTGTTATAAATTGTAGCCATATTTCTTTGAATCTGTCTCCTAAGGCAAGGGAAACAAGCAAAAATAAACAAATGGGACCTCATTAAACTTAAAAGCTTTTGCACAACAAAGGAAACCATTGGCAAAATGAAAAGACAACCTACTGAATGGGAGAAAATATTTTCAAATGATATGACTGATAAGGGATTAATATCCAAAATATATAAATAGTTCATACAACTCAATATTGAAATAACTACCTGATTTTAAAAAATGGGCAGAAGACCTGAATAGATATTTTTCCAAAGAAGGCATACAGATGGCCAACAGGCACATGAAAAGATACCCAACATCACTAATCATCAGAGAAATGCAAATCAAAACCACAATGAGATATCACCTCACACCTGTCAGAATGACTGTCATCAGAAAGACCACCATTAACAAATGTTGGTAAGGATGTGGAGAAAAGGGAGTGCTTGTACATTGCTGGCAGGAATGTAAGTTGGTATATCCACTGTGGAAAGCAGTATGGAGGTGCCTCAAAAAAGTAAAAACAGAACTACCGTATGATCCATCAATTCCATTCCTGGGTGTACATCCAGGAAAGATGAAAACTCTAATTTGAAAAGATACATGCAACCCAACGTTCACAGCAGCATTATTTACAATAGCCAAGATATGGAAGTAACCTATGTTGCTAATAAAACAGAAACAGACTCACAGATGTAGAGAACAAACTAGTGGTTACCAGTGAGGAGCAGGGTAGGGGAAGGGAAAGATAGGGGTAAGTGATTAAGAGGTACAAACTACTAAGTATAAAATAAATAAGCTACATGGATGTGTTGTACAGCACAGTGAATATAGCCAATATTTTGTGATAAATTTAAATGAAGTATAAGCTATAAAATTTTGAATCACTGTGTTGTATACCTGAAACTAATATAATATTGTAATTCAACTATACCTCAATTTTTTAAAAATGAAAGTGTTTTAATACTGTATTATGAATATGACAGTAAAACTGTATGCCATAAAATTTTTATAATGATTCATTCATTAATGTATATGCCAGGCTACCATGAAGCCATCATATTGATTACACTAGACTACTATAAAGCAATTTGTATTGCTTTTTCTTCATTATCAATGCATGAATCATTGTACCTGTAAATAAAGATGAATTTCTTTTTCACATTATCTTTTCTTTTTTTTGATATCTAGTTTTAGTAATATGCGCAACATGTAAAGCATTTTGTAATATCATATAAGATAATATTGATGTAGGTACTGAGACATGATTCATCTTGTAAACAGACGATGTAAACTTATGGTATTGATAAAAATATACAGTACTATAAATGTATTTCTCTTCTTTATGATTTTCTTAATAACTTTTTTTATCCCTAGCTTACTTTTTTGTAAGAATACAGTGTATAGTACATATAACTTACAAAATACATGTTAATTGCCGTTTATGTTATCTGTAAGGCTTGCAGTCAACAGTAGGCTATTAGTAGTTAAGTTTTGGGTTATACTCTTGAGTTAAAAGTTATACACAGATTTTCAACTGCTCAGGTGATATCACCACTCCTAATCCCCATGTTGTTAAAGGGTCAACTGTATGTGCTGTCTTCAAGAGTTGTACTTGAATTTTAAAAATCACAGACAGGTTAAAAGCAAAAGAATGAAAAAGATATGCCAATCAAATATTAACAGTAGGAAGTTGAAGTGGCTATGTTAACATCAGACAAAATAGAATTCAAGACAAAGAGTATTACCAGAGAGAGGAGATACTTGATAATGATTGAAAGAGCACTTCATTAGAAGAACACAACAAATCCTAATATATGTTTATTAGTAGGCCCCTAATAACAGATGTTCAAAATACTTAAAGCAAAAAGTAAGACAACTAAAGGAAGAAATATACAGGTCAACAATTATAGTTGTAGATTTTAACAACTCTCTACCAGTAATTGAGAACAGGAAAAAAAAAATCAGTACAACTATAGAGAATTAGAATAGCACTACTTGGCTTCCCTGGTAGCACAGTGGTTACAAATCTGCCTGCCAATGCAGGGGACACGGGGTCGAGCCCTGGTCTGCGAAGATCCTACGTGGCACAGAGCAACTAAGCCCGTGTGCCACAACTACTGAGCTTGTGCTCTAGAACCCGCAGGCCACAACTACTGAAGCCCGCATGCCTAGACCCCATGCTCTGCAACAAGAGAAGCCACCGCAATGAGAAGCCCGCGCACCGCAATGAAGAGTAGCCCCTGCTCACTGCAACTAGAGAAAGCCCACACACAGCAATGAAGACCCAATGCAGCCAAAAATAAAATAAACTAATTAAAAAAAAAAGAATAGCACTACCAATCATGATATCTAATTGATATTTTTAGAACAGTGTACCCCAAAACTGCAGAATATATAATCTTTGCACATGCTTAGACTTTGTCAACATAAATCATATGCTGGCCTATTAACACATGTCAGTAAATTTTGAAAGATTGAAATCATATACAGTGTACAGAATTTCTCTGAGCACAACAGAATTTAATCAGAAATTGAAACAGTAAGATCTCTGAAAACATCCAAGTATTTGGGAATGAAACATCATACTTTAAATAATTCATAAGTAAAAGGAGAAAATCTCAAGGGAAAATCACAAATATTTTAAATTGAAAGATAATAAATATACCAAATATAAATATTTGTGGGGTGCAGCTAAAGAAGTATATAGAGGAAACTTTTACATTTTTAAATACTTACATCAGAAGAAAATGCTTATATACATTTTAAAAAGGTATAAATTTCTGTTTTTACCTTAAGAAGCTAAAGAACAAGCCCATAGCTAACATCATACTCAACAAGGAAAGAGTGAAAGCTTTTTCTCTAAAGATCAAGAACAAGACAAGTGTGACAATATAGTGCTGGAAGTCCAAACCAGAGCAGTCAGGCAAGGAAAAAGAAGGTGTCAAATCCAAAAGGAAGAAGTAAAATTATCTCTGTTTGCAGATGACATGATCTTATATAGAGAAGACCCTAAAGACTCTACAAAAAACTATAAGAACTGGTAAATGAATTCAGTAAAGCCAGGATATGAAACCAACGTACAATAATTGGTTGTGTTTCTATACACTAAAGACAAAATATCTGAAAAAGAAAATAAGGAAACAGTCTCATCCACGATGGCTCCAAAAGCAATGGAATACTTAGGAATAATTTTAACCAAGGATGTAAAACATCTATACACTGAAAATTACAAGACATTGATGAAAGAAATTGAAGAAGGCAAAAATAAAAGGAAAGATATCCCATGTTCATGGATTGGAAAACTTAATATTGTTTTAAACAGTTCATACTTCCTAAAGCCATTTATAGATTCAGTGCAATCCCTATGAAAATTCCAGTGGCATTGTTTACAGATACAGAACAGTCAGTCCTAAAATTTATGTGGTACCACAAAAGACCTGACTAACCAAGGCAATCTTGAGAAAGAGGAACAAAGTTAGAACACTCAAATGTCTTGATTTCAAGCTATATTACAAAACTATAGTAATCAAAATAGTATGAGACTGGCATAAAATAGACATATAAACAAATGGAACAGAATTGAACCCCCCCCCCCCAAAAAAAACCCCATGAATATATGGTCAACTGATATTTGACAAGGCAACCAAGAATACTCAATGGGGAAAAGACAGACTCTTCGATAAATGGTCTCAGGAAAACTAGATATTCACATGCAGAAGAATAAAACTGGCCTCCTGTCTTACACCTCTCACAAAAATTAACTCAAAGTGGAATAAAGTCTTAAATGTAAGACCTGAAACTATTAAATTACTAGAAGAAAACACAGAGGAAAAGCTCCTTGACATTGGTCTTAGCAATGATTTTTTTTTTTTTTTTTTGGAGATGACACCAAAAGCAAAGGAATAGAAGCAACAATCAGCAAGTAGGACTACATCAAACTATAAAAAGCTTCTACACAGCCAAAGAAACAATCAACAAAATAAAAAGGCAACCTACGGAATGGGAGAAAAGATTTGCAAATCATATATCTGATAAGAGTTAATATTCAAAATATGTAAGGAACTCATACAACTCAACAACAAAAAGAGGACCTGATTAGAAAATGGGCAGAGGAGCTGAATAGACATTTTTCCAAACATGACACATAGATGGCGAACAGGTACATGAAAAGATGCTCAACATCACTAATCATCAGGGAAATGCCACAGTGAGATGGCACCTCACACCTGTTAGAATGGCTAGTATCAAAAAGGCAAGAAATAACAAGTGTTGGAAAGCATGTGGAGAAAAGAGAACCCTGTGGATTGGTAGTGGAAATGTAAATCAATGCAGCCACTATGTAAAACAGTAAGGAAGGTCCTCAAAAAATTAAAAATAAAAATACCACGTGATCCAGCAATTCCACTTCTGGGTGTTTATCCAAAGGAAACAAACTCACTATCTCCATAAGATACATGCACCCCCATGTTCGTTGCAGCATTATTTACAATAACTAAGGCATGGAAACAGCCTAAGTGTCCACTGACAGATGAATGGAGAAAGAAAATATCGTGTATACAGTTGCCCCTTGAACAATGCGGGGAGTAGGGGTGCTGGTCTCCCGTGCAGTCTAAAATTCACAAACATTCAGCCCTCCATATCTGCAGTTACATATCTGCAGGTTCAACCAACCATGGATCATGCAGTACAGTAGTATTTACAACTGAAAAAACTCTGTGTGTAAGTGGACCCCTGAAGTTCAAACTTGTGCTGTTTAAGGGTCAACTGTATATACAATGGAATATTATTTGGCCATAAAAAAGGAGAAAATCCTACCACTTGCAACAACATGGATGAATCTTGAGGGCATTGATAAGTGAAATGTCAGAACAAAACAAGTACCCTGTGATTCCACTTATATGAGCTGCTTACAATAGAAACAGTCGTAGAGACAGAAAGTAGAATGGTGGTTGTCAGGGGCTGCGGGGGAGGGATGAATGGGGAGTTACTGTAATGGGTGTAGAGTTTCAGTTTTACAAGATGAAAAGGGTTATAGATATGAGTGATGATTGAACAATGTTATTAATATTTAATACCACTGAACTCTACACTTAAGAATGGTTAAGATGATAACTTTTTAGTGTATTTTACTACAACAAAATAATTGAAAAAATAATCAATGTCAAGAGAATGAGAAGAGAAGCCACAGACTGGGGCAAAATATATGCAAAGGACATATCTGATAAAGGACTGTTATCCGGAACATGCAAAGGACTCTTAAAACTTAATAAATAGGAAAGCTAACAACCTGATTAAAAAATGGAGAAATGATCTGACCAGGTACCTCACCAAAGAAGATATACTCTCATACTGTTGGTGGGAATATAAATTGGTGCAGCCACTATGGCAAAAAGTACAGAGATTCCTGAAAAAATTAAGAATAGAACTATAACACACACACAAAAAAGAACTATCATATGATCCAGCTATTTAACTTTTGAGTATTTATTCAAAGAATACAAAAACACCAAATCAAAAAGTTACATACACCCCTATGTTCATCACAGCATTATTTATAATAGCCAAGATATGGAAACAACCTAAGTGCCCATTGTTGGATAAATGGATAAAGATGTGGTATGTGTGTGTGTGTGTATATAAAATATACAGTGGAATACTACTCAGCCATGAAAAAATGAAATCTTGCCATTTGTGAGAATATGGATGGATCTTGAGGGTATTATGCAAAGTGAAATAGAAAGACAAATAGAAAAAGAAAAGACGAAAAAAGAAAGACAAATATCGTATGATTTCACTCGTATGTAGACTATTAATAAACAAAATGAAAACAAACATAAATACAGAGAACAGAGTAGTATGGTTACCAGAGCGGAAGGAGTTGGGAGAAGGGCAAAATGAGTAAAGGGCGTCTGTTGTATGGTGACGGATGGAAACTAAACTTTTGGTGATGAGCATGCTGTAATATATATAGAAGTCAAAATATAATGTACACCTGAAACTTATATGATCTTATAAATTAATGTCACCTCAGTTTTTAAAAAAAGAAAAGATATACAAATGGCAAATAGGCACATGAAAAGATATGCCACATCATATGTCATCAGGGAAATGCAAATTAAAACAATGAAATACCATTATACACCTATTAGAATAGCCAAAATCAAGAACTTGACAACACCACACGAGAATGTGGAGCACAGGAACTTATATATTACTGGTGGGAATGCAAGATGGTATGGCCACTTTGGAAAACAGTTTGGCAATTTTTTACAAAATTAAACATATTCTTACCACACAGTCCGTCAGTCACACTCCTTGGTGTTTACCCAAATGAGTTCAAAACTTACTTCTTCACAAAAACCTGCACATGGATGTTTATAGCAGCTTTATTCATAATTGCCAAAAGTTGGAAGGAACCACTATGTCCTTCATTAGATGAATAAACTGATACATCCAGACATGGAATATTATTTGAAGCTAAAATGAAATGAGAGGGAATTCCCTGGTGGTCAAGTAGTTAGTACTCTGCGCTTCCACTGCTGGGGGCCTGGGTTCGATCCCTGGTTGGGTAGCTAAGATCCCACAAGCTGTGTGGCATGGCCTAAAAATAATAATAATAACAAAATTCCATGAAAAGAGATGGAGGAACCTGAAGTGCATATTACTAGGCAAATGAAGCCAATCTGAAAAGGTTACATACTGAATGATTCCAACTGTATGATATTTTAGAAAAGGTAAAACTATGGAGACAGTTGAAAGATGAGTTATTACCAGGGGCTAGTGGGAAGAGGGATTAATAAGTGGAGCACAGAGGTTTTTTAGGGCAGTGAGACTGCTCTGAGTGATATTGTAATGATGGGCAGGTACATGCCCTTATACGTTTGTCAAAACTTGTAGAATGTGCAACGCCAAGAGTGAACCCTAATGTAAACTATAAACTTTGGGTGATAATAATGTTTCAGTGTAGGTTCATCAGCTAACAAAATGTACCACTCTGGTGTGGGATGTTGATAGTGGGAGAGCCTGTTGGGTGTGTCAGGCAGGAGCTATATGGGTTGATAGTAGGGGAAGCTCTTAGGGAGAGTAAAGATAGGGCATGTATGAGAACTCTGTACTTTCCTCTAAATTTTGCTTTGTGTTTAAAACTGCTCCTAAAAAGGAAGTCTGTTTTTAAAAATCAACTAATGTAATTCCCCATATTTAGTAGCATAAAGTGGAAAAACCACATGGTCCTATCAATAGATAACAAAAAGTCATTTGACAGTATTAATGCCCACTCATGATAAAACTCTCAAAAACTAGAAATAAAAGGGAACTTCCTCAACCTGACAAAGTTAATGTATGAAAAAATCTATGTGCAACTACATACTTAATGGTGAAATTTTGAATGCTTTGCCACTAAGATGGGGAACAATGCAAGGATACACTTAGGATCTGTATACAGTATTCTGCTAGATACAGTGAAATAATACAAGAAAAAAATAGAAATCATAAAGTTTGGAAGAAATAAAACTGTCTCTTTTCACAGATGACATGATTACCCATATGAAAATCCTAAGGAATCCACAAATCAAGGACTAGAATTAATGAGATGAATTTTTTTGCAAGGTTTGGATATAAAATCAATATGAAAATTAGTTGTATTTCTGTATAATAAGGCAACAACTGGAAAATGACATTTTAAAAAATGACACTATTGACAATAGCATAAAAAACCTAAATAATTAGAGAGATAAAACATGTCATGGATTGGAAAACTCAGTATTGTTAAAAATGTCAGCTCTGCCAAGACTGATCTTAGAGGTAAACAGTCTAAATCACAGCAGCCCTTTTCTTTTTCTTTCTCTTTTTCTTTTCTTTTCCTTTTTTTTTTTTGAAATTGTCGTGCTTATTCTAATGTCTGTGAAAATGGGAAGGATAGTTTAATCCAGAAATAGATCCACACATATGTCCAGTTGACTTTCTGAAGGTACCAAAGCATTTCAATGGAAAGGAAGGGCATTTTAATAAATAATGATTGATCAACTAGTTATATATTTGGAAATAATATGAACCTTGACCTTTCCTCATGCTATACAAGAAACTTAATCTAAGATGGACCAAAGGGCTAAACATAAAAGCCAAAACTATAAAGCTTCTATAAGTAAACACAGGAAAATATCTTGTGATCTGTAAGTAGGCAGAGATTTCTTGGATCTGACAAAAAATTATCAAAAAAGAAAAATAAAGGTGATTTTTAGGTTTAACTTAAATTTAAAACTTCTGCCCACTAAAAGCCAACATTAAGAAAATAAATAGGCAAGCCATATACTGGGAAAAAAATATTTCCAAATCACATATCTGAAAAGGGACTATATCTAGAAAACATAAAGAACTCCATTATTTAGTAATAAAAACATAAGTAATCCAATTCAAAAAATAGACAAAACACTTGAGTAGAGACTTCCCAGAGGAAGATGTATGAATGACCAATAAGCACATGAAAAAGCACTCAACATCAGTAGTCATCAAGGAAGTGCAAATTAAAATCATAATGAAAGTAATGGAGTAAAGCATGGAGTAAAGTATGATGGTTTTTAATAAAATTAAACTTATGTCTGTCCTGTGATCCAGCAGTTCTGCTCCAAGATATTTAAGTAAGAGAAATGAAAATTGCTGTTCACAGAAGGATATATACAAGAATGTTTATGGCATCTTTGTTTTAATTTTATAGTCAGAACCTGGAATCAACCCAACAACAGGCGAATGGATAAACATAACATGATATTTTCTTATATTGGGATATAAATTGACAATAAAAAGGAGCTAACTACTGACATATAGATTAACTTCAGATAGTATGATGAGCAAAAGAAGCTGAAAACTAATGAATGCATATTGTATGGTTCCGTTTATATGAAGTTGTAGAATAGGCAAAATTAATTTATGGTAGAAAAATATCATCAGAAAAGAGGTTGCTCCTGAAGAAAGGATTGCCTAGGAAGGGGGAACTTTCTGGGATAATAAGAATATTCCGTGACTTTAAAGATGGATGATTTCATTTGTCAAAACTTACAGGATTATACACTTACATTTTCATTTTACTGTATGTAAATTTTACCTAGAAAAGAAAAGTATATAAACAAACAAAATTCCACATTCCTTTCTGGGAAGAAATTTTTTAGTAAAGAAGGAGTAGTAGACTTTTCCTCAATAACAACAACAAAGGAATTTTTTAAGTAACTATATTTAAGATTTTGCAGTAGGCACAAAGAAGACAGGTAAAAAGTGACGACAAGTGATTCTTAGTTACAGAGTTAAGAACGCAAGTGTTTTGACAAACACCAAAATGATGGAAAATTTGAATAGTGGAAAAGTCTTGGGGAAACGTCTGGACATGATACTTTAACCACATTGTACAGGAAGTTGTTCATCAGGTGTCCATTGCTGTGAATAGTTCTAGAACTCTGTGTAGTCAGAGAAGTCAGGGTATAAAAAGAGATTTTAAAATCATTGGTTTGTTAAGAAATTGTAAAATTCAGAACTGTCTTAAAAGTAATGTAGTTTATCTAAGTAGTTTATCTAAGTCAAAGGGTTATGGGAAAGGAAGTCATCAAGGACAATATGGAAGATGTGATTTGGAAGATATGGAAGATGTGATTTATAGAAGTAAATGTAGAGTTAAGATTTGACAGCTGCTGGTTAACCCAAATTCTGAATCCTGGCCCAAAGCTGAGGCTCTGACCAATAATATTTAAAGTTGTCCCTTGATGTTTGTTTATAATGAAAGTACTTTCTAAACTTGGATTTTTGGATGCCATTAGGTATGTTCACCAGATTCCCAGCAAACTTTCTGTTGTGCTTGAAAAATTGTCTTTTTTTGCATTGCGTATTTGACCTTATAAACGGTCAAAGAAGTAGAGTGACCATATAATTTATCACCCAAGTAAGCATCTTCTGAAAGTAGAATAGGAGGTGCTGTTAATAACTGAAGTAGGATAACAGGTGTAAATGGACATTGTCCCGAGATAATCAGCTAATAGGATTTATGGATTAATAGGATTTACCCCACCTAAAGGATGTTTTTGAATTTTTTTCTTATTATAAAATATTCTCAGAGCCTTAGGATAATGCTGATAACCACAGCAGCATTTTTTTCTTACTTTCCTGAACTTGGCATTCTGACCGAGAACCTGCTTTTCATCCCTTAGTGACCATGTATACTAACTTAGGTTGCTGCTTTTGTTTTTTTAGCTTTGCATTGTCAGCACCAGTAATCTGGAAATGGCTGTTAAGGAGAGGGCTGCCTTAGAGACAAAAATTTAAGTATTTTTAAAAGTCTTTGAGCCAGTTAAGTAAAACTGGATAGAATGTAGCCATCACTTGAACAGATAGATACTCCTGTAATAATAGGGGAGCCTGACTTCAAATATTGATCTGTGGTAGAGGGACATAAATGACATCCATATAAAAATATGGAAATATCTTCTTTTCTTGATTTATAAAGGCAATGCATTCTCAAAAAAAGAAGAAGAAAAAAACACAGAAGTGTAGAAAGTGAGTTTCCCCTAAAGTTTTATAAATCTCCCTCTAAAGTTTGATGTATGTAAGTATACAGTATATGCCAGAACATAAGATGTTCCTCCCTCCAAATTATATTTGAGTTCTTATACTTTTCGTATTATAAGTATTCTCTCAGTTTATTTTGCATAACCAAGCCTGCTTGGTGAAGACTCACTGTTTTCTGATTTCATTTTGTTGCAGTTGGAGAAAGCACTTTGTATGATTTTACTTCTTTTAAAGTTGTTGAGACTTGTTTTATGACCTAACATTTGGTCTGTCTTAGAGAATGCCCCATGTATGTTTCAGAAGACTGTATTTTGCTGTTGGGTTGAGCATTGTGTATATGTTAGTTAGGTCAAATTGGTTGATAGTGTTGTACATGTCTTCCATATTCTTATTGATTTTCTGTTTTATTGTTGTATCAATTACTGAAAGATTAATATTAAAATCTCTAACTATAATTGTTGAACTCTTTACTATTTCATCAGATTTTGCTTCAGGTATTTTGGTGCTCTGTTAAGGTGCATATATATTTATATTTGTCATATTTTCCTGATACATTGACCCTGTTATCATTGTGAAATGTCCCTCTTTGTTTCCAGTAGTATCCCTTATTTTAAATTTTCATTAATACAGCCATTCCAGTACTCTGTTGTTACTGTGGTAAATCTTTTTCCATCCTTTACTTTCAACCTATTTGAATCTATGAATCTAAAGTGTGTCTCAGACACATGTAGAAATATATAAACAGCTTATAGATGAGTCTTGTTCTATTGAAGTCAGTCTGCAAACCTCTGCCTTTTTAAAAATTTAAGAAATTTTTATCTAATTGTATTTTTTATTGAGGTATAATTGACATTAACATCGTATTAGTTTCAGCTGTATAACGTAATGATTCAATATTTGTATATATTGTGAAATGATCACCACAGTAAGTCTAGTTAATATCCATTACCACACATAGTTACCAAAAATGTTACAACTTTTAAGATCTACTTTTTTAGCAACTTTCAGATACAGGATTTAGTATTATTAACTATAGTCACCATGTTGTACATTACCTCCCCATGACTTTTTTTGTTTGTTTATTGTACATTTACAATTAAAAAAATTTTTTTATTGAAATATAGTTGATCTACAATGTGTTAGTTTCAGGTGTACAGCAGAGTGATTCAGTTATATGTGTATACGTGTGTGTGTGTGCGTGTGTGTGTGTATATACATATACTTCTCCATTATAGGT
Source organism: Delphinus delphis (assembly GCF_949987515.2). Taxonomy (NCBI): domain Eukaryota; kingdom Metazoa; phylum Chordata; class Mammalia; order Artiodactyla; family Delphinidae; genus Delphinus; species Delphinus delphis. Next base: position 161,440,781 of record NC_082683.1, read on the forward strand.
TATTACAAGATATTGAGTGTAGTTCTCTATGCTGTACAGTAGGTCCTTATTGGTTATGTATTTTATATAGACTTACTTATTTTATAACTAGAAGTTTGTACCTTTTGACCCCTTTCACCCTCTGCTTTTTGATCAGTGGTTAGTCTATTCACATTTTATGTAATAATTGATATGCTTGCATTTATGCCTGTCGTTGTGCTATTTGTTTACAATATGTCTCATATCCGTTATTTTCCTTTACCTCCTTTCCTGCATTCTTTTGTGTTAAACAAATACTGTTTAGGATACAATTAGTATACAAATTTTACTTATTATAGTTATATAGTTAGTATTTGTATATTAGTATACAAATGTAGTATACAATTTTAATTTCTCTGTTACTTTTATGTATTTTTTGAGGGTTTTGTGTGTATGTGTGTGTTAGTTGCTCTGGGAAGTACAATATGCAGTTTTAACATATCATAATCTAATTAAGATTAATACTGAATTAATTCTGATAAAATATAGCAGAATTACTCCAATATAGCTCCATTTTCTCCTACTTCCTTTTTACTGTCATCAAACGTGTTACATTACTATCTATGATAAACCTGAGAATATAGTATTATAATTATTGCTTTAAATAATCTTTTTAAAAATGAAATGAAGGGAATAGAAAAAAATGTGTGTGTGTGTGTGTATTTTGTACACACCGTTTTTTATATGCACCCACATATTTGCCATTTCTGGTGTTTTTCTTTTCTTGCTGTGGATTTTAGTTACTGTCTGGTATTATTTCCTTTTATCACAAAGAATGTGTTTTAGTATTTCTTCCTAACGTGTCTAGTAGCAACAGATCCTCTCTGTTTTTATCTGAGAATGTTTCCATTTCTCCTGCATTTGTGAAAAATAGTTTCACAGGATATAGAATTCTTGCTTGATGTTTTTTTCTTGTTAGCACACTGAATATGTCACTCTGTTGCCTTCTGACCTTCATTGTTTCTGGTGAGGTGTACCTGTTAATTGTGTTGCTCTTCTCCTACATGTGATGAGTGATTTTTCTCTGGAAGCTTTTCTCTTGAATATTCTCTCTTTATCCTTGGATTTTGGAAATTTCACTATGATGTGTCTAGGTTTGATACTCTTTATATTTATCCTATTTGGGGTTTATTGAGTTTCATGGGTTAGTAGCTTAATTTTTTAAATCAAATATGAGAGATTTTTAGCCATAATTTCTTCCAATTTCCTCTTCACCTTCTCTCTCTCCTTCCTTTGGGTCTCTCATTACAAATATGTTGGTGCACTTGACATCTTCCTACAGCTCTCTGAGGCTCCCTTCATTTTTCTTTAATCTTTTGTTCTCTGTGTTCTTTGGATTGGATAATTTCTGTTGATCTCTCTCTCTTTTTTTTTTTTTTTTTGCGGTATGCGGGTCTCTCACTGTTGTGGCCTCTCCCGTTGTGGAGCACAGGCTCAGCGGCCAGGGCTCACGGGCCCACCCAGCCGCTCCGCGGCATGTGGGATCTTCCCGGACCGGGGCACGAACCCGCGTCCCCTGCATTGGCAGGCGGACTCTCAACCACTGCGCCACCAGGGAAGCCCTGATCTCTCTTTAATAGATCAGAATCCAGACTTGCTACAATATATTATCTAAAATATTCCCTGATTCTTTTCTTCAAATCTTCTCTTTAACTCTAAAGTTTCTATTTGGTTCTTTTGTATAGTTTCTTGAAATTCCCTGTTGAGTCATTGTCTTTAATTCTCTGAACATATTTATAAAATCTACTTTTGAAGACTTTGCTAATGTATCATCTGTGTCAGTTTCTACTTACTGTACTTTTATCCTGAGTAAGAATCATGCTTTTTTATTTCATTACATACCTAGTAATTTTTGGTTGAAAACTAGATATTTTAGATAATATATTGTAGCAACTCTGTAATTTTTTTGAGAATTGTTTTTACTTTAGTAACTTCCTATGCAACCACTGATGTCTCTGCTCAGTTTTTTTTTACTCTTTATTTATTTTTAAGCTTGCTTCCTAGGGAATGTTCCTGTGTCTGCATAACTTAGTGGCCAACCAGTGACTTAGGCAGAGATTGTACTCAAACATCTTAATCCAGAAAGGCCTCAGACCGATCTCTGTGTGGACTTGGGAAACACATACAAAGTTGCTGTCCGTTTTCAGATCATCCTTAGCTTTTACTTTTTACCAGACTTTCTTAGGTCTTTCCCACCCAATCACATAGTTTTCCACTTAGGCAAGAATTTATGGAGAGTTTATTTCAGTCTTTTTATGGCTCTCTAGTTTCCAGGATCTCCCTGTTAAATTCCTAGCTATTCTGCCAGTCACCTCAGACAGGACTACCTCTTAGGCTTGCAGAGTTGTGGGGTTTTCTTATTCTTTCCTGATCGAGTTTGCCACTCTTAACTAGCACAGTCACAGGTTTTTACCCACTGGTCCACATCCTGTCTGCCCCTCTGGCAACAAACAACACTGTTTCCATGACCAACCATACACTAGAAAAACTCTTTTTACCAGCCAAGCTATTGGTGGTGGTAGAGTGTGAATAGCCTCTTGCAGAAAGGCCACTGAGTTCACTTGTCCTTAACTGAAGCTCTAGCAGTTTTTCAACAGTAATCATTTCTTAATTGTTTTCTGCATTTGGCCCATTTCTAGTACCCTGAAATGGTTGTCTTTGACAATCTTGTACAGGTTTATACAAGTCTTTTGCAGAGAAGAATCACCAACCTCTTCACACTGCCATAACTGGAGGTCCTTTTCTATATTTACGTTTGTTTATTCAACTTTATTACTCGTATCTTCTATATACCTGTTTACTTTTCCTTTAATTGGTCTGTCAAAGACTGAGAATGATATTTTTTTTTTTTTTTTTTTTTTTTTTGCTGTACGCGGGCCTCTCACTGCTGTGGCCTCTCCCGCTGCGGAGCACAGGCTCCGGACGCGCAGGCCCAGCGGCCATGGTTCACGGGCCCAGCCGCTCCGCAGCATGTGGGATCCTCCCAGACCGGGGCACGAACCCGCGTACCCTGCATCGGCAGGCGGACTCCCAACCACTGCGCCACCAGGGAAGCCCGAGAATGATATTTTTTTTAACTTTTTATTTTTTATTGGAGTATAGCTGATTAACGATTGTTGTGACAGTTTCAGGTGCACAGCAAAGCAACTCAGCCATACATATACATGTATCCATTCTCCCTCAAACTCCCCTCCCATCCAGGCTGCCACATAACATTGAGCAGAGTTCCTGTGCTATACAGTGGGTCCTTGTTGCTTATCCATTTTAAATATAGCCATGTGTACATGTCAATCCCAAACTCCCTAACTATCCCTTCCCTCCACCCTTCCCCCCTGGTAAACATAAGAGAATGATATTTTAGTCTTCTACAATTGAGTTTTTATCAGTTGATCCTTTTAAACAGTTTTGCATTGAATATTTGTATTTTATTTAAATGATATCATTGGGACTTTCCTGGCGGTCCAGTGGTTAAGACTCCACATTTCCAATGCAGGGGCACAGGTTTGATCCCTGGTTGGGGAACTAAGATCCCACATGGCACACACTATGGCCAAAAAAAATTAAAAAATAAATACTATTTTTGTGTGTATAAAATGTGTCACTTTGCCTAGTTTAATGCCTTAAATGCTACTGCTCTTATATTTTTCACTCATGCTGGATGTTTGCTTGGATTTTCCTTATGTTACTTCAGACTGGATTTAAATAGTGACACAAGAATTCATCTGTGTGAGGGATCCCCAAGACCACCCCCAGGTTTGGTTTGGTGATTCACTAGAAAGACTCAGAGTACTTGGCAAATAGTTGTACTCACGGCCATGGCTTATCTCAGAAAAGGATATAAAGCAAAATAAGCAAAGGGAAAAGTACATGGAGCCAAAGTCCAGAGGAAAACAGGTGCAAGCTTCCAAGAGTCCCTTCCCTGTAGTGTCACACAAGACTTGCATAATTCCTTCAGCAGCAAGTTGTAGCAGCACTTGTGAAATGTTGTCTACCAGGGAAACTCATTAGAAACTCAATGCCCAAGGTTTTTACAGGGGGCCGGTTACGTAGGCACCTTCTGCCCAACACATACAAGAATTGGAAAGCAGGTAACCACATTGTTTGCACAGCCTAGGCACAGTAAACCACTCTTTCTTAGTATGCGAACAATGGGAACACTCCCAAAATTCAAGTACCCAGAAGTCAACATTATAGGCAACCCTTTCTAAGGTTAGCAGTCTGAAACCTAGTAAATCTTTTCTGCATAGCACCCTTGTCTTTCTTTTCTTTTTTTTTTTCCAGTTGAACTACTAGTGTTTCATTCATGAGTATAATGACCAAATTTGTTGACTTTTTTTTTTTTTTTGGCAATTCGAGGTTTAAAGCAATGATATGATGTTAAAGTATTTTCCCCTTAGTTTAGTAGATATATGATTTCATTCATATGTCAAATTAGGGATCACCATTTATAGTTTTGTTTTCTGTTTCAAAAAATTTTTTTGTTGTTCCTTTAAGCCTAAAATAAAGTACATGCTTTTTTTGAAACTTTAATAGACAACAGTACTATACTTTCTCCACTTTGAATTACATGCTTGGAGCAGTTTTGTATGTAACAGTTTTTTGTATTTCCTAAATATCATAATGCCTTTTTGTTTCTTTTTTCAGCACGATTACGTGGTGTTCATGATGGTCTGTTCACTGGACAGATAGATGCTGTGGATACTCTTAATGCTACTTATAGAGTAACTTTTGATAGGGCAGGGCTTGGAACTCATACTATCCCTGACTATGAAGTTCTTGTAAGTATTGTTTCATAATACATGTGTTTTATGCCTATTAAATATGTGTTGTAGAGTTTTCTTAGGGGTTGTATTTATGATAGAATCAGAATTTCACGTCACAGAGGAAGAGATCTTTAGGGGTTTCCAGCCCTGCTTACTAGACTCCTGGAGCAGAACTAAAGTCTTCCACATTTTCCAGAAGCTAGCATCTGTCTACCTAATTTAGTGTGACACAACTGATCACTCTTGACTAACTAATCTTAGGGAATAAGCTACACAACACTTTCATTTCAGCTGTTGGTATAGTCCTCTTGCAAAATGACTTTAAAAGTATGTTAACATCTTGCACTTCAAAAAAAAAAAAATATATATATATATATATATATTTTTTTTTTTTTGCGGTACACGGGCCTCTCACTGTTGTGGCCTCTCCCGCCGCGGAGCACAGGCTCCAGACACGCAGGCTCAGCGGCCATGGCTCACGGGCCCAGCCGCTCCGCAGCATGTGGGATCCTCCCGGACCGGGGCACGAACCCGTGTCCCCTGCATCGGCAGGCAGACTCTCAACCACTGCGCCACCAGGGAAGCCCCTAAAACATATATTTTTATATGTTCCTGTTTTATCCTCAGAGTATGCAGGGTGGTTGTTAATTACCCCCACTTTTTGCATGATGAAATTGAGACATAAGTATGTTAGGTAATTTATTCAAGGCTTTCAAGCTGGATTCTTGCCCTATTGAGACTGGAATCCACATCGTTTGAACTTCTGATATAGTCCATTAAACTACTGGACCATTATTTCATGATCATGCTTGATTTAGCAATGTCATGGAAATTATATACCTTTCTAATAAGTTAAAATATAAAGGATAAATATAACTCTAATAGTTTTTTTTAATGAGTAATGAACTTTTTATAACAAAACTGTTTGCCTCTAAGCATTATGGAAATTAAATTGTTCACATTTAGCCTCCCCTTTTTCCATTTCTTTGTTATAAACTTGATTTTTAAGGGTTGTGAACTTACAATTAAAAATCAAAATTACTTTATCTCCTTAGTGCAAAAATAGAAGAATCTTTTTTTTCTGATCTATACTTTTTAAAAAACTGTGACTCTCTGCTTATTGTAAGGGTTTCCTTATCAAATGTACTTTTAGAGAGGAGTAGGAGAGAAAGGAAATTTGGACTAAATGTAGAGCAAGGTATACCAGTTTAGTTTTTTCATTAAAGGAGGAAATCTTTAAACCTCCCATTTCAAAAAAGAAAAATTACTTTTCTGTTTCATTAATGTAATTTCCTTTATGAGATCACCCAAACATTTCTTCCTGGCCAGATAAGAATTGCCTTTAATTACAGTGGGTAATATTCAGATAGTCTTTAACACAGAGACAACCAAGGGTGGCCATAGATCACTTTCCTTTCTTTCAATAGATCACTTTCTTCTGTTTTATGAATTCAACCTCTTAGTAACAGAGTAGTATCCATACTCTGACTTAAGTTCTAGCCCTTTGATCTTTGTAGGTTAATATATTTTATGATAAAATAGAACTGTTATAAAGCTAAAATGATTGGTAAAGTTCTTCAAGTTTTGGGGACTATTTTCTTTTCCCAAAGAGTAATGAGCCTCATGAGACGATGCCTATTGCTGCCTTTGGACAAAAACAGCGACCTTCTCGATTTTTTATGACTCCACCACGGTTACATTATACTCCTCCTCTCCAGTCACCAATTACGGTAAGTAATATTTTTTAGATGTCACCAGTAGTTTAAATGATTATTATGAATGTAAACTATGTTCTTATGAAATACACATCTATTACAATAACTGCAGGAGGTGCCCACATTATTTTGAGATATCAGATATTAAATAAAAAGTTAATAAAGTAAATAAAATAGTTGCTTCAACTCTGGAAATATTTTCCTTTTTGTAGAATTTTTAATAGAGTAGTAATTATAATAGAATTTGTTCTTTATTTAAGAATAAGATACTTCCTTCCTACTGTATAGCACAGAGAACTATATTCAATATCCTGTGATAAACCGTAATGGAAAAGAATATGAAAAAAAAGTATATGTATGCATAACTGAATCACTTTGCTGTACAGCAGAAATTAGCACAACATTGTAAATCAACTATACTTCAATAAAATAAATTTTTTAAAAAGGATACTCTGGGACCTCCCTGGTGGCACAGTGGTTAAGAATCCACCTGCCAATGCAGGGGACGCAGGTTCGTTCCCTGGTCCGGGAAGATCCCACACGCCACGGAGCACCTAAGCCCGTGCATCACAACTACTGAGCCTGCGCTCTAGAGCTGGCAAGCCACAACTACTGAGCGCACGTGCCACAACTACTGAAGCCCGTGCACCTAGGGCCTGTGCTCCGCAGCAAGAGAAGCCACCACAATGAGAAGCCTGCACACCACAACGAAGAGCAACCCCCGCTCGCCGCAACTAGAGAAGGCCTGCACGCAGCAACGAAGACCCAACACAGCCAAAAATAAATTAATTAATTAATTAGTTAAAAAATAGATACTTCCTTTTGAAAAGTCAATGGTTAAATAATTCCCTTTTATTCCCACAGGATAATGACCCCTTATTAGGACAGTCACCTTGGAGAAGTAAAATTTCTGGCTCTGACACAGAAACGTTAGGTGGTTTTCCAGTAGAGTTCCTTATCCAAGTGGTAAGAATTGCTCTGAATATTTTGTTTATTTGTTAAAAAAAACTCAATGACTTTTGTGTTATTAAAGTTGAAAATTTTTCTAGGACCAAATATTTTTATACTTTTAAAAATCATTGTGTTAGTTTTAAGAACTCTGTTATTTTTCCAACAAGCTTGAAAATAAGTTATAATAGCAAAAAAAGACTTACACATCTATTTTTGTTGGGCTTTTCTTGGGTTTGGTTCTTATTATTTTTCTGTGTTAAGGACTCTAACCTTCTAGTATATGCTCTGTGAAACTGAATGGTTAACTGTTCATAAATTGTATAAGTATAAAGGTTTTTATTTAGTAATCTCAGTGCATCCTGCCATTACCAGTCACCTCAGCAATTGTGATGTGTTGGCCAGCTCTCTGGTTAGGAGGAACTTTCTTTCTTTTCTGAGACTAGGAATAGCTTTTTATTTGCTAAGTACTTATTGATTAGGCACAAAGAAATCTAAGGCTAAATCGAAACAAGTATAGAATTATTATATAGAACAATTTTCTTGAATAGCCTGACTCTTAAGAATATAATGTGCTGTTGTTTTGAAAATTAGATTAAATATTTAGTTTGGTTTTTTATCAGTAATTTAATGTTTTATTTTCTTTTTATTTTCTTTTATTTAGTTTGAATCATAGTCTAATAATGTTTGATTTGTTTCTTTTCTTTTTGTTTGAAAAGAAAAACTACTTGGCTTGGGATAGAGTCTTTATAAATAAAAACGTTTATAGCGTAATCCATTAAAATCTTCACAGTGTTACCTTTTACAATTAATGTTATTTTGAGGGAAAGTCTTGTCATTTGTGTGTATGTGTATAGCATTTTTTATTCCTTACTTGTATGTTGTTAATTATCCTTGGAATACAGAATTACACCTTTTAACTTCCAAAGGTAGATAAGATACTTTTATATGAAAAGTTAAAAATATGAAAAGAGCCAAGGCTTATCATTTTCACACATAGGACACTTCTGTTGTAAAGAAATTCTTTCTTTTAAATAGTGGAAGTATAAACAGAACTAATATGTCATATATGGGCAAGTGTGTGTAGGGGGAGATGGGGGGAAGAACCAGGGGGTCAGGGAGTGGGAGAGAGGGGCTGGGGGAAGAGAGAGAGAGAGAGAGAGAGAGAGAGAGAGATCCATCGATACACCAGCAGAGGGAGTCAGAGGCTAAATACTAGTACGCTACTTCTAAAGTATTGATGTTTTTATTGATGCTTAGATGTTTGATTGCAGTGCTTAATTTTAACTTCAAAATCTATGTGTAAAAGCCTAGTTAAAACACTGCTTTCATTTTTTAAGCTATCTAGCTGATAAAAATAAAAGTCCTTTTATGTACTTGTCTTTTGTAATATGTAAAGTTTTATGAAACTCAGATTTGCTCTTGTTAATCTGTGAGATATGTTTTTGTCATTTTCTATTACTGTTTTCGTCTTTTTCTATTACTGTTTTCTTTCTTATAACAAAATAAACATCATCATTTTTTTGCAAGTTTTATAATTCATAGTTTACAATGAATTTTCTTAGTGAGGAAACATTTTCTTTCCTGGGGTTAGGGATTTTGAGGAATCTAAAAGACTGATCCACTTCTTAGAGAGGACTCAGTTTTGAAAAGAATGAAAAGGAAACAGCGTGATTTTCTATCAAAAACAAGCAAGAAGGGACTTCCCTGGTGGCGCAGTGGTTAAGAGTCCGCCTGCCAATGCAGGGGACACGGGTTCGAGCCGTGATCCGGGAAGATCCCACATGCCACGGAACAGCTAAGCCCGTGTGCCACAACTACTGAGCCTGTGGTCTAGAGCCCGTGAGCCACAACTACTGAGCCCGTGAGCCACAATTACTGAAGCCTGAGCACCTAGAGCCTGAGCTCCACAACAAAGAGAAGCTACCACAATGAGAAGCCCACACACTGCAACAATGAGTAGCCCGCTCACCACAACTAGAGAAAGCCCGCGCACAGCAACGAAGACCCAAGGCAGCCAAAAATTAATTAATTAATTAATTTTTAAAAAAAGAAGAAACACAGAACTGAAAATGGGAGAGAGACTGTTGCCTTCATCCCATCTTTTATTGCTTCTAACTCTGAAGAATCATACAAATTTCCATAAAACCCCAACAACTAGAGACAGGGCACCAGTCCAGAGCTCTGGAGATACTAATGAGGGTCTGTGTGAATAAGTATGTAACATATCTCACCAGGCTCTCCCTCTGCCTATATCAACTTAGGTCAAGTTTTTAGATTTTTTTTAATTATCAAAAGTTTAATGCATATAAAATCAGACAGGGGACTTCCCTGGTGGCACAGTGGTTAAGAATCCACCTGTCAATGCAGGGTTCACGGGCTCAAGCCCTGGTCCAGGAAGATCCCACATGCCACAGAGCAGCTAAGCCTGTGCACCACAACTACTGAGCCTGTGCTCTAGAGCCCGTGAGCCACATCTGCTGAGCCCACGTGCCACAACTACTGAAGCCCGTGCACCTAGAGCCCGTGCTCCACAACTAGAGAAGCCACCGCAATGAGAAGCCTGTGCACCGCAACGAAGAGCAACCCCCACTCGCCACAGCTAGAGAAAGCCCGTGTGTAACAACAAAGACCCAACACAGAAATAAATAAAATTAATTAATTAATTAATTAGAAAAGAAAAAAGCAGACAGTTGTATAATGCATCTCTAGGTACCCATTATCTAGCTATAACAGTTATCAACAACTCCTGGCCAGTTCAGTTTCAGCTATACTCCCACCCACATTCTCTGTTTTGAGAAATCAGACGTCATATCATTTATCTGTAAATATTTCGTTATATACCTTTAAGTGGTAAGGGCCCTTTTTTTTTTAAGAGACATAACTATATTATCATTATTACATCTAAAAAGTTAACAAAAAAGTCTTAATATCGTCACATATCCAGTCAGCATTCCAGTTGTCTCTTAAATGTTGACTGTACTTTTTCCCCATTAACTTATTTGTTGAAGAAACTAGATTATTTGTCCATAGAGTCTCCCACAGTCTGGATTTTGCTGACTGAATCCTTGTGATAACATCCAACATATTCTTTTGTCTTTTATATTTCATGTAAATTGCTCATTGAATATAAAGGTTTGATTTGATTTGGGTTTTTTATTTGATTGGTGTACTTGTTTTTATGTGACTACTTTTATGTGTGGTTTTGTGTTCTAATAGGATACCCATATTATTTTATCTCTTTTTTTATATAATGTTGGCTGGTACTAATTATCACTGCGTAGGTCAATTCATTCATTAGGATTGCAAAATGGTGCTATTCTTGTTCTTTGTTTAGTAGCTGAAATAGTTCTATAAGGAAAAACTTCCCATAATCTATTATTTGGTTACCTAATGGCATATAGTTTGTACAGTATAGGCAGGATAAATGCTTGACTCTTTGTCTTTGTTTTCCAGTTTATGAGTATGGTCACTAGTATTCTCCAACAATGGTTAATTTTGTTTAAGTATCAGTCTGAACTCATGGATTTTAATGTATTTGTACTTCAGTTAACTGTAATTATTATTATGATTGGTCCACACCTTGTTCCATATTGGACCAGTGAAAGCTTATTCAGATTGACTCCTTAATCGTTTTGACATACCCTGGTTACAGTGGATTTTAAAATATCTTCTTCTCAGCCAGTCTGACTTATAAAATAGTGTCTGTGCTATATTTATATTGAAACACTAAAATCTGCTAAAATATCTTGGTGAAAACTTAGAAATTTGACATCTACATGATATACTTAAGTGCCTGTGTTTATTCCAAAACATCTCTTCTTCATTGTCTGTAGACCAGATTATCAAAAATTCTCATGATTAAAAAGGAACATATCAAGAAATTAAGGGAAATGAACACAGAAGCAGAAAAACTGGTAAGGATATTTTTTTTTCTTTGTTTGTTTGTCTCATTTTAAAATGGTGGGCAGCTTCTATATCTAAAGATTTTAAAATATTTTGTGGAAGAAAACCTTGAGATAAATGTTATTTTAAAATCCTGATTTGCTCTCGCTATCTCTTGTTATACTGAACATACGCTAAGTAAATTAGCAATGCAATACAGTTCATTACCCCAGACCTCCTTATGCCATTGAATAGGATTAATGGATATATATTAGGTTCTTTGACAGTTTGCGTGAGTGTAGAATTCCTAGCGTTGGTGCCTCTGACTAAGGAAGTCATATTAGCAGAGGTTATTAAAAGTGATTCAGAATAAATAAATCAGGAAATACATAGGCTGGTATCTTCAGGTTATCTTGATGAAGCTTATATCCTATTTTATTAATCTAATGAGTACAAAAATATGAATCAATTTTATGCATAGGAGAGAATTATCAGAGTTTCTTAAAATGTAGGAAATACTAAGGAAGTTTTTTAATTGTATTGAAAGTCATAACTTGCTTGTGGATTTATAGGATGGTGAATAGATTTTATCTCAAGTACCATCTCCAATTGATTGAAAATGGTTGCAAGGATGTATGAAAGTAAGAGAGTGCTCAGTGATTGGGCTTGGGGGCCAAGGGCTGTAGCTAATTACCAATGTCTCATGAATGCAGGAATAGGGAGTTGTCGTTACATTAGTCATCTCTTGTATGGAATGGTGTGAGGGGTAGGTGTGGGTAAATAGCTGGACAAGTAGTTACCTAACTGAATGAGGAACAATCCTTTTAGGATTGTGGAATTTTTTAATCTGAACATGACTTTGAATTATCTAATTTGAACCCATCATTTTTATGGAATTGAAAACTGAAGACCAAAGATATCAAGGGATTTTGGACTAAGATTGTGCTGCTATTTAGTAGTACAGGTACCAGAACAGGCTTCTTAGTTCCAGTTTAACTCATTTAGGCATGATATAAAATTAGTATTGTCAGATACACAGGCTATCAAAGATTGAAAAAAATAGCCGTAACATATTGCCATTATATATCCTAAATGTAAAAATATTATGTGTTTGCTTCTTTCCTACTGGACTCTAATTCTTATCTTGGTTTCCATCAGTTCTACTTCTACCCTTTATTCTATGCCTTTTCAATGCTCCCCCACTACATTTCCTCTGAACATTTTGTCATATCTTCCACCTTGATGCATAATCAAATTATTTAACTTTCATATCACTAGCTAGGACTTTTCCCTGTATCTAGGTTTCACACCTTAAAGTACTGGACTTGCCTTAGCCTAGTTAGCGTTACGTACTTTTTAAAAAAGGCCTGTTTTGATGTTGGTTTGACTTCTTGGTATGTGGGATCTCTGTAGAAATCTAACTGGCTTGATAGGCTGTATAATTTATTTATGATTAGAAATAATTACCATTATAAAAATTGAAATACTGTAAAACTATTAAGTTTAATATATGATATAAATATGTTTTTATGCTTAGCATATGGATTTCTTCTTCTATGCATATACTTTCATATGTTTTGTTTTTTGAAGTACAGTTGATTTACAGTTTTGTCTTAGTTTCAGGTATACAGCATATTGATTTAGTATTTTTGTCAGATTGTATTCCGTTATAGGTTATTACAAGATACTGGGCATAATTCCCAGTGCTATACAGTGTATTCTTGTTGCTTATCTACTTTTTATATGATAATTTGTATCTGTTAATCCCATGTCCCTAATTTATCCCTTCCTGCTTTCCTCTCCCCTTTGGTAACCCCTAGTTTGTTTTCTATATCTGTGAGTCTATTTCTGTTTTGCATACACATTCATTTGTATTGCATTTTAGATTCCACATGTAAGTGATATTATACAGTATTTGTCTTCCTCTGACTTATTGCACTAAGCATAACATTCTCTAGGTCCATCCATGTTTCTGCAAATGGCTTTTTTTCATTGTTTTTTATGACCAACTAATACTCCATTTGTGGAGTATTTACATGCCCACCAATTTACATGCCCACCAATAGTGTATGAGGGTTCCCTTTTCTCCACATCCTCTCTAACATTTGTCTTTTGTAGACTTTTTGATGATAACTATTCTGACCGGTGTGATGTGATACCTCATTGTGGTTTTGATTTGCATTTCTGTAATAATTAGTGATGTTGAGCATCTTTTCACGTGCCTGTTAGCCAACTGCATGTCTTCTTTGGGAAAATGTCTATTCAGATCCTATGCCCACTTTTGGATTGAATTGTTTGCTTGGTTTTTTTTGATACTGAGTTGTATGAGCTGTTCATATATTTTGGATATGAACCCCTTGTCAGCCGCATCATTTGCCAATATTTTCTTCCATTCCATAGTTCGTCTTTTTCTTTTGTCAGTGGTTTCTTTTGCTATGCAAATCTTTAAGTTTAATTAGGCCCCATTTGTTTATTTTTGCTCTTATTTCTTTCACCTTAGGAGGCTGATCTAAGAAAATATTGCTACAATTTCTGTCAAAGAGTGCTCTGCCTCTGTTCTCTTCTAGGAGTGTTATGGTTTTGGGGCTTACATTTAAACTGTTTTGAGGGTTTGTTTTGTTTTGTTTTGTTTTGTTTTTGTGTATATGGTGTGAAAGGGAATGTTCTACTCTTACTGTTTTACATGTGGCTGTCCATTTTCCTAGCACCACTTGTTGAAGACTCTGTCTTTTCTCCATTGTATAGGCTTACCTCTTTTGTTGTAGATTAATTTATCGCAGGTGCTTGGGTTTATTTCTGGACTGTATTCTGTTCCATTGATCTATGTGTCTATTTTTGTGCCAATACCATGCAGTTCTGCTTACTATAGTTTAGTATAGTGTGACATCTGGGAGGGTTATACATCCAGCTTTGTTCCTTTTTCTCAGGATTGCTCTGGCAATTAAGGGTCTTTTGTGACTTCATATAAATTTTAGGATAATTTGTTCTAGTTCTGTGAAAAATGTCCTGGGTATTTTGATAGGGATTGCATTAAATCTGTAGATTGATTTGGCTAATATGTCCATTTTAATAATGTTAATTCTTCCAACCCAGTAGCACGGAATATTTTTCCATTTCTTCGAATCATCTTCCTCAATGTTTTATAGTTTTCAGAGTGTAGGTCTTTCACCTCCTTGGTGAAGTTTATTCCTAGAGTTTGTTTGTTTGTTTTTGGTGCAATTTTAAACAGGATTGTTTTTTACTTTCTGATATTTCATTATTAGTATATAGAACCGCAGCATATTTCTGTATATTAGTCTTGTATCCTGCAGCCTTTCTGAATTCATCTATTAGTTCTAATAGTTTTTGGGCCTAGACTTTAGGGTTCTCTATAGAGTATCATGTCATCTGCAGATAATGACAGTTTTAGCTCTTCACTTGCAATTTGTGTACCTTTTATTTCTTTTTGTTTTTGATTGCTGTGTCTAGGACTTCCAGTACTATTTCCTGAATTTAGCGGGAAGGCTTTCAGCATTTCACTTTTGAGTATTATGTTGGCTGTGGGTTTGTCATATATGTTGAGATTTGTTCCCTCTATACCCACTTTGATGAACATTTTTATCATGAATGGATGTTGAATTTCTCAAATGCATTTTCTGTGTCTGTTGAGATAATCATGTGATTTTCATTTTTTGTTTGTTTAAGTGGTATGTCACATTGGCTAATTTGCGTATGTTGAACCATCCTTGTGACCCTGGGATAAATCCAACTTGATCATGGTGTATGATCCATTTTATGCATCATTGGATTAGGTTTGCTTATATTTTGTTGAGGATTTTTGCATCTCTATTAAACAAAGATATTGGCCTGTAATTTTCCTTTTTTGTAGAGTCTTTGTGTGATTTTGGTATCAGGGTAATGGTGGGGCCTCATAAAGTGAATTTGGGAGCGTTCCCCCCTCTTCAGATTTTTGGAATAGTTTGAGAAGGATAGGTATAATTTCTTCTTTACATGTTTGGTTGTCTGGTCCTGGACTTTTGTTTGCTGGGAGTATTTTAATTGTAGATTCAATTTCACTCCTAGTGATTAGTCTTCAAATTATCTGTTTCTTCTTGACTCAGTCTTGGCAAGCTGTATCTTTCTAGAAATTTGTCTATGTCATCTAGGTTATCCAGTTTGTTGGCATATAACTATTCATAGTATTCTCTGTCATTTTGTTTGTTTGTTTCTCTGTAGTATTGTGTTTATTTGGGTCCTCTCTCTTTTCTTCTTAGTGAGAGCCTGGCTAAAGTTTATCAATTTTATTTGTCTTTATAAATAACCACGTCTTGGTTTCATTGATCTTCTCTGTTGATTTTTTGGTCTCTATTTTATTTATTCTCTCTGATCTTTTTTATTTCCTTCCTTCTGCTGACTTTGGACTTTGTTTTTCTAATTCTTTTAGGTGGTATGTTAGGTTGTTTATTTGAGATTTTTCTTATTCTTGAGGAAGGCCTGTATCACTATGAACTTCTCTCTTAGAACTATTTTTGCTGTATCCCATAGATTTTGGAAAACTGTGTTTTCATCTTCATTTGTCCTGAGGTATTTTCTAATTTCCCTTTTGATTTCATCATTGACCCTTTTTTTTTTTAGTAGCATATTGTTTAGTCTCAGTGTGTTTGTTCTTTCCTGATTTTCTTTCTGTAGTTCATTTATAGTTTCATACTGTTGTGCTTGGGAGAAATGCTTGATATAATTTCTATCCTCTTACATTTCTTGAGACTTGTTTTGTGACCTAGTACGTGATCTATCGTGGAGAACGTTCCATGTGCCCTTGAAAAGAATGTATATGTATTCTGCTATTATTGGATGTTATTTCCTGTAGCTATCAACTAAGTCCAACTGGTCTAATGTGTCAGTTAAGACTACTGTTTGCCTGTTGATTTTCTGTCTGGATTATCTGTCCATCGATGTAAATGGGGTGTTAAAGTCCCCTACTGTTATTATATTTTTGTCAGTTTCTCCCTTTATGTCTGTTAATATTTGCTTTATATATTTAGGTGTGCCTATATTAGGTGCATGTATGTTCACAAATGTTATATCCTGTCTTGTTTTGATCCCTTTATCATTATATAATGCCCTTTGCTACCTTTTGTTATAACCTTTGAAAGTCTATTTTGTCTGATATGAGTATTGCTACCCCTGCTTTCTTGTCATTTTTGTTTGCATGAAATATTTTTTTATCCACTCACTTTCAGTCTGTATGTGTCTTTTACCCTGAAGTGAGTTTATTAGGCAGTTTATTGAAGGGTTTTGTTTTTTTAATCCAGTCAGCCACGCTGTCTTTTGGAGAGTTTAGTCCATTGGCATTTAAAGTAATTATTGATAAGTATGTACTCATTGCCATTTTAATCCTTGTTTTCCAGTTGTTTTTGTAGTTGTTCTTCATTCATTTCTTCTTTTTGTTTCTCCTGTACTGGTTTGATGATTTTCTTTTTTAGTATGCTTGAGTTCCTTTCTTTTTGGTTTTTGTGTATCTACTGTAGGTTTTTGATTTGTAGTTACAATGGGGTTCATATATGTTGACCTATAATTATGTCTACTTGCTTTAAACTGATAAACATTTAAGTTCAAACACATTCTGAAAATTTCTACAGTTTTCACTCCCCTCCTTCATATATATATATATAATATATATCATATATATAATATATAAATACATATATATATTTTTTTTTTTTTTTTTCCCCACACACACACACTGCATGGGTTGTGGGATCTTAGTACCCTGACCAGGGATCAAACCTGGGGCCCTGGCAGTGAGAGCACTGAGTCCTAACCACTGGACCACCAGGGAATTCCCCTTCATATGTTGTTTTTTGATGTCATATTTTACATTCATGCTTATCCCTTTACTGTTTATTGTAGTTATAGTTGCTTTTATAATTTCTTTTTTTTTAATCTAGATACTGTCTTATTTAAGTGATCTTCAATCCTTACTATTTGCCTTTTCTATTGGGATTTCCCCTTTTCTATAGACTGTTAACTTCTTTTCCATTTACAGAAGACCCTCCAACATTTCTTTTAGGCTAGGTTTAGTAATGGTGAATTCTTTTAGTTTTTGCTTGTCTGAGAAGTTCTTTATCTCTCCTTCTATTCTAAATGACAATCTTGCTGGGTAGAGTATCCTAGGTTGCAGATTTTTCCCTGTTAGGACTTTGAATATATCATGCCACTCCCTTCTGGCCTGCAGAATTTCTGCAGAGAAATCAGTTGATAGGCTTTTAGACATTCCCTTATATATGACTCTGTTTTTCTCTTGCTGCCTTTAGAATTTTCTATTTATCTTTAACTTTTGCCATTTTAATTATGACATGTTTTGGTGTGGGTCTGTTTGGATTCACCTCGTTTGGGGCCCTATGTGCTTCCTGTACCTGGATATCTGTTTACTTCTTTAGATTTGGGAAATTTCCAGCCGTAATTTCTTTAAATACAGTTTCTCTCTATCTTCTCCTTCTGAAAACCCCATAATGTGAATGTTGGCACATTTTATATTATCCCAAAGATCTCACATGTTGCTTTTGTTTTTTTTGTTGTTTGTTTTTTGGTTTGTTTATTTTCATTTGTCTTTCTGTCTGCTGTTCTGATTGGGTGATTTCCATTATTCTGTCTTCCAGATCTCTTATGTGTTCTTCTGTCATTTAGTCTGCTATTCATTGCTTCTAGAGTGCTTTTATCTCAGGAATTGAATGACCTATTTTTGATTGGGTCTTATTTATAGTTTCTAGTTCCTTGTTAAAATGATCTGTGCTTATAGATCATTTCTCTTAATTCAGTTAGCATTTTTGTTACCAAATTTTTTTTTTTTTTGGCCACACCACGCAAACTAAGATCCCATTCTTGCAGGATCTTAGTTCCCTTACCAGGGATCGAACCTGGGCTCCTGGCAGTGAGAACGCCAAGTCCTAACCACTGGACCGCCAGGGAATTCCCATATTACCAAATTGTTTAGTTCATTGTCTGATAGACTGATTATCTCTGTTTCATTATTTTTTTTCAGGGGTTTTCTCTTGCTTTTTCAATTGAGAGTAGTTCCTTTGCCTTTTCATTTTACTTTCTCTGTCTCTGTGAATTTGGGTGAAACAGTTATCTATTGTGGTCTTGAAGGGGTGTTTTTATGTGGGAGTGTCCCTTTGTAGACTGCATGTGCCCAGTGTCTTTGGTTTGAAGGCTAAATTTTATGTGGATGACAGCCACATCTTTCCTGAGGGTGTACTGGCCACTGTCACCTTGATAGGAAGTGTGACTGCTGTTGGAGGAGCTAAAGCCTGCGCAGAGTGCGAGGCAGAACTTCCTCCCTGCTCAGTGGCCATTGCCACCCTGACAGGTCAGAGTCTGTTTCCGAGTTGCTTTGAAAATTATTTTCTAACAAAAATGAAATTATATCATTATATATTAACTTATCTCAGTCTCTTAAAATTTCTGTATTATACCATAATTTAAATAATCTATTAATTGATATTTAAGTTATTTCCATGATTATACTAAAATACTGCTACAGTAAATGTCCTTGTCTGTATAGTTTTGTGCATTTGTTTGTGTCTATCTGTAAGATAAATTCATGGAGTCAGATCTACCCTCCACCAGTCCCTCCCATCAGGAAACTTGCACAAGCCTCTTAGATAGCCTCATCCACCAGAGGGCAGAGAGCAGAAGCAAGAACTACAGTCCTGCAGCCTGTGGAACAAAAACCACATTCACAGAAAGATAGACAAGATGAAAAGGCAGAGGGCTATGTACCAGATGAAGGAACAAGATAAAACCCCAGAAAAACAACTCAGTGAAGTGGAGATAGGCAACCTTCCAGAAAAAGAATTCAGAATAATGACAGTGAAGAGGATCCAGGACCTCGGAAAAAGAATGGAGGCAGAGATAGAGAAGGTGCAAGAAATGTTTAACGAAGACCTGGAAGAATTAAAGAATAAACAAACAGAGATGAACAACACAATAACTGAAATGAAAACTACACTAGAAGGAATCAACAGCAGAATAACTGAGGCAGAAGAACGGATAAGTGACCTGGAAGACAGAATGGTGGAATTCACTGCTGCAGAACAGAATAAAGAAAAAAGAATGAAAAGAAATGAAGACAGCCTAAGAGACCTCTGGGACAACATTAAATGCACCAACATTTGCATTATAGGGGTCCCAGAAGGAGAAGAGAGAGAGAAAGGACCAGAGAAAATACTTGAAGAGATTATAGTCGAAAACTTCCCTAACAAGGGAAAGGAAATAGCCACCAAAGTCCGGGAAGCACAGAGGGTCCCATACAGGATAAACCCAAGGAGAAACACACCGAGACACATAGTAATCAAATTGGCAAAAGTTAAAGACAAAGAAAAATTACGGAAAGCAGCAAGGGAAAAATGACAAATAACATACAAGGGAACACCCATAAGGTTAACAGCTGCTTTCTCAGCAGAAACTCTACAAGCCAGAAGGGAGTGGCATGATATACTTAAAGTAATGAAAAGGAAGAACCTACAACCAAGATTACTCTACCATGCAAGGATCTCATTCAGAGTCGATGGAGAAATCTAAAGCTTTACAGACAAGCAAAAGCTAAGAGGATTCAGCACCACCAAACCAGGTCTACAACAAATGCTAAAGGAACTTCTCTAAGTGGGAAACACAAGAGAAGAAAAGGACCTACAAAAACAAACCCAAAACAATTAAGAAAATGGTCATAGGAACATACATATGTATAATTATCTCAAACATGAATGGATTAAATGCTCCAACCAAAAGACACAGGCTTGCTGAATGGATGCAAAAACAAGACCCATATATATGCTGTGTACAAGAGACCCACTTCAGACCTAGGCACACATACAAACTGAAAGTGAGGGGATGGAAAAAGATATTCCATACAAATGGAAATCAAAAGAAAACTGGAGTAGCTATACTCATATCAGATAAAATAGACTTTAAAATAAAGAATGTTACAAGAGACAAGGAAGGACACTACATAATGATCAAGGGATCAATCCAAGAAGAAGATATAACAATCATAAATATATATGCACACAACATAGGAGCACCTCAATACATAAGGCAGCTGCTAACAGCTATAAAAGAGGAAATCGACAGTAACACAATAATAGTGGGAGACTTTAACACCTCACTTAACACCAATGGACAGATCATCCAAAATGAAAATAAATAAGGAAACAGAAGCTTTAAATGACACAATAGACCAGATAGATTTAATTGATATTTATAGGACATTCCATCCAAAGACAGCAGATTACACTTTCTTCTCAAGTGCGCACGGAGCATTCTCCAGGATAGATCACATCTTGGGTCGTAAATCAAGCCTCAGTAAATTTAAGAAAATTGAAATCATATCAAGCATCTTTTCTGACCACAGTGTTATGAGATTAGAAATCAATTACAGGGGAAAAAACGTAAAAAACACAAACACATGGAGGGTAAACAATATGTTACTAAATAACCAAGAGATCACTGAAGAAATCAAAGAGGAAATCAAAGAATACCTAGAGACAAATGACAATGAAAACACGATGATCCAAAGCCTATGGGATGCAGCAAAAGCAGTTCTAAGAGGGAAATTTATAGCTATACAAGCCTACCTCAAGAAACAAGAAAAATCTCAAACAATCTAACCTTACACCTAAAGGAACTAGAGAAAGAAGACCAAACAAAACCCAAAGTTAGCAGAAGGAAAGAAATCATAAACATCAGAGCAGAAATAAATGAAACAGAAACAAAGAAAACAATAGTAAAGATCAGTAAAACTAAAAGCTGGTTCTTTGAGAAGATGAACAAAATTGATAAACCATTAGCCAGACTCATCAAGAAAAAGAGGGAGAGGACTCAAATCAATAAAATTAGAAACGAAAAAGGAGAAGTTACAACAGACACTGCAGAAATACAAAGCATCCTAAGATACTACTGCAAGCAACTCTATGCCAATAAAATGGGCAACCTGGAAGAAATGGACAAATTTTTAGAAAGGTATAACCTTCCAAGACTGAACCAGGAAGAAATAGAAAATATGAACAGACCAATTACAAGTAATGAAATGGAAACTGTGATTAAAAATCTTCCAACAAACAAAAGTCCAGGACCAGATGGCTTCACAGGTGAATTCTGTCAAACATTTAGAGAAGAGCTAACACCTATCCTTCTCAAACTCTTCCAAAAAATTGCAGAGGAAGGAACACTCCCAAACTCATTCTGTGAGGCCACCATCACCCTGATACCAAAACCAGACCAAGATACTACAAAAAAAGAAAATTACAGACCAATATCACTGATGAATATAGATGCAAAAATCCTCAACAAAATACTAGCAAACAGAATCAAACAACACATTAAAAGGTTGATACACCACAATCAAGTGGGATTTATCCCAGGGATGCAAGGATTCTTCAATATATGCAAATCAATCAATGTGCACCATATTAACAAATTGAAGAAGAAAAACCATATGATGATCTCAATAGATGCAGAAAAGGCTTTTGACAAAATTCAACACCCATTTATGCTAAAAACTCTCCAGAAGGTGGGCATAGAGGGCACCTACCTCAACATAATAAAGGCCATATACGACAAACCCACAGCAAACATCATTCTCAGTAGTGAAAAACTGAAAGCATTTCCTCTAAGATCAGGAACAAGGCAAGGATGTCCACTCTCACCACTATTATTCAACATAGTTTTGGAAGTCCCAGCCACGGCAATCAGAGAAGAAAAAGAAATAAAAGGAATACAAATTGGAAAAGAAGAAGTAAAACTATCACTGTTTGCAGACGACATGATACTATACATAGAGAATCCTAAAAATGCCACCAGAAAGCTACTAGAGCTAATCAATGAATTTGGTAAAGCTGCAGGATATAAAATTAATGCACAGAAATCTCTTGCATTCCTATACACTAATGATGAAAAATCTGAAAGAGAAATTAAGGCAACACTCCCATTTACCACTGCAACAAAAAGTATAAAATACCTAGGAAAAAACCTACCTAGGGAGACAAAAGACCTATATGCAGAAAGCTATAAGAAACTGATGAAAGAAATTAAAAATGGTACCAACAGATGGAGAGATATACCATGTTCTTGGATTGGAAGAATCAATATTGTGAAAATGACTCTACTACCCAAAGCAATCTACAGATTTGATGCAATCCCTATCAAATTACCAATGGCATTTTTTACGGAACTACAACAAAAAATCTTAAAATTTGTATGGAGACACAGAATACCCCAAATAGCCAAAGCAGTCTTCAGGGGAAAAAACGGAGCTGGAGGAATCAGACTCCCTGGCTTCAGACTATACTACAAAGCTACAGTAATCGAGACAACATGGTACTGGCACAAAAACAGAAATATAGATCAATGGAACAAGATAGAAAGCCCAGAGATAAACCCACACCGCTATGGTCAACTAATCTATGAGAAAGGAGTCAAGGAACTACAGTGGAGAAGAGACAGTCTCTTCAATAAGTGGTGCTGGGAAAAGTGGATGGCTACATGTAAAAGAATGAAATTAGGATGCTCCCTAACACCATACACAAAAATAAACTCAAAATTGATTAGAGACCTAAATGTAAGATCAGACACTATAAAACTCTTAGAGGAAAACATAGGAAGAGCACTCTTT
The DNA here is from genome assembly GCF_949987515.2 of Delphinus delphis. Taxonomy (NCBI): domain Eukaryota; kingdom Metazoa; phylum Chordata; class Mammalia; order Artiodactyla; family Delphinidae; genus Delphinus; species Delphinus delphis. Next base: position 161,463,760 of record NC_082683.1, read on the forward strand.
GACATAAATCACAGCAAGATCTTTTTTGATCCACCTCCTAGAGTAATGGAAATAAAAACAAAAATAAACAAATGGGACCTAATGAAACTTAAACGGTTTTGTCACAGCAAAGGAAACCATAAACAAGACGAAAAGACAACCCTCAGAATGGGAGAAAATATTTGCAAACGAATCAACGGACAAAGGATTAATCCCCAAAATATATAAACAGCTCATGCATCTCAATATTAAAAAAACAACCCAATCCAAAAATGGGCAGAAGACCTAAATAGACATTTCTCCAAAGAAGACATACAGATGGCCACGAAGCCCACGAAAAGCTGCTCAACATCACTAATTATTAGAGAAATGCAAATCAAAACTACAATGAGGTATCACCTCACACCAGTTAGAATGGGCATCATCAGAAAATCTACAAACAACAAATGCTGGAGAGGGTGTGGAGAAAAGGGAACCCTCTTGCACTGTTGGTGAGAATGTAAATTGATACAGCCACTATGGAGAACAGTATGGAGGTTCCTTAAAGAACTAAAAATAGAATTATCATATGATCCAGCAATCCCACTACTGGACATATACCCAGAGAAAACCATAATTCAAAAGAACACATGCATCTCAATGTTCATTGCAGCACTATTTACTATAGCCAGGTCATGGAAGCAACCTAAATGCCCATTGACAGATGAATGGATAAAGAAGGTGTGGTATGTATTTACAATGGAATATTACTCAGCCATAAAAAGGAATGAAATTGGGTCATTGTTCAGACGTGGGTGGATGTAGAGACTGTCATACAGAGTGAAGTAAGTCAGAAAGAGAAAAACAAATATCGTATATTAATGCATATATGTGGAACCTAGAAAAATAGATGAAACAGTTTGCAGGGCAGAAATTGAGACACAGATGTAGAGAACAAACGTATGGACACCAAGGGGGAAAGCAGTGGGGTGGTGGTGGTGGTGATGTGATGAATTGGGTGATTGGGATTGACATATATACACTGATATGTATAAAACTGATGACTAATAAGAACCTGCTGTATAAAAAAATAAAATAAAATTTAAAAATTAAAAAAATAGATAAATTCTTAGAAAGTACAATGGCAGGGTCAAAATGTATGAGCATTTTAAAGATTTAATTATACTTCTGATTTAGGATGGTAGACTGAACATGTGTTTTCTTCCTATCCCTTATAATTCCATGCAAAATAAGTACAAAAAAAAGTAGATAGAATACATGGAAACAGACTGCTTAACAATGTCTGAAAGATTTTTAAAATTTTTCATATATGTTGTTGGATGAAATAAAAACCTTGGCTAAAAGAGTCTGCATGTTGGAACCCTGAAGAGACTCCAGGCCAATAGTTGCAAATATGATAGAGGAATTCAAAAGTGAGATGCAGTACTTTAAAATGAATTCATTCCATTTCTGTTTCCACATTCCCCTCTTCATCCCAATGACAGAATGTAAATGTGGTATTTACCCAAGTTAAAGGGAGAGAAAGTAACAGACATTTCTCTAAAGAATTTCAACATACTGTTTGGGAAAAGTTAATGCTGCTTCTGCTTTTGATAATGGTAGACTAGATAATTTGGATTAGTCTTCCTAATCCAGATAGTTGAGAATAGCTATTTCCTCTGTAATAAAATATGAAAATAAGCTGTTTGAAGAAACTGGAGCATTAATAAAGTATTAAAGAATTATAGGGATAGAATCTAGGAAAAGAAGTAAACTCAGAAGGGGGGACCTGTCATTTAGGACTCCTTTTTCCTTAGGGGCTTCTGCAAGTTGCAGAAAAGGTGGCTGAGAAACTGAGTGGTGTTCTCAAAAGTCTTACAAGGGTGGGGAGGACAAAAATTAGAGTCCAGAGAACTAGCAAGGGTTGAGGGAAGCTGGTGAACCTTCCATGTTCTGGGTTGGAACCCCAAAAGTTTACACTGGCCCAGCTTCAAATAATCTTACCTTTGAAATTGAATTAAGATGATTATGGAACACTAGGACCCCAAGCAGCCCACTAGGAGTAAATATAAATCCTCTTAGAGGAATATAATATCATACTAGACCTGAAATTATTTCTACAGTTTTTAACATACAGTGTCTAATACTCAATTTTAAATCCCAGACACAATAGGAGACAAGATAACCCTAACAAAAATCAAAAGAAAATATGAACAGTGGGCAAATTACAGAGATTGGTATTTTTAGACATAGATTTTAAATGCTTGTTCTGTTTAAAGAGATGAGACAAAATGGAGAATTTTAGAAGAGAACTGGAAACAACAACAACATAAAGGACCAAATGAAACTCTAGATATAAACTACAATAATCAAAATTAAGAACTCAGTTGGGGCTTCCCTGGTGGCGCAGTGGTTGAGAATCTGCCTGCTAATGCAGTGGACACGGGTTCAAGCCCTGGTCTGGGAGGATCCCACATGCCGCGGAGCAACTAGGCCCGTGAGCCACAACTACTGAGCCTGCCCATCTGGAGCCTGTGCTCCGCAACAAGAGAGGTGGCGATAGAGGCCCAAACACTGTGATGAATAGCGGCCCCCGCTTGCCACAACTAGAGAAAGCCCTCTCACAGAAACGAAGACCCAACACAGCAAAAATAAATAAAGTACTAAACTCCTACCCCCAGCATCTTAAAAAAAAAAAAAAAAAACTCAGTTGGTAGACATAACCACAGCAGATTAGGAACAGCTGAAGAGAGAACTAGTAATTGAAAACAGATCAGAAGAAAATATCCAGACTTAAGAAAGGAGAGAAAGATGGATAGAAAATTCAGAAGAGAGGATAAGATAAATAAGGGATATAGTGGGGAGTCTAATATGTCTACTAGAGTAACAGAAGGAGAAGAGAAAGAGAATGGGACAGAAGGAATATTTTAAGAGCTGAGAACATTCCAAAACTGTTGAAAGGCAACAGGCCACAAATTCAAGAACCCCCATGAATCCTAATGGGATAAATAAAAAGGTAATGACTCCTAGACACATCATAGTAAAACTGTTGAAAACTAAACACAAAGTGAAAAGTATTTAAAGTACCCAGAGTAGAATGGAAGAGAGGAAGTACCTTCAAAAGAGTAACAATTTGTTTGACAGGTGACTTCTCCATAGAAACCACAGAGGATGGAAGAGAATGGAATGACATCTTTATAGGGCAGAAACAAAATTACTGCCAACCTAGTTCTATATCCAGTGAAAATTCCTTTAAGGGTAAAGTTAATATAAGGACATTTGCAGACAAATTATAGAATTTGTTACCAGAATACCTATACTTAAGAAAATAATAAAGGTTTTCTTCAAGCAGGAAAGAAAAACTTATTTTTTTAAGATACTTGAAGTTTAAAAAAGGAATGAAAAACAACAAAAAGGATAAATATGTAGATTAGTCTGACACCATATAAAATGATAAAATAGTATCTTGTGGCATTTAAAATATAAAGATTTAAAAGTACAACAGTTGTCTTTTGGTCAGAGTAAGGGGTGTGTATACACATAGACTTTGATAAATCAAGGATGTACATTTTAATCTCTAAGGTACCTATTAAAATAATAGTAAAAGTTGAATAACTACCAAACTAATCAGGGGAAGGTGGATGAGGGAATGGAACAATAAAATGTTCATTCAGTCTAAGAGAAGGCAAGGAAAGAAAGAAAAAAATGACACCTAACAGGTGGGACATATAGAAGGAAAATAGTAAGATGGTAGATTTAAGTCTAAATATATTGATAAATAGTATTGAGTATAAGTAGACTAAATTTCCTGAATAAAAGGCAAAGATTGCCAGACTGGAGGAAAAATAAAACCCAACTCCTACCATATGATCCAGCAATTCCACTCCTGGTTATATATTCGAAGAAAACAAAAACAATAATTCAAAAAGATACATGCATTCCAATGTTCATAGCAGCATTATTTGCAATAGCCAAGATACAGAAGCAACCTAAGTGTCCATCAACAGATGAATGGATAAAGAAGATGTAGTCTGTATGTATGTGTGTACACATATACGTGCGCGTACGCACACACACGCACAATGGAATATTACTTGGTGCGCACACAGGCACAATGGAATATTACTTGGAATATTACATGCCACATGCTGCGGAGCAACTAAGCCCATGTGCCGCAGCGACTGAGCCTGCGTGCCACAACTACTGAGGCCCGTGTGCCTAGAGCCTGTGCTCTGCAACAACAGAAGCCACCGCAGTGAGAAGCCTGCGCACCACAACAAAGAGTAACCCCCATTCACCACAACTAGAGAAAGCCCGCACACAGCAACGAAGACCCAACATAGCTAAAAATAAAATAAATAAAAATTTTTTAAAAAGAACATAGACTTGAAAAACACAGTTAACAAACTTGATCTCATTAGCATATGTAGACAATTATACCTGCCAACTTCAGGATACCTATTATTTTCAAGCCCACATGGAATATTTACAAAAATCAATTGTAGGGCTTCCCTTGTGGCGCAGTGGTTGAGAGTCCACCTGCCGATGCAGGGGACACGAGTTCGTGCCCCGGTCCAGGAAGATCCCACATGCCGTGGAGCGGCTGGGCCCATGAGCCATGGCCGCTGAGCCTGCATGTCCGGAGCCTGTGCTCCACAACGGGAGAGGCCACGACAGTGAGAGGCCCGCATACAGCGCAAAAAAAAAAAATTAATTGTATGCTGGTCCTAAATCAAATTTCAACAAATTGCAAAATGATTAGAATTCTCCAGAATAAGTTCTCTGATCACAGTGCAAATAAGCTTAGAAGTTAATAACAAAAGGATACCAAGAAAAAAACTCATGCTTGAAAATTAGAGAATGCAGTGCTAAATAAACCATAGATCAAAGAATGAATTATCAGGAAATAGAAAATGTTTTTAATTTAGTGGTATTGAAAATTATATATCAAAATCTTGGTGTGCAGCCATGCCTATTTTAGAATAAAAAACATGTTTAAATTGAAGAAAGACTGGAAAATCAGTAAGTTAAGCACCTATCTCAAGACGTTAGAATAAGAACAACAAATTAAATCCAAAGAGAAAAATAATGAAATAGAAAACAAACCTAGGGACTTCCCTGGTGGTACAGTGGTTATTTCTCCTGCCAATGCAGGGGACACGGGTTCGATCCCTGGTCTGGGAAGATCCCACACGCCGCAGAGCAGCTAAGCCCGTGTGCCACAACTACTGAGCCTGTGCTCTAGAGCCTGCAAGTCACAAGTACTGAGCCCGCTTGCCACAACTACTGAAGCCCACATGCCTAGAGCCCATGCTCCACAACAAGAGAAGCCACCGCAATGAGAAGCCTGCTCACCGCAACAAAGAGTAGCCCCCGCTTACTGCAACTAGAGAAAGCCCGCTTGCTGCAACTAGAGAAAGCCCACATGCAGCAACAAAGACCCAACACAGCCAAAAATAAATAAATAAATTTTTTTTAAGAAAAAGGAAAACAAATCTAAAATAGGACTGGACTTCCCTGGTGTTGCAGTGGTTAAGAATCCACCTGCCAATGCAGGGGACATGGGTTTGAGCCCTGGTCCAGGAAGATCCCACATGCAGCAGAGCAACTAAGCCCGTGCGCCACAACTACTGAGCCTGCGCTCTAGAGCCCGCGAGCCACAACTATTGAAGACCATGCACCTAGAGCCCATGCTCCGCAGCAAGAGAAGCCACCACAATGAGAAGCCCGCGCACCGCAATGAAGAGTAGCCCGCGCTCGCCACAACTAGAGAAAAGCCCGCACACAGCAACGAAGACCCAGCGCAGCCAAAAATAAACTAATTAATTTTTTTAAAAAAACGGAAGAAAGAAAGAGGGGACATCACAATATCACCTACAGACATAAATAAGATCTTGAGAGGATACTGTGTTATTGAATTTTATGTGATTGAATTTTGTCCCCTCCAAATTCAGAAGTTGATGCCTTAAGCCCAATATGACTGTATTTAGAGATAGGGCCTTTAAGGAGGTAATTTGGGTTAAATGAGGCCATAGGTTGGGGCTCAGATTAATAAGACTGGTGTCCTTATAAGAAGAGGGGAAGAGACACCAGAGATTTCTCATGTGTGCACAGAAGGAAGGCCATCTGAGGGCACAATGAGAAAACAGCCATCTACAAGCCAGGAAGAAAGTTCTCATCAGAAACCATCCCTGCCAGCACCTTGATCTTGAACTTACAGCCTTCAGAACTACAAAAAAATTTATTTCTGTTACTTAAGCCACCCAGTCCATGGTGTTCTGTTATAGCAGCCTGAGCAGACTAATACATATTATAAACAGCTACCTGTAAATATGTTTGAAAATTGAGATGGAGACAAATTCCTAGAAAAATACAACTTGCTAACATTGATATAATAAGAACTAGAAAGTCTGAATAAGCCTATCACTACCTTATAAATGAATCTGTAGTTTAAAACTTGACCACAAAGATCCTACAACCCCAGATGAATTCTTCCATACCAGTGAATTCAACCAGGTGTTTACCATTACCATCAACTTTCAAAAACTTTTTCTAGAGAATAGGAAAAAAACAAGGAGCCTTTTCCAATTCATTTTGTAATGCTTGAATAATTTGATATCAGAACTTAACAAAGATATGACAAAAGAGAATAACTACTAGCCAATCTCATTCATGAATGTAGGTGACAGAATCCTAAACAAAATATTAAAAAATGGGAATTTGTTAGTATGTTTAAAAAGGTACATCAGGGCTTCCCTGGTGGCGCAGTGGTTGAGAGTCCGCCTGCCGATGCAGGGGACACGGGTTCGTGCCCCGGTCCGGGAAGATCCCACATGCCGCGGAGCGGCTGGGCCTGTGAGCCATGGCCACTGAACTTGCATGTCCGGAGCCTGTGCTCCGTAACGGGAGAGGCCACAACAGTGAGAGGCCCGCATACTGCAATAACAAAACAAAAACAAAAAAAAACAAAAAGGTACATCATCACAGCCAATAGATTTATTCCAGGAATGCAAGGAGAGTTTAACATTCAGAAATAAATAACTGAAGTCTAGAGCCACCGAAGATGATGATGGTCTCCACAGACAAATTATGAAAACAGAATATAAAGCCTGGAAGCTAGAATGACCTAGATATCCAGAAACTCCTCCATTAGTTAGATTTACAAGAAAATTTAATATGGGTAGAATATTTCCATTGGGATGGTAGATTCACAGAACATACCAGTGTTAAGCAAAATGTCATAATTCATATAGCATTAAAACATTACTTCAAGAACTAGGAAGTCTAATGATGTCCAAAGAAAATATGAAACTTCCACAGACATCCATAGAACAAACAGACAACAATTGATTTTAGAGGATCTCCAGCTTACTGTCTTCGTTATTACAGTGCAAAACACTCAAACATTTAATAAAACTATTCCAACTGATTAACATGGTATGGTCATTCATTGCTAGTAAAATATTTAAAACATGTACACTCATTATGTTTTCAGACAACAGGAGGAAAATGTACCACTCTATTTTTTTTCTCATATCCAGGCACTGTCATTTAAACATAAACCTGTAATTCAGGTTTACGGGATAAGATCAAGGGAAGACATATCAGAATGCTTTAGAATAAAACTGTTTCCAAAAGAAGGAAAAGCCTAAATCACATGCTTCCTTGGCAAAAGAGTTGAAATTTAAATTGTTTAAGGTAGCAGGTAAAATGAATGCTGTTGCTAATTGTGTTGATTTTTGAAGAGTTACTAACTGCTAGTAGTATCAGAAGTATGTTCAGGATTGGTTGATACCTGTATTCATTAAAAACAAATGGTGGGGCTTCCCTGGTGGCGCAGTGGTTGAGAGTTCACCTGCCGATGCAGGGGACACGGGTTCGTGCCCCGGTCTGGGAAGATCCCACATGCCGCGGAGCGGCTGCGCCCGTGAGCCATGGCCGCTGAGCCTGCGGTTCCGGAGCCTGTGCTCCGCAACGGGAGAGGCCACAACAGTGAGAGGCCCGCATAACGCAAAAAAACAAAACAAAACAAAACAAAACAAATGGTGGAGAAGGATGGATTTCTATTCAGAGTAGCTCCTTTGTATAACATGCAATAAACATGATAATTATTTTGTTCATAAGCTTTGTTTAACAAACCATACCCTTAAGTTTAAGTGGAATCATCAAAAAGGAAATAGGTGTGTGGTATGTGATTTGAGATTAGTTTTAAAAAGTAAATAAAGTGTGGAAAGTATCTTCAGAGACTATGCCATTTCTATTATGTTGATGTAATATATGTGCAGCCTTGTAGAGGTAGTAAAAATCAAGTTATATCCTTTAATCTTAACATACCTATTATTTATTCTGTTTTGTATATTATTTGTGAGTTGGAATTTTGCAGAGTATTTCAGGGACAAATACAGATTATTCAATTAGTTTAATTCCTTCTTTGCAGAAGGAAGACTCCCAGGTATTGTAAGGAGATTTTTTTAATATATCCAGAACTATTATTTTAAAAAACCTTCAGAAGTATAGCAATTCTTTCAGATTTATGGATTACAGATTTTCTTGGTATACATTTTTTCCTAATTTTCTGTGACACATCAGGTTAGTGACATTGAACTAATTTAATATTTACGTTAATCCCAAGTGATTTTAGCACTGACTAGGAGTAATTTTATCTACCCTATCCCTACCCAGCCTCTGCCCTAACAAATATTTAATTTAATTTAATTAATTTAAATTAATTTTGAAGCTGCTAGCTAATTTCTGTTCTGTTTTTACCAAAATGACCTGAGTAGTTCACTATTTTTCATCTCAAAGAACTGGACATACTACTTTGTCCAGTATATTTTCTGATGGAATTTATTTAAAAAATGGAACATTGGTCTGATAAAGTCTCCTTTAATTTTGGAAAACTTAATTGTTTATCTAATACTTTACTCAGCAAAAGCAAACTACAGCCGCAGTTGTCAAAATACGAAATTAGATGTTCAGACTTTCAATTTGTAAAGCAAAGGGAGGAAAATGATTTTAAAATATTTAGTCACTTTTATGATACAACAAGGACAAATTTCTCAGCCATACACCTGAGAAGTTTTTATCAAGTTCATTCAGAGTTAAAGCTTTGAACTACCTTTTCTTGTCCAGATTACGTAGTATGTTAAAGTCAGTGAAAGTTTGTCTAAGCTTATTGACTTCAATATGCCTTTTCTATTTTGGATTATTAAAATATTTTTTAAATACATATACAAAGCATCCACATAGAAATTAATAGTGCATGTGGAATTTATTAAAATAGATTTGAATTGCCTCAACACTATTAGATATTGAACTAGCAGTCTCAGTATCTAATAATTGCTTTTCCACTTTGGAAATTTGACTTGTCATACATGGACATTAATAATAATTCAAGAGTGGAAAAGGGGATATCCCTGAGAGTTCTGTCTTAACCATTTTTAAAACCATGTATTAGTGGCTTTGGAAAACTCTGAATACTATGTTCTCTGTACTCCTTCCCTCTCTCCATCCACCACTGTGAAAGTTGGTGTTTTCTTGCCCTGAATATGTTGTCAGAATTGTCATATCATGTTTGTTAGTCCTCTTTTATTTTTGAGATTATGCATCTCTGCAGAAATTTCCTTACTAGTTAACTAGTCCTGAAAGTAGAATACATCCAAGAAAAAAAAAAAGTCCATTTTGTGTGCCACATTCAACCTGTATGTGACAACCTAAAGCAGCGGTCCCCAACCTTTTTGGCACCAGGGACTGGTTTTGTGGAAGACAGTTTTTCCCTGGACCAGGGGTGGGGGGCGGGGGATGGTCTCAGGATGATTCAAGCACGTTACATTTATTGTACACTTTTTCTACTATTATTACATTGTAATAGATAATTAAATAATTATACAGCTCACCATAATGCAGAATCAATGGGAGCCCTGAGCTTGATTTCACTTGCCACTCACTGATAGGGTTTTGATATGAGTCTGCAAGCAACTGATTTATTATGGTCTCTGTGCAGTCAAACCTCTCTGCTAATGATGATCTGTATTTGCAGCCGCTCCCCAGCACTGGCATCACCACCTCAGCTCCACCTCGGATCATCAGGCATTAGATTCTCATAAGCAGTGTGCAACCTAGATCCCTTGCGCACACAGTTCACAGTAGGGTTCGCACTCCTATGAGAATCTAACACTGCCACTGATCTGACAGGAGGCGAAGCTCAGGCGGTAATGTGAGCAATAGGGAGCGGCTGTAAATACAGATGAAGGATGAAGCTTGGCTCGCTTGCCTGCCACTCACCACTGCTGTGCAGCCTGGTTCCTAACAGGCCACGGACCAGTACCAGTCCATGGCCTGAGGGTTGGGGACCCCTGACCTAAAGCACATTAGCTGATTATATAGGAGGGATTGATAGGAAACCACGCTTAATTATAGTAACTTATTTAAAAGGGCAGGTTTTTAAAATAACAGCCTTATTGAGGTATTATTCACATACCATACAATTCACCCATTTACAGTAAGTGGACAGTTCCGTGGTGTTTAGTTTACAGTTCAGTTCACAGGTTGTGCAGGCATCATCATAATCAATTTAAAAACATTTTCATTATCCCAAAAAAGAAACCCTGTATTTTTTCCTCATTTCACCTCTAACCACCCCCCCACCCCAAACCTAGGCAATCACTAATCTAATTTCTGTCCCCCTATTCTGGACATTTAATGTAAATGTGATCATTTGTGACTGTATTCTTTTACATAGCATAATGTTTTGAAGGCTCATCCATGTTGTAACATGTATTAGTACTTTTTTTTTTTTTATTGGCTGTGCAGCTTGTGGGTGGGATCTTAGTTCTCTAACCAGGGATCGAACCCAGCTCCTGACAGTGGAAGCGTGAAGTCCTAACCACTGGATGACCAGGGAATTCCCAGTACTTTTTATTACCAAATAATGTTACATTGTATGGATATACCACATTTTATTTATTTATTCATCATTGAGGGACATTTGGATTGCTTCCACACTGGCTATTATGAATAAGGTGACTATGAACATTCAGGTACAGGGTTTTTGTTTGTTTGTTTGTTTGGCTGTTGGGTCTTTGTTGCTGCTCGCGGCCTTTCTCTAGTTGTGGCGAGCAGGGACTACTCTTCGTTGTGGTGTGCAGGCTTCTCATTGCGGTGGCTTCTCTTGTTGCGGAGCACGGGCTTTAGGCACGCGAGCTTCAGTAGTTATGGCTCGCAAGCTCTAGAGCACAGGCTCAGAAGTTGTGGTGCATGGGCTTAGTTGCTCTGCAGCGCGTGGGATCTTCCCGGACCAGGGCTCGAACCCGTGTCCCCTGCATTAGCAGGCAGATTCTTAACCACTGCACCACCAGGGAATTCCCAATATCATACTTATTAGTGAGTGTTAAAACCTTCTCTTTAAGATTGGGAATGAGATAAGGAGGCCTACTATCGCAGTTTTTATTCAGTAGTACACAGGAGGGCCTAGCCAGTGTAACAAAGCAAGAAAATGACGTAAGAGCTATAAAGATTGGAAAGGAAGAAATAAAACCGTTTTATCCACAGATAATGTGGTTGTGTACCTAGAAAATGTAAAAGAATCTGCAGATAAATTATTAGAATTAGTAAGTGAGTTTAGCAAAGTTGCTACATTCAAGGTCAGTTTTTTTATTTAAGCAGTTGTGTTTCTATATATCAGCAATAAGCAGTTATAAAATGAAATTTCAAAAATACCATTTAAAACTACATACCTTGATATAAATATAGCGTAAGATATATTAAACTTCTATATAGAAAACTATTAAATGTTGAGAGAAATTAAAGAAGACCTAAATAAAAAGCGAGATATTCATATTCATGATTTCAGACACTCTCTTTTGTAAAGGGGTCAATTTCCACCAAATTTATCCATAGATTGAATGTAATCTCAATCAAAATCCCACCTCTGTGTGTGTGTGTGTGTGTGTGTGTGTGTATAAGTGCGTTCAAATTGACAAGCTGATTCTAAAATTTATGTGGAACTGCAATAAGGTAGGATGACTTACTCTTGGATATCAAGACTTATTACAAAACTAGAGTTATTGAAGACTGTGTGCTACTGGCACAACATGGGCAAAAAGACCATGGAACAGAATACAGAGCCCAGTAATAGACTTGCACGTGTACAGACACTTGATCTATGACAAAGGTGGTTCTGCAGAACAGTGAAGAAAGAAAGGCCTTTGAAATAATGGTGCTGGATCAGTTGGTTATCAGTATGGGGAGGGGGTAAATCTCATAACATAGCCAGACGACTGGCATTTTAGATCTGAATGTGAAAGGCAAAACTATAAAGCTTCTAGAGATAATATAGGGGAATATTTTTAAGACCTTGGGATAAGAATTTTTTAATGAAATAAATAGAATGTAGAAAACAATAACCGTAAAAGAAAAGATTGATAAATTGAACTACATTAAAATTAAAAACCTTTGTTCATCAAAAGATACAACTACAAGAAAAGGCAAGCCACAAAATGGAAGAAAATATTTACAGCACATATAATTGATAAAAAGCTTGTATCCAGAATATATAAAGAACTCTAAGTCAATAAGAAAAATATATGCAGCCCAATAAAAGACAGGAAAGAAAATTGAACAGATATTTTTAAAAAGAGGATATTCAAATTAGCAAAAAATTTTTTGAAAAGTAGTAACCTCAGTAGTAATCAGAGAAATGCAGATTAATACCACAGTGAGATACCACTCACACCCTCTGAAGTGGCTAATATTCAAAGACTACAGTATTAAAGATTGGTGAAGATATGAAGCAGCCAGAACTTTCTTATTCCATCACTTTGGGAAACTATTTAGATCTATCTACTAAAATTGAACAAAGTACAAAATGTCATAGCTGCACTGTTCACATTGGCCAAAACCTAGAAGCAGGCCAAATGCCCAACAACAAATAGAACAGTAGAATGGGTGAATATATCATATTTCTACAAAGGTATAATATACAGCAATGAATGAACTAACTACAGATATACACAACAGTGTGGATGAATGTCACAAACTTAATGTTAACCGAAAGAAGCCAGTAACAAAAGACTGCATATATTGTATGATTGTATTTTATATAAAGTTCAAAAACTCAACTATAATGTTTGATGTCAGGATAATGGTTACTTTGGAGAGAGATGAAAGAGAATTGATTGTAAGGTGACACATGGAGGGCTTCTGGGGTGCTAGCAATGTTCTGTTGTTTGATCTGGGTAGCTTTTTCCCATTATCATTTTGTTGAGGTTATCACTGATGTACAATAAACTATACCTGTTTAAAATGTACAATTTGATGGGATATATTTGTGTGTGTATACATAGACATATGCGTCCGTGAAACCATCACCACAAGCTAGATAACAAATATTTCTATCTTCTCGCTTCCCCCCACCAATTTCCCAAGCCCTTTGTAATCCATTCCTCCCTCTACTTCAGGCTCCAGCAACTACTGATCTAATTTCTATCATTATAAATTCATTTGTATTTTCTAGAATTTTATATAAATGGAATCATACAGTATGTACTCTATTTTTGCCTGGCTCTTTTCAATCAGTATAATGAGTTTTGATTCACCCTCTTGGTTGCACGTTTCAAAGTTCGCACAATATTGTTCCTTTTTATTGCTAAGTAGTATCTCATTGTATGGCTGTAGCACAATTTGTTTATCCATCTGTCAATGGACATTTGGATTGTTTACTGTTTTTAGTTATTGCAAATGAACATTCATGTGCATATGCAAAAAGGTGTGCATACAAGAATGTTTATTGCAGCATTGCTTGTAATAGCAAAAAAAAAAAAGGTAGAAACAATATGTCCATCTAAACAGGAGTGGTTAAATAAATCATGGGACAGCCATTCTTCTGGAGCACTATGTAGTTCTTTTTTTTTTTTTTAATAAATTTATTTATTTATTTTTTGGCTGTGTTGGGTCTTCGTTGCTATGCATGGGCTTTCTCTAGTTGCAGCGAACAGAGGCTACTCTTTGTTGCAGTGTGCGGGCTTCCCATTGCGGTGGCTTCTCTTTGTTGGGAGCACAGGCTCTAGGCACGCAGGCTGCAGTAGTTGTGGCATGCGGGTTCAGTAGTTGCGGTTCGCGGGCTCTAGAGCACAGGCTCAGTAGTTGTGGTACACGGGCTTAGTTGCTCCATGGCATGTGGGATCTTCCTGGACCAGGGCTCAAACCTGTGTCCCATGCATTGGCAGACGGATTCTTAACCACTGCACCACCAGGGAAGTCCCACACTATGTAGTTCTTAAAAGCAACAAGCTAGATCTGTCTATATCAACATGGAAAACTCTCTAAGACACATTTAAGTAATTGGACAAATTGTGGAATAATATTTATAGTAGGATCTCATTTTTATAAAAAGCTATACAGGGCTTCCCTGGTGGTGCAGCAGTTGAGTCTGCCCGCCGATGCAGGGGACACGAGTTCTTGCCCCGGTCTCGGAAGATCCCACATGCCACGGAGCGGCTGGACCCGTGAGCCATGGCCGCTGAGCCTGCGCGTCCAGAGCCTGTGCTCCACAACGGGAGAGGCCACAACAGTGAGAGGCCCACTTACCGTAAAACAAAAACAAAAACAGAAAAAAAAAAAAAAAAAGCTATACATATATGTGTATAAAATGCCTTGAGAAAGTGACTGGAAAGCTGCAGACCAAACTATTAATAATACTGTACTGCACATTAGAAAGTTGCTAAGAGAGTAAATCTTAAAAGTTCTCATCACAAGAAAAAAATTCTGTAACTGGTGATGGATGCTAACTGACTTATTGTAGTGATCATTTTGCAATATATACAAATATAGAATCGTTATGTTGTACACATGAAACTAATAGAATGTATGTCAGTTGTACCTCAGCTTAAAAAATAATTACAAAATTTAAAAAAAAATTATTTATTTATTTTTTTTTTTTTTGTGGTACGCGGGCCTCTCACTGTTGTGGCCTCTCCTGTCGCGGAGCACAGGCTCCAAACGCGCAGGCTCAGCAGCCATGGGTCACGGGCCCAGCCGCTCCGCGGCATGTGGGATCTTCCTGGACCGGGGCACGAACCCATGTCCCCTGCATCGGCAGGCGGACTCCCAACCACTGCACCACCAAGGAAGCCCCCAAAATAATTAATTTTTTAAATGACTTATCCCTTCCCTAATCTCCTTCTGACATTCTTTCCCTTCCTTCTCTTTCACTGCATCAGACCCAGTGGCGGAGGAATTGTTTTTTGTTTTTTTTTTTAACATCTTTATTGGAGTATAATTGCTTTACAATGGTGTGTTAGTTTCTGCTTTATAACAAAGTGAATCAGTTATACATATACATATGTTCCCATATCTCTTCCCTCTTGTGTCTCCCTCCCTCCCACCCTCCCTATCCCACCCCTCTAGGTGGTCACAAAGCACCGAGCTGATCTCCCTGTGCTATACGGCTGCTTCCCACTAGCTATCTATTTTATGTTTAGTAGTGTATATATGTCCATGCCACTCTCTCACTTTGTCACAGCTTACCCTTGCCCCTCCCCATATCCTCAAGTCCATTCTCTAGTAGGTCTGTGTCTTTATTCCTGTCTTACTAACTAGGTTCTTCCTGACATTTTTTTTCTTAGATTCCATATATATGTGTTAGCATACGGTTTTTGTCTTTCTCTTTCTGACTTAGTTCACTCTGTATGAAAGTCTCTACATCCATCCACCTCACTACAAATAACTCAATTTCGTTTCTTTTTATGGCCGAGTAATATTCCATTGTATATATGTGCCACATCTTCTTTATGCATTCATCCAATGATGGACACTTAGGTTGCTTCCATCTCCTGGCTATTGTAAATAGAGCTGCAGTGAACATTGTGGTACATTAGTCTTTTTGAATTATGGTTTTCTCAGGGTATATGCCCAGTAGTGGGGTTGCTGGGTCATATGGTAGTTCTATTTGTAGTTTTTTAGGAACCTCCATACTGTTCTCCATAGTGGCTGTACCAATTCACATCCCCACCAGCAGTGCAAGAGTGTTCCCTTTTCTCCACTTCCTCTCCAGCATTTATTGTTTCTAGATTTTTTGATGATGGCCATTCTGACTGGTGTGAGATGATATCTCATTGTAGTTTTTTTATTTATTTATTTATTTTGCGGTACGCGGGCCTCTCACTGTCGTGGCCTCTCCCGTTGCAGAGCACAGGCTCCGGACGCACAGGCTCAGCGGCCATGGCTCACGGGCCTAGCCGCTCCGCGGCATGTGAGATCTTCCCAGAATAGGGCACAAACCCGTTTCCCCTGCATCGGCAGGTGGACTCTCAACCACTGCGCCACCAGGGAAGCCCTCTCATTGTAGTTTTGATTTGCATTTCTCTAATGATTAATGATGTTGAGCATTCTTTCATGTGTTTGTTGGCAATCTGTATATCTTCTTTGGAGAAATGTCTGTTTAGGTCTTCTGCCCATTTTTGGATTGGGTTGTTTGTTTTTTTGTTATTGAGCTGCATGAGCTGCTTGTAAATTTTGGAGATTAATCCTTTGTCAGTTGCTTCATTTTCAAATATTTTCTCCCATTCTGAGGGTTGTCTTTTGGTCTTGTTTATGATTTGCTTTGCTGTGCAAAAGCTTTTAAGTTTCATTAGGTCCCATTTGTTTATCTTTGTTTTTATTCCCACTTCTATACTGCAAAGCTACAGTAATCAAGACAGTGGTACTGGCACAAAAACAGAAATATAGATCAATGGAACAGGATAGAAAGCCCAGAGATAAACCCACGCACATATGGTCACCTTATCTTTGATAAAGGAGGCAAGAATATGCAGTGGAGAAAAGACAGCCTCTTCAATAAGTGGTGCTGGGAAAACTAGACAGCTACATGTAAAAGTATGAGATTAGATCACTCCCTAGCACCATACACAAAAATAAGCTCAATATGGATTAAAGCCCTAAATGTAAGGCCAGAAACTATCAAACTATTAGAGGAAAACATAGGCAGAACACTGACATAAATCACAGCAAGATCCTTTTTGACCCACCTCTTAGAGAAGTGCCGGAGGAATTCTGACTGATGCAGTCTAGCTTCAGATCCAGTGTGCTTACCACTTATTGGCTGTGGTACATGGACGTCAGATTCCTCCATATGTAAAATGGGAATAATTATAGTACCCTTCTCATGGGATGGTTGTAAGGATTCAGTGAGATTCTGTTAAACACTAGAACAGTGCCTGGTACATTATTAATAGTGTGTGCTGTTAAGCAAAGCATTTAACTTTCCTGGACTTCAGTTTTCTCATCTGTAAAATGACAAGGCTGAACAAGATGATCTCTAAGGTTTCTGTTAGCTTAAACAATTATAATACTGTGATTTAGTGCTAGTGTAAGTAATTTATCCCTATCAGTCTAGGTATACTTTTCCCTTCTTAACTGTACTTGTTTCCCTGGTACGTGATGATCTGCTTTCTCAGAAATCCTCTGAAAAAAGAAGTGTGGTTAAACTTGGCTTGACTGAAGACGTCTCATTGCAGCATTTGTAACTGGAGCAGAATGGATAGTGTAGTTTATTGGAGGTGTTATGAAGAGAGGAAAGGAAATGGAATCCAAGTCCATTTACACTTACTGGTAGGAAGCAAATATGAAATGATAGCAGTGATGATAAGAGTTAATATTTACTGAACATTTTCTATGTGGAAGGTAATATACTGGCATATATTATTTCATTTAATCTTTACCATAATCTCATTAGGTAGATGTTCTTGTATCCCCATTTTGAAGATGAGGAAACAGGGGCACAGAGAAATTAAGGAACTTGCTTAAGGTCACACAGCTAGTACATAATGGAGTTGGAATTTGAACATATAATGTGATTCTAGCACCCATGCTTTTATCCATTGTGCTATATTGAATTGATTCCAGGTGGAGAATCAATTGAGATTTAGTAACTAGAACACTTCAAATGAATATATATAATTTTTTACCAACTTTTTATTTTTAAAAATGATAAAGTTATAAAAAAGTTGAAAGATTTATATAACATATATAGATTCAACAATTTTGCTTCATTTAATCTCTCTCGTGCACTCTCTCTCCCTCTCCCTCTCTCCCTCTCTCTCTCTCTCTCCCTCTCTCTCTCTCTCTCTCTCTCTCTCTCTCTCTCTCTCTCTCTATATATATATATATATATATATATAGACACACACACACACACACACACACACACACACACACACACACGATCTCTGTTTTTTAAAAGGTAAATGACAGGGACTTCCCTGGTGGCGCAGTGGCTAAGAATCCACCTGCCAATGCAGGGGACACAGATTTGATCCCTGGTCTGGGAAGATCCCACATGCTGCGGGGCAACTAAGCCCATGTGCCACAACTACTGAGCCTGCATGCCACAACTACTGAAGCCTGCACGCCTAGAGCCCATGCTCCGCAACAAGAGAAGCCACTGCAGTGAGAAGCCCGCGCACCACAACAAAGAGTAGCCCCCGCTCGCCGCAATTAGAGAAAGCCCGCGCACAGCAACAAGGACCCAACGCAGCCAAAAATAAATAAATAAATATATTTTTTTAAAAAAAGAGTAAATGACAGGCATCATGACACTCCTAAGAACCATCTCCTAAATAGCAATAATACCATTATCACATTTAAGAAGTATAACATTGAGTACAGACTGTTTTAATTACTTTTAGTCTATTTTGAGTAAGTCCAATGTCCTGTTGGAAATTGAAATCACATTGTTAAAAATTTATCAAAATCTGACTTTTTTTTTTCTTCTCAGAAATCATATTCCATGCCCATTGGCATTGAATTTCAGCGGAGATATGCAACAATTGTTCTAGAGCTTGAACAACTGAACAAGGACCTAAACAAAGTTTTGCATAAAGTTCAACAGTACTGCTATGAGGTAGGTAATTTGTATGAATTTCCCTTGAGGGGATTGTGACCTCCAGTCTTTTTTTTTTTTTTTCCACTCTTATCTGAAGCTTAATACTGTTACATCACATTTTAGAAAATCCAAATTAAGCCAAGATCCTGTAGCAGAACCATATTTTATATATATTTCTATTCCTTACAGCATCAGTATTGAAGAGTGCTTTATACACAGTGAGCTATCAATTCTGTTGGTTTTCTGTTTGTTTGAATTACAAATGATTATATTATAGCTCTCCTGAAATTTAGAAACATCCAGAAAAATAATTTCTTTTAATTCCACTACCCCAAAGACTATATTTTGGTTTACTTCCTCCTAATTTTTTTTTTTTACCATACATGCTTTTTCTCACAAAGTTATGATCATGCTGTGTATATAATTTTGTTTGGTCCTTTTTAAACTTTATATTTGGGAATTCCCTGGTTCAAACTCCGTGTTTTCACTGCCGAGGGCCCAGGTTCAATCCCTGGTCAGGGAACTAAGATCCCGCAAGCCATGCGGCGTGGCCAAAACAATTTAAAAAATAAATAAAAATTAAAAAAATAAACTTTACATTGAACTATAGATTCTTGAAGTTCAGTCACATAGATTATAGGGTTATTTGTGAATTATCATTACTGTTATCATTATCATGCACATATAATTATATATATGAAGGTGGTTCAACAGGTTCACCTAAAATTTGAGTTTCTTACTGAAAGGTAAGAATTAGATGATTGTGATGAGTTTAGTGTGCTCCTGCATTTGCTTTCTTAGAGGCTGTATATTTCCAATAAAGCCACTCTTATTTTTTTTTTCAAGTATAGTTGATTTACAGTGTTTCAGGTGTACAGCAAAGTAATTCAGATACATATATATATGTATCTGAATTTTATATATATATATAATTATGTATATTCTTTTTCAGATTCTTTTCCATTATAGGTTATTACAAGATATTGACTATAGTTCCCTGTGCTATACAGTAGGTCCTTACTGTTTATCTGTTTTATATATGGTAGTGTATATCTATTAATCCCAAATTGCTAATTTATCCTTCCCCCACCCCTTGGGAAACCCTTTGGTAACCCTTTATATGTCCCCTTTTCTGTGTCTGTGAGTCTATTTCTGTTTTGTAAATAAGTTTATTTATATCATTTTTTAATCTTTGGTATCATTTTTTTAGATTCCATGTTTAAGTGATATCATATGATCTTTGTCTTTATCTGTCTGACTTACTTCACTTATGATTATCTCTAGGTCCATCCATGTTGCTGCAAATGGCATTATTGCATTCTTTTTTATGGCTGAGTTATATTCCATTGTATGTATGTACCACATCTTCTTGTTTTGTTCTGTTTTGGTTTTTTCTTATATTATACCACATCTTCTTTATCCATTCATCTGCTGATGGACATTTAGGTTGTTTCCATGTCTTGGCTGTTGTAAATAGTGCTGCTGTGAACATTGGGGTGCATGTATCTTTTTGAATTAGAGTTTTCATCTTTTCTGAATATATGCCCAGGAGTGGGATTGCTGGATCAAAATGGTAACTCTATTTTTAGTTTTTTAAGGAACCTCCATACCATTCTTCATACTAGCTGTACGAATTTATATTCTCACCAACAGTGTCTGAGGGTACCCCTTTCTCCACACCCGCTCCAGCACTTATTATTTATAGAATTTTTGATGGTGGCCATTCTGACCAGTGTGAGGTGATACCTCATTGTAGTTTTGATTTGCATTTCTCTAATAATTAGAAATATGGAGCATCTTTTCATGTTCCTGTTGGCCACCTGAATGTCGTCTTTGGAGAAATTGTCTCTTTAGATCTTCTGCCCATGTTTTTATTGGGTTGTTTGCTTTTTGATATTGAGCTGTATAAGCTGTTTGTATATTTCGGAAATTAATCCCTTGTTGGTTGCATTGCTTGCAAATATTTTCTCCCATTCAGTAGGTTGTCTTTTTGTTTTATTTAGTTTCTTTTGCTGTGCAAAAGCTCTTAAGTTTAATTAGGTCCCATTTGTTTATTTTGCTTTTGTTTCCATTACTGTAGGAGGATCCAAAAAAATCTTGCTGCAATTTATGTCAAAGAGTGTTCTGCCTATGTTTTCCTCTAGGAGTTTTATAGTATCTGGTCTTACATTTAGGTCTTTAATTCATTTTGAGTTTATTTTTGTATATGGTGTTAGAGAATGTTCTAATTTCGTTACTTTACATGTAGCTGTCCATTTTTCCCAGCACCATTTATTGAAGAGACTGCCTTTTCTCAATTGTATATTCTTGCCTCTTTGTTGTAAATTAATTGACCATAAGTGCATGGGTTTATTTAAAGCCGTCTCTATTTGTGATATCAGATTCTTAAATAGTTTTTTATGACACTAGCCTCATAGATAAGTCCCAAAGATCTGCCATTGGTGATGTTATCAATCCACTTGAATAGAACTGAGGGAAATGAACTGTGATTACCTGTATCTAAACTCTGAGTATATTTTGCTCATTCCTTTAGCCATCCATTATCATTTATTTTTATTTTCCGGGTAATTGTCATTTACCTACTAGCAGTATGTGTGTCCTAGCAAATAGAGTTCTCCCCATGGACTAGCAACCATCCACAAGAGGTGCAAACCAAGCAGTCCAAGAGAACATATAACAAAACATGCAGAAGTGGATTGCTCACCAGTCTTTTTGTATCTCATTATGTACGCAAGGCCATATGTGATAGGCTCATTTCCTAATGGAGTAAAATGATTTAATTTTCACAAAGTTCTTACGGAAGTACAATATTGATTTTAAAATAAGAACAAGCAAGTCTACTTCTAAATATATACCAAATATATGTGGACATGTATTTACCAAAAGATATACACTAGAATATACATAGCATCACTGTTCATTATAGCCAGAAATTAGTAATTACCCAAATACCCATCAATACTAGAATGAATCAGTAAACTGACATATAATATACAATGGAATTCTCAGCAATAAGAATGAATGAACTCTGGGACTTCCCTGGCGGTCCAGTGGTTAAGACTTTGCCTTCCAGTGCAGGGGGTGCAGGTTCGACCCCTGGTCAGGGAGCTAAGATCCCACGTGCCTTGCAGCCAAAAAACCAAAACATAAAACAAAAGCAATACTGTAACAGACTCAATAAAGACTTCTTTAAAAAAATAGTTCACATCAAAAAAAAATCTTAGAAAAAAAAATGAATGAATGAACTCAACTACTCACAACACTATGGATGAACTCACACATATGTGAACATATTTGTTCATATGTAAATATTGAACAGATAAAGTCAGACACAAAAGAATATATAATGCATGATTCCATTTATGTAAAAGTCAAAAGCCAGCAAAAGCCAACATACAATACTAGAAGTCAGGATGGTGGTTACCCTTGGAGTATTATACTGGAAGATGACAGTTGGTCTCTGAGAGGCTGGTGATGTTCCATTTTAATCTCGATGCTGATTTCTCATGTTTGATCTGTGAAAATTCATTAACCCATACACTTTAGGATTTGTATCCTTTTATATGTTTATGTATACTTCAATTTAAAAAAAACTTTTAAGTGTTAGAAGACAAAGTTCTTCACTGCAGTGTTACTGATAATCGCAAAATATTAGAAAAAACCTAAATGCCCATACATAGGGAGTTGGCTAAACTTATGGCACGTCCCATGGTGGAGCAGTGTGCTGCTCCAAGAATGACCAAGGAAGCTCTCTGGGATGATTAGGAGGCACATGGCTACCTTAACCGAGGTGACCAGAGATAACAGCAGCAGTAGTGGCACAGATAAACATCATGCGCCTCCTGATCACCATGCGCTGACAAGAACTCAACATCACTTTCGTGGTGTTCCTACCAAAGGTGTATAACCTTAGTCTAATCAAAAGGAAACAGACGGACCCACACTGAGGGATATTATACAAAATAATTGGCTGGTGCTGTTCAAAAATATCAAGGTCATGAAAGACTGAGGAACTGTTCCAGAGTAAAGAAGTCTAGAGAAACAGGACAACCAAACGTTTTCAGGGGGAAAACGAGCTATGTGTTGGGACAGTTGATGAAGTCTGAATATAGACTGTTAGAAAATGGCGTTATAAATAGTGCTAAATTCCTGATTGTGATCACTGCACTGTGATTATGTAAGAGAATATCCTTGGACTTAGGAAATACAAACTGGAGTATTTAGGGGTAAAGAGGCACAGTGTTTGCAACTTATTCTCAAATAGTTAAGAGAAAAAAAATTATATACAGACAGAGAAAGATCAAATGTTAAGTCAAACAGTAAACCATAAGCAGTTAGTGAATCTGGGTAAAAGGTTATCAAGAGTTTTTTGTTCTATTCTTTTTTAGAAGTTTTAAAGTATCTCAAAATTAAAAGTTACCAAAAATATAAAATCAGAAAAAAAATAGAGGAGAAAAAACCTCTAAGGTAAGAGTGAGCATCATTTTTGTTATAAATGCTAGATTTATAAAAATCTTAACCTGAAAACAGGGCACAAACACACAGAAATTATCATGGCCTTATGAATGTACATTTTATGTTTTAATCATCTGTATTCAGCTTGCTCCAGACCAAGGGCTCCAGCCTGCAGATCAGCCGACAGATATGAGACGAAGGTGTGAGGAAGAAGCACAGGAAATTGTTCGGCATGCAAATTCCTCTACAGGACAGCCCTGTGTTGAAAATGAAAATCTGACAGACTTAATCTCCAGGCTTACAGCTATTTTATTACAAATTAAGGTAAATTTCGGAGAACTTTTCGGAGAAAATATTAAGAATATTTTCTTAATTTTGACACCTAAACAAACTATGCTAATTTGTTGCTAAAAAATTAAACAGGGTGTTTGTCTGTATCTAAACTATAATTCAATTAAATTTTGAAATATTTTTTCCTTTAGTGTCTGGCAGAAGGAGGAGACCTGAATTCCTTTGAATTTAAATCACTTACAGATTCATTAAATGATATCAAGAGTACAATAGATGCTTCTAATATCAGGTAATTCATTAGATGTATTCTAATTATTTTTATATTAAATTCATAGTGATTTCCAGTATAAGCTTTAAGACTTTTACATATTTATGAAGTATTCATATGATTTTTATCCTTGAAATAAATTGTAAACGAGCTTTTCGGTTATATCCAGTCTATTGACAGTAGAATTTTCAGACGGATTTTTTTATACAAAGGAATCAGAAGACATATAATATTTAGGTTTGGGTTTAGCATGGATTTCAACTTAGAAGTCTTCCCCAAAGAGAGATTCGTCCTCTCTTTCCAGTACTCCTGTGGCTTCTTTGCTTCTTTCAAATATACTTTTTCAATTACTACTGAAGTAGAATTATGGCTAATGTAAAGGGAAGATTTCTTACTTACCTGGGGTCATTATCTTAGCTATTTCCTAACGGCAATTCAGCTCTACCTTTTTTAAAAATTGTTTTTCTTCATTTTGTGAGATAATGTAGTTAACCATGTTTCTTCTTTCTTTAGTTGCTTTCAGAATAATGTAGAAATTCATGTTGCACATATTCAGAGTGGCCTGAGCCAGATGGGAAACTTACATGCCTTTGCAGCAAATAACACCAACAGAGACTGAATAGAAGATTTAATTATTCCAACTGCATAGGACATTGTTTTTGAGAAGTTCTCTTCCTTTATATAGGCTTCCAACACCAAATAACCTAACTGCTGGAAAACAAGGGAAATTTAAATCTCCAAATAAGGCATTTTAATATACTGTACTGCTTCTTAAACCAGCATTGCTGACCAGCATTATATTTATTTTTCTTTTATTATTCAGCTGCAGTAGCACTGCTTATGTTACATATGTTTATTAGCAAGTACTTTTAAACTGAAAATGTCTGAACATAATATAATTTCATGGAAGAATATGTTGACCATCTTTTTAACGTGCATGAATTCAACCCAACCCATGCAGACAACTACTGCAATGGAGAACGTGAAGAAACATGGTCTTTTTGTGCATTATGCATGGCAATGTGGAAATTCCATCTAGAAAATTACAACTCCAGTTCATTTAGTTGATCACCACCTCAGTCTTCAAAAGATAACATCATGAGATATGGGAAGTCCTCATTTTTAGGAAGCCACTGGAATATAGGTGGGAAATATGGACTTTACAAGTATATATGATAATATACTTGCAATGTGACATGGTTCTATAGATCATTTTATAATAATAAATATTTTAATTTATCATAATTTATAAAAGAAACCTTTGTTGTTTGTCTGTTGAAAGAAAATGAAGGAGCAGGAAAGAAACATTACTGCAAGATGCTTAATTTCAGCAAATGGATTTGGCATGTCTCTTCCCGTCAATTCAGGGGAAGATGTGCTGTTGTTATGGGATTTATTTTTTAAAAGAAAAAGACTGATAACACACTATTTTCATATTTTTTGTTTATTTGCACAACTCTTGAACCAGATTACTGGTTAAAATCCAACAGTTACACAATTTTTAAAGTAAAAAGATTTTATAAGGAAAACAAATATAATAGCCAGTGCTAGGAAGAGGAGAAAAAGGTTTGTATTTGGTTGTGGGCTTTTTTGGTTTTTGGTTTTTTAAGGAAAACCCTGCCTAAGATGTTAATCTTGTAAAAAGTGTGTATTTGGAATTTTCTCTGTTTTAATATAGAATATTATAAAGTCAAAATAAAATGAATTGTTTTCAGATTTGGAGTTTAAGATATAGCTGTAGAAGTGGCTTTGATTCTTTTAGATGTCTCATAAAATGAGACTTTTTATATGTTAATGTATAATAAAACTGAAACAAGATTATTTTCCATTTGAAATTTTTGTATAGTTTAAAAATGCTTCCATATTCTTTGTTGGTATTGTGCCACTGCAGAACTTTAGTGCAGAGTTTATATTTAGCTAAACTGTTATGTTAATTAAGAAATGCATAAATCTTTTATTCTTAATATTTGTAATTCTAAATAAATTGATCTATGAAAATTAATATGATCTACATTTTCATTTAATTAATACAAGTTGATAAGTATTCCATTTAAAAAGTTTTTAAAAATTATCATTTCCACTAAATTATATTTTTAGGAAAAACGGTACAGATTAATTACCAAGTCATTTTGAATTAAAATATCATTAGGGTTTTTTTTCCCATCACTGTGGAAAACACTAAGCAAGTAAGTTACTTGGCTTACTATATAGACCTAGAGAAGGGTTTATTTTTATTTTTATTTTTATTTTTTTGCGGTACACGGGCCTCTCACCGTTGTGGCCTCTCCCGTTGCGGAGCACAGGCTCCGGATGCACAGGCTCAGCGGCCATGGCTTACGGGCCCAGCCGCTCTGCGGCACGTGGGATCTTCCCGGACCGGGGCACGAACCCGTGTCCCCTGCATTGGCAGGCAGACTCTCAGCCACTGCGCCACCAGGGAAGCCCAAGGGTTTATTTTTTAATATATTCTGCCTAGACTTAGGTAAGCATTTTTTACATTTTTTCTTTTACATTTCTTAAGGCTAACTTGTCACACTTAAATTATACCTCGTCATTGTAAAGCAATTATACTCCAATAAAGATGTTAAAAAAATAATAAAATAAATTATATATGATTTTGCACATATTTAATTAAGCATTGTCCGTGTCTTCAGTGCCATCATGTGTTGATGGCAAGAACTGTGCCTAAGAATATATTTGAATTTTATTTTTATGTAAGGAAGAAGAAATCTATATAATTCAAAGTAGTCATTTGGGGTCAGCTGTACATTCATTTAAATGATGCTGCCACTGCCTAACACATTTTTGGAGCTCCAAAGAAAACTATCAAAGCCAGATTGAGTGAGCAAGCAAGCACATCAGGTGTTAACACAGATTTGGTTCTGAATTACTGTTAGTTCCTAAAATCAGATTCACTTGCTACCGTTGAGAATCTACAAAAAACTTGCCAATTAAAAATTTTTTTCCCTTGAATTCATGCACTTCTCTCCATCTACACTATCACCAGTACTCTTAGCCAAGCTGCCATCATCACTAGCCTGGAACACAGCAGTCATTTCCTGACTTATCTCCCGGTATCCACTCAGCTCTCCTCAGATGCAGCCAGAGCGATACTCTTAGAACACAGGACTGGTCACGTTATCCCCATCTGAAGTCTTACGGCTGTCGGGACAATTTCAGAACTCTCTTACAAGACCTACACAGCCAGGCATGACCTAGCCTCCCCTACAATTTCTCCATCCTGCTCCTTACTCCACAGGGCCTTTGCACACTCAGTGACCTCTGTGTTCCCTCTTCGTTTACCTTGGTAACTCCTGATCATCCTACAGATCTTACCTTCAGCATCACTTTCTTAGGGAAGCTTTATTTGACCACAACACATCATCTACAGGTCTTCGTGTACCCCTCCTTCCAGCACTTTGTCACATTTGCAATTTTATATTTCTTCTTTTGTCTCCATACTAGCCTCTTTGGTCCATGAGGGGAGGGACCGTTGCTGGTTTTGCTTACCATTTTATTTCCAGGCCCTGATAAAGTACCTTTTGTAGGCACCAAATATCTGTGGAACAAATGAACAAATAAGAGTCTCAAAAGAGCTCTAAGCAACATTAGTGTCACTGGAGTAAAAGTATCGTCCTCCATGATGATTGCTTTGAAAGATGAGACAGTACTCACCTGGGTGTACAAATTCTGCTTAAGGAGTTGCCTTTAAACCTGTCACGTTATCATTAGTCCTAACTAAAAAGGCCAGGCCAATACAGCAGGCATTATATGGTGGTGAATAAAATGGTGGACTGAGTTAGTCCTAGATTTGTGTCCAGGCCGTCATTTATTAGCTGTGTGATTTGTCAACCACTACTTAAAATTCGTAGTCTTTAAAACAATAATAGTCCCTACCTTATATGGCAGTTGTGAGGAATAAACATATAGTGCCTATAATAGATACATTTAGCAGTTAGGGTCTCCTAAGAGCTTGAGAGGGGTACAAATCACTGTTCTTAGAGGATCCCACATTAAAAATTGTGGCAATATTTAAATATTTGTAGATTTTCTAAACTCTTCACTGGGGAAAGCAGAACATAACACAACGTAAATGCAATGATAAAGTTAATAAGCTAATTACCAAGTTTCCTTTAAATGTGATCCTTAGTGGACTGCAAGTTTTGTTTTTTTTTTTTAAGTCATTTGCTTATCTTTATTTGAGAACATCCAGGAAAAGTAAGAACGGAAAGAAAATAAAGACCAAATGTTTTAAATTTTTCATGTAAAATGTGTTGAAATTGTCTTTCTAGCTTTTTAAAATTTATATTTAGTATTTATAATTAAAGTATTTATAATTAAATTTATAAATTTATAATTTATAAATTAAAATTATAAATAAAGTATTTATAATTAAAGTGATTCAAAATTCAGGAATGTTTATGCCAGTGATTTAAGTAATCATTTATGATGAAATAAAAATATCCTGACACACGAATGTTTAAGTGAAATAAAGTAGTGTAAATGTTTTTTTATAATGGTTTCTTTCCCTAACAACAAAAAAAACAACAACAAAAATCTTCACATTGCCTATAGATAAGAAAGAAGTGGTTTGTACTTCACTAACTTTAGTAGGAGTGTTTCTATTACTTTTTTTTTTCTATTACTTTTTAAAATAAAGCAATTAGTTGCTGACGTAACTGAAAAGTTAATCTGGTGCTGGGACAGTTTGACAGACAGACAAATGAGACTTGCCCCCCACCTCACACCATATTCAGAAGTCAAGTCCAGGTGGACTGAAAGCCTAAACGGGAAAGGCCACTGTAGGACAAGCCAGGAAAATACCTTTATAATCCAGGAGCAGGAAAGATGTCTTCAACTGGATGCACAACGTGCTAACAATAAAGGAAAAGTCTGATACACAGTTGACCCTTGAACATGGTGTGGGGAGGGCGTTTAGGGGCCAACCCTCCCTGCCATGGGAAATCCCTGTGTAACTTCACAGTCATCCCTCCTATATGTAGTTCCTCCCTGTCTGTGGTTCCACATCTTCAGATTCAGCCATCCAGAGATGGTGCAGTACTGTAGTATTTTCTGGTGCAAGTGGGGAACCAGACACGGACAGGAGGCGACGCACACCCACTTGGCTGCAGACCCAAGCTTTGGGGAGGACGGGGCCCCTGCCCTGCGCTTCCCCCAGCGGGCGTCTCTCCCCAGCAGGGGACTGTAAGTTAATTATTTTATGTCTCTCAGTTGTGAATGTATTTATGTCGTCTCATTTGGCCTTGTCACAAGTCTAAATGCAAAGGAAGGGCTCTGTGATTGTGAGACTTCCTGGCCACCCTGGGGGCAGGCCCCAAGCACGATGTTTGGCACATAACAAGCACTGAAAATGGTAAGAGCTAATGTTTATCATTTCATTTTTGGTTTCAGACAGCTTCTAAGGGTTCAGAAGGCAAGTCTGCTACTAAAGCCTGAACTATGTCCTGGTTGCCTTTTTTTTTTTTTTTTTGCGGTACGTGGGCCTCTGTTGTGGCCTCTCCCGTTGCGGAGCACAGGCTCCGGACGCACAGGCTCAGCGGCCATGGCTCACGGGCCCAGCCGCTCCGCGGCATGTGGGATCTTCCTGGACCAGGGCACGAACCCGTGTCCCCCGCATCGGCAGGCGGACTCTCAACCACTGCGCCACCAGGGAAGCCCATGTCCTGGTTGCTTTTAATAGTGGATTTGCTACTCTGAAAAGTGCAAGCCATTTAACACCTCTATGAATATCAGGGTAGCTGGCATGTATGATCTCTGAGAC
Source organism: Delphinus delphis (assembly GCF_949987515.2). Taxonomy (NCBI): domain Eukaryota; kingdom Metazoa; phylum Chordata; class Mammalia; order Artiodactyla; family Delphinidae; genus Delphinus; species Delphinus delphis. The sequence continues at coordinate 161,493,394 of NC_082683.1, forward strand.
ATTCAGCATAGCTCTGACTCTTCTAGGAATCATCAAGACCTGAGTCCTGGGGAATTCCCTGGCGGTCCGGTGGTTAGGACTCCACACTTTCACTGCCAAGGGCCCGGGTTCAATCCCTGTTCGGGGAACTAACATCCTGCAAGTCGCGTGGCATAGCCAAAAGAAAAACAAAAATCCATTACAAAAACAAAAGACAAACCTGAGTCCTGGCCCCAGCCATGGCTTCTCATGAGCTGCCTCCAAAGCACAGTTTACAGAGAAACCTCACCTATGATTACCTCATATACAAACAGTTTCCTTTTGTCCTTAGGAGTTTGAAAACCCTCAAAACCTCGAAGCAATAATTTATCCTGGGCTAACTTAGTAATTTACATACATTCTTATCATATAAATTGGGAAAGAGAAATCTCCTGAAACCAGAAGACTCATGTTACTAAACTTTGAACAAGCTGGATAGACTTTTAACCAAGTTAAATTCCTCAGCACAGTGGCCTGCTGATACCATGATTTCTGGCTTTATAAACTACATTTGCAGAAACTTTTCTTTTAGAAATGTTTCTCATGACCACAAAATATGTACTGAGCAGTTATGGAGTGAAGCGCTGTACTAAGTGCTATCTAAAGGACAGAACTCATTTAAATAGAATTACAATGAAACATTTGTGGAAAACATTTAATAATAATAAACTGAAGTTGCACAGAAGTACAATAACAAGTGCTAAGGGTAATGCTGCAGTGATTGAAGTAACAGGTACAAAATGAGGATTAGAAAAAGTTACAGCCTTCAGAAGGAGGGAGGTCTAGAGTGTTTTGAAAGAGACAGGTTATTAATTTGGTTCTAAAACTGAAAGGAGTGGCTTTGAGACAGAGGCATATATATATCGTGGATGGGTGACCCTAAGAAGATGCGCATAATGGTCCTGTAGGCTATCAATGTCCGTTATCCGGAAGGGTAACCAAAACGTTTTTATAATTTGGTAGCAATTGGAGGCTACTACAGATTTCTAGAGAGTAGTTTTTTTAAATCTGAGAAACGTGAGGCAGGGGGCTCTTAAATAATCTGGATGCAGAATCACCGGAGCTACGAATGAGCATAAAGATGTCAGGCCAAATTTTAAAAGTAGTAAATCTTGATGATAGGATGAGGATTGAAGGAGCTGGGTTAACATGAGTCTAAGGGTATAAGCCTTGGAGGAGCCATATGAAGACAGCAGCTGTTAAGCACAAGGGGAAACTGAGTCGAACCAAGGCGTTCTTGTGAAGATAGTTCTGAAAAACTAGTTCAAAAAAATACCAACAGGACTGGTAGGAAAGAGCAGGTATGCAGACCAAAATGAAAGTGCAGATTTGGAGATGCACTGGTAAAAAATGCCAGAACTCCTAGGGGGTGTGTACTATAAAGAAAGAACAGGCCATGGGCAAAAGTTCATGGGCAAAAGGGGAAGAAGCTTCACAGGTGAGAGATGACCCAAAACCATTACCAAGGTTAACAGGGATGAGTCCTTAACATGGAAGCCAGAAAGGATGGTATTCTGATGTGTGTCTCCCTGGCTGTCAGTCATGGTTCCTCTGAACTTATCCTGAATTCTCCCAGACTCCTCAAGAGTTACCAAAGGCAGAAAAGATGTGTTCCTCCCATGAGTCCAGCTTTGAACCAATGTCTTCAGAGAGAGGAGAATAGGTTTCAAAATTCTGAGCTTGGGAGCTAGGGTTGGAGATGTCTCCTCCAACCTTGTTGGGATCCGGCAGGCAGTTCACATCTACCTCCAGAGGCAGCTGGGGCTTCAAATATTCTGCTTCAGTTTCACAAGCAGAGTGATGGAGGAAGAGCTCTGGCCTGGCTGAAGGCTGAAAGGATTTCCCGCTCTGACGACGCGACTTGGCGCGCCTGTTCTGGAACCACACCTGGAAGTGGGGAGAGAGAAAGTGCTTTTGCTTGGAGTCCTCATGCTACTATTACACCTTCATAGTTCATTATAAATTCCAGTTTAACATGCCCTGGCTCCCTGCTCCCGAACCTTATGGTTTTCACAGAACACTTCACAAATCAGAGCACCTAGCTTTCTCGGCCTCACCATTCCCAGATGCAAAATTGGAATAATACCTAGTTCTAGCTATACTTTATATAGGGACATCTGCAATGAAAAATGAGGCCACAGAAATAGCAGCACTTAAGAATTTTAGGAAAAAAATGCTACTATGCTTAAAGATGATAGCCCTTAAAAGAATTTGGAAAATTAGGGTTTTTTTTTTTGTTTTTTTTCTTTAGCGGTACACGGGCCTCTCACTGTTGTGGCCTCTCCCGTTGCGGAGCACAGGCCCGGACGCGCAGGCTCAGCGGCCATGGCTCAGGGGCCATGGCTCAGAGCAGCATGTGGGATCTTCCCAGACCGGGGCACGAACCCGTGTCCTCTGCAGGCAGAGGCAGGCAGACTCTCAACCACCGCCCCACCAGGGAAGCCCCAGAATATTAGGTTTTGAAAGTGTACTCCCTTGTCAAATTATTTAAGGAGGCATTTTGCTCAGTGGACTTCATTCACTTATATGAATAAATTTTTCAGCTCACTATTTCCCCACAAATACCGAGGAACCTGTCTTTATTACTTTAGGCAACAAACGCACCTGGCGCTAGATTTTTCAAACTCTGACGAGAAGCTCCACATGCTTCAGGCTTTACCCCAAGACGTTACATCCTTTACAACCCACATTGCAGACCGAATACCTGCCAAGAAAGTGGCCTAGGGGCCCAGGGGGCAACTTGGTGAGCCAGCAGGAGGAAACACCAACTGTGCCTCATCTGTCCCTTCTTCCTGGATAAGGAAAAAGTGTGAAAATACTTCCTATTACCTTCCTGCTGAGGATTTACTTTCTGACCATTTCAAAGAGACCAGCTAGCCTCCTCGGAGGGGTCCTTATTATCCTCAGCAATGAGAGGCAGAAGTCATTGAGCGTGCAGCTGAATTATTTCATTTAAGCCTCACAATCACCGTAAGCAAGTACTGGTTTTACAGCCTAGGACACCGAGGCTCAAGGGAAGGAACTTGCCCAACGTCAAGCAAGTGGCACCGGCGAACGTGCCGGCCCGCCGCGGCCGCTCACCTGGATCCTGGACTCCGGGAGCAAAGTGAGCGCGGCCAGGCGCTCACGCAGGTGGATGTCGGGGTACATGGTCCGGCGGAAGACGAGCTCCAGCAGCTGCAGCTGCTCGGGTCTGAACGACGTGCGCTTTCGGCGCTGCGACGCCGACGGGACGGCCGCGCCTTTAGGGGGCGCAGGCGGGCCCAGGGCGGCGGAGGGCGGCGCCGCGGGCCCGGGACCCCTACCGAGAAAGCCGGCGAAGGCCACCGGGGCGCCGCGCTCCGGACCGGGGCCCGAGGGACGCGCGGGGAGCAGAGCAGCCGCGGGGTTCGGGGGCGGCAGGAACGCCCCGCCGGGGTGGGCGGGCCGGTAGGCGGGGGGCGCGGCGATCTCCCCGAACTGGAGCTGGCTGGGCTCAGCTGCGGCCATCGCTGCCGGACCCCAGTGCGCCGCCGGGAGGGGCACGGCCTCTAGTTATACCGGCCCCGGGGCTGAGGGAGGGGGCCCGGTGTGGCGGCGCGATCAAAGGGGTGGACGCGGGGAGGCCCGTGTCTCTTCGGGGTGCGAGCCCGCCCCCCGCCCCGCCAGACGCCGGTGGGGAATAATCGCTTCCGCTGCCCGTGGGATGGAGGGAGGAAGGCGTGAACTTGGGCCTGGGCCCCCTCCGACCCCTCCCCCGTTCATCCGCCCCGCCAGCCCCGCCACCGCCACCGCAATCCACATCCCCCAGAGCAGGTATGCCCCGGGAGCGCGGCGGCAGGGGCCCCTCGAGTGCGTGGGCGGAGTGCGGGCGGAACCGCCCTCCTCTGGGGTCAGGTCACCCGCTCAGGGCGGCGAGGGCCGGGGACCGCCTCTCTCTCGCATGGCCAGGTCAGTGAGCCTTTGCCCGCTGCCCCGTCTGTCGTCAGCAAAGGTATTTATTTACCCCCCCCTGCTATGTGCTAGACCCTGTACCAGGTTGGTCAAACAGCCCAGCCCCTGTCCTCCGCAAGCCTCCCTAACAAATCCTGAATCAGAAGAAGGCGGTGCAGATAAAGAGACCTTAAAGAGAGGCAGTAAACTCACCTTGGAGGGGAGGAGACCTTTTGTCTGGAATGTCCCTGTAGGCCTAGGAATAAGGGTACCCTAGGCACAGCAGGGTTGAGAATGTGCCTTTCTAGACTCATTTATTGACTCCTGATCTGGCCTTTCTGCAGATAGCCAACAATGCCCAAGACGCGTCTGAGCTGGAAGGGAGGAGATGAAAGGGGCACCACCAAGTTTCCACTCTCTCTTGCCTCTGCCCTTTGGTCCTCATTTAAGGTTCCCGTTTTACCCAGATTGGTACTGTGGTTACGGTTTATGTATCTGCTTCCCCTCCTAGATTGTAAAGACTTAACAGGAACCACTTCTCTCGTTCAGGTCTTGAGTGTCTGCTTTGTACATCTACTATGCATAAGGCGCTATGCATAAGGCACCAATTAACATCTGTTGAATTGGATGCCACTGAATTCACTTTATAGAAACTCATGATCCAGTATGGGAACTGCTCCACCAGAGTGCACATCCTCAGGAGAGGAACCCAAAGGCCTGGGTCTTCTTGCTCCCAGAACCTGAGCCCTGATTTCACCAGGACCATTTACTGTCACTGACTCAGAGAGGGCTCTGAGTTGGGAGGGTCTCTTAGGCTACAGTCCCCCCCTGTCTCTATCCATTCTAGAATGCTACAAGACAGCCTCAGGAAGACCTTGGATACTTTCGTCCTGGATGGACTTTCCAGGTGTCAAAGCAAAAAGGATTCTTGGGGCAGCTGCAAAGAGGAGCCCTGTGCTTGATTCTCTCCCTGTGGGGAGAGGGGATAGGGTCGGGGACCGTGTCCCAGAGCCCTTGCGCAGCCCCCGAGGCTCTTGTAGGCAGTCTGACCATTCTCACATCTGCACCCACCCCTTACCCCGTCTTTCTCTTCCTCCCTTCTCCTCCCTTCCTCCCTTATTCCTTAGCCAGGTCATTGGGGTTTTTAGGCAGAGGATGTATGGGGTGGGAGGTCAGACCCTCTTATTTTACTATGCTCCTTCATTCATTAATTCAAAAAACATTTTTATAGTGTCACTGTACTAGGCTGTGCTTTACTTATGTACCTATGAAGTAGGTATTCCTATCCCAGTTTTACAGATCAAGAAACACTCCACAATCTAGACGAGGCCCAAATGACTCCAAAGGCACTGTGCCAAGCTGGTCTCCAGACATGACCCCCGGGGGCCCTGCTGAGCTCCCCTACCAGCCTCAGAGGAGGGTGAAGCCCCCTGGCCCTCTCCAGTCTCGGGGTTGTTTTCTTCCAGGCACATTGGGCCCATTGGGTTCCCAGTCATAGGTAGAGGTGATGGAGCCAGATCCACGCAGACCCCGAGTTCCACTGCTGTCGCTCTGAGATCAGGAGGCCAACCACGCAAGGAAAGCAGAGGTTTGCCGGCTGCTGGCTGCCGGCTGAGGTTTAAGAGCCAGATGGCCCAGCAACCCAGAAACTCTGCCCAGGGGTCAAGAGTCATCAGCATTCTCCGGCCTGTGTGGAAATACCCCCCCCTCAAGTCCTTTGTCCAAGCCTCTTTCCTCTGCTGCTATCTGCTCACTTGTGAGGGGCCCCCCAAACCGGCCTGTTTTGCAGTTTTGCCAGGAAAATGGACCTGCAGACACGAATGGAGTGCCTGGTGACGATTTGATGAAGGAATCTAAACACGTAAGACAGTCTTTTCTCTGTCTTTTAAACTGGTGGTAAGAAATTGCAGTGCTCAATTTGCAACTTGATAATCCTCCAAACTGACTAAATGAGCATTATCTCCTGATGACTTTTCCTGAGAGTCTGTGTGGAATTATAATCCTCTATGTTGAAATAAGATTTCATCCTTTCCCTTTCTCTCCTCCTTTCACTCTAAAATGAAGTTTTAATGGTGTGTGCTTGCATATACCTAAAAAAATAACCTCGCTGAGGAGACAGTAGAAACCCAGGGTTGGAATTTGGAGTGAAGTGTTATAGCTGGAGACTTTGTTTTATACCCTTCGGTGTGCTTTATTATTTTTTAATTATGTGCCTGTATTATTGTTATAAGTTCATTTTTAAAACCTAGTTTCTTGATGACTGAATGCAATGTGGTATTCTGAGTTGGATCCTTGGAAAAGGAAAAAGAACATTCGTGGAAAAACTGGTAAAATCTGAATTTAAAAAAAAAAACTAATTTTTTAAAACTGAAGCAAAGAATGCAATGTAATGTATCTGAAAAGAGGTGTTACTGCACAGTAGGAACAGTGTTCCTAGTTCTCTTGGGCTTTTCATTGACTAAGGTGAGCAATCTGTAAGCCTCTACAGGGTCTCCAGGGAGTACGTTCACGCTAAAGTTATTTTCTGCTTCTCTTTTGCTTGACAAACACCTAAAAAATCATAAGTGGTTTTCACTAAATCCAAGTTCTAGATTCCTTACTCATTTACCCTGCTGCGAATGCACAACGAACATTTTTTCATTCTTCTATACCTGTTTCTCCAAATGCAAAATGGAAAGAGCCCGATCCTTGTCAATATCTTAAAAAATAATTATTGTGAGTTCTTTCCCCAAATAGATAATCTGTGAAATTTAAGTACCTTTTACATAAGCTCTGTAAAGTACTTTCTTCTACCAAAGCAAGTCAGTTTACCAGCTACAGAATAGCAAAGCAAAGTTCAGGGTTAGCGGAAGACAAGGATCACTGAGGTCAGGGGTCTGATTCCCCCTCATAACACGTGGGCTCTGCTTCTCACCACTTGATTTGCTGAGCGCTTTTGTCCATTACTTATATTTGGTCTGTCAGTAACGCCTATTGAAATAGACACAAAGGAAGGGCAAGGTGAAATAGAAGACAGTTTTCAGAGATGCTTCCTGAATAATGGGGGGAGAGCTGGTAAATACAAGTAAAAACGCAGGAGAAAAACGACACATAAAGAAAACATTATTCTCTGGAGCCAAGACTGGCTCTGTAACAGCCCAGGCTGGGGAGGATGGAGCCATCTGGGGTCACCATCCTGTTCTGCTTCCTCCACATTTCCCACCACGGTTCCTGTCACTGACTCCCCCAGACATCACAGAGGCCTGCCTTTCCTCTCCAAGTGCTAAGTACTCTCTTCCCCTCTGGGCTGCCCTAAGGCCTGGCCCTGGAGCCCTGGGTGTTTATTAAAGGGAGAGCCAGGAAAAGGCAACCGAGGGGAGTCGAGGGCTCTGCTTTCACCTTGAGATCCGAGAGCTGTTTGCCCCTTTGATCCTGGCCTCGCTTTGATTTCATCTCCTCTTCTGCCCAAGCCTCTTCAGTTTCTGAAGTTTATTTCAGAACCAGTGGTTACAAGAGATTGAGAGACAACACCCCCAAAAGGTATTAATGTGCCAGGAAAGTGATAAAATGTTAAGAAGCTTTTTTTGTTGTTTAGTCAGCGTTGTATAAATTCAAATAACAAACACGAAACAGATTTTGAACCCAGCGTGTTGAGTTTTTTAAAAGGATGATTCCTTTTCTTCTTTCAGTGATTTTTACCCAAAAGCCTCTGAGCAGGAAAGACTCTTCTGTATGTCTTTCACGACCCCGATTCACATAGCTATGCAATAAAGTTAAAAGAACATTTCAACCTCAGAGAAAGGAAACCATAAATGTTCCAAGTTTATGTCTATACACTTGAAAAGAAAAACTGAAACCACTAGCAGAGTATTTGGTCCTCACACCTGGCATTTGTCTGACATTTCTTTCTGCAATGTACCTACTGGGCACTTTAAATGGGGCTGGTGCCCCCAAGGAACTGAATTTTAAATTTTATTTCAGTTTAATTGATTTAAATTTAAGTAGCCACATATGGCTAGTAGCTATCATATTTAACAGCTAAGCTCTATATCATATTTAACAGCTAAGCTCTATATCATCATCCAGCAAATCACTCTTCTTTGATAATTTCTTTTTTCATCTGAAAATGTTTTATTTGGTAAGTGCTAGACTTTGTAGCTTAAGTTTTGAAATTGTTCGTATTTTCATTGTCCACAGTCTGTTTGTCTATACTCCTCTTTGTTTTGATTTTATTTTTAATTGAAGATATAGTTGATTTGATATTTTTTATTGGAGTATAGTTGATTTACATTGTGTTAGTTTCAGGTGTACAGCAAAGTGATTCAGTTTTATATATATAAATATAGGTATATATCAATATATATATTCTTTTTCAGATTCTTTTCCCTGATAGGTTATTACAAAATATCGAGTACCGTTACAAGGACCTTGTTGGTTAACTATGTTATATATATTAGTGCATATATGTTCATCTCAAACTCCTAATTTATCCCTCCTCCCTCTTTCCCCTTTGGTAACCATAAGTTTGTTTTCTGTGTCTGTGGGTCTATTTCTGTTTTGTAAATAAGTTCATTTATATCATTTTTTTAGATTCTACATAGAAGCAACATCATATGATATTTGTCTTTCTCTGTCTGACTTACTTCACTTAGTATGATAATCTCTAGATCCATGATAATTTTTTTTTTTTTTTTTTTTTGGCCACACTGCACAGCTTGCGGGATCTCAGTTCCCCGACCAGGGATTGAACCTGGGCCACGGCAGTGAGAGCCTGGAATCCTAACCACTAGGCCACCAAGGAACTCCCCCATGATAACTTTTTATATGTAGATACAAAGAGATATTCAGTTGATACAAAATCATACACTAGATTTGAATTCTAGAATCTCATTTTTATTGTTTAAACAGAACTCTGGATCATCAAAATGATTACCTCATTTTCCTACTGGACAGTCTCCTATAGATTGGCTGAGCAGTGTGTGAGGTACTCCAGCAGCATTCATGAATGGTGTTTCTCCAAAGTGATGATATGAGAACACTGCTTATGATACCATGAGTATCTTCAACATGGTCAGTTGACTAAACTCCATTTCATTTTGATCATTCTGTTCTCTTCTAAGCGGGTAATGAAACTTAGCTTCAGAATTCCCTGACTCTCTGTGGGGTGTGGCATGGTATTGAATTAGCGCGTATCATGTGTCTTGCACAAAGTTAAACTGAACCAGGAAAAAGTAAAGAGAGAGGTATCAGGAGAACGCAGAATCTGCCAATACCTGTCTTTTCTGCCCCCAAATAATTTATTACATGTTAGCAGATACCCAAAGTAACCTAAGATCAATTCCGGACTCTGTGTCCCACCCAGCATGTACTGGGTCTGTATTTCCAATATATTGTCATTTACTGGGTATATTATAAGCCTATAATAGATGAGAAAATCTGTGCAAGTAAAATACCACCTAAAATTAGTCCAATCAAGCACAGATTCTTGGTGGATATAGGATATAATAAGGCACCTTCAAATGGATTCTCATCCATTTTAGTGTGCACCAGGAAGGGTGGTTTTAAACAAACAGATCCACTGTCTCCAGCAATTGGCCATTTACCTTTTCACAGCCCCGGCCCTTGGACTCCTTTGGATGGAGCGGTAAGTAACCTTGACCTCCTCTTCTTTCAGACAGTGCTCATGTGCTCCAGGCACCGAGCTGCAGTAGCATGAGGAGAATCTCCTTACTGCTGGGCCTTCTGCTTTGCAGCCTGGCTTCTTGGGCTAGTGGCCATTCTGCATGAATGAAGCCCGCCCCACGCAGCTGACCCACCACTCCGAGACCCCAGACATTGACCCAGACTCAGCCCACCCCCTTTTATTGCCCCAAATATGCTTTTGCCTTGGGTTTATCACTTGTACATAGTGCCAAAGGGGGCCCTGCTTTTAACTTGGGTTGCTTATTCTGGGATTATTTAAACTCATTAGCACTGAGACTTTGGTCTCTACATACCATTTCCTATTAAAAGGGCAAAAATGCTTCATTGGGAAATGGCTCATTCTAGGCCTGAGACAGCAAATGTATGAGTCTAAAATATTTAGTCATATCTGAAAATGACAAAACTGTTAAGCAGTACGGAGAGAGACCTCCCAAGAAACCATCTGAATAGGCTCCTACTGACCAAACATTGGGACAGTTTGAGCATCAATAAGAATCCTGAAAGTGGACTTCCCTGGTGGCGCAGTGGTTAAGAATCCGCCTGCCAATGCAGCCATCGTCATGGCTGCTAACTCTACGTCCTTGTAGAAATGCACATCGCCACCTATGAATCATTCTTGCCAAAATTTAGAACCAGAATTTCATTCAGCCGTTAGAGCTCCCTACCAGTTCAAAAGAAGTACAGGAGCAGGTCCCTCATCACCCACAGGGATACACTCTACAAAACCCAGAGTGTGGAAACCTCTGCAGGACAAACCAGCAGCTGCTTCGTCAGATAAAGTGCAGAGAGAGAGAAAACCTGAAGACCAAAAGAAAGCAAAGAGACATATCAACCCAATGCAACATTTGGGGAATGATGCCAGCAAGCCATCTGTAAAAATTCATTTCTAAAACAAGGTGGGACATTTAAACATTAGGAGACGATATTAGGGAATTGCTGTTAATATTTCTTCAGTTATGGTGATTTTGTGTTATATTTTTAAAAGACTCATTGTCTTTTAGAGATACATGGAAATATTGGCAGATGAAATAAGACGTTTGGGCTTTGCTCTCAAAATAATCTATTTTGGGGGTCGGGGGGAGAGAGGGGAAATATAGAAGAAACAAGATTGGGTATGAATTGATAACAGTTGAAGTTACGTCATGATCTTTCACAATGCTATTCTCTCTACTTTTGTGAATGCTTGAGATTTTTCCGGAATAAAAAGTTTTAAAAAGCAATAGGCAGTATTTCTGAAAGAAACAGAAGATAGATACTGAGGCTGAGGACAGAAATACCACTTTGGAGAGGCAGGGTCTGCTGACCTGAGGTGGCACTCGCTGTATGAACCCAGGGGAGAGAAGACCAGCCGCAGTCACCCCGTTCGTTCGGAGCTGGAAGCAGAGGAAGGGGGCGGTGCCGGAGCTGAGTGTGATGTGTAGCTGGGTCTTCCCTCTGGGGAATCTGCCACAAGCCAGGCTGCACAAAGCACAGCCACCGAGTCAGTGTGTTCATCGCACAACCACAGAAGGCTTGGTCATGCTGCTTTATCAGATGAAGGGAGTACTGGGGGGAGAGGGAGAGGACGGGGGGAGAGGCAAGGGTGGGCTTGGCAGGCGCAGGAACACTTCCTGGATGAAGGGTGGTCGGGCTGAGCCTTGCAGGCGGGCAGACAGCCTTTAGGGAGGCTGTGAGAAGGACTTTGGGAGAAGAGGGCATGAGCACAGGTACAAATGCAGCAGGAATAAGCAAGGCCTGTCAGGGAGCCTGGATCCCCAGCACCAGGTATCAGCCTGAGGACAGGGACCCCCCCCCCCCATGGCCAGGAACTCCAGGGGAAGAGCTAATACGCCAGAAGAGGGGAAATCAAGCCTCTCGTTCCACTGCTCTCGAGGCACTTTTTCTTCTTCTGCAAACAGCTCTTCACCTTTTTTCTCCCCCATGGTCCTGGGCAAGTTTCTGGGGACTCTGGGTTGAGTTCTGAGGCATCGCCGGGAATTTTGACTCATCTGTTGTTAAAGTCTTCCCCAGAGGACGAGTTGCTGGAAGTCGTGCCCACCCTGGTGGCAAAGAGCCAGTCGGAGGTCAGCTCAGGACCGTTCCATTGTAAGTCTGGGAGGAGACTCCCCAGTTGCAACCACAGCCCTAAAAATGTCCCTGAGTGGGGTTTAAGAAAACAGCCCCCTACAGGCCGGCCCCTCTCCGACCTCGGCCCCTGGGGCCGAGAGTGCCTTGGGGGTGTGCGCTGCTGGGGGAGCTCCCCCTTCCCGAGCGCTTGGTCCTGGCCCAAGGTGAAGAGCGGAGGCAGGGGCGACAGGGGACCTGTCCCAGAGAGGCTGAGCTTGGGACCCCACCCTGGGAACTTTCCAGAGTCGGGAAGACCCGCCTCAGCCTGTTGCCGGTTCTCCACGTTGCCCCCTGGGGGCCTAACGGTGGGCTTACCAGGCCCAGCACGGCCTGGAGCTCCCCGTGTGGAGACTGCGCAGATGTGATCTCACGGAGCCTTTCCTGCCCGAGTCTCCCTGGGGTGAAGGGAGGGGACAGGCCCCGGAGGCCTGAGATGGCTGGAATCAGAGCCAGGCTGACCCAAGCCAGGGCCTGTGCCGTCTGCTCCCCCTCAGGCCATCCCTCCTCGTCGCTCAAACCCCTGTCCTTCTCGGGAGTAACTTGGTTCCACCTTCTGACATTTATTCCAAGTCCCACCCCACCCCCTGCCAGTCCGGGTTCAAGTCGTCCTTCCCCCGGGTCTGCCCCAGCTGCCACTGTTCCTTGCTTATGTATGTGGGGCTCTCCAGTCAATTCATGTGAGTCCTAGTTTCTGCAGAAGTCAAATGTAAACCACAGAAAAAAGAAAAGACCCAGAAATCAATCTTTCTGAGGTCAGCCATTTATCAACCCTTTCGGGTAGAACCTTTTCTGCGTAGGTACACGTGTATGGGTGTGTGTGTCTATACATATATTTATATAATTTCATGTATAGTTTTTCTGCAGTCGAATCTTGTTTCCCTGGCCAGACTGTAATTTCTCTGTTTGATATCACTATGCCCCCGTGTGCCTAGCACACTATAAAATCTGTCAGACGCCGGAGAGAAATCACAATCTAAAATCTGTGTGTGTGCCCATCTGTGTGGGAAGTGGCGTTGCATGGGGGAGAGAGACTTTCACACTTTTCCTTACAGGCTTTAACAGTATCTGTATTCGTTGCACAGCGATCATTCTCAAACTCTCGTAATCTTCTGTGTGTGCTGCATTTGGAAAGACTCAGGGTATGTCGAGGATGCCCCGGGGGAAATCCCTGGATTGCTCCAGCTCTGGGAAGACCCCGCTTTCCTGGAGGCAGCGCTACTTTGGAAGCATCTGACGCTGACTGTGGAAGAAGAAGGTGATTTAGCTCACTCCAGGAAGGGCCTGAGTGAGATCTGGTCTGAGCCGGGGCCTCGGCCACAGCTTTTATCTTGAAGCTTGTTGTTAACAAGCCTTTGGGTTAGGAGAGGTCCAGCAACTTGAGCAGCCTGTGCCTCCCAGCGTGTCCAGAGAGGGATGAGGCTGAGTGGGGAGCGTGACTGAGTGTGCATCTCTTACTTGGGGGTCCACGAGGCACCCTGAGGGCTGAGGGCTGAAGGAGTGGAGTCTGCAGGGGCCTGGATGATGAGGGGCTGGCTGGGCTGTTTGGGGAGCACCCATCTCAGACTCTAAAAGGCCTCTCCCTGTTTTAGCCCCAGCTTTTCCTCGAAGCAAGAGTCTGTTCAGGTATATTACTGCGCTGCGCCTGAGTGTATTTCACAGCCTGAGGCCAGACACAGGCAACAATCCCCACGCACAGCCCCGTCCAGCTGACCCCACGCCCTATCTTCCCACGCAGTCACTACAGTTCCTGACCTGCGCTAGATGGCCTGGGGTTCTGGCCCACGTAGGAGTGTGGTACGAACACCCAAAAGGAGCCCTGAGCCCAAGACCAGGGCACCTGCTCCCAGCCCTCCTGTCTACATGCTGCCTGGGACGCCTGGGTAATTGTCCGCCTTCCCTGGGAGACTGGCGGAAGCTGGATCTGACTTGTTCTCCACTCGCCCAACACCAGCCTCGTTTCCGGCACACAAGAGGGGCTCGGTGAACATTTCATTATGATAAGCAGGCGGGGGTCAGGGGTTCTCTGTGGCTGGCACACTGCACAAGTTCGGGGTTCCCGCCCGCTCTGGGTCAAGTCTCCAGCCCCAGAAGGGTGCAGATTCTTGAATTTGTCTTCACTTGAGTCCTCGATTAGTTGTTGGGCCTTGGGCGAGGGCTTTAACGTCTCCAGGCTTTGGTTTTCTCTTCTGCAAAGTGTGCCTGTGGAGAGCAGAGGTGCTTACCCCCAAAAGGGCTTCTTAAGCTGGCTAGCCCAGGCCAGGTGCAAGTCTCAACTGATGAGGCAATGAACACTGCAAAACACTGCCGGTGGAGCTGATCCTTACTACATTCCTGGCAGGGCTGCAGGTTAAGTGAGGTAGAGGGACACCGTGCGCTCACTTTGGCTCTGCGCATACGCCCTCCCGCCCTCCGTGGCCCCTCACTGCCGGGTCTATCACGTCTCACTACTGCTTTGCAAAGTCAGTGTTTTTTCAGGTGTGCTCATTTCGGCTCCCATCTGGCCTGCGAGCTCCCGGTGGGTAGGGTCCCCGGTGTCTGCCGAGCTCTGGGGCCAGCTCAGACGTGTCTGGGGTTGTATGAGTCCAGGGCCTTGAGCTCCTGAGGGCACAAAGGTAAGGAGTATAGCACCCACCCCAGGTGCTGAGACACAAGAGGACAGGGGAGGCCGTCCATGCAGAAGCAACTGTCTGGTCTGCCGTCTCTTTCTGGAAGACTCAGTGGGGTTTCTTTCAGCCCCTGCAGGTTTCTGTCAACTGATTTATCTCAAGAGGAACTGGAGGGCTCAGGGGGGCAACTGACAGCTTCTCCCAGAGCCTCAGTTTTGCCAGCAGTGAAATGGGGAAAGTGGTACCTGCCTCCTACCTTCTTCCCGGGGGTTCTTTGATAGTTGAAACTTTTCACTTTTAAAGGGCTCAGATGAAAGGCACTGATGGGATGAAAGGACCTTGGGGCCATATTAAGCTTCTCCACAGTTTTTGAAGCCTCGGAGGAGGGGCTGGAGGAAGTGGTCAGCTGACAGGGACTTGTGAAGCCACCCAGAGGGTGATGCTGGGTGTGTGGGGTGGGGGGAGAATTAGCATGCCAATCAGCCACACCTAGGGCGTGAGGGCAGCAGGGAGCAGGGCCCTTATCAGGGGCAAAATCTGTCATTTCCCTGAGGAGGGGGGCTTTGGGTTACATGCTGAGGAGACTGGGCCCAAGGGCAAAGCCCAGAAAGGCAAAGCCTTGAGCAAGCTCTCCCCTCTCTGGGCCTCAGTTTCCTGATGTGTAAAAGGAGGAAACTGAGGAGAGATGTGACCCCCCGAACTGGCTGCACACTGTCGTCTCCTGGGGAAATCTTTAAAATCCTGACTCCAGACTGCACCTCAGATGGAATAAGTCTGAGGCTCTGTGGTGGGACACTGGCGTCAGAGTTAAAGCTCCCAGGTGATTCCAACGTGCAGCCAGGTTTGAGCACTAGAATAAAGGATTTCTAGAACTCTATGGTTAGCTAATCATAACCCGCCTTCCCACCAAGTGAGGAGTCTATGAGGGACTGAGAAATTCAACCATATATCTGAGTCTTCTGGAGCCCCCTCTGTGTGCAGAACCCACTT
The DNA here is from genome assembly GCF_949987515.2 of Delphinus delphis. NCBI lineage: Eukaryota > Metazoa > Chordata > Mammalia > Artiodactyla > Delphinidae > Delphinus > Delphinus delphis. The sequence continues at coordinate 161,508,708 of NC_082683.1, forward strand.
CCAACCACTTCTCAAATGTAAGATTTCTCTAGTACTCTTTCTGGTCAGGTTTTAGTCTCTTCCTCAAAATTCTTTTCTAAGACACAAACTTAGAAAACAAACTTACAGGGCTTCCCTGGTGGCGCAGTGGTTGAGAGTCCGCCTGCCAATGCAGGGGACGCGGGTTCGTGCCCCGGTCCGGGAAGATCCCACATGCCGCGGAACGGCTGGGCCCGTGAGCCATGGCCGCTGAGCCTGTGCGTCCGGAGCCTGTGCTCCGCAACGGGAGAGGCCACAACAGTGAGAGGCCCGCTTACCGCAAAAAAAAAAAAGAGTAGGGAAGGAGGATAGGGTGGAGATGACACTCTTAAATAGGACGGTCAGAGAGGCCTGGAACAAACGCTGAAGGTGACGGCTGTGGAGGGAAAAGCTAATGCAAAGGTCCTAGGGTGGCAGTGTGCCTGGTGGGTTGCAGGAACCCCAAGTCCAGTGTGTGAAGCAGGGGAAGCAGTAGGAAAAGAGGCCAGGGAGGTGATGGGCCCAGGTTAGTTAGTAGACACAGAGTAATGACTTTGGCTTTTCTTGGGGGCCCAAGCCCTGGAAGGCTTTGTTCAGAGGAAGGACTTTGTAACCATAGCTGATAGTGAGTTCTTTTCTGTGCTGAGTTCTGCATTCAATGCTTGCTTTCTTTTTTCTTTCTTTTTTTTTTCCGGTCACGCTGCCACAGCATGCAGTCTTTCTTTTTTTTTTTTTAAATAAATTTTATTTATTTATTTATTTTGGCTGCGTTGGGTCTTCATTGCTGTGCGTGGCTTTCTCTAGTTGAGACGAGCAGAAGCTACTCTTTATTGCGGTGCGCGGGCTTCTCATTGCAGTGGCTTCTCTTGTTGCGGAACATGGGCTCTAGGTGCGCGGGCTTCAGTAGTTGTGGCACACAGTCTCTAGAGAGCAGCCTCAGTAGTTGTGGCGCATGGGCTTAGTGACTCTGTGGCATGTGGGATCTTCCCGGACCAGGGCTCGAACCCGCGTCCCCTGAATTGGCAGGCGGATTCTTAACCACTGCACCACCAGGGAAGTCCCCAGCATGCAGAGTCTTAACCACTGGACTGCCAGGGAAGTCTTAATGCTTTCCACAGTTTATCTCACTTCACTCTCATAGCCACCCCACGTGGTAAGTACAATCACTGTGACCATTTATTTTATTTAAGGAGTGAAATTCACAGAACACAAAATTAACCATTTCCGAGTGTACAATACAGTGGCATTTAGTACGTATACAGTGTTGTGCAACTATCGCTTCTAGTTCCAAAGGATTTCATCGCCCTCAGGGAAGACGCCGTGTCCACTAAGGAGTTACTACTCCTTCTCGCTTCTCCCAGCCTCTGGTAACAACCAAGCTACTTCCTTTCTCTCTGCATTTGCTTATTCTGGATATTTTATAAAAACAGAATCATCCCGTGTGTGATCTTTCACGTCTGGCTTTCACTTAAGTGTAATATTTTAAAGTTCATCTAATGCTGTGGCATGTATCAGCACTTCATTCCTTTCTCACGGCTGGAAAATATCCCATTGTATGGTTGTCACCAGTTATTTTATAGATTAAGAAACTGTGGCTTGGACTTTCCTGGTGGCCCTGTGGTTAAGAATCCACCTGCCAATTCAGGGGACACGAGTTCAAGCCCTGGTCCAGGAAGATCCCACATGACTTGGAACAACTAAGCCTGTACACCACAACTACTGAGCCTGCGCTCTAGAGCCTGTGTGCCACAACTACTGAGCCCGTGCTCTTAGAGACCCTGCTTTGCCCGAGAGAAGCCACCGCAAGAGAAGCCAATGCACCGCAGCAAAGAGTAGCCCCTGCTCGCCACAACTGGAGAAAGCCTGTGCAGAGCAACGAAGACCCAACGCAGCCAAAAATAAATAAATTAATTAATTTCAAAAAAGGAAACTGTGGCTTTGGGCACAGGACCAAATAACTTACTCAAGACCTCCTTACACAAGCTGCTTAGTGGCCCATCCTGGACCCTAGCCCAGGTCTGCCAGACACCACAGTCTAACCTCCTCACCATGACAAGCCTCTATCCCTCCCTTCTCTCAACTCTGGCACATTTATAATCTCCCAGCAGAGCGATACACGGTCTCCTGCAGTGGGAGAAGGGATAATGACACAGCACAGCCACCTTCTGGAATGCGGCCCCTCTGCCCTTCCCCAGGTGAACCTGAGAGACTGCATGGGTGAGTGCCTCTTGTCTGGTTTCCTGTGCCCTCTACCCTGCTTAAATAAACTGGGGTATGTTGGTTCAAAGGAGATCTAGACCCAAGCAGAAAGAATTTGTAGCTCTAAATGTACTATCTGCAAAGAGGTCCCCAAGATATTGTGAAATGAAAAAAGCAAATTGCCAAACAAGTTGTTACTATAAGCACATGTGTATGGTTTTTCTTGTTTGTTTGTTTGTTTGTTTTGCGGTACACGGGCCTCTCACTGTTGTGGCCTCTCCCGTTGTGGAGCACAGGCTCTGAACGCGCAGGCCCAGTGGCCATGGCGGCATGTGGGATCTTCCCGGACCGGGGCACAAACCCGTGTCCCCTGCATCGGCAGGCGGACTCTCAACCACTGCGCCACCAGGAAAGCCCCATGTGTATGTTTTGAAAGAAGCTCTGTACTGTATTTACATGTATATATTTGCATATGCATAGAAAAAATTTCAGGGAAGGATACTTGAGAAACTCTGACCTCTAGGAGGTGGGACTGCGGAGTTTAGGAGTGGGGCAGGGGAATTTAACTTTTCACTTTATACCCTGCCGTGCTGTGTGAATATTTTTCACCACAAATCTGTGTTATTTTGTGATTAATTTAAAAGTAGATATATTAGAAAGAAGTCAGTAGGAATAAAGAATATTCCTTTATTAATAAGAATGAATTATTATTGGTATTTATATAATTATATTAATGATTATATTATAACAATATGATATATTTATCTTTTATATTTAAAACATACACCATATATTGAAGTTTATTAATTATAATTAATGTTAGTAAGGATTAGTGCATAAAATTCAGAAGGAGTAAAAATAAGAAGAAGAAAATATTGCCTGGTCCCACTACCTTTTGACTATTGAAATGTTCTCTGGGCCTCTCGCCCTGTTACACACCCTGACACAAGAGCTGCCGTAGCCCTGCTTTCCAGGCAGCTTTCTAAAAGTTTGCTTTTTTCTTTTCTTTTCTTTTCTTTTTTTTTTAACTTTGGCCATGCCATGTGGCCTGCTGGATCCCAGCATCCCGACCAGGGATTGAACCTGGGCATGGCAGTGAACACACGGAGTCCTAACCACTGGACCTCCAGGGAATCCCCCAAAAGTTTGCTTTTTAAAAAATAAATAGATACAGCCTTGCACACAGCCCTGTGCCATGGGGGAGGGTGTAGCTGGCACACTCTTGGTACTTACTTTAAGGTCCTTTATAATGGGGGTTTTATTTGATTATCACCTTTATATCTGCCTCAGCCGGAATCCTGCTGTCTGGCACCTGGAAAGCCGACACCCTAGTCCCTGCTCTGGGGCTTGCACACCACATTTTTCCTGGGTGTCAGGACTTCCTGTTGTTTGAAGATATGCAGTGTGATTGGGCTGCTTCTGACTCTTCAGTTTCTGCCTCTGAAGCCTCCCGTGGCAGCCTCTGGACCTGGTATTCTTAGTATCTCCCCTCCAGCATTTCTGCTTTTCTCACCCATGGGGGCCATGAACCTGGCGATCCGTGGGCAGGGCGGGGACACTCGATGTCCTGCCACTCATGGGTCAGGTTACCCAACTCCCACGTCCCGCTGGATGGTCATGGAGACAAAAAGCCGGTCTGTAATTATCCAAGCACAGAACCTGAATTTTACAAAGAAACACGGTGAGTTTTTGCACTAAAATTTCCAAGGAAGTATCTATGTATGAGCTAATTTTCTTCCTCAAGCGTTGTTCACAATTTCAAAAAGCACATTACCAACAGCAACAGCATTATCCATCTGCATTTACAGCAGATGTTTTCAAGGTGGTTCCATGTATGCATGCAAGCATCTGACCACTTCATTATTGCCCTAGAAGTCATGCTCAAACAGCCACAGTTTTGTTATTAATTGCTTTTCCTGCATTTCTCCTTTATATTATATTTAGGACATAAAAAATGACCGTGTACATATGATGTTTTATCTATGGATTTCTTTTAGATAGGAAGAGGGATACTAAAAGGGATCTGTTTTATGAAGCGGTTCGGGGTCTGATAGGGGTGAGATCCATGGCCCTTGGACCTCTAGGTCCCTTAGAGCAGGGATCACATCTGTTTGCCCCTCCACCTGGAATACATGATAGGTGATCAATAAATATTTGTTGACTTAATAACTAGTTAGCTATGAAAATAATTTGGGGAAGTTAACACCAGCCCTTTGCTCTGCCTTGTGCATATAGTAAGTGAGCAATAAATATTTCCTGATTGAATGTGTGAAAATGTTTGAGCTTTTGGGTAGAAGAGGAAGGCTGCAAAGGTTACATTTAAGATAACCTGCTCTTCAGAGATTGTGGGAGGACTTCAGGGGCTGAGCTCTGTGAGAACAGTGAATTGCCTCCAACAGATTCACCAAATTTATTCATCCACTGAATAATTTATTCAGTATCTAGTATGTGCCAGGCATGAGGATGGTTGGCAGTCCTGGTAGCCATAACGGGTGCCACCTCAAAAATTCCTAAATTAGGCTTTGAAAAAAAGTTAATTTTTTAAAAATTTATTTTATTGGAGCATAGTTGACTTCCAATGTTGTGTTAATTTCTGCTGTACAGCAAAGTGATTCAGTGATACATATATATATATAAAAGGTTAATTTTAAAAATACAAAAATAGGGAATTCCCTGGCGGTCCAGTGGTTAGGACTCCGCTGCTGGGGGCCCAGGTTCGATCCCTGGTTGGGAAAATAAGATCCCACAAGCCGGAAAGCGTGGCCAAAAAAAAAAGAGTATTTGTAATACAGGAGTAGAAGATTCATGTGTTTTTTTTAATATAAGAATACACAATGAAAAGATTTTAAAAATTATCCGTAACCCTTCCTTCCCAGATAATCCTCAGTGACATTTTTTTTTTTTTTTTTTTTGGCTGCGGGGCTTGTGGGATCTTAGTACCCAGACGAGGAATAGAACCCGTGCCCCCTGCAGTGGAAGCGTGGAGTCCTAACCACTGGACTGCCAGGGAATTCACTGTGATATTTTAAAATAATGCCCATATAAGATTAGAACATTCAAACAGTACAGAAAGGTAGAAAATGAAAGGTTAAAACCTCCCTCATATATCCCATATATATTGATTTCTTTAGCTATATAAAAATGTTAACCTAAAAGAACCATACTATAAATGTGGCTCTGTAACATAGTAACATATTTTTGAGATCTTTCCATTTTGGGGCATTTTTTAAAAATAGCTACTAGAACTCCATCCAATGGTGCACCATTATGTATGTTGCTTCCCTGTTACTGCTGGGCACTTTGGTTGCTGCTAATTTTTTTTTCTATTATAAATGCTGTTGTAATAAACATTCCTGTGCCTATGTCTTAGTACCCTTTTGAGGGGCTCTGTGTCTCTTATCAAGAGGCCAGGCTCAGCCTACAGCCATACCACCCTGAGCATACCTCATCTCTTCTGATATTGGAAGTTAAGCAGGGCCGGACTTCATTAGTACCTGGATGGGAGGCCACGTTCAAATCTTGTCTCACCTGCCCTGCCCCAGGCAAAACAAGGAGACTGCAAAGGAGATTTTGTCTCTCAAATAGCAGCCTCTGCTGGGCTGGGTCAGGAGAGCCTGCCATTAGGAGATAATGCTAATACAGTTAATAGAACTTGTGTAATAGTGGTTCTCTGGGTGGCAGAATTCTGCCTGATTATTTCTTTATATTATTATATGTTGACAGAATTTTCTATAACAAACATGTACTTCTAAAGTTAAAAAAAAAAAAAGCAACCTCGACTTTATCTTAAATAGTTTTATGACACGTCCTGGAGGGAGGTAGCAGTATCTTTGCTGCTTCTTTTTCAAATTTTTAAATTTATTTTTATAGAGGTATAGGTGATTTACAATATTATTTTAGTTTCAAGTGTACAACACAGTGATTCAAAATTTTTGCAGATTATACTTCATTTAAAGTCATTATAAAATACAGCTGTATTCCCTGTGCTGTACAATATATCCTTGCAGCTTATTTCTTTTATACATAGTAGTTTGTATCCCTTAATCCCCTACACTTATCTTGCCCCTTCCCCCTTTCCTCTCCCCACGGGTAGCCACTAGTTTGTTCTCTACATCTGAGAGTCTGTTTCTGATTTGTTATATTCATTCGTTTTTTTTTTTTTTAGATTCCCTATATAAGTGATAACATATAGCATTTTTCTCTGACTTATTTCACTAAGCATTATATCCTCTAGATCCATCCATTTTGCTGCAAAATGGCAAAATTTCATTCTTTTCTTTGGCTGAGTAGTATTCTAGTGTGTGAGTGTGTGTGTGTGTGTGTGTGTGTGTGTGTGTGTGCATCTTCCTTATCCATTCATCTGTTGATGGACATTTAGGTTGCATCCATATCTTGGCTATTGTAAATAATACTGTTATGAACATTGGGGTGCATGTATTTTTCCGAATTAATGTTTTCACTTTCTTCGGATATACACCCAGGAGTGGAATTGCTGGATCATACGATAGTTCTATTTTTAGTTTTTCGAGGAACCTCCATACTGTTTTCTGTAGTGGCTGCACCAATTTACACTTCCATCAAAAGTGCAAAAGTGTTCTCTTTTCTCCACATCCTTGCCAACATGTTATTTCTTCTTTTTTTTTTTTTTGGTGGGGGGTGCTGTGCTGCACGGCCTGTGTGATCCCAGTTCCCCCACCAGGGATTGAACCCGGGTCATTGCAGTGAAAGCATCGAATCCTAACCACTAGACCGCCAGGGAACTCCCAACATTTGTTATTTCTTGCCTTTTTGGTAAAAGCCACTCTGGCAGGTGTGAGGCAGTATCTCCTTGTGGTTTTGATTTGCAAAACCCTGATAATTAGCGATGTTGAGCACCTTTTCCTGTACCTGTTGGCAGATCTTACCAGGCAGGGCCTCCTCAGGGGAAAGGCTGTGCATATTCTGCATATGAAATGCAAGGGCTTCACGGGTCAGCAAGATGCTTGAAGCACTGGCAAACCTTCAGGGTATGGTCAGCTGTGGCTTTGGGGTCAGACAGACCTGTCTGCAAGTCAAGGCTCCTCCACTGGCTCTGAAGGAGGGTTTGTGACTCTGTGCACGTAGCTTAACCTCTGTAACTCAGTTTCCTCATTTTTAAATGTGGACGATGATGCTTATTTCAAGCAGCTACTGTAAGGCTTAAATGAGAAATGTACATAAAGAGTTTATCCTAGTCCGTGACACATACAACATGTTCAGTAGCTATTATTGGTGTCCTTCAATCATAAGTTCTAATTTTTAGAAAGTTTTTCTTCTTATTGAGCTAAAATTTGTTCCTGTAACTTCCTTGCATTGCTATGAAATCTGCATGCTCTTTTTTTTTTTAATTTCTTTATAATGTTCTTTATTTTTGCATGCTCTTTCATTCATTCAACAAACATCAATTGGTTGTTTCCCTCGTGCCAGGGGCTGGGCCAGGCCTGTGAGCACAACTGAGAATAAAGACCAGTCCCTGTATGTGGAAGAAGTACCCCTCGTCCACATGAGAGTCATTGGGATATGTAAGGAGAACAATCACTGCTTCCTTGACATACTTCTTTCCCAGGCTCAGCCTCCCTCTCCCACATCCGTTTAGCTGTACTTCTTGCTCTTGTTGCTTGTTGATTTTAATCAAGGCTCAAAATTATCCCTTCTCCAGGAAGTCTTCCCAAACCGCACTAAGCAGCTGTGTCCCCCTGCCCCAGTTATCTTGTCAGCCCTTGGGGACCCAGTTTCCATTCTTCCTATTTGTTTGTTTTTTGGTGTGTTCCCACTTTTTTGGAGAGCAACCCAAGGCTTCCAGGCACTGTGCAAGGAAATGGAAGGCAGCAGTCCAGAGCCACGGCCAGTGTCCCTCAGGAAACCTCAGTCAGTCTTTGGCTTGGCCACCAGGGAGCTGAAGTGCACGTGCAGGTAAAGGAAGGTTGCGCGGCACGAGTGTGTGCTGGAGCTGGAAGGAGGCTCAGGCTGGATCCGAGATACAGGACCACAAGTGACCAAGCCAACCCTGAAGTCTGGTCTCCTGGCTTTAGTTCTATGCTCTTTGGAGAGCAGTCCTCCAGTACACCCAAGCAAGGGCACAGCCAGGCCTGAAGCTTGTTCAGTTATGGGGGGAAGGGGAGCTCTTAAAGAAAAAGGATAAAAAAATTAGGTACAGGGCTTCCCTGATGGCGCAGTGGTTGAGAGTCCGCCTGCTGATGCAGGGGACACGGGTTCGTGCCCCGGTCCAGGAAGATCCCACATGCCGCGGGGCAGCTAGGCCCGTGAGCCATGGCTGCTGAGCCTGCGTGTCCGGAACCTGTGCTCTGCAACGGGAGAGGCCACAACAGTGAGAGGCCCATGTACCACCAAAAAAAAAAAAAAAAAAATTAGGTACAAAAACGAATGCTTAATTATAATGAGAAATGAAACCACAATGAAGCACAAATGCTAAAAGAGCTGATTAGTGTGACAAAACTGAAATGACACAGTCGTAACAACAGCTATTACTGTTATTTGATTCCCCGATACAACTCTATGCTTATTTTTCTTCCTGCATTTTTTTGGCTGCATACTTCTTGTTCGCCATATGATACCAATTTCATAACTTAGTTTTCTACTGAGAAAATGGAAAGATAATTCAGTCTTTCCTCTAGCATGGCTGATCAAAATTTGGTTTTTATATTAATTTCAAAAACTTTCCTCATCTGGGCAAACCTGCCCAAAGCCCCAGGCTTCATCCTGGCTCTCCAGCTCCCAGGCGGGGCCCCAGCAGCTGCTCGTCTCGCTGCCCGCATCCCTCTCCCCCGACCCAAGAGATGGCTACAGGGCCGCGGGTGCAGCGGCGAGCCTGGCAGTCCCAGGAGCACCCCGCGTGGAGAGTGAGCCCGGCTGGGGCAGCGCTACCGCCTCCAGCCAGCAGGTGGGGCTGAAAAGCCCCTGAAGCAGAAGCCTTAGTCTCGGAGCATCTTTTGAATAGATCCTTGGAATCAGGGGCCTCCATTCCTAAACATTTAACTTCTTCTTACTGTAAGTGGAGGATATTACTTTATAATCATCATCATCATTATTATTATATGAATATTATTATTTGCAATGAAAATTGTCTTTCATTGCTAATGTTGATTAGATCTCAGTAATGGGATTACGGAAGCGTTTTTTTTTTAGATACAAATGTCTATGTCTTTGACTTCTTCTTTTTTTTTTTGACTATAATAAAGGAAAAATGCCCTTTTATTAATCTGATGTCCATTAATACCTTTGCAGCTGTTACATGAATGTTAGGTGTCTGGCGCATAAATGTATACACAGTGCCACAGTTGATAGATTTACACTGTACACTAGTCATCCCTGTCTGACTTCTTCTATTAGACTCACTTTTACTTTTGAACCTGAAGAAATATATATCATTTCATAATGGAAAGTGGCCCTTAAGAGTGTTTTGGATGTGAAGGCCTGAGAGGAATGATAACAGCAGCTATACTAATCATATCTTATCTGTTCAGGAATTTTACAGTTTCTAAAGCACTTTCACAGATATAAGTTAATTTAGGCCTTTCAACATCTTGTGATGGAACCAAGGCAGAAACAATTTCTACCTTTTATAGATAAAGAGATAGAGGTCCAGAAAATGGTCTTAAGGTCACAACACCTAAAAAGTGACAGGTTCGGGATTCCCTGGTGGCGCAGTGGTTGAGAGTCCGCCTGCCGATGCAGGGGACACGGGTTCGTGCCCCTCTCCGGGAGGATCCCACGTGCCTCGGAGCGGCTGGGCCCGTGAGCCATGGCCGCTGAGCCTGCGCGTCCAGAGCCTGTGCCCCGCAACGGGAGAGGCCACAACAGTGAGAGGCCCGCGTACTGGGGAAAAAAAAAAAAAAAGTGACAGGTTCAGTCTCTTGCCTTACCTACTCTGGCTGGCTCTCTTGTACATCTCTTTAGAATCCATCTCTTCCTTGTCATCTCCCTATGCAGCTCCTCTTCAGGATCACATGGTCTTCTCCTGGGCTAACAACAGCTTCTTTCTGAGCTCCCTACTGCCAGCCTCCCCTCCAGATTCTCCTTCCACCGCTGCCCAAGTTATTTGTGAAACTCCCTTGTATAAAATCCTTCAATGGCTCCCCATCATCTTCAGGACCATCTCTGGCCTACCCTTCTAGTCTCTGCACATCTGACCCCTCCTACCTCTTCAGGCTCATCTCCTGTCACTCCTCCAAGGCTAACCAAACATGCTGGTCTCTCTTAACCCTCAGGAAGTTAGCAAATGGTATTCCCTCTGCCTGGAATTCTACTTTCTTCAAATGTAAACATGCACAATGATCATACTTATCTCCTCTCTGAAGCCACCTCTAAACCCTCCTGGCAATATGCCATTCTCTTTCTTCTGCATTAGGGAGTTCCAAACACAAATGCCTACAGTGGCCAGGCAGGTAACAATATAAATAGAGTTGGTGTAAAATGATCACAAGCACCAGCTACAGGCCCATGATAAACATCAAGGACAGGGTCTATCACCATGGGCTGGGGGGATTCTCGCGAACTCCAGAGCATGTGTCCCTTCTTAAGAAGGCAGCCTCTACATAATTCCAGCTCATGGATGTCTAGCATCAATGCCAGGCTCAGTGTCACCAAATTTCTTAATTTTTAAAAGTAACTTTTACATTAAAATTCCAGATTTGGGGGGAACTCCCTGGCGGTCCAGCGGTTAGGACTTGGCGCTTTCACTGCCATGGGCCTGGGTTCCATCCCTGGTCAGGGAACTAAGATCCCACAAGCCGCGCAACAAGGCCAAAAAATAAACAAATAAAATAATGATTCTGTTAAAAAAATATTCCAGATTTTGAAATGCTAGCAACCCATTCAGATTTTTTTTTTTCTTTTTTTGCAGTACGCGGGCCTCTCACTGGTGTGGCCTCTCCCATTGCAGAACACAGGCTCCGGATGCGCAGGCTCAGTGGCCATGGCTCATGGGCCCAGCCGCTCCGCGGCATGTGGGATCTTCCCAGACCGGGGCACGAACCTGCGTCCCCTGCATCGGCAGGCGGACCCTCAAACACTGCGCCACCAGGGAAGCCCAACCCATTCAAATTTAAAGCACTACAGGGGCCAACCCTTGCAAGCCAAGTAAAAGACATTAGTGGGCAGGGTTCATCCAGTGGGCCTCCAGTGTGCAATCTTTCTTCTACAACTTTTTGGCTGCGTGGCTTGCAGGATCTTACTTCCTCGACCAGGGTTTGAACCTGAGCCCTTGGTAGTGAAAGCGTGGAGCTGTAACCACGGGACTGCCAGGGAATTCCCTCTCATCTACATTTTAATGGAACATTGTACATAACAGTGGCCAAAATGTACTAAACACTCACTATGTGCCTGGCAGGTCCTTTTCTAAGTGCTTTACGTGTATTCATGCATCCAGTCTTCCCAACAGCCTGAGAGGTGGTTACTATTATTATCCCCATTTTACAAAGGAGGAAGCAGAAGTTAAGTAACCTGCTCAAGGTCGCTGAGTTGGTGAGCGCGTTACAGTACTGGCAGCCCGCCTGTAATATAAATGCTTCTCTCGTGATCTCACCTACTGGACCATGATTCCTTTGTGGTCCACAGCCTCTCGTCTGTGTACTTCCTACAATGTCTAGTATAGGGGGCACTCCCTAAATGTACGTTGAGCTGAACTGATATTGCATGTAATAGATGTAATTATACCTTTATTCATTTACTCAGTAAGATATTTGGAGTGCCTACCATGTTTCCTGTCCTGTGTTAGGGACTATGGGAGTCCAGGGACACAGCCTTTGGTCTCCAGGTGCTTCCAGTCAAGGAGCACAAAATAATTATCATTACTAAAGTACAGTAATTATCATTACTAAATTAGACTAACTGCAAAATTTTACCAAGGACCGATTATGAATTCACGAGATAAAGCAGGGAACGTATAATTCAACCCAGTCTTTGTCTGGTGATCTAACCGTATTTCAGAGAAGATGAAAATATGTGGAGGGAACAAAGGGAAAGGTTGATTTTAGGGAAGAAACTTCAAAAGCATTTCAGCAATGGTAATACTTCATCTGGCAAATGACTGAAAGGGATAGAGCTTAACTGAAATTCACACAACAAAGTTGGTTGATTGAAAAGCGCTCTCGTATAGGAACAGACTTGGGGAAGATATTTGAAAGGTTTCAGAAAATATACGTTTTTGCTGGTTCTGTGTCTCCTCACATATAAAAGACAGGAGTGGGGAAATAGAGGTAGCTTCTCTGAACTGTTTATAGAAATCAAATTCTACTGTGACAAACACATTCTAACAAACACCTACTGAGATGGCTTGAGGGAGGGAGGCATTACAGAAAGGGTGAAGGACATGTCATCTTGATTGTGGTGATGGTCTGACAGGTATACGTGTATGTTAAAACTCATCAAATTGTAAACTTCGAGTACTTGCAGTTTATTTGACGTCAGTCATACCTCCATAAAGCCGTGGAAAAAGTTTCCTAGACTCTTGCTGTTCAAAATGTGGTCTGTGGACAGCAGTATCAGCCCAGAAAGCTTATTAGAAATGCAGACTCTCAGGCCTCCCTCCTGAGTCAGAATCTGCAGTTTAATGATACCCTTGTGTGGTTCTCATACACATTAAATTTGACCTCTTGTAGTGAATGTCTGGAACTCATTTCCTACCATGAGTTGTTAAAGGAAAATTATATTTCCTAATCTGTTTTAGGTCACTAAGAGCAACCACCTACAGGGCATTCTTTGATGGTTATATTAGGAAGAGGTTTATGTGTCTGATCTAGAGGATGTGCAGATTTTTCAAGAATGTTCAATATGTTAAACTCTAAAACAATAAAATGTCAATAATTACCACTGTATCATATTTTACCTGTCCATCTTCCTAGGTGTGTTCTGTAGGTTTTAATATTTACACTAAATTAAAAAAATTTTTTTTTCTGATTACAAAAGAAATGCTTATTGTAGAAAAGTTGGAAAACAGAATCTATAATTCCAGGAGGTAGAGTTATATTTACCCATCTCATTATCACCCTCAAAAGTTATTGAGTACTAAAGATAGAATACAAAAATGTAGTGTACTTATGACTTCTTGGAGGTTAGGCCTTGTGATATGCATATTTTTAAAGTAATTAACGCTTCCCTGGTGGCGCAGTGGTTAAGAATCCGCCTGCCAATGCAGGGGACACGGGTTCAAGCCCTGGTCCGGGAAGATCCCACATGCCGCAGGGCAGCTAAGCCTGTGCACCACAACTACTGAGCCTGCGCTCTAGAGACCGTGCTCCACAACAAGAGAAGCCATCACAATGAGAAGCCCGTGCACCGCAGCAAAGAGTAGCCCCCGCTTGCTGCAGCTAGAGAAAGCCTGCGCGCAGCAACGAAGACCCAACACAGCCAAAAATACAAAACAAAACATTAAAAAATAATAATTAAAGTTAAATCTAGGGCTTCCCTGGTGGCGCAGTGGTTGAGAGTCCGCCTGCCGATGCAGGGGACGCGGGTTCGTGCCCCGGTCCGGGAAGATCCCACATGCCGCAGAGCGGCTGGGCCTGTGAGCCATGGCCGCTGACCCTGCACATCCGGAGCCTGTGCTCCGCAACGGGAGAGGCCACAACAGTGAGGGGCCTGCGTACCGCAAAAAAAAAAAAAAAAAAGTTAAATCTAAAGATCCAAGCTAAGTGAAAAAAAATCACTGGGCTTAGAGTAAGAGAGTTTGTTTCAAGATGTGGGTTTACCATAGATCAATGAAGCTTAAGCTTCAGGGCCCCTCACTTGCACAGGCCACTTCCAAGGCCCTTGGAGAGGCCCTGGCAATATATTTAACAAATCAAATGTTTCTGTAAAAGTTTCTAAAGTAAGATATTTAAGACCACTGTCACATTGTATTCAGACTTCCATCACTTCTCTTCTGCATTAAGTGGTGCAGGAATGGCCACTGGCTTTTCTGAGACCTGACTAAGGGAACAATGATTGAATTAGGGATACATTTCATTTGGGTTTACTAGCGTGCATTTATGGTTTGCAGTCATTTCCGGCTACTGTTAAATTATTACTCACCGTGGGTGTAGGAATGGCTTTCTGGAATACACCTACTGCCCATTATGCCAGCTCAGCCAGCACCATGTCACAGAGGTGCAGGACTAGAGGGCAAAAGAACTCTGTGATGCCTGGCACAGGAATGTGATGCCATGGGCAGCAGAGGAGAAACAAGATTTGAAAGAAAAGGAGAAACTAGCCCATAGAAAATCCTTCCGACTGTCAGAAGTAAAAAATCCTTCCGACTCTAGTAGGGGATCAAATCTCTCAATGCCTAACCTAAAATAGAGGTTCTCACTCATCAGGAATCTAAGTAATGTCATATATACAATTATAAGTGCACCATACTTATTTTTGTTTGTATGGAATGGAATGGAATATATTAGAATTCTTGTATTTGTGGGACACAAACTTGCAGTTGTACTGTAGTGAGTCTCTATGTGAAGTCACATGTTTTATTCATCTTAATGGAGGAGATTCTGTCTTAACATAGCAGATAAATCTTGTCCTGAAAATCGCTGGAGATCCAGTAAAAACCAGGCAGAAAATTGCCATTGAAGCAGCCAGACAGTCCTGAAATATTATAGCTCATATGTGAGAGAAACTTGACACGTTTTCCCAAATTTGACAATAACCCTAAAAAAATACACAGTAATTCAGTAATAAGTTGTGAAGCTAAAATTTATAAGCAATTAATAATAAAAAAAGAAAGGATCACCATGCTAAAGACTGATTTCTCTATTTTCCTTATAGAAAACATTACAAAATAATTATCATAGGAAAAGCTGATCAAAAGTATACAGCCCAAAAGTGTGGGGAAAATTATCGTAACTGTTGCCCATAGTCTAGGAACACAGATAAATATACATAATGTTGTCAAGAGCTTTTTCAATCTTTAAAAAATAAATAAAATAATTATGTTCTGGATTTTTGGACGCCCTGTAGAAGTGTGTCAGGCAGTTAATAAAAATTTTATGGTTATCTGTGTGATGTTTGTGAGTTTTGTTAACTTTTCAAAATGTCACTTCTGAGTTCTTTCTCATTCTAAATATATATTCACTTTCCTACGTTTCTGCTCGTAATTTTTGTGTTTTTTACTTAATGACGGCCCCACAAATTGTAGGAGCTTCAGTTCCCGAAAAAACCAGGATGTGCCCTTCCACGACAGTCTCAGAAGCCACGGAATTTCTCTGCAGCCTCAGTTTCTTCTTAAAAAAAAAAAAAGGCATTTGCTCGGCATTTCCTTAGAATTGCCAGAGTTCCGCCAACCACACAACTCTCTACCAATGCGGAGGGTCTGACCGGAGGGGTAGGGAGCTCACCAGCAGTCACCCTCCCGTCACAGACCTTACTCGGGGTCCTTCTGACCCCGCTCGGCCCCTCCCCTGCCGGACACCGCGAGCCGCCGGAAAGAACGGCGGGGCGGGGGCCGCTGGGCTGTAGTACCCTCCCTCCGGGAGGAAAGAGGGCAGGAGGGGGACCGGGTGAAGGTGGGCACGGGGCGCTTCGGACCCGCGGGGCTAGGGGTCGGAGCAAGTGGTGGCAGAGCGGGTCCGACCGACGGATCGGGGGGGCGGGGCACCATGCCCGGGAGCCCTAGATTCTACTCAGCGGCGGAAGTTCCGGTGTCGGTAGGCGGAGGTCAGAGGTCAGCAGGAAGTCGATACGTGGCCACCGCCTGTCCCCGCCGAGGAGGCGCAGCAGGCGGAGATGGCGGCGGTGCTGAACGCAGAGCGACTCGAGGTGTCCGTCGACGGGCTCACACTAAGCCCGGACCCGGAGGAGCGGCCCGGCGCGGAGGGCGCCCCGCTGCTGCCGCCGCCGCTGCCGCCGCCCTCGCCTCCCGGGTCCCGCCAGGGCCCGGGCGCCGCAGGGGAGCAGCCTGAGCCCGGGGAGGCGGCGGCTGGGGGCGCGGCGGAGGAGGCGCGGCGGCTGGAGCAGCGCTGGGGCTTCGGCCTGGAGGAGCTGTATGGCCTGGCGCTGCGCTTCTTCAAAGGTGAGCCGAGCAGGCCCCACCCCCACCGCCTCTGCCCCGCCCCGGGGAGACTGGACCCGTCTCGTCCTCACCCACCCGTGCGGGACCGCGGTGACCGGAGCTGGGCTCTGTCCTTGGGGTTACCCGAAGTTTGTCACTACCCGCTTGGCCACTAGGTCCCACCCGTAGGGGCCTGGAACCTTGGTTTATTAGTCCGGGTCCCGCCTCCCCGAGGTTACCGGGGCATCTTACCTGACTTAGCTTCTCGGTTTTCCAGGAGCCTGGGTGGAAGAATGAGCCATCTCTCTCTCTTTCCCAGAGGTTCCCGTTCTGGGATTTTTTTTTTTTTTTAACTGTCGCATTCCTTTTCCTGTTTGTTATGGCTTGGCACGTCAGAACCACCGATTTTTGCCCTTTTTCCACAGTGGAAATCTTTTCATGGGTTTCATATATATACTTTCCATTCATTCTGGAGAGCTTAGGACTTGATCACCTGGCAGTACTGATGTGGCAGAGAGAAAGAAGTAAAGTATTAATCCCCCTTGGCTTGTCAAACTCTGAAGAGAAGGGATGCTCACTATGTAACTAGTAACTTCTAGATCGTTAAAATTTTACCTTATAAGCAATGTCCAAGAGTGAATTCTCAGATTAAGGTCTAAAAGTACCCTCTGTACTTCTCATAGAATTAATTGTAATAAATCTTGTCTTAGAGCTAGATTGTGGTGTGTGGGTTTTTTTTTTTTTTTTTTTTTTGGTTTTTTTAATTGGGTGACACCACGTAGTCAGATGGTGGTGGTACCAGTCACATGACCTTGTCAGTGGGAAAAACTGATGAGAAGAGATACTTAGATCTTCTGGGGTAGATGAGCAAGGAGAAACATCAGCAAATGAAACTTCAGACGTGGTTGCTAGGTTCCATATACATTCCAGAAGAGCATATTTATGACACTTTTCCCAGAGGGAGTACCTTTTGGAGTACATATCTTACTAGCTGAAGTTGAGTCGTTGAAAGTAGTGATACATTCGAAAGTTATTTGTTTTCTCTGAAAATGACTCTAATTGTGCAAACTAATGAAAGTCTTTTATAAATTTTCCAGAATATTTGGTCATTCCCCTTCATTGCATTTTTTATTAAAAAGTTTACCCTTGAAATATTCATCGTCATTGCATGATGAGTTCAGCTCTCCGTGCCAGCTTGGGGAATTGGTAATGGCTAATGGGTTTTGGATCACTTGACCCTTAGGTCACTGGCTTGAATTTAGAGTTTCCTGAGGTGATGATACCACTTATGTAAAAATCTGGTGGTTTCTGTACAATTCATATAACTACATTTTACTTAAAATTTTTATTCTTGGAACTTACTTTTCCGGTGTACAATAAGATTAAAGTATATTGTAGCAGAATAACATGTAAGAATAGAAAAGAATGAACTTCTTATACTAACTTTCACCATATAACTAACAAAAAAAATAAATGGATAATTTTGTCTTCTGAGTCTGTCTTATTTGAAAATGGTAGTAATGTCTTCTTTGAAAGATTAAAACACTCTTCCCCCCCATTATTTATTTATTTATTTTGGCTGTGTTGGGTCTTCGTTGCTGCAGGGCGGGCTTTCTCTAGTTGCGGCGAGAGGGGGCTACTCTTCCTTGTGGTGTGCGGGCTTTTCATTGAGGTGGCTTCTCTTTGTTGCAGAGCACAGGCTCTAGGTGCACGGGCTTCAGCAGTTGTGGCTCGCGGACCCTAGAGCGCAGGCTCAGTAGTTGTGGCGCACAGGCTTAGTTGCTCCGCGGCATGTGGGATCTTCCCAGACCAGAGCTCGAACCCATGTCCCCTGCGTTGGCAGGCAGATTCTTAACCACTGCGCCACCAGGGAAGTCCCTAAAACACTCTTAATGTGCAGTAAATTTAGCATTGCTTGGGAGTCAGGAAGCTCTGGATTCCTTTTTTTGGGCTGTGCCGCGCAGCCTGCAAGATCCCAGTTCCCCGACCAGGGATTGAACCCGGGTCACGGCAGTGAAAGCGCCAAGTCCTAACCACTGGACCTCCAGGGAATCCCTCTGGATTCTATTTACCATGTACTCCTAGACAATTAACTTTTGTCTTCCAGACTCAGTTTGTTTATATATAGAGATATAATATGGCTGGATTAAATGAAATTTGACATCTCAGATTTAAGGTTTAGTGCTCTAAACCTAACATTATCTTAACATGTTTGTTGAGTGGTAGGATTCCTAGGGGAACCTGTAATTTGGGACCTAGTTATCAGTCACCTTAAAGAAAAAAGCTACATTGATAGTTATGATTTACTAAGTTCCTAAGTTAATCTCTCAAAGCAATATCCAAGTACTTAAAAGGAGAAATAACAGTCTAGCAATCAAAAGCTCCCTTTCTGCATGGATCATTACATGTTAGCAATGAAGAAGCTATTAGTATATGAGGTTCCTGAGTTGGGGTTGGGGGGAAGGATCTAAAAACAGTCAGAAGAATTATGGAAAGTAGGGTGAGTCGAGTGTTGTCTGCCTTTGTTTTAATGTGTGAATTTTTCCAGCATAATACTTGGCATTTTTATCAGTCTTGCAAGGACTTTAATAAATCACTATTTTGTGGTTTTGTATCTCACATGAATTAGAAATAACATTACACTTTATCTTTTACTGTGGAATAAATATGAATCGTGATAGCATGGGTATCTTTTTCCATTGAAAATAACTTGGATTGGGAATTAGGAACCCTGTTTCTCATTCTATCCCTGTCACAGTGATCATAGGCCAGTGACTGAACCCATTGTGTCAATTAGCTAACCCTCTTAGTTTTTGAAGATAAAAGTAAAATAATAGATGAAAATACTGGAAAATGTAAGTTAGCATTTTACCATCTAAGCTCCAGACATTGTTGAATCCTTATTATGGATCAAGTTTTATGTAAGGTTACCACTGTAAATGAATAGTATATTCCCTTTTGCTATTATGGAACTTAGAGTCCAAAAGAGGAGTTAAGGACCCAGTGGCAACTGCAATACAATGTGGAGGATCCAGAGAGCAAATGCCATTCCAGAGAAGGGGGAAGGCAAAGAGCCATGAAAGGGCAAGACGTGTGTCGGGGAAATGGCAAATAGAAAGTAGGTACTGTAGTTTGATGGAGAGAGCTGGGAAGGTAAGTTGGTGTCAGATCCGTGGAAGGACTGGAATGCTATTGTAAATAGCCTTTTTGACAGCAGACAGTGAGGAACCATTGAAGGTTTTTAAAAGGAGGAGCAAAGTTGCCCAGTTCTACTTTAGGAAGATTAAGCTGGTTTCCTTATCTCTTTAGGTTAAGGAATGAATCAGCTGGCTTTATTGTAGCCTTTATACTTCTTGGATAGAGTTAACCTGGGGAGTTGTGTTTCAGTTTTTAGAGTTCTTGGGGGTGAGTTTTTCCTTCTCTAATACTTTGTTGCCTCACTCCATTAAGCTGGTAGATGGTTGCATTAATTTAAAATTCCAGAGTGATAATTGCCACCAGTTATTGAGCAGATGTTCACTAAATATCAGGTACTATTTTGAGAGCTGTATATATACTGTTTTGTGTAATCCTCTACAAGCCCTTCAATGGGGGTGTTATCCTGGTTTCTTAGTTGAGAAACTTGCCCTATAGGCCCGTTAGTTACCAGTAGTAAGAGGCAGAGTGGGTCCTGGGTCTGTCTGATTCCAAAGGCAGTTCTTCCCACTATAGGAGATGAAAAGCAAATAGGAACCTTGCTTTTTGATGGTGTTCCTAGGAAAATATTCAAAACTACCTACCTTGTTGCCTTACCACGTTTTAGAACTTCTTTAATATATTTGCTTGAAAATATTAAGAGCTAATGGAAAGATATTGTTTTTCTGCTCATGGTCACTTTATCGAGAATCTCTTCAGAGATCTGGAAAGGTAAAGTGTGGGAGAATCATCTGCTCTAAATTCCTACATAACATTGTTACCCAGTTTCCAATTTTGGTTGTTATGAAAAAATCCCTTCCAAAGGACTGAAGTAAATGTGCCCATCAAAAATATTGATAAATGCTAAATCTCATTGCTACTAATACATTATTAGACCTTTTGAGAGGCCTGCATTTAGCCAACATAATGATTGTGTTTTACTCTTGGTAAATTGAAAATGGATGTGTGATTCATTAGCAATTGAAAAATGGTAATGTTCTAATTGTCTTTCCTTCACTGTAATACTTTTCCTCACATGCTATTTGGTTTGGGGTACAGCTTAAATAAGAAAGAAAAGATAAATGCTTCTTTCCCATTATTAGGTTTCAAAATAATGAGTTGTCTCCCTTAGCAGCCTCAAAAGGTGACAGTTTTCAAAATGTTATATACTCATGCATGTAAACCTTTTTTTTTTTTTTTTTTTTACTTAGGCTCTTATTATTGAGGCTCAAATTGTATGATCTTTAGCAAGTGGTGGCCTCTTAAGATTGGCTCCTAAGTTCCTTTGACATGACTAGTAGTCTTCTGTAGCTTCCTTGGTATCTGGTATGATGAGATGTTCCAGATTCATCGTATACATTTCCTGCCTCCATAGGAATCAGCCATTTCTCCAAAGAGACATGGTTCCTTTAGTGGGAAGTGGCATTTGAAGAGCCGTAATCTAGGTGTTAGCAGTGGACGCTCATTGCTACTGGATTGGTCGTTATTTCAGTAGACAGATCTAGGGTGTGTGTGTGTGAGGGGAGTGATAAGTTTTTGAGGGTGTGATATGTGAAAGGAAGCTGTAGTTGAATTTGGAGGAACTTAAGTCTAGGACTCAGTTTCTCTGTGGAATTGTTAATGAATTTCCACTAGCATTGCTGTAGATTACACTGTGTTACGTTGCTGATAGCAGAGAAGCAATCATATGTACATACTGAATAGTTCCATTTCCTTTTGTCCTCTTGAAACATATGCATCTCCAAGAACTTTTATAAATGGCTCCATTAATGTTTTAAAATACTGTACAACTGTAATTTATTCTTTGGTAACATAATAATTAGTGTGCGCCTCCTGGACTTAAGTGGACTAGCTTCAGATAAATTCAAGTTTAATTGTTACTATTGAATATCTATTAAATTTTGAGTTTATTTTTCCCTTCTTTATTGTCTTTATCTTTAGGTATACATGTATAGCGTAGGAGGATGTAATAGACCTAAGAGACACTTATAAGAAAGAAAATTATAGCCGCCAAGAATAGTAATGCCTTTTAAACATCTGCTTTTTTAATTTGCTATTTCATATTAGATTTGAGCTGAACTAAAATTTTCCTTTGAATACTGGATTCAAGGATATGTTTATATATGTGTATTTTTTGTATATATTTTTGTATATGTGTATATTTTAGTGTAACTGATTTAACATTTGCCTGAGGCCTCCCCTTTATTTACTGCACGTGCAGAAAAGTATATAAATCATAAATGGTGCTTGATGAATTTTTACAAAGTGAGTACACTTTGGTAACCAACAACCAGAAGGAGGTAATGTTTACTGTTATCAGTTAGCTAAAACGAGAGCTACTCTGGCTCAGTATTTAGGAAGTTGAGTTCTGGAGTGAACACTACCTGGGGTACTTTTTCCTAGTTTTGCCACTCAGTTGTTTAAAATCTGCCTTCCTTTACTCAAATTGTTGTAAGAATTATAAGAATTGTGTGTGTGTGTATATATATATATATAAACTCTTAGCAGAGTACCTAGCAATTGGTATTCTGTGACTGCTTATGTTGTTAAAGAGGAGAGATTACCAAGAATTTATTAGAGAGTGTGTTGAATTTATGGGGGGGAGATCAACTTTTATTAAGCACTTTGTACATGCTAGACAGTTTCCAGAGTTTCATACTCATTAACTCAGAAATACTGCATTTATTATACTTTATTATAAGTAGTATAAGAATGTATCAGTTTATTTCTCAATTGAACATGGACGAGATGTGGTTTTAATTTTAATATTTCTAGAAGATGGATTTTATTCAAAGTGTATTCTCTGCCAGGCAACAGTGATAGGGCCATGAAAGAAAACAGATTTGAGCTTAGGCTGCTGTGGGGGAAATTCTGTATCTGCAATGAGAGAAGGGGGAGGTGGTCCTGCTATCTTCCACACAGTTCAGACAGTCCCTGGATACTGCTTTCAGTTTGAGGCATCATTCTTTAGGGTTAAAGACAAAATGGAGCTCATTCAGAAGAGAGCAACTTGTATAGTGTGGGAATTCGAATCCCTGCCATCATTATCATAATAGCTGCTGTTTAATGAGTGTCTGCTCTACTCAGGCACTGTATCAAGACTTTGGAACACATTATTTCTAACCCTCACAAGAAATGTGAGAAGTTATTATCTCCATTTTATTGATAGCAAAACTGAGGCTAAGAAAGGTTATCTGTGTCTGTGTTATATACTTAGTATAATAGCAGAGCTGGGTCTTTAGGAGGTATGTATGAGTGAATAAGCTGGGAATATTTAGCCTAAAGAATAGAGAACTCAGGGCAAATATGATGTACAGTATTTTGTGGCTTTTTTTGAGGTCTGATCTGTTAGATGTGTTTTATTTAATGCCAAGGACTAGAAATAGACCCTGTGGATAAAATTGAGACAGATCTACTCAGAATAAAGACCTAAAATAAAAATCACAGCTATCCAAACATGGAATAGGCTGTTTGAGGCAATGAATTCCCATCACCAGGAAGTGTTCAAGCATACGTTAGCAGTAACTAGGTGGGTATGCTTTGATTTCTTTATCTTAATCTTTTATGTATCTACTTCAGGTTTTTTCTTTGTTGTTACCGTGCGGCTTATATAATATAGTTATACTATAAAGTACTATACTGTAGTATAAAAATATAGGTTAAACCGATGACTTCCATAGCATACAGTAACTCTATTCTTTCACTTCTCCCTCCCTCACATTTTAGACTATTGATGTTACAATATACACCTTTTTATATAGTGTGTCCAGTAACAAATTATTGTAGAGCAAGTGGTTATGTAGAGAGGATTTGAACTTTGGTTGTGCAGTTCAGTCGTCTATCTTTAATATCCTTTCCAACCCATAGATTTTATTGGCTTTCATTTCATCAAATAAAGGCTAGAAGGAACATTGAAATAATTTGTTACCTTCCTCTATCTTCACCTCCAGAGAGAAGAGAAAAATATTTCTCAGTAAACTTACTCTGACAGTTGACATGTGAGACTAATAACTTTTTGTTTAATTAACTTCAGATGGAAGGGTAATCTTTCAGAGCTTTGGGCTTGGTAACTGTGATTATAACGCTATTATCAAATTATTCATGCTGTCTTACTAGAACTGTAAAGTTAGATACTTACGAATTTAATAGAAATGTAATCTAGAAGCCATTTCTCTCTTTATTGGGAAAATGTGTTACCACAAATTTAGTGGCTTAAAGCAACACATACTGTTTTATAGTTCTGGAGGTTAGAAGCTCAAAATGGGTCTCACGGGGTTAGAATCCAGGTGTCAGCAGAGCTCTGTTCCTTCTGGAGGCTCTAGGGGAGAATCTGTTGCCTTTTCCAGCTTCGGGAGGCCAGCTGCATGCTTTGGCTTGTGGCCCCTTCCTCCATCTTCAAAGCTAGCAGCATAACATCTTCAAATCTCCGTCTGACTCTTCTTGCTCTCCCTCCATTTATAAGGACTCTTGTGATTACTTTGGGCCCACGTGGGTAGTCCAGAATAAGGTCAGCTGCAATCTTAATTCCCCTTTTTCCTGTAACCTAACATATTCACTGGGATATAGGTTCTGAGGATTAGATGTGGATATCTTTGGGGGGGTAGTATTACTATGCCTACCACATGTTATAATGTCTTCTGAGCTGATTACTGAAATTGAGCATATGAGTTTACTCCTTTTACCTTTTTATCAAAGTGAAAACCAAGGCAATTTGAAAGGTCAAGTTGTGCTATAAAATTTATAAGGAAAAATAGCCAACTCAGTCTCTCTTTTTTCCCATCTCCAAGACCTTCTCCCCCAAGGCAACCACTTTCCATTATTTTAACTGTTTCTTCTGGTATTTGTCTCCATTTTCCTGCTGCTTCTTTTAATTTATTAATTATTATTATTTAAATATTTATTTATTTGGCAGCATCAGGTCTTACTTGTGGCACGAGGGATCTAGTTCCCTGACCAGGGATCAAACCCAGGCTCCCTGCACTGGGAATGTGGAGTCTGGACCACTAGGGAAGTCCCTGCTTCTTTAATTAAAAAAAAAAAAAAGAGAAAGAAAGAAAAAGAAAAAAGTAGCTTATACATGTATGCCTCTCTCTTCCTTCTTCCCAAATTCTTAATTTTATAATATCACATTTGTGATTAAATCAGTGTCAGTTGTTTCTATTTGTGTTATTCATACCTGAGACAGATCTTGCACTTTGATTATATTTTGGTTCTCATGCAAACTCTTTGTCTTTTGTGTAGTTAGAGGTAATTATCATTTTTTTCTCTGTCCTCAGGTAAACTCTTTTTTTTAAGAGACATCTCTCCTAGATATCCTTAAATTTTTGATTCAGTCTTAGCTTTCTATCTTGTGAGTCTCCGCCCACTGTCATCCTGAAAATTACCTTCAACTCTCTGTGGTGTTGGAATTCCTTCTCCTGGAATTCCTTATTTTCTTTTAGACTTTCTCTTTTCCTGTTGGAAATTTCTTTCAGCCTTTTTTTTTCCCCCATGTTGGGAGCTTTCTCAAATGTCCGGTGATCCTTGGGTATTCATTCTTGTTAAAGGGTGAGGCACTGGAGAGCCAATTGTAACCTTGAGTACAAGCTTTTATTGTAGGTAATGAGGCAGAAGTTTCATCGGGGAACCCTCGACATCAGTGTCTTTCAAACTAGTACGTGTAAGTCTTTTATTTTGTGCCAGTTTTTCATGAAAATATTCCTGTCTCCTGCCTGGAGTGTATGAATCTAGTTGGCCAGCATTTAGGCACTAGACAGGAGAAGGGAGGGTGGGTGGAAGTTGTTTACCATTTACCAGCGTAACTTTCATTTCATTTCTCTTTTTAGTCCTGCAGTTCACTCTCAGGCTGGTGTTCTCCTACCTGGAGTATCTGTGATTCGTGTTCTCTAGTGTACACATCCAGACCTCTGCTAAGTAGGGGCAAGGTAGCCATCTGCCTGCTTGGGATTGCCAAACAAAATGGGAGGTAGGGGTACCTGCTTTTTAGATAGTTTTTATTTATATACATATATATGTGTGTGTGTGTATTTATTTGTTTGTTTTACTTCCTGGCCACGCCCCGAGGCATGTGGGATCTTAGTTCCCCAACCAAGAACGAACCCGAGCCCCCTGTATTAGAAGCGTGGAGTCTTAACCACTGGACTGCCAGGGAGGTCCCTAGATAGTTTTTAAACCAAAACCCCTGTTTTTATCTAGACTTCAGCTTTTAAAGAACCTGGTACCTTCAATTCCCGAGCCTTTCCAGGGTTCTCTGAATTGGCTTCCTTTTTCCTTTTAGTGGGGTTTCATTGAGGATCAGATGTAATTGTGTGTGTTCAGTTCACCATGTTTAACTGGAAGTTGAATTTTATGTTTTCAATCCTTTTAATTATATTCGAATTTTTAAAATATTTAGAAATCATTTGGCTTTTGCATTTATTTCTTCCTTTAGTCCAGGGTCAGTAAACATTTTCAGTAAAGGGGCAGATAGTAAATATTTTAGGCATTAAGGACCATATATGGTCTGTGTTCATATTCTTTGTTTTTTGTTTGTCTATTTCTGCTTGTTGTTTAACAATTCTTAAAAAAGATAAAAAACATTCTTAGCTCACAGGCCTTAAAAAACAACTGTGGGCAGAATTGGTCTAGTTTGCTAATCCCTGCTTTAGTCTGTCTCCTTTAGGTAAAATAGATTTTTAACCTGACTTTTGGTCTTCAATTTTATAGAAAATAAACTTTTTAATATAATTGTTGCTGGACAGATGCCAACAAGTGATCCCTTTTAGTCCATTTGATTGAAAGTGGCTAGCTCTGTACGCACGCTTCTCCAGGTAGTAGCGATGGTCATTTCCTGCCTTTCATTGATGTGTTTTCACACGCTTGCATCTGAAAAATAGCTCTGCCGCTTCTTTCCAGCATAATTTATATTTGTCTTTTTTTGTTGCCATAGAAAGTGCTTTTCCAAATTGATTGAATTTAATGACTTTGTACTAATTAACTCTGTAAGTGCAGGGACCGAGGATGATGCCTCTCTTCCTTACTGGCAGGACTGAAAGAGCTTTCCTTTGGGAATATGGTCTTGGCTAAAGATCTTTGAGTTTCAGCAAGGCTTTTCTGTCTGTTGCAGTTATGGTAGTTATAACTTCTTTCCTGCTAACTACGTTTAATGCCCTTGGAACCAGAAATAATTTTAGGAGAGGGAATTCCCTGGCTGTTCAGTGGTTGGGACTTGGTGCTTTCACTGCCAGGGCCTGGGTTTGATCCCTGGTCAGGGAACTAAGATCCCACAAGTCGTGAAACAAGGCCAAGTTAAAAAACAATAATAATAATAAATAAAATATATTTTTTAAAAAAGAAATAATTTAGGAGAAAATTATTCTCATCTAACGCAGAAAAACTAAATAAAACAAACCTTCGTGGTGTGTGAACTAGAGCCATCTGAAGAGTAGGAGAGAAGTAACTTTTTTGTGATACTATAATAGTCTGCCTAATGATATTGATTGTGAAGGGTTTTCATTTTCTGTTTTCGTTGAAGTTTAGAATGTCAACATGATGTGGGCTGTCCTGTACTAAAGGTGGTTGGGATTCTTAGTATATCCTTCTGGGTTTTGTATATTCCTCAGGAGAGAATAATTGATCTGTTAATCTCGTCCCAAAGGCTGAAAAATAAGTTGCCTTGACTTTTTTTTTTTTTTAACATCTTTATTGGGGTATAATTGCTTTACAATGGTGTGTTAGTTTCTGCTTTATAACTGCCTTGACTTTTTAAAAAGGTTTGTTAAAAAAGAAAAAAAGCATATGTGTATTTGATATAAAAGTACATATGCACATTGGAAATCTGTGGAAATAATAAATGAATAAAGAAAAAATCTGTAATCCAATCTTTCAGAAATAATTATTAGTATTAACATTTTGGTGTGTTTCCATTTCTTTGGTTTGTATGTGTGTGTGTGTGTGTTTAAGACAGATTTAGTTCCCAGCTAGAATAATGACGAATAAATTGAAGATTCAGTAATACGTATTAAAGGAAGGATTATAGCGCAAGTCTTAAAACTAGCAAATGCATAAAAGATTCTATGGAAAGGCCAGTAAAATTCGCAAGATTGGATGTACTGTTTTGCTCATTTTCACAGAACTTGACCTGTACAGTCAGTTTCTTCTTTAGAGAGATTTGTTGGGTGTGGTTTTGGTGTGGTGAGTGCCTGTTTACAAAGCGTGTGCTTAGTGCTGGCGTTCATGGTGGTGAACAAATTTATGTGAGTGCTTGACAGAAACTTACACTTAAAAACATATTCCCCTTCTGAAAAATTAATTCCGTCAGGCATAAAAAGGGCAGATGTTAAAATGACATCCAAAAATCCTGAAACCCCCCCTCCCTCTGTTGATGAGTCACCTTTTAGGGTCAAGGTTAGCCTAACACCTTGCTGAATAACGGGTACAGTTTCCTTGTTGACTCACCCTCTCCCATGGTCCCCGATTCTAGTTTGAAATAAAGGAGCAAATTTATCACCTCATAAGAAATGGACCCTCCCTCCATTAGAATAACTTTATAGTAGTCATATTTTTAAAATATTTTTTTCATACCCACTAGTCCTATCTGTTAGCTTCAGATCATCTCCCTAAAGCAAATAAGAATTCTTGTGTGTGTATGTTTGAAAATTGCTGTATTACATGACTACTCAGAAAAGTGTTTGGTCTTCCAGTGAATAAAGTTTCCATCTGACTTTATCTTTATTGACGTTTATTTGGGTCAAAGCAACCACTTTCATAGAATTTAGACTTTTTTTTTTTAAAGGAAAAAACAAAACAAAATCTCAGGGATCCTGATTGAACAAAACAAGGAAGTTATATTCTGCTATGCACTCTACCTCCACTGTTTCCCAGGCTCACTACACCTATTTTTTTCTTGAATGACCAGCAGCATATTTTTCTTTTATAAGGCTCAAGATAAAATGAATAGGTAGGTTGATGCCTTTTTGGTTTTAAAAAACAAAAACTTTCTAAATAATAATCTTTCAATTAATAGGCTAAGATCAAGGTTGGAGCTGTTTTTCAGATCATCACTTTTGGGGGAAGTAAGAAGAAAGTTGTCTGTGCTATGTTTCTCTGAGACATAATTAGCATAAGAAAACTTTTGGTGATTAGTATGTACAAAATTAAGGTAGATGGTAAAGGAAGCTTATGGGCATCTTTAAAATTGGAGAAAGGCTTTTTGGTAAAAAGTTGCCACTATTGTTTCACATTTTTTAGCACCCTAACATCTTAGAATACGGAGTTCTGATAAGCTAATTTTGTAAGAAAAATCTTAACTGTAATTTTTAAAAAGAAAGATCTATATGCGTAATCACCCATTTTTACATAGTTATAAACCTAGTATCTAATTTTTATTCTACTTATTTAAATTAATACATCATAAATATATTCTCTAAAATGCTAAAAAGCCCTTATATTGTTATTTTAATAGCTGTATAATCTATTCAATGGATTACTATAAGCATTGCGTTATTGTTGAATAATTAGGTTTTTAATTTTAAATAATGCAGCAGTGAACAGGTATAACACCGTGTTTCTTGCTAAGATAATTGTTCAAGGCTGTATTTAGAAAAGATTCATTGGGAAGTGAATGAAATAAGGAGCACCTCTTTTAGACTTGTTGGGTTTTATTTTTTATTTATTTTTTTAAAATTAACTAATTTATTTATTTTTGGCTCTGTTGGGTCTTCGTTGCCACACACAGGCTTTCTCTAGTTGTGTCTAGCAGGGGCTACTCTTTGTTGCAGTGCGAGGGCTTCTCATTGCTGTGGCTTCTCGTTGTGGAGCATGGGCTCTAGGCACATGAGCTTCAGTAGTTGTGGCACACGGGCTCAGTAGTTATGGCTCACAAGCTCTAGAGCACAGGCTCAGTAGTTGTGGCACACAGGCTTAGTTGCTCTGCAGCATGTGGGATCTTCGCGGACCAGGGCTCGAATCCGTGTCCCCTGCATTGGCAGGCGGCTTCTTAACCACTGCGCCACTAGGGAAGTCCCTAGGCTTGTTGTGTTTTACATGAAAGATAATGTAAAGATGTATTTCAGTTTTGTAAGCTCTCATCTGTTTTGCTTTATTTTGATTATATACTATGTTCGAATTAAACGTAACTACTGGCCCAACCTAGAGTTGGAACAAGTCATGTTATCACCTCTGACATAATTTTATTTTTTCCTTAACTCTAAAATAATTGTTCCTTTATCTCAATATAATTTTTAATAATTTGTTTACAGTATGTATATACCTGAAATATGCACCTAAACACAATTATATACTGTATTGCCAAGCTATACATTTTTAATTAAGCTCAGTAGTTTGTAAACTGCAGGAGGGCTATGAATCCTCGTGTCTAGCACAATGATTTGCGTACAAGGGCTCAATAAATATTTATTAAGTTGAATGAATGAATGTAAAAAAGGGCTTATAATTTCCATCATTGATTGAAATAGACTTCTAAGAGTTAGATTTTAAAATGAGGATTGCGTTTTAGTTGGTAAATATAGACCTATGGATAATTCTGTTCTAAAAGCTTTAGAGGAAATTCCTACTCTTCGTGCTAATTGTTTAGTGATACTGTTTGCTCAGTAGCAAAGACAGATGGCAGGTCCGCAGGTTTCTGAGTTGTTTTGATTTTTATTACATAAGTAAGGTCAGTGCCACAGTTTTGTCTTTTTTCCAAATATTACATGAATTCGTGCTTGTTGAAAAAAATGCAGATAGAAGTACGTATGTATAATTCTTTTCAGTTCCCACCCACAGTGTTGCCAATCACTTCCCCAGAGGCAGTACCTCTTAACAGTTTAGTTTGTTCTTCCACATATTTTCCTTTGAAAGATTAAAATGTTTCTAGTTTTGGGACTTCCCTGGCAGTCCGGGGGTTAAGACTCCACACTCCCAGGGCAGGGGACACGGGTTCGATCCCTGGTCTGGGAGCTGAGATCCCATATGCCGCACGGTGTGGCCTAAAGAAAAAAAAAACTATAAAATGTTTCCAGTTTTCAATTTTCTGATCACCACTCCTGATCTTAGCCCCCTCCCACTTTCTCATTCTTATCTTTTTAGTGTGACTCCTTCTAGATCTTTTTCTTTGCATTTACATTCATATAAATGTACCTATAGAATATATATGTGGTATGTTGACATGTATTTCATCAATTCTAAGACTTACTATTATTTAAGAAAGAAAAACTTATTTAAGTAATTTAAGAAAGAAAAACTGCCAATGATAACTGTAAAATACAATAGATTGTAAAAGCTAGTCTGATTTTAGAGATGTTAAAGTGTGGGTAGCAGAAGTACTTAGAATTGAGGATATATATTTTGTGCTATGATTGTATGTAGTTTTCTGCAGCTTGCTTTTTTCATTTAACAGTGTTCCCTTTATGTGTTTCATTTATACCACAGACTGAATATGACACATTATTTAGCTGTTCCCTTACTGATGAACTTTTAATTTGGTTACAGTAACAAGAAAAGAGCGCTGCAGAATATCCCTATATCCACCTCCTTTTGTGTATTTGGGAGTGCTTATCAAGGGTAGATGATGAGAATTGGAATTATTGGACCATAGGGCATCTACTTATAATTTTGGAATATATTGCCAAATTTCCTTCCAAGATAACTGTAACAGTTTATACTTTCAACATTAGTGTATGAGAATGGGTACCTGTTTGTCCTGTTCTTACCAACTCTTGATGTTACTTAACTTTTTTAAACCTATCTGATGGCATTTTTTTAACCTATCTGATGGCAGAAAGCATCTTAGTATCTAATGGTTTCACTGTCCATTTCCTTGACTAGGGAAATTGAGTATCTTGGCATGCTTATTGGCAACTTCTGGTTTTTTCTTCTCCTCTGAGTTTCCTGTTCATATCCTTTTAAACCATATTCTTCTCTCATCATCAGTGATTTTCTTTTGGTGACCTCTGTGTACATGGATAAAATTTGTAGGCAAAATATACTACTTTCTACCTCCTGTTTTGTTTGTTTTGAAATTTGGTAATCTCTTATTATCATTAGAATCAACTAGTAATTAATCCTACCATTTATCAAAGAAGTAGAACTATTCTATAAGGACTTCCCATTTACCCAGTTTCATACTACTTTGGAATGTTGTTGGTGGTAGTTAAGTCTCTACAGGTCAAATTGGCTTCTCTCATAATAGCCCATTGGAAATCTGCCAGAGCCAGCCATAATATGAAGGAAGTAAAAGTATCTAACAGTTATTACCATTAATACTATCCTGTTACCTCTGAAGTATCAGGGGACTTTTCACTTTATTGGTAAACAGACTAAGAGGTTAAATGGTCCTACAGCTAGGAAGTGTCTGAGATGAGATCTAAACCTAGGCTGTCTGATTCCAAAGACCCTTCTACCACATCATAGTGCCTCAGTGGGATGGAGACTTTTTGAATATAGCCTTTCAAAGTATATGTAATTGTCTCTTATGTTAAAAGTGCTTGATATAAAATTATTTTTTAAACTAAGAAATGATTGCTGAACATTTTTAACATTTGTAAAATATGTCAAGTGGTACACTAGTACGTGTGTCCCTACTGTAGCTTGACAGATTGGTTTCTCTTTAGTAGTGGCTTTTTTTTTTTTTAATTTAAATGTAGTTGATTTACTCTTTGTAGTAGTTTTAACATAAATATCAGTACTTAAGCTTTATTTTTAAAAAATTAATTCAGCATCAAGTGTTTCTATCTTGGCTTTGACTATTAAAATTTAGTACTTGAAATTAAAATCTCCCTATAGTGGGGTTTATATATATCACAGGCAATTTGTGATATACCTTACAGCAAAATTTCAACATATAATCCTGAAAATTATGTACTTTGCCAGTGCTAATTGTTTTCTTTGTATTTATTTTTCTTAAAGAAAAAGATGGCAAAGCATTTCATCCAACTTACGAAGAAAAGCTGAAGCTTGTGGCACTGCCTAAGCAGGTTCTTATGGGTCCATATAATCCAGACACTTGTCCTGAGGTTGGATTCTTTGATGTGTTGGGCAATGACAGGAGGTAACGGTGTTTTATTGTATAATGAAGTTAATGAGAGTAATGTTGAAAAGGGTGCAAAGTAAATTGATTAAGATGTATATAACTGGCTCGTTAGCTTTAGAATAAGAACTAAACAAACATTTTTGCTTGCAGCTTTTGGAGTCTTCAGACGTTTATCTGTTTTTGGCTCGGAGATGTTTATGGCTAAATATTGTGGAAGAAGTTTACTCATCTGTTTATGAACATACGACAAGTACAGCTTCATTTGATTCTTCCTAAATGATATTTAAAAAGCCATTTACAATGTAGTAATTGATTCCCTTATTGGGACATACAGAGTTGTGACAAGAAGGAATATATTAAGCATTTTATTCAGTTAAGGCTAAACTATGATATAAGAAAAGTAAAACTTTGATACCTTTTACTGGTATGGAAATTGTCAGCAGTGCAGTTAAATTGTGGTTTACAACAGTAAGTTTGGTTTGTATGTGGCATATCTAATTTAGTAAATCACTATATGCTTGTTGAAGTTTTGAACCTTTTGTTTATAGTAGAATCATTCTTCACTTTAGTTATAATTGAGACTTGTTCATATTTAGGTTTAAATTAAATCAAATTCTCATTCTATTAAGAAGAGGAAGTAACTTTTCTTGTTATTCTTCACAGGAGAGAATGGGCAGCCCTGGGAAACATGTCTAAAGAGGATGCCATGGTAGAGTTTGTCAAGCTCCTGAATAGGTGTTGCCATCTCTTTTCAACGTATGTTGCATCCCACAAAATAGAGAAGGAAGAGCAAGAAAAAAAAAGGTGAAGTTTGAAGGCACAGAATACTTTATCCTTGAGCAGCCTACTGCATAGTATACTGATGCTTTTGCTTTATGGAGTGTTTTAAATCAGGTGTCTTAGTTCCATTGGATCCCCACTTCTTATGGCAATTGCTCAAACTTTCTGATGTGAGCAGGTGTTTTTATTATGAGTTTTGAGGGGAGAGGGTTGGCTGCTTCCGTCTGGCTATACCTTTAAAAGTAACCACCCATCCATCATGGCAGCATTCCTTTTGTGTTGCTACACTAGGTTTCTGGGCAAGCACAGTAAGCTCAGCCACTCCCTTCCTCCTTACCCTCTGGTCTGATACACCCTTTGCTGCTGCCTCCCTTGGGTTTCTAGAATATTCATACTCCGTATCATGGTTATCAGCTGTGCTACGTGGTAGACCTTATATAGGCATTTCATATTGGCTCTGGCTTCCAGATGGCTTATTATTTCCAGAGGTTGCATGGGGAGCTGCTGAATGTGCTGTTTGTATGTTTATGGGATTCTCTGTCATGATTGTGAACTCAACAGAATTATAGTTAGCCCTTTATTTATTTATTTATTTTAATACGTATTTATTTGTTTATTTGGTTGCACCAGGTCTTAGTTGCAGCAGGCAGGCTCCTTAGGTGTGGCATGCAAACTCTTGGTTGCGGCATGCATGTGGGATCTAGTTCCCTGACCAGGGATCAAACGCGGGCCCCCTGCATTGGGAGCATGGAGTCTTAGCCACTGTGTCACCAGGGAAGTCCCCCAGCACTTTATTTATCTAGAGGTTATATTTTCAAGAACTTTGACAGTCCAAAATTTCTAGGTAATGAAAATAATGCTGTAACACCAATTTTCCCTCAGATTATATTATACTTACTTTAGAAACAGTTGGTTCTCTGGTTTCCCACCTTAACCTGGATTGGAAATAACATTAGAAGAGAAAATAGCCTAACAGTGAGGGAGGAGACAGAAACCATGAAAAATAGATGCAAGAATGATAAAACTGTGGCAGTCAGGGCTAATGTGAAAGTAAACTCTCTATCACTGTATTATGACGTGTACAGTTTTTATGCTTGTAGTTATAACTCCTGAGTTACCAAGAGACAGAGTATTGGGTGTAATTTATTTCTCTTTAAGCGAATAGAAAATACCTTAATACATTTCCAGAAGATACTTATCCAAAGGAAGATAGTTTTTAGCCAGAGAAAAAGTTTGATTCCTATGAGAATGGAATGAGGTTCCTTTACTGGAATTGATTTATGTGCTGCAGTCCATTGTGTAGTGATATTGGATCACTGAGGTGTAGCTGTGTCTTTGGAAGTAGTATATATTGCTTTTAAGGTCTTTTTTAAAAAATATATTTATTTATTTATTTGGCTGCACTGGGTCTTAGTTGCAGCATGTGGGCTCTTTTAGTTGCAGCATGCAGGATCTAGTTCCCTGACCAGGAATTGAACCCGGGCCCCCTGCATTGGCAGCACAGAGTCTTAACCACTGCACCGCCGGTGAAGTCCCTTAAGTTCTTTTTTAATGATAAATTGAATACTTAAGTTACTACTCAACATGTAAAACTGTATTTTTCCTTTTAAA
Organism: Delphinus delphis; assembly: GCF_949987515.2. Lineage (NCBI taxonomy): Eukaryota > Metazoa > Chordata > Mammalia > Artiodactyla > Delphinidae > Delphinus > Delphinus delphis. The sequence goes on from NC_082683.1 coordinate 161,543,480, forward strand.
AATACACCTTTGTCATGAGATGAGGTCCATGTAGAATTCTTTTAAAGCATTTAAGACTAGACTTCCTCTTTCCTGAAGCTTAAGCTCTGGTTTATGGAACATCTTGCCCTGTGTACTATCTGTGACATATAAAAAATAGGTCATGTTATTGCTGTAGTTTGAGACTTGGTTGTGGCTCTGGTGTGTTAATCACTTATAGAAGTTTGGGGAGAAAAGGGGTAACGCACACACTTCTCATGGAGGGCCATGAAATGGTGTCTTCTCTGAGACCCCTCAGAAGTCTTCTCTTTCATCCCATCTTCAACCTCCCTGCACTCCTCACAACTCTCAGCCTATATGGCCTCCATTCCTAGTGCAACAGAGTCTGCTCTCCCTCGGGAGAGGGGCTGTGGTGGTGAGCAAGAGCTGGGTAAGGGCTGCACCTAGATCCCCAACTGTTCTTTTCTTTTTTTTAATTAAAAGCTTTAATTTTTTTTTAAATTTCAGAAATTATACATGAATATAAGTAATATAAATGATTTTCCATTTATGGCAGTATATGAAGCACAAACTGAAAACCTTCCTTCCCACCTTACTTTTAGTCTCACTCTCCTCTCCGTAGACAATAGCGGACAGATTTAAGGTATATTTTTCCAGGCCGCCTTCTATTTATTTACCTGCTTTTTCCATTAAACATATATATTAAATGTCTTTACATATTGGGCCATGTAGTCCTGTTCTTTTTTTATGGCTACTTGGCATTTCAGGGTGGATTATTCATTTCTCTACACATTTGTTGTGTGCTTATTCTTTCCCACACTGTGGTAAGCCCTGAGGATATAGCAGTGTGAGATGGGCAGTCTCTGCCCTTATGGAGCATGTACTTGATGAGTAAGGCAGATGTATTGCTAACTTTATCACACAAATTTAATTTCAACCACAGCAGGTAGTATGAAGGAAAAACTTGTGGTGCTGTGAGCATATCTTAGAAGGGAGGTTTCAGGGTATCGTAATGTTTTAAGTGGTACCTTACTGATGGACTCCTTTTTCTGTTGCTGTGAAGCAGTCATTGTTTTTGCTGTGATCTGTATATTTTGAGATTGACTCCATATGATAAATTTCTCCTCATGAAGTATATGTATTTCAAATTGTGATAAAATTACCACATGATTCTCTAAAAAGCTTGTGTCCGTCTTCACTGGGAAAGAGTCTTAAATTATTTTTAAACGGGATTCTTTGTTTAGGGTTCATTCCCTCTGTCCTTTACCTTGTAGGAAGGAGGAGGAAGAGCGAAGGCGGCGTGAAGAGGAAGAAAGAGAACGTCTGCAAAAGGAGGAAGAGAAACGTAGGCAAGAAGAGGAAGAAAGGCTTAGACGGGAGGAAGAAGAGAGGAGGCGGATAGAAGAAGAGAGGCTTCGGCTGGAGCAGCAAAAGTACGCGTGCTGTGTGGCTTGTGTTTCACAGCGAGCAATGGATTGCCACACTGTTGTGCTTGACCGTTTACCATTGTGTGCCTTGGAATAATTCTCTGATTTGTTTGACTGGGAAGTCGACCAGCATTAGCTGCTTGCCATTTGTACCAATGATGTATTACCAAGGAAGGCCTCATCTTAAGCATCATTTGGTTGCGAATGAAGAATGTATTAGAAGGATTTGGAATTTGCTCCCAGAACCCAGGCACTAGAATAGGAGCTGAGGTTGCTTGCTTGCTCTGTCTTTGGGTCCACACAGTCTCTTGTCTTTGCTTCTCTCAGCTATGTCTCTGTTTCATTCTTCCTGTTCTCTGCAAATTGTCACTCTGCTTTGTCATATGCAAGGCTGTCCTAGCCAAGATTTATGTGGTCTTTGTTTTCATGCATCTGACAGAGACTGGCTGGCATATGAGAGACCCAGTTACAAATTCCCAGGCCAAAGGATCTAGTTGATTCAGCCTGTGTGGGGTGTCTGTTCCTAGTCTCCTAGTACAGAACTTGGGAGCTGAAGCCATTTCTTATTCAGTAAGGGCTGTGAAAGCAGCTGTCTCAGAAGGGATTGGTTCTTCCAGAGGGAGCTGTGGGAATAAGGAGAAAGGGATTAACGCCCATAAAACACTGGGAAGAAGGCCTAGGGTTCTAGATGTGGCATGGAGTATAGATTAAATCAGAGGACATGCGGGTCCATTGTTTTCTCCCCATTATTTCTGAGTAGTTCCTCAGAAAAGCTTCAAACTGACCCAGGACCTCAGTCTGCCTTGGAGAGAGACTATGACTGCTACTCTTTTTGAGGGGAGAGGGGTGCCCTAGATGGACCCAGTGTCATGTTCTATTCAGGAGTTTGTGAGATTCTGCTTTGTTATTATCTGTTAAGAGATGGCTTTGAGGTGTTTATGTTTGGTCACATGACTGAGTTAAGCATGTGGTTCCTCTGGAAAAAAAAAAAAAGAAGAGTAATAGTTTACAGAAATCAGTATCTCTAAACCAAGTGTGCCCAGTTATTATCTTCAGTATTCCTCTTTAAGGCAGGCTTTACATTAAATGCCAAGGGCACTCAGATTTTCACTGGCTTTCTTTATACTTGCCAGAGCCATCTGTAACATCTTTTAGCTATTCTGCCTTTTCATGTATTTAGGTAGAGAAACCATGGCCAACAGTTAAATATCTCATCGCTGCCATAGATGACAACCCATCCTTTTACAACATCATGTTTAAAGAGTATAGGCTGGAGCCAGACTTCCTAGACTTGAATCCTGGCTCTGGCATCTACTAGCAGTGTAATCTTGGGCAGGTTACTGAACTCCTCCATTTCCTGCTTTGTGAAACCCTACCTCAGAGGGTGGTTGTGAGAACTAAGTGGGTTAGTACATGGAAGTGCTCTGAACACTGCATGGCACATAGTAAGGGCACAATAAATGTTAGCAGTTATGATGGTGATGATGATGGTGGTGATGATGATATGCTTATTATTCTCCCTCTTCATCCCAAATTTTCCTTGAAAAACCTATGTGAAAGATTAGGGGCCAAGTTTATTTTCTTATTCTTTCTCTGGACCTAGGACACATGTTGATTGGTATACATTACTACCTTAGTCATTTTTAAGAGTTATGCATTATAAAAATCAATAACAAGGACATTTTATTTTGTCATGAACAATCAATCTCCTGTAGTCAGACTAGTGTATATTTTTTAATGTTTTTAGGCAGCAGATAATGGCAGCTTTAAACTCGCAGACTGCCGTGCAGTTCCAGCAGTATGCAGCCCAACAGTATCCAGGGAACTACGAACAGCAGCAAATTCTCATCCGCCAGTTGCAGGAGCAACACTATCAGCAATATATGCAGCAGTTGTATCAAGTCCAGCTTGCACAGCAACAGGTACGATAGATAACCCCTGAATTCAGCCATAGACAGGGTTTTTAGTTTCATTGGAACGCAAGTTCTTTTTTAACAGTTGCTGATGAATTTTGCATTAGTTAGCCTCTCAGGTATAACGTAACTTTTAGATGACCTTTATTAAGGGAGATTTTAACATTGCACTGGCAATTACGAAAGGAAGCATATGATATTGAAGCAATAAATGAAGTGGCCACTATTATATTGTCATAAATGTATTTGGGATTTGTATGGACCTAGTGTTATTCCAGTGAGTTTGACGTAGATTCTAATAGTGGTCCTGGAACCATGAGGACTTGGGTGATTAGTGCCCCCACAGGCTTTGCTTCCACATAGGAATATGCGGTTTAGGGGAAGGACATGCGACTGGAGGTCACACACCACTTGGATTCTGTCCTGGCTTCGCCATTATCTTGTTTGATCTCAGACAAGTTACCTATTGCTCTGATTTTTCCGCCTTTTCTCCCAGTCAGTAAGAATGGGCTATAAAATCCTGGTACTTGTCTTGTTAACCTCACAGGACTATCAGAGGAATAAAATGAGAAAATAGTTACTCTGTGAAAGTATTTGGTACATAGGGAAGATAACTGATTTTACATTCATTTTTTTACATCTTGCAGAGGCATAAAATGCCTCCTTAAAGTTAACATAGCTAAGTTTACGTATTTAATTAATTTTCACTTATAAAGCAGTTACTACCTGTCCAAATACCTGAGTGAAGTAAAGTGTTGCAGGGAATTGCCTGGCGGTCCAGTGGTTAGGACTCGGCACTTTCACTGCCAGGGACCCAGGTTCAATCTCTGGTCGGGGAACAAAGATCCCGCAAGCCACACGGCATGGCCAAAATAAAACAAAACAAAAAAAAAACAAACTATGTTTCCCTGTAAATTTAATAAAATGTTTTTTTTAAAAAAAAAAGAAGTGTTGCATTATAGTTGCTCCATATTTCTTGTTAGGTGAAGTAATCTTTGTTGTTTTGCCAAGCTCTTTAAATTCCTTGAAAATTAATATCCTCACCTAAAATACGTTTTCCCCTGAGTCTTTAGCATTTAGTGAGCAGCTAAAAGGCACTGCAGGTTTTGTATAATCCATGAGAAGAGGAAAAGGATGTCAAACCAGAGTTACAAGATAAGTGGTATTTTGGAGGGATTTCTTTTCTGTCCTCTAAAGCCTGTTTCTACTTTAGCATGTCATTCCCCGTTTCCTGCTTCTTTGATGGACATTGAGATAATTTTTTAATAGGCTAGCTCATTACACATTGTCCTGCTTATAGGTTGCTATCACTTAGTCATAGCAAAGTCAGTCATATAGGGGAAAACCAAAAATCTTCGAAACAGAATTGGAAAGCCATAGTTTAGATTGCAGTGAACAAACTCAGGTTTATCAAATTGATTGGTTGTCTCTGGAAAGAGAGAAGGAGAGGGACTGGGGAAGGAGCAAGGGGAACTTCAGTCCCATAAAGTATTAATTTTTATATAAATAACAAAATGGGAACACTTGTAAATTTGGGGGTGTGGTTACATGGGTGTTTGTTACATTGTTCCTGTGCCTTTCTGTTCTTTTAAAAACTTCCTGGAGTATAGAAGAGAGATTATGTAAATACATGATTACAGTCTATTTTATGTAATAGATGTATATTCATAGGCAGTGGGATCCCGGGGTAGGGATTTGTTCATTCTGCTAGAGAGTTTCAAGAAAGGCTTGAAATGGAGAGGGACCATTTGAGCTGACCAATTGATCATCAACAGAAATGCTTTTTTTGCTTTCCTGTCATGCAGTGAATGTTCTGAGTGTGCTGACTTGTTTTGGTTATATGCCCTTTTTCTTGAAGCTGGTACTCTTTTAGAAAACTGATGTGGAAATTACTGAGAATCTAGGCCTTGGAAGAAGGTATTTTAAACTCTTAAGTGTTTTGCCAACCTGCACTAGCAGCAGAGAGAGGCGTTGCTGTTTAAATAACTGGTTTGTAAATGATATGTTAAATGAAATGTATATACAAATATGCCAAAATATATCATTATCCCTAAACCATGAAATTATATTATAAAGGCTTTTTTTCCCTATGTTTTCTTTCTTGTTTTTTTAACTGTTGTAAATGTATGCTTACTTATTATAACTTAGTGTTTTAGTTTAAAAAGTTACTGAAATGCCCCAACACTCAACAGTAGATTGGATAAATAAATTTTGTATTTTCACAGTGGCATATCCTGTCACATGCAAACAAACAAAATAGTTATAATTACTTGTGATGAACCTCACAAACAAATGTTGAGTAAAAGAAGCCAGACACAAAAAAGAGCATGTATTGTACAATTTCATGTATGTAAAGTTCAAAAACAAGGCAAAGCCAAATCTGTAATATTACAAGTTAGAATAGTTGTTACCCTTGGGGGACTTTCTGGAAAGGGGTACCAGGAAGGGTTCTGACATGCAGATAATATCTTTTTTTTTTAAATTTTATTTATTTTTTGGCTGAGTTTGGTCTTTGTTGCTGTGCGCGGGCTTTCTCTAGTTGCGGCGAGCGGGGGCTACTCTTCTTTGTGGTGCGCGGGCTTCTCATTGCCGTGGCTTCTCTTGTTGCAGAGCATGGGCTCTGGGTGCGCAGGCTTCAGTAGTTGCAGCAGGCAGGCTCAGTAGTTGTGGTTCGCGGGCTTAGTTGCTCCGCGGCATGTGGGATCTTCCTGGACCAGGGATCGAACCCATGTCCCCTGCATTGGCAGGCGAATTCTTAACCACTGCGCCACCAGGGAAGACCCACAGGTAATGTCTTGATCTGGGCGTTGGTTACATGTGTATGTTTGGCTAATGAAAATTGATCAAGCTGTACATCTATGATTTGTATACTTTTCTATATGTACATTATAATTCACAGTTCCCCCAAAAGTTACTCAAGTAATACTTAGGCATTTCTGGTAGTATTAATATTTATTCATCTTGATAGGAGAGGAATGTCCTAAAGTAGTTGTCCTTGAGATTTAAGATGTTTTTATTCTCCATTTTGACTCAGAGGACATTTTGATTTCATGTTTATGAATATACATATTTTAATCATAATTATGTAAACAGTGATGAATTTTCATTAAGAAAGTCTTTTGACCTCAGACTCCATTTTATAAGCCTGTTTAATTTTTAGGTCAATATTTTTTACATGATTAACAGTTTGTAGTTTAATCGTGATAAGAATTTTTCTGTATATGGTTTACAGTGAAGATTTAATTTATTGATTACTTTTGTCCATATTTGATTTGTTGGTTACTTTGGGGGCCCTTATCAGGTTTCACCAGTTATAGCTTCTGCCTTTATGAATTTTCTTCTGTGACCATTTATTTCTACCAAGTTTAATTTTTCTGATTCAAATTTTATGTATCTGAATTTTATCAAGATTTTCTTTTATCAATTTTAAGAACAGATGTTACTGTGTTCAGTTTTTACCTATAATAATTTTATTTTGGGTTGATTATTTCTACCTACTTTAATTTTTCCTGGTTAGTTTTTCTAGTGATCCTCAGGTCACAAAAATGTGATCCTCAGTTACAGTTTTTTTGTCCATGTTAATATTTTGACATTTTTAGCTATCAGTTTGATATTGTGATACTAATATTCATTATAGATAGGGTAAAAACTGATAAAGTTTATGAGTAATTTCTTGGAGCTACTTGATGGGGCAAAAACATAGGGTCAGAATGCATTTCAGGGCAAATGTCCGGTTTATTAGCCTTCCTGGTCAGTGTATCTTCACTTTTTCTTGACTTATAGGCAGCATTACAGAAACAACAGGAAGTAGCAGTAGCTGGGGCTTCTTTGCCTACATCATCAAAAGTGAATACAACTACGCCAAGTGATATGATGTCAGTGAATGGACAGGCCAAAACCCACACTGACAACTCTGAAAAAGAGCTTGAACCAGAAGCTGCAGAAGAAGCCCTGGAGAATGGACCAAAAGGTATGGTTTGGCATATGTGCTCTTCCATCCACATGCTGTAATTCAGACTTCATGAAAAGCAAAAGTCAGGAAGTCAGGTTAATTAGCTTTTGAGAGCAATTACATATTTGTGAGAATTGAATGCTTTTTCACTCTTTAGTCTGAATCTGGTGCTTCTGGTGACTCTTTGAATAGTTTAGAAGAGCAAATCAGATGTCCTTTGGACACTTTGGGTTGTCTTGTTGTATATATTGGTTATCTGTCGCTGTGTGACACACTGTACCTGAATTTAGCAGCTTAAAATAATAAACATTTATTATCTCTCACGGTTTCTGTGGGTCAGAAATTTGAAAGCTGCTTAGCTAAGTGGTGGTGGCTCTGGTCTCTCATGAGGTTGTAGTCAAGATGTCGGCTGGGACTGCAGTCACGTGAAGGCTTGACTGGGACTAGAGGCTCTGCTTCCAAAGTGGTTCCCTCCCATGACTGGCAAGTTCGTGCTGGCCGTTGGCAGGAGGGCCTCAATTCCTTGCCCCACGAAGCCTCTCCAAATGGCTGCTTGAGTGATCTCAACACAGTGGCTGGCTTCCCCCAGAGCACATGATGCAAAGGAAAACAAGGCAAAAGCGTCAGTGTCTTTTATGCCCTAGCTTTGGAAGTAATACATCCGTACTTCTGCCATATTCTGTTGGTCCTGATGCATTTTGGGTGGTAACCTTACAAGTACATGAATACCCACAGGAGAGGATCACTGGGGGCCATCTTGTAGATTGGCTACCATATATTTACAATATATTTTTGAGACAAAAGTACCATGTTACCAATAAGAATTTAGGTTTTCAAAGGTCTGCTTACCTTTTCATGGACAGCTCATTCATTCATTCAGCAATTGGTTGAAGATTTTCTGACTGTTGGGCTACAGTGGTGAAACAAAATTACACACATAAAATGAGCATTGTGGCTATGGTAGGTACTGTGCTGGAGAGAAAGGTCTATTATGATGTGAGAGCACATAATATGGGGGATATGACCTAGTTAGAGAGGGGGGAAGGGACACTTGAGCTGAGAGATCTGAAGCAAGAGTAAGAGTTCACTAAGTAAAGAGGAAGAAGAGAACATTTCAGTGACGGTGATCAGAGATGGTGGTGTGGTTCATAAGAAAGTTGATTTCAGAGTTCTTCCTTGTTCTTTTTAGAACAAGTAACAGAAAATAGTTTCAGAAAAGACCTTGAAATACCTTGGTTCACACAGCCCCCCCTTTTTTTTCCTAGTAAGAGTTCACCAGTATTTTCAAATGAATCTTTAGTCAAAGGCTCTGTGAATAACTCTGGAAAACCTGTTGAGTACACGTAGATACTGCTCAGTAACAAGACTTCACCCATTTTTACTCAGTCGCTAGCGGTTCCATTCCTATCCAAGTTTTTCTCTTTCTTTGAGTTCTTTTAGAATAGCCCCTCCCCTAGAACTTTGGTTTACTCTGAGGTCAAGACTTTTTTCTGACAGAGAGACTGAAGTCAAAGCCCAGCTTTCTTTGTTCACATCCAAAAATGAATTTATTTCAAGTCCAGATCTCTCTTCTTTGTTAGCATGTTTCCCTATCTCCAGCTAGGAAGTTTCCAAGGTCATTCTTCATGGTCATGCCCTTATGCAATTAGAGTGTTGGGAAAAATCCTCCTTAAGACTATGGATTGCATTTATTACTGAAAGTGGTATGATGACCTCTAAATACCTGTGGCATTGTTAAATGTAGTAATTTGCGGGGAGACTTCCATGGGGAGGCTTTTAAAGTCCTCAGTCTAAGGTAGACCAGATTGCACTTGGTGCCCTCATGTGTCTGAGCAGGTCATCCTGTGCAGATGTTGCTGCCTACTGGTGAAGGCTCATCCTCTTTAGCCTTTGTAATTCCTGTTGCCTTTAGAATCTCTTCCAGTAATAGCAGCTCCATCCATGTGGACACGACCCCAGATCAAAGACTTTAAAGAGAAGATTCGGCAGGATGCGGATTCTGTGATTACAGTGGGCCGAGGAGAAGTTGTCACTGTTCGAGTACCCACCCATGAAGAAGGATCATACCTGTTTTGGGAATTTGCTACAGACAATTATGACATTGGGTTTGGGGTGTATTTTGAATGGACAGACTCTCCAAACACTGCTGTCAGCGTGCATGTCAGTGAGTCCAGCGATGACGACGAGGAGGAAGAAGGTAGAGCCATTGGTCCATATTTAGTAGCTGGGTTGTGTGTTGGCAAAAATGCTAGCAGTTCAGATGTCAGCCAGCCATATGCTTCCTAACTAACACTTCCTGGATGGGAATCAGTCGCCTCGTTAGTGGGACATTGGGCTGAAAAGATTGTGAGAGAAACTAGCCTCTTAAGGGACTGGGGCCTGAACGTGAATTTTTTTCAACACCAGGAAGGTCTGTTTGACAGTTTATTTTACCGCTTTCTGAATGCTGTTTTACTTCCAGCCTTTTGTGTTGAAAAGCCAAATGTGCAAGGCCATTTTGAAAAATTTTAGAAGAGCAAGCAAGAAATTCTGCCAACTCTGGAATTCATTTAAATTTATATTTCTGATATCAGCTTTTTAGGTTGTTTTTCTAAGATTATTTTCTCTAACTAGACAAAATAGAGTGTTTCCAATGACCGTCTAAACTATCTTGGTCTAGGAAGTGGGTTGTGAAATGTATTGCTTACTAATTGAGAAGATGGTCTCTTCAGTTTTGTTATCCAGAAAGGTTAGAACGCAGGGCTTTTGTACACACCTAGTAAGCACTTAGGTATTTGTTAACTTGACTGAGAGTAATATGGAAAGAGTGCCCTGACTGGGAGAATGGAAAAGCACCTTCAGTTCTGGCCCTAACTAACCTTTCAGGTGACTTGTAAACAAACTGCTTATTCTTGAAGAGTGTTGGTAATCACAGAGACTCCATTGGGATATGTTTAAAGAGGTAGTTGTTGGAAGGTGCATGGAGGGGGGCTAAAAGTTCAATCAGCTTTTGATATACAAGTTCAGTTACATCACCAAGACAGTCTAGGCCCTTTAAGGTCGTGTATGGCAACACACACACATGGGCCAGTGTCATTTAGGAGCTACTTTGTCTTACATGGCATTTTGTTTTCAGCAAATCTTTATTTCTAAGTACCACCAGCAAGGTAAAGCATTGCCCATAAATACTACTAACGGAACCAGAAAGAAAAAAAATGTAAGAATGAGGAAAAAAAAAAAAGAAAAGGTGAGAGAGAGACCTGAGATTGCAGGGCAGGTGCCACTACCATTGTCTTAAGTGCCCCTCAGCAACATCAGGACCAGTAACTAAGCCATTTACTAGCCTTTCTGATGCACATGGGGACTCATTAAAATCAGATGGTTTGCAAATGTTTGGGAAGGGAAGTTTGGTGTTTTTTCTTTTTAAATTTAATTTTATTTATTTTTTATACAGCAGGCTCTTATTATCTATTTTATACATATTAGTGTATACCTGTCAAGGGAAGGGAAGTTTTTGTTGCATGTGCAAATTACTGTACTTTGTGAATAGTAAGAAGAATTCTCTGTTAAGAAATGGGTTGAGGTAATATATTTCTCCTGGCTTGTAAGCCAGGTAGCTTTTAAAGGAGATTACTTCCTAGTCTGAGCCCTCAGCTGATTATCATTTTGGGGTTATTGCTGTTGGGAAGAGCACTGGTAAAAATGCCTGGGGTCCAGTGCCTGACTAGAGGTAAGACATCCTTGACCTTTGCTCTAATGTATGATAGCCCTCAAATGGAAAATGGCATTACCTATCCTTGTGCTGTTCCTAATCATAAAATGATTTGCAACTAAAACTAACCCATTAAAACCTCTACATTAACAGTGAGGGGAGTTCCCTGGTGGCCTAGTGGTTAGGATTCCGGGCTTTTACTACCATGGCCCGGGTTTTCAGTTCCTGGTCAGAGAACTGAGATCCTGCAAGCTGTGTGGTGTGGCCAAAAAAAACCAAAAAAAAAACAAAAAAAAAGTGCAACACTGAGGATTTATTGCTCCCCAGGATTGTTTCCTAAGAGTGAGCCTGTCTCCTTTTTGAAGATTTATCTCACAAATGACTTTTAGCCATATGCCTCCTTATGGAGGCTACTGTGCCACCATGTCTTATCCACATTGTATATTTTATTTTATGGGGGGTCCTTTTAGCTTGGTTTAAGATGGAAGAGGAGTCCAGTTTTTTTGTTTGTTGCTTTAGTTTTTCTCCATTAGGTCTTGAAAGGTAGAAAGATGGAGGAGTTTGTTTTCTCTGAAGAAAACATAATGGTAATCCATCATCCTGCTGTAGTTCTCCACTTGATTGTTTCCAGGGCTCAAGTCTTTGCTTAGATTGATGAAAGATGCATTGTTCGTCTATCCCAGTAACCTTTAGTTTTATAGATTTTGAACAAAATTTGGATCTTGAATTAGTGGGGCCTGATAATCTGTTTCATGGATATTCTTATGGGCAATAGTGTATAATCTGAATGGCTTGTATTTCGCATTTGCAAATGGAGGACATTTAATTTTCAAGTAGTATTGCTGTGATAAAGCAAATCTGACTTGGGCCCGTTTATAAGTGTCATCTACTTTTTTTGTTGTTGTTGTTGCGGTACATGGGCCTCTCACTGCTGTGGCCTCTCCCGTTGCCGAGCTCCGGACGCGCAGGCTCAGCGGCCATGGCTCACAGGCCCAGCCGCTCCACAGCATGTGGGATCTTCCCGGACCAAGGCACGAACCCGTGTCCCCTGCATCGGCAGGCGGACTCTCAACCACTGCACCACCAGGGAAGCCCTCATCTACTTTTTTAAAATAAACTTTTCATTTTAGAATAGGTTCAGATTTACAGAAGTATTGGAAAGATAATAGAAAGAGTTCCTATATACCCGACAACCCAGTTTCCCCTATTATTAACACCTTGCATTGTACTGTGGTATGTTCATCATAGCTCATGGACCAATATTGATACATTATTAACTAAAGTCCATATTTATTCACATTTCCTTAATTTTTCCTAATGTTCCAGGATCCCATCCAGGATGCCACATTACAGTCACCACGTCTCCTTAAGCTCCTCTAGACTGTGAGAGTTTCTTAGACCTTCCTGGTTTAAATTCCTAATAGTGGCCCATTGACAGGCGTCACATAATTGACTCATGTCTCTGTAATTCATTCTGTCATGTTGTAAACCTGAAAATCTTTTAAAATCTATGCTGAGTATTCCCTTGATCTATTTTCCTTGAGGCTGTTTATATTTAATATGTTAAACTGAGACTTTTAAACTGGTTCATAGTTCTCATTCCTATAGGTTTCTACAGGTATTTTTTTTTTTCCTAACCTCATATCGTTACAGTTCAGAAAACTATTAACTGGGGCAAACCTAGAATCAGAGCTTATTTTTTGCCACTGAGATCATCCCTGGGTTTCACAGGCCTAGTGAAAATAATTGAATTTTCAGAGTGTCTGTGAATGTCTACCTCTCTAGTGTGGCTTTCTCATTTTACTCTTTATATTTCAGATAAATAGAAAATAATAGTTCTCATAAGTTCCCTTCCCACCTTCCTAAAACAAGAGAGAACTTTCATATTGTTGAGAAGAGGAGGATTGGAGTAACATTTTCCGTGGTCTCACTCAGATCAGTGAGATTCCACCTGTTGGGAGATTTAGGAATTGAGTGGATGTGGATGGGAAAAAGTGGGGCTCAGAAATAGGAGCAATGGTCTGAGTACAGAGAGGGAGAGAGGATGCTGACTGCTGCCACCACCAGATGTTTGCCACTGGGCTTCCAGGGCCCAGACAGTGCTTGGTACACATAGCAGCTGCTCAGGTATAGAAGGAATCAACACATGTTTGCCTGCAGAAAGTTGTAGCATGGATTGAGAGAATTCCTAATGAGCAGTTTCTCAAAGAAAGGATGGAGTTTAAGATGCTTGAGGCAAATGTGGTTTTCCTGGATCTGTTCACAGTGACATGTCTCTATTCTTTCTCACAGAAAACATCAGTTCTGAAGAGAAAGCCAAAAAGAATGCCAACAAGCCTCTACTGGACGAGATTGTGCCTGTGTACCGACGGGACTGTCATGAAGAGGTGTATGCTGGCAGCCACCAATATCCAGGGAGAGGAGTCTACCTCCTTAAGTTTGACAACTCCTACTCTTTGTGGAGGTCAAAATCGGTCTACTACAGAGTCTATTATACTAGATAAAGATGTTACAGAGTCTGGAGTCTAGGGTTGGGCAGAAGATGGCATTTAATTTGGAAATATCCTTTGACTTTTGTGGAGCATTGCAGTCTGTGTTTACCCTATTGATTTTGGTCTGATGGTTTGTGACTCTTCTTGGGAATCAGGATTTCCTTGAAACTCTTGAGCATTAGTACTTTGGGGTTAAAGGGACTCCTCAGACTCATCCAGCCCTTTGGTGCTGACCAGCAGAGTCACAAGTGGGTACTGACGTTACATGAGCTACATGTTAAATTTTTAAAGTCTCCGAAATAAAATAGCTCAGCATTGACCCCACCTGGCTGATGGTTAGTGCATTGCTGCCTGCTCTGTGTTTTATGAGAGCACTTAGTTCCTTTACAGTGCCCTCTGAGTTGAAATCTTTTGTTAATAGTCTACATGAGGTACATCTGACTTTGATCGAAGGTCACCATTTTTAAAACTTAAAAACTTAAGACCTCACGGATTATAATAGAAAAAGAAATTGCCTCAACTTGATCTTGTTCCGAATGACCCAGATTGTTTTTGCTTTGGGTGCAGCTATTTAGTTCGGAGTTATGTTACAGATAATTATTTTCTGAATAATCTTAATATAGAATGTTCAAACCTGATTGATAATTGAAGTATCAAGATGCATAGAACACTTCAAACATCCCTCTTAGCAAGCCTCCACAAACTCTTGGCCCTTTTCTCTTAATCTGGTATTCATAACTACCAGTAGCAATGCAAAGTTAATTCATTTTTGCCTTGATTTGGCTTTATAGAGCATCTCAAATTGAAACTGTTTTCTACACAAGCATCTAGTTAGGGATTTTGTAAACTTAAAATGACACCTACTGAATTGAAATATATAAAATCATTTAAATATAACTCAGTGTATGGGGAATAACATTGCACTAATATGGAAATCACTGCCAGAGACAGTCCGTTTTCTTTTGATTTGATACTACTTAGGCATACACCCTACATGATTCCAGTTGGGAATTACGAGAAAGAGTTGGAAATGCGTATGCCTGTACTTAAATTTTTTTATAGCTTTAATCTATATTATGTCTTCATTGATGGAAAGAGGTACATCTTTGTTTTCCTTACTGAAAACAAATATGGATTAATTGCCTCAAATTTGTATAAGTGATTGACTCGTCTGGAGATTCTTGTTTTCAGAAGGGAGGGTGGTATAGATAGAAAAATCACAAAGATGGCAATATACACATAATGCTGTTATTATATGTTATTACTGAAATACTTAGATTTTTAAAATTTCAAATCACAAATCACTTCTTGTCAGAGGGTTTCCATTGATTAGCTGCAGTGTATACAATTCACTACATATGGGGCTGTTTGTTTTTTGTGTGCTGCATTTCTTTCTGTTTTTCAATACCTGGTTTTGTACATATCTAACTCTGTTCTCTTTTGGTTGTTCAGAAACTGGATTATTTTCTCCTAAGCGATGCTTAATGTGTGTTTTTTAATTTTGATTTCAGTAGTCCCAGCTTATGGATGTCCGTACTGTTACACCAGAAGGTTTGTCAAGCTGTCCATCAGCTCTCACGTGTACATGGTATAGAAACCTTGGGGTTAGGCACTTCCTGGCTTTTTTTTTAATGAGAAAACACTGTATTTAAAATGTAAAATAAACTTTTAAAAAGCAGGCACTAATATATATTTCTTCCAGCCTTTGATTACAGATTTTTCCTTGCACATGTTAAGATGAATTATCCTCCAAAAATATTGTTCTTGGGAGCAGTGTATGTTACTTGACATAGCGGCAATTCCTGTCACATGTTCATGTCAGAACATTTTTGGTTTTAAACTTTTTTATTGCCTTTGGCTGTTGGTTAGTATATTACAAGTGCGATTTCAAAAAGATCTTGAAAATAATATATTTAATCAATTAAAATGTTTATCTGTATCTTGTTGATGTTTCATTAATACAGTTACTCTTTGAAGCATTAGTTCTGTATTTCATCATTTGGGTAGGACAAGAAATGTTTTAAATGATCTTTTCTGTTTTAGAAAGTTAAACAACAACAAACTTTCTGGCTAATTATTTCGTTTCTGCTGTGAATTACCCTAGTTTGTTCAAATAGGTTAACAGTTTTTCAGACTTCTTGATGGAAGGGAAAGCGCTGACTTTTCTTATTGACAGTGACATTATAAAAGTATTTCCCCTTCCAAACCATTTGTGTACCATGTTCCTTGAAGACGGAATATGCTCCTTTAAAATATCTCCTGAGGTGTGGCGCCTGGGAAGCAGCAATGAGAGGCATGCCCCAGTCAGTGTGATGTGGAGTGCCACAAACCATTCTAAAAATGACCCCACTGAAATGCACGGTCACTTGGACATCAATTTTTTTTTCTCCTTTGGAAATTTGGAGAGGCTAGATGAAGTTACCATCTTTTTTTCTTCCTTTCTGTATAGTTTGTTGCTACCATGAAGGCAGATCATGGAACAGTTAAGGAGAGTTGTTGATGTGTGAGCACATCTTAGAAACCATGCTACCGAGTCTTGACCATCTGCTTTATGGAAGAGAAGAAACAATTAGTTCAAAATAGCAAATGATTGCTAATAATTCCTTGGGACTTAGAGTGCAGTAGTCTATAGCCAAAGCCATCTTTGTTTGTGTCCCCAGCTTCTTCTCAGTTCAGCACTTCTGTCAGCAACCTAAAAATGTATGCATGTATTCTTGGGGTAGCACAAATCCTAATTTCATTTCCATTCACTAACTTTTCAAAATGTGTATGAATAAATATTGGACTTCAATCTCCATACATTTGCCCAGGGTTCCTCAACTTTCTTATTGAAAGTTTTTTAAGACCAAGTTGATTATTGTCCTTTCAACACCCTTATTTTGAGTTTATTGCATTTTTTCAGTTGCTTATTATATTGCTTGATTTGTTTTGTAATTAGAGATGTAAGCACTAGCTCTGTGTTTATTAGTTGACAGGTCACTTGTAAGTTGCAAATTGATTAGGGTACTTAATTTAGTACAGAAAACTAAGTGGCTGACTTTTTCAGAACTGACATTGGCATTTGGACTCAGGCAGTCCAAACATGGGGTAAACGTGTAAACTGAGCAGTTAACTCATCTGTGTTGAAAGCTTGTGTGTGGTTGCTTAGTTCAACCCTATGGTGAACTGGTGATTTGCAGGTCTGTTTCTGAAAAGAGCAAGTACAGATTTGATTACAAATGCCGATTTTTTTTTAACCTTTCTTTATTGGCATATCTGTACAATTATAACAATTTTTACCCTTTTCTAAGATCATTAATTTAAATATATCCAGTATGAAGGTAACATAACTTTGGGGGGGGGCATGGCAAAATGCAGAAATACAAACATGTTTTTCAAAAGGCCTGCATTTTGCACTTAAAATTTCAGGTTGCGTTTTGGAGAACATTTCCTGTTAGTAGGTATGGGTCTACTATGTTCTTTCAATCTGCTCTATGTTCTTCTGTGGAGTGGCTCTTTGGCCGTTTTTGTTAGTGAACATTTTTGGTTACTTCTGGTTTTTTTCTTGTAAATGGTGTTCCAGTGAACACTCTTTTATATGTCTCTGCATATGTGCATGACTTTTTCAAGAGTAATACCAAGTAGTGGAATAGTGGAATTGCTGGATAAGTTCTGTGCTTTTTTTTTTTTTTTGGCCGCATCACATGGCATGTGGGATCTCAGTTCCCCGATTGAACCTGCACCCCCTGTATTGGAAGCACGGAGTCTTAACCACTGGACTGCCAGGGAAGTCCAGTTCTGTGCACTTTTAATTTTAATTGTCCTCCAAAGTGACTGAACTAATTTTCCCTCTAATACACTATGGTGGGTAGCGTCTGAGAATACTGTTTTTTTCTCTTTTAACACTTGATATTATCAGACTTAAGTTTTGGTTAATCTGATGGGTGAAAAATGGAGTTTCATTTTGTGTGTTTCCCTGATAACCAGTAAGATTAAGCATCCATTTTTATTGTTAATATGTATTTCTTCTCCTATAAATTGCCTGTTTATGTCCTTTACCTGTTTTCAGTTGGGTAATTTTATATTGATTTATTAGCATTTAAAAAAATAGTTCGTATACTTATCATACATTATATGTAAGTGTTTTCTCCCAGTTTATTGCTAGTCTGTTAATTTTGTTTATGGTGTTTTTGGTGTGTGTATATGTCTGTTTGGTCATAGAAGTTATAACCTGTGTTGTCAATTTTATTCAGTTTTTTCCTTTATGGCTTTTGCTTGTTTCCATATATATATGAGTTTGTCTGTGAACTTTGTTCCATTTATCTGTTTGACCATGTATGTGCTAATACTACGCTTTGAATACCTGTAGGTTTAAAATATATTTTGATACAAGGTGAATCTCCTCTGTTCTTTTGATACTTTTTCTTGGCTATTTTTGTACCTTTCTTGCATATGAATTTAATCATTAGGGTGTCATATTGATATTTCATGAAAAATCTTGTTGGGATTTACAATACTGTGTTGAATTTCTAGATTAATTGGTAGAGCTTCAGCCACTGATTTTTAGTGTAGTTTAGATTGCCTTTCTAAAGAAAGGTGGATAGTTCTTTGTTCTTAAATGGTAATTTCAGTAGAAGAAATGGAAAATACACCCCTTAAGTGGTCTTTCCTGCCATAATTAATTAGAATACTGGCTAATCTGGGACAACAGAGACTCAAAAATAAAGTAGTTCAGATAAGATAGTTGCTGTCTCATACAGGCCAAAGGAGGCAAGTGTTGCAGGGCAGGTGGGCTGCAGTATTTGATGAAGTGATTGAGAGCCCCAGATTCCTAAACTGTTACTGCTCCAGCGTCCTGGGGGACATTGTTTCTGTGTGCATGGTTAGACTCAGGCTTGCTGGGATTACATTCCCGATTCAGCTAGGGTGGGGGGAGGGGATCATGACTAGTTTTAAAGAGAAAACCCCTATTTCTTTTTATTTTCCATTAGCAAGTACTTAAGTTACACGGCCGTCTCTAGCTGGGCAGTCTTGTGCACAGCCAAAACTTGGAACTTGGAGAGGGGTGAGTGTGTTTATTATGAAAAGGAATGGATTCTAGTGGACAGTGAGCAGACTTGGATTTATCAAGTGAGTTTTTTTTTAACAGTATTTTATTTTATTTTTTTTAATTAATTTTATTTTTGGCTACATTGGGTCTTTGTTGCTGCATGCGGGCTTTCTCTAGTTGCGCGAGCAGGGGCTACTCTTCATTGCAGTGCGCGGGCTTCTCACTGCAGTGGCTTCTCTCGTTGCGGAGCACGGGCTCTAGGTGCAAGGGCTTCAGTAGTTGTGTTGTGCGGGCTCAGTAGTTGTGGCGCACGGGCTTAGTTGCTCTGCAGCATGTGGGATCTTCCTGGAGCAGGGATCGAACCTGTGTCCCCTGCGTTGGCAGGTGGATTCTTAACCAGTGCGCCACCAGGGAAGTCCCCAAGTGAGTTTTAAAATATTGATTTAAAAAAAAAAATCATTGATTTTTTTTCCATTATAAAAGCCATACCCATTTACTATAGAAGATTTAGACAGTATACATAGGTGAAAAGAATAAAATTATAAACCTACCACTAGGAGATAATAGTTATCATTTGGAAATTTTCCTTCTGATCTTTTTTTCTAATTTTCAATTACGATATAATTCTAGTGTACATTAAAGTATAGAGCATAACATGACTACTCATGTACCCAGCACCCCCTTTGGTCATATTTGCCATTTTGCCTTATTTGCTTCAGATCTTGTCTAATTAAATACAACATTAATGAAAGAGTTTGAGCCTTGTGTACCTTTCCCTGATTACCAATCCTCTTTCTTCCTCCCAAAGATAATCATTATTCTGATTTTTATGTTTATCATTCCATATGCCTTTTTTTTTTTTTAAATATTTATTTATTTTTGGCTGCATTGGGTCTTCGTTGCTGTGCATGGGCTTTCTCTAGTTGGCGGCGAGCAGGGGCTGCTCTTCGTTGTGGCGCACAGGCTTCTCATTGTGGTGGCTTCTCTTGTTGTGGAGCACGGTCTCTAGGCATGAGGGTTTCAGTAGTTGTGGCACGCGAGCTCAGTAGTTGTGGCTTGCAGGCTCTAGAGCACAGGCTCAGTAGTTGTCACGCACGGGCTTAGTTGCTCCGCGGCATGTGAGATCTTCCCAGACTAGGGCTTGAACCTGTGTCCCCTGCATTGGCAGGCCACTGTGCCACGAGGGAAATCCCCCGTATGCCTTTTATAATAATGTATGTTGCCAGAAAAGTTTGATTGCCAGAATAGTACGGTTTTACAGAATGCTTTTGAATTTTATATAAATTTTGATATCATTTGATAGTTTGTTTTTTCTAATCTGCATTGTTTTTAGTGATTACCTTCATATAGCTCTATGCTTAGAGTAATCCATCATGTGGATACTACATAACGCCATGTAGTCATTCTCCTGCTGTCGGATGTTTAGGGTTTTTTCAGGTTTCCACTCTTATAAATATTCTTGTACATGTCTACTTATGCTCATGTGCAAGAGTTTCTCTAGTGTACATATCAGGAAATAGAATTAAGTCATAAGCTACATGGATCTTCAACTATTCTGGATAACGCAGAAGTACTCTTCAAATGATTGTGCCAATTTAAACTCCCAAAAGCAATATACAAGGGTGCCTGTGTTCCACATCTTTACTGACAGTTGTCAGATTTTGTACTTACCAATTGGATGGATATGAAACGAATCTCATGTGTGGTTTAATTGCACGTCCTTAATAACCAGTGAGGATAAGCATTTCTTCATGTTACTGGCCTTTTGTGAAGTCCATATTTATATCCTTTATCCATTCTCTTGTGTTTTTTCTTGATTTTGAGAGTACTTTAAATATTCTGGATCCTACAATTTATTTTTGGTCATGTGCATCACAGGTAACTGGTGTCACACTTCAGGTTGTCTTTTTACTTTATTTATAATGTCTTTTACTATTTAGAAGTTTTTACTTTAAATTTATTAAACTTTCATGGTTTGTGTTTTCCATATCTACTTTAAGAAGTTTTCCTCAGCCCTGAGGATATAAAGATTCTCCTCTGTACTTTAAAATGTACTTTAAAATGTGTTTTGCATTTAGGTCTCAAGTACACGTTAAATTTATTTTTGATGTGAAGTAGGAGTTATTAATTGATTTTTCTATAGGGATAACTAAAATTATTCCACTATCATTCATAAACTAGTTATCCTGTGTGTATTTTTATATTTATTATTTATATGAGTCTGATATATACAGAAAAAAAATATATATATATATATTCATACTATATATGTACAACAGCTTATATAAAAATTAGCTTCTCACCCTGTCCCCAGCCATCCAAGGATTCAAACTTTGCTCCCTGAAGGCAACCAGTATTACCAGTTTCATGTGTATTATGCATATCCAAGTAAATAAGTACATACTTATAAATTCTCCCCTACTGTATATACTCTACAACTTTTTCCAACTTAAAGACTTATTTTTGTAATCTTATATCAATACATAATAGCTTCATTCATTTTTTTTAAAGACTCAGAATATTTATCTTTTGCCTATTATTTTTTTTAATTTTATTTATTTATTTTTGGCTGCGTTGGGTCTTCGTTGCTGTGCACGGACTTTCTCTAGTTGCAACAGGCAGGGACTACTCTTTGTTGCGGTGCGTGGGCTTCTCATTGCAGTGGCTTCTCTTGTTGCAGAGCACGGGCTCTAGGTGCGTGGGCTTCAGTAGTTGTGGCATGTGCACTCAGCAGTTGTGACTTGCGGGCTCTGGAGCGCAGGCTCAGCAGTTGTGGTGCACGGGCTTAGTTGCTCCGCGGTATGTGGGATCTTCCCGGACCAGGGATCGAACCCGTGTCCCCTGCATTGGCAGATGGATTCTTAACACTGTGCCACCAGGGAAGCCCCCATTCTTTTTTATAAATATATATGTCATTGGATAGACCAGTACATCTTTTTCTCTTTTTTATTAGATGAAAATCACATAACATACAATTAATCATTATAAAGTGTACAATTCAGTGACATTTAATGCATTCACAGTGTGCAACCACTGCCTCTAAAATTTTTTCATCTGCCCAGCAGAACACCTATACCCATTAGAAATCACACCATTTCCTGCTCCTCCCATCCCTTGGTAACCGCTAATCTGTCTTCTGTCTCTATGGATTTGCCTATTCTGGATATTTCATATATAAGGAATCATAATACGTGATGGTTTGTGTTTTTCTTCTTTCACTTAGCATAATGTTTTCAAGGTTCATCCAAGCTGTTGCATGTATCAGTACTTCATTGCTTTTTATGGCTGAATGAGAACCCATCCTTTGGCTAGACCACAGTTTGTTTATATGTTCATTTGTTGTTGATGGACATTTGGGTTGTTTCTACATTTTGGCTGTTGTGAATAGTGTTGTTATGAACATTTGTGAACAAGTATTTGTTTGCATACTAGTTTTTGGTTCTTTTGGGTGTATATCTAGGAGTAGAATGGCTGTGTCCTATGATAATTCTATGTTTAACTTCTCGAGGAACTGCCAAATTGTTCTCTGCAGCGGCTGCACCATTTTACATTCCCATTGACCACAAATGAGAGTTCCTATTTCTCCACACCCTCTTCCAACACTTGTTGTTTTCTGTTTGGGGATTTTTTTTTTATGGCCTCATAGTGGATGTGAAATGGTATCTCATTGTGGTTTAGATTTGCATTCCCTTAACAACCAATGATGTTATCTCTTCATGTGCTTGTTGGCCATTTCTATATCTTCTTTGGAGAGATGTCTATTCAAGTCCATCGCCCATTTTTAAATTGGGTCATTTGTCTTTTTGTTGTTGAGTTGTAAGAGTTTGTTATGTATTCTGAATATTAAACTCTTATTAGATTTGTAAATATTTTTTCCCATTCTCTAAGTTGTCTTTTCACATTGTTGATAATGTCCCTTGGATACACAAAAGTCTTTCATTTTTATGAAGTCCAGTTTATCTTATTTTTTCTTTTGTTGCTTGTGCTTTTGGTGTCAAATCTAAGAATCTACTACCAAATCTGAGGTCATGAAGATTTACCTCTATGTTTGCTTCTAATAGTTTGATAGTTTTAGGTCTTACATTTGGGTTATTGATCCATTTTGAGTTAATTTTTGTATATGAAGTGAGGTGGGGTTCCAGCTTCATTCTTTGGCACGTGGTTATCCAGTTGTCCCAGCACCATTTGTTGAAGAGACTGTTCTTCATTGAATGGTCTTGGAATCCTCCTTGAAACTCATTTGGAATCCTTGTTGAAAATCCTTGTTGAAACCATAGATGTTTCAGTTTATTTTTGGCTTCTCAATAAATGGATTGTACAACTTCAGTAATAAAGGAGATTTAGGTTTCCAGTCTTTGCCATTAGAATTTTGCAGTAAATGATCATGTACCTATATCATTTTGCATATGTATCTCAGGGTAATTTCATTTGTTTCTTAAGTAAATCTTTAAATCTCTGATACTTTTTTGGTGCTATTGTAGATTATCTTTTTTTATCTTTGTCGTTTTTTAAATATCAAGTTTATATTGAGGCTTATTGAGGTATAAATTAAAGGCAGTAAAATGCACCCTTTTGAGTTGCACTGTTAGGTGTCATGATGCCAGATTTTTTTACCTTGTCCCATTGGAGTCAGTCCCCTTTCACTGCCTCCTGGCAACCACTGGTCTGATTTCTGACCCTGTAGATTTGCCTTTGCCAGAATGTCATATAAGTGTAAACAAGTGGAGCTTTTTGTGTCTGGATGTTTTTATTAAACGTAACGCATTTGAGACTCATCCTTGTAGACATACAAGTAGTCTATTTCATTGCTGAGAAGTATTCTATTGTTTATCATTCATCTGTTAGTGACATTTGGGTTTTTCTAATTTTTGGTCATTAGGAATAAAGCTGCTGTAAACATTCATGTATAGGTATCTGTGTGGATATATGTTCTCATTATTCATGGGTTAATATCTAGGCGTGGGTTTGCTAAGTTGTTTAGTAAGTATATGTTTAGTTTTTTTCTTAACAAACTGCCAAACTGCTTTTCAGAGTAGCTCTGCCATTTTGCATTCCCACCAACACAGTTCTGTCTAGTTGCTTCATATCCTCACCAGCACTTTGTATGTCATTTTAAAATTTTTAGCCGTTTAATAGGTAGTATCTCATTGTGATTTTCATTTGTAGTTCACTAAGGACTAGACGTTGAGCATCTGTTCATGTGCTTATTTGCCATCCATATCTATCATTTGATGAATTATCAGTTCAGATCTTTTGCTCTTTTTTGACTGGACTATTTTCTTACTGTTTACTTGTAAGAGTTCCCTATATTTCAGGATACAAACCCTTTACAGGAATGTGTTTTGCAAATATTTTCTTTCATAGTTAGGCTTGTCTTTTCATTTTCTTAACAGTACCTTTTGATGAGCAGACATTTTAATGTAATGAAGTTTAGTTATCAGCTTTTTTCTTGTATGATTTGTGGTTTCTGTGTCCTAAGAAATCTTGGCCTAACTCAAGGGTTTCTGCTATATTTTCTTCCAGAAGTTTTATAGCTTAGTTTTACATTTTAGTTTTATGATCCATTTCAAGTTGATTTTTGTCTATAATGTGAGGTAACAGTTTTTTTGTCTTTGTACATAAATGTCCACTTATTCTACCACCATTTATTAAAAAGACTCTTTCCTCTTTTGAATTGCCTTGGCACCTTTGTCAAAAATTAGTTGACCATATACAGGCTTCCCCCACTGAAAGTAGAGCATTCCTGTGAAACCTTTCATAAGCCGAAGTGGCATAAAGTGAAAAAGCAGTTATGTTAGGACATATCTTGCTAACATGTACAAAATAAATCGAGGTAAAGTGCAGATGTTCACAGACACAGTTCACAGCTCTGGTGGCTTGATGCTGAGTGTAGTTTCCAAGGAAGGAGCTTGGCAGTGCCACTCTCACTGCTCGAGGTGCACACTGCCTCTATAACGGCTCAGCTCTCTGCAAAACACTCCTTTTAAAAGGAGTAATGGGCTTCCCTGGTGGCGCAGTGGTTGAGAGTCCGCCTGCCGATGCAGGGGACACGGGTTCGCGCCCCGGTCCGGGAAGATCCCACATGCTGCGGAGCAGCTAGGCCCGTGAGCCATGGCTGCTGAGCCTGCGCGTCCGGAGCCTGTGCTCTGCAACGGGAGAGGCCACAACAGTGAGAGGACTGTGTACTGCAAAAAAAAAAAAAAAATAGTAATAAGAGTAGACATCCTTGCTTTAGTCCATCTTAAAGAGAAGACATTTGGTCTTAACCATTAAGGATGATGATAGCTATCGGTTTTTCTTTATCGAGTTGAGAAAGTCCCCTTCTGTTGGTTTGCTGAGAGGTTTTTTTTTGTTGTTTTTTTTTTTAATTTTATTTTTGGCTGCATTAGGTCTTCGTTGCTGCACTGGGCTTTCTCTAGTTGCTAGTAGCAAGGGCTACTCTTCATTGCGGTGCATAGGCTTCTCATTGTGGTGGCTTCTCTTGTGGAGTCCGGGCTCTAGGTGCCCAGGCTTCTGTAGTTGTGGCACACGGGCTCAGTAGTTGTGGCTCGCGGGCTCTAGAGCGCAGGCTCAGTAGTTGTGACACATGGGCTTAGTTGCTCCACGGCATGTGGGATTTTCCAGGGCCAGAGCTCGAACCCATGTCCCCTGCATTGGCAGGCAGGTTCATAACCACTGCACCACCAGGGAAGTCCGAGAGTTTTTATTATATGTTGAATATTGCCAAATGCTTTTTCTTTGTCTATGGAGATGAGATATACATGACTTTCCTTTATTGGCCTATTGATATATTGAATTATATTGATTGCTTTTCAAATGTTGAGCCAACTTTGCATTTCTGGGATAAACCCTACTTGGTAATGATCATTTTTATCACTGGATTCAATTTTTAATATTATGTCTGTGTTCATGAGGGATGTTGATATGTAGTTTTGTTTTCTGATAATATTGTTGTCTGGGTTTGGTTTCAGAGTAATGGAGGCCTCATAAAATGAGTTGGGAAGTATACTCTCATCTGTTTTCTGGAAGAGCATGTGTAGGCTTGTTATTATTTCTTCCTTAAACGATGGTGGAATTCTCCAGAGAAGCTATCTCAGCCTGGAATTTTCTTTCTTTTTAGCTGTGAACTTACTTTTTTGATACATACATAGAGCTATTCAGGTTATCTATTTCTTCTTGAGTGAACTTTTGGTAGTTTGTCACTTTCAAGGAGTGTGTCCATTTTACCAAACTATCATTTACTGGTATAAATTTATTCATAATATTTCCTATTGTTCACTTAACGTCTGAGGATCTGTATAGAGTTGTCTCCTGTTTCATTCCAGTTGGTCTGTATCTTCTCTCTCTTGATCTGATTGGCTAGTGATTTATTTATCTTTTTAGAGAATCAGCTGTTGGTTTCATTGATTTTTTTTTTTTAACATAATTGATTTTACCTCTTACTATTACTTCTTTCCTTTTGCTTGTTTTGGGTTTAATTTGCTCCCACCTCTCCACCCCCAGTTTCTTAAGGTAGCTTACTAGGTTATTAATTGGAGATCTTTCTTTGTCTAATCATTTGAAGCTATGAGTTTCCCTCTAAATGCTGCTTTATCTACATCCCATAAATTTGGTATATTGGTAAATTTGGTATTTTTGCATTTATTTAAAATATTTTCTAATTTTCTTTGTGATTTCTTCTTTGATATATAAGTTATTTAGAAGTGCATTGTTTCATTTCCAAATGTTTGGAAATTTCCCAAATGTTTTCTGTTGTTGATTTCTAATTTAATTCCATGTGGCCAAAGAACATATTTTATATGATTTCAATCCTTTTTAATTTATTGAGACTTGTTTTAGATCCCAGAATAGTCTCTCTTAGTAGATGTTCCACGTTCACTGAAATAGTATGTGTTATCTGATCTTGGTGGGGAGAATGTTTTGTAAATGTCAAGCATGTCAAGTTGGTTGATAGTAGTATTAAAGTATTCTATATCCTCACTGATTTTATGTATGCCCTATCAATTACCAACAAAGGAGTGTTAAAGTCTTCGACTAAATTCTGAGTTTGTCTATTTTGAATCCTTTTTTTTGGTCGATTTTTGAATTATGTCTTTTGAAGCTCTATTATTGGGTGTCTGCATTTATGATTGTTATGTCTTGACGGATTGACCTCTTTTTTATTATGTAATGTATCTCTTCACTCCTAAGGACACTTCCTTGTCCTAAAGTCTGTTTCATCTTGTATTAATATTGCCACTTAAGCTTTCTTTTGGTTAAAATTTACAGGGTATATCTTATTCCATGTTTTTACTTTTAACCTGTCCATATCTTTATACCTAAAGTGGGTTTCTTGTTGATAGCATATAGTCGGATTTTTTTAAAAAAATCATTTGCTCTTAATGGGAGTGTTTAGACAATTTACATTTAATGTAATTGTTGGTAGATATGCATTTAAATCTATTATACTCTTGCTGTTTTCTCTGTTGCATCTCTTCTTTGGATGACTTTTCCCCTCTTTTACTGCCTTCTTTTGGAATTCTCCTACTGACTTATTCTTTTGTTTTTACTTTTTTTTGGTTTACTTAGTGTTTGTGCTAGAGTTCATAATACATGTCTTTAATGTGTCACAGTCGACCTTCAAATATATTATACCACTTCATGTACAGTATAAAAACATTACAGCAGCATACTTCATGTCCTCCCTAGTGGCTTTAGAATAGATTTTGGCCTGGGCTGTGGAGGAGAGAAGGATTCCTGGGAAGGAGGTAGGTTTTCACATCTGTTCCCCCAGAGCAGCTTATCACTCCTGCATGCATGTGCCGCCAAGGGTGGCTCTCTCCATCCTCCTGGTCTGTACCATTGGAGGCCCAACCCAGAAAAGAGCTTGCAAGTGAGTGTGAGTTCTCCTTTTCTGGTCCTCTCTGCTGTCAAAATTGACACACTAGCCCACACTTGGCCTTTAAAAACTTGTTAAAATTTTAGTTCATTTCTTCTTCCTTATCTCCAATGGCGCCCACCTTTTTCTTCCATGATCAGCATAATATGACATGCTCAGTGCATCCCTTTCTCTGCTTGGATGGGTTTATTACCCTTTAGAATTCAGTTTATTTGGTTCCTTTGTAATAGCTCTGAGATGGGCCCAAGGAAAGTTATGATTTTTGAATATTACTCGGTTTTTCTTCCATTGTTAATGTATTTCTACATCTTAAGAATGGTGAACCTACAAAATATATTTTTAAAATACCTTTTTTCGTGATTTGTTGCTAATTGTTTTGCATATTTATCTTGTATCCAGGAGTCTTTTTTTTTTTAATATTTATGTATTTATTTGGTTGCACTGGGTCTTTTTTTTTTTTTTTTTTTTTTTTTTTAATTAACATCTTTATTGGGGTATAATTACTTTACAATGGTGTGTTAGTTTCTGCTTTATAACAAAGTGAATCAGTTATACATATACATATGTTCCCATATCTCTTCCCTTGCACTGGGTCTTTGTTGCAGCCGGTGGGCTCCTTAGTTGTGGCATGCGAACTCTTAGTTGTGGCACACATGTGGGATCTAGTTCCCTGACCAGGAATCAAACCTGGGCCCCGTGCATTGGAAGCACAGAGTCTTAACCACTGCGCCACCGGGGAAGTCCCCAGGAGTCTTTTAGAATAAGTTATTCTACCTTGAAAAGATTTCACATTTTTTCTCTCCAGCCTTAGAACAAGATTATTTGATACTGGTATTGAGACATGACAGTTGTACCAATCTGGTGACAGATTGGTTTTTTATTTATTTTTATTTTAGTAAAATATATATAACATCATATTAACCATTTTTAAGTGTACATTTCAGTGGCATTAAGTATATTCATGTGTTGTGCAAAATCACCAATATCTCTAGAAATTTTTCATTATCCCAAATTGAAACTCTGTCCCCATTAAACAGTAACTCTCCCTTACCCTCTGCCCCAACCCCTGGTAATCACTATTCTACCTTTCTTTCTCTATGAATTTGACTCCTCTGTATACTTCGTATAATTGGAATCATGCAATATTTGTTCTCTTTGTTTCTGGTTTATTTCAGTTAGCATAATGTCTTCAGGGTTTATCCATGTTTAGCATATGTCAGAATTTCATTCCTTTTTAAAGCTGAATCTTATTCCATTGTATATCTGTGTATACCACATTTTGTTTATCCATTCATCCGTTGATGGACATTTGGGTTGTTTCCACATCTTGGCTGTTGTGAACAATGCTATGAACATGGGTGTGCAAATATCTCTTCAAGACCCTACTTTGCAACTCTTTGGGGTATATACCCAGAAGTGGAATAGCTGGATCTATTTTTCATTTTTTGAGGAACATCTGTACTGTTTTCTACAGTGCCACCATTTTACTCTCCCACCAGAATGCGATGTACAAGAGTTCCAGTTTCTCTCCAATGCCTGTTTTATATATTTATGAAACAGCCATCCCAATTGGTGTGAAGTGGTATCTCACTGTGGTTTTGATTTGTATTTCCCTAATGATTAGTGATGTTGAGCATCTTTTTTTTTTTTTTTGAGCATCTTTTCACATGCCTGTTAGCTACTTGTATGTCTTCTTTGGAGAAATGTCTATTCAAGTCCTTTGCCCATTTTTTAAACTGGGTAGTTTGGTTTTTTGTTGTTGAGTTGTAGACGCTTCTTCATATATTCTGGGTATCAATCCTTTAACAGATAAATGGTTTGCAAATATTTTCTCCAATTCTTTGGGTTGGACATATTGATTTTGTGAAGACTTTTGCTTTCTTGCCTGTGGCATAAGCAAGATTGCTGAACCTTTTTTTTTTGCGGTACGCTGGCCTCTCACTGTTGTGGCCTCTCCCGTTGCGGAGCACAGGCTCCGGACACGCAGGCTTAGCGGCCATGGCTCGCGGGCCCAGCCGCTCCGCGGCGTGTGGGAGCTTCCCAGACCGGGGCACGAACCCATGCCCCTTGCATCAGCAGGCGGACTCTCAACCACTGCGCCACCAGGGAAGCCCGAACCTTTTAAACAGTAAGTGCAGTGGGGATAGAGAACAGATAACACTCTCCACATCCATCCACTGGGCTTCAGGATTATATTGAGAACTAGCTTCAGAGTCCAAGGTCTAATGAGGACAGATTTGTCACAGCCAGCTGGTGATTATACTTCGAGCTGTGCATGCAGTAAGCCTCTCGTCTGTGGTCTCAAAGACCTTTATTTGGCTACTCTTCCGGAGTCTTCTGTCTGCCTTTTTTTTGTTTGTTTTAAAGGCCCTTTTCTCAGCGATTTGTGAGGAGACTGAGAGGTTTTGAGAGGTTTCTGCCTGTATCGTCCCCCCACAGTGATTGTCAGGAACTCCTTCGACTTCAGCCATTTCCAAATAAGGCAACCAGCAACAGCCTGGAGCCTCACTTAATTGTCTCTGGGGACAGCTGCCTGTCCCCAGAAACCTTTTGCCATGAACTGGCTGTGAAAGGGGAACAGAATCTTTCCTGGAACATTTAGCTCTTTAATATAATTAAATCCCTTAAAGAATTAAAACTTTTGTGGCCAACACTGTCTTTATGTTCCATTTATTAATATCCTGTGAATACTATTTCTGCCTAAGGGATTTTATACCTGTGTAGCATCTTGGGGAAGTCTTTATATTACACAACAAAGCACTGAGTACACATACAGACAGGCAATCCATGGGGATCACAGAAAATGAAAGTGAAGATTTTTGTTTCTTCTGGACTAAAATAGGTGTACCACAGAATCTCTGTAATGCTTTCTGGCTTCACGTACTAGCTGCCAGTATCTGAACAGGCTGCCTCCCTCTTTTCTCAGTTTCCCGGTCTTTCCAAGACAGCCCTATCCGCCTACCCTGCCCCCAGTGTGTAGGGCATACACGTGCTGCCACCAACTGTGAGGTTAACAGATGCAGCTTTTCCAGGCTGACTTGTATTTCTTACCTGTGAAATGGGAGGTTTGGACCAGATGAACTGATCTCTGAAATGTTTTGTGACAGAATTTCTTCCCTCCTGGGCAATTCTTTCATGCTGAGAGCAGACATATTTCCTCCTGGTATCCCTACTACGAAGATCTCCGTCCTGGCCAGAAAGAGCCCCAAATTCTGGAGACAGATTTAAAGGAAGAATGAGTGGCTAAAGCCAAGCTCCAGACTTAACAACAGTCCCCAGAGAGGGAGTGGCCACTGCTGGTGGAGGCCTGCTGCCAGGTCAGGGCAGCATGATTGGGGTCAGAGCCACCAGACTGCGTCCCTGTGGCTGTCCCGAGGGTTGCTGACTCACGGAAATTTCTCAGGCTCAAAGCCTCAGAATCCAGGGAGTCTGCAGCTCTCTAGTTCCACTGCCTTTTAACAATAAGTTAAAAAAAAGGAAACGGCGCACCTACATAAAAGCATATAATCATTTGCAGCAGAACCAAAACTAGATTTGGAGCTACCCAGTCATCTTGCTTGGAAACTGCTTTTTAATATTCTTGGTTTCTCCAGTCATTTTGCGAGAGGCCTTGGTATGTATGCTTCAGTGGGACGGTACTACTTTATTTCACCTGTGAATGTAGACCCATGACACTCCCCCCCCATCTTTTCTTTTCGGATAGTTGTTTTTGTTTGTTTCTTTGTTTGTTTTTGCGGTACGCGGGCCTCTCACTGTTGCAGCCTCTCCTGCTGCGGAGCACAGGCTCCGGACGCGCAGGCTCAGTGGCCATGGCTCACGGGCCCAGCCGATCCGTGGCACGTGGGATCCTCCCGGACCGGGGCACGAACCCGCGTCCCCTGCATCGGCAGGCGGACTCTCAACCACTGCGCCACCAGGGAAGCCCTGGACAGTTTTTTGGGGGGCTTTTATGGAAGAATTTTCTTCTATCCAGTGGGTTTTATTGTTAAAGCCAGCTCTCGTAGAGCCATACTTCTAACCAAAGTAATGACAAGACTTGCCTCCATAAAATGAGGGTTTGGAGGAGGAGGAAAGCAAAACCCTCGAATCTGTTCCTGCACTTGGGCTGACAAGTGCTTCTGGAGAGAAAGTCTCCTCCCTCTCGAGGGTGTTGGTCCAGGTCACGTGGCCTCAGGGCCCCTCCACTTCTTTGCACGACCCGCCCTTGCTCCCCTACAGCAACGATTACGGCCCTGCCGCTGCCCCTCGACCCCCAACTCCAGCAAGTGAGCTCGCTTCCCGCCAACAAGTGAGAAGCCCCTTCATCTCCGCTCTGCATCACCTCACGTTGCTGCCTTGCTTCCCACCGATCCCATTCCACCCCCTGTCCCCCGGGGCCTCCCTGCATCATTTAGGTTCTCTTCTGGCCTGGCCGCCTTTCTCTTCCCCTGTAGGCATGCTCACATTCCATCTCAAAAGGAAAAAGGCTCCTGTCCCCTGAGCCCTATGAGCTTTTGCCCAGTCTCCCTTCCATCACAGGCACAGCTACTCAGGAAGAAGTCCCAGGCTCCTCGTGTCTGCAACGCCTGGCTAGCTTCTGCCCCCACCAGAGTCACCAACAATCTCAGTGGTTAGCCACTGACACCTCTGCAACCCGGACTGCTTGGCAACATTGACCCTGTTTACTACTTCCTTCTTGACCTCGCCTTAGCCTCCGCTTCCTCCCGTATGTCTCCTGAAGGCCAATGTTCCAGGATTCTGGCCACAGCCCTCCTTCCCCACACACCAGGAGAGGCACCCAACGAAACAGGAGCCCCTCCTGCAGGGCTTTCTTAGGTTAATGAGGGCCTGTGTGTAGTAAACAATGTTAGCAGTTTAGAGAATCGGAGGGCACAGGGACACTGGAAACCTGTATGCGAGATGTGGACTCATCGCCCTGCTCTCGGCTCTCACCCTGTTCTCAAATGACTGACCAAAGCTAACGCTGCCCCTCTGCTCTGGACGGCCTACCCCCTCCTCTAGCCCCCACCAGCTCCTGACTTCACTGCCAAAGTGGTGTAGGAGTAGGGGTTCCCCAAAAGGAGTGTCCTCTCCACAGAGCAGGCCGTGGAGCAGACTTGGGCACTGGGAGAGGAGAGAGGTGCTGGGGGCCTGGTGGGGAGGGCCGTGCGGAGGAGACTGGCACGGAGAGCAGGCTGTCAGAGTCTCACTCCTCCTCTACCTGACCCTTGTCACTAGGTGCTGTCTTCAGGTCAAGGGAGGTCACCAGGCTGCCCGAATGCCAGGGCTCAGAGGCAGTTTGCAGCAGGGGCCTATAGCATTAACAGTTCATGGAACAGATGCTTCTTGAGCACCTATTCTCCCGGCGCCAGACGCCGGTGATACTGGGCCATCGAGCCCAGCAAGGGCCCTGCTGTCAGCTGACATCCTGTCGGGCAGAGACAGACCAAGGAAGCAAGGAAACAAGATAATGTCAGATAATGAAAGAGCGACAAAGAAAGTAGAAGAAGGTGATGGGATACTGAGGCTGGGGCCACTAATCTAGCTTGGCGGGGGGGGTGTCAAGAAGGCTTCTCTGAGGGGATATTTTGTCTGAGGCCTGAGTGGTAAGTTAGCCCATGCAGATAGAGGGGTGTTAAACCAAGGTGTGATATGATCTGGTTTATATTTTGAAAAGATTTCTCTGGTTGCCATATTGAGAGTGCGGAAGCCAGAGCAGAGGCTGGCCGACCAGTTAGGAGGCAGTGGTCCAGGTGAGGCGCTGGTGGCTTGAACTGCGGTGGTGCGGTGGAGATGGGAGGGTTGAGTTCAGGATAGGTTTTGGAGTCAGAGCTGGCAGGTGACAGGACCTGTTCTGAGTGGCGGTTTGCAGAGGACTGCGGGGCCACGATTCATAGTGAGGGCCACTCCACTGGATGTGCTGGGGCCCTGAGCAGTGTTAGCAAGTCCTATGGGATTCACAGCTGCAAACCACAGTACCCACCCCTTCTGAAAACTAATTAATTTAAAATTAATTAATTTATTTATGGCTGTGTTGCTGTGCGCGGGCTTTCTCTAGCTGCCGCAAGCGGGAGCCACTCTTCCTTGCGGTGTGCGGGCTTCTCACTGCGGTGGCTTCTCTTGTTGCAGAGCACGGGCTCTAGGCGCACGGGCTTCAGTAGTTGTGGCTCGTGGGCTTCAGTAGTTGTGGCTCGCGGGCTCTAGAGCTCAGGCTTAGTAGTAGTGGCACACGGGCCTAGTTGCTTCGCGGCATGTGGGATCTTCCCGGACCGGGGCTCAAACCTGTGTCCCCTGCATTGGCAGGCAGATTCTTAACCCCTGCGCCACCAGGGAAGCCCCACTTAAACTGAGTAGGTTTGGGGTCTTAGTCACATGGGAGAAGGAGGGGGGAGAAGGGTTGAGTGACACTTAGAAACAATGGGCCTGCTACTCCTGTTCAAGGTGGTAAAGGGAGACGCCACAGTTACACGATGCTATCTATCCATGTCCCTTCTGGATTCTACTGTGGATGTGTCGGAAACCTTCCCCAAATGTGCCCTCCTCCTCAATCCCCCATGTCAGCAAACTGTGTCCTCTTTAGAGTCTCCCCTCATCAGCCCCCAAGTCCTGTTGGTTCCCACGCCAATGCTCTCCTCCCAGGGCCGGCACCTGTTCTCCCTCCGCCCTTCTCCCGGCCTCTCCATCCACCCATCCACTCTCTGCAGCGCAGCCAGAGAGCTTTCCAAAAGGCAGGTCTAATCATGTCCCTCAGCTTAAAACCCTTTGGATCCCCAGAGGATTCTAGATAAAAGGCAAACTATGAAAGCCGGCTAATTACAAAGCTCAGCATCATCGGCTCCACCTCCCCACTTCTCCCCACTTGCCTCCAGGACACACCCCCAGAATTCATCCCAGTTACCCTGCAGGGCCTTTCCTCTGGGGACACTTCTCCTTCCCCTGGCCAACTCCTGGTGACCTTCAGGACTCCGGAACCCCCTCTGCTGCCCCTGTCCTTGCATAGCCTCCTACCATAGCCCAGGCACTGGGACCAAATCGGCTCTTACCCCCGCTCCTCTGCAAACTGGAACCGAGAATCCTGGAGCGCCTTTCATCTGTGTGTCTCATGGTTCCAGCACAGCATCGGGGATCCATCACGGGATGAAGGTCATCCCTTCCCAGGAGGGCAGGAGGCAGGATGGCAATAAGAGAAGAGAGCAAGTCTTTTCAGAAGACTTGACAGACTTGGGACGTCGTGATGGGTTTGTTGGGTGACACTGGGTGGCATGGCTGAAGGGGAGTAGCGCCCAGCAGGAGCCACCTGGCAGAGCTCGCTGCCACCAGCACTCCAGTGCACACGCAGTCACTGGTCCCCAGCCTGTGCCCACAAGCTTCTTTATGAGCATGAATTTGTGCGGGGGACGGTGTTGGCGGACGAAGGGCAGAGGTGGTCCCTCCACCCCCTCAAGCCAGGTTTCCACGCGGCGGCCCAACCTGCCCTGTGCTCCTGGTTCCCCATTCCCACCTACGAGGCCTCTGGGATCGCCCTGATGGCGCCTGGCGGTGGGGAGGGAAGAAGACCCGCGGGTTAGTCGGTGTGTCCACTCTGGTAGATCTCCTTGTGAGTCGGGGCTGCAGCCGGGGAAGCAAACAGGATCGAGCTCGGCAAGCTTGCTCGCTTGGGGCCCTGAGGCCTCCCCTAGACCGGCGCTTCCTGCCCCAGGGCCACGCTCTCCCTGCCCGGCTCACCTCCTGTTCCTCTCCCCACACCCGCCCCAGGCTCTCCCCAGCATCCCATAGCTCTTCCTGGATTTTCTGAGCTTCACTGCATGAGGGTTGGGTGGGGAGTAGGTACAACCCCATGAGAGGCAAGGGGTCCCTGCAGAGTGAGGGAGGATGGTTATAGAAGCCAGTAAAAAAGGAAGTGGAGGGGCTTCCCTGGTGGCGCAGTGGTTGAGAGTCTGCCTGCCGATGCAGGGGACACGGGTTCATGCCCTGGTCCGGGGGGATCCCACATGCCGCAGAGCGGCTGGGCCGGTGAGCCATGGCCGCTGAGCCTGCGCATCCGGAGCCTGTGCTCCGCAACGGGAGAGGCCACAACGGTGAGAGGCCCGTGTACCGCAAAAAAAAAAAAAAAGGAAGTGGAGGGAAAGATTAGGGGGAGACCGTCCCTGAGTGGAAGCTACCATCTGAAGTTCAAGTGCACCTGACAGAAGAATAATAATGGCTAATGCTGAGTGTTCATTTGCTTCATAGCAACTGTGGTGCTAAGTGCTTTAAGCATGAGCTCATCTACTATCCCCATTTTACAGGGGTGAGCACTGAGCCTAAAGAGGTGAAGTAATTTTCCCAGTATAGACAGCAAATACTTGGCAGAGCTGAGATGCAAATTCAGCCTGTGGTTTCCAGAGTCAGACGCTGCCTGAGGTCAAACCCCAACTCCGACCCCTCGCTCTGTGGAAACTTGGGCAAGTTACTGAAGTCTCTGTACTTCTGTTCCCTCATTTGTAAAATGGTGATTAGAACCTACCTCAGGTCCCCACTGAGGAATGAAGTTAATACCTGAAAAGTGCTTGGCAAAGGACCTGGCACGTGATAAGGAATCCACAGATGTGGTTATGATGAGTCATCGTCATTACCGGGCTGCAGCCCTGGAAGTGGCCAGCTACTGTTCTGCTTGGCTAAGGGGAGCTTAGCTTAGTCACCCTAGTCCAGACACAGAGGGAAACGCCCTGCTAGATTTGCCTTCTTCCTGGAGCCAGAAGATGACACGTGTGTTCTTCTTATCCAGTCACTTGTTTGGAGGCTGAGTGGATGTCACTGGACCCTCAGCCCCGGGACCGAGACCTCCCACACTCCTGGTGGGCTCTAGTATTGCTATCAGGACGAGTGTTACTGATTTTCCCTTTTGCTTCAGGCTCCAGTACACTTCAGACCGTACTGAGCCTGTCTTTATTTAAAAATTTGATATTTTGTTCACGATGGATTTTTTTGCATGAATTTTCATTTTTAAAATATTACTTTAAAACATCTATCTTGATAACTGGCTTTATTGGCAACCCCTTAAATTCTGAGCCTGAGCCAATACCTCACTCACCCTCATCCCAGCCCTGGCCCAAAGGGCTGATTGAGTGCCTCACAGTATGGCAGCTGGCTCCCCCGGAGCCAGTGACCCAAGAGTGAGCAAGGAAGAAGCTGCAATACTTCTTAAAGCATAACCTTGGAAGACACTTCATCACTTCTGCAGTATCCTATTCATCACCCAGGTCAGCCCTGTTCAATACAGGAGGGAGTACATAGGTACATGAACGCCAGGAGACAAGAATCATGGTACCGTCTTGGAGGCTGGCTGCCGTACCAGGTCTCCTGCCCAGAGTCTCAGTGGTTGGGAGAGGCCTCCACAGACTGGAACCAAGTCCTCCCTTCTTTACCACATTTCCCTCTCAGACCCTGAGCAGTACCGACCAGGCTGGGCTACTGGGGCCTGCGTAGGATCCTACTCGCTGGTCCAGGGAGAAGCACCTGACCCAATCAGCCCTCCCCCAGAGTGTCTTAATTTGGGAGAGTGAGTCGATCCCCTGGTGGAAGATGTGACCTGTGGGTTATTATGTCCAGCTGGATGGAAAAATTAGCCATGAGAATCAAGGGAATTCATCCCAGGCCTCAGCTCCCACCGTGCATGAGGCCAAATGACATCTTTGCTCTGCTTTGTCCGTTGTCTGGGTTTTAGAACCAGTAATAAATTCCGGCTTCCTCCCAAGTGTACTTGAGTCAGGCTTCTGTCACTTCGTCACCTCTTTGTCGGTGGCCTTCTGTGGAAGATGATGCTAGGGGGTTGCTTCTCGGAGTCTGGCCAACGCTACCTGCATCCAAATCACGTAGGGCTCTTGTCGAGAATGTCGGTGCCTGGGCCCCGTCACAGCCTCTCGGGGGTGGGTCCAGGACTCTGCAGTCTTCACGCTGAAGCTTGGGGCCCTGCAGTAAGGCAGCAGCCGCTTTCGAGCTTTCCTCTGCCCGGGCCTGCAGCTCCTGGTGGCTGGTGCCTACGTGGACTGAGACGCTCAAGATGGGGAGGGCCCACGAGGGGGATGTGGGTTCACAGCGTAGGACCACGTGGGGCGAGGAGCTGTGGGCACCCAGGCTGAGCTGGGACCAGAGCCTAAGGTAGGAGGGACCAAGACCCAGGAAGGCGGCTGGGAGGGGAGAAGCTTCTCATTCTCGACGGGTGGTCTTGACAAGTCATGTCAACACACAGCCTGCTTCCCTGCTCCCCCCCACCCCGCCCAGTTAAAAGAGGAGGTTGGCCCAATGATGGCAAAGGTCCCCTCTAGCTACAAAACTCAAGGTCTTGGGAGATGGGTGGTTTCCTTTGCAGAGGTTTGTCCTCAGGGTTGCTTCCTGAGGGGTGGGGACCTGCAGGCACCCTCCCTGGTCGAGGGCTGATCTCTGCTGTTTGTTCACTTCGCTCCTCCGCAGGGGCTGAGGCTCCCTCTGGGAAGCAGGTGCCAAGGAGCCTGGGCACTTCCGGGCTTAGCCTTGTTTCCATAGCACCCAGCCACCCTGCCAGGAAGATGTGGGTTTCTCCTGGTTGACACCCAGAGGACCTTGGCCTCCTCCATTTCCTGCCACAGTGCTGGGTCGCGCAGAGGATGAAGTAGTGGGACATGCAGTAACCTGGGATTTGCAGGTCCCGAACTCAGCCTTTCATTCAGGCCAGTCCTTCTGGAAGTTTGGGCTCCAACCAGCAACAGGGAACTTGTTAGAAAGGCAAATGATTGGACCCAACTCTAGATCCACTAAATTCTAGGGGTAGGGCCCAGCCATCTGTGTTTTAATAAATCCCTAGGTGTTTCCGATGCACATGAAGGTTTGAGAACCACTGCTTTATCCGTGTGCCTTGGACTCTGCCAGTGTCAGCACTGAATGTCTTGAGTCCCAGAAACCTTTCAGTTTCCGGCAAACCGGGATGGTTGGTCACCCCAGCTTTAGGTCCTTTGTTTCATTTTCTGTTGCTGTGAAACAACACCGCCCCCAGAATAGAGTGACCCAAAACAGTATTATTTTGTTAATGAATCTGCAACTTGGACAGGGCCAGCCCATCTCTGCTCCACTCTGTGTTAGCTGGGCCGCTCAACGTCTGGGGTTTGCTGCGTCATCAGAAGGTCTGGCTCCTGGGACTTCCCTGGCGG
The DNA here is from genome assembly GCF_949987515.2 of Delphinus delphis. Taxonomy (NCBI): domain Eukaryota; kingdom Metazoa; phylum Chordata; class Mammalia; order Artiodactyla; family Delphinidae; genus Delphinus; species Delphinus delphis. The sequence goes on from NC_082683.1 coordinate 161,581,985, forward strand.
TCCAGTGGTTAAGACTCCGTGCTTCCACTGCAAGGGGGCATAGGTTCGATCCCTGGTCGGGGAACTAAGATTCCACATGCTGCACGGCGCAGCCATAGAAGGAAAAGAAAAAACAAAAAAGTAAAAAGGTCTGGCTCCTGTGCTGAGACTGGAATAGTGAGGCCCTTGGCATCTCTGGCTACACGTGGTCCCTCCAGCCTGGTGGCTTCAGGGTAGATGGCCTTTTACCTGCCGATCAGGAATCCCAGGGGGCATGTCCCAAAAGAGAGAATACAAACGGGAAGCCTGTTGGGCTTCCCTGGTGGTGCAGTAGTTAAGAATCCGCCTGCCAATGCAGAGGACATGGGTTCAAGCCCTGCTCTGGGAAGATCCCACATGCCACGGAGCAACTAAGCCCGTGCGCCACAACTACTGAGCCTACGCACTAGAGCCCGCGAGCCACAACTACTGAAGCCCACGTGCCACAACTACTGAAGCCCGCGCACCTAAAGCCCGTGGTCCACAGCAAGAGAAGCCACCGCAATGAGAAGCCCGCACACCGCAATGAAGAGTAGCCCCCGCTCGCCCCAACTAGAGAAAGCCCGCGCGCAGCAAGAGACCCAACTCAACCAATAAATAAATAATAAAAATTTTTTAAAAACCTCAAAAAACAAATGGGAAGTCTGTCATCAGAGAACATCACTTCCGAAGCAGTCACAGGCTTCCCAGATTCCAGGGGAGGAAACAGACCCCATGCTCCACGGAGGGTGTGACGTCACCCCGTGTGGCGGGAGATGCTCGTCCGCAGTCAGGAAACCCACTTAGCCACACCTTGTCTCCTGCCCCAGCACAGAAAGTTAAGGGAAGGGAACCCTGATCAGCCAGAGTCCATTCTTCCTCCCTGCTTCCTTCTTCCGACTCTACAAAGTTCATCACACCTACAGTATGCTAGGAACTGGGGCTGGAGGCTATTGTTTCTCTGCAAATTCATTTACTATTTAAAGAGTCAGGCCTGAGCTCCAGTGCTGGGAACCTGGGGCAGCTTCAGACGCTGGGAGTGGAGCAGCCTGGAGACTGCTAGGGGGGCTGAGCAGCAGGGTGGGCTCCGAACTTAGGGACGGTGAGGGGGTGGGAGAGAGAAGAGGGAGGGAAGGAAGGAGGGAGAGAGATTCTGCTATTGCTGCTACTGCTGCTGCTGCTTCGAAGCTTTTCTGGGAAAATGGCGAATTATCCCACGCAGATGAGGCCTTTAGGTGTTTCAAAGCACCTTCCCTCACGTCATCCTATTTGATTCCAAATGGACCATTAGAGCAGTGGCATAACAAATTGCAATTTGTCCAGTGTCAATTTCCTACCTGGCGGTGAGCTCCTTTGTGGGGCAGGACTGTCTACAGCCACCTCGAACCTTCAGCGGCCAACAGAGAGAATCCTTGTGCCATCCGATCCCATATTTTCTCCAGGAGGTGGGTTCCTCTGCAGGTACTAGCAATGTGGAACACGGGGCTGTATTACTGGAACTCCCGCCCCGCCCCGCCCCGTCCCGCCCCCGGCCACTGCAAGCGCTGTCTAAACTTGTATCAATGACAAGAAAGTAGCCCCTCCCCTGGGCTGTCACGGCCAGTCCCACAGCCTGAATTGCAGCCCTCCGGGCCCGGCTTAAGCTGTGGAACCATTCACGGCTGCCCCGCTCCCCACCGCGCGACCTGCAAGGTGTTTAAGTGAGGCAGCTGGTGCCTTAGGAGAATCTTCACCTGTCTTCTAGGGGCGAAGGGGTCAGACGCTGGAACCACTTCTCCTGCAGCGACTGGGGCTTCCGAAGCCCAGGCCTCGTCTTACTGGCTTTGGCGCCATCTAGTGGACATGTCTGCGCCCCCCACCCCCCCCCCCCCCACCCCGGCCCACAGACCTTTCTGTAGCCCAGAAGCAAAACCAGCGACCTACCTGGCCACACGGGTGCCTCTGGACTTTTTGAGTCCCAAATCCACAGGCCAGCTGCTCTCCCACGTGGCTTAGCGTGCAGTGGGGTGCCTGCTGGATGCCAAGTCAACACTTCTTCCCCTGAGATGGGCAGGGATTCACACGGAGACTCTCCCCTTCAAATCCCATCCCTGCACTCAAACGTGTGCACAAAAGTGCTCATAACTAGAGCAGAATGAAACAACCCAAATGTCCATCGAGACGGTGAACACTGTAGGAAAAAGAAATATGAGGGGCAGAGGGAAAGGTTAGCAGCTGGCAAGAAAGTGGCATCCTGTCAATTAAGGCTCACCTTCTCCTGTTCCAGAAATTGCCTCAGGGAGAGAAAAGTAAAATAGGAAGAAAACTAACTTTCTTTTCAAAATAGAAAGGGGAGGGAATTCACCAGCGGTGCAGTGGTTAGGACTCAGCACTTTTACTGCCATGGGCCAGGGTTCAATCCCTGGTCGGGGCACTAAGATCCCATAAGCCACGTGGTACAGCCAAAAAAAAAAAAAAAAAGCCAAAAACAAAACAAGTAAGATAGGAAGGGAAAATATTTTGAATGAGATTAGCACAAGTAAGAGACTATGCCTGCAATGGGAAATGCTGAAATGAGAAACCAATCAGGTGCTCCTTTCATCCAGCAGCCATCAGGAATTTACTGTTGCAGCTGCAGTAATGGGAAGTTCAAAGATTTCTTTTTTTAATTTTATTTATCTTTTTTTTTTTTTTTTGGCTGAGTTGGGTCTTTTGTTGCTGTGCGCTGGCTTTCTCTAGTTGTGGCGAGCGGGGGCTAATCTTCGTTGTGGCGCGCGGGCTTCTCATTGCGGTGGCTTCTCTTGTTGCGGGGCGCGGGCTCTAGGCGCGTGGGCTTCAGTAATTGTGGCACGTGGGCTCAATAGTTGTGGCTCATGGGCTCTACAGCGCAGGCTCAGTAGTTGCGGCGCACGGGCTTAGTTGCTCCGCAGCATGTGGGATCTTCCCAGAGCAGGGCTCGAACCTGTGTCCCCTGCATTGGCAGGCGGATTCTTAACCACTGCGCCACCAGGGAAGCCCCAAGTTCACAGATTTTTAATTTCCTTCTTAGGGAGTGATAGAAAAACCGAATGAGAATGCTCATAACTCTCTCAATCATAACTTCCCACTTTCATCTCCTTCTCCCTTTCTAGCTTCCCATCCAATTGTGTTTAATGTTTAGAAGAAAAGGTAACCACCTTTCGAAGACATCCATGCAGGTACACTCAGGATTGGAGAAGTGCGCTACAAGCTGGCAGGTGGTCCAGCAGGTGCTGGAGGGCGTTCCCAAATGCTTTTGGAAAAGCCAATGAACCCCTTTGATCAAGACCTTCTTTGTTTTTGCTTTGGTTTTTGGTTTGAGTTTTAACCCCACCTCGTGGCTTCTGGGACCTCAGTTCCCAGACCAAGGATGGAACCCAGGCCATGGCAGTGAAAGCTCTGAATCCTAACCACTAGACCACCAGGGAACTCCCGATCAAGACTTTGTTTTAATTTTAAAACAAAAATACTGATATTTCATCCTCCCAACTCACGGGGATTTTATGGGGATTCAACCTGAGAGGGATCGAAGCATTTGCAAAGGTGGGGGAATTCCCTGGCAGTCCAGTGGTTAGGACTCTTCACTGTCACTTCTGAGGGCCCGGGTTCGATCCCTGGCTGGGGAACTAAAATCCCATAAGCTGCATGGCGCAGCCAGAAACAAAACATAAAAACATTTTCAAAGGTGGGACAGAACTGCAAGAAATAACTGACCCAAACAGGGAAGGGGGAAAGTCACTCTTTTCAGAGCGTGTCGTCCTAGGATGGCTCTTAAGGGGGTAGAATTATAAAAAGCATCAAGGTAGTGTGAGGACTGGGGCATCGGTCTGGATCTTCTGGTGACTCTCAGTGGCGTCTTAAGCAAGGCACTTTCAATTCACTGGCTATGTTTTCCGTAACTTTCAGTAAAATCATCTGGTTATAATAGAAAAAAAAAGATGGTGAACACTGATTCTATGGAATGTTATGTAGTGGCTAAAAGGAGTATGCAGGACTGGAAACATCTTCAACAAGCATATCACAGATCAACATATACAACACAATTCCAGTTACTAAAAGAGACCAACCGAAACCTGACCTACGGTTTACACATCAGTTTGAAAATGTATAGGAGGACAGGTCAGGACACACGGCCTGGTGAGGGGGGGATGGGGAAGAGTGAAGGAGGCCTTTCGTTTTACACACCTTTACTGTACATCTTTTTCAGTGTTTAAGAGGTAAATAAACAAACAAAAACCTTCTGTTGCCAGTATCTGAGTCCCTGCTGCTCTCGCAAAAGGAACAGCCGGCTCCCCAGTGGCTCTGCCCGCCTCCCATCAGCATGTCTTTCTCAGCCTCACACCTGGCAATTGAAAACACGCTCTGGCTGTGGCTGCCAGCCCCTCCCCACGACATCATCCCCAGCCAGGGGGCAACTTCAGAAGCTTATGTGGTCCGGCTGCTCCTGTTGAAGACCCTTCATAGCTCTCAGTAGCTGTGAACACTTGGTGGGCTGTCAGCGTCCACACCGCCTTCCCACTGGGGGCAATCCGCATTGTGCAGGGCCTTTCCTCTCACTTCAGAGGCTGAAGGGCTCCAGCTCTCACCTCCCCCTCTCCTGGGCAGCTGGGGTGCAGAGCACAGACCAGGCTTGGACAGTGGGAGCTCCCCCAGGAGCAGAGCCTACAGCTGAGTAATGGCAGCAGGGGCTGAGTCCAGCGGTGCTGCAGCCCAGTGGTGGCATCGGCTAACTAGGCTCCCTTGGTCCCTCTTCGTTTTCTGAGCCCCGGTCCCCTGACTCCCAGGCAGCTCCTCGAGCTCCTAGTTCCCTCCCTGTAACCCCTTTTGGGAGTCCCTTTCGAGTGTCACAGGTACCTCACTGTGTGAGGGACCCTGATAAGTGTGATAACCTGTGGTCCATGCAGCTGCTGCAGCAAGAAGTTGCATCACAACCCAGACGTTTAGAGTCAGCAAATGTGCCATTCTAAAAGGCAGTTTCTACAACCACAGGAGATGACTCTGCTGGGTTTTCAAGGTATATATGGGGATATGAAGGGCTTGGTGAGCTCCCACTTGGGCCTTTCCTGGCCTGGCAGGGCCTCACCTGGAAAGGCCAACCACGGCCACCACCACTGAGCACCCCTCAGGGAGGAGCTGGAGAGACGAGCAGCCGGATTGGGCAAACATTTGCTGGTGATGTGTCCTCTGTGGGTGCTGCCAAGTCAACTGTCACTTTTACAAGCAGTAAAGCTCCAGCACTCAGAGGGGCCACTTCCCAGGTGCCCTCCTCACCCTCTGAGACCCTCAGACCCATCCCCCGCCCGGCCAACCTTCTCCAACCCAGACGCAACCTGGAGCCCCCCTCCTCCAGGCGGCTCCTGACTGCCCTGCAAAGCCCCTGGGCTGCCAGGCTCAAAACAGTCCCCTCAGATCTTTCCAGTCCTCTCTGCTCAGCCGGAGTTCACGCAGCTCAAGTCCCACCTCCATCCTGCAGCAGACACTTAGACAGTTATTTATGGAGCCCCTACCATGTGCCAGGTTCTGGAGCGTGCCTAACTCGTCCATCTCCCCCGGCTCTGAATCTTCCAGCAGCGCCCGGCTTCTGCACCACCTTCCGCTGCTCCCCGGGAGAGCCCTGTCTATCCAGCTTCTGTCCCCGGACTGGAAGGCAAGGCCCGACCGCTACACTCGCTGAATCCTCCCCTCCCCTGCCTGGGCTGCAGCCGCCCCTCAAGTAAGTGCTTGTCTTCTCAAGGCAGCACCTAGGAGCTGGGACCAAATCCCCAGAAGCAGCAGCAGCAGCAAACCATCTTCTCCCAGTTCTGATTTCGCAGTCCAGGAAGCGGCGCCTCTGACTGGGCTCTGCAAATAAAGGCGATTTTTAAAAACCAGAGGGTGCTGGGGATTTAGCCAGCAAACTGCCTCCCGCACAGAGACTGGGACGGCCCTTCCCCGCCTCCGGGCCTGGACCCCCCAGGGATAGGGCGCGGGGGCGGGAGGGGTGCGGCTCCCACGTCTGCGGGAGGCTCACGCTGGCCCCGCAGACCTGGGTTCGGGTCCTGGCCGTGCCGTGTGACGAGCAACCAGTCACCTCCCCTCCTAGAGAAGGTTTTCTCGGCGGCCGAGACGGGCGATCACATTCCCCTGCTTTTCTCACCCGCGAGGGCCGAGGCGGGGGAGGCGGCGGGCACCGGGCGGGCGGAGTCGCAGGGGCGGAGGGGCGGGGCTCGGCGGCGGACAAAGGGCGGCTGACGCGGCGGGCCAGCCTAGCCGGCTGGGCCCGGACCGGGATGGGGGTGGGGTGGGGGAGTGTCATTCTTGCCCCCCGCCCTGCCCGGGGGCCCCGCAGCCGCGCCCCTCAGCGGGTGGCCCGAGCGGAACCGCGCGCCGCCGCGACAATAGCCACCATTTCCGCTCGGCGCGGCTTCCCCTGGCTTCTGCCCACGGGTCCCGAGCGCCTGAGCGCCTCCCTCTCGTTTTATAGACCAGGTGTCCCTGTCGATTTCATTGATTTTACAGAAGTTCGGTTTTACCCCAAACGTGCTTCCTTTTTGTGGAAAAGGGGAAGCGGGCGCGAGGCCCGGACGCCGCTTCATGAGGGGGGTTCTCGGCCGCTGTCGCCCCCGCCCGGCGGCGGCGGCGCGGGGGACCAGCGCTCCCGCTTCCGCCCGCGGCGGCCACCAGAGGGCGCGCGGCGCCGTCCCCTGGTTCTCCCGCGCCCCGGCCGCCGAGACCCGGCAGAGCGCGCGACCCAGGCTCGGGCCGGGGGACTCCGAGGTCCGCGGCGGGCGGGCCACCCCGCTCCTGCGTAGGGCAGCGGGGACGTTCTGGCGGAGGGCGACCGGCCTGGTCTGGCGGGGAAGGGCCTGGAGGGGGTGTGTGTGCCTTAGGGGATAATCGCGCAGACCCTGTCCCGGCCCGAACCTCCTGAGGCCACCAGAGAACCAAGCTCGGTCGCCGTGTGACCCTCGGGGCAGGTGTTGGCCCTCCTGGGGACTCGGTTTTCCGCCTGTGGGCGGAGAATGAGAACTGCCCCTCTGCGTGCGGGGCGCGGTTGCGAGGCACCCCGAGGCCACCCGGGAGGGGCCCGGCGGGTGGGCTTTCCCAGAGCGGCACGGACGAAGTGGTACAAACTGCCTCGTTATTGCATTTAAAATCGAAAGTGGGTGAGAGTGGGAGCCAGGTCCTCTCATTCCCAGGTGCACCTACCCCCCCGGCGCTGTGATGTGGTCGCTACTCACTACCAGCCTGGGCAGTGCCGAGCAGCCCTTCCTTTGAGCACACTCCGTGCAGGGAAATCTGGCATCAGCTTAACAAAGGGATTCCTCCCCTTACAAGATCACTTGCAGTGGGATTTCTCTCAATGAATAAGTTGTAGGAAAGTGTCCCTTGTAAATAGAATATCTATAACAGCCCAGGGGACTTGAAAAGCAACCCTTTTGTAGAACAAATACTTCCCTGGTAATAACAGATACAGGGCCAAGGGCGGGCATGTGATGGGGGAGCTGACTCAGGGCTCAACCGATAGGTGCCCTGACCTGCTGCTTGGGGTCAGTTCTTTCCCACTCGCTCTGTAGCCGGGATTCTGCCTCACCTGGCCTGGGGATACTAAAGCTGGGCCCCTTCCTGCCTCAGTTTCCCCTCCTGACCCCACCTGCTCCCCTCTCCCCCCTCAGGACAGATTATCTGGCTGCTCCATGTGCCTCTCCGAGAAGAGACCTAGAGGCCACACGGGGAGCAGCTTCACTGGCCAGCCAACCCATGTGTGCTGACCAGGGCCTCCCACCCTGCCTGGGTGCTCCTCTTGGGGACTCTGGCTTGGGGACACCCACCCATTCCCTACTCCCATCCACAGAATTCCTGAACTCAGTGGGGCATCTCTCTGGATGCTGGTGGATGGAGGAGACGGCATCTCGGGCTCCAGGACGTCGTGTGAAGTGTTGACCATCTCTTGGTCCACCAGCCCCAGGCCATCCTGCTGCAAGGAAAGACCCAGCCACCCAGCGTTGGGCAAGCAGGTGACACAAGCCTTCTTCTTCCCTGGGCCATTTGGTGCTGGGCAGAGACCGACCATTAGCAGATAGCACTGCTCACTCGCTGCTTTTAAATCCTCTGACCTTTGTGAATTTTTCGTCAGGCGAACACACAGGCGCTCACCTCCCTTGGCTGGGGAGAGGCAGAGCCAATGAATGTCAGGGTTTCCCGTTTAGGGAAACCACCCACCACCCCAGCAGCGCTGGGCCTCCCTGGCCAGAGGGCAAGGGCCAAGCCTGGGAAACCTGTGGGGAGGGCACACGACCTGGGGCCTCAGGGAGGAACCACCGGACTGCCTTCACCACGGCGGCCCCCTCCCCTCCTCCGCAACTGGGGCGGGCTTAGAGCCTATTCAGCAGCGATGGGCTCCATCCCCTGGGCAGCATGTGAAGAAGGCACCTCAGGAAGCAGATTTCAGTCATTGTTTTCTATTTATTCTTCACTTAATTGTTCTACACACAGTTCCTGACACGTTTTTTTAAAAAAATTATTATTATCTTTAACATCTTTATTGTTGACACCTGTTTTGAATCAGGCTCTCCAGTAGAGGTGGGGGTGGAGACCTAAAACATATTTCTTTTTATTAAAAATGTATTTATTTTATTTTGGCTGCGTTGGGTCTTTGTTGCTGTGCGTGGGCTTTCTCTAGTTGAGGCGAGAATGGGCTACTCTTCGTTGCGGTGCGCGGACTTATTGCAGTGGCTTCTCTTTTAGTGGATCACGGGCTCTAGGCGCGCAGGCTTTAGTAGTTGTGGCACGTGGGCTCAGTAGTTGTGGTTCACAACTTAGTTGCTCCGCGGCATGTGGGATCTTCCCAGACCAGGGCTCGAACCCGTGTCCTTTTAATTGGGAGGCAGATTCTTAACCACTGCGCCACCAGGGAAGTCCAAACGTATTTCTTAAAATATGTATTATTTATTTATTCTCCTTATTTTTTTGGCTTCGTCGGGTCTTAGCTGCAGCACACTGGATCTTCGCTGAGGCGTGCGGGACCTTTTTGTTACTGCGTGCGGTCCCTTTGTTGCGGCGCTCAGGCTTCTCTCTAGCTGTGGTATGCGGGTGTTCTTTTCTCTAGTTGTGGCGCCTGGGCTCCAGGGCGCATGGGCTCTGTAGTTTGCGTCACACAGGCTCTCTAGTTGAGGCACGTGAGCTCAGTAGTTGTGGTGCATGGGTTTACTTGCCCCGCAGCACGTGAGATCTTAGCTCCCCAAACAGGGATCGAACCCGCATACCCCACGTTGGAAAGCAGATTTTTTACCACTGAACCACTAGGGAAGTCCCCCTAAAACATATTTTTATAGGATTCATGGAGAGTGTTTCTTACTTCCTGATACTGAAGCGAAGAACTCTGACTTCACCACTTATCAGCTGTGTGACCTGGGGCAAGTCACTCAACCTCTCTGAGACTCAGTTTCTTCATCTGAAAAGTGAGACCAAGGGCACCTTGGTTGGATACCTCCACTATGAGTCTTGGCCATAAAGCTGTGAGAGGTCCCTGTAGAACTTTCTCTGGCCACAGTAGAAAGACAGCCTGAGGCTCTGGGGGTGGAGGTTAGCTCAGACCCTCCTCCCCGAAGGCCCTTGGTCTCCCACCATCTTCCCTCCCCCGCCAGGGCTCCTCCAGCCCACCAAGCCTCCTCGTCGGTCTCTTCCCTATTGTCTGGAGACATGCAAGCGTGTGCCGCCTGCGTGATTGGTAATTGATTGACTGAATGCCAAGGACCACCGAGGACCCCTGACCAGGACAGGGGCAGATATCCCACGATGAAAGAAAGGGGTCCTCCAGCTCCCCCAAGTCAGGAGTCCCCCCCACATCCCAGCTCTGCCTCTGGTGGCTGTGTGTCCTCCTTTCAGGGCCTTACCCCATCCCATGAGGGTCCGCTCTTCACACCTCCCTGTAGTCAGCCATCAGCCAGGAGAATTCGTCTGGACCCTTCATCTCCTTCCTTAGAAATACACCCCCCCACCCAGGAAAATTCCCTATCACAGCGGGAAGGGCTACCCATCCTCCTCCCGGCTTCCTCCCCACCAGAGTAGCCCCCACCCCCACCCCACCCCACCCCCACAGCCAGGATTCCTGGCCTTTAAGAAAAAGCTGATGTCTCCCCTCCCCTGCCTCTCCCTTTCCTCCCTCTCCTCCTCTGCCTTCCTGCATGCAGTGGGCAGCAGCCCAAGGTCAGAGGGGAGACAGACACCACAGGCCTGCTGTCCCCCACAGCAATTCTAATCACCTTGATGAGCCTAGACAGAGGCGAGGAGACCTGCGTGGGGCTGGCACCATCGAGAAGACACACGGTTCAGCTCACCCACATTCATCACCATTATTCTTCACCTCCTCTCTGTTATTGTCAGGGGCTTCTTTAATGAACCTTCTAGCAGACAGTTGATGCTACTCCTCCAAGAAGCGACATTCCCCTGCTGAAATGACCATCTGATGAGGGAGAATTCCCTCCTTCCGCCCACTTCTGACCTAGTTCTGCAAACACTAAAAGTCATCTGGAATACAGCTGGCATTTGCCCCCCACCCAAAGGGCAAGAGAGGAGCCCTCCCCCCAGGGACAGGGTTCTGTCCTCAGGAGCTACATGGTGGAGGGGGTCAGGTGGACCCAGTGTGGAGAGATTTCCCAATACTTGGGGTCCCTGACCAGCTGGAGCGGAAGGGGAAAGGGCTTTGGGACACACCGGAAGGATGAGTCGATGCGCTGCCAGTCCCAAGAAAGGGAGGGCGTCTATGCTTCCAGGGAGATGAGATGTGCGTGAGGCCACCAGCACCTCTCCTCACTGGGGCAGCCAGAGCTATGGGACCCAGAGGAAATGGGGAGCAGGGACACCATCCTGTCTGGGCCCAAGACGGGCCCCAAGCATCACACTAGTGCCTTGAGAAGGTCAGGAGGAGCTTGATGGTGGGACCCAGGCAGCTGCAGGTCATGCTGTCCCAACAAGAGGGACATCCCCAGCCCTGGGTCGGCAGTGAACAGTGTCACAGCTCTCCACTCCCTTGCACCTGCTCAGGGCTCTCCCCCCCTCTCAGGGGCCCTCTCCACTAGCCCCCAGGCCTCTATCCCACCTCGGTCCCTCCCGGTTCATTCTCCCCTGTGCTCCCTCCAAGCCAACTTGTCAAGGCCCAGCCTCCTGTTGCTGGTTCCTCCCAGCCTCTCCCAGGCCCTCAGACCCACTCTGGCCCTGCCCTCCACTGGCCTTGGCTGTAACTGCTATCCACACCCAAGAAGCTAGCGCTCATGTTGCCTTGTGGGGTCTTGTCCTCATGACACATCCAGATGGGGGCAAAGACTTTACATTCTGAGAGCGTCCCATTCTGAGAGCTTAGCTTCACGGACCTCCAGTGAAAACAACGGGCTTTGGGGACTACAGTTACAATCCTGGATCAGCCCTGTGATGGTTTTAAAATGTGTTCACAAGTGCTTTGGCATATCTCCCTTCCAAAGATGGAGCAAAATCCCCTCCCCTCGAGTGTGAGCTGGACTTGACCTAACAACTTGCTTATAACGAATTGGATGCGGTGGAAGTGACATGTGACTTCCGAGACAAGGTCATAAAGGGCATTGCAGCTTCCCCGTGACACCCCCCACCTCCCAGATCACTGGCTCTAGGGGAGGCCAGCCAGCATGTTGTGAGGCCACTGAAGCAGCTTCGGAGAGGCCCGTGTGTGGGTAGCTGAGGCCTCCCACCAGCAGCAGCACTAACTTGCCAGCCACGTGAGTCAGCAGCCTTAGAAGCAAACTCGCCAGCCCCACTCGAGCCTTCAGATGACTGCAGCCCCGGCTGACATCTCGACTCTAATTTCATGAGCGATCCTGAGCCAGAATGAAGCTGCTCCTGAATTTCGGAGCCACATAAAATGCGAGTGGTAATAAATGTGCATTGTTTCAAAGCCACTGAGCTTTAGGGTAATTTATTATCCAGCAGCATAAAACCAATAAAGCCACTTACAGGCTGAGTGTGCTTGAGGGTTCTGAGTCTCAGTTCCCTTATCTGTAAAATACAGATCCTAGATGTACCTCACGGAGTTTTGAAAGGATTAGAAATAAGACATGTTAACATGATGCAGCAGGCCCCTAATATGCGGTAGCTGAATATTAAATAATGTTGATCCCCTGTCTGCCCATCCCTTCCACAAACACGCACTGGGTTCTTGATGGACAAGGCAAGTCCTGCTACAGTCGAGACAGTACCGCCTCCAGGGCTGGGACTGGAGGTGCCCCTGACAGGTGGACCCATAGTCCCGCTGGCAGGGAAATGTTTGGCGTGTAGCGGGGAGCTGAAACCTTTCCGCTGGAACACAGAGCTGAGTCTGCCTTTACAGACAAGAGCAGGGCTGCTGGGGCCTGGGAATGGAGGGAGTTTGTCCCTGAATACTCTTTTGTGCCTTTTGAATTTTGAACTATGTGAATGTATCATCTACCTGACAAGTAAATAAGTCAAATACTTATAAAAAGTGAGGCATAGGGACTTCCCTGGTGGTCCAGTGGTAAAGAATCCACCTTGCAATGCAGGGGACGCGGGTTCGATCCCTGGTCAGGGAACTAAGATCCCACATGCCGCGGGGCAACTAAGCCCGCGGGGCAACTAAGCCCACGTGCCACAACTACTGAGCTCGTGCGCACCTCAACTAGAGCCCACGTGCCGCAAACTATAGGGCCCATGTGCTCTGGAACCCGCGAGCCCCAACTACAGAGCCCATGCACCCTGGAGCCTGTGCGCCACAACTAGAGAAGAGAAAACCTGCATGCCACAACTAGAGAGCCCGCACACAATGACAAAGAGCCCGCACGCCTCAACGAAAGATCCCGCGTGCCACAACTGAGACCCGATGCAGCCAAAAAAAAAAAAAAAAAAAAAGTGAGGCATAACAAAAACAAAACATAAATAAATCACAACAGAGTAACGTATTGTGAAAAAAAAGTAAGGCAACAGCCCCACAGGGAGTTACTTATGCTAGGCCCGATGTCACCAATCCGAGACTTAATTACAGTTTCGGCTCTCCCAGAAATGGAATCTTAAACCAGTCCATCAGGAAACACCCAGTTGGCACTAGTGAGGTCATCTGCCTGGCAGAGCCCTGCCATTCCCTAAAAGTGACCTTGTCATAGCCAACCTGCTTTTCGGCCTCGTATAACTATTCCTGCTCCCTTCTGTAAAAGTCTTCCCTTTTGTACAGCTCCTCGGCCTCGTGTAACTACTCCTCCTCCCTTCTGTAAAAGTCTTCCCTTTTTAACATCCTCTGCTAGACTGGATGCTGCCCAATTTGAATTGGTTTTTGCTCAAATAACTTAAAATGTTTAATGTGTCTCAGTTTCTCTCTTAACAATACAAATCTTAGAGAATCCACCAATGAAAGGACCAAAGTGTGATGATCCAGGCAGGGTTCAGTGGTGCTGGATGGAATGCGGGGGGCATACAGAGAGCAGGGGGAGCGAGAGGGGGAGAGAGAAGCAAGGGAAGCCAGGCGCCCCCTCAGCCTTCGGGGCCCAGTGTCCCCCCACCCACACTCCCCCCCCACTCCCCCTCTGCTCCCAATCAGCCTCCTGCCCCCCTCGGCTAGGACACCCAGGGGACTGTCCTAGAGCTAGTCAACTTACGCGGCTCCCTTCCCCACCTGAGCCCTGAGCTTCTGATACCTGAGAACCATATCCTGTGGTCTCTTTCCTCCGGGCCTGACCCGCTTACTGGTGAAGGGGAGGAGAAGTGAGAAGGCTGTGTAGAATTGGCTGGGAGCAGAAGTCTTCACTTTTCTGTGAGGGCAGGAAGACCCCAGCTGTCCCCTCAGTACCTCAGCAGTGGAGCTCAGGCCTCTGGGCTGTGCCTGAGGTCCGAGCACAGGCATCCTTCTTGGTCATGGCAATAAGGGACCTAACACTGGTGACCGGGGCACTCCGGGCCCTGGAGGAAGAACAAGGAGGGCTCTTCTCATAAGTGTGTAGTCTTCCTCACATCCTTCGTGGTCTGGAGGCTGCCTGCAGGCCCAAGGCTGCACCACTCCAGAGAGACCCGAGACAGCCCTGGCTCTCCACACATCCTTGGCCGAATGCATGCCTTGCACGCATGTGGAAGAGACACAAGAGGGCCTGGCAGAAGGTAAAGGCGGGGTCAAACTTGCACAACTGCCTGGACTTTGAATGCATTCCCCTGACCTACACACAGATCCATCAGCGAAGGGTGGAAGCCTTACTGGTCAAAAAGTGTGGGCATAACCTCTGACCAATCACTGGCTCACAGGGACAGCCTCCAGACAGGCCAGATTCAACATCAAAACAATCTAGGGGCAGGACAGGAATAAAGACGCAGATGTAGAGAATGGACTCGAGGACATGGGGAGGGGGAAGGATAAGCTGGGACGAAGTGAGAAAGTGGCATGGATATATATACACTACCAAGTGTAAAATAGATAGCTAGTGGGAAGCAGCCGCATAGCACAGGAAGATCAGCTCAGTGCTTTGTGACCACCTAGAAGGGTGGAATAGGGAGGGTGGGAGGGAGATGCAAGAGGGAGGAGATATGGGGACATATGTATATGTATAGCTGATTCACTTTGTTATAAAGCAGAAACCAACACACCATTGTAAAGCAATTATACTCCAATAAAGATGTTAAAAAATTTTTAAAAATTAAAAAAACCCCAAAACATCAAAACAAGAAGTAGAAATGGAGTAGAGAGAGCAGTAGCTGCACACTGCAGGGAGACAGACTCCACAGAATTGGTCTGAGCAAGCCCATACACAAACACACCCAGCAATAACAAGGGCGGGCAGCAAGGGTGGGGTGGGGTCCAAGTCCAGAGCCGCTACAATATATGACCTCCAATAGCCACATGTCAATAAAAAAAAAAATAATACAGGATATGCAAAGAAACAGAAAAGTGTGCCCTGTAATCTGAAAAAAAGGCGTCACTAGAAATTCACTGAGGGGGCCCAGATGTTGGGCTTCGTGTCTCTCCTTCCCTCCCTTTCTCTCTGTTCCAATTTCCAGGGAAGAGCCTGATCGGGCCAGGTGTCCACCCCGATCCTATCACCTGTGAGAGAGGTGCAGGCGTGGGGGTGGGGCGGGTAGAGAAAATTTGTAACGTCATAGCAGGTAGGAACTACCTCCTTGAGCTCACGGGGATGAGGATCAGTTCCCAGAGAAAAGAGGGGTCATCGATTCCGATCCAGGCAGTGTTAAAAAATCGATTGAGACATATTGAAAATTGTAAGTTTGAGCAAAAACCCATTTGAAGGGGGCAGGGTTAAACTGGAAGTGGTTAGGAGCACTCCTCCAGGAGGGAAAGACAGAAAGACAGACTTACGTGGAAGCGAAAAAAGGAAATCATTTGCTTGGCTGTAGCTTACAGCCTAGTTGGCTGTTTGTGATGAGTTGTCTTTATAGTTCTGATTTCATAACCTTGACGCATTTACAGGCATAGATTTTGGTCTGCCTAGGTAGTCCCCAAAGCATTAGAGCCAGTCAGTCTAATGGCCTCCTTGTTTAAGTAATTTAACAGTAGACACCCACAAAGGTGTCTGCCACCCTTGTTTCCCTTCTGAAAAGGTAAGCAGTGATGCCCACAGGAGCCCAAAGGCACTCGAATTTGTTTCCTCCCATCAGAGGAGAGCAGCATCCGCCAGCCATTTCTCAGGCAGGTGCTTTGCAAACGTCCATTCTCCCCCCTGTGGGGCTGCGTGGGAGTTGCATGGGAGATGGGCAGTGGGAAGAGGGCTCATCACCCCTAAGCTCCTTTGTGGTTATCATGCCTCAGAAATCATGCCATCATTTTATTTAATAATATAAATTGCACTCAAATAAATGGCCGTTGAGTCTTCTTCCTTTTCTTCCCTCTATTCCCTCTGACTGTTCCTGCCAATGATCAAGATAGGGCTGTACGTCCACAGGACACGGGTGGGGGGAGCCCTGACAACACTCAGGGTGGGCCCTGTGTGAAATGCAGCTCCCAAGTTGCAAGGGAAGACAAAAGAACTAGGACCAAGAAAAATAAAAGGTATTAAAATAGGCTTAGCTACTTTGGGGCTTTCCTTTGTATGTATTTTTAGCAAGGATTGTGTGCCTAACTCTGCATTAAAATAGCTGATGCTACCAGTCATTGTTTCAGGCCCTTGCACACTGCAGCCTGGCAGGCTTTCTGCAGCCAAAAGTGAAGGCAGCTGGCAGGGCTAGCCCACCCAAGCCGGGGAGAGGGCATCTGTTTCACCGACAGCGCCCCCCTCCCTCACGAAAACCTCAGCGGTGGGAATGCAAACAGAAGCGGGGTGCTTTGGGTATGGCCCAGGGCTGGGAGAGAAAGCTCACAGGAGGCAGCCATGCTTGAGGACTTAAGCCTCCAAAAAGCACGCCCTGCTGACTGTAGCCAGCAGAGGCTGGAATTCCTCCATTGGATCACCAAGGCTGGTATCCCAGGAAGACAGATGTGGCAGCCAGCTCTCCACACGCTCCACCAGGGGCTTTCCTATGAGTACTTGTCCCAGGAGACGCGGTCAGGGAAGGCTTTCTAGTCAGCAAGTCCTACCTTAAGATGCCTGAATCTGTCACATCCTCCCTTCTGGTCCAAGGCCAGTGGGGCTCTGGCCACCTGGGAGAAACACATGTAGCTGGGGAGGGGGTAAGAGGGTGGAATGGGGAGGGGATCCTGGAGACTAGAGTGAGAAGGTGCCTGAGACAAACTTCCCCTTGCCCAAGGGTTTCCAAGTCTTGGCTCTGGAGTGAGTGACCTCCATGCCGGGCTGGACAGAGTGCCTCGGCAGAATGGGGCTGATAATACTGAGAAGGAACGCTGCCATAGTGTCTACGACTGACTTTGCAATACTGGGGACAAGGCAGTGCCGTGTTGCTGTGTGTGAGGACTTCAGTTTTTACCGTGGGGATGTTAGCATTTGAAGTAACCTTTTCAGGAGCCACACTTCAGAGGTGGCTATGCCAACCGCTTCAAATCTCTTCATCTACATATGCACCTGAGGGATGTTAAAAATAAGTTTTCTTTGGCGAAACGACTTGTGTTCCGGACGTGTGATTGGCTAGGATGCCTGAGCAGGCACTTCTGCGGTGAATGAAAGGGATTCTGAAAAGCTGGCAAGTCCAGGTGCTGTGGGTCTAGAGTTCCACTCGTTCCCGTGGTTCTCCTTAGGGGACGATCCTGTGGGCGGTACTATAGGAAGAACAGCGTTGCATTTGCTTCCAAGGGACCACTTCTTGCAAGATATGTCAAAAATCGGGAACCTCGCTGTGGGGCAGCAGCACTGCGACCGCGAGGAGGTTATTTAACTTCTCTGAGCTCCATTTTCTGTAGACTGGCGATAACGATAACCTTGCAGGGAGGTTGCGAAGAGTATCGAGCTTTAAGAGATCAAGTTTCTGCAGCAGCGCCCTCGCACTGTGTGGCTGGACCAAGGTCAGAAAGGGCGTCCCGACCTCTTCAGGGCTCTGGGCCTCACCGTCGCCGGCTCCCCGCGAATGCAGGCGGCGGCCGAGCCGCAGGGACCGGGCGGGCGGCCCCTCGCTTGCGGGGACGCGCCCTCCAAGCCGGGGTGCTCCCGGCGCCGCCTTTCCTTCCTCCCCGCCCGCGTCCGCTCCGCGCCGACATCTGCTGGCTAAGCGGCCCTCCCCGCTCCCTCCACCGCCCCCGCTCTGGGAACTCGAAGCTGGCGTCCCCGCTCAGGTCGCAGACTCTGGGCCCGCCTCTCCCCCCACTGCCCCCAAGCGCGACTCTCCCCAGGTCACCCGCCACTGTAGTGCCCGCGCCCCACGGGGGTCCGGGCAGCTCCTGCCTCCGGCGGAGAGGGACGTGTCTCGGAGGCGCGGGGACTGCCCCTCGGCCCCACCGCCGCAGGCCTGCCGAGAACAGTCGGCCGCGCTCAGCAGCTCCCACTCTCGCGGCTTTGAACTTGGCCCTTCCCCCACCCCACCCCCACCCCCACCCCCAGGCACTTAAAGCAGCTGCCAGGAACTGAAATATTAATAGGTACAAACTTCCTGGAAAGATTTGCTGCTCCAAGATAGATGACCCCGCCTTCCTCCACCAAAATAAATAAATGAAGGGCAGCTCGGGGCAAGCTGCCGGGGAGCCTGGAAGCCTGGAAGCCTGGAGCAGCTCGCGGGCGGCTCGCAAGCGGCCCCTCCCCTTGGTGCCGGGACCGCGGCTGGCGCGCGGGCGGCGGGGCGCCCGGGAAAGGCTCTCCTTTGTGAGCACGGCCCGGGCGCGCGCCGGCAGCGCGGACGTACTGGCGGCGGCGGCGAACCCGGGCACGCGCCCGCGCCGAGCTGCCCCGGGCTCCGGAGGCCTCGCCTCCGGCTCCGAGCGGTGGCTCGAGCCTGCACTGTCCCGGCGGGACCGAGGACTGAGAAGGTTCGCACGCCGCTCTGCGTCCTCGGCTGCCCTCCCGGGCCTCACCGCCCACGGCCCGGCGGTCAGCCCCTTTTCGCGGAGCGGCGCACTGACGGCCATGTGACGCGCGCGCTTCCCGAGCCCGCAGCTCCTCCTCCCGGGACAAAGCCCGGCCCGCCCTCCGCGCTCCTCCGTGGGGGCAGCTGTCATTTAGGATCCTCCACACAAATCCCCAGCTTGAGTTTAATGACACGTTTTGCTTTCTCAGAGTTCTTCGACATTCGGATCTCCCGGGCTTCCCTGGGTCGGTGGGGAGTGGTGACGGAGGAAGCCAACCCGCCTCTGCCTTTCTGCCAGCCTCTCCGGAGATTGCAGACCCGCCGCTTTCCCAAGACTCTGAGCTTCCGGCGCCGGCTCCCATCTTGCAGATAGCAAAGTTTCAGTGCCCACCCCCGACCCAACTTCAACCGGGGGAGTGGTCTGTCCCACCCCCCGCTGCTCCCCAGTTCCAGCTTCAGGCTTCTCAAGGTAGCAACTGCCCTTGGATTTGCTCCAGCTTTTCTCCCTGACTGGAAGTCATTCATCTAAAATATTTCTTGAGCTCCTGATAGGTTCCAGGTACTATTCTAGGCACCGGGGTTAGAGCAGCAAAACAAACACATACGAAAGTCCCTGCCCTCCTGGAGCTTATATTATAATAGAAGAGACAGAACGGCATAAGTGAAATATAGAATGTGTTAGGAATTAGGGCTAAAGGCAAAAAGGCAGGGAAAGCGGGTATGAAATGTACATGTAGGAGAACAGCGATTATGAGTAAAGGACTGAGTGAGCCAGCCACGCAGATATCTGGTGGCCTACAGTGTTCCAGGAGCAGCCAGGAGGCTGGAGCAGAGTAGGGAGAGGCACCTAGGAGAAGCTGGGGATGAAGGGGTCAGGGTGGATGATCCGATGTGGGAGGGCCTTATGGGGCCATTGTAAGGACTTGCGCTTCTGGGTGAGGTGGGAGCCCTGCAGGGTTCTGAGCAGAAGAAGGATGTGTCTGACTTCTTTTAAAAGCATTCTGAATGGGAACAGACTGCAGGGGCAGGGCCAGAGCCAGGAGGCCCTTCAGTAATCTAGGAGCCATGAGGGGGCATGTCCAAGGCTGGTGGCAGCTGAAATGACCAGAAGTTGTGGGATTCTGGAAATACTTCGATGGGGAGACTGACCAGATATGAGGTAGGAAAGAGAAAAAGGACGAGGAGAGTACCAAGGCTTTGGCCTGAGCAAAAGGAAGAAAGAGTGGTCATTAACCGAGATGGAGAAAACTGGCCTTGCTAGTTTGGTGGTTGGGAGTGGACCTCTCTGGAGCACAGTTTTGAACAGGTTAGGTTGGAGGTGCCCATTAGACATCCAGGTGCAGGGTTGAGTAGACACTGGTTAGACAGGTCTGCAGTGCCAGAGGAAATGTACAGGCTGGAGATAAAAATGGGAAGTCATCAGCAAGATCTGCTGGTATTCAGAGCCATAATTTTCTGAGATGGTCTAGCTCTGTGCTGTCTGATGCAGTAGCTGCTGGCCGTATGTGACTACTGAGCGCTTGAAATTCGTGGAAATTGTGCAGCTGAAGAGCTAAGTTTTAAATTTTAGTTAAATTTTAAAAACTGATATTTGATTAAATTATTGGAAAAATTTTAATAAGTTTGGAATAACTTGGGTATACAGATCTACTTTTTCAGCTGTAGAGTTTATAAAATCTAAATACAGATCAAGAACTTCCAGTGAGGGCTTCCCTGGTGGCGCAGTGTTTGAGAGTCCGCCTGTCGATGCAGGGGACACCGGTTCGTTTCCCGGTCTGGGAAGATCCCACATTGCCGCGGAGCGGCTGGGCCCATGAGCCATGGCCGCTGAGCCTACGCGTCCGGAGCCTGTGCTCCACAGTGGGAGAGGCCACAACAGTGAGAGGCCCGCGTACCACAAAAAAAAAAAAAAGAACTTCCAGTGAAAATTTGGTGTCCACTTTGGGATATGCTATGTCAAATATACACTGTTTCGAAGACTTAATACAAAAAGGTAAATGTCTCATTAGTAAGTTTTATATTGATTACATATTTAAATGATGCTATTTTGGATATATTGGGTTAATAAGATGTTATTAAAATCAGTTTTACCTGTTTCTTTTTTACTTTTTAAAAAATGGCTTCTAGAAACATTTTAATTACACATGTGGTTGATTAAACTTCTATTGGATAGTTTCAATCTAGGGAGGGAATGTGTTTAGAGAAGAGAAGGGGTCCACGGATTAACTGAGCCCAAGGGCACTCCATGATGTAAAAGCCAGCAAGATGGGGAGGAACCGGCAGAAAGCCTGGGAAGGAGCAGAGACAGGAGGAAAACCAGGCAGGTGTGGTGTCCCAGAAGACCCTAGAAGAGGGTGATACCAGGAGGAGGGAGTGAACATCTGGCAGAACGTTGCTGCAGGGTCAAGTGATGAGGACAGAGCGTGGACACTGGGTCCAAACCGGGAGGTCACTCACTGGTGATGCTGGCAAGAGCAGGTTTGGAGGAGAAGTGGGCCCAAAGCCTGATTGGAGCGGCTCCAAGAGAGGAGGGGAGGAGAGGGATGGGCAACTCTTAGCAGAGTTTGCCTGTAAAGGGAGAAGGGAGAGGGAGCTGGAGAGGGAGCTGGGACAGAAAGGGCTCTTTTTAGCTGGGAGAAATGGCAGCATGTGTTCCTGCTGATGGGGATGAGCCAGTGGGGAGGGGAGAGCAGCTGCAGCAATGTCCTTGAGTAGATGGGGAGAGCAGAGGCCTTTGCCTGGGCCAGGAAGGCTCCATAGGTACCAGAGAGAAGGCAGAGTTCTCGAGCCCAAAGACAGAGAGGTGGGTTAGGTGGTGGAAGCTTATGGAAGTTCTGTTCTGATAGCTGCAATTTCGTCCACTTGATTTGCCTCTAAACAGGCATGCCCACTTCGCAATTATCTACTTGCCCATCTCTCTATCAGAACTCTTCTTTTTACTACAAGACTCAAAGAAACAGCACCTGGGGAAGGAATATACCTTCGCTTTTGCTTCCTGTACATCCCAGGGCCGCAGCAGTGCTGGCTCCACGTCCGGGTTCCCCGTCCGGGTCCCCTCTTGCCTCCCTCCACAGGGCTGGGTTCCACGTCCGGGTCCCCTCTTGCCTCCCTCCACAGGGCTGGGCACTCCTCAGGACACAGGTAAACGTCTGCCATCCGCCCTCTTATCCATCTGAGGAGAGTGTGGTTGGGAGGGGATACAGGTTGAGAGTCCTTCTCTCAGTTAAGACATCTGCATTCTCATTAACCCTGCTCTGGACTTGCCTTTCTAGCTGCTAATGAGGATGTGGATTTGTTTGTGCTTTACTCCTTCGCCATCCTCTTCCTAAAACCAAAGCTGCTTCCTGTCTTTCCTCCAGAGCCCAGCCCAGTGCCTGGTGGTCTGTAATGAAAGGGAGCTGAGTCTTTGGAAGATTTGATGCTTTAACCGAATATTTCTCAAGTGTGTCTAGCAGGTGCTCATTCAGCAGTTGAAGCTGAGAGTCTCCTGTGCATGCGCTCACCCAAGTCCTTAGCTATGGGAATTAGGCTTGGCAGGGCCTGGGGCAGTGAAATATGTGTAGACACTTTTCCTAAATGGATTTGACCCTGGACCTTTTAAAAATCAGAATGCTTAGGGGCTTCCCTGGTGGCGCAGTGGTTGAGAGTCCGCCTGCCAATGCAGGGGACACGGGTTCAAGCCCTAGTCCGGGAAGATCCCACATGCCGCAGAGCAACTAAGCCTGCGCACCACAACTACTGAGCCTGTGCTCTAGAGCCCGTGAGCCACAACTACTGAGCCCGCGTGCTACAAACTACTGAAGCCCGCGCACCTAGAGCCTGTGCTCCGCAACAAGAGAAGCCACTGCAGTGAGAAGCCCGTGCACAACAATGAAGAGTAGCCCCCACTTGCTGCAACTAGAGAAAGCCCGCATGCAGCAACGAAGACCCAATGCAGCCAAAAATAAATAAATAAACTAAATAAATTTATTTAAAAAATTAAAATGTTAAAAAAAAAAACCACTTCGTCACATTTAAAAAAAAAAATCAGAATACTTATTAACAACACCCAAGGCCATGAAGGTACTTGGGAAGATGCAGTCTCTTGCCTCTGGGGAGAAACTCCCCCCAGGGAGCCATTTAGCTCAGCACACACTGCCCTGGATGCACCCTGCTCCCGTGGGCTGCCTCTGTGCTACCAACCCAGCTTCAACACCCGTTTCAATGGTGGGCAGTAACCAGGGGGACTGAGGACTTTCTGATCAGCCCCTTCATCCTAGGTTCCTGGCCAGCAGGGCCTGCCTCTGGAGCCATCTCTGTCCGGGGCACTGACCCCTCCCGCCAGGGTAGATGGGGAGGTCATCTCCCCTCAACCTTGGGTTGCCGTCACATCCTCTGCTCTAAGAAATGCAAGGTCACAACACATTAGGGGTGGTTATTACACTGATCTTACAGAAAGATTCTTCTCTTTGAAGTGCCTCTTTGGGACTTTTAAGCGTTGTTTACTGATCATTACCCAACTGACTGAGGAGTGAAAAATTTGAAAAACTTAAACCACTGGTTGAATGTCACTGACAAATGAATACTATATCAAAGGCATTTCTAAAATTCATAAAGTAAATTAATGGGGAACAGTGACTAGATTTGTGAAAATATGGTTTGCACAGAATATTTTAGGAAAACATTTTTTAGGACCCAGGATCCTCCTTGGTGTAGAAGTCAATGACTAAAAATTTTATTTGAAAAGCAGTTTTTTAGGAAGACACTTCTTCTGTGAAATGAAGTCTAGTTCGATCCAGTTATGTGTGTCTGTCTCTTACATAAAAAGTCCAGAGTTAAGAATTCCAGATTGGATGGCAGCTCCACGATCACAGGAACCCAGACCTCGCCATTATTAGCTCATGTCTTCTGTTCTCAAGGTTGTCTTTATGGTACAAGATGGCTGCTGGTGCTCTCACCCTCACCTCTCAGTTCCAAGAAGGAAGAAGGTGAGAAGGACAAAAGGGGCTAAGTTCCCTGTAGAGTTAACCCCCTTTAGAGAGCTTTCCCAGAAGCCCCACCCAATGACTCCCACTTATATCTCCTTGGCAACCCCTATCTGCAAGAGAGGTTAGAAATGTAGGTTTTTAGCCTCATCCCTCACCAACCATACAACAGTCAGTTACCAAGGAAGAAGGGGTAAGTGGACACTGGGTAGGCCACAAGCAACCTTCGCCACAGCATCTGAGGTGAATTCTCTGTGTGGCTTGTCCTCTCAGGAGCCTGGAGGGGAATGGTTCTATGCTTGACTTCAGCCCTCAGACGCCCTGTGCCAACCTGGCAGCCAGAGACAGAGCCGAGTGGCCTCTGGGGACTTGGGCCTGAAGATGAGGGCACATCTGGAGGTCAGGTGAGGTAACCATTAAAAGGATGCAGGGGACACGTGTTCGTGCCCCGGTCTGGGAAGATCCCACATGCCGCGGAGCGGCTGGGCCCGTGAGCATGGCCGCTGAGCCTGCGCGTCCGGAGCCTGTGCTGCGCAACGGGAGAGGCCACAACAGTGAGAGGCCCGCATACTGCAAAAAAAAAAAAAAAAAAAAAAAAAAAAGGAGCAGAAACTAAAATGGCAAGTGATTGGGGTGGGGGTAAGGAACAGACACAAACAGCGTACGGCTGCCTGGGTCAGGTGCCACAGGAACAGGAGGGCTCGGGGCTGAGAGACGCCTGGGACGTCTTCAGTGCCGGCCTCAGCCCTGCCTCTGTCACAGGAGAGGCCGCCTACTCGGCCTCCATCATCACGTCTTGAGAGCACAGAAAGCAACAGAAAGACGGAAAGACATAGAGACACTCTTTCCATGTAGAAGCACTGGATCTCCATGACAACCCCATGGAGTGGGCAGACAGCTATTACTGTCCCATTTTACAGATGTGAAAACTTGCTCAGTGATACTGTACTCCTAAGAGGCAGTACCGGGATATTGAGATACTGAGCCCAGGCCCTGGGGCTCTTGGTGCCTAGGGGGAGTTAGAGGCATGAGGCAGTGTAGCCCCAGGGCCTGGGAGTCCATCAGGACCGCTCTGGCTGGGCAGGCTGGTCTCTCCCTGCCTTTGTTTCTGGGTGTGTGGGGCCTGAGGAGTGAAGAGTCAGCAGCAATGCTTTTGAGCGGCAGGGCAGGGCGGCCGTGCTGGGGAGCAAGCAGTGTGGATCACAGCCACTCCTCTGGTGAGCAGGCCTGCCCCCTGGACTCGCTTTAGAGTCAGCCTTTCCAAATGGACCAGCTTCTGCAGTCATTGCGTGGGAAGGGTCCACAGCAGCATGGTACCAGCTTGGATGCTACACAGCTTCCTCCCTTGGGTGGCCTGGGGTGAAGGGTGCTTTGAAGCCTCTCCTGGGTGCCTGCCTCTCCCTCCACTCCCGGACCCGTGCCGTCTCTTCTCCACCAATCGGGGATTTGCTTACTGGCAGCTCTGCCTTTCTCGTCGTCCTCGTGGCTCTGCTTCTTCAGGCTCAGCTCTTGGGGCCCCGCGCGCCCATCTCCAGGTTGTGGCACCCCTGATGCCGTTCTGCAGCTCTTCCTCCTGCTACTATTGCCTGGCCCCAGTTAAAAGTCTCTGGCAAGGATGTGACTGGCCCAGCTCCTCCTCGTGCATCAGGCTCCACCTTGTAGGCCGCTGCCAGGCAGCACATTGGCCATTTCGGGCTAGTCAGCTGTGGTTGGGAGGGAGTGGGGTCCCATGGTCGGCCTGGGGCCGGCCTGTCAGTGGGGGGCTCTGGGCTGAGCAGTGTCACTTGCAGGAGACTGTGGGGGTGAACTGTGAGACGAACCGTCACAGACGTGTCTGATACGCAGATGCTACGGTGTGGAAGAGTCTGGAAGCTTTTATGGATAAGGTGATACCTGAACTAGGCCTGGAAGAATGGGTAGGATTCCAATGAGCAGAGATGAGGCAGAAAGAACATTACAGGAGGAGTAAAGGAAATAAAGCAGATGTCTACAGAGCAGCAGGGAGTGTCGTGTGGCTTGAGAGGGACTCATGGGGACGGTGGGGGAGTGGAGGGAAATGAGGCAAAAAGCTGGGCTGAGGCCAGACTGGGTAGAGACCGCATTCTGCAGGAGCGGGGAGCAGTGGGGCTGATGCTACCAGAGCTGTGCTCTAGGAAGCAGGGTGCAGGGGGAGGGTGGAGGCAACTGGGAGGGAGCCCACACCTCCCCCTGCATCTTTTGTCATCCATCTTTCTGTGTCTAGGCAGAAGCCAACCTGCTCTTGACCCTGGCACTCACCAGGCTGAAAAGACACTGGCCACTGAGCGCCTGTGGGCTTTCCACCTTGCCAAAGTCCTGGCTGCTGGCCAATGGGCCGTCACTGGCGGCGCTCTGTGTCAGTTGTGGGTCAGAGTCCTCTATGCCCTCTCTTCCCCTGCCACTGTGACTGGTGACTGTTCAGATGGTGGTTCTTCTAGCAGCCTGGATCCCTGAGACGCTAGGTGGAGCGGAGCCCTGCCATCGCCCTCTCCCCCTGCGCTGGGCATATAACGTGACTGAGCAAGAAACTTTTACTGTGAAGTCATTGAAGTTTGGGGGCTGATTTACTGCAGTAGAACCGAGCCTAACCTGACTAATATACCAGCTCTGAGGGGACCTCCCCTCTCAGCAGCACAGAGGTGGGCTGGGCATGGGTAGAGCAAGGAAGACATCAGGAGTTAGTGCCCTGGGGAGGATTTGGCTGGGATGTCTCCAAGCACGGGGCTCACTACTGCCGCGGGGCCAGTGCTGGGCTGAGCCTGCATTGCCTGGGCACAGACACCAACGCTGTGGTGGGCAGGAGGCACCCGGAGAGGATGCGGGGAGCCTGCCTGTAGAGGGTCAGCCAAAGGCGGCAAAAGAAGGGGGAGTGTGTCCGATTCACCAGCTGCTCAGCCCAGCAAGGACCCTGTCCCAGGAAGGAGTGAGGCTGGAGCCCAGACTCCACTCTCAAGGGAACAGCCTCCTCCTGCAGCCCTAGGCTGGGAGCTCTGACCATACTTGACCATATTACTTCCCCACTTCAAAACCGAGGGAAGGTCCGAGTACCCTAGTGGAGATTTCAAGGTCATTTACAAGCCGGCCCCTTCCTTCTGCTTATCCAGCCACTCCCTAGACTGTCTCCTCCAAACTCCTTGAGACAATGCCTAGAATGCCCCGTGCCCGCCCCTCCGTGGCCCGACCTGCTCGGGCTCTCGCCATGTCACCGTCTGCAGGCTCTGCTTTTGATTCACGCTGACCCGCGCTCCTCTCTCTGCTGGAAGCAGGACCCTGTCGTGATGTCTCTGTCACCTGTCTGAGCTGCAGACATGGAATGGTTCCCTCCACCAACTCTGCCAGGCATGGTGCTGGGTGCTGGTTCAGAAGTGAGCAAAATAAACGTGGCCTTGCCCTCTGGGACTGACTGTCTTGGGGGCGGATGGATGTTAAACGTATAATCAGACAGATACACCTATAGATTCGGCCTGGAAGGGAGAAACAAGGTGGGAGGGATCTCTTTTCGTGTGGATTGGGGGTTTCGAGGGAAGGTCTCTTGGAGGAGGTGTTTTTTAAACTGAGGCTGAGGCTGAGGGGTGAGGAGGCCTCGGCAGGCAGAGGCGGGGAGGGTGCAGCTGGCGGGGGAGAGCGCAGGGTGGGTAATGGGCACTGCCAGGAAAGCCTAAACTGCCGTCCCTGCAAAACCCAAGGTGTTCTTGTTTCCCCTGGCACTTCCCTCTCTTGCTTTTCTTTTTGTCTCCGTCTCTCTCTTTTTTTAAATATTTATTTCGTTATTTGGCTGCCCTGGGTCTTAGTTGTGGCACGTGGGATCTTCGTTGCTGCATATGGGATCTTTAGTTGTAGCATGCGAACTTCGTTGCAGCATGTGGGATCTAGTTCCCTGACCAGGGATCGAACCCAGGCCCCCTGCATTGGGAGTGCAGAGACTTAGCCACTGGACCACCAGGGAAGCCCCTCTCTTGCTTTTCTTTCTCTCCTCCTTGCTGTTCTCCCACCAGCCCCATCTCCTCTGCCTGGACTATGATAGGTACTGCAGGTGCGCCAGGCATTGTGCCCAGGGCTCTGCACACATTCATCCTCCAACAACCCTGGGAGACAGGTGCAATGGTGCCCATTTTACAGACAAAGTAACTGAGGCTCCGAGAAGTTAAGAGACCTGCCCAGGTCACTGACCAGCAAGTGCTGAAGCGCATACTCAAATCCAGGCCAGGTGCTTGTGCTGCCTTCTCTGGCCCGCAGGGCTCTGGAGCTTGGCTTGTGCCCCAGGGCACTGCCTGGCAGGGGTGAAATGCCCTCCCTGTACCCTGGGGGGTTGTGGGAGTAGAGGAGGCTGTGATCCCAGGGCCAGGCTGCCCTCTGGGGCCCTGCAGCCCACACATTGGTAATGCAAGGCCCTGAAGGTGCAGGCTGTGTATGGCTAAATGGTTACAGCCCCAAACCACTCAATGGCCACTGTTTTTGCTGCCAGGCCCGATTGTGTCTACCAGCATCTCCAAGAAAGTAAAAGTGTCGCCATAAGTCAAGGGGGCAGGCCCTCATTCAGGCCTGATGACTTGCTGACAACATCATTTCTGGGATTAAAATGGAGCCCAGGTGAAGGCAAAGCAGCGAGGTCCAATGCATGAATGGAACGTCGGCGATGGCAGCACCTGGATGGGAGGGCAGGAGCCGGCCCTGCTGGAGCCCTGCCATCCAGGTGCTGCCACCGCCGACGTTCCATTCATCCGCAACAGTCCCTGGAGAGGTAGGGGTGAGGGAAGCTCCGTTTCTACAGCGGACACACTGTGGTTCCTGAGGTCACACGGCCCACACACGCCGAGCTGGGGTTGGAACACTGGGCTCTCGGACCCGGAGCCCCCATTTCTCTCCAGCGGGCCTGGCAGCAGCTGGGAAAGGGAGCCAAGGCCCCGCGTGGCCACCTGTGGGAGCTGAGTCCAAGCCCCATGCTGGAGGCCTTCTTAGGAGCTTCTTTCTGGATCGAATATTTTTGCCAGTGTCTGGACATCTCGATACGCCGAGGGTCACTATGCTGACGGTCGGGTCTCAAGATTGGTGACCTCCAGAGGATGAGGAGGGAAGAGGACAAGTGTAGGGCTGCATAGAGGAGACTCCTGGGGATGAAACCAGCTTTCCAGGAAGTGAAAGCAACCTCACTTCTTTATATTTCTGAGATCTTTTACTGCCTCCAGGACCAGTCCAGGAGACTGTTGGTCACTAACCTCTTAGTTTGTGTGTGTAATGGTAGCGGTGGGTGGAGGGGTGGGCGGGTTGGCCAGTCTCCTGAAGTCCTGTCAGTCTGCTCTCTGTAGACAAGGACCCTCTCCTGCTGCACCCTGCACAGCTTAACTGACCAGAGTAGTTTCTAGAAGCAGTGTTTCCTAGGTACCATAAAAAAAGAGAGCACTGGACTTCCCTGGTGGCGCAGTGGTTGAGAGTCCGCCTGCCGATGCAGGGGACGTGGGTTCGTACCCTGGTCCGGGAGGATCCCACATGGCTGCTGAGCCCGCGCGTCCGGAGCCTGTGCTCTGCAACAGGAGAGGCCACAACAGTGAGAGGCCCGCGTACCGCAAAAAAAAAAAAAAAAAAAAAGAGAGAGCACTGACCCTTCTGGTTCCCCAGGAAGGGGTAGCTTTATGAATTTAGGTACCTGAGCCCGAAGCAGAGCTGAGAAGAGTCACCGTTTCTTTTTTTTTGTTTTCAACTGAGGTATAGCTGACGTACAATATTATATAAGTTTCAGGTATACAACATAGTGATTCACAGTTTGTAAACATTCTGTTCCATTTATAGTTATAGTAAAATATTGGCTATATTCCCTGTGTTGTAAAGAGAGTCACCCTTTCTTAAGCAACCACCATGTTGAGAAACTATTCTAGACATTTTACATCTTTTTAAAATAACTTTGTTGAGTCCTATTTTACATATCGTATAATTCACACATTTTGAGTGTCCAATTCAATGAATTTTTTTAGTAAATTTACCAAGATGCGCCACCGTCAGCATAAATCAGTTGTAGAACATTTCCATCACCCCAGTAAGATCCCTCACACCCATTCACTGTTAATTCCTGTTTTCTCTCTGCCCCGGGCAACCACTATTTTCTGTCTCTATATAGATTTGTCCTTTCTGGACATTTTTTCAAAATTGAAGCATAGTTGATTTACAATATTGTGTTAGTTTCAGGTGTACAGCAAAGTGATTCAGTTTTGTGTATAGATATAAATTTTCAGATTCTTTTCCATTATAGATATTACAAGATATTGAATATAGTTCTCTGTGCTCTATAGTCAACCCTGTTGCTTATCTGTTTTACATATAGTAGTGTGTACCTATTAATCCCATACTCCTAATTTATCCCTCTCCTTCTCCCTTTCCCGTCTGGTGACCCGAAGTTTGTTTTCTATGTCTGTGAGTCTGTTTCTGTTTTGTATATATATTTGTTTGTATTCTTTTCTAGATTCCACATATAAGTGATATCGTATATTATTCGTCTTTTCTGGACATTTCTTATAAATGGAATCATACAATATGCAGTCTCTCGTGTCTGGCTTCTTTCACTTTGCAGAATGTTTTCGAAGCTCATCCATGGTATAGCATGTATCAGTACTTCATTCCTTTTTAGTGCTGAATAGTATTCCATCATTTGGATATACCACAGTTTGCCTGTGCATTCACTGGTTGATGGGCACTGAGGTTGTTTCCAGTTTGGGGCTATTATGAATAACGCTGCTAAGAACACTTGTGTTCTTTAAGTTTGTGTTCTGATACTTTAAATCTGTTATTACTAATCCTCCCAATCCTGTGAGGTGGGTATTATCATCCTCGCCTTATAGGTGAGGATACTGAGGATAACAGATACTAAGTAACTCACCCAAGGGCGCACAAGTACCATATTTCATCACTTCTAGAAAGTACTTTTTCATATTTCTGAAACCAGGATGCATCTAATGAATGGCTCATCATAGCTTATTCGGCCGCATTTTCCCCTTTCTCAGTGGTATGTAACATATATTTTACAATCAAAGGCGTCTTAAATTGGATGAGCTACGGTATTAAGTGGCTGATCCTAGTAGCCTCCCTTATATATAGTTCACCCTTGTGTCAGGACTCTGGGTTGCAAGTGACAGAAATCCAGCTCAAAGGGGAACTTACCCTCAATAATTGGGAAGGATCCTGGGATTAAGTCATTGGACTGAAGGAAGAGCTGCAGAGACACTGAAAGTAGGACTCAACACTGTTAGGTCTCTGTCCATGTTTCATCTCTGCTCATCTTTGCCTATGGGTTCTCTTCCTCCATGGGGGAAACCCCAGCTTAATAGTCCTGAGAATAAAATAACTCCCAACCCCTCTCTACCTACCTCTGTGCATCAATCCTAAGGAAGAACTCTGATTGGTCCTGCTTAGTCACATATCCATCACTGGTCTAATCACTGAGGCCTGGGGAATGGTGTACTACAATGGCCCAGGCCTGGCTGACATGCCTTTCTTCTGGCCAGAAAGTCTGTTACCAGAAGAAAGGGAGTAGGAATAAGTGAGCTGGGTACCACCACCCTCACTCCCTTAGGCCACTTTCCCATGGCATCACTCAGTATCACTGCAGACGTTACAGACTAAGAGGTATTTAGAAAGAATATCTGAAGTTTATGATTCATTCATTCTCTTGTGAGGTAATGTTCTAAAGAGTTTAATTATACTTCCAAGAACTGTGTTGTGTGAAGGATTTAAGAAAGCAATGAAATATGCATGTAATATACTAGATGTAATTATGTTTAAACTTCTCATCAAGCAAAGATTTGTTTGCAGACAGTTCTCTAATAGAAACAGGAAAGAATCTTTTAGGATACTAAACCTGTGAATTTGCCATGTTGAATTTAAGCCCCAAAGCACTGGCTTATATTTAGCTCTACTTTTAAACTGCATACTATCTCTTCTGCATCTCTCCCAGAAAGATCTGTCATCTTCCTATCTCCACCTTTTGGCTCACTTTCCCTTTATCTGAACTTCCCATACCCCATTTGCCTCTATCCAAATTCTACCTTCAATTTAATGCCACTGTCTCTGCAGGAGTCTTCCCTAATAGTTCCATCTGAAGGCAATTTCTCCTTCTAGGTTCCCATAGCTCCCTTGCTGGGACCAGTTATATGGCACTCATCAGAGGAGACCTTAGAGCAGGATAATTTCCTGAGCATTGGTTGCGATTTTCCTCCCTGTGTTTTAATTCCCATTTTAGGAAAGTAGCCAAGCCCTTCTGTGCCCTTGTCTCAGGGAAGGTTAGGTCACAGGGCTTGAGACTCTTACTTCTAGTATTATTTGGGTAGAGACTAAGCTGCTATAACAAAGAGACCACAAAGTATAGTCATTCAAACAGGATATAAGTTTACTTCTCTCTCATGTGCCAACGCAGAGGAGGCCAGCTGAGGTTCAAGAAGGATAAACTGCTCTGCTCCACAGGATTATTCAGGGCCCCAGGCTTCCTCTAAGCTGCTGTTCCTCCATCTCCTAGGCTGTTACCCTCATCTGCATGGTTGCAGCTGGGACATCATCCCATCTGTGATCCAACCCATTGAAAGGGGAGAGTTTAGAAAAGCACATGCCCGAGGCTTAGCAGTAGCGCACGTCACCCACTCACATTCCATTGTCTGGAATTAAATCAAGTGGATACATCCAGCTGCAAGGAATGCTGAGAAATGGCATCTCTAGCTGGAGCGACGTGTGCTAACCTAACTCGATTACTCTAGAGGAAGGGAAGAAGATATTTTGAGGCATAACTAGCAAGTTACCACATTCTCCTTTCTGGCTTTAGTTTTCCCAAAGCTGGTGATGTTGAAGAGTTTATGCTGGGTGCTCCAGGGGCTGGGGGGGGGGGGGGGGGTGAAAAGCAGTAAGACCCAGAGGAGAGAGTCTGGGGAAAGAAGTTATCTGCTGTTCCAGTTATCTGTTGCTCCATAATGTAATACCCCAAAACTTAGCATTACACAATGACACCATTTATTTTGCTCACAAATCTGCTACTCGGGCAGTGTTTGGTGGGGACCGCTTGTCTCTGTTCTGCTCGTCATCAGCTTGGACCTGGACTCAAAGCCTGGGGCCTGGAATCACTGAGGCCTCAGTCACATGTCTGGTTGATGCTAGCTGTTGGCTGGGACCTCATTTGGACCTGTAGGCGAAGCACCTACATGTGGCCTTTCCATGTGGCTGTTGGGATTTCTCACAGCATGGAGCTTGGGTTCCAAGAGCAAGCATCCTGGGAGAGAGCCACAAGGAAGCATATTGCCTCTTCTAATCTAGCCCCAGAAGCCACGCGGCATCAATTCTGCCACATTCTATTCACTAGAAGTGAGTTGCCAAGGATGGCCCAGGTTCAAGTAGAGGGGGATTAGATTCTACTCTTTGATGGAGAGAGTGTCAAAGAATGTGTGGACCATGTTTGGAGATTGCCACAGGTTCCATGGAGCCTACTTGCTGTCAGCTGCAGTGAAGGGGGTAGTGTTTCAGCGAGCTGGCTGCTTGTAACACCAGGGAAGGCAGATCCTAGATGTGGGAGGCCCAGCCTCACCCAAGAACCCCAACTTCATAAGAGGCATGGAAGCAACAGCACCTTCAGACCCATAGGGACCTTGTGAGCTGGGGTCATGGGCGTCACTGCTGATACCACCAGGGACCTATGACCAAAGATTGGAGACCATGTGGTGCCTGGGCACTGCACATGACCCTGTGATCCTGGGACGTGTGCTTACTAGGATGCTTTCCATCTTCAGTAACAGCAAGTCCAATTTAAAATGATCTGAGGGCTGAGACTTCCCTGGTGGTCCAGTGGTTAAGAATCCGCTTTCCAATGCAGGGGATGTGGGTTTGATCCCTGGTCAGGGAACTAAGACTCCACATGTTGTGGGGCAGCTAGGCCCGTGCACTGCAGCAACTACTGAGCCCCTGCTCCACAACTAGAGAGAAGCCCATGGGCTGCAGTGAAGATCCCGTGTGCCGCAACTGAGACCCAGCACAGCCATAAATAAATAAATATTTTAAAAAAACTGACCTGAGGGAATTCCCTGATGGTCCAGTGGTTAAGACTCCATGCTTTCACTGCTGAGGGCACAGGTTCGATCCCTGGTCAGGGAACCAAGATCCCGCAAGTCGCGCCACACGGCCAACGGAAAAAAAAAAAGAGTTAATAAACTGACCTGAAAAATAAAGCGTTAATAAACGCTTTATTTTTAAGAGTTTTAAGAGTTAATAAACTGACCTGAAAAATAAAATACTTCTAGGTATTTACTTTAGAGAAATGAAAACTTACATTCACCCCAAAACGTCTACGCAAATGTTTATAGCAACTTTAATAAGTCATCAATCTAGAAACAAATGTTCTTCAATGAGCAAATACATAAACAAATGGTTCATCCACACCATGAAACACCACTCAGCAAAAGGAACAAACTATGATACAGGAAATGACATGGATGAATCTCAAAGGCATTGTGCTGAGTGAAAGAAGCTAACGTTGGAAGGTTACATATTGTTCAAGTCAATTTATATGGCATTGTGGAAAAGGCAAAACTATACGGATGGAGAACAGATCAGTGACTGCCAGGGGCTAGTGGCTGGATAGACAGTTCAACTACAAAGGGCGAGCATGAGGGAATCTTGCAGAGTGATGGAGCTGTTCTGTACCTTGATTGTGGTGACGGTTACATGAATCTATATATAAGTTAAAACTCAGAAGTGTACACACACACCCTGTGAAAAAGGTCAATTTTTACTGTATGTAAATTCAAAAAATAAAATTATGCTTTTCAACAAATGGTGCTGAAACAACAGGACATCCACATGCAAAAAAGTGAATGTGAGATGTGGCACGTATATACAATGGAATATTACTCAGCTATAAAAAGAAACGAAACTGAGTTATTTGTAGTAAGGTGGATGGACCTAGAGTCTGTCATACAGACTAAAGTAAGTCAGAAAGAGAAAAACAAATACAGTATGCTAATGCATATATATGGAATCTAAAAAAAAAAAATAATGGTACTGATGAACCTAGTTGCAGGGCAGGAATAAAGAGGTATATGTAGAGAACGGACTTGATGACATGGGGTGGGAGGGAGAAGCTGGGGCGAAGTGAGAATAACATCGACATATATACACTACGGAATGTAAAATAGTTGGCTGGTGGGAAGCAGAAGCATAGCACAGGGAGATCAGCTCGGTGTTTGCGATAACCTAGAGGGGTGGGATAGGGAGGGTGGGAGGGAGACGCAAGAGGGAGGGGATATGAGGACATGTGTATGCATACAGCTGATTCACTTTGTTGTGCAACAGAAACTTACACAGTATTGTGAAGCAATTATACTCCAATAAAGATCTATTTTTTAAAAAAAAGGGAATATGGATACAGACTTATACCCTTCACAGAAACTACCTCTAACTGGATCACAGACCTAAGTATAAAAGGTAAAACTATAAAACTCCTAGAAGATAACGTTGGAGAAAATCTAGGTGAACTTGGGTATGGTGATAGCTTTTCAGGTACAATACCCGACACTGGTTTGTCCCGTGGAATGGCACGTGAGAGGCTGGGCTCAAGCAGGTTCAGAAGACACAAGGAGGTTGTGTGTGCATGTGGCTTAGATGCCTGTAACAGAGACTCTTTCTTCATCGCCTGTCTTCCCTTAATCCCAGGACTTCATAGAAAGTTCCTTGTGATCAGTTGGCTGAGAAGTAAAAAATTCAGGTCTGGTTTACAGAAGGTTCTACACGCTCTGCTGGCACCAACAGAAAGTGGACGGCCGTAACCCTACAGTCCCACGCCAGGGTGGCTCTGAAGGACAGTGAAAGAAAATCCTCCTAGTGGGCAGGACTTCAAGAGGCACTTTGCCCACTTTGTCTGGGCTGAGAGACGGCCAGAAGTATGGGTCTATATGGATTCATTGGCAGGGATGTGGAAGGAATATGATTGGAAGGTTGGTGACAAGGAGGTCTGGGGAAGAAGTATGTGGATGTGTCTCTCCAAACGGGCATGGAATGCCAGGATATTTGTGTCCCACGTAACTGCTCACTAAAGGGTATTCACTGCAAAGCAGGCTCTTGCCAATCAGGTGAACAAAGCATGTCCTAAGGATGTCAGTCAGCCTCTTTGCACAGCTATCCCAGTGCTTGCTCAATGGGCCCGTGGAACCAAGTGGCCATGGCGGCAGGGTCTGAGTCCAAGTCTATGCACAGGGTTCCCCTCACCAATGCTGACTTGGCCGACAACTGTCTCATCAGCTAGAAGCAGATACCAACACTGAGCCATACTGGGGGGCCCAGCCAGCCACCTAGTGGCAGGTTGATTCCATTGGCCCCTTTCCATAATGGAAGAGGCAGAGATTTGTGCCCAATGGACTATACACACATTCTGGATATGGACGTGCCTTTCCTGCTCATAGCGTTTCTGCAAGCAACCCATGCATGGATTTGCGGAGTGCCTCGCTCACAGCCCTGCTGCTTCACACAACACTGCTTTGGATCAAAGAAGTCACCTCAT
Source organism: Delphinus delphis (assembly GCF_949987515.2). Classification (NCBI taxonomy): domain Eukaryota; kingdom Metazoa; phylum Chordata; class Mammalia; order Artiodactyla; family Delphinidae; genus Delphinus; species Delphinus delphis. The sequence continues at coordinate 161,617,880 of NC_082683.1, forward strand.
GTCAGAAGAAGAGCAGCAAAGGGCTGATGCCTGTGGAATTAACCAGTTTAGTCACATACCCTATCACTCAGAAGCAGCTGACCTAATAGAAAGGTGGGATGACCGACTGATGACCTAGTTATGGTGCCTGTTGGGAGTCACCACTCTGAAGGGATGGGGTTCTGTCTCACAGGTCTCACAGGCCACAGTGGATGCTTTGAGTCAGAGACCATCACGTGGCGCTGTTTGTCCCACAGCTGGGCCTGGGACTCAGGGTGAGAGTGGCTCTGCTTTTTTTTTTTTTTTTTTGCGGTACGCGGACCTCTCACTGTTGTGGCCTCTCCCGTTGCGGAGCACAGGCTCGGGACACACAGGCTCAGCGGCCATGGCTCACGGGCCCAGCCGCTCCGCGGCATGTGGGATCTTCCCGGACCGGGGCACGAACCCGCGTCCCCTGCATCGGCAGGCGGACTCTCAACCACTGCGCCACCAGGGAAGCCCTCCTCTTGCTTTTATCACACCTAACACTCCACTCGTGGTCCCAATTTCTGTATCAGTCAAGGGCCAGTCAGGAGACGGAAGCCACAGTAGTTTTTTTTAACAGAGAAAATTTAATATAAAGAACTGTTCATTAACACGACATTATAAATCAACTCTACTTCAACAAAATAAAGTTTTAAAAAAAGAACTGTTAAGTAGGTAAACATTTAACTAGTAAGTGAAAGAGTAAAAAGAAAGCTTTAAGGTATCACAAAGGGAGTAACTGCAGGAAGCAGCGACCGCTCTAGGGCTGGGAGAATCTAAGTGGTCAGAATGATGAAAACAGAAACTCACACGAGAGGCCCGGAGCTGACACACGGACCTCAGAGAAGGGGGTACTGCTCGGCTGGTGCTAGCATCTCTGAGCTGGGAAGAAGGGCCCTGTGGGTCTGGAACCCAATCTTCTGAGGAGGGGGTGTTGTCCAAATAGTGCTGAGATCTCCGGTAGGTGAGGGGGGCGGGGGGTTGCGGTGGTACATGATGACGAGAAACTGCAAACTGGGTTGAGCCGCTGCCACAGGAAAGAACTGCTATTGCTGGGCTGAAGAACTGAGACCGGGGTGATGCCCCCACAAACTGGAAGCAGATGGAAAGCCCACAGGAAGCCTCCGGGAAGAAGTCAGTCCCCTTTGCCCCCTCTAGGCTGGCAGTCTCCTGCCCTGCTCCCCGGTGCGGTCTACAGGCGAGCCAGCGGGAAAGCAGAGGTGCTGCCCCGCACTGCAAAGTGGAAATGGCACAGGGCAACCCAAGGGGTTGGGGTGCGTTGGTCATTCCCGTTTGGAAGACCCTGCTTACTAAACCTGTGGCTGGGTCCATGTTTGTCCTTATATGCTTCCCAAAACCTAACAAAGGTTTCATCCATTTCTTAATTATGTAAATTTCTCCTTCTACCAAGATTGAAGTCAAGACCTGTCTTATAATTCTGATTCTGCCCCTCAATAGCTGTGTGATTGGTGTCCGTCATTTCATAACTCTGAGCTTCAGTTTCCATATCTCTAAAATAGGGAAAACAATACTTATTCCTCAGGGTTGCTCTGACGACATGAGAATGAGAGCTTAGCACAGTGCTTGGCTCATGGTGAAGAAGACATACAAGAACATCTCTTCATCCTGAATAGGAAGCCGAATATCTCCCTTTAAATTGTTTGTCAACCATTCTCAACATTAAGTTCCAGGGTCCTAGAACTCTTGGGTTAATCCATCGTTCTTTATTTCCCAAGAGCAGGCTACTGGGAGACTTCCACAGTGTCCCCACCACTCAACCAGCAGATGGAAGGGAGGGAGGCTCTGGGGAGATCCCAGGTGGCACCTACCGGAAATTCCCAGGAGTGGAGGTGGCATCCTCTCTCTGGGTGTGCCCTTTCCTTAGAAAATTATTCCCCTGCTGTCCTGAGGACTGTTTTATTTTATTTTTTATTTATTTATTTATTTTTGGCTGTGTTGGGTCTTCGTTTCTGTGTGAGGGCTTCCTCTAGTTGCGGCGAGCGGGGGCCACTCTTCATTGCGGTGCGCGGGCCTCTCACTGTTGCGGCCTCTCTTGTTGCGGAGCACGGGCTCCAGACGCGCAGGCTCAGTAGTTGTGGCTCACGGACCTAGTTGCTCCGCGGCATGTGGGATCTTCCCAGACCAGGGCTCGAACCCGTGTCCCCTGCATTGGCAGGCAGATTCTCAACCACTGCGCCACCAGGGAAGCCCCTGAGGACTGTTTTGACCTGCTCTTTCTCTCAGACTCATTGCCAAGTGCTTGATTCTGTGAGGAGGGAGGAAATAGTCCTGTTAAAACCTCTGGGCAGGACCTGGGGTGGTACAGAGGCAAAGCTCTGTTGAAGTGGTATTCGTGCTGGGGTCCCCTCCCCAGGTCGCCCCAGGCCTCCTCCCCAGCAAGTGGGAGAAGCTGAGCTGGGCCGTTAAGGCACCCTTGGGAGACAGCCCCCATCCCAGGACCCTTCTACATTTGGTGTCCCCAAGATGACTCCTCCAGGACTTAGGATTCCCTCTCCCCCAGGGGCAGCTCCTCAGGCCTTGCCCCGACCTCATAACTGATCACTTTGCGATAATCGCACATGACTGATTCCTAAGTAAAATCCCATCCTAAAGCCTCCCCGATTGCCTCTCCTGACCTGTATAAATCTTGCTTATCCTCGAGGGCACGGGGAACGCTGACCTGGACGACCGCCCCCCACCCCCGCTTCCCTCAGCACTGGCTCCCCTGTCCTGAGTGTCCCCTAAGGACTCGCTTTCTCCGGACTGGGAACTGCCTGGTCATCCTTTCTCCTAGCTCCCAGCGGGGCGGCTAAATCAAAGACCGAAGCTCCGGGTAAAAAAAAACCTTAATCCGGAGCACTGGGAATCGGGCCGGTCCGGGCGAGCCAGGGAAGCGGCCTCCTCCGCCACAGGGGAGGCTGGGGCGCAGTGACTGCGCCTCGGAAGCCTGCGGCGTCCTGGCGTTTTCTCCGACAGCCCTGCTTTCTGATCAGTTTCAGCCAGGTCCAGGTGGGTTAAAGGCTGAAGCCCACCTTCGAGGGGCAGAAGGAGGCGGCTGCCGGAGACAACCGCGGGCGCGGCGGGACGAGTAACTCCTGCTCCCCGGGAGCCGCGGCAAGAATAAACGCAGTTTACATGCTCATGGCTTCTCCGTTCATAAATGTTACATTTTCATCCACAGTTTTCATCTGAGACAGCTGAGCACTAACCAGCTTTGTTTTCCCAAAACGCCAAGTGTAACCCCTCGGCGGGACGCGCGGCGTCTTCGGGGCCGCAGCTGCAGCTCGCGGGCCTCCAGATGGCCACGGGAGCGGGCCGGGGGCGGGGAGGCCCTGAGCTCGGAGCCGTGCGGGCCGCCGGCCCCTCGTCGCGGGAAGGGACCCCAAACCTGAGGGCCGGGAGAAGCTGCGGGGACAGCGAGCCCGGGCCCTGACCCCCGAGGAGGCTGAGGTCTGGGAAGCAGGCCTCATCGTGGGCGCGTGTGGCCCTCGCAGGGACGGCAGGGGGCGTCCAGGATCTTCCCTCCTGGGGGTGCGGGCGGGGAGTGGGCTGCAAAGCCGGGACTCCCAGCGCTAGCTCACCTTCCGGAGCTCCAGAAGAGCATCAGGCGCGGAGGGGCGTGGTCTAGGAGGGGCGTGGACTTGGAGGGGCGTGTCGGGATTCCGAGGGGCGTGGTCTGGATGGGGCGGCCTCCAGTGACAGCGGACGAAGGCGGCGGTGCTGCCCGCCGGCCTGGCGTTAGTTTGGAAAGGGCTGGAAAGATCAGCTTGGCGTCGTAGGAAGGTCCCTCAGACGCTGGACAGTGGGTGGGGAGGGAGAGATCGCAGGGAGAGAGCCCAGGTCAGGAGGCGATTTCAGAAAAGTGCGGAAAAGGAAAAGCCCTCAGTAGGGCAACAACAGGGGCAAGGAGCGAAAGGGGTGGGCTCGAGAGGCGAAAGGCGTGGAGGACTGGCCTCCCAACCTGAGGTAGACGGGGTGTGGGCGGCGAAGGGCAGGGAGGAGTCTGAGCGCTCGGTTCTCGAGGCCCCGTCCGTTCCCCGTCCCCCGCTGGCTGCTCCGAGGGCGGGCTGGCAGCGGCAGCCTTTTCCGCACCCGATTCCCCGAGACTGGGCAGCGCTCCTTCGGAATCCGTCCTTGGCAGCCGCCGCTTCGGGCGCTGAGAGCCGCGAGTCGCGCAGGAAGTGCAGGAAGGACCCCTATGCGCGGCCCTCTGCTGACCAGTCTGGAGCCAGCGCGGTCGCCTCGGCTCAGCTGGCCGTGAAGCCACCGAGTTCCCCAACACGCTGTCGGGCCCCACCGGGGCTAAGCCCGGGCCTGGGACGTCTTGAGGGTGCCCGAGGCTGGTGACAGGAGTCCTGGCCACCTCTCTCTCTCCCCACTCCATCTCGCTCCCCTACACTTGGAATCAGAACTGCTTATTTCAAGTCCAAATGTGATGATGATAACCAATTAAATCTGTGCATTGATCACTCACTGTGTGTGCGTTCTGGCTCTGTGCTAAGCATTTTTTCATGCTTTTTCTCATAAATTCCCCTCCTCTCCTACCCCTTTCGTCATTTTGGCCAGCACCACCTGTACTATTATTTACTTATTATAATTTTTAATCCACTCAAAATGTAAAGAGGTGCTATCTGAAATCCCAGGTTTGATGTACAATGTTTATTTTACTAGTTCATAAACTATATATATATATATATATATATATATATATTTATTTAAAATGTTCACTCATGGGAGTTCCCCAGCGGTCCAGTGATTAAGACTGCGCTAAGAACTGCACGGGGTGGAAGTTCGATCCCTGGTCTGGTAAATAAGACCCCACATGCCCCGCGGCGCGGCCAAAAAAAAAAAAAATCTCTCATAAGCCACATGAAATCACCTCATGTCCCACCAGTGGTCCCTGTTTTTTGGACTGGTAAACTGAGGCTCATGGAGGTTAAGTGCCCCGCCCACGGTTGTGGCATTGGCCAAGCTACTGCCCTACTTAACTCCTGAAACTGCCCTCAAACCAGACACAGGCGACTACAAAAGGATACAACCTGGAGCGGTCCAAACAGAAGGATTCTCGCAAAGGGGAACCACAAACACAGGGATGTGTCCAAGACACTAGGGCTGGGCAGGGATGGGAAGTTGGGAATACTCAGCCTCACTTCTCCCATCTCTGAAATGGAGATAGTAACAGTCTCCTTCCTGAGGTCCTTGTGAGAACTGAGATAAAGCAGAGTGTTTAGTACAGTGCTTGGCTTGGCACATAGCAAGCCCTCAATAAATCCCTCCTGTTGCTATAAAAAGTTGGGTAAGGAGCTCTGAAGCCATGCTTGTGAGTGAGTGGCTCCTCTGCCAGAATATCTAAGATTCCACAAACTCTGTTCCCCTTAGGCTACCACTGTTAGCGGTTTGGTGAGTATCTTTCCAGACCTTTCCTATGCATATGCATGTAGTCTCTGGTTATATATAATGTGTACATACACACACGATTTACAAGTAATTTGCGGTTTTGTTGCTGTTTTTGTTGTTAGACTCATAGGAAGAAGAATGCTACACTTGTTGCACAGCTTTCTTTTTTATTTAACAGTATAGCTTGGAAACCTTTCCACATCAGCATGTATAGGTCTCTCTGCCTCATTCTTTTCAATGGCTATATAGTATTTCTTTCTTTCTTTTTAAAAAATATGTGTTTATTTATGTGGTTGCATCAGGTCTTAGTTGCAGCAGGCGGGCTCCTTAGTTGTGGCATGTGAATTTTTTTAGTTGCGACAAGCATGTGGGATCTAGTTCCCTGACCAGGGATCGAACCTGGGCCCCCTGCATTGGGAGCACAGAGTATTATCCACTGCACCACGAAGGGAAGTCCCAGCTACATAGTATTTATTTATTTATTTATTTATTGCTGTACATGGGCCTCTTACTGTTGTGGCCTCTCCCGTTGCGGAGCACAGGCTCCGGATGCGCAGGCTCAGCGGCCATGGCTCACGGGCCCAGCCGCTCCGCGGCATGTGGGATCTTCCTGGACCGGGGCACGAACCCGTGTCCCCTGCATCGGCAGGCGGACACTCAACCACTGCGCCGCCAGGGAAGCCCTCATTATAAATTTTAACTAATTATTAATGTATAGAAATTATATTGACTTTTTAAAAACGAGTATAATTGACTTACCACATTAAATTAGTTCCAGGTGTATAACATAGTGACTCAATGTTTTTATACATTACAAAATGATCACCACTATTGACTTTTGTATATTTTATTACCTACCATCTACTGAGATCTCATTAAAACCAATAATTTTGTAATTGAGACTCTTGGGCTTCCAAGATAAATATTATTTGTTAATAATAACAATTTTATAATAAACATATCAGTGAATATTTATTGAGCATTTACTATGTGCCAGGATCGTTCCAAGCAGTTGACATGTTTTAATACATATAATCCTCACAACCCCAATAGCACAAACATACAAAACACACAACAGCAAACAAATATTCTATCTCTCCCACCCTACAGGAAACAAAAACAAAAACACTAAGCTACACTTTCCTCTTCATTTACTTTCCATTTCTCTTTATTTTAAGCAAAATTCCTGGAGTTACCAATTCATTTCTTCTAATTCTTTTTAAAAACATTTCCAACTGATTGTTTTGAAAATTTTAAGCCTATAGAAAAGTTGAAAGAATGGCACAATGTAAATTTACCAATTGTTATTTTACCATATTTGTTTTATCTTTTTCTCTATATATGTTTTCTTTTTTTAATTGAAGTATAGTTGATTTACAATGCTGTGTTAATTTCTGCTGTACGGCAGACTCAGTTATACATATATATACTTTTTTTTATATTCTTTTCCATTATGGTTTATCCCACGATATTGAATATAGTTCCCTGTGCTATACAGTAGGACATCATTGTCTATCCATTCTATATGTAATAGTTTGCATCTACTAACCCCAAACTCCCAGTCTATCCCTCCCCCACCTTCCCCTCTATATATTTTGGATTAAGCTGCAGCTGTTATGACTCTTCACTCCTTCAGCATGCGTGAAGAACAAGTACATTCTCCTCTATAACCTTAATACCATTATCATACACTAAAGAAATTTGAAATTGATGTATTATTTAACATATATTCCATACTGAAATTTGCCCAACTGTCCCCAAAGTTTCTTTTTAACTTTTTTTTTAAATCCAGGATGCAATGAAGGATTGATTAACATGCAATTAATTGTCATGTCTCTTAAGTCACCCTTAATCTGAAACAGTTCCCCGGCCTTGTTTTGGTTTGTGAAATTGACATTTCTGAAGAGTCTAGGCCAGTTGTTTTGTAGTATGTCTCACACTTTGGATTTAGCTGGTTGTTTCCTCATGATTATATACAGATTAAACATTTGGGGTAAACGTTTGGGTAATGTTGTGTCCTTAGTGTTTTACATCAGGGGTTTATAATGTCAGTTTGTCTCATTATTGACAATGCGAAGTGTGATCATTTTGCTTAAAGCCCCAAATCTTGAATCCACTCTAATCAGGTTTTGTTCCCTCGATTTCACCAACATGGTTCTTATCAAGATCACCAATTACCTCCACGTTGCCAAATCCAACGGTCAACTCTCAGACCTCCCTCTTCCTGACACAGCAGTAGTATTTGTCACAGAGACCACTCCTCTTCCTTGGAGTACTTGCTTCTTCAGGCTTACAGACATCACGGACGCCTGGCTTTCTCCTATCTGCCTGCTCGTCTCAGCCTCCTTCGGAATGCTCCCTTGCTCCCTAAACTCTGAATGTTGAGTCCCTGAGTGCTTGGACCTCTTCTCTAATTTCTACCTACACCCACTCCCTTGGTGATCTCATCCAGCTTCTTGGCTTTTAGACCATACATTTACTGATGACTTCTGGATTTCTGTCTCCAGCCCAAACCTCTCTCTTAAACCCCAGACTCGTATCTAACAATCTACTTGAAATCTCCACTAAAGTCTAATAAGCGTCTCAATCTTAACATGTCCATAACTAAGGTCCTTATATTCCCCTCCAACCTGCCCCGACATGTCCCCCTGTCTCAAGCAAGAGCAACTTCATTGTTGCTGTTGCTCAGGCCAAAAACCTTGGCACCGGGCTTCCCTGGTGGCGCAGTGGTTGAGAGTCCGCCTGCCGATGCAGGGGACACGGGTTCGTGCCCCGGTCCGGGAAGATCCCACATGCCGCGGAGCGGCTGGGCCCGTGAGCCGTGGCGGCTGAGCCTGCGCGTCTGGAGCCTGTGCTCCGCAACGGGAGAGGCCACGACAGTGAGAGGCCCGCGTACCGCAAAAAACAAAAACAAAAAACCTTGGCACCATTAACTCCTCTCTTTCTCATGCCCACACCCATTAGCAAGTCCCAGCCATCCTACCTTTCAAAAATAGCCAGCATGCCACTTCTCACCACCTCCACTGCCATCACTCAAGTCCAAGCCACAATATCATGTCACATTTAGGTTACTGCCAGTAGCTTCCTAAGGGGTTTTCCTTCTTGCTCTACCTTTATTCTCCTCGTTTTGCACACAGCAGTTGGAGTGATTTTGTTAAAACTTAAGTCACACCATATTAGTCTTCTGCTTAAAACTTTCCCGAGGCATCTCCTCTCACTCAGCGTCCTTACTAGGACCTCTAAGTCCTGCAGGATCTGGTCCCCATTGCATCTCTGATTTCTCTCCTACTCTGCTCACTTCTTCCACTGCACCCATTCCTGTCTCCCTGTGGTTCCTGAACACACCAGGCTTGCCCCCAGCAGGACCCCCAGTAGGGCCTGGAATATTCTTCTCTCACATCTGTGTGGCTTGCTCTCTCATTTTCTTTAGGGCTTTACTCCAAAGACACCTCAGTGATGCCTGCCTGGCCTAACTCCCAACACCCACTTCCCTTGTATCACAACACCTTTTACCCATGTTACTTTTTCTCTTTAGCACGTACCGCTATCTAATAAACGATGTACAGTCATCCCTCAGAGTCTGTGGGGGATTGGTTCTGGGACCCGCCTCGCATACCAAAATCTGCCGATGCTCAAGTCCCATAGTGGGCGCTCGTATTTGCAGATACGGAACCCGGGGAAATCGAGGGCTCACTGCATATTCATTGAAAAAAAATCCACCTATAAGTGGACCAGCACAGTTCAAGCCTGTGTTGTTGAAGGGCACGAGCTTGAACTCTGTGGGTCCAAGGATACGCGGATTTTTTTCACTAAATACATCCTACAGTACCACACGATCAGTGGTGGTTGATTCCCTGGATGTGGAACCACGGCCATGGAGGGGCCAACTATGGGACTTGAGCGTCCGAGATTTTGGTATCTGCGGTGGGTCCTGTATCCAATCCCAGGGGATTCGGGGGGAACAACTGTATTTTACTTCTTTATCCTTTAAGGATTATCCTTGTCTATTTCCCTCACTAGAATGTAGCTCCATGAGGACAGAGAATTTTAACTTTGTTTTGTTCACTTCAGTATTCCTTCAACAGTGCCTGGCACATGGAATACTGTGCCTGGCTCCATAAATACTGAATGAACAAGGCATCGAGTGGACCTGAACTACCCCCTGCACTGCTGGTCTTGCGCGGTCTTATTCCCCTGACCAGGGATCAAACCAAGGCCACGGCAGTAAAAGCCCGGCGTCCTAACCACTGGACAGCCAGGAAAGTCCCAGAGCTGGAACTCAGCTATGAAGCTATACTGCAAATAATTATTTCCTTTAAAAAAATACATTTTCTCGTTGACTAGAACTTTCCAAAGAATGTTTAGTGATAATGGTGAAAAAAGTACTCATAATGACTTTAAGAGAATGCCTCTTAACCTATGGTTTCACCACTAGTTATGTACTTACTGATTCAACTGACTTTGTCGTGATAAGGGTGTTACCTAAATTCTATTTCACTTAGACATCTATGCTTAATGGCATAAGAATGATAACTATTCAGCAGGGTTTTAATAGAAAATGCGTACTACTTAGAAAGATAGGAAGTTGGAGGCATTTTTCTCTACAACTTTGCAAGAAACAATATGTATGCTGACTTGATTTACCAGAATTTAAAATTCTAGCCCAGCATTTATTGAATATTATGTGCCAAGCCTCACGTTTTCACTTAATCTTCAAAACAATAAATCAGTTACTATATTTTAAGGTTATACAAGCTTAATGTTAAAATCTGAAGGACAGCAAGACATTCATTCTAGCATGAATGCAACTGATTTTTATTTAGGTTTACTATGTACCAGCACTGGGGCTACAATGGAGGAGACAATGAACCCCTGTTTTGTAGCACATTCTAATAGGGATAGAGTCAGGAAAAATGTAATGTAATTTCAGATTTTGATAAATAAGGAAATAAAGCCAAGGGATGTGACAAAGGGTATGTGGGCAGAGGGTTTGGCTACAGCTTAATAAGCAAGTGGTGGGAAGAGAAGATTGACAGGGCCAGATCACGCAGGGCCTGCCTCATGAGCCTGTTTAGATGTTACTCTGTGAGCAATGGGAAGTCACTAGATATTTTTAAGTCCGGAAATGATCTGAAATGATTTATGTTTTAGAAACATTCTCTGGGGGCTGTGTGAAGAGGCCGGAGGGAATGAGTGGATGAATGCAGACTGATTTAAGTTATGGCAATAGTCCATAACTTAGCTGCTGATAGCAGCTCGGACTAGGATGGTAGAAGGAGTAAGTAAGTGCAAAGTTTTGGATGCACTTTCGGAGAAAGTCAACAGGATTTAATGGAGGTGAGGAAGAGGGAGGAATCAAGGGGGTAGCTCAAGACTGAGCAGGTGGTGAGCAGCATGTTTTCAAATGAAGAGTTTTCTTGTAATTTCTATAATCTGTCCCTCTCATTCCCAATTTTGTCTCCTCTGGCCCCCATTTGTTTCTACTGTCAAGACTTTCCTTAACTTCTAGTGCCCCCAACAAACTAACTGCTCTTATTTGTATGTCTCACACTTAGAGCATGGGAATTAGAGAGCAAGGCCTTGGATTTAGTCTACCGGGAAACAAATTCCATCCCCTCTATTTACGGTGCGATCTTGGGCAAGTTTCACCTGTAGAATAGGGTATATAATAGCACCCACCTTACAGAGTTGTTGAGAATTTACATTGGAGCAGCTTTATACCTTTACATACTCAGCACCTAGCAGATCCTCGATATATTCAAATGTGCAAACTTGATTTCCTCTCAGATTCTAGGCTGTCAAGATGAAAAGGGCAAGAGCTTGGACATTGTTCAAGCACTAACCCACCTGACGGTATTTAGCCAAGAGAAGACTTCCTCCCCTCGTTTGCCTAAGAGAATGACATTTCCAAATTCCTTCCTAGAAGTTCTTCCAGCATTCCCTGATTTCCCTAAAACCTTATCTAAAGTTTTTTATCTTACCACATGAGTTCATAGGGTTTTTCATCTGTAAATTTGTCTTAGACTTTAGGAATATTTTCTGGAAACTTTTACGTATTAATCAGCTATTTTCATAAGATACTTCATATTCAAAAGCTGGTTACCACCTTGTTACAGATGTTAAAAACTGAACTTAATAACGAGTGGTGAGTTTAGCTATGGTCCCCACATATCACTTTGGGCCCAACTCTAATTCACTATAGATTTCTCCTAGGTAAATTCTCAGGTAGCCAACTCCAAAGCATAGCAGGTAAGAGGATTTTCAGCCCAGGAGGTTAATAAGCATCAATGGGAGTGGCAGATCACACTCATATCTAAGTCAAAGAATAACCCTGACCTCAAAATTATGAATATTGTTTAGACCCTAGTCAAATAAGAATAATCCTCCCAAATTTCATTGCCTCTTTAGTTAAGTAGGAAAGAGTTACCTACCTTATAGGAACAAGAGAATACATGTCAAGTATTAACAGACCATGGTATACTGAGACAAGCTCAGTACATTGACCAGACATCTGTGTACCTGCTTTGAGTGCCAAGTTCATCTATTTTGTATCAAACATACTTCAATTGGCTCTTGGTAGCTTATACTGCAGTGAACATATGCTCCTGCCAATACTCCAAGTAATACTAGTGCCTGCCTGTAGAAGCCTATACAAACGATCACACTAAAACTAGGATACCACGTCAACAAATTAGAAACAGGCTCTCAAAAAATCTTATATTTCTCAGTGATTTTATAATGACCTAAAATCTAAAAATGAAGTTACTGCTAAAAAGGAGCTTAACATCAATGTTTATAAGCCCAATGTTATATCGTATTGACATGAATCTGTTCTTAGCCCATTGATTAATACATCTCAGTTCACTTCCAGAGCAGCTTCACTCGTGTGCTACAACTAATGTCAGAGTTCCCTGTGCTATACTGTAGGTTCTAATTAGTTATCTATTTTATACAGAGTATCAATAGTTTATATATGTCAATCCCAATCTCCCAGTTCATCCCACCCCCCTTCCCCCTTGGTATCCATACATTTGTTCTCTACATCTGTCTCTATTTCTGCATTGTAAATAAGATCGTCTATAGCAATTTTTTCAGATTCCACATATATGCGTTAGTATACAATATTTGTTTTTCTCTTTCTGACTTACTTCACTTTGTATGACAGCCTCTAGGTCCATCCACGTCTCTACAAACGACCCAATTTCGTTCCTTTTTATGGCTAATATTCCATTGAATATATGTGCCACATCTGCTTTATCCATTCCTCTGTTGGTGGACATTTAGGTTGTTTCCATGTCCTGGCTGTTGTAAACGGTGCAAGGAACACTGGGGGAGCATGTGTCTGTTTTTGTTTTGAATTTTTTTTTTTAATTAATAAATTTTCAGCTGCGTTGGGTCTTTGTTGCTGCGCATGGGCTTTTCTCTAGTTGCAGCAAGCAGGGACTACTCTTTGTTGTGGTGCGTGGGCTTCTCATTGCAGCAGCTTCTCTTGTGGAGCACGGGCTCTAGGCACACAGGCTCTAGAGCGCAGGCTTAGTAGTTGTGGCACACGGGCTTTGTTGCTCCGCGGCACGTGGGATCTTCCCCAACCAGGGTTCGAACCAATGTCCCAGTCAGGTGGATTCTTAGCCACTGCGCCACCAGGGAAGCCCCCTTGTTTTGAACTTTTTTACACAGCAAGTTCTTGTTAGTTATCTGGTTTATACCTATTAGTGTATATATGTCAATCCCAATCTCCCATTCATCACACCACCACCCCCTCCCCGCCTGCTTTCCCCCCTTGGTGTCCATACTTGTTCTCTACATCTGTGTCTCTATTTCTACCTTGCAAACCAGTTCATCTGTACCATTTTTCTAGATTCCACATATATGTTAACATACGGTTTTCCTCTTTCTGACTTACTCTGTATGACAGTCTCTAGGTCCATCCATGTCTCTACAAATGACCCAATTTTGTTCCTTTTTGTGGCTGAGTAATATTCTGTTGTGCATATGTACATCTTCTTTATCCATTCGTCTGTCCATGGGCATTTAGGTTGTTTCCATGATCCGGCTATTGTAAACAGTGCTGCAATGAACATTGTGGTACATGACTCTTTTTGAATTACGGTTTTCTCAGGGTATGTGTCCAGTAGTGGGATTGCTGGGCCATATGGTAATTCTACTTTTAGTTTTTTTAAGGCACCTCCACAGTGTTCTCCATAGTGGCTGTATCAATTTACATTCCCACCAACAGTGCAAGAGGGTTCCCTTTTCTCCACACCCTCTCCAGCACTTATTGTTTGTAGACAATTTTTTAATGATGGCCACTGGTGTGATACCTCATTGTAGTTTTGATTTGCATTTCTCTAATAAGAAATGTTGTAAGTCTTAAAAGGTTCACCATCCTCATTTCACATTAATCACCCCAATGCTAAATAAAACACAGTGCTAAGAATGAACTATAGGTGCTTGATTAATAACTTCAGGGTTAATATACAATATCTTAAAATAGCCAGCTCTCTGATGCACTAATTTTTGAACTGAAGACTGTTACATTTGCAGTTAAATTACCATTAAATATTCAAAGTTTAATAACAGATTATGTTTATATATGTACTTTCACTACTTACACAGATTTAACTATTTTCATGTGATTCTGCTGGCCAGCTAGGTTTGGGAACTGCTGGTTAAAAGTACACATATCCGTAGTCAAACTCTGGTTTTGGAAAATAGAAATACCATCTTCAAATTTTTAAAAATTTGAGGAAAGCCAGTAGCTCCAGTTTCCTTCCCATACAAAGCTTATACTTTCCTCCTCTCTCAACAGTTTCAGATAAAAAGTGACAAAACACTTGATACTAAAATTATTCTGAATATGGAAATTTCAAGTAAGTTAATTGTACAGATAAGGTTGATAGTAAAGACCAAAAGCAGGTATAGTTTAATGTATTTTAATAGCAAACTTACAGGAACAGCACAGAAGACAGACAACATTAAAAACATGTACTTGCATATAGGACAACTCAGTTAGAAAAGTATAGTGAATGGATGGAATCTACTGTATGATAAAAATGCTACAAACACCATTTAGTTGCAGTCAATAAGAAATTTACTTGTTTTAAAAAAATCCAAATGCTGGCATTGTCCAGAAAAATTTAACAGGTTTATTTATAATTGTTATAAAGTTGAACTGCTGAAACTTGTTCACTGAAACATTTTGACTTGCATTAATGCTTTATGTCCCCGCATTTATATTAAAAATTCACACACAAATGAAAATGGAAAAACTGCCAATACCTGATTTCTGTCCCCCATTTTTCCACCTGCAATCATATACTTAGGTACCTTTTGACCCCACGGGGAAAAAAAAAAAATCTAACATTCAGAACTACCAATAACAGGAAGAGATTTTTTTTTTTTTTTTTTTTTTTTTAAAGAATGAAATGTTTCCCATCATAGTGGATTCTTAAGCACGTTCTCCACGTATGCGGCGTGCTAGCTGGATGTCTTTTGGCATAATCGTTACACGTTTGGCATGGATAGCACACAGGTTGGTGTCTTCAAAAAGGCCAACCAGATAGGCCTCACTTGCCTCCTACAACAGGAATAAAGAAAAAAATATTATCAATAGTTAAGTTACATCTGTATCAGTTAAAAAGATGAGGTTTTTGAGCCCTTTAAAAACCTACTTCAGAAGATGTTGACTATTTTACCAAATGCTTACATTTTAATATCTGTGCGACGAGGCTGAAAGGCAGCTTATGAAAGTGAAAACTCAAGTCTTTATCAAATAATACAAGTCAAATAATTTCACTACTAAAAAAGTTTAATTTTTTTAATGTTATATGTGATTTTTAGTAAACTGAAATGTGTCTTGAGTAAAGCAAAAAATCCAACTTAAATTCTAACATTCATTCTCATCCTAAGATAAATGGAATCATGTATCTAATCCAAAGTAATATACTCTCCTACCCTGCTGTGTCCTCCTTTTTCTGAATCTTACTCACACTTCATTATATCTGTTTGACCACTGGTTTCCATCATATGGTCCTCATCTACCTTTCCTTTTACACCTCAGTTTTACCACTAGAGTGCTATTGGGTCCCAGAACACACCAGATTTGTGTCTTACTTATATACATTGACCTACTTTGCTGAGATATGCCCCCATGCCCCCCACTAACTGTACCTTCCTCTATGCACCCCTATCTGTAATGGCATTTTTGCTACCTCCCAGCATTAACATTGATCCCCCTGGTTTTTCTCATGATATTCTTAAGACTTTTCTGAAGGCATCTTCTTATCCCTACTTTCACTCAAAAACTGGTAGCTACATGAATCATTCACCAACACTTGGCATGTAAAGAGGAAAAAACGGGAGCTTCTACTTATAATTAACTCTTAAATTGTTAGCACATCTTACAGCTGTCTGAAAAGCTGAAGAATCCTTTCGTCTAGGTTAAAACATCTGCTTACTCATTTTGAAATGTACCTACTGTTTTACCAGTCATCAGTCCAACTGTTTCAGCGGATTAGGAACACACTAAATGAAAGACGATATTTGGCTTCTCTATAAGCAAGTTATTTCTCTGTTCGAGATATATTTAGGGGAAAAAAACAGATTTTTGTAATTGCTATTTTTGTCCTAATTAAAAAAATTATATCCATTTTGGAAACTCTGGGTAATAAAACTAAAAGGGAAATACACAGAATACTTGAGCAATTCAAGCCCCACAATACTACATAACACACAAGATACAGAGATGGGAAGAACCAGTTTTGCTTTTTACAAACATTTTGACTTTGCCAATAAAACTTGAGATTCTGCTTTTAAAAGAACTAACACAGCAACAATTAATTCAAATGGTTTACGTTATTCCATCTTATGAAAAAAATTATTCCCTACATTTATATCTTCATTCTTTTTAGCCTAATCTCTCTTCTATAAAAATCTGTTTCACCTAAAGTTTACTATCCCTACATGTCTTTCTGCAGCATTTGTTATCAAGAGCTAAGTCTTATTTACCTCCCCTTTATGGACTACCTAAGATTATTCCATGAAGGAGAAAGCAAACACTCCTCCTGCCCCTGGTTCCCAGGTGCAGGTAACTTTGAACTCCTAATGCCTTGGCAATCATAATGGCCTTGTACACTAGCCATCTTTTAATGCCCTTAAATTACTTAACAGAGACCTCTAACCCTAACTGAAATTTGCATCTTTTCCTTTTTTTTCTTGGCCAGGATATGTGGCTGCAGGACAGTTCCCTGACCAAGGATTGAATGCAGCTCCTCAGCTGTGAAAGCGCGGAGTCCTAACCTCTGGACCACAAGGGAATTCCCGAAATTTGCATCTTTTCTATGCAATTAGTTCCGTGTATCTTACCTATTCCAAAGAATATATTAAAAGCAAAAGTCCTTAATGTTTGGGGATTAATTCTTGGGATACTCTAGAAATAGGTAAAAAATTTAGGAAACACAGCATACTGTAGCCTGCCTACTCTTACGGGTTCGCACCACACATCAGATACTAGGACTGAAGTTCCTCAAGAAAGAAACTAGTTTCTTTTTTGTTTCACCCAGCGTATCTCAGGATTATGCAAATCTAGAAGGCTTCTGCAAAACACAGCACTATGAGCTGCTATATGGACAAGCCAAGAGGTCCTGCAATTCTGAGACCATTTAAGAGTGGAATAATGATCTACTGGCTCCCCTAGTACGACTCAAATGTGGCATGTAGCAGCTGGGCCTCTCACTGCCATCTTACAACCTGGCTATAGGTTTTATAGAGTTGTGTCTGGTCAGCTCTGGGAGAAGAGTCAATACTCATAGGGAATTTAACCATGACTCATATATTTCTAATTCTATTGCTAGTGTCTCAAAGTCTCCTAAACATTAAGGCTATGATGGGAATTAAAGACTGACACATTAATTTATAGCCCAGTGAACGTAATTTTGATAACAGCAAAAGAAAAAGTATCTTATAACTGGAAGAAAATGTTAATTTACAACATTTTGAGTATATTCAATATCTGACTCTTCCACCACTTCAAACCACCAATGTCCATTTTTAACATGATACCTCAGTTCAAACTCTCAGATATTAGGGGCAAAGGCTAAATTTCAAGTTAGCGAATTCTTGATTATCTATGGCAAACCTAGACTAAATTCTCTCCCATCCTCATTGGACTACCTCCCCTCCTCATTTAGTTGTATTAGAAAAGTTGTAAACTGTGTAATTCTAAAGGCAAAAATAGTGACTTTTGGAATTCTATTTCAACTGCTCTCTTCTATTGCCCTATTTCCATTAGCAAATTCTCCATCTCTGTATCTTTAAGAGAACTGATGTATAAAAAAAGCAACACAAACAAAATAAACTTCTAACAAAGATTACTCTTCCAATAAAGAGCTACCTAATGCAAGAGTACTACAGGCAGCAGAATTGAACATTTTGCTCAAAACCAATACAACCACATTTACTGACAAATATAAAACACACACCTTAATAACAGCAATGTGGAAGTTTAGACATGAATTTTAAAAAACAATAGTCTTTTACTCAGACTGTTTAGTAATCAATTTACAAAGCTCTATCATTGACACTTAAGCTCAACAATGTTGGACTTTCAAGTATAGTGTGTTCTTCAAGCATAGCCCTGCTAACTCTAACTACGAAACAAAATTGGCAGCTTTAGATCAATGCTTGAGAATATCAATAATATTTCTGTATTTAAAATTAGTGGGGAAAATGTGATTAGCAATTATAGTAATAAACAAAATGGGATCTAAAGATAGTCAATGATTAAAACAGAAAATAAGGGTTTTAAATAACAGCACTGGAAGATTTTAGTAGTTTGAAATTTCAGTAATTTCAATTCATTGAGAATTTAATGGATGCCTACTCCTGGAATTTACCAATCAAATGAAGTTCAGACTAACCATAGAAACAGCTCAACCAATTACACTTCAGGGTAGAATCCACCTATCAAATCTTCCTCACACATAAAGGAAAAGCTTGGCAACAGCAGCCTTGCAAAATCCTCCAATGGAGTGTATGTAGATTCTGGACCCTCCCCCAAAAGAGATTCCGATTCAGGTCTGTGGAGGTGCCTAGCAATCTGCAATTTTAATCACCTCTAACCCCACGCTCTGAAGGAGGTGGCAGTCTTACCATACTCTGAGTTACAACGAACGCCAAACTCGTTAACATTATAGGTTACTTAAGTGATTGATGTTAATTATACCCACATACCTAATCAAATATCTTACTTGTGGGCATTTCAAGTTTTAATCTTGGCACAAACCACCAGTATTTCAAATAGATAACCACAGCTAAAACAGTACTTCTCAAAGTTCTGACACACTGGAGCTAAGAATAAATTCACTATGTTTCCCATTTAAGTGGAAATCCATACATAATCCCCTTTAGCAAACTACAAGTCTTCCAATTTCTTTTTACAAGCCTAGTATCTTTTTCTCCTTATCGTCAACCTAATCCTAACTACCACTCATGCTTCTTTTACCTCAATGCACAGTTCTTTTATGCTGCCTGTTCCCATCCCAGATATTATGTTCTCTCCACTTGCAACTGCCTCTTCAGGCCCAGGAAGCCATTTATTCTAACATTCTTTTTATATCAGTCACTGTTTGAAACTAATTACCAATTACCTTTAGCCCCATGACTTCCTGATGTCCTGCAGCAACTGTAAGCCAAACCAGAAGGTTCTTTTTCCCTTTAAACACTGCAACGTCTAAAATTTTAAAATCCTATGTCTGCTTGTATGACCTTGAGCAACTTAACCTTTCTGACATCTTAACAGTGAAATAGATAAGACCTACCTCATCCACTCGTGATGATTAAATTTAACAAGCATATACAAAGATTTAGAATTGTTCTTGGTACAAAGCAGGAACGGCCAACTCTTAGAGCCTTTCCCACCCGCCATTTTACCTGCAAAGCACCAATAGCTGCACTCTGGAAGCGCAGATCTGTTTTGAAGTCCTGAGCAATTTCCCGCACCAGACGCTGGAAGGGAAGTTTGCGAATCAGAAGTTCAGTGGACTTCTGATAACGTCTAATTTCACGGAGTGCCACGGTACCAGGCCTTTAAAACAAAACACAATAAAGACACGGTTACCAAATACATAAAAAACATAAAAGAGTGGTCATCAGCTTTAAAAAGACGCAGTCACTTTTCACAAAATAAATCACCCAACTATTCTTCAGCTTCTGTATCAAACTTCACTTATTAAATTATGACCCGAATATTCAAGTCTGTTAAGAGTAACACAACAATCCTTTAAAGCAAAAAGCATGATATTAAAGTAGATTCCTGGCAGGGGGGTTTAATCAAAGTCCCCTTATTTTCTTCCTCTTTAACATATATATAACTAACTTGTTATAATTACAACTTGGGAAAGTACTAGGTCACAAATAAAGAGGTCAAAATTGTTCAGACTCTTCTCAATTTGGCAGCACTCTCCTTCTTCCCACTGGCACCCCCAATTCTTCTGAAAGACCTACCAGCACAACCCAATGAGCTTCCTTTAAAAAATACACTTATGGCATTTAAGTTTGATTTCCCAGAATACCTTTGAACACTGCACATACCTCATGAATGATTAAATGTGAATACTCTTTTATGGTGTATCTTCTATATGGAAGTTTTCTTTCTTTCTTTCTTTTTAAAACTAATTTTAAGCAAGAAATTTACCTCAATTCTGACTTATTTCTTCCACTTTTATTTTAGGCTAACTAAAATCATTTGCAGAAGGCACCTAAATACAGACAACTTCTGCCCTCTAATGGCAGATGCCCTTAACAACACTGCTCAGGGTAGTTCAAAACTGTGCTAACAGAAGGAAATAAACCAATTCAAGTAAATGAAGGACTTACCTAAAACAAAATGACCCCCAATCTTGATTAAATTACTTTACCAAGAGAAAGAGTATCCTCAAAAATGTATTTAAAAATGTATTTACTATTTAAAAAATATACAATACACCTAACAGCTAAATAAAATGTTACCCTATCCCATTAACGTTATTAGTGATACAACCTCTCCTCTGGGCTATGGGCAAGATCACGGCTTCAAAATTAAACATGTTCCCAATAAAACCTAACACTAAATTATATATATATATATATTTTAAAGTATTAGTAAATATTCAAAAGGAAAAATTATTAGTTTCTCTAAAGCAAAAAGTATAATTATACATCTTTTTATTAAATTATATAGATACTGCTTCGGGAGATAGGCTTTGTCCCATTTTTTCCCTCCTCTTGTTTTAATACCTGTAACGATGAGGTTTCTTCACCCCTCCAGTAGAGGGCGCACTCTTGCGAGCGGCTTTCGTAGCCAGTTGCTTCCTCGGTGCTTTACCACCGGTCGATTTGCGGGCAGTCTGCTTTGTACGAGCCATGGTATAAAGACCTCCTTACTTACCTACCAGCATCAAAACACAAAAATCACCATATGCAACTAACAAACATACAAGTTTTCCTGCCATTACCACCGCTCCCCCCCAAAAAAATCTGGAAATTATGATCAGTATAAAAAAATAATGTCTGTAATGTTACATAATTTTAAAGTGTGCAGATTACGTCTACCACCCAAATATGACTTCCTGAAACAAACTGTAGTACTAGAAAATTGTTAGCGTTAACACCAATCATCTCTCAAAAATGCCAAATCTGAGCGATAAACGGCAAAACAAAAAGACCCCTGACAGCCTTCACTTCAGTTTCTTTAATTAAAGTAGAAATTAGAAATGTCTGTAAATATTCGATCCACTAACAAGTCAAAAGAACGAAGCCACAAACCACAGAAAGGTCGAGTCAAATTACAGCAAAAAAGGTTTTGGTCACCCCCCCCCGCCGCCCCCCCCCTTTACGTCTGGCAGTTGATAGACTGCTGTAAATATCTGAAAACATTCCTGCTTCTGCATCTCTACAGTTCTGTTGACAAAAAGGCGTCTCAAAAAACAAGAGAGGAACAACAGCTACCACCAGCGAGCATTCTACAAAGCACCGTCCTGGCGTCCAGTCCTCAGAAGCTTCGCAGTGAAATTAAAAAAAAAAAGTGCCCCGCACCCAGGCTTTAATTAACGCACGGGACCGGCCGACCAGTCCACCCCAAGCACCACATAAACTTTTGGTTTCGCCTCCTCCGGCCCCTCGGCACAGGGTCCCCCAGCCTGCCCGCCTCGCTCCCAGCGTCTCGCGCAGGCACAAACTCGGCTCCCAGACCAGAACAAAATGGAAACAATCGCAAAACGTATCCGATTCCCTACCAAAGAGACAAAACACCAAATCGCTCGAAAATAGCCCGATCCCCTGCCACGTGCCGCCCTCCAAAATGCAAAAGTTTTTTTTGTGCATTTCAAATGCATCAAGTTTCCGCTTCTCTAAAAAAGGAGAAAAAAATTTTTCTCTTTAAAAAATTTTCCTCCTTTTTCAAATGGGGAAGAGAGAAACGGGGGAAAAAATATGGTCGGTGACCAGAGAAGAGAGACAAGATGGTGAAGCTTAGCAACAACTGTGGGGAGGCAGCAAAAAGCAAGTTACCCCAGGGTGGGAAGCAGCGGCGATTTCCACCCTTTTCCCGCTCGAAAACTGGGGTCCGGGGTCCGGGGGCGGTAGTTAAGAGGCCCGCGCGGGTCGTGGTGAAGGTCTGGGGTCCCGGGAAGGGGCGGCGGGCGGGATTTCACCGAAGAAAGAGGAGCCAGGGGCGCGGGGAGGGAGAGCAGGCTCGGCGACGCGGCGGTTGCTGCTGTTGGGCTGAGGCGGCGAGAGACTGGGGAGCCGCCGGAGCCGCCGTCGCCTGAGGGGTGAGGGAAACTCGCTCCTCACCTCCATTTCTGGGCCAAAAAGTTTGTGGGCCAAGCCGGAGGGACCCTGGGTCCCCTCACCGCACCGCCGGGGCCCGGCCCGGGGTTGACGGCAAGCGGGGCTCGGTTCCGGGGAAGCGGGCAGACGGGGAAACTTACCCCCCTTCTCCTTCGGCTGGAGCTCAGCGAGCTAGAGGCGGCGCTGGCGTCGGAGAGCGACAGCGGCGCGGCGGCGGCAGCGAACACAATTGAAAGATGGCTGACACCGAGGCTATCCCCCAACACACGCCGCCCCGCCCCCGCGCCGCGCGCCAACCAATCACACACAATGGAGGGAAGGCTCGGCCCCGCCCCCGCCCCTCGCTCGCGCCCCGCCTCCGCCCCTCCCCCCGCGCGCCCGTTCGCTGGCGCGCGCTCGCCCCTCCCCCGCGCGCCGCCCGCTCCCTCCTCCCGGCCGCCTCGCGCAGTGTGTGTACAAACACAAAAGACACGCCGAAGGGCCGCCGGCTCCGGCCGAGACGGCCGCCCGCCCGCCCCCGTTTTAACTCCGGCTCTCCGGCCCCGCACTCCCACCCTGCTCCGTGCGCACACGTCTTGGCACTCGGGAAGCCCGGGTTTGGGGCGCCGAGGGGGAAGTGAGGGGGGAGGGGCGGGCGGGAGGAGGCGCGGTCGGTGAACACCCGGCCTGCGGGCGTCTCAGGCCGCGGCGGGGAGGGCGAGGGAGGGGGCGCCCCGCTCCGGCGCGGGCCCAGGCGCGCGTCCCCGAGGCGCCCCGGGGGCGGGGAGAAGGGCACCGCCGGTCGGGTCGGTGCACCCCAGTTGAAAACACTACCCAACCGGAAGCAAATAGCAGCCTAGCGTCCCGCGTCCACTTTCGGATGGGGCTGCTCTATCCGCTGGCAGGGCTGCCTGACTGCAGTCTTCACGCTCTCTCTCCGGGCCAGGTGCGGCCGGCCCGCCCGTAGACAACTTTAGTCGCTCAACACGCCGGCCCGGGCCGTGGCGGGCCCCGCGGTGCGGGCTGTAGGCAGTCCGCAAGGGCTCTGCCACCTAGGACGCCCGGCCCCGCGCAGGTGGCATCTCCAGGGCCGAGGGGCCGGGGCTCGCCTTCTTCCTGAGCCGGGATGCCTGATGCAAGATGGCTGTATTTTGTAAGCCTCTAAAACAATGTGTGGAATACACAGCTAACTGCACCAGAGCCTGACTACCAGTCCTGGCAGCTTGTTCTACTAGCAAGTTCGGCCTTTTAACCTTTTCAGTATTCGGTAGAATTGCCAAATACTGGATAGTCAAGTGTTGTCAGCAGCTTCTGCATAGTTTAGATGCGGCGGAAAACGGCAGAAATAAGGAAAACGTGGTTTGGGGATTATCACATTTATCCATTTTCCAATTCTCAGTAGCATAGGAAACAGACTTCAGGTTCAAGTCATCCACGTTGTCAGCTCATTGGCCTTAGACTATCTGTACCGTCCCTAGATGGTTTTGACAGCACTCGCAACTATGTGTGAGGGTTTTCAATAGAAGTGTCATGAAGACATCCCATAGGATAGTGAAGGAGATAAATTTCATAGATGGAGGGCATAACTACTACTGGTAGTCTGAAGATCTTATAAAGCATCTTAGTCATAAACATTATCCTGAAACGGATATATGGAAATCAGATATGAAAGGTTATCCTGAAACGGATATATGGAAATCAGATATGAGAGAGGGAGTAGATTTGTCCAAGGACACTTGAGTGATGAAGAGACCCAGGAGAAACCAAAAAAAATCCAGGCCTCCTGTTTCATTATTATTTAATGAATGTTAAGTGTGTGTGGTTGCTCTGCAGAATACATGCAATCTGCAAGCCTCTCCTAAAAGCACGTATGCAAAAGAGCTTAGGCTGAGCTGCCAGCGAAGACTTTCTATAATTCGGGCCAAGAAGAGGTTTCTTTGCTTGTTTTTTGTTTTGTTTTGAGGAAACCAAAATATTTGTTGGTTTTTTTTCCAGGATTTTTCCAGGAAGGCTGTTGTACATCAATTAAACTCATCATATCTTCAAGAAATGTTAAATGACACTGGTAACGTTCTCTTTATATGCTAGATTTTTCCATAGCTTCTATTTTTTGTCTTCAAAATATTTTTAAGGACAGGAAAGACTGTTTTAGGTGAAATAGTTCTGATCTTGGATTATCTGAACCTACTCAGCTGTCCATATGTAAAATAGAAGTGATATTTATCTGTGTGAAGATAGGCCACAAGTTTTTTCTAGTTGTAGGATCAAGTACGTTTAGCACCTAGGTAGGTGCCTGGTTACCTACCTAGTGGCTTCTGGAAGTTTTCTCACTGAGTGAATATTTATTGGGTGCCAACTGTGCTTGGCATAGTTCTGGGTGCTGGAAGACAGCAGTGAACAAACAACACAAGCCCTCATGGGGCTTATAATCTCTGGAAGCATTGCTTTGCACAGGGAAGTAGCACTTGGAAGAGGGAAGGAAAGACATCCTTTGGAGTCCTAAGATTGGCAAAAACTGTAGCTGAGGGGAGAAGAGCACTTTAGAGTCAGATGATGGGGGAAGGAAAGCTGTCAGGGCAAAAAGGGATTCTAAAGGGGGTACCAGGGTCAGTCCTGAATTGGCTTTACTTCTAGAACTCTTGGGCTAATAATGGCTTCAAAATTTGGAGTTTAAAAAACAATGGAGGGACTTCCCTGGTGGTCCAGTGGTTAAGGCTCCATGCTCCCAATGCAGGGGGCCCGGGTTCGATCCCTGGCCAGGGAACTAGATCCTGCATGCTGCAACTAAGACCCAGTGCAGCCAAATGAATTTTAAAAGAAAAAAAGAGAGAGGAAAAAAAAAAAAAAAAAAAAAAAAACAGTGGAGAGGAGGGGAGCAAAAGCTTTTAAGTTAAAACATTTTCCCTAGAGTAGAAATCTTATGGTCACTAATTCAGATTTGTTTATGAGTAAAAGTTTAAAAAGTAGAATGGAAAGGACTTTAAAAACACCACTATTGATATCTGTTTAGCTTGTGAATCAGTCCAATGCAAAGATTACTGCCTCAAGGAGCTGTTGCTTCTGGCCACTCAGTTGCATGCACACTTTATCACATCACCCTTCCTCTTTATCACATTGATTTAAATGTGTCATATTTGTTTACTTGCTTGTTATGTCTCTTCCCCAGAGAATGTCAACTCTAGGACAGCAGTGGTCTTATCTCTTTCTTTCCACTGCACTAGCACCGCCACCTCTACTCCACTCCCCCCACCCCTGCCAGTGTGGGGCTGTCCCCATTTGTTGAATATTAGGTGATCTCATCCAGTCCCATGGAATTGTCAAACATACGCAAAAGGAGAGTAGTATGATGAACCTCTAGGTACCCATCAGCTAGCTTCAAAGATGATCTACTCATGCCCAATCTTGTGTTTCATCTACGCCTGTACTCATTCTTCCTACCTCCCCCCACTCAAATGATTTTGAAGCAAATTGCAGGCTTTACATCATTTTACCTGTAGATATTTCAGTATGTATTGTAATCATTGATTAATGATTCATATGCCCATTAAATCTCTTATCGTCTATGATTCTATTTGCCCTTTGTTGAAAACTATGTCCTGAGACTTTGGATCCCAGTGTCCTCTTTCCATAACTGTCCCTCCTTCAGTGTTGCCCAGTAAATGGCATTATGATTTACTTAACTGCTTAAACCGAAAAGTGTAGGCATCCTACTTAAGCCTCCCTTTCTTTCATTCCCATAGTCCTATTGGTCCTACCTATGAAAAGCTTCTCAGAATGACCTACTCCTTTCCTCCTCTCCTCACCTCTCAGCTGGCCCCCAGTTACTTCCTATATGACCTTTCTCTTTCCACTCTTGCACCTCTGTATTCCATTCTCTACAGTGCATGCAGAGATTAGATTTATAGAATGTAAATCAGATTAAGTCATACCCTTGTGTAAATGCATTCAGAGGCCTCCCACTGCTTTTGGTTAAATGCAAGGCCTAGCATCACTTCTGCCCTCTCCAGTGGTATTCTGCTCCAGCCCTGCTACCTTACCTTTCAAGCTCTTCCCTCCTGAGGGTCATTTCACTGTGTTTCGCAGCTTGAATGCTCTCCCCACGCTTTTCACAGGGCTGGCTCCCTCATCTTCTAAGGCAGCTTTTCCACTTTTCCATGTCTCTTAGAAAAAGATCCTCTTTGTACGGTACACTGAGGAAAAGTGAAGGGGATTTGGAGCGATTCAAATAGAACTTGATTAAAACTTTCGTTATACATTTTTATATTACATAATCACTATGAAAGAAAATAATTACATTTTTTAGATTACATTTTAAAGAAGATAATACATATCAAACTTGTGTAAAACTCCCAAATAAAACGTTTTCAAAGTTTTTAATGGGAAATGTTGAGCTTACATCCATGAGCATAATTTTTTATATCAGGTTTTATACTTGAAATAGCCACGTGCCATTCCTGATCAAGATTTTAGGATGAAGAGCTCTTCAAATTCTTGATGATCTTACTGAAAAACTTCAAAATAATTGTTTTCAGTCATTCAAAAAAGTGTAACTGTTGAAGTTATATATTTAAAATTCTTGCCTTTCTTTCATTGACAAATGTAAACTTGGAATTTCTTGTGAATGGATTTTGAATCTAATTAAACTTTTTAAAGGTCAAGTATTTTAAAATTATGATACAGCTCAAATTTGCAAAATGCACATGTTGCTAAGTAGTCACCCTGTAGGTGCCTTGGTCACCACCAAAAAGAGTCTAAAATAGTGAGAAGTACCTGGTAGGAGAACAGAACTTCAAATCTGCACCAGCAGCCCTGTTCAGCCTCCTTGTCCCCAGCCCCGACTGGCTGCATTTTGGGCTACACCAACACTCCCTGGGCACCTGGCATGGTATTCCTATGTCTCCTTGTCCATGATGGGCAGTGTTCCCTGCCGCAGAACTAAAGCAAGCATGAGGGGCTAGAGCACCTCCTGGGCTGTGCTCAGCATATCACATGGAACAGTGGGTCGTGGGCACCACTTATCTGCTCAGCTCTGTGCCAACCATGGGGCACAGGTCAGACCCATGCCTCTCAGGCTGCCCTCCAAGGAGCCTCGGAAGGGGCTGCTTACAGCCAGGATCCCTGGGCCATAGGGCTGAGAGGACCTATCTCCTGGTACCTACGTAGCCCAAAGTGAAGACCACTGGATGACTCTGAGGTCTCAGTTCAATGTCACCCCTCAGAGAGCCACCCTGTCTTCCTTGCCCCCCACCCCTCATGTTATACTCGGTCACATTTCCATGCTTATTTCCATCAGCAGTTCTCACAACCTGATGTTTTGATTCATTTGCTGATTAGTGGTCTCCCCAACTAGACTGTAAACTTGATGAGAGCAAGGACCTTGACATTTTATACACTGTTCTGTCCCTGTCAACTTGCATAGTACCCAGTCCATGCTGGACACTTAATAACTATTTGATGGATAAATAAACAAAAAGTGACCATAGTTTATAGAGTTTTATAACCAATTTTTAAATGTATTTTGTTTGCAGGATATTCACATCTGAAAAAATGTACCTCTTAGAGTTAATGAGCTATGATATCTTTCTCCGTATTCTCATCCGTATAAGGAAGGTAAATATTTTCTCATGGTGAAGTTGTGAGGATGAATGTGCTTTTGACCAGGGCTAACTGTCACTATTAATGTTTTATAAATTTTGAACACTCATTAAATGACTAATGGCATCTATTATCATTATTTTCTGCTCACCAGGCAGCCTTGGGATTGTAGTTGGGCTCCTTATGTAGATTGGAGGTGCCCTCCCCAGTATCCTAGAGATTGTCAACATTTCTTTGTAAATGAATAAATGGGTGTCCCAGTTCTACATCAGTCTTGGTGAAGTGAGTTGGTGTAGGTCTGCCCTGAAGAAGGACGGCCAAGAGGTTAAGTGGTTTCTAAGACCACAAGGCCCAGAGCCAGGCCTTTGAACCATTGTGAATTCATACATATAAATGGCACCTGGTGAAGCTTGTTGGACATTAGACAGCCTTTGAGACACTCCCCAACCCCTTGCTTCAAACTCCAACATTCTAATATAATGATCTTGACACTTGCTAAGTATTAATAAACAGGTGAGAAAATTCTATTTCATAAAAAACCTTTTAAAAAAAGAGGATTCTCTCTTTTGAAAAAATCCCCCCTTTTCCAAGAACTGGATTAATTGTCCAAGTTCAAAGAAAAGTAAGGTTCAAGAAGTATACTGCCTTTGGGACCTCCCCAGTGATGCAGTGGTTAAAAATCCGCCTGCCAATGCAGGGGACACAGGTTTGATCCCTGGTCCGGGAAGATCCCACATGCCACAGAGCAACTAAGCCCATGCGCCACAACTCCTGAAGCCCACGCACCTAGAGCCCGTGCTCCTCAACAAGAGAAGCCACCGCAATGAGAAGCCTGTGCATCACAATGAAGAGTAGCCCCTGCTCGCTGCAACTAGAGAAAGCCCATGTGCAGCAACAAAGACCCAACGCAGCCAAAAAAAAAAAAAAAAAAAAAAAGTACTACCTTCTCCTCTGGGAAAAAGAGGAGTTATGCTTCCTTTGACAGACAGAATATTCTACTCTGCAGAGCTTGCCTGTCAGAAGAACAAGGACTTGAATTACCAGGGAGCCCTGAACTGCCTGGTACCATTTTTTAATGGTTCAAGCAGTGGTGTTCCCCTTTTCTAGTATCAAAAAAAGAGTAAATTCTTTCTTCTATAATCCCCTTTCTCACTCCTAGCATTTATAAGAATACCTCAAATACCAGACAAGTTAACTTATCCCTAGTATATTAAGATTTTTTTCTTTTTAATAGACTATTTTTTCCCAATTATATTAAAATTTAAATTATGGAACACATGGGGACTTCCCTGGTGATCCAGTGGCTGAGACTTCACGCTCCCAATGCAGGGGGTTCGGCTTCGATCCCTGGGCAGGGAACAAGATCCCATATGCCGCAACTAAGTGCACACTGCAACTAAAGATCCTGCGTACCACGACTAAAAAGATCCTACACGTGGCAACGAAGATCCCACATGGCACAACTAAGACCCAGCACAGCCAAATAAATAAAGAAATATTTTTTAAAAATTATGGAACATATGTTATCAAACCTTAAGTATGAAGTCTTTACCTGGAAAGGAAAATTTCTAAGTCACCTCAGTCTAAAAATCCATGCACATCCGCTATGTTCTTAGATGGCTTGTCCTACCCTAGGCTGGCTTAGGGCTCATATGGCTCCCTGTTGAGACAGTAAGTTTCCCCAACACCACTTCCAACACTGACATCCACCAACAGCAAGACCCATCCTGGACACACTGTCCCCTCATAGAGGGAACTCTTTCTACTCAAGCTCAGCTCGGCTAGGGTTTCCAGATAAAATGGTGCCTGGGACATATTTATACTAAACAATATTTTGTTGTTTTTCTGAAATTCAAATTTAACTGGGCATCCTGTATTTTTATTTCCTAAGTCTAACAGCCCTTATGCATGCTAAGGGGATATTCCTCTCAACTTTCCATGACCCCAGCTCCCATTGCTCAAGCTTCTCTAAGCTTCTTTAGCAACTGAATCTGGCTTCCTTTCATGGGCTGGCAGGGCTGGTGTCTGCCGGCACTCTTGCCACACCCATCTTACCCTTTCTAGAAAGCAAAGTGTTCCATGTAAGATCTCCACACTCGAGGAGTTTCCAGGCCCTCTCAGGTCTCTTCTGGGGCCTTTAGAACCCTCCACCGTCATGGCGAAGTGCTGTAATAGCTGAGGTTATTACTCTGTTCTCCCTCCTAAATATTCTGCCAAGAAACTACCCCAGGAAGCAGTCTGGAGTCCTTGTCACATCCTGCCAGTGCTGTGAGGTTTGACAGTGCTATCTGAGTTCAATTCCTACTTAGTCCTTCCCCCAGCAGAACCTACCCAATGATGACTGACACCCATGGCACAGCCAGGATCAAAGGAGACCAAGTATGAAGGGAGGGGACTTTGGAGGCAAACAGGACTGAGTTTGAATCCTAGCTCTGCCACTAATCAACGGAGCGTTAACCTTTCTGGGTCTTAGTTTCCTCGTCTGTAAAATGAGCAAAATTACCTTAAAGTGTAATAATAATCCTACCTTGCCAGGTCACTAAGGATCAGAAAGAATAAATACAGAGCACCTGACACAGAGTACGGGCTCCACAAATGACCATCATTGTGTCAAACCTGTCTTCACTGCTTTCAAAAGGTATGATCTACTATGTATCATTGCAATTTAAAGTAGCTGTGTTAATAGTTCCCAAACACGTGGGCAAACTGTAACCTTTTTTGAAGCATGAAGGTGCAGGTTAGCTTGAGAGAATTTGTCATGCTTTGTTTAGCTTCAGTCCCCTGCTAGGTAGCTAGTCAGCGCCCCCCCAGGACATAGTATGGGCCCAGTACTTCTACATAAGGTTTAGGAAGAAGCTTAATTAAACAATAACCACATTATTAGAAGCCCCACAATGTCCCCCAGTCTCTGAGGTGGAACAGTAATTGCAGAATCAGGAGGGAGGAAGATCTTTCTATGCTGGATCCATAGGAGTGTTAACATCTCAGAGAGAGAGACAGGGAGAGAGAGAGACTGACTCTGCCTAGGTGATGTTTTGGCCTGTGAGTAGTGTCCTTCCCTGGATATTCTCTCTGATGACCCTTGGGGGTCAAGAAGGACACCCTGCTGCTACTCCCCTTATTCTATGGAGGAGGCTCTCCCTGACTTTATATATGACTCAGTTATCTTGGAATGATATGTTTATGCTTCCTCCAAGAGTGATCAGCTTTTCCTTGCCTCTGGGTTATCTTGAATACCAAAAGTAGCTTCTTCACACCTAGTTACCAGGATTCACAGATGAGAGATCTGTTGTCATTTCAGAGGCAAAGTTTCTCTCCCTAGGTGCCTTAAACTTATTAGGAGATGAAGAAACCCCAACACATTAAACATGGTTTATACAAAGATTATTAAAAATCTTTTATATGCACTATTGCCCCCTACAAATTTTCATGCGTGGGCATAGACTCCCTCCATTTCCTAATTGGACCAGTGCTGGGAAAATTTAGAAGTTATATATGTGCCAGGAAATGGGAAAAGAAAATTGAAAAACATTGATTTAAATAATTCTGGTTAAAAAATAGTAGGTATTTGGACTGAATAGATGTTTTTTTTTCTTACTTTATTGCAGTATATGCTTTCCAAATTTTTATTTTTATAGTGAGACTGTATTACTTCTATAGTTAGAAAAAATGGAAGTGCAAAAACTGGGAAAAGGCACCCACGGCTCCTGACAGAGTGACTGGGAATGGCAGACACAGAAAAATGGCTCTGCTCCGGGGTTTGCCTCTTACAAATGTGTGGCCAGGCTCTGCCCACAGATCTGAACAGGATCTGCTAGCTGCTCACTAGGTGTGAACAAGGGCAATTCGGGTCGGTTCAACAAGC
Source organism: Delphinus delphis (assembly GCF_949987515.2). Lineage (NCBI taxonomy): Eukaryota > Metazoa > Chordata > Mammalia > Artiodactyla > Delphinidae > Delphinus > Delphinus delphis. The sequence continues at coordinate 161,649,546 of NC_082683.1, forward strand.
ATCTATTGAGTGCCCACTGTGTGCCTGGCACTATGCTAGGCACTTGCTACAAAGGCAAAGAGATAGCCCTTGTCCTATTGAGAAAGGGATCATCTCAACATGGTGTGATGTGTTCTCCATTCGAGGCATTTCAGGAGTTCTGTGGGAGCACCAAGGAAACCTCAGGGTCAGGGAACATTTGGGAAGTGGCGACACCTAAACTTTCTTTAAAATATTTTCAACATTTTAAAATATTTTCTTATAAGGAAGAAAATTATTACAGATAACTACTTCTAACAGTTTGTATTTTCAAATATTTTGACTTCTTTCTATACATCAACATGCAATTCATATGCAAACTTTTCTTTTGGCATTTTTTTTTACAAAAAATAGGAATTAGCCCTGAAGAATGAGTAGGAATAGAGCAGGTGAAGAAGAGATGGAAGGGTGTTCCAAGCAGAGGGAATAGCATGAGTAAAGGTAGTGAGGCAAGCATTTTCATAAAACCAGGACACATATATCAAGACAGGAAGTCTCAGGAGAGGAGGCTGGAAAATGACCAGAGACTTGGTCCTAGATGGCCTTGTCTGTCAGCCCAAGACACTTGGGCTGTGGAGAGGGTTAGGGAAGAGACATGATCAGGTTTTCTTGTATGAATATCACGTTGGCAGCAGGGTGAGTGGTAAGTTTGAGAGGGTTAAGACTGAAGGCAAAGAATTTGCAACAATGTGGATGGACTTTGAGGGTGTTAGGCTAAGTGAGGTAAATCAGACAGAGGAAAACCAATACTGTATGATCTCACATATGTGGAATCTAAAAAAAACCCCCAAACCCCAAACCCCCAAACCAAGCTCCTACGTACAGAGGACAGACTGGTGGTTGTCAGAGGTGAGGCATGGGTTTTTGGAGGCATGGTGTGTGTGTGGGGTGGGTGAAATGGGTGAAGGGGGTCACAGCTTCCAGTTATAAAATAAATAAGCTATGGGGATATAATGTATAACATGGTGGCTGTAGTTAAACGTACTGTACTGCACATTTGAAGTTGCTAAGAGAGTACATCTTGAAAGCTCTCATCACAAGAAACAAAGTTTTGTAACTCTGTGTGGTGACAGGTATTAAGTAGACTTATTGTGGTGATCAATTTGCATTATGCTGCTTCCCCTAGAATTACACGGGGTTGGACTGTGCGGGTCTACTTATAGGCGGAATTTTTCAATAGTAAATACTACAGTACTAAAACAACCTCAGTTGGTTGAATCCGCGAATGTGCAGTTGTGGATACGGAGGGCCGATTGTAAAGTTCTACACTGATCTTTGAATGCCGGGGTGTGTTACCCCTAACCCCTGAGTTGTTCAAGGATTGACAGGATATAAATATCGAATCATTATGTTATACACCTAAAAGTAATACAATGTAGTATGTCAATTATACCCCAATTAAAAAAATTTATCTCGGGCTTCCCTGGTGGCGCAGTCGTTGAGAATCTGCCTGCCAATGCAGGGGACACAGGTTCGAGCCCTGATCTGGGAAGATCCCACATGCCACGGAGCAACTGGGCCCGTGAGCCATAACTACTGAGCCTGTGTGTCTGGAGCCTGTGCTCCACAACAAGAGAGGCCGCAATAGTGAGAGGCCCGTGCACCGCGATGAAGAGTGGCCCCCGCTCGCCGCAACTAGAGAAAGTCCTCGCACAGAAACAAAGACCCAACACAGCCAAAAATAAATACATAAATAAATAAATTAAAAAAAAAAATTTATCTCTACTCAACAAGTATAATTGAGCATCTACGAAGTACCAGACACTTAAAAAAAAAAAAAGACTGAAGGTAAAGAAACTCATGAGGAGACCTCAGGAATGCATATTTATTATTATTATCATCTTTGGCCGCGCCGCATGGCTTGCAGGATCTTAGTTCCCCGACCCGGGATTGAACCCAAGCCCTTAGCAGTGAAAGTGTGGAGTCCTAACCAGTGGACTGCCAGGAAATTCCCAGGAATGTATATTTTTTATACTTAAAGATATAGTCAATTTCACCTCCCTAATCAAGAGGAATTTAGCTTTTTAGCAAAAATAGTTTAATGATTTGATTGTATCAGAGTCTAAGGGATTAAACATTCCTGCTTATCCTGTGCTTTCATCTGATGGGCTCCATCATCATCATCATCATGTAAAACAATAATAATAAACATAGATAATATTTATTGAGCATTTATGGTATGTCAGGGACTGTGCTGAGTACATTAGATATGTTTTCTCAAATAATAATAAGTATATATTATTCTGCCCCATTTACAGATGAGGAAACAGGCTAAGGAAGGCAGGACTAGCAAGTTGCAGATCTGGGAGCCCAGGCTCTCCTGCCCACATGATTTGCAAACTTTATTTGACTAAGATTAGTCACAGTTATCAGAAATTTACCTTGAAAATCTTTCAAATGGCCACATTTCATAATATTTTTACCTACTAAGAACTGGTCAGTTTTTCCAGGGTGTCATGCAGATATACTAAGAACCTCACAATAAGTTGCTAAAATCCAGAATGTAAACCATAATGCTTACTATTAAAAGCTGCAGTAATTTTCAGAGAGATTAGCATCTAAATGCAAGAGCCATCCAGTAAAGAGGGTGAACATCAACCACTGGCCATGTATCGGCAGTTAGCCTATTAGCCTAGTACTTAGTAAATACCCTTCTATCATTTTAGAGGTGCAGTGCCTGAGCCTGGGGAGCCCCAGCCAAGAAGCCCCAGCTCAGTCACTCTGCACCCCTGGAATATGGTTTTCAGAGCTGCCAAGTGAGACTGAAGGGCCGGCACATTGGATCCAAGCCCATTAAATGGACAAAACCAATGTGAAGGGCCTGGCTCTTTGTAGGTACCCTGTAAATACTATTTTCCCCTTCCCTTTGTCAATGAATTGCTGTTTAGTTGTATCTAGCCACTATATATTGTTGCATTAGAAAATAATAGATTCGTTCCCATATGTTACATCCATAAGTAGCGTTGAAAAGACCAGTGTGTGGCAACAATGCTTTCCAAGGTATTTACATAGAAATCAGACCCTTCGTATGAGGCAGTGTGCCTGGAGCTGTTTGGAGTTTGGCTTCAGACTCAAATCCACCAAAAGACTTTTCTTCTGAAAAAGCTCCCCTAATTGGGATTGCTGCATGCCGTTTATTTGCCTGCCATAGTTTTATTTCCTAGCAGTCCTCAGACACATCATTGGAAATTGTGGTTTAGAGCATCATTTAAGTGCTTTTTATTTTTTCCTGCTCATCTGGCTTAAAAGATAACCTTTGTCAGTTTACCATCGTCAGTATATCTCTGTTTATAATCCATTTTGTACCTGTACTTTCCCTTCTAAAACAGGGGACCGTTACTCAATGAAACTATCATGAGAATCGTTCCAAAACTTCACCTCGACACATCGGTTTGTTGGTGGTGATGACGTGGAACAGACACCCTCATGCATTGCTGATGGTTGTGTATGTTAGCTCAACCCTTTTGGGAAGCAATTTGCAGTATGTATTGAGAGTCATTAGCATATTCATACTCTGAGCCTGGAATTCAACTTGTAAAAACTAAACTAAAGAAAAATTAAAAATATAGAAAATGTATATATACATGGTATATATACAATCCACAATATATACAATGGTATATATTGTGGATTTATTAACATTAGTGAAATTATAAACAAATATAAATATGATTAATGTATTTTAGTAATCTTCTGAATGAAATATTACCCTTTCATTAAAATACATGCTTTAAAAATGTTTGTTAGCAATGTTTTTTTAAAAAATGTAATGTTGGTTGGAGAAATCAGAATATAAAATTGTGTATTTATTTTGGTAATATGCTGGGAAATTATACACTGGTATATATAACTATACAGCAGGATGGTGGTATTATGGGTGCTATGTTTTTCTTCCTAGTTTTACAGAATTTTAATACTATGATTATATTATTTTTATAGTGGAAAGGTTTTTAATAAAAAACTCTTATAAGTACAATTAGAACCATATGACATTATGATGAGAAGTTTTAGAACTAAAAGCCCCAGGATACATGGACTGACTTATGGTCTGGCAACAGGACACAGGATTTGAAATTGGAATATTCCTGCAGATCCAGGACACGTATGTACATGTAAACTGGCAGTGATGACTGTGAGCCAAAAGTGAATCAGGTGACAGGGCTTTTGGAGGGAAGCCCTCCAGGCACTATATTGTCAGTGACTCAAGGCCACCCATGGTGCCTTAGTCCCAGGGTGGTGCAAGCTGTCAGGGGACCAAATAAAATCCATACCCTCCTGTGGCTAAAACAATGAATCTTTTGAGCAATTGTCCTGTTCCAGAAACTTCTCTGTTGGTGGTGTCATCATTCTATACAAAGGCAAGTCCTAACTAACATAAACACTGGTACAGAAGCATTACAATGCCTTACCCATAATTTAGAAGCTTTTTGGTGGAATTCAGATAATGACATTCTGCTACTTTTCCCCTCTCCCAGCGCATTCACCGAGTTTGTCCTGGAAAAGAGCCTTCCTTCTAGCCCCTGCATTAAACAGCGCATCCAGGATGGTGCCTGGAGACTACACCAGATGCTCATTGCCATTGCTGCTTTCTGCTCTCCCCCACCCCACCCCTCTCTTTCTCTCTCTTTCTCTGTCTCTCTCTCGCTCGCTCTCTCTCACTACTGTTACATACACTCCAAATTAAGTTTTCGTAAAAAGGGATTGCTGAATGTCCTGAAGACTGATTCAGTCATTTGTTCATTTATTAAAGGATTAATTTAAATGGGCATAATTTATTACATACTGGAATTAAAGACTACAGAAAAACATCCCTTCCCCTCCCCCTCAGTTTATAGGTTAAATCAGAGTCACAGAAGCTGCTGGGTAAAGGGGGGCAGGGTAGGGGTGTCTGTGTGCTTAGGACCCTGATCCCACGAGCCCTGTAGAAAGGGCTCAGACGGGGAGCTGCCTGCAGAGAGTGGGCCTCAGGGTTGTGCCTGAGGAAGGCCTTCGGAGGGCTGGTGACTTACTCTTAGTGCTGAGATTAGCTGGAAATTTAGAGGGAGATTCAGAAAGGGGAAGGAAAAGACGCTGAGGACAAATGTCACATACTAGACAATATTGTTTGCTAAGTGAGGGAACAGCAGGACTTTCGCTTTTTCTTCCTTGATCCGCCTCTGGATTTCTCCTTAGGGTGGTTCTGCTAATAGAAAAGTGTTCATGGCCACCTGCCTAGGAGGCTTTCTAGGAATTTATTGACCAGAGTTCTTTGATGCCTGAGATTTGATGCTTACCAAGAGTCAGTCTGAACAAATTCCTAAATATTAGACCTGAAGACAACATTTACAGGGGCAGTAGATGATGCTAATCGCTTCTTTCCCTACCAGAGACTGGCAATAGCACAGGCTACCTCTAACTTGTGGGATCCTAGCTCCCCGACCAGCGATCGAACCCACCTCCCCTGCATTGGAAGGCGGATTCTTAACCACTGGACCGCCAGGGAAGTCCCTAAAAAAAGCACTATGCTGAGTGCTTTCCATGTGTTAAGTCCTTTAATCCTCCTGAAACCTAGGAGGCAAATCCTGTTATTAGCATCCCCATTGTACAGATGAGAAAGCTAAGGCATGGAGACTAATTTACTTGTCCAACGTCACAGAACAGTGATAATGAGAATTCAAACTAGGCAGCCTGGTTCCAGAGTCGAGGTCCTTAACCCCTTATTAGTTTTGTGATAATAAAACCCAACTGTGCTCAGCAGCCTAAATAAAGAGCAGAGAAAATGCTTTATCCTTCAGAAAAGAACAAGACTTTTTCTGGAAGCATGGTTGTGAAAAGGAGTGATCAGTCTCTAGCTCTAGTGCCTGCACAGTCAGTGCCTCCTAGTTGACCAAGAAAACTGAGGGAATTGGGTGTGAATTCCCCTGGCTCCCACCTGCAGACATCTCCATTGGACCACCCTCACCTGCCTCCTCGGGCTCAGAGAATTGGGTGTCCCCTCGCTTTAGCGGATCTGGGTCCCTGTGGCATGCTCCGGGGGCTGGCCTCATCGGATGCGTGAGCCAGGGTCCTGGCAGAGGGAGCTGACCCCTGAGCACCACTAGGGCTTGATGGAGAGACTGTCCCCGGGGATGTGGGCAGGGTAAGAGGGGGCACCTGGGCCCAAGCGACAGCAGGGAGCCGTGGCTTACTCTACGCAGAGGGGTGAGGGGCGTGGGGAGAGGTGACACCGTGAGGAGGGGCTGTCTGAGAGAAGGGGGGCCTTAAAGTCAGGCGGAGCAGAGCTGTGTTTGGGGGGACAGAGGAGAGAGGAGGGAGGGTCTTGGATAAATGGAGGAGATATTCCTTCACTCCTGTATTATCAGCCTCTCCCCTTTCTTCTTCTTTTTTTTTTTTTTTAATTTATTTTTGGTTGTGTTGGTCTTCATTGCTGCGCTGGTGATTTTTCTAGTTGCAGCGAGCGGGGGCTACTCTTCGTGGTGGTGCGCGGGCTTCTCATGGCGGTGGCTTCTCTTGTTGTGGAGCACGGGCTCTAGGGTGGCGCAGACTCTCCCCTTTCCATTGGTTTCTTTCATCAACTATATTAAAGAGAAAGTTCCCTCAACACTATCTTCCCCTCTGCTGCCCACCTGTCCCCTTCCTTGCATGGACAAACTCCTCTGTAGAAGAGTTTATAATACTTGTCTTCATTGTCTTACTACCTGTTAACTCTTTTAAAAAAAAATCCCTATTGAGCTTTAGATTCCAAACACATATTACATTATGCAAAATTTGAACACTACAAAAATATGTAACATAGACAGTAAAAGTCCTCCTTAATATTAGCCCCCCTCCACCCCGCCCTGCACATACACACCAGAAATAACCATTGTTAAAAGTTTTGGTGCATATTTGTCTAACTTTTAAAAAATACATGCATAATAAGACTGGCTAAAATAAAAAATTGTGACAACACTAAATGCTGGCGAGGATACAGAGAAACTGGATCTTTAGACTTTGCTGGTGGGAATGTAAAATGGTACAGCCACTCTAGAAGAGAGTATGGCTGTTTCTTAAATTATTAAATATGCACTTACTGTATGACTCAGCAATTGCACTCCTGGACATCTAGCTTAGAGAAATGAAAACTTATGTTTACACAAAACCTGTGCATGAATGTTCATAATACCTTTATTTGTAGTTGCCAAAAACTGGAAACAACCCAAACATCCAGACAGCTGAAAGGTTAAATAAACTGTGGTACAATCCATACCATAGAATACTACTCAGCAACAAAAAGGAAGGAACTATTTATACACACAACAACCTGGATGGATCTCCAGAGAATTCTGCTGAGTGAAAAAAAATCTCAAAAGGTTACATAGTGTGTGATTTCATTTATATAACATTCTTGAAATGACAAAATTATAGAGATGGAAAACAGATTAGCGGTTGCCAGGGGTCAGGTAGATGGGAGGAGGGGGGTATGACTGTGGCCATAACGGGGTGGCACAAGGGGTGTATGTGATGCAACTGTTCTTTTTTTTTTTTTCTCTTATTTATTTTATTTATTTACTTTTGGCTGTGTTGGTTCTTCGTTGCTGCGCGCGGGCTTTCTCTAGTTGCGGCGAGCGGGGGCTACACTTCATTGCGGTGCACGTGCTTCTCATTGCGGTGGCTTCTCTTGTTGCGGAGCACGGGCTCTAGGTGCATGGGCTTCAGTAGTTGCAGCACACAGGCTCAGTAGTTGTGGCACACAGACTTAGTTGTTTCGCGGCATGTGGGATCTTCCTGGACCAGGGATTGAACCCGTTTCCCCTGCATTGGCAGGCGGATTCTTAACCACTGCACCACCAGGGAGTTCCCTCATAAGAGTTTTTGTGTTTGCAGTTCTTTTAGGTACATACCTAAGGAGTGGAATTGCCGAGTCATGTGGTAACTCTACACTTGACTTTCTGAGGAACTGCCAACCTGTTTTTCAAAGGGTCTGCTCCATTTTGCATTCTCACCGCTGTATGAAGCTTCTGATTTTGTCACATCCTTACCAACATTTGCCAGTGTCCATCTTTTTTATTATGACCATCCTGAGTGTGAAGTGGTATCTCACTGTGGTTCTGTAGTATCTGGCCTTCTATCTTCCACTGTCATTCTTTTCCCCAGCCCCATCTCCTGTCCTTTGGCCCCCACAGTCCCATGTGCACGTAGGCAGCTATTAGAGCGCTCAGGACACCGTGTGTCACCTGTGCACGCACTGGACTCCCCTACTAGGTCCAAGCTCCTGGAGCATAGGCTGCCTCTTGCCCACGTGCTTGGTCATCCTTCACATTGCTCAGCACACAGCAGTCACTTTAGGACAGTTTGTTGGATGAATGCATGGGCAAACCTCCCCAGAAAGGAACACCAGTGGGGTAGGAAGATAAGGAGGCTCACCTAATGGCAGGTGGCCGCATGGAGGCTACATGGAGGTGGAATGGAAAGTGCTTTGTGAGCAGCAGAAAGAGGGACAGTTGGAAAGGAAGAGGGAAGAGAGGAAATGCCTTGGGGCTACCACCTGGGGACTGAGAGCCTCAGAGCCTGCAGGAGAGTCTTCCTCCACTGCTGTCCCGGGTAAAGAAGGAAGAAAGTGGAAAAGTAAGGGAAGATACAGAGAACTCAGTCTGCCTCTGCAGTTCCTCCTTTGCTAAACTCAGCACCTAATTTCTAAATTTGGAAGCCCTTTATTAACTGAAAAGGTGTTCAGGAAGAACGGCCTCAAACACTTGGCACTTCTTTTCTCCTTGGATGGAAGGAGAATCCCTCTGAGCAAAGGTTGGACAATGGCTTTGCTGTGTCCGTGGAAACCTTTCCCTCTGGGAATAATGCGTCTTCCCGATTACATGGGTATTTTGAGTGTTCTCCTTTTCAGAAAAGTTTAAGAACAATGCATATAAATGCAGTCTCTTCTAATTATAAATTTATATTTGGGTAAAAGTTCATTCACAGCAGGGCTGAAAAAGAACAAATTATAGGACTCAAAGACAGAGAAAACTCCCTGCAAGAAAGTTTGAACTTACTTAAAAATAGTTGAGTGAAATTCATTAGTTTTCTTTTTGCTTATATCTATTTTATAAATGTTTTAGAATGAAAATGTCTTATTTTTGTAATAAGAAGAAAAAAAACCCAGTACTTCTTTTTAACTAAAAGAATTACTGATCAGTGAACAAGGAGTAAAGATTATAAGTAAAGCAGAGGAGCTGAGGCCACCTTACCCAGACTGGGGGCTTATAGGATAAGGGAGTGTGTGTTTTCTATGCTGCATAACAAATGACCACAAACTTATAGTGGCTTGAAACAACTCCCATTTATTATCTCACACCCTGTGGGTTAGGAGTCTGGGTGGGCACGGTATACACTCGACCCCCTGCAAGGCTGTCATCATGGTGCCAGCCAGGCGGAGGTTCCTCTGGGGGATTAACTGGCAATGGATCTACTTTCAAGCTCACTCACCATTAGCAGAATTTAGCTCCTTGTCGCTGTAAGTCTGAGGACCCAGCTTTTTGCTGACTGTAGGCTGGAGGCCATGCTCATCTCCAAGAGGCTGCTCACAGCTCCTTGCCACGTGGGCCTCTCCACAGGGCCTCTTACAACATGGCGACTCACGTCTGCAAAGCCAGGAAGGGAAACAGCTAGCAAGAATGGAATCTTACATAACATAACCTGATCACAGACTAACGTCCCATCACCATCATATTCTAGTGGTTAGAAGCATCCCATTCAGGAAAGGGGATTGTACCAGGAAGTGGGAATCATCGAGATGATCTCAGAGTCTGTTACACAAAGCTCAAAAATTTTTGTGGGAAACACATCCCCTTGTCACTCAGCATTCTGGTACATTCCAAAGGCTGCTACTGCAAGCACCCATGATTCTCCGCCTGACAACTTTCCTTCCATACCACCGACAGACATCCTGGGGAATTAATGTCGCTAGAAGCTGGCCTCAGCCACTGACGGCTGGGAAGTGGAGGTTCCCCCGCTTCTTAACCCCTTGGGTAGGAAAACTCAGAGGCGTGTTCAGTACTGTCTCCCAGAGTCCCCAGCAGGACTAAGCCCCAGTTCCAGTCGCCACAGAGCTAACATGCTTGATAATGTTCTTTCCTTGGCTTCCCTCTCTTCCCTGCCTCCCTTCCCCACTCCCAGTCTTCCTCAGATCACCTCTTTTTTTTTTTTTTTTTTTTTTTTTTTTGTGGTACGCGGGCCTCTCACTGTTGTGACCTCTCCCGTTGCAGAGCACAGGCTCCGGACACGCAGGCTCAGCGGCCATGGCTCACGGGCCCAGCCGCTCCACAGCATGTGGGATCTTCCCAGACCGGGGCACGAACCTGTGTCCCCTGCATCGGCAGGCGGACTCTCAACCACTGTGCCACCAGGGAAGCCCCAGATCACCTCTTAAGTAAACTAGTTACACTCAAATCCTGCGTCAGTGTCCCATTCTGGGACAACCCAACCCAAGACAGTGGGAGTCAATACTAGACTGGGTGGCAGAGGAAAAAAATCAGTTACAAGTTGAATTTAGTATTATACCTGGAGTGTGTCGTAGTTCATTTGGACAGCTGTAACAAAATACCACAGGCAGGGTAGCTTATAAACAACAGAAGTTTATCTCTCACAGTTCTGGAGGCCAGGAAGTCCAAGATCATGGTGTGCAGAGTTTTGGTATCTGGTGGAGACCCACTTCTGGGTTGCAGATTGCTGACTTTTTGCTGCATCCTCACATGGTGGAAGGGGTGAGCTGGCCCCCTGGAGTCTCTTTTATTAGAAAACTAATCCCATTCATGAGGACTCCATCTTCACAACCTAATGACCTCCCAAAGGTCCCACCTCCTAATACCATCACCTTGGGTATTGGCTGTGAACATGTGAATTTGGGGGGAGGGACACAAACATTCAGACCATGGCAGAGTCCAACAAAAGGAACCTGATATCAGCAAGGACTTGGAATTGGAGAAAGAGCCTAGCGGGCCTGGGGTTGGAAAGGAGGAAACTGAAAAATCGGACACAATCCTCAATAAGTTAGTGCAAACGTAACTAAGCTGGGCATGGTTACCTTTCCCATCTAGAGACAGAAAGTATTCTAAGATTCATCACAGTGTAATAAAGCAGGTTCTTGCACCCTAAACCGCTGCCCCTGAATGGGGCAACTGGACACATCACAGAGGAAGTGCACAGAAGAGACAGCCAGGTTTCGGTCCTCTGACAATTAGCAAAGTATGGCCACTTCCTTGTTAACTGTACCCTGATTTTCCTCCAAGTCTTAAAGATACCTCAAAATCAATATGTCCCAAACCAAATCCATGATTCTCCTTGCTACACTCCTGCTTTTTTTTTGGCTTGTGGAATTCCAGTTCCCCGACCAGGGATCTAACCCCAGCCCTCAGCCCTGAGGGCTCAGAATCCTAACCACTGGAGCGCCAGGGAATTCTTACCTGCTTCTGTTAGTATTCCATATCACGACCCACCCTGTTGCGTGGGCTAAGCACTCAGGCATTGGTCTGGTTTCCTCTTCTCAGAATCCATCACCAAATCCTGCCCTTCTACCGTCACAATTTCTGTTGAGTCCGTCCATTTCTCTCCATGCCCACCACTCCGACTGCCTCAGTCCAGCCCTGCCATCTCTGGACTCCCAAATTGTGTCACTTGCTAATGGGCAATCCCTCTGGGAGGAAGGCCCCTCCTGCAGCCTCAGCTCCCCTCCTTAGGCCCCCATTCCACGCACCCAACCCCAAGATGCACACACTCTCACAGTCCCACAGACCATGTTAACTTTCTGCCATGCTTATTTCAAATCTTTTCCTTCCCCTTTAAAATAAATCAAACAGAAAACAGATGTGGTTGAAATTCTTTTGAACTTTTCCCCTCCCCCTCACCCCTGTTCTCTTTCCCTTGTCAGAGACACTACTATCAAGAATTTCATTGTGTTTCTTGCCCATTCATGATTTTATGCTTTTAATATATAATGTGTGTTAAAAAAAAATCAGTGGTTATGTTCCTTTTGTTTTTTGAAATTATGTAAGTGACACTGTATTGAGGCTAGAGGCAGGAGAACATGTGAAGCTTTGGGAGCAGAGGATCAACGTGTCCCTGAGTTGTTACCACAGAAGTAACTGGGTGCCCAAATGCCTGAGGCCTTCTCTGGGACATTTTCCCTCGCTTCCACCTTCAGCCTGTTATAGAGAAGAGGATATGGCTAAATCAACCTCAGATTTGTTGCCTCCAGATACTGAGGGAGGGCATAAAAAGGACGCAAACTCTCTTCCAGGTGGTAATGCCAGCCAATCTATACATTCCAGGTTGAGAATTATACCTTGCCATGATAAAGGGTCCAAAGAACATTGTCAACTCAGTGTCTTTGGCCAAGAGTGAAGTTAGTGAATCTTAAGAGGCAAGGGATCTTATGGCCTCATGTTGTCTACATGCTTGTCACCTCTACCTAGAACTGATCTGGTTCAATGAGCTCCATCACAGTGAAATTTAGAACCCGCTAATAACACAGTGGGATGGACGACATAGAATTGTTGTTTGTTTATCTATAGAATCTATATTTTTTGAGGGTGAGGGAGGCGTGGAAAATGAGGAAGTGGAAAGGACGCGACCTTTGAAGTCAGACAGACCTGGGTTCCCTTCCTGGTGCTGCCTCTTCCTGTGTGTTGCTTAAGCTTTAGTTTTCTCTTCTGTAGCACAAGGAGGAAAATCCCATTATACGAAGAAGTAGAGAGAATTCAGTGAAAGCACTGAGCGCTCTGGGACATGATCGGATCTCCTTTATCTGAATTTGGGGAGAGTGAAAGTTCTGGTTCTGGGTTGTGCCTGCGAAAGGCAACGTACAATGTGAACATCAAATTTGGGCGACCGTTCATCAACATGGTCAGCTGGCCTCCGCCATCGTCTCACGGCCTGCCAACGGAGGGAGCTGGCTTTGTTTTGATCCTCTGGAGTAACCCCAGTGATGGTTCAGAGTTTGCAAGTGGCCTCCTTTAGTCCTTCACTGTATCACCTTACCAATCCCAGACCCACAGGCTATCATTCACATGTGGAAGGAGAGCGGTTTTCTGTTTTCAGAGAACCATGAATGCCATAGCCTCCAGGTGACAATTCAGCTCTGAAGTGTCTAAGGTAGCCTGTTAAACCCTGTCCTGAGTGAAAGAGGCTTCAGACACTGCTATCAGACGTGTCAGGGATCTCTTTCTCCGTTTGAACTAGATTGGAGAATCAGAATCTCTTCTCCTTCTCCACAGCTGAAAGAGCAGTTCTGTCTACTGGCCTCCAGAGCCTGTCATCAGGCTACAATTTGGCCTTTCATCTTAGGAAGGTCAGAATGGGTAGAACAGCTGGGTTCTGTAATTCCACCCCCTGCTCCATCTTCACTCATGTGTAACTTCAGGCTGGATAAACATTGCCAAAGGAAACATACATTATTCAGGGAATGTGAGCTTGTAGGTCTCACGCCCACAGCATGTATCTGTATCACACACTCACCGAAGAGGTGTGTTGCTGATGGTGAGTCGGCCATCTTGTTTCAAACAGTAAGAAGCTAACAATAATTGGAGGAAGATGCCCAGGTCAATTCTGTGGATTATTCTCCTCCTAGGAAAACACAAAGACATTTTGGTGGACAGAGTTCAAGGTGATCACTTCTCCACCTAACCTATTCTTTAAGTCCTTTCAAGCTGGTTTCGGAAGGCTTTCAGTAAGTCACCCAGTTGTGGGTGGGACCTTATCTCCTGGGAACTACTCCCAGGTACCTGAAATACCATTTGAAAGCAAGGAAGACATGTTCCCAAGCCCCAAGGGCTTCTTTGAGGCTACAGTTACACTTCACTATGTACTGATCACACATGGATTTTGGGTTTGACATATAAACCTTAGCAGGTTGTTGGTTAGTGATTCAAAAATGTGAAATCATAAACTGTACGATATTTATCTTTTCCTTTTTGGTTATAGCACTGTTGCCCTGGAGCTAAGGTGGCAGATATCAGAAATGTTTTACATGTAGTCCATGTCTTGTATTGTGTGCTCATTCTCAGATTCGGGCTTTGGCACAGATTTGCTAAACACGCAGATGCCAATTAGGAAACTAAAATCCAGTCATTACTCAGAGATTAAATATTTCAGCAGTGCCTCGAACTATAATTAAAGGCAGTGAGCTTCGTTATTGGGAGAACAAAACCACAGAGAGGCAGACAACTATTTTTGGAATTGTTCTTATCTTCAATACAATTGACACTTTATCAACTTGTTTACAGTATTTCCAACCTTACAAATCAGTCTGGATAAAGTGCCGTAAAATGACACGTTTGTGAAATGGCCTAGAGAGAAGCAGGGAAGAAGCAGGCAGAAGAGGTGATGAGAACAAGACAGGGATAGAATTCTCCTCCAGAAAAAGGTTAAGAAAGAAAATGAAATAATTAAAATCTGTCATCTGTGTTGAATTTTAAGGGGTGGTACAATTCAATTTTGACCCAGATTTACTCTTTGTATTTTGTTGCATCATCCAGTTTATTATTTTTTATTTATTTTATTTTATTTTTCAAAAAAACATGTTTTTGGAGTATAGTTGCTTTACAATGTTGTGTTAGTTTCTACTGTACAGCAAAGTGAATCAGCAATATGTATACATATGTCCCCTCTTTTTTGGATTTCCTTCCCATTTAGGTCCCCACAGGGCACTGAGTAGAGTTCCTTGTGCCATACAGTAGGTTCTCATTAGTTATCTATTTTATACAGAGTATCAATAGTTTTTATATGTCAATACCAATCTCCCAGTTCATTCTACCCCTCCCTTTCCCTCTTGGTATCCATATGTTTGTTCTCTACGTCTTTGTCTCTATTGCATCATCCAATTTAAATTATAGTTGCAAGAGTATAAAGTACACATACAGTATGTGCATGTCTTGAGCATATGCTAATTAAATTAATTACTTTATAAATATCAAGATTGTATAAATGATGGGCCATATATAACAGAATATATATATATATATAATCAGAAAAAACTGACGAGAGAATTAAAGTTAAAAATTCCATTTCTCATTACCTAAACATTTGGTCAACTATCTTCTTATGATTTCATTTGTCTCCTTCGTATCCTGTTGTTTTGGCATCATTTGAGCACTTCCTTAATGGCTTTTTTAAAAAATTAAGAGTTAATATAGGTAAAGTGCTTAAAAGCACTGTGTAAGTGTGCACAATTATTATTACTTCTAACTCTAGAAATTAAGAGAACTAAGAATATTTTGAAGGTACTGAGAATATTTTACTATATATTTTAATACTCATACAGCACAGGTATTTCCAAAGCAGTGTCAGGAAACACCACACATTTCAATAACATTTCATGCTTCTGACTCTACAGAGAGTGGAACAGATAGATGTATGGCAGGAAACTGTACTTAAGCTGACTGAGATTCATCTTGGTTAATTACATTTTCTGACAGCTAGTGTGATGTCACAGCATCCAAAGTGGAAACTCATTTCACAGGTACTGTAATAATATCCAATCCACAGATACTAAGGAACTCCCCTCTAGTACTTACAAACATCTGTATCTAAAAGAAATATGCATTCTTAGAGATATTTTACAAAGAAAGATGTCTAAAGTATTTTCCCTCTTAGTCAGTTTCCCTCTAAAGTTTATTGTGGTAGGTGGGTATCATAATACAGAAGATAGCCAGTTACAACAGAATTAAATAGACTCTATTTCAACAACCAGAGAAATCTGATTATAGTCTGGGTATTAGGAGAAACCGAAGAAGTACTGTTCTTTCTGTTAGGTGTCATATTGACATTATGGACATGTGAGAACATACATATATTTAAGAGAGGCACACTGAAATATGTAGCAGTGAGTTGAAATAATTTCTAGGATTAAAAAAATAATTCAGAGAAAAAGAGAGAAGGGATAGTACAGCAAAATCTTGCTAATTGTTGAATCTGAGTGATGGAAATATGAAGGTTTATTGTTCTACTCTGTCCACTTTTCTGTGAGTTAAAAAGTTTACATAATAAAACTTATTTTAAAGAACATTAAAATATTTGGTTTAACAGTTTATTTTTTGCATATGCAGAGCATATGGAGAGAGTTCTGCCGTATTTGAGACTGTTAAAGGATTTTTTCTAGTTTACTAGCTCTCAAACGAGTATACATCAGAGTCCCCTGGAAGGCTGGTTACAACTCACATTGCTGGGTCCCCCCGCCCCAGAGTTTCTGATTCAATAGGTCTTTGCAGGGGCCTAAGAATTTGCATTTCTAAAAAGCTCCCATTTGATACTGATGCAGCTGGTCCACGGACCACACTTTGAGAACCACAACTCTAGCTAAACCATCTCTTCTAAACTAACTTGCTTCTTCTTTTTATTTACTTATTTATTTATTTGGCTGCATCGAGTCTTCATTGCGGCACGTGGGATCTTCATGTGGCATGTGGGATCTAGTTCTCTGCTCCGGGAGCGCAGAGCCTTAGCCACTGGACAGCCAGGGAAGTCCCCTGCTTCATTTTTTCTGTCACCAATTCCATTCCTTTTCTTTTTCATGTCAAGTATGAGCTTTAACTATTCACTTCGGCCAGTTTCTGATCCTATTTAATTTATTGTAGAATATGCTGAGTGTCAAAATCTGAAGAATTTAGTATTAAGATTTTCACTATTTGATCTCAATCTATTTAGCTTTCCAATCTTATCTTTCACTCTTCTTCCGATTCCAAAAATATCAGGCTACCTGACTTCTAAACAAATCAGTCATATTCCTACCTCAGTAGGAATTCCTACCTATCATCCCCTTCTGGGATGCACTTGTGCACTCACACACATACACTTACACACTGGGTTCTGTCCAAATACCTCCTCCTCCATGAAGCTCTCCTGGGCTACCAGCATCCATGTTGATCTCTCCTGCTGAAAACCTCTCATTTTAGTCTAATCATATCCTGTCTTGTAATAATTTTAAAATTATTATTGGTTATATGTATGCATCTTATCTCCAATAGACTGTAAACTCCACAAGGGCAGGGGCTGTGTTTTATACAGAACTTTTTTTTTTTTTTGTCTGTGTTGGGTCTTCCTTGCTGCGCAGTTTTCTCTAGTTGTGGCGAGCAGGGGCTACTCTTCGTTGCGGTGCATGGGCTTCTCACTGCAGTGGCTTCTCTTGTTGCAGAGCATGGGCTCTAGGCGTGCGGGCTTCGGTAGCTGCAGCACACGGGCTCGGTAGTTGTGGCACACAGGCTTAGTTGCTCCGCGGCATGTGGGATCTTCCCGGAACAGGGCTCGAATCCGTGTCCACTGCATTTGCAGGTGGATTCTCAACCACTGCGCCACCAGGGAGGTCCCTATACAGAACTTCTTTGTACAGCTTACAGACTTTGGCAAATTCATTTACCCTAAAAAATGGGGAGGGGGATACTTACTTTTTGCTAAAGTAAATAATGGAATGGAACCTGAAGTCTACAGATGTAGAAGCATCAGTGAAAGGCAATTGAATTCTAATATCTGTTTACCTCCGAGCAGTGTTATGAGAATAATTAATGTTTACACAGGACTTTGAGATGTTCAGTTGAAAGGGACTTTAAAAGAGCTGAAATGATGATGATGATCCCTGGGACTCTTTCAAAGCCTCGTACCAAATTTCATAGCACCCCTCAGGTTTTCTCAGGCTGGGAAGAGGGTCGAGGGCTACTCCTCTGATAGCGGCTAAGAGGTGACTTCCCAACAGCGCTTGGGGTTTTCAAGGAACACAAACTTTAAGACTGGATGTGTTGAAAATCTCAACATAACAAACTCTTGGCTTCCTGAGCAAAACTGAAACTGGAATGCTCCTTTTCACCCTCCCACAGGGATGTTGGACTCTAGAGCTGGTTCTATGCTTCACTTCTGATATCATCCCCTTTGTTGTTATCACTCTCAGTGATGACAGGACTGTGCCTGCAGGTACCTGGACTAGAACCTCCATATTTGTGTTATTACAGTTCAAAGGCATTTTTGGTCTGAGTATATATATATATATATATATATATATATATATATATATATATGTCTGAGTTCTGCTTTTCCGCAAGCATCCTCTCTCTCTCTCTGTGTCTCTCTCTCTCTCTCTCATAGAATATCTCAAGAGGTCTCTTGTTTACCAACTGAAAATCTGTTTGTGACCCAAGCTAGAGAATGTTGCATCAACATCTCAACTCAGGTTTTCTCTAGCCCTCATTTTCCTTGATAAGAACTTTCCTCTCTCTTTTTTCTTTGCTTTCTTCCTGCATCCTTGTTTAGGCCGACTTAGCTTGGTACCACTTCGGTTTATGGTTAATAATTCATTCACCATAAAAAAATATTTTCTCTGAATGCGTAACTATGACTGCCTATTATAGATGAAAAGAAAAGAGCTCCAGTTCTTTTACAGGCCCAGGCAGATGTGGATACAGTTATAATTAAACAGTAAATCAAAACAAGATACTGTCAGAGCATGCCTCAGATGTGTTGGGAGAAGTCAAATGTCCTCACCTGCCAGCAGGAAAGAAAGAAAGAAGGAAAAAAAAAAAAAAGAATAGCCCAGTCACGCTTGACCAGACAGGGTTTATACCTGGTATGATCATAAAGCCACTCCTGGCCTGTATTTCCAGGAATAAAAAATCCAGTGTACAAAGAGCCAGGGTCATGTCCCACACCAGATGGTTATTCCTTTCTTAGCAGCAAGATCAGGTCAAACCATTTCCTGGTTGGCAAGGGGCAACTTTGGTTAAATTAATGCATGAGATTAGAGGTCCTCAGGCTGCTATGACTCGTGTGCCAAGAAAGTCTGCAATTTAATTAAAACAACAATAACAAAAATCACATAAAAAGACTCCACTCCAGACCCTAAATTAGAAGGTGTTGGTTCTGAACCTGGATCTGCCATCAGGTAACCAAGATCTCAGGGCTACTTCCTCTGGCCTCTAAGGCTCATTGTTGACATTTGCCCTTGCACAAGGACATCAATGTGGGTGGCCCTTGATTCCTGACTCAGACTTTAGGAAAACAAACAAATAAGCAGTGGAGGAGGCCTGGATTCTCAGTCTCTTAACTGCCCTTTGAGCCCAATTCAGGATATGCTTCTGTGAAAGAAGCATCTCTCTCATGGTCTAATGTAAATGAATGATAACTTAATGATGCTTCCTCCCTACATTACTGTTATAGGAAAATGTTTCCTGAGGTGTACACAACCGACTTATTACCTTTGGTACACAAATCTCCCAGTAAGTTGATGACTGTCTGTCCTCATCATAGGATCTGATTCTGGAAGAAACCTTACAGATAATATAGTCCGAACTCTAATTTTTCTATGCCTTCTTTTAGACTGCTCCAAGGTAAAGGGATCAAAGGATTTGCCACATTTACAGAGCCACAGTCTGTAACGTGTCCTGTAAGTGTGGTTCCCAACAATCTGGCAGCCACAGCATCGCCTGGGAACTTACTAGAAATGCAAATTCTCAGGCCTCACCCCAGACCTACAGAATGGGGCCCAGCAGTCTGTTTTAACAACCTGACCTGACGGCGCTAAAGTATGAGAACCACTGGTCTATAAGAAAAACATATATTTACAGAGGCAGAAAATTGGGGTGGGGAGGGACGCTTTATTGTCCGCCTTGAGAGTGCTTAATATTTGTATAAATAGCCATTTTTCTCCGTCCTTTGCAACTCAGTTTCTTCGTGTGAAAATTTAAGATTACCTTATTTTGCTCTATTAACCAAGAGAGGGCTGAGTACGTAATGGAAGAGCATTCTCTTTCTACCCATCTTTCGTCTCATGATGGAGCCAGATTCTGCTCAGAGAGAGGCGCTTCTGCCAGTACCAGCCCAGGAGGCTGCTAGGCAAAGAGCTTTCCTGTATGATTCAGAAGCAGCCTGGGAAAGTTGAGGGAAGAAATCTGCAGGAGGACCGCCTGGTTAGGAAACACCTGGTAGAGAAGTCCACATATGATCAGAGGGGCTGAGGGCCTGGGGCCTCGCAAAGAAAGGACAAACGTCCCCGGTAACCTTCCATGGGCTGTTATCAGAATAAATGATGGTAAGGTGGGGTGTGCCCAAAGGGCTCTGAGTTGTCAAAGAAAGGCATAGTATAAGGACTGTTCATAGCGACCTGTATTTATTTATTACATGTGGGTGACATTTTCCTATTTATCTTTCTGCCTTGACAAATCCATCTGAGAATTCTTTTTTTTTTGGCTGCGCCACGTGGCTTACAGGATCTTAGTTCCCCGACCAGGGATTGAACCCGGGCCCCCAGCAGTGGAAGCGGAGAGTCCTAACCACTGGACTACCAGCGAATTCCCCAACTGGGACTTCTTGAGGAAGTCCATTACTTGGACTTCATAACCCTGCCACCGGGTACCTAGTGAAGTCATTCAACACTGACCATGTGTGGAGACGAGTTAATTGCTTATTGAACTTGTGGCAGTATAGGCTAATGGTTTGGCATGGGAATCAAACTGCTTGTCTTCTGCGTTAACTAGAGAGGTGGAGAGTTGTTTAACCTCTTTGTGGGGGGACTTCCCTTTGTGGGGGGACTTCCCTGGTGGTCCAGTGGTTAAGAATCCGCCTTCCAATGAAGGGGACGCGGGTTCGATCCCTAGTCGGGGAACTAAGATCCCACATGCCTCGGGACAACTAAGCCCGCGTGCTGCAACTACTGAGCTCACGTGTCACAACTAGAGAGAAGCCCGCGTGCCGCAACGAAGAGCCTGCGCGCTGCAACAAAAGATCCCGCATGCCGCATAGAAGATCCCACGTGCCACACCTAAGACCGGATGCAGCCAAATAAATAAATATTAAAGAAAACAAAACACTTCTTTGTGCCCCAGGATTTCTGCAGAAAAAAAGAAATCAGTAACAATAGCATCTACCTAGTGAGACTTAAAAGAGATAATCCATATTAGTGCCTGGTATGAAAGCATGAGTAAAATCAAAGTCCTCTGCTTGCGCCTGCGTCCTTGGTTCTGCCATTCTGCTCTTCGGAGCCTCCCTGGGCCTCGCCCCCATCCGTCGCAGAGGTTGCCTGCTCCGCCTCCTTCTCCAGAGTGTGCCTCAAACGCCGCTCCTCCCAGAGCCCCTCTCGATCCCCCATCAGGCACACAGCACTGCGTTTTTATACTTTTATCGTATTCATCACATTTCCCCTCAGATTTTATAATGTACCAGGGACCTCAGCTTACTTGTTCTGTTTCATTTTCTATATCCCTCTGACGTGCCGAGTGAGAGGCGTCCTAGACTGAGCATATTGGTGTTACGAGGTTTTCCTGTCACAAGGACTCAAAACCCCAGTTCAGGTTGGCTTACAAAGTAGAAGGACTTTCTTGCTCATGAAACTGCAGATTCCTGAGGAAATACATTCAGGCTTCATGGGTGGTTCTATCAGGGCTCAGGCTCTGTGTCCTGGGATTCCCTCAGCTCTGGTTTCTGAGGTGTCATCTCTGTTCTCAGTACAGCCAGTAGCAACAGGTTGGGCTACAGACTTCTCAGTTCAAGTCTAGGCGGGGAGAATGCATTTCCCTAAACAGCAAATGGAAGTCTTTAACTTCATTCTGGCGAGGCCAGTTTACATCAGGTACTCATCCCTCAACCCGTAAGGGATAACTGAGGTAAGGGGGTGGGATCACCCTGGTTAGTCAGAGCCTGGCCGGGAATGAGGGGGTGGCCAACTCCTCCCAAACTCCCGCAGCTCCACAGTGGGGATGCTGAAGACAAGTTTGGGGTTGTTGAAGAAGGGAAGGATGCTGGGAAGGAAACCCTTTATTACCCACTGGAGTACACAATCCATACAGATTAACTAAAAGAGTGTGGAATAAATAGCAGTGTAATTTTTTATGACACTCACCTGCTAGTCTTTACAATATTTTTGTCAGGCAGTTTCTGAGTAGCTCTTTTTTTTAAAAATAAATTTTAATTAATTAATTAATTTATGGCTGTGTTGGGTCTTTGTTGCGTGCACGGGCTTTCTCTAGTTGCAGTGAGCGAGGGCTACTCTTCGTTGCAGTGTGCCGGCTTCTCACTGCGGTGGCTTCTCTTGTTGCGGAGCACAGGCTCTAGGAGTGTGGGCTTCAGTAGCTGTGGCACACAGGCTCAGTAGTTGTGGCTCACGGGCTCTAGAGCGCAGGCTCAGTAGTTGTGGCGCACGGGCTTAGTTGCTCCGTGGCATGTGGGATCTTCCCGGACCAGGGCTCGAACCCGCGTCCCCTGCATTGGCAGGCGGATTCTTAACCACTGCGCCACCAGGGAAGCCCCTGAGTAGCTCTTTAGATTACATTGAAGTGCAGTAACAAAAATCTTTGGCCTTGGAACATTTAGAACTCAACATACCTTCTCAAAGCCCATTTCTATATCTTTTATTTATTCAACTTATTTATTTATTTTTGGCTGCTTTGGGTCTTCGTTGCTGTGCGCGGGCTTTCTCTAGTTGCGGCGAGCGGGGCTACTCTTCGTTGCGGTGCACGGGCTTCTCCTTCCAGTGGCTTCTCTTGTTGTGGAGCACGGGCTCTAGGAGCTTGGGCTTCAGTAGTTGCAGCACGTGGGCTCAGGAGTTGTGGCACGTGGGCTCAGTAGTTGTGGCTCCTGGGCTCTAGAGCGCAGGCCCAGTAGTTGTGGTGCACGGGCTTAGTTGCTCCACGGCATGTGGGATCTTCCCGGACCAGGGCTCGAACGTGTGTCCCCTGCATTGGCAGGCAGATTCTTAACCACTGCACCACCAGGGAAGCTCCTATATCTTTTATTTCATTTCATCTTTTAAACCTCAGAATTGGATTAATCATATCCTCATTATTCAAGCAAGTCTCTCTTTTATTTAGTTATGTTTATTCATGTAACACGTACCCATAAACCCACCCCCAAGAGACACACGCCTCCCTGTACCTCAAGGAACCTGTCATCCTGAATCCTGTGTTCTCATTTATTTGCTTGTCTTTTCATATCATTTTATTTCATCTCTATGTATTCCTACAAAGTACATTTTTATTCTGGTCTTTTCTGGCTATATAAAAAGGGTCATAATAAATGTAATTTTTTGGAATTTACTTTTTTCACTTCATATATTGCTGAGATTCAACCATATTGTTACATGAAGCTGTAGTTCATTTGTTGTAACTGCTGAATCACATTCCACTGTGGGAATAAAATAGAGCTTATCCATCTATTCTCCTTTTGATTGGCATTTGAGTTGCTATGGAGTTTTTTGTTACAGTGAAGAGCAGATAGGATACTTGTGAAAGAAGATCAGCAAGGAGAAACTTATGCTGTAGATAGCAAAAACTATTGTGAAGTTATAGTAATGAAAGCAGTGTAGTGCTGGCCCAGGGATAGAAAAATTGACCAACGGAATAGAATGGGATGGTATGAAATTTTTCTGTGTCAGAGGTGGCATTTAAGACTAGTGGGGAAAGGAGAGACTACTCAATAAATGGAGTTGGATAAAATTATTATCCATATGAAAAAGGATGAAGTCGAATCCCTACCTCAGACTATAAGTAAAAATTAACATTAACTGGATTAAAATCCTACGTATAAAAAAACACATAAAAACTCTAATTAGAAAATGCAGGTGAATCTTTTAGAACTTGGAGTTGGAAAAGACTTCTTAAGACACAAAAAGCATTTAACGAAAAAGGAAAACTGATAAATTTGACTACATTCAAAGTAAGAACATTTGTTTGCCTATAGATTTTAGGCAAACAATCTCCAGGACTAAAGATTATTCTGCTGTTTTAAACCCCACCCCCATGATAAACATTTTATAATTTGAGATTAGATGTGAATATAAATAAAATTGCAGCTGACTTCACAGTCTTAAAGAGACCCATTGTTTCCTCCAAATTGCAATAGTCTTACTGTAGCCAAATCACCCTCTTCCCTGGATGTGGCTCTACTTAACCAGGTGTTCGCCTCTTGCTTCCTGATTGCTCTCTCACTCCCACTTGGAATATAAACATCAGAGTCTTTACAGGCTGGAAATAGTGTTGGGAGAAAAAGGTTAAAATCTTCTGTATTAAAACAAATGGGAGGGCTTCCCTGGTGGTGCAGTGGTTGAGAGTCTGCCTGCCGATGCAGGGGACACAGGTTCGTGCCCTGGTCTGGGAAGATCCCACATGCTGTGGAGTGGCTGGGCCCGTGAGTCATGGCCGCTGGGCCTGCGCATCCGGAGCCTGTGCTCTGCAACGGGAGAGGCCACAACAGTGAGAGGCCCGCATACTGCAAAAACAAAACAAAACAAAGAAACAAATGGGATATTATGCCTACCCCAATGTAAAAATTTGAAATTCCTAAAAATAAAGTTTCCAAAGAAGGTAATAAAAATTAATAAACATTTCTTCCTCAAGAAATTAAAGATGATACAAACAGATGGAGAGATATACCATGTTCTTGGATTGGAAGAATCGGCACTGTGAAAATGACTCTACTACCCAAAGCAATCTACAGATTCAATGCAATCCCTATCAAACTACCACTGGCATTTTTCACAGAACTAGAACAGAAAATCTCACAATTTGTATAGAAACACAAAAGACCCCGAGTAGCCAAAGGAATCTTGCGAAAGAAAAACAGAACTGGAAGAATCAGGCTCCCTGACTTCAGACTATACTACAAAGCTACAGTAATCAAGACAGTATGGTACTGGCACAAAAACAGAAATATAGATCAATGGAACAGGATAGAAAGCCCAGAGATAAACCCACGCACATATGGTCACCTTATCTTTGATAAAGGAGGCAAGAATATACAGTGGAGAAAAGACAGCCTCTTCAATAAGTGGTGCTGGGAAAACTGGACAGCTACATGTAAAAGAATGAAATTAGAACACTCCCTAACACCATACACAAAAATAAACTCAAAATGGGTTACAGACCTAAATGTAAGGCCAGACACTTTCAAACTCTTAGAGGAAAACATAGGCAGAACACTCTGACATAAATCACAGCAAGATCCTTTTTTGACCCATCTCCTAGAGAAATGGAAATAAAAACAAAAATAAACAAATGGGACCTAATGAAACTTAAAAGCTTTTGCACAACAAAGGAAACCATAAACAAGACTAAAAGACAACCCTCAGAATGGGAGAAAATATTTGCAAATGAAGCAACTGACAAAGGATTAATCTCCAAAATTTACAAGCAGCTTATGCAGCTCAATATCAAAAAAAACAAACAACCCAATTCAGAAATGGGCAGAAGACCTAAATAGACATTTCTCCAAAGAAGATATACAGATTGCCAACAAACACATGAAAGAATGCTCAACATCATTAATCATTAGAGAAATGCAAATCAAAACTACAATGTGATATCATCTCACACTGGTAAGAATGGCCATCATCGAAAAATCTACAAACAATAAATGCTGGAGAGGGTGTGGAGAAAAGGGAACCCTCTTGCACTGTTGGTGGGAATGTAAATTGATACAGCCACTATGGAGAACAGTATGGAGGTTCCTTAAAAAACTAAAAATAGAACTACCATATGACCCAGCAATCCCACTACTGGGCATATACCCTGAGAAAACCATAATTCAAAAAGAGTCATGTACCACAATGTTCATTGCAGCCGTATTTACAGTAGCCAGGACATGGAAGCAACCTAAGTGTCCGTCAACAGATGAATGGATAAAGAAGATGTGGTACATATATACAATGGAATATTACTCAGCCATAAAAAGAAATGAAACTGAGTTATTTGTAGTGAGGTGGATGGACCTAGAGTCTGTCATACAGAGTGAAGTAAGTCAGAAAGAGAAAAACAAATACTGTATGCTAAAACTTACATATGGAATCTAAAAAACAAACAAAATAAATGGTCATGAAGAACCTAGGGGCGAGACAGGAATAAAGACACAGACCTTCCAGAGAATGGGCTTGAGGATATGGGGAGGGGAAAGGGTAAGCTGGGACAAAGTGAGAGAGTGGCATGGACATATATGCACTACCAAACGTAAAATAGCTAGCTAGTGGGAAGCAACCTAGCACAGGGAGATCAGCTCGGTGCTTTGTGACCGCCTGGAGGGGTGGGATAGGGAGTGTGGGAGGGAGGGAGACGCAGGATGGAGGAGACATGGGGATGTATGTATATGTATGGCTGATTCACTTTGTTATAAAGCAGAAACTAACACACCATTGTAAAGCAATTATACTCCAATAAAGATGTTAAAACAAAAACATTCCTTCCTCAAATATTTGTTGAGCACCAACTATCTTTCAGACACTGTGCTAGAAGCTACAAGTACAAAAACAAATAAGATGCAGCCCTGTTCTTAGGGAGACTGCAGTGTGTCAGGGAAGACAAGGAGTTGATAGGGCAACAAGAGTCCTTGGCGCTGTTAGAATTGTCGTACGGTCCAGTAGGGCACCAGGGAAGAGATGGTCCATCCCACCACAAAAGGCAGGGAATGTTGAGGAAAGGTAGGCATAGGAGAAGCTTGAAAGAGGCAATTGAACAAAAACATGTAGGTGTGAATAATAAGGTAAAAATAGAGAAACATAAGTAGCCAGCATGGCTGAAGCATAGAGTCCAGTGGGGAAGGTTAGATGAGATCATGATGCAGCATTAGGCAGAGGCCAGTGGGTGCTTGAACTTTTGCCTAGAAGCCCCAGGGTGCCACTGAAGAGTTTTGAACAGGGAGTGACATCATTAAATTTGGTTTCAGGGAGATCACTCTGGAGTGTGGGTGGAGGGACTGAGGATGGTGGCTGAGAGCCCACCCAGGCCAGAGACCATGACAGCTGAAACAAGGTGTTAGCATCAGGGGAAGAGGGGCCGGGAGAGGTGTGAAGGATTTGGACATTGATCTGATTTCAAAGAAAAGGTAGTGGTATTTCCAGGAAGCCACTTTTACCCTAAAATAAGTCTTAGATAGTGTCAAAATTATAGCACCTCTTGCCTCACGGAGAGCAAACAGCAATTTCAATGCACAGACAAGGTATATATCCAACATTACAACAATCACACAAAGGAATGTAACTCAGGGTAACAGGTTCAGGCCTAACGTCTTTATGTATATCTGTATTGCATGAATATGCTAGGCATCCAGCCCTTTTCATTGGGGTTTTCTATTTACGCAGATGTATTCGGTTGGCCAAAAGTTTCCTTCGTTTTTTGTATATTTATTTATTTATTTTTGGCTGCGTTGCGTTCTCGTTGCTCCATGCGGGATTTCTCTAGGTGTGGCTAGCGAGGGCTACTCTTCATTGCAGTGCGCGGGCTTCTCATTGCAGTGGCTTCTCTTGTTGCGGAGCACGGGCTCAGTAGTTGTGGTGCACAGGCTTAGTTGCTCTGCGGCATGTGGGATCTTCCTGGACCAAGGCTTGAACCCGTGTCCCCTGCATTGGCAGGCAGATTCTTAACCACTGCGCCACCAGGGAAGTCCCTCCTTCAGTTTTTAAGTAAAAATAAAAGACATATTTTTCATTTCACCAACAACTTTATTGAACAATGTATTCACCCTTTTGTTCCACTACCTCTGCCATTTTTCAGGCAACTTCATAATTCCATCTTCCCAAAACTTTTTATCTTTTTGAGCAAAGAACTCTTCCAGGTGCCTTTTCAATATTCCAGGGAATTGAAATTTTTTCCATTAAGTGAATTCTGTAAAGACTGAAATAAATGGAAATCCGAAGGTGCAATGTCTGGTGAATACAGTGGATGAATCAGAACCTCCCAGCCAAGCTGTAACAGTTTTTTCGTGGTCAGCAAAAAAACATGCAGTCTTGCGTTATCCTGATGGAAGATTATGTTTTCTGTTGACTAAGTCTGGACGCTTTTTGTCGAGTGCTGCTTTCAGTTGGTCTAATTGGGAGCAGTACTTGTTGGAATTAATCGATTGGTTTTCCAGAAGGAGCTCATAATAGAGGACTCTCTTCCAATCCCACCATATATACAACATCACTTTCTTTAGATGAAGACCGGCCTTTGGTGTGATTGGTGGTGGTTCATTTCACTTGCCCCACTATCTCTTCCGTTCCGCATTATTGTACAGTATCCACTTTTCATCCCCCATCACAATTTGTTTTAAAAACGGAACGTTTTCATTATGTTTCAGTAGAGAATTGCATGCGGAAATATGGTCAAGAAGGTTTTTTTTCCTCTTAACTTACGTGGAACCCAAACATCAAAGCAATAAACATAGCCAAGTGCGTGCAAATGATTTTCAATGGTTGATTTGGATATTTTACGTATGTCGGCTATCTCCCATGTGGTATAACATTGATTGTTCTCAATTTGATCGCTATCAACTTCAAGTGGTCTACCTGACCGTGGAGCATTGTCCAGCCAGAAGTCTCTAGCACGAAACTTCACAAACCGCTTTTGACACGTTCAATCAGTCACAGCACCTTCTCTGTACACTGCACAAATCTTTTTTTGTGTTTCGGTTGCATTTTTGTTCTTGAAATAATAAAGCATAATAAGTCAAAAATGTTGCTTTTTTCCTTCCACCTTCAATATTAAAATGGCTACACAAAAATTCACCAATTTTGATTTTTTTTTTTAAATGCAAAAATTGTCTTGAATGAAGACAACTAACTGCTACTAGAGCCATCTTACAGAGAAAAAAACTAACGAACTTTTTGGTCAACACAATATGATGCAAACACACAAGCATTTTCCAGATTCATGCAGATACTAACAGAATATCATTATGAATTCATAACACAGACATTGACAGACTGCACACAGAACCCAGATATGTAAAACAAAAGGCAAAGAAAAGGGATCTGGCAAGAAGTGCATTGAAGATAAAGACACAACAGAAACGAGTCCCTGAGTTTCCCTGCTCAGCACTCAACAGCCATCTTGAGGCAGGAAGAAGACGCTCAAGATTCAGCAAATGTCTTCCTGTTTCTTCCCCCATGATCATCTCTCTTCTAGATGGTGGTTTCTCTATGACTTCTCTGTGAGGATGCCACGTCATGGTGAATAGGCAGGGAACCAGCTAGCCATTCTGCTTCCTCAGTGTCTCCCACCTGTTCTCTTCTTTTCGCTGTCACTGCCTGCAGGCCTCTTTGACCTTGGCAACAGCCTAATGTAGGACCTACTAGTAGGTCTTATGCTGTGGAATCAGCTATCAGTAGGGAGAGCTACTCAATAAAGTGTGGCTCTTGTGACTGCTTATGCCTCTGATCTCTCCCCAGATTTATTTTTCTTAAATATAGATCTGATCATGTTTCTTCTGTTTGAAACCTGCTGTGGTCTCTCCCTTCCTTGAAAATTGAGGTCTGGATGTCTCAGCCTGGAGTTAAAAGCCCTATCCACCCCTCCAGCCATTCTCTTCTACGGTTTCCACCCTCTTCCCCCACCTCGCATGCTCTTGCAGTAACTCAGACTTCTTGCACTCCTGAACCCTGTGCTCTCTTCTTCTGTGCCTTTCTATCGTGTGCATGTGCGTGTGTGTGTGTGTGTTTACCTAACCAACCTATACAATGCATAGCCATTCAAAACTCAAATTCTTTGCCTTTCTCTCTCTCTTCCCTATATGCCTATAGGATGTAGTTCGTGTTTGTATGTTAGAATGCCTATTATAGCATCTATTGGTCTGAGCTGTTTTAAGAACGATTTTTCATTTATTACAGTTTTAGAGCGTCAGGAGAGTGGGCCCTTAACTCTTTTATTTTGGTATCTCTCTGTCCAGTCCCCTCTCTCTCCCTTCTCTTCTCCTGCACTTAAGAGGTAAGAAATAGCGGTTGTTAAATTGAATTGAACAATTCACTCACACTGCAGGTCTCTAAATCTCCAGTATGAACTATGAAGGTAGTAGAGGTTCATCTTGACACAGTAAATTCCTTTGTGTTTATTGACTCTGCATGTGGGCATGAAGAGGACAAGGAATGGCATTGTGTTCACTTATTACCTTATCCCCCAAGAGGCAGAAAGAAGACTTAGCTCACCAGCATAGGTCCTAACAATTTAGAAAAAATATATATGGTAAAGTGGATTTTGATAGTGTGTGGAGGGAAAAAATGTGTTTGTTTTTATGAATTAAAATGAACTGAGCTCTATAATACCCTGAGGAATTGCCTTTGTGGTCAGCGTCTCTGTTTTTTTTTGTTTTTTTTTTTTGCGGTATGCCGGCCTCTCACTGCTGTGGCCTCTTCCGTTGCGGAACACAGGCTCTGGACACGCAGGCTCAGCGGCCATGGCTCACAGGCCCAGCCACTCCGCGGCATGTGGGATCTTCCCGGACCGGGGCACGAACTCGTGTCCCTTGCATCGGCAGGCGGACTCTCAACCACTGCGCCACTAGGGAAGCCCCTCTAGTTTTTTTTATTTAGAATCCCCATAGGTTAATATCAAAGAACTCATACAACTCAATAGCAAAAAAAAAAAAATTCCCAAATAATCTAATTCAGAAATGGGCAAAGGATGTGAACAGACATTTTTCCAAAGAAGATATATGAATGGCCAACAGGTACATGAGAAGGGCTCAACATCACTAATCATAAGGGAAATGCAAATCAAAACCACAATGAGATATCACCTCACACCTATTAGAAAGGCTATAATCAAAAAGACAAGGGAAAACAAATGCGGGTGAGGATGTGGGGAAAAGGGACATTTTGTGCACTGTTGGTGGGATTGTAAATTGGTACAGCCAACATGGAAAACAGTATGGAGGTTCCTCAAAAAGTTAAAAATAGAAGTACCACATGATCCAGCAATTCCACTCCTGGGAATATATCTGAAGGAAACGGAAACACTATGTTGAAGAGTAACTGCATCCCCATGTTCACAGCAGCATTACTTACAATAGCCAAGACATGGGAACAGCCTAAATGTCCATCAGCGGATAAACAGATAAAGAAGTTGTGGAATACATACAATGGAATATCATTCAGCCATGAAAGAGAAGGAAATCATGCCATTTGCAACAACATGGATGGATCTTGAGGGAATTATGCTAAGTGAAATAAGTCAGACAGAGAAAGATAAATACTGTATGATCTCACTTACATGTGGAATCTAAAAAACAAAACAAAAAAAGTACTCACGGCAAAAGAGATCAGATTTGTGGTCAGCAGAGGTCAGGGGGTGGGGTGGAAGAATTAGATGAAGGTGGTCAACTGTACAAATTTCTACTTATAAGGTAAATGAGCATTAGGGATGTAATGTACAACATGATGATAGCTGTAGTTAACATTGCTGTGTGGTATATTTGAAAGTTGTTAAGAGAGTAGATCCTAATTAAGAGTTCTCATTACAAGGGAAAAACTTTTTTTGGGTACCTCTATGAGTTGATGCATGTTAACTAAACTTATTGTGGTAATTGTTTCACAATATATGTGAGATAAATCATCCTGTACACCTTAAGCTTATACAGTGCTGTAGGTCAATTATATCTTAATAAAACTGGGGGGGGAACCCATAGTTAACCATACTTCAGCCTCACCTTTTTAAAATACTAATCCTAGGGCAAACTAATAGGTGTATCTAGAAAAGAAGTTCCATAGTCAAATATGTTTGTGAAATATTGGATTAAACAAAGATAACAGAATTTCTCAGGGCTTTTATCATGTTAATGAACTTTGTGAATCTCTAGGGGCCAGCATACGGTATGTGAGTGTTCCCAAATTTATTTGAAAATGGAATTCTTTTATAATAGTGCATTGTAAGAACCTAGCGCTTCATGGAACATACTTTGGGAGACACTGCTCTAATTTAACACTAATACCTGAAGACTGTATATGGGTTGTTTGCATCTCCTAATAGCAGCACATAATACGCATTACTCCTCTCCTTCTTCCAAGGTCCAGAGGATTTCAACAGTGATTACAGGAGAAATATGCATTTCATATCCTTTATGAATCCTTTAGCCCAGATACCTGGGTTGTAGATTTTTAGCAAATATTCAGAAGAAAGCCCTCTACTAATGTATGGAAAATGAGAGAATTTTTGTGTCATTTCCAACCTTATCTTCTTACCCAGAGTGGCACAGATTGTCTTTCAAGGCACTGGGTAATTAAAAGAGAAGTTATGTGTTGAAATCACCATCATATGATAGTAACAAGGAGAAAGTTGTTTATTTGTACTCAAAGCAGTCTGTCTTACCCTGTATTTGAAATATGTTAGAAGACAAAAGTTATTTGTGGGGAGAGCCTAAACAGCTAAGACTTTCACATCTGGAGCTTTCGGGAAACATGCTGTTCTGGAGAGCTGAGTTTTCTTTATTGCTAGAGTTTAACCTATATTCTCATGAGTTTTCAAAATTCTACCTTTTGGGTAGATCTTTTCTAAAATGTGTATCATGCCACCTTGTCATCTTAACTAGGGTACACTCCACATAGCTGAGTCTTTCCTTCAAGGCTTTCACTCTGCTGTGATATAGGAAGATCTCCAGGGTCTATAGTGGTGTGTCACGCTGTTTGACCCATCACAAAATCTTCTCCAAATCTTCCCTGGCATTAGTTTTGTCTTTTATATCACTCTGGCCAGCAACTATTACTTCTCATTCTTGTTCCCACACCAGACTCTTGCAGCCCCCATTTCGCTCTTCATTCTTGCCTCCCCATTTCATAGAATTTACTTCATATTAATTTACTAATTTTCTGTAGCAGACCACCACCCTTCTTAGAATCCTTTTTATTTTTATTTTTTTTAAGTTTTGGTCACGCCACGTGGCTCGCTGGATCTTAATTCCCTGACCAGAGATTGAACCCAGGCCCACGGCAGTGAAAGTGCCGAGCCCTAACCACTGGACCGCCAGGGAATTCCCTTAGAATCCTTTTTAAAACAAAAAGAGTCTAGGGTTCTGTTGTTATAAATTATGCTGAAAATCTCTTCATGTTTATTGACTATTTGGCTTTCTTTTCCTATATCATTTGCTCATTCTTCTATTGGGTTGTCTGTCTTTTTCTTTTTGATTAGGAAGTGGTTCTATATATTCCAGATACTAATCCTTTTTGGTTATGTGCATTGCAAGTATCTTCTCCTAGCATTGTCATTTTGCTGGTGACATCTTTTGTCCTTTAGAAGCATTTCCATTTTCATGTAATTAAATGTATTTTTCTCTGCCTCTATGGTCCCACTAGAATCTAAGTTCTCTGGGATGAAGAATTGTCTATCTTATCCTCTTCTTGTTCTCAGTGCCTAGATCAGTGCCTGGCATCTAGTAGATTCTCAGTAAATATCTGTTAAATGAATGAATAAATTAATTAATGGATAAAAAAGGAGTCTAGGATTTTATGAGATAAATTCACAGATGTTAGCTGTGTAGAGACTTTTGGGCTTATTTTATTTTTTACTTTTAAAAAATGTGTTCTTAGGTAGATGAGTTAGGCAGACAGCTGAGTTATTAAGATAAATTTAGTTAATTTATTTAACCTAGAATCCTAATTCAGTTGCCCAATGACTCCTGACATTTTAATTAATAAGGTACAACACCTTTCATGCAAAAAATCTCAAAGGATTTCGCCACTTGAAGTTTGACCACACCCTGCGGTACAAAGATAAATTCTAACAACAGCTGTAGTGTAGTTCTTCAGCTATTCAGAAGCAGATACACAGAGCAGTCAGATGAGTTTCCTGAGTTCATACAGTGAAACCTCTGGGGAGTAAGAAATATCTAATTTTTTCTCAGTCTCTCTATTCACCACATAACATTTCCTCTTCAGGTGCAAAGTAAAATTAAATAGTTAAAGTTATTTCTTTACTAAAGATAACTCCAGTTAGTGAACATGATGGTTAATTTTTTTTTTTTTTTTTTTTTTTTGCGGTATGCGGGCCTCTCACTGTTGTGGCCTCTCCCGTTGTGCAGCACAGGCTTCGGACGCGCAGGCTCAGCGGCCATGGCTCACGGGCCCAGCCGCTCCACGGCATTTGGGATCCTCCCGGACCGGGGCACGAATCCGCGTCCCCCGCATCGGCAGGCGGACTCTCAACCACTGCACCACCAGGGAAGCCCCTTAGTTTTACTTTTTATTTATTTTTTTAACATCTTTTAAAAACTTTTTTATTTATTTTATTTTTTGCTGTGTTGGGTCTTTTTTGCTGCGTGTGGGCTTTTCTCTGGTTGCGGCGAGCAGGGGCTACTCTTCATTGTGGTGTGCAGGCTTCTCATTGCGGTGGCTTCTCTTGTTGCAGAGCATGGGCTCTTAGGCACGTGGGCTTCAGTAGTTGTGGCATGTGGGCTCAGTGGTTGTGGCTCACAGGCTCTAGATTGCAGGCTTAGTAGTTGTGGCACATGGGCTTAGTTGCTGCTCGGAATGTGGGATCCTCCCAGACCAGGGCTCAAACCTGTGTCCCGTGCGTTGGCAGGCGGATTCTTAACCACTGTGCCACCAGGGAAGCCCCATTTTTTTAACATCTTTATTGGAGTATAATTGCTTTACAATGGTGTGTTAGTTTCTGCTGTATAACAAAGTGAATCAGCTATACATAAACATATAGCCCCATATCTCCTCCCTCTTGCGTCTCCCTCCCAGATGGTTAATTTTATATGTCAACTTGACTGGGTCACGAGGTGCCCAAATATTTGGTCTAACGTTATTCTGGGTGTTTCTGGATGAGATTAACATTTGAACCAGTAGACTGAGCAAAGCAGATTGCCCTCCCTAATGTGGGTGGGCTCCGTCCAATCAGTTGAAGGCCTGGATAGAGCAAAAAGCCCAACCCTCCTCCCAGTAAGGGAGAATTCCTTCTACCTGACTGCTTTCAAACTGGAACATCAGCTTTTTCCTGCCTTCAAACTCAAACTGAAACATTGGCTCTTTCTGAGTCTTGAGCCTGCTGACCTTCAGACTAGAACTACGCAATCAGCTTTCCTGGGTCTCCAACTTGCCCACTTGCCCTGCAGATCTTGTGACTTGTCAGCCTTCATAATTGCATGAGGTGTGAGCCAATTCTTTATAATAAGTGTGTGTGTCTCTCTCTCTCTGTATACACACACACACACACACACACACACACACATCTCCTATTGACTCTGTTTCTCTGGAGAACACTGACTAATGTAGTGGACATACTCTAATGTCAAATAATTAAAGGAAAAAATACTCCCAAAGACTTATCACTTCTCCAGCAGGAAAATCCCCTTTTGAAAGGCTTAGCTATGCAGAATTCATAAAGGATTGTGGATATCTATTGACTAGAGAGAAATTAAATTTCAGTGTTGAAAAAATTCCACTGCTGAGATAGTAAATTTCTGAAAGATAGGTGCTTTGCCAGTTTTGTTTTATAGTTCTAGTACACTGAACAGCACGGCAGAAATTTTTAATGTAATGACATTATTTGATGGTGATGTAAGAATGATGATACCAAATAAGCCTTTGGAAACTACTGTTGGCATGATGATGCAAACAAGGTAATATCTAGGGCAATCAGGAGTGACAGAATGTATTGATGTAAGTCTACCCTAAGTGAAGATGCTTTCTTCTTGCTGATACTACAAAGAGGTGGGCTTCTTCATTCAGCACTGACTGTGGGTCCAGCTTTTTATCTCTGCTCTGTGCTTCTACCCTACTCTCCTCTTCTGCCCTCTCCAGATCCTCTCCAGCATCAGAGCTAAACACAAACCTCTTCTACATCTCAACTCCATCTCACCCTTCACGGGTCCTGTTTTCTTCCATCCAGTAAAGGAAGGAGGGTGGAGCTGTGCCTTCATTGGCAGCCAAACACCTTGGGTGCTTGCTTCAGGCTCCACCTCCTACACCAACCACCACCCAGTGTGGATTACACAGCTCTTACCCAGAAGCTGTTTTTCCATCCTAGGAGCTGACCTCATTGTTCCTGGGTCGGGAGCCATCTACAAGGTGACACTTACCAGTTGGGGAGTCTAGAGCGTTTGCGTTTGTGGCACTGGAGGAGTCATCCTGTCCCATTGTCTTTTGTCGTAAAGATGGCATTGACAACCTCCTTTCGTCTTCTTCTGAGCACGAACATGGCTGAAAACGCCGAAGTGCGACTTGCATGTCACACATGGATATAGTCTGTGAATTCAGTAGTTCAGGAGCCTTGCTGTCATTTATGAAAACTGCCAGAGCTGTCCGGCTCTGCTTCCTGTTCTTACAGACCAGCAGGACATTCTGGCTCAGTTGAGCCCCTGTCACGGGCTGCCACACAAACGTTGTCTGGTGCTGTCATTTCCTGGCAGTGAGCAATATTCCCCATTGCCTCGGGATGCTCTCACAGTGTCCTTCTTGTGGCGGTTGAACCAGTTTTCAAAAAGCAACTGTATAGCTAGAGTCAATCTTCTGGAGAAGATGGGCAGAAACAAGGTCAGTGTGGTTTATTGGAAAGAACACCAAATACAGTTCTAAGAGCACAGCTACACTCTTTTGATAGTAGAGGAACTAGGCCCCCACCCCCTCACCACTTAGTGTCACAACCCTACATGTGTCTTCCTGTCCCTTCCCTACCTAACACCGTGAGGTGGGAAACGTGGCAGCAGTTATCTCTGTTTTATCATAACCACTGACCAGTCTGGCCACACAACACCGTCTACTGGACACCACCACACACTCTCAGCCATCCAGCCAGTCAGCTGTGTTTCTAGGTTTTTTTCCACTGATGTGCACTGTTTTCTTGGCCACAGCCCTAACTTTAGGCACATCAGTTTCCTCATTATTTAAATGTATTCAGTAATGATAACCCAAGTTGAATCCGCATCCTTAGGAGAGAAAGCGTTCGGTTAGTGCAAGTTATGTCTCTTCAGATGTGTATTGGGAATAATTAGACTTACTACCTTAGTAATTCATCAAATATCCAGCTAATATTGATTTAATGTCTACTTTGTGTGTGTCATAGTGCTAAGTGCTTATTGTGAAGATTTAACAACATTATATACTGCTCAGGAGATTTTTGTCTTTGAAAAGTTAATAATAGCTATTTCATATATTATATGACAAACGCCTTTTCAATACTTGGGATTTTTTTTAACAATAGGAATTTAAATGCAACAAAGGGATAAAGAGTGAACAATTTCATTCAGACTTCAGGTTTTGGAAGGACTAGATATAATGTTAGTAATAAACAATGTGGACTTCCCTTATTAGAAAGATACATACTTAGTGAGACATTTACTGACTCCAGGGTCACCATGTCACCCTCTTTGCAAAACACTGGTCTCTAGCACCGCACCTTTGTTATTTTGTGTAATTTTTCTTTATTTCCTGGCACCCCCATGGAGGCACTTTCTCATTTTTCCTCCTGTGTAAGTGAAATAAAGGTAACAGAGTCTATAACTTCAGAGGCCTTGAAATTTTATTGTTGTTCATACCGCCACAGTTAAAATGATTTCTGAATTTTTTGTTGCTTTCCCTTCAGCAGAGTTTCATTTGCCAAGTACCTGAGCGTCAGAGAATTCGATTCTGCGGGCGGATATATTTGTGTTTAACAGGCGCAGATATCTCCTAAGAACCCTCCTATCTTCACACTCGTCGCCTTTATATTTTTCAGGATTTTAGAAACACCATAATCTCAGCATATTAAATAGGAAGGGACTCCTTCGGATTCCCAGAGCCTTAAAGTTAGGCTATGCAAATGCGTGCGAGTGTGTTTCCATGGTGCGGAATGAAAGTTACGGCAGGGTTTTTCGAAGCAGCATTGCTATAAGCGTCACTCCTGCCACTGCCTTTCACAAGGGCCCACTTGCTGTGAAATATTTTGAAAACAGAGCTGAAGTGAAGCTAACGCAGAGCGCAAACAGGCGGAAGTACGAATAAACTGAGCGTGGCAGGCAGAAACCGAGTGGTTGGCAGTTTCCGCAAAGGAAGAGAATGCTCGGTAAACCGGGAGGAAAAAACCGCCCAGGGGTGTTGTTTAGAAACCTCCTGACCTCCGTTTCCCTTGCCCCTAGGGTTGGGGGAGCTCCCCAGAGCCGAGGAAGCAGCCCCCCAAAACCGCTTCCGGGACTGAAGCTTCCCTCCTCACGCCCCCAGGGAGCAGCGCCTTCTCAGGCCACGATTCCCTGCGACCCAAAAATAACTACACAGACGTGAGGAAAAGGGCCAAAGCCTGCGGCACAGGGAGGTGCTTAGTTACCGACTTATCGCTTACAGCCAGAACGCTCGAAACCTAACCCAGCGCTAGCCTTTTATAGAGAGTCCCTGGAGCCCCGCCCTAGCAACTTCTCC
Source organism: Delphinus delphis (assembly GCF_949987515.2). NCBI lineage: Eukaryota > Metazoa > Chordata > Mammalia > Artiodactyla > Delphinidae > Delphinus > Delphinus delphis. The sequence goes on from NC_082683.1 coordinate 161,687,611, forward strand.
TAGCAACGCCTCGCCCGGGTGCTCCGAGGTCTTATCTGCCTCTGCCAGGCTCTTCCTGTTCCCCTCCCCCAGGCAGCAGGCTCCGCCGTCCCAAGTCACGTGACTATCCCCAGGGGAGGAACGGGACGAGCGGAAGATGTGAGGGGCGGGGCGCTGGAGGGCGAGCTCAACGTCATCAAGATACGCCGAGCTGGTTGTGGCGCTTAGCGCTTCTGGGAGTCTTGAGATTCGGCGAGTGGGTGAAATGGCGGAGCCTGTGGCTGTGGTGTGGCTTCGGGGCCCCAGCTTCGGGTGCAAGGCGGTGTGGTGTACCTCGGCCACGCGCTCAGTACGCGATTTTATCCACCGACACTGCCAAGATCAGGTGAGGTTTGTGGTTCCTGGAAGGAATGGGAAAGCAGGACAGGGGCAGAATTAGGTGCGGTGAGGGTCTGTCGGGGTCACGTCTATTCTTTGGGGCTCTCAGTTTTTGAGGCTGAGGGTTAGGGTTTTAAGGTGCTTCAAACTGATGCTGAGGCCTAACTTTGCTTTTGTTTTGTGGTGGTTCTGTCTCACAGAAGGGAGAAAAAACCCCTCCGCTCACGGGCGTTTAGTCCGGCCCTCAGTCTGGACTAACAGAATACACTTTGGTATTCTCTTCATCCGTAAATGAGGCAGTTGAACCAGATGATTTTTAAGGCTCATTTCCTTACTTTCGCTCTGTGCTTATGTGACGTGGATTTTTTGTCCACTGATAACACAGCCCTCTTAGCTCCAACCTAGAGAAGTATGTCATATCCAAACCCAGGCCAAAGGATGGTTGGGAAGGAAATGGATTTATCTGGTCACTGGTCGGGGCCAAGCACTTACATAGGTCATGTCGAGGGCATGATTCTTAGGGCCTGTCATGTAGATGTTTTCACTAATCATTGTGATGCTCTGATTTGCCCAGGCATATTTTTGAAAACCTGTCATTGACTTCTAAAGTTACATGTGTGGTTTACTTAATTATCAAGTAAGCAAGCTTTTACCAACTATAAGATACTAAACCTATTCAGTTATTTAAAGAATATGCTGGTCTCAATGAATCTAATTTTAATTTTGACATTTGATCGCCTATTAACACGTTAACACTGCAGTCTAAACCAAATCTTTACTTGGATTGGTTCCGTGAAGAAGCAATGTCTGTTTGCAAATAATGTGGTTTTTCAGTTTCCCCATATTTATTCCTAGACTTCAGTCCAGTTTAAAAACTGTCAGATATGTTTTTACCATCTGAATGGGGAAATATTTTCCAAAATAGTTGGATTTTAGTATCTCTGAAAATAACTTTTATCTGATGACCAGTTTTCAAACTTACTGACAGTTGATCCAAAGTGAGACCAGAAAAAAATAAGATCTTAATTATGAGGAGTCTTGGAAAAAATAATTTAAAATAAGCAAGAAATATAAACGAATGGATTCATTCATATACTTAAGACACATGGCCATAACAAGTATGAACAAAACTTACAAAAGGGCATTTAATGAGATCCTGGAACGAATAAAAATAGCTCAAGTTCATGCTTATGCCTTTTAAAACAGAACTATTCTGACACATGATAAAGTTAGTGTTAGCTCTCCCTGAGAAAGTAAAAATCAGCCTGGCTCTTCATCAGACTGGGATAATAGACAGATAAAGCTAGCTGCAAAGTTGATAGGAAACAGTGTTTCTCCCAAGGACATGGTACAGTGATGAAATGTCATAATGACTTCCTTGAAAGTCTGCTTCTTTTTTAGTCTTTGTGAAACCTTACCTCAAAAATCATAGACTATAAGAATAAACTGCTGTTGGAAGTTATATCAGTAAGAAGCATCCCACTCTTACCTTGAGAATGTAAGTCCCTTTGACGTAGAGAAGCACTCTTGATTTCCCAGGTGCAGAGCTTCAGATTAGGGGTTTCTGGACACAGCATTCCACATTTATCTTAACTTTGTAGTTTCCGAGGAAAGAGGAGCCTGGATCTCCTTCACAGTCTAGACCTGATGTTGACCCTTATACACACAGCCCTGCTTTATTGTGAGCCTCTCAAAACATTGTTTCATTTAAATTTTACCTAAATTCCATCCACCCCAAATCCTATAATAACTATATCTTTTTATTTGTTGGTGAGACACCTCATGATTCCTCTTGTGTGCAGTCCCTCTCTTGTTGTAGTGAGTCAAGAAATTTGAGTTGTTGAACTATATGTTGTCTCTGGTGGCCTTTGGCTGATTGGCCTAAGACACACGTAATACTTTCTGCTTGAAATGCTCTGTCATGGTTAAAAACAGTTAAATTGATTGTAAATTTTCTTTGTTATTTTTTTCTACTAGTGATTATTAACTGACAAGAATCTTAGCAAGTAGAAAATGCTATTTTGTTAATCAGTTGTCTCGTTAAATAAGCAGTTCTGTTTGGAAATGAAGTATGATGCATGATGTATAATCTTTCAGCCTTCATGTTAAAGTCTTTTAAAGTTATTTAGGATTTTAGAAATACCATACCCATTGGATATATAAGATATTAAAAGAAACTAAAGTAGCTTTTAATTTATAAACATTAAACATATAGGAGGTATATTATATGTCTCATTTAATTTTTACAACTCTTTAAAGTGGACAGTATTTTATAGGCAAGAATAGTCTTTCATGTTAATCACATCATTGCATATAGCCTGAGCCCCCTTGCTCCTCTCTCCTGGTATCATATTTGCCTGGGAAAACTCCAGTCAGTTTAAATCCAACTCTCCACCTGTTTTACCTGGCATCTGGGCAGTGACTGTGGTAGGGGAACTAATCACGCAAACAAGTCTCACTACAAATTCATAAACACCAAACTTAGTGGTGCTTGGCATTTCTACTGTATTTCTCTAACCCAGAGCATGCTTCCACTGGGTTGCAGGACTGCTGAGAATATTGATCTAAGTAGTCCTTGGGCAGCTGGACAGAACCCAGGATCTCAACACATCTTTAATAGCTTTGCTCATTTTCCCTAGAGTGTCATCCAAATATTATTTGTGTATACCATGATGTGAAAAGGGTTGAGAGGCACTGCTCAGTTCATCACTCTTTCACTCTCCTAGATTACTTTTTCACATCTCTCTTTAAATCTCCAAGACTTCTTCCATCCCAAGGACCATACTTTGTACTCAAGCAGTAAGGAGAGAATTTCTGCATCATCACACCAGTGCCTCTGGTAGGTACCTGCTGTATATTCAGCCTTCTTGTCTGTTACTGTGGATGCACTGTCATTATTTTACAAATAATTTGCAATTATCTTCTACTTTGTACAGTAACCCCTCCCCCTCACCTACTGAAAGACTTATTTGGGCATTAGTTCTTTCTCCCCTGTATTTTCCAGTGTTTTCCCTTTTTACAGCATCATTCCTACCAGTGCGCAAACGTGAGCCCACATCCATTCTAGCTATCACCTTATTTTCTCTGATTTTCTTTATAAAAAAATATTCTTGAACATAAAACTTTTCTCCTTTAGAACCCACTCTAGTTAGGCTTTTTTGTTCCCATCACTCCAACAGAACAGCTCTTTGTCATACTGGTCAGTATCTTCTATGTTGCCATATCCAGTGATCAGTTTGCAGTTTTCATCTTGCTTTGTCTGTCAGTGCCAGTTTGCACAATTGACCATTCCCCGCCGGAGTACACTTTTCTCACTTGTCCAGATATCACTCTCAGTTCTCGTCCACCTCACTGGCCTCTCCTTTCCAGTCTTTTACAGTTTCCTCCTCATCACCCTGAACTCTAATCTTGGAGGGGCCCCTCCCTCATCCCAGTGATTTCATCCATACTCATGGCTTTAACTACCATCAGTATGCCAACAACTTTCAAATGTAAATCCCCAGTGCAGACCTCTCCCCCACACTCCAGACTTGTATAGCCACCAGTCTACTTGGCATCTGCATCTGGCTGTGCAATAAACATCTCAAAGTAAAATATCTGAGATGAGACTAATTTTCTCCCTCAAACTTCCTTTTCCCTCTTAATGAATGACAACTCCATTTTCCCATTTATCAAACTGGATTTTTGCAATAATCTCTAATTCCTCTATTGATCTCACTCCCTTCACCGAGAGCATTAGCAAATCCTGTTGCCTTTACCTTCAGAGTATCCTCAGAATCTCACATTTCTCATCATCTCTGCCACTGCTGCCCTGGTACAAATAGCCTTCATTTCTTACCTGGATTATCGCAATAGCTTCTCAATGATCTCTCTGCTTCTATAGTCTTACTTTCAGTTTAACAGCTAGAGTGATACTTTAAGAGCATGACTCAGATCTCACTTTGTTCAAAACTCTACAATAGTTTTATTCAGAGTAACATCCAGAGTCCTTACAATGGTTTTGAAGGCCTTATCACTCCCCTTTTGTGTACTTCATTCTAGCCTCATTGGCTGTGTTGTCATTCCTTGAATAAGTTCATTCCTGTTGCGTTTGCTCTTGTCTCTGTCTGGAATACTGTTCCCCCAGGTAGTCACATGGCTCATTCTCTCACTTTCTTTAATTCTCCGCTCAAATGTCACTTGATCAGAGAGGCTTTCCTTGACTATATATATTAAATAGATTACCACCACACCCATCCACATATCTTATCCCCTTTACCCTGCATATCACCACTTGACATGATATATAATTTGTTCATTATTTGTCTTCCCCCTCTAGAATGTTAGCTTCATGAGACAGGATCTGTATTCACTGTAGTATTCATGGTAGTATTCCAACACTTGAAAAGTACCTGGCAAATAGTAGGTACTTAATATTTGCTGAATGAATGAATGGGTCCCATTGAAATAGCTGTATGATGTGGTTCAGAATGAATGTTCATACTTTCCACTTCAGGAAGATGACGGCAATGCATTTTTCCTTTCTATTCCTATTTAGATCTCTCTTTTCTTCATGTTGCAGAGTTAATTGTCAGCCTCCTAAGTTCCATATAACTTTGGAGAATACTCCTCTCTTGTCTAATTTTATGGCATTAGAAACTTGTTTAGAAAGACTTACAGTTTTTATATTTTCCTTTCATCATTTGATCTGAGAATTTTTTTGAAATACATAGAGTGGGTTTGGGGGAGTGTACTTGGGCTTCTGCAGTGATTGGCTGGAACTCAGGGGGATGCTGGCAGAAGAGATGAGGCACCAACTGCCAGCTGGTCCTAAAGCTGTTAAAGCTTATATAGGTAGTATATTAAAAATCAGGGCTTCCCTGGTGGCGCGGTGGTTCAGAGTCCGCCTGCCGATGCAGGGGACGTGGGTTCGTGCCCCGGTCTGGAAAGATCCCACATGCCGCGGAGCGGCTGGGCCCGTGAGCCATGGCCGCTGAGCCTGCGTGTCCGGAGCCTGTGCTCCGCAATGGGAGAGGCCACAACAGTGAGAGGCCCGTGTACCACAAAAAAAAAAAACATACTTTTGTCTCCTCCTCTCCTCTCTTCTTATCCCTATCTACACTTTTCAAGACGTCACTTTTAAACTTGGGGCCACTCAGTGTTCAACTTGATACTACCTGTTTTAAAAAGTCAGAGGAAGTGGGACCTTCAGAGTTACTAGATCTGAGCACTGAATATTCTACCTTGACCCCTATTTCCTATTAGAGAAGGAGAAAGAGCAGGTTTTTTGTTCCTGTTTTTTTTTTTTTTTTAACATTTATTTATTTGTTTGGCTGTGCCTGTCTTAGTTGCGGCACGTGGGATCTTCATTGCTGCATGCGGGCTCTTGCAGCATTCGGGATCTTTTTTTAAGTTGCAACGTGCAGTATCTTTAGTTGTGGCATGCGAACTCTTAGTTGTGGCGTGTGGGATCTAGTTCCCTAACCAGAGATCGAACTTGGGCCCCCTGCACTGGGAGTGTGGAATCTTAGCCACTGGGCCACCAGGGAAGTCCTGAGAGCAGTTTTAATTTTCACCCAAAAGGCAGAAAGTTCTTTTATATATCATGATTAAGTATTAGGAAGAAATTGTACCTAGAATACATCATACAAAATGAGGTTTTTCTTTTAGTAGTTTCCATTTTTGCAATTCAACAAATATTAATTGAACACATACTGTCTCCTTATAACTGGAGTAATAAAAAGATAAGCTAGGTCCCTTTCTGCAAGAAACTTGTATTGTCTCATAAACAGCATTGAAAGAACCCCCAAACTTGTCTCTAGGATATTCCAGTGGAATGCTACTTTGTGAAATGCAATGGATTACTCGTTAACACCAGTGACACAGTGCAGCATGGAGCTGTTTATAGTTTGGAACCCAGACTTCGTGGTGGAAAAGGAGGTAGGACATGAATGTTGATGGCTTAGTTGTAACACATCTGCGTTCTGTAGCCATATGTATTAAATTAACAAACTCCTTGGTGTCTGTAATGTACCAGCCTCGATTTGCCTTGTGAAATCCTTTGTTTGCTTATCTAATTTTGCATATTTTCTCTTTTATTCTTTTTGAGGTAGATACTGTATGATAAAATTCCCACCTTCTCCAGCTGGATCACTCTTAGGCACCCTAGGCTCTCAAACTCTAGGGAGGATTAGATGAAGAGGGATGATTGTTATTTTGTCCAGTTTGCAGACGAGTGTCAAAACAATCAAATCTCCTTGTGCTTTTCTCAAGATTTTTGCCTAGTTATTGTAGTTCCAAGGGAGGTCTAAAGTCACTTTATGAAATACAACCATTTACAGATTGAGGTAGATTAAGGTCCTGGTTGTAGTAACTCATCTTAGAAGAGAAAAAAGAAACTAAAAGAGCAAAAACTGAATATGAACAGTTCTTTGTATTTCTCCTGATGCACTAACATGTAATCCTTAGGCTTTCTCAAAATCTGTGGTGATTCGGTTTGGTTTTCAAAGAGCTAGCATTTCAGATTATGATCATCCTGCTGTTCGAAATTGTGTCAATAAGAATGAAGCTTGTCGTATCAGCCAGTGACAGCTTAAAATTGCCTCCTTGCAAAATCTCACCATATAATTTTTAAAATTCTTAATCTTGGAATCTTGGGATTTCTGGCACTAGGTAAAGCCCTCTAAAATAGCCCAGTGGTGTGGGTATTGATACAATATTGCAGGAGTATAAGAGGAAGTGTAAAAAGCATGAGATTGAACCAAGTTTGTCAGTACTCTTACCTTTGCCACCTGGGTTAGAATCTTGATGTACATTTCCTTTAAAACTGAAAAGAAAGTAGAGATCACCTGTAGTCTTCTGATATAATACTATTTTCACAAATTTGGCTTTTGTCCATCCTTGAACACTTTTTTAACCTGCTTTCTCCAAACATATTTGCTCAGGTTTTGGCTCTATGCTCCGAGCACTTGGTGCTCAGATTGAGAAGACAACCAATCGAGAAGCTTGCCGGGATCTCAGTGGAAGGAGACTGCGAGATGTCAATCACGAAAAAGCGTAAGATGCCCACCTGTTTTTATTTTTTTTAAGAAACATACTTTTCTAGCATTAGTGATTGTACGCATGCCATGCATATCAGAAATGTAAACTTGAAACACTTATGCTCTAATTTGTTGTTATCAGATTTAACTTTTTCTGTAATTTAATAATTATCTTTGGGTTTTAGTCAAGTCCATAACAGTATGCTAAGTAGTAAGCATGGCACACCTTTCTGAGGGAATATCACAGTATGAACAAGAGTGCATTAATTTGTCTGGGTGGGGTGTTTAATGTATAAAAACACATGTGTATAATATGGCCATTCAGTTACATCTCTTCTCTCCCATCCCCAGAATGGCTGAATGGGTAAAACAACAAGCCGAGCGAGAAGCTGAAAAGGAGCAAAAGCGCTTGGAACGACTGCAGCGGAAGCTTGCAGAACCCAGGCACTGCTTCACCAGCCCCGACTACCAGCAGCAGTGCCATGAGATGGCCGAGCGTCTGGAGGATTCCGTCCTCCGAGGTGAGAATGAGGATTCCTTAGTGCCATCAGCAGGCATCCCTGAAGCCAGCTGTTCCACACAGAGGGCAGTTCTTAAGCCTTTTTGGGTTACAGACTTCTGAGAAACTGATGAAGCTGTGGAATTTCTCCCCTCAGTAATGAATACAGTATATCTTATACAACTCAGGGAAAAAACCCATACACTCTCACAACATTTGACATACTTGACCCCTGAACTCTGTGGGCTCATGGGCCCCAGGTAAGAATACTTTTTGTACTTCATGGGAATAAGCTAAGTCTTCAGGAGGTGCCTAGACCCCAACATTTTGCTTCCAGTTTTAGGTCCCTTTTTTAAAACACGGTTTTTAATGAGAATGATTTTCATTAACTTTTATGTTTTTAGCATCCAAAGCATTATGCCAGGGCTATTGTGCATTCAGTTGAATAAGAAGGAGTCTTTTCCATCAAAAGGGTTATGGCATAACAGGGGAAAGACAGTTGTATGCAAATAACAAGGACAAAGGGATGAATCATTAGGTTTGAGGAGAGATAGGTATGAATCTGTCAGCCTCAAAATTACAAATTGGACATGGTGCTTTAAAAATCCGGTTCAAGAGCCAGAATGCTTATCTTAAATCTGTATAAATTTGACATTAGTCTCCTTTTAACTGGATTAAATTTTGGTATGTTAAGAAATTTAAATCTAGAGCTTTAGATTGCAGCTGTTTTTGCAATTCAGATTATTTATAAATTCTTTAATTGAACTTAGTCCTGATAGTAGAAACTGAGTTGTTAAAATGTCTGGTTAGGTATGCAGGCTGCCTCCAGCAAGACGGTATCGGCAGAAGTTGGTGAGAGTCGGAAACGGCCTAACAAATCAAAAACAGACAGAGCAGCCAGTGCAGAGAAAAGGAAATGCTTTTGGTAAGTGTGTTCATTTTCATTTCAAATAGATCTTTGAGAACTGAAGGAAAAAAAAATGTTTTTCCTTCTATTTATCCCTCTGGAATATCTTGTTCTGAAACTTACCTACTATATTTTTTTCTTGTCTACCGGGAATAAACATACTTTTAAGTAAAGTCTGATGGAAGCTCAGAAATTTTCCAGAGTGCTTTAGTTCAGGTTTCAGTGATTCTCACATTGTATACATTAGTAATGGTTTCTGCCATAAGTGCCATTCATAGAATCTAAAGGATAATTCTTTTCCTTACAGTGGAAAATCACATAAAAATAGCTTTATACTTGAATTACTGTTAGGTAATTAACTAAGTTAACTTTCAGAAATTCCAGGTGGAAGCCATGGCTTTACTTTCCAGGTGGTTCTGTTTTCTCTGTGGTTTTTCATCGTCATCACTGAGGTCTTTGGTCACTTTGCCAGACCTCTCTTCACCACTTTTGTACCTGCAGGTGAAAAGCACAACAGTACTTTTTCTTATCCATTCTTCTTACAGTTCTCCCACCCTTCCCAGTTGGTCCTCTGGTTACCAGCTCAGTTCCCTTGGGCCGAGTTCTAGAATATGATAAGTGCAAATGGATCTTGGTTTCCTTGTTGGCCTCCCCTTTGGGGATAGAAAGATAATTATTAACTAAACACCATGTAACTCTGTGAGTCCAGCATAGAATTTTTTGTGTTCTTTCTGAAATGTGAATTAAATGTTCCTGAGAGAAAAGATAGTAGTATTTCCTGTGGGTTTCTTTTTTTTAAGCCAGGTTTATTGTGGTATAATCTATATATGGTAAAATTCACCCTTTTTTTTTTTTTTTTTTTTTTTGCGGTACACGGGCCTCTCACTGTTGTGGCCTCTCCCGTTGCGGAGCACAGGCTCCGGATGCGCAGGCTCAGCGGCTGTGGCTCACGGGCCCAACCGCTCCGCGGCATGTGGGATCTTCCCGGACCGGGGCACGAACCTGTGTCCCCTGCATCGGCAGGCGGACTCTCAACCACTGCGCCACCAGGGAAGCCCAAAATTCACCCTTTTTGAACAGTTCTACAGGTTTTGAAAATTTTATAATATACATCATGTAACCATCACCAAAATCAAGCTATGGAATATTTTTATCACCCTAAGAAGTTCCCACGTGTCCCTTTGCAGTTAATTTTCTTCCCCCACCTCCATTCCTGGCAACCGCTGATCACTGGTGTGATGTTTGTTCATATGGTTTTGTCTTTTCCAGAATGTCATTATGTCTGCTGCTTTCACTTACAATAATGCTTTCCAGATCCACAGATGGTATTATATTGTATCAGTAGTTCGTTCCTTTCTATTGCCAAGTATTGTTGCCTGGTATGTCTGTACCACAATTTGTTTATCAACCATTCTCTAGCTGTTAGAGGTTTGGGTAGTTTCCAGTCTTGGGCAATTATGAATAAAACAGGATTTTCTTTCTTTTTTTTTGGCCGTGCCATGTGGCATGCGGGATCTTAGTTCCTTGACCAAGGATTGAACCTGTGCCCCCTGCAGTGGAAACTCGGAGTCCTAACCACTGGACTGCCAGGGAATTCCCAGGATTTTCTTTTAATTGTTTATTATTTTATCTGATTTCCAACAGTTAAAATTCATACAGTATTGGGGAAAAAAGTTTTAAGCAAAACCAGTTTGTTTTAAGAGAGTCACAGCTTTTAAAAAGAGATCCTGTTGGATCTTTGGCATGTTGCTTCCAGTCTCACTGAAGTTTTTTTTCCTTTTATACCTCTGGAGTATCTTGTTCTGAAACTCACCTACTCTCCATCTCAAGCTAGCCGATACCTTTATTCAGAGTCTGTTTCCTGGACAAACTGCAACTCTTTTTTTTTTTTTTAAGTAGAAGCTGTAAATGGTGTTAAACCTTTTTGTTGCTTCTAATAGGTTGGGCATGGAAGGACTAGAGACTGCAGAAGGGTCTGGCTCTGAGAGCTCCGATGATGACAGTGCAGAAGCACCTAGTACTTCAGGAATGAGCTTTCACGTTCCCCAAAATGGCAGTGATGTTGTTGAGATGGCAGCCGAATTTCCTAGTAGCTCTCAGCAGGCAAGAGTATTGAGTGCAGACTCTAGATCACGAGAAAAACTACAGACCCCTGTGACGGACTCTGGGAATGGTATTTCAGAAGACTTGTATGCTGAGCTGGGAGAGGCATCTACCCAGGAGTACATGGAAAGGAAGATGGCTTTAGAAACAGAGAAAACCCAGGAGAAAAATGAGGCAGAGAGTAAAGAACCCTTAGAAAAGGAAGCAGCTGGAGTTGGACTGAACAAGGAGCAGGAGACCAAAGAAATGACTGATGGGGAAAGAGGTGCCAAGGGAGCCCCTGGAGGAGACAGGAAAAACATACCTGTTGCCAAGCTGGAGGAAAGCCAGTCAGGAAACACAGTAAGTAAATTTGGGGGGGTGATGTCTGAAGCCAAATCAGTTTAATCTCTGTAGTAAGTCGTTAAAATGAAAAGATGTGCTTTTTCCCATCAGCTGCTTAGTGGAAAAGCTTGTTTAATAATCAGAAGTACAGATGATGGTGAAGCTTGCCATGTCCCCCCCAAAAATCCTTAGTTTTTTTTTGTGGTACGTGGGCCTCTCACCGTTGTGGCCTCTCCTGTTGCGGAGCACAGGCTCCGGACGCGCAGGCTCAGCGGCCATGGCTCACGGGCCCAGCCGCTCCACGGCATGTGGGATCTTCCCGGACCGGGGCACGGACCCGTGTCCCCTGTATCGGCAGGTGGACTCTGAACCACTGCACCACCAGGGAAGCCCAGTTTTTGTTTTTTTTAAAGCTCTGGAATTGGTATTATTTTGCCACTAGGTGGTGTCCTTGGTTCCATATTTCATCAATTCTAAGATGCACGTTTTTCACGTTTTAATACCTCTGAATTTGAATATATATCATGTTATAGTTTAATTGGTATTGTTATTCTTTCTTAATAACACATGAACTAATAAGGCATATTATGATAGATGGCATTTTTAGCTTTGATAAAATGTGCTTATTTTCCTATCACTAAATTTCTAGTTACTTAGTTTTTCTTTCTCGTGTGAGTTACTGTTTGAACACAGTTGTCAGTTGGATGTGAAGATCTTTCCTGTAGAAGACGAGCAGCTCCTTTTAATTTATCATTAAATCTTAAGCCCCACACTCAACCTTTTTAAAATTTATTTTCATTGTGCATGCTTTTCCTTAAATAGTTATTTGCCGCCTTTAGTGGACTTACTTCCAGGAAAAATCTTTAACGTTTACTCTTCAGTCTAATGATTTGCTTTTTAGGATAGATGAAACCTGAACTACTTGGCTTCTTCGGTAAACACAAAGCTTATCATTATTTATTTAACCAGCACCTTCCCTACTGGTGCTGGTTAAATAAGCAAAAATGCACATATTGCCCTTCCTAGGGAAGATAGTGAAATTTTTTATGCTAAGGGCTTTAAATTGACCCTTACACCATCTCTGGAGTTACAAGCATGTAGCTTTTATGTTACTCATATATGCTAGGAGTTTATCCTAACCAAAGTCTTGGAAAAATGAAGAAAGGAAAATAGAATAAAACCTGATTTGACTTTCAATCTTTGAGCTTTTAACTGTGGAAATTTTGTTCTTGATGTAGTTGTAGCTGTTGTATTCATAATAATCATGTACAACCATGTGTGATTCTCCAAAGACACATAAGTGGTGGTTTAGGATTTGGCCATATATAAAGAAGCCAAGATTCACTCCAGAAATCTTAACAAAATGGACTTTTTTAAAAAAAAAAGAATAAAGATCACCTAGAAAGATAGTTTGTCCCTAGAGCTCTTCAATATTTTTAAAAAACAACTTACTGTGAGAGAAAATTACTGACCTTCGAATATGTTTTTTTAAAAAAAACCCTAGGGCTTCCCTGGTGGCGCAGTGGTTGAGAGTCCGCCTGCTGATGCAGGGGACACGGGTTCGTGCCCCGGTACGGGAAGATACCACGTGCCGCGGAGTGGCTGGGCCCGTGAGCCATGGCTGCTGGGCCTGCGCGTCCGGAGCCCGTGCTCCGCAACGGGAGAGGCTACAACAGTGAGAGGCCCACATGCCGCAAAAAAAAAAAAAAAAAAACCTAGGTGGTGAATGTTTTCATTCTTTGAAGAGCACCCGTCATTAGAAGTATTTAATTAAAAAAAAAAAGTATTTACTTTTGTCTTAAAGTCTATAAAGGTACTTGGTGGATAGAACAGTTGCAAGTCTTTTGAACAGCATTTAAATTTGTCAAGTTATATAAGTGAGAACTTTGATAATCACAGTTATTTGATTAAAATAGAAAGCTTAAGATTATGGGGTTAGTAGATTCACAGGCATAGGAATCTCATTAAAATGAGGCTTTATAGGGTGCTGCTCTTTTCTCTGGTCATAGTATGGGGGTAGGTGAGGTACATTTTGCTGTTTGAATTTTTACTGGAAAAATCAAAAAAGAAAAGTAATATTAAGAATCTGTTCAAGAATTCTATAACTTGTTACTCTTCTGAATACTTGTTTCTAAGTATATAGATAGAAAATTAATATTAATTATATGTATTGACAATGTGTAGAGAATAGCTTGATTATTAAAATTCAGTAGTGAGATATGGCGTATTAAATGAAGATTTCTTGTAAAACAGAAGGTCGATGACAATTGAAGGAAGTTTTATTCAGAGGAATGGACCTATTTAAAATTTTTCTTTCTTTTTCTTCTTCTCAGGATATTGGTCAGGAAACTGTAGATTTACTGGCGTTCAGCTCTGTTGCGGAAGTGGAGTTGCTGGGTTTGGAGAAGCTCAAGTGTGAACTCACGGCCCGGGGACTGAAGTGTGGGGGCACTCTCCAGGAGCGGGCGGCGAGGCTCTTCTCTGTCAGAGGACTGGCAAAGGAGCGGATAGATCCAGCTTTATTTGCCAAGCCTTCGAAAGGGAAGAAGAAGTGAATTTCATCGGAGCTGATTTCCTGTTTCTTTATAGGCTAGCGCTTACAACCTGTATAATGTTGACTCTTGGACATTATTCTTGTTGCTATTAAAGGTGACTTTTTAATAACCAAATTCTAACTATCCTCTTTTTCTTTATTAGATTTATAGAATTAATTTGTGAAACTCTCTGGGCCTGAAGTTTTTTTTGTGGGAAGGTTTCTTATAACTTATTTCTTTAATAAATATAGGGCTATTCAGAGTTTGGGTTTCATCTTCTGTTGTTTAGGTAAATTATAATTTCAAAGAATTTATCCATTTGACCCCAGTTGTCAGATTTGTGGACATAAAGTTATTCATAATAGTCTTTTCTATCCTTTTAACATCTTGTAGGAGCTGTGGTGGTAACTTCTTTTTCATTCTGGTACTGATAATTTCTGTTTTCTCCTTGATCAGTCTACCTAGGAGTTTATTGTATTGTTCTGTTTTCAGAGCCAACTTTTGCCTTTGTTGATTTTTAATTGTTTTTAATTTCATTGATTTTTGCTCTTTATCATTTCCTTTCTTCTACTTAGTTTGGGTTTACTTTGCTCTTTTTTCTTTATCTTCTTAAGGTAAGTCCTAAGTCATTGATTTTAGACTTTTTTTCTAGTATAAATATTTAAAGCTGTAAGTTTTTCTTTAAGCACTGTTTTAGCTGCATCTCAAAAATTTTAATATGTTGTATTTTCATTTTCACTCAGTTCCAAGTATTTTCTAGCTTCCTTGTAAATTCTTTTTTTTTTTTTTTTTTGCGGTACATGGGCCTCTCACTATTGTGGCCGCTCCCGTTGCGGAGCACAGGCTCCGGACGTGCAGGCTCAGTGGCCGTGGCTCACGGGCCTAGCCGCTCTGCAGCATGTGGGATCCTCCCGGACCAGGGCACAAACCCGTGTCCCCTGCATCGGCAGGCGGACTCTCAACCACTGCGCCACCAGGGAAGCCCCCTTGTGAATTCTTTGACCCATGGATTACCTAGAAGTATGTTGTCTAATTAGCAAATGTTAAACTTTCAGTTTATTTAAACTAAAAAAAAAAGTTCACCCATTTCTCCCACCCTGTACCCCCCTGCCTCTGACACCACCCATCAGTTCTCTGTATCTATCAGCGTGAGGGGTTTTTTTAATTAAAAAAAAGTTTTTTTTAATTCCACGTTTAAGAGAGGTCATACAGTATTTGTCTTTATCTGACTTATTTCACTGAGCATAGTGCCCTCAAGTTCCATTCATGTTGTTGCAAATGGCAAGATTTACTTCTTTGTTACAGCTGAATAATATTCCATTGTATATATTTACCACATCTTCATTCATCTGTCATCCATTGATGGACACTTAGGTTGTTTTCGTATCTTGGCTATTATAAATAATGCTGCAGTGAATATGGGGGTGCGTATAGATTTTCAAGTTAATGTGTTCATTTTCCTCAGATAAATACCTAGAAGTGGAATTGCTATATTGTATAGTAGTTCTAGTTTTATTTATTTATTTATTTATTTTGCGGTACGTGGGCCTCTCACTGTTGTGGGCTCTCCCGTTGCGGAGCACAGGCTCCGGATGCGCAGGCTCACTGGCCATGGCTCACAGGCCCAGCCGCTCCGCGGCATGTGGGATCTTCCCGGATCGGGGCACTAACCCGCGTCCCCTGCATCGGCAGGCGGACTCTCAACCACTGCGCCACCAGGGAAGCCCAAGCCTCAGGAGGGTTCCCTTCTCTCCACGTCCCTGCCAACACTTGTTACTTCTGGTCTTTTTGATAACAGCCATTCTAATAGGTATGAGGTGATATCTCACTCTGGTTTTGATTTGTATTTCCCTGATCATTAATGATGTAGAGCAGCTTTTCATGTACCTGTTTGCCATCTGTATGTCTTCTTTGGAAAGAAGTATTCAGATCTTCTGCCCATTTTTATTATCAGATTGTTTTTTTGCTGTTGAGTTATATGAGTTCTTTATATATTTTGGATATTAGCGCCTTATCAGATACATGATTAGCAAATATTTTCTCCCGTTCAGTAGACTGCCTTTTCATTTTGTTGATGGTTTCCTTTGCTATGCAGAAGCTTTTTAGTTTGATATATTTCCATTTGTTTATTTTTGCTTTTGTTGCTTATACTTTTGGTGTCAGATTGAAATAAATCATTGCCAAGACCTGTGTCAAGGAGCTTACCGCTATGTTTTCTTCTAGGAGTTTTATGGTTTCAGGTCTTAAGTTCAAGTCTTTAATCCATTTGAGTTAATTTTTATGGATGGCGTAACATAGAACAAATGTTTGTTTTTTCTCCTAAATATTTTATTGTTACTGGTTTCTGCTTTTAATTCCACTGTGGTCAGAAAATAGCCTGTTTATGATTTCAGTCCTTTTAATTTTTTTTTGTGTGTGTGTGTGTTGTGTGTGTGTGTGTGTGTGTGTGTTTGCAGTATGCGGGCCTCTCACTGTTGTGGCCTCTCCCGCTGCAGAGCACAGGCTCCAGACGCGCAGGCTCAGCGGCCATGGCTCACGGGCCCAGCCGCTCTGCGGCATGTGGGATCTTCCCGGACCAGGGCACGAACCCGTGTCTCCTGCATCGGCAGGCGGACTCTCAACCACTGCGCCACCAGGGAAGCCCTCAATCCTTTTAATTTTATTGAGACTTGTATTATGACACAGTGTATGGTCTGTCTAGATGAATGTTCCACGTAAACTTGAAAAAGCAGCCTTAGAATCCTTGTCTGCTTGTTCTGACACTTGGATCATCTCAGGCTCAGTCTTTGTTGATTTTCTTGAAAATGGATCTCATTTTCCTGATTGTTCACATGTCAAGTAGTTTTAGGTTGTATCTTGGATATGGTGAATGATTTTACAGAGATTCTGGATCCTGTTATATGCCTTCAAGAGTATAGCTCTTTGTTTCCTATTAGGCATTTAACTTGGCTGGACTCAAACCCTAAACTCTTTTTTCTAGGTGGGCAGCACCTCATATCTCAGTTGCTGCTTAGAGTCTGCCCTGTGCCTGTGTGGTTCGGGGGCAGAGTTAAAGTAGACAGAATTTTTGGCTTACCTTCTCTGGCTCTGCCTTGCAGGACCTCCTCCCTCACTTTCCTGCAGCTGTGATTTCCCTGAATTCTTATCAACAATACTCTGCAATTTTTCCATCAGAGTTCTAGCTGCCTGGCAAGGTATAGAGTAGGGACTAAAAACTGTAAAAGTGGGAGACTTCCGCAGTGCTATTCTTTTCTTTGAAGTGTGAACTCTGCCTGCTTCTGGTCATTCTCCAGTGTATTCAGTTAGTTGTTTTTTGTATTTTGTCCAGAGTTTATACCTATTAACAACAGGAGGGTTGGTCCAAAAGAAGCTGCTCAGCCATATTAGGAGCAGAACCTCTAGTACTGCATTACAGATGTGGGTGTATCTATATCTTTCTAAACTGAATTGCAAGAGTCCATATATTTTGAGTTATGAAGGGATGATTTTACGTGGTGAAATTGTTCATACACACGTATTAATGGTTCCTAACAACTCAGTAGGGTTGTCTCTAAAACTACAAGTAAAATTATGGGCACAATTTTGTGTGTAAGTGCTTTTATTCTGGAGAAAATGAAGCATTTTAGTGTAGTGATGGAGAACTTGGATTTGGAGATATTTCCAGTCCTAGCTCATACACTTAACAAGCTATGTGACTTTGGAAAAATTATTTAACCTCTCTGGGAATCAGTCTGTTCAGCTGTAAAAGGAATAATTGTAGGGTTGTGAAGATTACATAAGGCATAAATGTAATGGGCTAAACTCTGCACAGCATTTATTAGATGTGCTTAGCTATTGATTTTGTCTGATTTTTCAAACGGTGTTCCTGTATAGGAGAAAGCCACTGCCAAAATTCCCTTCACAGTATTACCAGGGGCTCTCTGTTTATATAGAAGTATGGTTATTACACAGAAAACAGCTGTTCAATGAAATGCCTTGGGCAAAACTGGACAGTAAATAGTTACCTAAGGAATCAAAAAGAAGTGCATTTTTTTCTTTATTATCTTCTTTCAGGAATATTTTGGACATTACCTTGTTTCATGATGATAGAAACAACCTTACAGAGACACCGCTCTGTTTTTCCTGGTTTCCCTTAATTGCTATTTTTTTTTACCGTATCTTCACTCCACTCCCTTCCCTTCCCTTTGTAATGTCTCAGTTTTTATTTGGGCCCAAATTAATGTTCCAGTATCATACTACATAGTCTGGCCAGTTCTCTGTTATTTTTGTTTTTGTTTTTGTTTTTGTGGTACGCGGGCCTCTCACACTTGTGGCCTCTCCCGTTGCGGAGCACAGGCTCTGGACGCGCAGGCTCAGCGGCCATGGCTCACGGGCCCAGCCGCTCCGCGGCATGTGGGATCTTCCCGGATCGGGGCATGAAACCATGTCCCCTGCATCGGCAGGCGGACTCTCAACCACTGCGCCACCAGGGAAGCCTCAGTTCTTTAATTATTACTATTTTTTTTGTCTTCTGCTGGTATTCTTAATTTCTTTCTTTTTTTTCTTTAAATAAAGAGTATATGGGTGGTGCACTTTCTGAACCGTCACATTCCTGGCAGTGTTTTTCTGTTACCTTTGCATATGTGATACCGTGACTGGATATCAAATCCTTAGCTTACAATCTTCTCCTTTAAAAACAATAGATATTTGCTTTTGTTTTCTGGGATAGAGTATTGCAGAAGAGAAGCTTTCTGTCTGATTTTGAATTTCTTTTGTATTGTGTACAATGTGAATTTTTCTCGTAGATAGATACCTCTATATCTTTATCCTTTAGATTTTAAAATGTCACCATGTTATTTCTAGGTATGGTCTCTTCCTTAATATTTCTTAGTGTTGGGTAACCTTTTTGAGGTCTGAAGACTAGCCTTTTAATTTTAGACCATTATTCTCCTATTATTTGATTCTTGCCTTCATTCTCTGCTCTGTTTCCATGGAACCTGATATTTCGCCACATCCAATCTGCTGTTTACCACTCCTCCTGTATTTGTCAACAATTAGGTTTTTCCCTTAGAGAATCTTTCTCACTCTCAGATTAGTCCCTCTTCATGCTTACTTGCTTCTGTTTTTAGATGTGTTCTCTTGAAACTCGGTATGCACGTGCTTTAGGGTCTTCTATGTTTACTGTTTCTCTTTCATAAGGGCACCTTTCCTCTAATCCCTCAAATTGATTTCTTTACAATTTTTCGATTTTTTAGTATGTCTGCATGTGCATGCATTTAGGTCTGCTAGGATGGGATTAGATATACAAGAATTCATTGGGGGCTGGGGCTGGGGGCTGGTGCCAGAGAAGGTAGGGAGAGGCTTTAGATCTAGGTTTGACACCCATGGAGGGAGAGGGAAGAAAGGAGATAGGAAGAATCTCGGACTACAGTTCCAAGAAAGATTCGGCCAGGCGGATGGAGACTCAAGCCAAAGTCGTCTGTTGGAATCCAGCATCTCGGTGAATGGGGCTGCCTTAGTACCCCGCCATGCTCATTGGCTAGAAAGAGTCCCCGGGAAGTGTAGGCTGGGGTGAACTTGGTGGATCCAGGGGGCAGCCGATGGGACCATCAGTCAATGATGCTCTCCACCAGGGCATCTGAAGGGTATTTATTCATGGTTGCCACAGTATGTTCTTCTGTTGCTTAGGATTATTTTTCTAGTTCAGGTAGTTGAAATCCATTTTCTTCAAATTATGTGGGTACTTGTGCAAATCTTAAAAAGCACACTCAAAGGGGGAAGGGGAGAGTTTAGATTTAGTGGAGGTTTACTTTGTCAGATTAGAGGTTCTTTCACGTGTGAGAGATTTGGGCAGCTGTGTCCAAAGAATTTTTCTGTTGTGGCAGCATGAAGTTGGCTGGGCCAGTGCCCCTTTCCCAAGTGGCATGGTTATGCCCTTCAGTTGCCAGCTCGAGCTGTGCCCTGCTTCACTGAGTGTGGAAGTGTGAGCAGCCCTCACCCTGCTCCCCAAAGAAAAATGACCTTGACTGGCAAAGTAAGAAGATCATAATTCTGAAATTGCCCCTTGTAGCAGTAAAGACCGGAAGTAAGGAGGTTCACGGTGAACAGAGACTGACCATCTTGACCTTATTATATGTGGCTGTAGTTTGTCCAGCTCTCACTGGTCCACGGGTGGGGATGTTAATGAGCTTCTGCTGGGGTCCATTCCAATGGCTCACGCTTTTTTTTTTTTTTTTGCAGTATGCGGGCCTCTCACTGTTGTGACCTCTCCCGTTGCGGAGCACAGGCTCCAGACGCACAGGCTCAGCAGCCATGGCTCACGGGCCCAGCCGCTCCGCAGCATGTGGGATCCTCCCGTACCGGGGCACGAACCCGTGTCCCCAGCATCGGCAGGCGGACTCCCAACCACTGCGCCACCAGGGAAGCCCTGGCTCACACTTCTATTTTTCCCGCTTTATTGAGAAATAGTTGACATACATCACTGTATAAGTTGTAGACATACAACATGATGATTTGATTTACATATATTGTGAAATGACTACCACAGTAGGTTCAACTAGCATCCATCTTCCCAAATACATACAATAAAAGGAAAAGAAAAAAGGAAAAAAAAATTCTTGTGATGGGAACTCTTAGGATTTACTTGTAACAACTTTCCTACATGCCAGGCAGCAGTGTTGGCTATAGTCCTGTCATACGTTACATCCCTAGTACTTAAAAGAAAATTTTTTAAAATTTTATTGGAATGTAGTTGATTTACAATGTTGTATTACTTTCGGGTGTACAGCAAAGTGATTCAGTTATACGTATACATTTATTCATTCTTTTTTAGATTCTTATATAGGTTATCACAGCCTAGTACTTTTTAATCTTATAAATTTGTACCTTTTAACTATCTTCCTCCAGTTCCCCCTCTCCCACCCTCCACCTCTGGTAACCACAAGTCTGATCTCTCTCTCTCTCTCTCTCTCTCTCTTTTTATGAGCTTGATTTTTTTTCCTTATATATAAGTCAGATTGTGAATTTGTCTTCCTCTGACTCATTTCACTTACTTGCTCACACTTTGATTTGAAGGTAGCAGCCTTTCTCCTCAGTTTCTAGTACTAATACAGAGTTTTCTTGTTATATTCCTTTGGTCACTTAAGTGGGAGTTTGCAAGAAGGAGTTAAATGTATGTTCTCAGATTACCAACCTGAACCAGCCCCTGTTAGTGGGTTTTCTAAATTAAAAGTGCCTCCCAGAAAGTCCAATATTTTAATAGCAGGTATTAACAAGTCTAGGCTGGCTCTGATCAAAATCGGGAAGGTACCAGCTGTTAAACTTCATGACACTCCTTGTGCGTCTGATCTAGAACACGGGGAATCCAGGTGTCACTGTGTCACACAGGCCCTCTAAGCCATCTGTCTGTCGACTTGTTTCTGGGGAGAAGTCTGATTCAGGTAAGGAATCAGGACTAGTAAGGAAGAGAGTGAGGAATTAGGAGTGTAGACAAATACTCAATGAAAATGGGCATTCAGTACGGAGAAGGCCCCCAGTGCTGGATACCTCAGTTTACCAACTAGATCACTTGCTGCACTTCGAGGTTTAGCAAAGGAATGACGATTAGTCTAGGAAGGCCTGTCATGTCTGCCTGTTGAAGTTCTTATCTTTCAAGACAGCTCACATTGCCTCCTCCAATGTGGGTCTCAGTGAAAGGAAACAGTGGGCTGATTTTAGAGTTAATTCTGCAGACCTCTAGTTTCCAAACATTAATTGGTGCATGTCTATCAGTAAAACACTTGGGGGTGTGTACCCCAGATCATGTCACTTATCTATTTAGAGCCCCATCTGCCTCTGAATAAAAAGCCCAAGTGCTTGGGCTTCCCTGGTGGCGCAGTGATTGAGAATCTGCCTGCTAATGCAGGGAACATGGGTTCGAGCCCTGGTCTGGGAAGATCCCACATGCCGCGGAGCAACTAGGCCCGTGAGCCACAACTACTGAGCCTGCGCATCTGGAGCCTGTGCTCCGCAATGAGAGGCCGCGGTAGTGAGAGGCCCGTGCACCGCAATGAAGAGTGGCCCCAGCTTGTCACAACTAGAGAATGCCCTCGTGCAGAAATGAAGACCCAACGCAGCCAAAAATTAAAAAAAAAGCCAAGCATTTGAAGCCCTTAAAAAAAAAAGCCCAAGTGCTTGCTTACAATCCCCGGCAACCCCTTCACAGTCTATGCCCTCACCCCTCTCTGACCTCATCTCCTCCCTGCCTCACTCCACCTCAGCCGAGGTGGCCTCCTTGCTGCTGCTTGGACAAACCCAACACACCAAAGACACTCTGCTTCCAGAGCTTTGCACCAACTTCCCTCTGCCCAGAACATTCTATCTCCAGATATCCTCACTTCTCTAATTTAAAAAGGCAGCTACCCCTCCCCCACACACATCTGTACCTTTCCTGCGTATTCTTTTTTGTACCACCAATTTCATACTATTTATTTTACTTGTTTATTAAATGTCCCTCTCCCCCCTCCCCGCATAGGGATAAGCTCCATCAGGGCAGAAATATTTGTCTGTTTTCTAGTACCTGGTACATAGAAGCTGCTCAAAAAATGTGAACGAATGAATGTACTACTGCCCTAATATGATGTATTTTATAAAAACAATAAGCATAGAATTCCGAATATATTCATCATCCATCATATGGCATATCCCACGGAGTGCCTTTGAAACCTTTGCTTGTCAACGTAGGTGCCTTTGAAGGTCGTTGTGGAAAATGACTGGAACTTAATATTTTATCAAAATAAAATCTGACAGCAATCTCAAGTTGGGCAGGAAGGGCAACCCTACAGAAAGGGATTCTGTTGCTCACCACCTGCCAAGTGACAAAACTGCCAATTTCTGGAGGAAGAAAAGACTTTTCTTGTTGCCAGTAGAGGGTGCTGGGCACCAACAAATGTGAACAGGAGCAGGGCAGGGTGGGAGCCTGCTCCGAGGTGAGGTGACAGACAGAGGGTCAGGGGCAGCTGGCCTGGATTTGACCAGGCTCTATCCATTCTGATTCTTAGATTCCCGTATTGCATTTCAGCTTCCACTCTACCAGGTGTTAATAACTCATTTACAGGCTTGCTGAATATCCCAGAGCTCCTTCTCAACAAACAACTCTTTCCTAATCATTTGCTGTTGTTTCTGCCAGAGGAACTGGAGTATCCTTGTGTAACAATTGCTTTATTTTTGTGTTATAAAACAAATTAGGGGAGGCGGGTACAGCTGTATTTTGTACACCTCTGACATATTTATTTCTGCCCGGTGTCCTCAGGTCACTTTAGTGGGAACTGTGTGCACTGATGCTCCAGCTTGTACTGCTGCCCCTCACTGCCCTCCCTCCAGCCGGCAGAAGAGGCCTCTGACCAGAGCTAGCTTCCTGTCCCGAAACGCAGAGACACAAGGAAATATACCGTCTTCTCTTCCTTCTCTCTCATCTCTGCAGAAAGGCTGTTGGAAGGTTCAACCACAGATTTTTTTCTTTAAATTATTTTTGTTGTTGTTGCATTGGGTCTTCCTTGCTGCACACGGGCTTTCTCTAGTTGCAGCGAGCGGGGGCTACTCTTTGTTGCGATGCGCAGGCTTCTCATTGCAGTGGCTTCTCTTGTTGTGGAGCATGGGCTCCAGGCACGTGGGCTTCAGTAGTTGTGGCACGTGGGCTCAGTAGTTGTGGTGCATGGGCTTAGTTGCTCCGCGGCACGTGGGATCTTCCCGGACCAGGGCTCGAACCTGTGTCCCCTTCATTGGCAGGCAAATTCCTAACCACTGCACCACCAGGGAAGCCCTTGACCACAGATTGAGTGAGAGGGGACTGCAGGAGAGGGGCAGAAGGGAGAAATCAGGCTGGGGGTGGGGAGGACAAAATCCCAGCTTCTGCCCTGGAAAATCAGAGATAAGTGGCTGCTTTGTTTAAAGGCAATCCCCCAAGTCACCCTATGTGAGTGTCGAGGTAGATGGGGTTCCTCAGAGATGCTTCTTCCTCTCCTCTGTTCACTTGGCGGAATTAGGGAGGCTCCTGGAACTGCCTGGAAGTCTTGACTGGTCACAGCCTGGCATGGGGAGGGAAACCCATCTGCCAGGCTCCTGGGGAGCTGGCAGGTCTGTCCCCTTCTCTATGGAGCTGCCACAGAATCCCAGGGTGTTCAGGGTGCCGTGATTCTGTGGGTGTGGCTCCTCAGAGGCTGTAATATAGCCCCAGGCTCCAATTTTGTCTTCATCTAAATAGCCTTAGTGTGTGAATTGACTGATGTTACCACAAGCAAATTACCAGGCTTTTGACTTAGAAAATGATTTTATTTGAATAAAGTATTATCTCTTTGTATATTGGAGTTCTATATAAGATTCAATTTATAAAAACAGGGTTTATTGATAAAGCAATTTTGAAAGCTTCGAGACATTAATTCTTTATATTGTTATTTTGGAAACATGATTTTTGGAAAAATGGATAATCCAGAACAAAGAGGGAAAAAAGAATGAAAACTGACCTTGAGATTTAAGAATGAAATATTGTAACAGTTATAATGTTAAAAGAGGCCAGATTTAAAAATTGCGTGTATAAATTACAAAATCATTGTGTAAAAACAGAGCACATCTAGGAAAAAATGACTGGAAAGAAATACAGGTTGGGACTTCCCTGGTGGTCCAACAGTTAAGACTCCACCCTCTCAATGCAGGGGGCCTGGGTTCGATCACTGGTCAGAGAACTAGAACCCACATGCCACAACTAGAGATCCCGCATGCTGCAACTTAAGATCTCGCATGCCAAAACTAAAGATCCTCCACACCACAACAAAGATCCTGCATGCCGCAGCTAAGACCCGGTGCAGCCAAATAAATAAAAATAAAATAAATAAATATATACAAAAAAAAGAAATACGGGTTAATGTTTACCAAAATTATCACTGGGGGATGTGAAAATGGATTACTCCCCCTTCTTTCTAATCTCATATATTCCCTAAATATTCTATGACCTATGATCAGGTTACTTTTTTTTTTTTTGGCAACTACTAATCTGTTCTTTGTATCTACAAGTCATTGTTTTATTTTGTTTTCAATTCCCTATATGTGGGAGATCATACAGTATTTGTCTTTCTCTGTCTGACTTATTTCACTTAGCATAATGCCCTCATTGTCCATCCATGTTGTCAAAAATGGCAGGATTTCCTTCTTTTTATGGCTGTATAATATTCCATTATGTATATATGGGTATATGTATATAATTTTTATTTATCTATTTTTGGCTGTGTTGGGTCTTCGTTGCGGTGCGCAGCCTTTTCATTGCGGTGGCTTGTCCTGTTGTGGAGCACAGGCTGTAGGCATGCGGGCTTCAGTAGTTGCGGCACGTGGGCTCAGTAGTTGCGGCTCCCGTGCTCTAGAGCGCGGGTTCAGTGGTTGCGGCGCATGGGCTTAGTTGCTCTGCAGCATGTGTGATCTTTCCGGAGCAGGGCTCGAATCCATGTCCCCTGCATTGGCAGGAGGATTCTTAACCACTGCGCCACCAGGGAAGTCCCATGTATATAATTTTTATAACAATGAAACATGTTATGGCTCCTTTGCTGGAACGTCACTTTGGTTCATTTCAATTTTATTTTAACAAATACTCATTGAGCACCTGCCCTGTTCTCTACTCTCCCCCGCCCTGGGGATGCCTTTCTCACAGAGCTCAAATCCAGCAGCCAAAGTAGGTGTCTAGAACGTGGTTATAGTAGTTTTTTATCAATACATAGAAGGTGCAATAATGAAGCGTATTCACAGGCGACACAGCACGAAGAAGGAGGACTCATTCCATCTGGTGGAGTGAGGTCAGGTCACTGGGGAGGCGACTGGGGGCCTGGGTTTTAAAAGATCTTCCATCCCAGACAAAAAATGGGTATATAATGACGGCGTTCTTACTAAGAAGTAGCACGGGCATGCCACACAATGACTCATAAAATCCTTCCCTGTCCAGCCGTAGTGACAAAGGCTGGCTGAGGTGGGGAAGCTTAGCTGCTGTTCTTTGCTCCCATAACCTCCAGCAGACCCTCCCAGGCCTTGCCAAAGAAAGAGACAATCTGAGTTGAAAACACTGTTCAAATACTTTCATTTGCTCCTCACCGCAACCCTTCAAACGATATTGTTTACTTGTTTTACAGACGGGAAACTAACGCTTACAAATAGGAAATGCCCAGCCCCAGGGCACACAGCTTTGAGGATGCCGAGCTGTCTCCAGGATTCAACGAGATCATTTCCCTAAAGCAGCCGTCTCGGTGCCTCGTGTTTTCTAGTGTTGGGACTGCACGTGCTCCCCTCTGCTGTCAGACAAAAGCCGGGAGTCAGGAGGATGCTGAGCTCCTGAAGCAGACCCCACTGGAACACGACCCTATGGACGGGGATCTGATGCAGTGTCCTGCGTGCTGAGACAGGCCGGGTTTGGAGACTGTAAATGGCCTTATGTGTGGGTTTTAAAATCTTGTTGGAAAAAAGATACATCGTTTTTTTTTTGTTTTTTTTTTTTTGCGGTACGCGGGCTTCTCACTGTTGTGGCCTCTCCCGTTGCGGAGCACAGGCTCCGGACGCGCAGGCTCAGCGGCCATGGCTCACGGGCCCAGCCGCTCCGCGGCATGTGGGATCTTCCCAGACCGGGGCACGAACCCGTGTCCCCTGCATCGGCAGGCGGACTCCCAACCACTGCGCCACCAGGGGAGCCCAGATACATCGTTTTTTAATACAACAATGTTAAAGGCAATTCTGAAAATGAAAACATGAAATCCTACGCTAGCACAACTTACTTGGGAATGCTTTCTTGTTACTGCATTTCGTATTCTGTTACTGTCATTTGTTGTTAGGTCACAGACATACTGACCTCTCCCTCCCCTTCTCCCCAGTCCAGTCCGTGGCCAAGTCCGGAATGACCCGGACGGCACATCTGCCCGCTTTTCTCACCCCCATGGCCACTGCCTAGTCAGGCCTCCACCCCTCTGACAGGCTGCCCTCAGCACTTTAGTCGTTGAAGGTCTCTCAGCTTCATCTCTGAAGCCCCAACCCTGCTGTTCATCCTCTGCACAGCACGTAGAATTACCTTTAAAATGTTTTTATCTTATTGTGGTAAAATATACATAACATACCATTTACTATTTTAAGTATTTTTAAGTGTACACTTCACTGGCATTAATTACATGCACATTGTTTTGCAACTGTCACCACGGTCCGCCTCCAGAACTTTTTCATCTTCCCAAACTGAAACTCTGAACGCTTTGAACGGTAACTCCCCATCCCCCCGCTTCCAGCCCCTGGCAGCCACCATCCTACTTTCTGTCTTTATTAACTTGATGACTCTAGGTACGTCGCGTAAGTGGAATCACACAGTGTTGGTCCTTTTGTGACCAGCTTATTTTACTTGGCGTAATATCCTCAAGGTTGTAGCATGTGTCAGAATGTCTGCCTTTTTCAAGGCTGAATAATATCCCATTGTATGTGTGTACCACACTTTGTTTATCCATGAGAATTATCTTTTAAAATGCAAATCAGATCACGTCCGTTTTTTGCTCAAGACTCCTCAGTGGCTTCCCATGGCTCTCAGTCAGAGGCTTCCCATGGCTGGGATGCCCTCCTCCAGCTTCCGCCCCTCGGCCTCTGTGCTCTGGCCACGCGGGCCGCTTCCTAATCCCGGAACAAGCCAAGCCCTTTCCCAGCCCCACACCCACGTTGCCCTCTGCCTGGAACCATCTTCCCTGCTCCCTTGGCGCTGGTTCATTCTACTCCAGATGTTGCCTCCTTGGTGAGGCCTCCCCAGTCACTCTCTCTTTCAGCACCCTGTTTACTTCCTTCACATTATCTGGCTTCGTTGGTGGCTTGTGTATTGTCTGTCTCCTCTCCTTGGAATGGGAGCTTCACAAGATGCAGACCTGGCCGTCTGGGTCACTGCCCTGGGCTCGGTAAAGATGCTCTGATGAGCGCCTGACCGAATGGGCGCTGTCGGGCTGTCTGTGGGGGGCGTGACCTGCCGTGTCACTTGCTCACTTGTCCTAAATGCGCTTCTATAAAAGTACTGATATTAGAAGGTGGTTGTGACCTTGCAAGGGGCTGCACTTGCCTGTTAGGATCCCAGGTTTTCTCCCTCTCTTCCTTGTATCCACAGCCTCCTGATCAGGCAGCTGGACTGAAGGTCTCAGTTTCTCCTTCCGTCAAATCAAGGTGGGGCGTGCTGACAGCGTGTGTCTCCTCCTGACCGCCTAGCGCTTTGTGATGCTGTAGGGAGGGAGAGAAACTGAGAATTTCGGGTAAAGAGCTTTAAAAAGAAATAGATCAAATCTTTTAACTAGAGGAAGAAAGAAACCAAGAACAACATAACAAAATTATTTGAAAAATTTCCCCAGAGAAAGAGCAGAATTTCCACTCATCTGCATGTAAAAGTTTGTAATGAGGGAAAATCTGCTCAATAAACACAAAGAATAATTTATTTTCAAATCACACATATCTATAGAAGCACATAAAAATGCATAGTTAGAGAAGCATGAAGAGATCTTAGAAGGAAAAGCCCTTAATTTAACATGCTGGCACAGAGCTAAGTGATATATGTACCGGCATACTTTTTCTGTGTTGCAAATATCTCCTCCTACTTTCGGCTTGCCTTTTCATTAATGGGGTCTTAAAATAAACATATTATTGAATATAACATACATACATACATACAGAACAGTGAATACATCATGCAGTACAATGTGAATTTTTTACAAATGAACTGTGTGACCAGCATCCAGATTGAGAATCAATATCACCAGCATCCCCAAAGCCCCTTTTATGCCTCCTCTGGTCACCACCCCTCCAAGGTAACCACTATCCTGACTTACGTACATGGGAAATGAGGAAAGTTCTCTTTGGTGCGTGCTTGCCTGTGGGATTCAGTGCATTGATTTGGGCAGTTGTTTTTTTCGTTTGTTTTTTTGCGGTACACGGGCCTCTCACTGTTGTGGCCTCTCCCGTTGCAGAGCACAGGCTCTGGACGCGCAGGCTCAGCGGCCGTGGCTCACGGGCCCAGCTGCTCCATGGCATGTGGGATCCTCCCGGACCGGGGCACGAACCCGCGTCCCCCGCAACGGCAGGCGGACTCTCAACCACTGCGCCACCAGGAAAGCCCCAACTTGATGTTTTGATGTACTTATATATTGTGAAATGATCACCACAATCCAGCTAATTAATGTATCTATCACGTCTCTGTACTTACCATTTGTATGTGTGTGTGTTGAGAAGATTTAAGCTACATCCTCTTAGCAGATATCAGTTATACAATACAGTATTATTAGCTATAGTCACCATGCAGTACCTCAGGTCTCCAGAACCTATTCATCTTGCATAACTGAAACGCTGTACTTTTGACCAACATCACCCCACTTCCCCCTCCCCCGATCCCGGCAACCACCATCCTCTCTGATTCTAGGAGTTTGACTGTTCTTTAAATTCCACATAAAGTGAGATCATGTGGTATTTCTCTTTCTGTGTCTTGCTTATTTTGCTTAGCATAATGTCCTTCAGCTCCATCCCACTTATTCCAATGGCAGGATTTTCTTTTTTGTGGCTGAAAAATATTCCAATGTGTCACACAATTCTTACCAACAACAATCCCCAACCCTTGAACAGCTCTTGACAACTTTTGTCTGCAAGACCGTTTTACGAACGCTCTTTCAGTTGAATGCTTGGAAGGAAATTTCTTTGTGTGGGTTCATGGATACAGCTTATGCAGCCAAGAAGCACTTCCTTCTGAATGTTTTTCAAAATTGTAAGGGCAGCAAAGCCAGTCTGTAAACTCTCAGGTCTCTTCTGACATCCCAAGGGAGGATGGGACTCTTCCCCAATGGCATCTTCCCTGGCCTAAGGTGTGGTGGACGGAACCGTCAGGTGCTGGCTTTACTTCATTTTCTCATCCTCCAGTCTTCATGAAGTAGGTATTCTTTCCCCCATTTTGTGGTGGATCAAACCGAGTTATCAAGAGTGCTTAAATAACTTGCCCAAGCTCCTAAGCAGGCAGGTTATTGTCAGAATTTATCTGTTTTAACTACAGAGATTGTGCATTAAAAACAAAGCAAAGCAAAACAAAAATCTCATTTTTCTGATTACTAAAAAAGGCCTTCAGAAATTCTGGAAAATACAGAAGAAATATAAAGATGATACTAAAAATCACCCAGATATCTTCAACTCAGTAGTAATCATTGTTAACACATTGGTAAATTTCTTTTTTTTTTTCTTCTGTGTGCGTTGACTGAAATCATACATTTTATTTTTTTCATATTCTTTTCCATTATGGTTTATTACAGGATATTGAGTATAGTTCCCTGTGCTATACAGTAGGACCTTATTGTTTATCCATTCTATAAATAATAGTTTGCATCTGCTAGTCCCAAACTCCTAACCCAACCCTCTCCTGTACCCCCTCCACCTTGGCAACCACAAGTCTGTTCTCTATGTCTGTGAGCATGTTTCTGTTTCTGTTTTGTAGATAAGTTCATTTGTGTTATCTTTTAGATTCTACATATAAGTGATATCATATGGTATTTGTCTTTCTCTGTCTGACTTACTTCACTTAGTATGATAATGGCATTATTTCATTCTTTTTTATGGCTGAGTAATATTCCACTGTATATATGTACCACATCTCCTTTATCCATTCATCTGTTGTTGGACATTTAGGTTGTTTCCACATCTTTGCTATTGTAAATAGTGCTACTATCAACATCGGGGCACATGCGTCTTTTCAAATTATAGTTTTGTCTGGATATATGCCCAGAAGGGGGATTGCTGGCTCATATGATAACTCTATTTTTAGTTTTTTAAGGACCCTCCATACTGTTTTCTATAGTGGCTCCACCAATTTACATTCCCATCAACAGTGTAGGAGGGTTCCCTTTTCTCCACACCCTTTCCAGCATGAAATCATACATTTTAATGATGATACATATTCCTTTTTAACTGACATTGCATAGTGTGAGCTTTCTTTATGCCATTTAAAATTCTTCTGAATATGGTTTTTAATGACTATTTAACAATTTATTTTGTGTATTTATCTTTCTTTTGTTGGGCATTTTCTTAATTTTTTTGGTAATTGTATGAAATGCTGTAGAACATCTTTGTGTTTCAACTGTTGTCTAAATCTCAAATTATCTCTGTGGGACAGATTCATTTAAAAGGAGGCTTACTGGGGCAAGTTTATGAATATTTTTAAGGCCCTTGATACATGTGACCAAATTACTGCTGCAAAGGTGGCACCTGTAAATGCACCTGGCACCTTCTCACTTCTCTCTGCAACATTGACTATTAACTTCTCAAAAGAATTCTTTACTAATTTGGTGCCCGAATAATGCTACCTTCCTGTTTTTTGGTTTTGTTTCTGTTTATTGAAGTTAGTTGATTTACAATGCTGTGTTAGTTTCAGGTATACAGCAAAGTGATTCAGATATATATTCTTTTTCAGATTCTTCTCCATTATAGTTTATTACAAGATATTGAATATAGTTCCCTGTGCTATTCAGTAGGTCTTTGTTGTTTATCTATTTTGTATATAGTAGTTTGTATCTGCTAATTACAAACTCCTAATTTATCCTCCCACCTTTCCCCTTTGGTAACCATAAGTTTATTTTCTATGTCTGTGAGTCTGTTTCTGTTTTGTAAATAAGTTCATTTGTATCATTTTTTAGATTCCACATGTAAGTGATATCATATGGTATTTATCTTTCTCTGACTTCCTTCACTTAGTATGATAATCTCTAGGTCTTTCCATGTTGCTGCAAATGGCATTATTTCATTCTTTTTTATGGCTGAGTAATATTCCATTGTATATATATATACACAATGGAATATTATATATACATATACACAGTATATATATATATATATATATATATATATATATATATATATATATACCACATCTTCTTTATCCATTCATCTGTTGATGGACAGTTAGGTTGCTTCCATGTCTTGGCTATTGTGAATAGTGCTGCTTTGAATATTGGGGTGCATGTATCTTTTCGAATTACAGTTTTCTCTGGATATATACCCAGGAGTGGGATTTCAGGACCATACGGTAGCTCTATTTTTGTTTTTTGAGGAAACTCTAAACTGTTTTCTACAGTGGCTGCACCAATTTACATTCCACCAATAGTGCTACCTTCCTGTTGAGTAAGCCTGTCCTCTTTTGACTTCTCCATGCTCCATGGAGGGGATCCTGGGTGAAGGTAACGGGGCCACTGCCTCTTGGATCCCTTCTTTTATTTTTTTTAAAAAGCCCTTCCATAGTGTTTTCCATGTCCTGGGAACTGTTTAAGTGCTTAACAAATACGAATTCAAATAACCCTACAATGGAGGCTCTCCTGTCATCCTCCTTATTCAGTAGATGTGGAAACTAAGGCACAGAGCGCAGCTCCAGGCCACCTGACTTGTGACAAGGTAGAGCTGGGCTCAGTCTGGGAGCAGGCGCTGGGGCCACTCAGAAGAAGGGAAGGGTTCCTGCTGCACGAAGAAGCCAGCACCTCTGATTTGGGCCTCAGCCACGCATTCCCTGACTCATCACCCTTCTTTCTTTTAGGCCCTGTCTTATTTCTTCAGGTGCCTTGAGCACCAGTTCATGGACACTGTTGCCAAGCCTGGTCACATTAACGGGCCTACAGGCAGCCTGGCCAGTGTCCTTGGGGTGTCAAGAATGACACTTGCTTTGTAGTCAAGGCTGTGGCACAGACAGGTCATAAGGAATCACAGCCACGAGTCACTGTGCCAGGGCCTTTTCCAACCCCAAAGCTCAGTGGGTGGCAGGGCTACCTCTGCCAGTCAGCGTGGAAGTGTCCCAAACCCCAGAGGAAGGGAAATCTGACATCGACAGCTCACTGGGAAGCTAGGGAGAATCCACATTTGCCTCACGTCAGCCCAGCCACACTTATCACCCCGTGCAGCTGTCTGTTTACTAAGGGTGGACTTCCTACTGCTGGGACCCTGTCTTTGTCTCCCCAGCCCTGAGGTGTCTGGTGATTGATAGGTGCTCAGTGAATGCTGATTGAATGAGCGAACTGCAGATGGGATGAGCTGGCTGACCAGAAGTGGCCCACCTACTGAGATGAAGAGATTGTTTACCCACGAGATCAAGGTGCTGCGGGCACGGCCTACCCTGGTCAGGGGGCCTGCGTTCAAATCCCAGTGGTGTCCCTGACATTCAGGCTCATGGCCTTGGGTGATATTAGTTTGTGTGTTTTGGCCTCAGTTTTCCTTCCCAAAGGCCCCCATGGTTGTGAGGGTAGAAATGGAGTGTATGTGATGGCAAGGAGACCCAGGTAGATGTACGATGGGCGCTGAGCCTTTGGACGGGGACCTCGGAGCCACAGGGTCTGCTCTGTCTTGCTCCTTCGTAGCAAAGGTGGCACCATTAGGGGTTCCAGGGTTGACCTTCCTGCCCTACTCATAAATGCTTTTCCTGAAGGGGGCTCTGTCCTCTTGACGGCTTCAGCCTCTGGGAGGCAGGAAGCTGATTTGCCAAGACCTCTGGGGTCTGGCTGGACACGTTTCACATCGGCTGAGGCTGGATTCCAGGAAGTTCTAAACTTCCCTCCCACTGTTAACAAATTAAGAAGCGGCCACAGTGATGTGGTGAAGGCAGAGGAAGGAATAGGGTACCACAGAAGCAAGGGCCCATCTCTGCTGCATCCTTTGTGAAACTCCTCCCTCCACCCTTCCCCATTTTCTCCTTCCTAGCATTCTCCTAGATAGGTGGCAAGGGCTCAGCCTCCCTCAGCCTCCCTCCTCTGGCCTCCCTCAGAGGGAGATGGCTTCTCATTCCGGGACGAGGCAAACAAGTCCTCAGGACTGAGAGACCCGCCTTAGGGCTTTAGCCTTAGGGTCCTGTAGCCAGACCGCCTGGCAGAGGTCATCCCATCCACTCCAGCTGGAGCCTTCCTTCTTGCAAGGACTCTGAAGGCTTTAAAAAAAAAAAAAAAGTATTATTCTGTTTATAGACACCCAGTAACAGGCCATGTTAACATAGGGCGATAGCAACATCTTCCTCTGAGAGGCTGCCCGCTGTAAGTGGTCGCGAGCAGGTTAAGGGGCAAGGGCTGTGCTGTGCTCTTTTGCAAACAGCATGTCAGCTTCAGCCCCGAGTCCCATTCGCAATCTCACTGCCTCTTCAGGCTTCTGTGGGGCACACCGGTTGCTTTCCTTCTGCAGGATTTTGGGCAAAGTGTTGGGCTCCTACATCCCAGTCCTTCAGTTTGTCCATCTCAGAGGCTTCTCCAGGCTCTGGGGAAAGTTGGGGAGGGGAACCCTTTTCTTAGAGAAATCTTCCTCAGGAAAGAGTCAAGGGGCTGCACAGTTCTGTGGTTAGTGCCCCTGGGGGAGCCTAGAAGCTGCCCTTGGACAAGGGAATTGGGTGATGTCCAGGGATGTTTCTTTTGCTCACAGAGCGCTGGTCAGCCTCTCACTGAAGACGAGGCTGAAATGCATGCATCCTCGTACAAGAAGCACGCTGACCTAAATTCACAATGAGGAGACATGGCCTCAGGTCTTTGCCAAAGAACAAATTTTGGTAGTGAAGACCCACAGCCCTACTTTCTCCAAAGTAATAGGTGATACCTTAGGTTGGTCCCCTTTGAAGGACTGACTCTAGAGCAAACAAATATTATTTGGGAACATAAAATGCTCAAAAATTATAATTAGTATTCTCAGAATGATTTTTAATAGAATATATAGTTGATTTCCAATATTGCGGTAGTTTCAGGTGTACAGCAAAGTGATTCAGTTATACATATACATATATATATATCCTTTTCTATTATGGTTTATCACAGGATATTGAATATAGTTTCCTGTGCTATACAGTAGGACCTTGTTGTTTATCCATTCTATATATAATAGTTTGCATCTGCTAATCTTAAACTCCCAGTCCAACCCTCTCCCACACCCCCTCCCCCTTGGCAACCGCAAGTCTGTTCTCTATGTCTGTGAGTCTGTTTCATAGATAAGTTCATTTGTGTCATATTTTAGATTCCACATATAAGTGATATCATATGGTATTTGTCCTTCTCTTTCTAACTTACTTCGCTTAGAATGAGTGGCCCAGGGTTTATTTTGGACCCACAGCTTTTTTTTTTTTGGCTCTACAATAAAGAATATTTACATAATCATGGTAACATAAATGTCACTTACTTGTTTTCAGCATTTAAAATCAACTTATAAACAAAGGACTAAACAGAATGTTACGGTTACCCATCTTGACATCGCAAACGCCAAGGTGTAGCTAGTACAGGCTTGGGAGACCAGGCTGGGTGAGGAGGTGCAAGACACGGTCGCTTCATAGTCTAGTTTTACATGATGCAAAAATAAGACACTGTCTGCAGCTCAGGGAGCGAGAAATAGAGGTTTTCGTATATTGTTTAAATTTGCAAAAGTGATGAAAATAACTAAAATTACCAATGCGTTTATTAAAAATTTGAGAGGAGGATGGAATCCAGAATGAGGGGGGAAAAGAGCTAAACCCTTGTTTTTCGTAGCAGGGAGTCAACAGATACGTCTAAGGTAAGAAATCAAGCATACTGTTTATGGTTTGGGAGGTAAACTGTCAGAAGTGACGTTTGAAGAGTGGGGAAGGATGGAGTGGGAGACTATTACATTTCATTATAAATCTTTCTTTGCTATTTGATTTAGTACCATAGATACGTCCTTGAACACACACACACACACACACACACACACACACACACACACACACACACACAGCTCTTCAGAAAACTCATCAGCTCCCACCAGGAAACTGTCAGAGCTCCAAGAGCAGGCCAAATGCTCAAAGGACAGCTTAGAGCTGCATTGCAGAGGAAGCAAAAAGTGTTTCCAGGAGGTGTCGGGGCTGCTTGGTGGCTGGAGTGTCACATTCCCTAATGAACATGCAGGAAGCGGGTAAAACACGCCAGTAGCTTCTCACCAGAGTGGATGGCAAAAGCTCGTTTCCTTTCCATGATAGTTGCAGTGCTGAGCTATTAACAAAATGCTGAAGTATCTGGGAAAAGGATCCGGCTCAGCAGGACAGAGCTAATCCC
The DNA here is from genome assembly GCF_949987515.2 of Delphinus delphis. Lineage (NCBI taxonomy): Eukaryota > Metazoa > Chordata > Mammalia > Artiodactyla > Delphinidae > Delphinus > Delphinus delphis. The sequence continues at coordinate 161,723,394 of NC_082683.1, forward strand.
AGGGATTCCCAAATGACTCCACACTCGTTATTATGTATTTTGTTTACTCAGGCCACCTTTCCAATTACCCGTCAGAATGTGCAAATGCTTCCTCCCTGCTTTATCAGGTATGAGAGGTAGAGAATCAGGTAGAGAATAAGATAATGATATCGGTACCATAATAATGATTACCATAGCAAATATCAATTAATGATGTCAAATGTCAATACCACCGCCCTCCATTCACACTCTGCCCCGGACTGGTTAGAACTCTGGCTCCACTAGGATGAACTTAGTACTGACAGTCTAGAAAAGATGATCTGATCCAGGCCTTAAAGAAGTTTCCATCTAGAACAGGTGATCCTAAGGAAAAGGCCAGGGGAGTCCGCCTGTGCCCATCGGCCTCGCCACCCGTCTCTGACTGTCCTCGCTCGTCCGCCTGCGCCCTGTCAAGCCGGGCGGCGGGCACGAGCAGGCCTAACAGCAGCCCCTGCTCCTCCGAAAGCCCCTCTGCGGGAACCCTGGCTACCGCCATCCTGAGGCTGCAAATCCTGAGACTCCAAACTCAACCGCCTCCAGAGAGGCCAGCACCCAGCCTTCACCAACTACGACCAGCCAAGGCTATGTTTTACCAGAAGGCAAAATCATGCCAAATACCTTTTTTTTTTGGTGGTGGTAGAATTGATGTTAGGATGGATGAAACCGAAATTACAAGCTTCTTTGCTACGTATGGTTCAGTAAAAGAAGTGAAGATAATCACGGACTGAACTGGTGTGTCCAAAGGCTATGGACTTGTTTCATTTTATAATGACATGGATGTGCAGAAGATAGTAGAAGCACAGGTAAATTTCCATGGTAAAAAGCTGAAACTGGGCCCTGCAATCAGGAAACAAAATTTAAGTGCTTATCATGTACAGCCACGTGCTTTGGGGTTTTTTTTGCGGAGCACAGGCTCCGGAGGCACAGGCCCAGTGGTCATGGCTCATGGGCCCAGCCGCTCCGCGGCACATGGGATCGCCCCGGAGCGGGGAATGAACCCGCATCCCCTGCATTGGCAGGCGGACTCCCAACCACTGCGCCACCAGGGAAGCCCCGTCCTTTGGTTTTTAATCCTCCTCCTCTACCACAGTTTCAGTGTAATCCAGACACTGGAGTAATCCCAACACTGAAACTTACATGCAGCCTCCAACCACGATGAATCAGTATGTTCAGGCTTATCCTCCTTATCCAAATTCACCAGTTCAGGTTATGACCGGATATCAGCTGTGGGTTTATAGTTATCAGATGCCACCTCAGTGGTCTACTGGGGAACAAAGGACTTACGTTATTCCTCTGGATTATACAGCTGTTAACTACCACTGTAATGAAGTTGATCCAGGAGCTGAAGTTTTGCCAAGTGAATGCTCAATTCATGAAGCTACTCCATCCTCTGGAAATGGCCCACAAAAGAAATCTGTGGGCTGAAGCATACAGACGGTGGAATCGTGTCTATTTAATCCAGAGAACAGACTGAGAAATTCCCTTGTTACTCAAGATGACTACTTCAAGGTTAAGAGTTCATCACTTTATTTATTTATTTATTTATTTATTTATTTACTTACTTACTTACTTACTTACTTACTTACTTATTTATTTTTTGCGGGTACACGGGCCTCTCACTCTCGTGGCCTCTCCCATTGCGGAGCACAGGCTCCGGACACGCAGGCTCAGCAGCCATGGCTCACGGGCCCAGCCGCTCCGTGGCATGCGGGATCCTCCTGGACCAGGGCACAAACCCGTGTCCCCTGCATCGGCAGGCGGACTCCCAACCACTGCACCACCAGGGAAGCCCGAGTTCATCACTTTAGAAGAAGTTGGGCAGTGCTTAAGTCTGTTTGATCTTCTCTGCTGACTTTCTAGTCTCATAGGAAGTTTCAGGTTTTGAATAGTAAGAAGAGACTGAAAGTGTTTCAACTATTATAGAAATTTAATTCTGAATTTTGATAAATCACACTCAGACTCTTCTATACCAGTTATAATAGATTGTCTAGTTTTATTTTACAGTGAAACTGTTTTTCATTAGACATGGACTTAGAAACTGATTCTGTGTTCAATATATAGCTAAAAGTAAAAAACTAATTGAGACTGAAAGGAATAACTTTAAGATTTATCTGTAAGGATTTTTTTAATTGACATTTTAAGAGTTTAAAAGCAAATGCTGATTTGCAAAAAAAATTGTTTTAGAAAACCTGTTTTGAAAGGTCAGAATTTTGATAGTTTAAATACAAGGACTTCACTTCTGCAACAAGTACCTGTGAAGAGTACAATATCTATGATGTTGTGCTTTGATGATTTGTCCAGAAATTTACCACAAAAGCAGAGTTCTTTTGTTTTTTTTAAAGAAGATGTTGGGGGTAGGAGTTTATTAATTAATTAATTTATTTTTGGCTGTGTTGGGTCTTCGTTTCTGCGCGGGGGCTTTCTCTAGTTGCGGCAAGCGGGGGCCACTCTTCATCGCGGTACGCTGGCCTCTCACTATAGCGGCCTCTCCCGTTGCGGAGCACAGGCTCCAGACGCGCAGGCTCAGTAGTTGTGGCTCACGGGCCCAGTTGCTCCGCGGCAAGTGGGATTCTCCCAGACCAAGGCTCGAACCCGTGTCCCCTGCATTAGCAGGCAGATTCTCAACCACTGCACCACCAGGGAAGTCCGAAAGCAGAGTTTTTAAAACTGCATTTTTAATCAGTGGAACTCAGTATATAGTTAGCTTTATTGAAGTTTTCCTTATCTAAACCCAGTAAAACAGATTCCAAACAAACAGTCCAATCAGTGGGTCTTACATTTATTAGTTCAAAATATTTTATCTTATCTAGAATCCACACATAGAGATATCCGATTGGGATGGTAATTAGGATGATTAAATTCTGGGCCTAATTTTTTGTAAAGACTCCAAAACAAACTAAACTTTATTAAGTAATAAGCTTCTCGATAAGTTACCATTCTCCTTTTTCTCTTTACTTTTTTTTCCCTTGAAATGCTAAACTCAATGGCTATATCTTAAATTGTGCAAAATATTGGTATTAAAGAAGGCTGAAACTTTTTTTTTGTTTTTTTTAAATTTATTTACTTTTGGCTGTGTTGGGTCTTCGTTGCTGTGCACGGGCTTTCTCTAGTTGAGGTTAGCAGAGGCTACTCTTTGTTGCAGTGCACGGGCTTCTCATTGTGGTGGCTTCTTGTTGCGGAACATGGGCTCTAGGCACACAGACTTCAGTAGCTGTGGCTCACAGCCTCAGTAGTTGTGGCGCACGGGCTTAGCTGCTCCGCGGCATGTGGGATCTTCCCGGACCAGGGCTCGAACCCGTTTCTCCTGCATTGGTAGGTGGATTCTTAACCACTGTGTCACCAGGCAAGCCCTGAAACTTTTTTTAATGTCACTTAAAAGTTACTCAGAGCACCTGAAAGGAATTGTTTCTATAAAAACATTAAAATATTAGTTATTTGTTAAAGAACAGATAGATTTTTGTTTTTTAGCCTATTATATTTCCTTTTTTAAAGTAAAATATGTCCAGGAGAGTCAAGGAAGTTTTGGCATTTCTAAACCAAAAGAGTTGTTTAGCAATAAGCATATCCCCCAAATATACTAGATTTAGAGTTAACAGTCCATTTTTAGATCAGCTAGATTCCTCGTTAGACAGTGTAAACCGTGACAAATAACTAGAGATCCAGAGCCCCTTTGCTATACCCACAGTCTTGCTTTTCCAGTCTGTAGCACCATTCTTCCAGGAGGTTTGCTCCTAGAACAGGTGACGTGAAGAAGAGAAGTATCAGTATAAACAATTTGAGGGCTAAGCCTTGGAAAGGTAGCAATGGGATAATACCTTTCTAAGGGAAACACTTGTATCAGCATCATTTGACCTGCCATGGACATGAGTTTAAAGTGGCTTCCTGGGTTTTCTTTCATTGGCCAGCCCCTTCACTAAAACATGGAAACTCCATTTTTCCCTAGCCTAATGAATCTTCCATCGGCCATATCATCAGTGCCCATTGTCTTACAATTCCTAACAATCTTCATTCTGAATCTGAAGGGAAGAGTCTTTTAACTTAAGGATGCCCAAGAGTGCTTTCTTATGCCTCAGAATTTGAAAGTGCCCTGAAATTTGTTCTTTTTAAAATTCTCTGTACTTTTGTGTGTGTGTGCTATAACATTTTACATGTATTATTCTATGATTAAATTTCAAGTTTACTATAAATGATACCTAAATTCTAAAGAGCCAATTCTAATTATCCCAATATGACCTTAAGAAAAGTAAGGGAATAAACTTTTTATTTGTGTGCTATTTTGTTGGACCGAAGTATTTAAAAAGGTAGAAAGAAGAGACAAAATTCTGAACCTTTCAAAATGGAAAATTAAACTTAAAAGTGTGTTCCTATTACCTATGTTGATACTGTCTTTGCATAAATGAATAAATAGAAATAAAGAAAAAAATATTTTTTTCAAAAGCGTTTTGACCTACTTATTCATGTCATATTATCTAAAAAGATGGTGGGGGGGCTTCCCTGGTGGCGCAGTGGTTGAGAGTCCGCCTGCCGATGCAGGGGACACGGGTTCGTGCCCCGGTCCGGGAAGATCCCACATGCCACGGAGCTGCTGGGCTCGTGAGCCATGGCCGCTGAGCCTGTGCATCCAGAGCCTGTGCTCCGCAACGGGAGAGGCCACAACAGTGAGAGGCCCGCCTACCGCAAAAAAAAAAAAAAAAAAAAAGTGTGTTCCTACTACCTATGTTGATACTGTCTTTGCATAAATGAATAAATAGAAATTAAGAAAAAAAATTTTTTTCAAAAGCATTTTGACCTACTTATTCATGTCATATTATCTTAAAAGATGGTGGGAATTTGGGTGGGGAGTATGTGACAAGATTTAGATCCTTGAAGTTCAGAAGTGTAAGTATTGTTCAGTCTCTTAATCTGGCCAAGTTAGTTTATAAAAGCAAATCTTGCCACACTGAAAAAAAAATAAAGAAAAGGCCAAGGGAATCACATGAGAGCAGGAGAACCAGGACCCAGCTCCGGCCCTGATGACTCCTGGCTGTGTCTCCAAGGGCAGGGAGGCGGCGGAGGATGTGTTGTCAGGTGAAAACAGGAGAACATGTTACCACACGGATGTTGTCACACACCTGGGCTTGTGCAGGTCCAGACGTTCTGGGAGCTCATACAAGATTTAGTGTTGCTTTGGGGAAGCAGAGCAGCGGTTAGAGGTGAGCACAGGAGACGCTTCTCATTGTCTGTCCATCTGCCAAGTTTGTCAACTTTAACGTTGTATGTGTTGGCTATTAGTTTCCTGAATCAATAGTGGCCTTAATCTGGAGTAAGATCTCATGTGTCTAATTTCCACTCATCTACTCTTCTCTTTTTCCCCTGCTGCCCACCCCCTGCCTCTCTCTTTTTTCAGCAAGTGCAGTTTGAGCACAAACTATCTGCTGGGCACCACGTTAGACATGATTACACCTAGAGGGTGTCCGTCCCTTGCTGAGCACGTGCTCTGTCGGGAGAGCTGCACCCCAGCATCTCTTTCCAGAATGTCACAGGGAGTGTCATCCCCCTGTTTTCACGAGAGACCAAGGGCATCCAGAGAACATAGTGATGAACTGGGCAGGGAGAGATGGGGGTGCTCAGAACATTAGGAAGGGTTTTCATAAAGGAAGTGAAATTTATGCTGAGACTTGCCAGATGAGAACACTTCAAAGATAAAAGAGAGATGAAGAATGAGCCACTAGATGACCTTCCAGGGGGTGTTCTGTGAGAGGCCTGAATGCTGAGTGGAGGGTGATGTGAGGGCCAGGACGCGGGGGTGGGAAAGCGGGCTGGGCCTCGGGGGAGGAACCTCTGTGCTCCGTGTGGCCACGAGAGTGACAAGTTAGGCGTCACCTGGGCAAAGAGGCACGGTTCGGAATCAGCACCCTGGGCTCCTGTGTCCTATGTAACGGTCCTTGAATGTGAAAATATTCAGAAGTACTGAAGCTATGGGGAAAGACACAAAAGGGCTTTTTACCAGAGGGAGAAAAAAAAAAACCTTTCTGATTGCCTGCTCTGACTCTCAAATGTTCAGGGAAAGCCCAGAAAAGACCTCAGGGAAAAAATTCTTTTCCCTTTTTTTTCTGGCACTTTATTTCCTCTCATCACAGGCAATCAGGAAGCTGAGGAACCCTCTGGAAAGGGCTGGGTTACGGTTCTCCTTAATGGTAGGATGGGATGCTTTTCTCCCACAGGACTGCTATCGCACTGCCACCCAACCCTGCTCTGCTGCACCCTCATGTGCACGTGCAGAAGCTCTAACATTCAGATTCCTGGCCCCGGACCCCCATCCGAGCCCTTAACGAGGTCTGTGCTGGGGTCCAGGAATCCACAGTTAACACCAGCTCCTCAGATGATTTGCCCCCAAGAGTCTCCTGTGGAAAAACACCCAGACCTGGCGGAAGGTGGGAGGTTCCCGAACAGAGGTTGTAGAGAAGCTGTCTGGGGCTGTGGGGAGGGGAGGCATGGGGACGCCACTCCTGACACTCAGGGGCTGCGGGCTTTGTGGCTCCACGATGGCCAAGCTGTGCTGGGTGGCCGGGCCGGGTGACGCCAGGTCAGGGGAAGCGGCTGCAGGAGCCGTGGACTCTGGTCTGGGGAAGACAGAGGAAGGCTGCCAATCTAGGTTATCTAAAGGTCACGGGGGGCGGGGAGGAGACTGGTCGTAAATGTCCCCAGTCCTAACGCACATGCATGCCAACAACATGCCAACAAAACAGACGGGAGGCGGAGTAATTGCATGCTTGTACAGAACTCACACGATTACACCTAGAGCATTCACAACGTGCTATCTCTGGGAAAAAAAGTCTTCACAAACTTTTCAAACCCCTAACGACACAGGTTCGTAAACAGTATGCACTCCTTCTACCTGAGAAATCAGACAGCTTTGGAAGTAGTCTCCCCTCCCACAAGGTCAGTGGAAGCTATTTTACAATTTTTCCACTTTTCAAGCCCAACCCGACCCCACAGACTGCCTGACCAGACTCTCCCCCCAGATCCACAGTCGGAGGGGAGGCCTGGTTCCCAGCTCTGCATGACAAAGGGCAGCTGCCCTTCCTCCCTGCAACTAATAGGTCCCTTGAAAAACGTCTCCCAATCCACATTCACCACTAGCTAATTGCTCAATTATTTTATTTCCCCAACAAAACTCTTCAGTCCGCCTGGAATCCACATTGCAGGACTAGGAGGCTGTGTCCAGAAAGCCTCAGGAGTCTGGGGGACTTGCCCTCTGTCTGTCTGCCTCCCCGGCCTCCCCTGCCCAGCCCAGACTCGATCCTGGCTTGACTGAGTCCCCAGCTTGCCTGGGGCTTATGGATGCTCCCAGCCAGCTTCAGGGGGTCCTGCAGGACCATGTGCTGGAAATAGTTTGAAGGTGTGGAAAGATTTGGGGCTGGGAATCGGAACACCTGGCTTTATGCAGGCATCCATCATTACCTGTGTGAGCTTGGAGATGCTGTCACCTCTCTGGGCCTCAGTTTTCTTAGCTCTAAAAACCAGGGGGCAAGAGAATGGGTGGGGTGGTCCACTTCAGCCTTAAGCCCTCTGATTCTGCAAAGTAGCCAGGAAAAGGCCGGGGATGGGGCACCTTGCTGGACAAATCCTCTGAGGGTGACAAATGCTGCCAGGCTCTCGCGCCTTAAGGGAGATTGGGAAGGATTCTCAGTTTCCAAACCGTGGACCATCTACCCAGGCACCAGTGGCCCTAGGAGCTCCCTGAGCACCGGACCCCAGAAGCCCATCCACGAAGGCAGGACTGGTCCTGGTCAGTTCCAGTTCCCATGAAGGACTCAGTCTAGAGTCGGCTCCGTGCTGGGAGGCCAGCCCAGGAGCCCAGTGAGACACCTGGGAAAGGCAGAGAATCCGGCAGAGGAGGGTGCTTCCACTTTACTTTCTTATCTGAAAAACTAAGTTTCAGTTTAACTGGTCAGTTACCCCAGGTGCAGAAGCGGCTTCTGACCAGGGGGACTCCCAGAGGTCCTCAGCCCTGAGGCATCTCCTCGGCGCACTGGCTCTCAGGGAGCTGCAGCACAGGGGCCCCGCAAGGCCTCATCATGAGCTTCCAGCCCCGGGGAGCTCCGGGGGGTCTAGATGTTGGGGGCCTGGAGAGGGGGCCTCGGCTTGCAAGGGCAGCCTGGGTGTTATATCCTTGGCACCACCCTGGCCAGTGATAAGCCACATCTCTTCCTCTCACCCAGCAGCAAGGGTGGTGGACTACTGCATATTTATGGAACAACTTCCAGGGACTGAGGGCCACAAGTCCTGGGTCTCCTGTAAATGTGACACTTCTGCACCTTTTGGCCTGACTTAAGGCCCAAATGTTTGCATCAAGTAAGTCCTTTCCTTGCTAATCACTTGCAAAGAAAGGCAACAGCTCTCCTTTTGAAGAAGGCTACACTTTTCACAGGGAGAGCAGGAGGGCCCCCTCAGGCCGGACCCAGAGGTGGCGCCTTATATTTCAGGGGGTGTCAGAACAACGTGATATATGAACTCCAAGATGGGATTTGAATTCTGCCTTGTGAATTACACAAATGCTGAGGAAACAGAGGTGCAAGAGAAGGAAAGGGGAGCAGAGAAGCAGTAAAGGTCATGATTGTGTTGCCCCCTGAGAGGCTCCCAGCCCTCCCCCATCCATTACCCTTCCCACCCCGTTCAACTATCAGGATCTCTGTATTTCCTCTTACCTTGTCCTGTGAGCATGTTTGACAGAATCCTTGTTTCCTTCCCTTCAAATAACCCGCGCTCTGCCACTTACTAGCTGTATGCCCTTGGGCAAGTCAGGTACCCAGTTTTATGCCTCAGTTTCTTCATCTATAAAATGGGAACAATCATGGCAAATTGTGAGGATAAAGAGTTAATGTATATAAAACACTCAGAACAGTGTGCAGCCCATAAACAATATTAGCCATTATGATTATTATCAGCGTTATTATTATTTCTCCCCTTCCTCGAATTCAAAGCCCCCCCCACCTTACTACTAAAACCCAAGCAAATGCACACGCGCAGGTATATGCATACGTCTATCTATCTATCTATATATATGTACGCACATAGGCGTATGGTGCAATCTGTGCTCTCATCCATGGGGAATTCCGCCCTCGAGCACCAGAAGGTCCTCTCGTCCTCTGCCTGGGACATGTGAGGAGAACAGAGGCAGGGGGTTGGCGTGAGAGACCTGTCAGTGACACAGCATACCCACAGAGGAGGCCAGAGTGCCCCCTGCTGGGAAAGGGCTCAGGGGTGCTCCCTGCGCACTGGGCCCCTCGGCCCCCAACCACCGTCCTCTTCCACCGTCATTGCTCACCTCCCACGTGACAGGACAGGGGGAGGTGAGGCTGTCTCCTTTCGGGAAAGGCTTCCTCCTGCGCATACTCAAATCCCCTGTGCCAGGAGGGGCGTCGGGGACTTGCTGAGCGAGCGCAGGCAGGTTCCTTCGCCACGCAGTGTTCTGACTTCTCATCTGGAAGATCTGCAGATGCTGACACCTGCCTCCTAGGGCTGTTATGAATACACGTCCAGGACCCAGAACACTGCCTGGCACAGAGCGACACTCAGGAAATGACTGCTCTTCTTGTCATCGTCATTTTTAGAAAGGTGCCCCCGAGACTGCAAGAGCAGGCAGATGGAACCAGAGCAAACCCTCTAGGGTGCTCACTACACCAGGCGCTGCACCCAGCGTCTTATGCGTGTAATCCACTCAATCTTCACACTGGCCCGTGAAGTAGACCTGTCATCGCCCCCTCCTTCAGAGGAGAAACTGAGACACTGAGAAGTTAGGGGACTTGTTAGCAGGCCAAATAGCCAGCGAGCAGCAGGCCCCCTGCTTGAGCCCAGCCAGCCGCAGATGTGTGTTCGAGGAGGCACTGGGGGCTCCCACCCACGTGACTCTGGGCAGCTCCGTTGTTCTGAATCCGGGCATGACCTGGGCTCAGACTGCGCTGCTGCTGTGAGCCCGCGGCCGGCTCACCGTGCAGAGGGCTGGCTCTCCAGGAGGATGCTGCACCTGAGGGCTCCCTCACTGCAGTCCTGTGGTTGCACAGACATGTGCAGAAATCGCTTCTCCTGGGACTGGCAGAGAGCCGAGCTGCCAGCTTCCCTGTCCTGATAGCGTCTAGCTTCCTTCTGTCACGGGGAGGACGGGGTCACCTGAGGGACTGTGGAGATGAGCGGGAGGGGGCTTGCAGGGACTGGAAAATGGAGGGAGGCGACTCAAGGGGCTTCTGTGAAAGTGCCCTGAACGGGGCCTGGACCAGAACAGGCAGGAGTGCAGAACACTTTCCCTCCTTCCTCTCAGTGAGCAAACCTAGACCCAGACTGGCCTGCAGGAAAGAGATTTAAGCAGCCGGCTAGTGGGACGCTCGTTTCCACAGAATAGGCTCACTTTTTCATAGACTAGGACTGAGGTGGGGTCAGGCAAATTCAATAGGCACTAAAATTATTATTGAGCTGCCAGACAGCAGCGGTCAGAGGCCCCAGGCCCGTGTGGCATCCAGACAGCCCTTTGTGCCCTTTCTAGACAGCCCCCTCCTCGGGTCTCAGGGACCTGTCTGGCCGCTGAACTCCCAGGAGGTCCGAGGGGTGTGACCTCCCTCCCTCCCGGGCTCCCTCCCTCCCACCACCCAGGCCCAGCCCAGGCCTGGCTATAAAGCTGGCCCAGCCTGGCCCTCAGCACACCCAGCTGGGACCCTCCCGGAGCCTCGTCCGGGGACACGTCCGCTCTGCCCCTGCGTCTCCCGAGCAGCACCATGCGGCCCCTCTGGCTCTGCTGGGCGCTCTGGGCGCTGCCCCTGGCCGGCCCCGGGGCGGCCCTGACCGAGGAGCGGGTCCTGGGCAGCCTGCTGCGGCAGCTGCGCCTCAGCGAGGCTCCCGTCCTGGACGGGGCCGATGTGGAGAGGCTGATCATCCCTGCCCACGTGAGGGCCCAGTACGTGGCCCTGCTGCAGCGCAGCCACGGGGCCCGCTCCCGGGGGAAGAGGTTCAGCCAGAACTTCCGAGGTGAGGCCCTCCCTCCCTGCTGCAGCCTGGTCCTCGCGGGGTGGGGGTGGGGGGCTGCTCTGGGGAGGCGGTCTGGGGGCGCAGGGTCCACAGGGCGATGAGGAGGGACCATGGACTGTGAGGAAGGCTGGGCCCGGGCCCCTGGTCTCTTTCTGCACTGAGGGCCCCCCTGCTCGGGGCCAGGAGGAGCTGGGCCAAAGCTAAGGCATCAGAGAAGATGGGGATGGAGAAGAGAAAGCAGAGCCAATGGGAGCGTGTGGGTGTGGCGAGAACCGTGGCACAGTCTCAGGGAGAGGCGTAGAGTCAGGGCTTCCGGGGTACCGTTTTCACATTGCCACCAGTAGCCTGACCTTGAGCAAATGGTTTTTCTTGTTTGTTTGTTTTTGCGGTATGCGGGCCTCTCACTGTTGTGGCCCCTCCCGTTGAGGAGCATAGGCTCCGGACGCGCAGGCTCAGTGGCCATGGCTCACGGGCCCAGCCGCTCCGCGGCATGTGGGATCTTCCCGGACCGGGGCACGAACCCGTGTCCCCCGCATCGGCAGGCGGACTCTCAACCACTGCGCCACCAGGGAAGCCCGAGCAAATGGTTTTAGAATCATCTTTTTGCTTCTCTGTTTGTTCCTCCGGAGCACTGGTGTGACTGTAGCTGACCCATCTCCCGGCGCTGTGAATATTAAAGTGCGTTATTGTGGATGAAAAGGTGTCGGGACAACACTGTAGCGTAACGCCGAGCTATTCAGCTGTCAGGGATGCAGCCATCCTGAGTCTTATTCAGCCTCTTACCTCCCTGGGCCTGGACTCACCTCCTCAGTGCCCAGCGCTAGACCCAAGGCCAGGTGCCCCCAGGGGAGGATTCTGATCGTCAGCATCTCAGCTGAGGTAGGCCTGTCAGCCCTGCCAGCCTTCCTGCTGGGCGGAGATTGTTACAAACAAGGCCCAGACACATAGGGGGATTTTCAGGTGACTGAGCTTGGCCCAGGGAGACAGAACAGGGGCTGGTCTCTCCCTGCCTGGCCACCGCCTCAGTGGCCCTGCCACCCTCAGAGCTCCCCTGGTGCCCGGAGGGGCCCCGCTGACCCCGCTCGTGTCCCCAGAGGTGGCCGGCAGGTTCCTGGTGTCCGAGGTCTCCTCGCACCTGCTGGTGTTCGACATGGAGCAGCGGCTGCCGCCCCACAGCGAGCTGGTGCAGGCCGTGCTGCGCCTCTTCCAGGAGCCGGTTCCCAAGGCCGCGCTCCGCAGCCACGAGCGGCTCTTCCCGCGCAGCGACCGCGCCCGAGTCACCGTCCAGTGGCTGCACGTCCGCGATGACGGTTCCAACCGCACCTCCCTCATCGACTCCAGGTGGGGAGGTGGCGGCTGGGGTGTGGGGCGGGGGATGAGGAGGGGGGCTGGGCCCGGCGCGGGAGGAGGGGTGCCCTGGGGGAGGAGGGGCGGCGCGGGGGTCCCCTGGGGGGGGAGCGGAGGGGGAGGAGAAGGGTGGGAGAGGGCCCCCCCCCGGGGCCACCCCAGCCGTCCCAGTCCCCACCCCTCAGCGCGGGCCCGTGTCTCCGTGTGGTGTCGCAGGCTGGTGTCCATCCACGAGAGCGGCTGGAAGGCCTTGGACGTGACGGATGCCGTGAACTTCTGGCAGCAGCTGCGCCGGCCCCGGCAGTCGCTGCTGCTGCAGGTGTCGGTGCAGCGGGAGCACCTGGGCCCGCTGGCCTCCAGCGCCCACACGCTGGTCCGCTTCGCCTCGCAGGGGCCGTTGGGCGCCGGGCAGCGGGAGCCCCAGCTGGAGCTGCACACCCTGGACCTCAGGGATTACGGGTAGGTGCTGTGGGTCAGATGGGTGAACCCGAATAATGAGGCAAATGGCGGAATTAAACTTATTTTGAAATGGGCAACTTTACAGGGTGCTATGGGAATGGATGAATATATATAATTTCTCCTAACAGTCTTAGGAGTAATATCAGATCGAATTATTTATTTGGGGGTTATTTCTAGTTATCCATCCTTACACAAATATCCAGCATTTTGAACATAACAAGAGATGGACCATAAATCTCCCTCCAGATGCCCCACGAAGCCCTGCCCTGGGCTCCCTGACCTCTGCCCTCCCAGCTGACCTCTGCCCTCCCAGCTGACCTCTGCCCTCCCAGCTGACCTCTGACTCTGCCTCTCCTTGCCCCCCACAGAGCTCAGGGAAACTGTGATCCTAAGGCACCAGCAACCGAGGGCACCCGCTGCTGCCGCCGGGAGGTGTACATTGACCTGCAGGGGATGAAGTGGGCTGAGAACTGGGTCCTGGAGCCCCCAGGCTTCCTGGCCTATGAGTGTGTGGGCACCTGCCAGCAGCCCCCAGAGCCCCTGACCTTCAAGTGGCCATTTCTGGGGCCGAGACAGTGCATCGCCTCAGAGACGACCTCGCTGCCCATGATTGTCAGCATCCCGGAGGGAGGCAAGCCCAGGCCCCAGGTGGTCAGCTTGCCCAACATGAGGGTGCAGAAGTGCAGCTGTGCCTCGGATGGGGCGCCTGTACCGAGGAAGCTGGAGCCGTAGGTGTGGGGTGCAGCCATGGAGGCTCTGACTAGACACGTGCACAAAGCAGGTCTTAACATAGGTCTTAATTTTCTACTTAGCAAGTTACCCCTGCCCCAGCTGAGTGCCCCTATTTTACCTGTCTCGTGTGTTCTTCCATTTCTTGCTCTCCTGTCCGTCACCCACCCTAAGCACTTACATGAGTAATTAATGCAACCCGATTGCAGAGCTGTAGAGGGAAATCCTAGCCTACTTGTTAAAGGATATAGCTGAGCAGGGACAGATTGTCAGCTAGGAGCTTCTGTTCTCTAGCAGATTCTCAACCGAGTATGGGACAACAGACCCCACAATGAGAAGTGGGAAAACCGACTGATTTACTCTATTAGATGATGAATTACAACAAAACAAAAAATCCCTCTGTTTCCCCTAGGTAGGGAGGAGGTCTAAAAAGAAGCCCCATTCACCAAAATGTTGATCCGCTCTGGGCTTTTGTACATATACTTGGGTCCCCAGTCCCCTGAGAGAGTGCTAGAAGGGAGGATGAAGGGCTTTAGGCTAGGGACAGTGGACAGGGTATCAGGACACCTGGTTTCTGGATCTAATAGGGCCATAAACTGTGACCTCAAACAAATGCAGACGCCTTTGGGCCACCATTTCCTTTTAAAAAGGAGGATTTGGGATTCAGCTCTAGGACTTCATTGCCTGGGGATCAGACAGCTCTAAACTCACCCACTCCTCTGCTCCTCCAGAGACAGAGCATTGCCTGTGCATATGTAGGTTATTTCCCCCACTATTTTAGAGAACTTATCACCAGAACCCACATGTATTTACGTGTTTGTTTCTTTTAACTTAGCAAAAAGAAAACAATCGAATGTAGATAATCTGCTGAAATAAAAGTGATGTTTCACTCTGTGTCTCTGTATTTAATTTGTAGTGTCCTTGACGTAGGAGAGAGGGAGCAATAATGGGGAATGAGAGCGACGTAAGGATCTGAAGAATGGGCGTGACCAAGGTCCCCCAACCCCTAGGTGGCGCTGAAGACTGTAATAACGGTTTAGATTCTGCTTTTATTTGTAATATTTATATCCCTCCAACTCTCATGCCAAAAATAGTATTGTAAACAATTATTGTGTTAGTGGTTCTGGGGACAGGGAAGGCAAGCGAATGTTTACTGAGCATTCACTCTGAACCTGGGACCTATGCTAGGCAACCTCATATACATTATACGACTTAATTCTTGCAACTACTCCTTGAGGTAGGTATTATTATTCCCATTTTTCAGATGAAGAAATCAAGGCTGAGGCAATGCAAATCTATGGGGTAGAGCTCAGCATGCCCCATGCTCTGCTGATGACACAGGCATTAGTTAACATGTCATTTGGAAGCTGCCACATCTGGCAACCCCCCTACATTTACCTTTCCCGCTCAATGGGGTTTCCTCATGCCTGACTTATTGAAGTTCATGGATTTTCTATTTTGGTGTACAAAGCTAATTAATAGCAACTGAATAGCAAAGGGGAAAAGGAGCTAGTCTGTGGACAGCCAGGACTTGAGGACTTGGCAAGAATATTGTTGGAGATGGGGAGAGAAGATTTGTCTCTGACTTGTAAATGGCTATCTTACCTCTATAAGACATCAAAATGAAGAACTGCCACTTGGCATGTTGTGAGTACCAGGGCATACAGTCGCTTTCTCTACAAGAAGGTTATCGAAATCATCTAAAGAATTCTACCAGCTTCTCAGTGACGTATCTGTGGCTCTAAATGGTCTGTGGACTCCCAACCAGTCACATGCAATCAGTGGCAAGGATGGGCCTGCTCACATCAGCCCATGCGAGCTAAAAATACCTAGGAAATCGGCTTCATTTCAAAAAGTAAGGATGTGCTCATCAGCACAGGGAGACAATGTGGTAGACAAAATGTTCTCCCCAAATACGTCCATGCCCCCCAATCCTTAGAAACTGTATGTTCTGATACATGGCAAAGGGACTTCGCAAATGTAATTAAGTTTACAGACCTTAAAATAGGGAGATTGGGGCTTCCCTGGTGGCGCAGTTGTTGAGAGTCCTATGCAGGGGACACGGGTTCGTGTCCCAGTCTGGGAAGATCCCACATGCCGCGGAGCGGCTGGGCCTGTGAGCCATGGCCGCTGAGCCTGCGCGTCCGGAGCCTGTGCTCCGCAACGGGAGAGGCCACAGCAGTGAGAGGCCCGCGTAGCGCAAGAAAAAATAATAATTAAAAAAAAAATAATAGGGAGATTGGTTTGCATTATGCAGGTGCACCCGATCTGATCACATGAAAGCAGAGAACTCTCTCCAGCTGGAGGCAGGAGAGATGAGGCAGAAGCGGAGGTCAAAGCGATTCAAAGCTTGAGAAGGACTCAATCCGCCATGCTGGTTTGAAGATGAAAAGGACCATGAGCCAGGGAACGTGAGTAACTTCTAGAAGGTGAGAATGACTCCCAGCTGACAGCCAGCAAGGAAAAGGGACCTCAGTCCTACAGCCACATGGAACCAAATTCTTCCAACAACCTGAATGAGACTGGACGCCGATTTCCCCCCAGAACCTCCAGATAAAAACCGAGATCAGTTGACACCTTGATTCGGCGCACAGAAGCCAGTTGGGCCCACTCAGATTTCTGACCCACAGAATGTGAGATAACTAATCCGCTTTGTTTTAAGCTGCTAACTTTGTGGTGAATTCTTACGGCAGCAGCAGAAAACTAATACAGACAGTGAACCAAATCCCATTAGAAGTGAGCTGTAATTACAATTTTTTTCCACTGAATAAAGTAACAACATTACAGCTAATTTTGAATGAATTGAAAACTACCCATAATCCCACCATCCTAAAACAAAATTGTTTCGGTTTTTGAATCTCCTGTTCATACACAACCTGACCTGTTTACATACAACAGGAGTACGTACCTGTTTTAAAAAATCAAGGTTAAGGGAATTCTCTAGCGGTCCAGTGGTTAGGACTCAGCGCTCTCACTGCCAAGGGCTCCAGGTTCGATCCCTGGTCGGGGAAAAAGCCTGATCCCGCAAGCCGCGTGGCATAGCCAAAAAAAAAAAAAAAAAGAAAAATCAAGGTTAAGGTGTGCCTTACCACATATGAAAAAGAGGTGTACAGTCGTATTCCAAAAGAGTCACATTGATTCTCTTTAGGTGGTGGGATTAAAGGCTGTGTTCATTTTTCCATTTGACCTAATTTCTAATTGTTCTACAGTAAACATGGATTATTGGTATAAGAACAACAACAACAAGGCAAATATGCATGCGAAGTGTGACTCCCTGGAGATTCCTATATCGGGAAGGAGTCAAGGGCACCTGCCATTTGACTGGCTGGGAGCAGCTCAGGATTCGCCCTCATTCCCTGAATCATCTCCATTCTTAGGAAGATGAGCCTGCTATCCAGAGACAGACCAGGAAGGATGTCCTGAAGCCTTGAGAGTGAAGACCCTGGACAAGTGAAAGCAGAAATGAAGCACTGTCCACTTTGTTGGGACAGCTGGAGGTGAAGAGGGGGCAGGACCGGGGGGTTGGGGGTGAGAAGGGAGGAAGGGCAGGAACAGCTCAACCCATCTGACTGGTGGATGCGAGGAGCAGAGGAGAGGAGTGAGCTGGGCAGTCCTAGAAGCTTAGTGAACTCCCCGTTTTCTCTCTGGACTTCTCTGTCTGTTCAGATGGAGTAAAGTGATAGAGTAGGCACCCAAGAAGGCAGGTGGCAGAGAAGGAGAGTATATGTCCATGGCAGGATGGCAGCACCAGGCTTCCTGAGGGTATGTCCTAAGTGGCCGGGTGGGGAGGACGGGTCTTTTCTCATCTCATCTCATCTCATCCATCCAATACTTGTACCCAAAGGAACTTCACAGGCATCAAACGTAATGGCCATGGGAGCCACAGCAGGGGCCGCTGTGCAGACGAAATGAGCCTTTAGAATCAGCAAGGTCATTACAAGAAAATGAAATGGGACTGCCTACAATTAAAATGTATATTTAAAACTTTGTACGCATAAACTTTAAACTTTGGGGAAAAAAAAGATCACAAAGTACCACTAAAAATAGCCAGTTTTGGGCTTCCCTGGTGGCGCAGTGGTTGGGGGTCCGCCTGCCGATGCAGGGGACATGGGTTCATGCCCCGGTCCGGGAGGATCCCACATGCCGCGGAGCGGCTGGGCCCGTGAGCCATGGCTGCTGAGTCTGCGCGTCCGGAGCCTGTGCTCTGCAACGGGAGAGGCCACAACAGTGAGAGGCCCGCATATCGCAAAAAAAAAAAAAAAAAAAGAGCCAGTTTCTGGTCAGGAGTTCACATGTTCAAGCTTAGTCAGGAGGACCAAGTGCTCTGGCTGCTTCCTGTCTTACGTGGCCTGCCCTGGCTGGGAATCAAGCCAGCACTGGGGGCCACCAACTCGGCCTCCTTTCCCAGGCTCTCCAGTCCTCCTCATATTTCACCTCCACTCCTGGAAGCTGAGGCAGGAGTTACCAAGGCAATCAGGTAAGGGATGGATGTGTAAGGGGACTGACAGGTGTGAGATACTGGTGTCTCCTACACCTCACCCCACTCCAACACACACACACTCACGCGCACACACACACTCGGCGCACAACCTTTTGTACTGCAGGCCAGAACCAGACGGCCAGGGGGCCCTGCAGCCTCCCAGTGGACCGTGGGGAACCCGAGCATCCCTCAGAAGCACAGGCACCGTTAGGAAGTTCTGGTTCCAGTCCCCAAGGTCCTCGTGATGTAGGTGTTCCTTCTGGTTAGTGAGCTCCTCGGCACCTTTCCTAAGGGCTGTGTCATAAGTCCCCCTCTTCCTTCAGCTAGTGTGAGCTGTAGGGTTTCTGGTGTCAGAGCCCACGCTGGTGACAACTAGGCGGGGCTGCAACATGGCCACTACGGGAAGCATTTAAGGCTTCTACACACAGAACCACGAGATCTCACTTTCAGGGATCCAAGCTAAGGAAATAGTCAAAGAGTTAGGCAAAGACTTTCTCACAGTAGTATGAACAATAATTTTAAAAATTGATGTAGGTTTTATGAAGATAAGGACTTTTGTCTGTTTTGCTCGTGGCTGGATCCCCAGAAACTGACTCAATAAATATATATTGAATGAATGAATAAACCTAATGCTGATCTTTGAGAGCATGGCTAAATTAGTACAGTGCATCCATTTAATGGAAGGCTAAGTAGTCACTAAAATCTTGTTTTAAATAACTTTTCAGTGACATTGGAAAATATTGTATATCTAGTATAGAAATTTCAAAACTACATGTATATCATTTATTTCCAACGATGGAAAAGGTATGTATGCATACAAAATAATGTGTAAGGAAACACACAAAAAATGTCTGCAGAAAATGATCCTTAGGAAGTATGGCTATGGGTGATTTTGACTTTTACTTTTTTTGTATTTTCTAAATTTTTTCTCAATATACATGTATTACTTTCCTAATCAGAGAAAGTTATAGAAATGTAATTTTGCTTCACAGTAAATATTTGGTCCTCACTTTTCAAAAATAAATTAATTTTTGGCTGCATTGGGTTTTCTTTGCTGCCAAAGGAAGGGGGGTACTACTCTTCATTGCAGTGCACGAGCTTCTCATTGCTGTGGCTTCAGTAGTTGTGACACGCGGGCTCAGCAGTCGTGGCCCGCGGGCTCTAGGCGCGCGGCTTCAATAGTTGTGGCACACCAGCTTAGTTACTCCGCGGCATGTGGGATCTTCCAGGACCAGGGATCCAACCGGTGTCCCCTGCATTGTCAGGTGGATTCTTAACCACTGCAACACCAGGTAAGTCCCTGGTCCTCACTTTTAAGGGTCCAGAAACTCAAGAACCAGAGACTTGTCCTCCTGGACGTGATCAACTGGAGGAACATTGCAGAAAGCCTGGGGGTGGGGTGTGGATTATACGGGAAAGGCCTGTAGAAAAACTGAGAGAGGCGGTGGTGAACCAACTGTCTCTCCTGCTGTTCTGAGACGCCTCCCTCTTGAGATGCCATCTCCTTCCTCTGTCACCTGTCCCCCGTAGTACTTATATTTACTACTGATGAAAACGTAAACATCACATTTGTGGAGCGTTTTAAAGCAAGTGGCGGTGGTCGGGGTTACTTTAGTCAGGCTCTAAGGAGCCCATCATTTCCTAAACAGAGGAACTGACCCTATTCGCAATCTAGTTAATAAGACCAATCGCGTGAACCACGCAAGTTCAAGTGAGTAACCGCGGCTCCCCCGCTGCCTCCCCGCGCGGGCCGGGAGGGAGCGGGCGGCAGCCGGGGGCCTCCCAGCTCCAAAGCGGGCGCACCGAGGCGCCTGGCTCGGAGCCCACAGGTCCCCAAGCTCCTGTCTGAAGCCCGCCAAGAGCGTCACATTCGTCCCCTCAAATCAGCAACCTGGAGAGCTCCTCTTGCCCTCGAGGTGCGGCTCATGGCCAGCACCAAGGATACATTAGCCAGACCTCCGACCGGCCTCAGCGCTGAGCCCCACGCGGCTTCCAGCAGCTGGGCTCTCCGGCCCCCAGGGCTGGGGCCCACACGAGGCGGAAATCCCGGCTTCACGCGCCGCGTCCGAGATTCCACCGGCCAATCCCGTGCTCAGGAGGCGGGCACACGGCGTCGTCCCGGCCAAGGATTGGTCGCCCTGGAGGGGCGGGGACACTTGGGCTTCTGCGGCGCAGTCGGTGAGTGTGAATGAGGAGGGGTGGGGGGATCCGGCCCGGAAGCTGCGGGCCGCGCCCGGGATTCGGCTCCGGGGCTCTGCGCCCGCTGGGCCCTCCGTTCTCCACTCTTCTTTTAGGGCACCTTTGAGCCGACTTCTGCGGCGGCCCGGCAGACGCAGAGCCTGGAACCATGAGCGTGGGCTTCATCGGCGCTGGCCAGCTGGCCTGTGCCCTGGCGCGGGGCTTCACGGCCGCAGGTAAGCGCCTGGAGGCGGGAGGCGGATGTGCGGACGGTTCCTAGCCTACCCTGTGAACCGCCCTCCACCCCACGAACGTGAATGAATGAAGAAAGGGGAATTTGTGTCTGCTGGGGGAGAGGAAACTCCTCTTAAGCAGCGAGAGAGTCATGCCCGCATAAGGGATTGAGCGGGGAGAAGGACACTAGCAGCCGTCTCCACAACGGTCAGAACGTCGTGGGTTTTGACTCTGCTTTCCCAGGGAAAGCATGGGAACCGGGTGGGCCATGATCCCCAGTTGAAAAGCCCTGTCTTCTCCAGGCATCCTGTCGGCTCACAAGATAATAGCCAGCTCCCCGGACATGGACCTGCCCACAGTGTCCGCGCTCAGGGTAGGTGGGGCAGGGGAGTAACTTGGGAAGAGGGTGAAGGCCCAGAAGAAGGATGGCCTGATGAGCTGAGCCCCTGTGCTGGTCCATGGTCGGCGCTGACCTACCCACCAGGAGCATAATCCTCCACCTTCCATGGGGCAGCTCAGGGTGGTGGGAGCACCCAGGCAGACAGACTTGGGTTCTAATCCAGATACTGGGGTGGTTAGAAGGTTAGTTGAGGTTTTATGTATGGAAAGCACCTGGCGCATAGTAGGTATCCAATAAAATACTCACTTTTCTTCATCCACTGGCTAAGTGGCCTTACGGTCCTCGGCTACTCTGAGACTCAGTTTCCTCATTTATAAAATGGAGACCACAATAGCCACTTAGCTGAATTATTCTGAGGCATAAAAGAGCGTGTTGGGAAAGAACCTGGCAGGTTAGTTGTTCCTCTGTCTAAAAAAAGAATATCCCAAGTCTTCACCCCAAACTTGAGCAGTGTGGGAGAGGATGTCTAATGAGGCGGGCGACAGGCAGTGTCTGTGCCTGGGATGGCTGACGTTACCAGCACTGGAGGGCCCTGTTTCTCCGTATGGAGTCTTAGAGAGATGGGTATCCTCCAGCCCACCCCTGGACCACACAGAGACTGCACTCTGATGAACAAGTGTCTGGAGTTGGAATACGGCCTCGCTTCCGACCATTGGGCACTACTAGCATTTCACCTTTCCCTTTGCCACTTTCCAGCCATGGAGACTTCTTACCTGGCAGAGGGGTGCCTTGGGTGCCAGAGAAGTGGGGATGGGGTTTTTCCTGGTTGCCATGGGGAAGCTTGTCCGCATCCAGCACCTATGCTCACTTGCCCGGTAGCAACATTGGAAAACTTTGTGCCGGTGGCGGTAGGGGCAGACCCTGAGGGGCTGGGGCAGGGAATTCCAGGCTTGTTGCGGGGTTCGGCTGCTCCTTGGGAGTTCCTGGGCCTAGTGAGGCTGCACACTGTGAGCCCAGTGGTCTCCTCCCGCAGAAGATGGGTGTGAACCTGACCCGGAGTAATAAGGAGACAGTGAGGCACAGTGACGTCCTGTTCCTAGCCGTGAAGCCACACATCATCCCCTTCATCCTGGACGAGATCGGGGCCGACGTTCAGGCCAGGCACATTGTGGTCTCCTGCGCGGCAGGTGTCACCATCAGCTCTGTCGAGAAGGTGCCCATCTCAGCCCTGGCAGTCCTGTGTGAGGGGAGGAGGGGTGGGTGCTAGTGGGACTGGCCACTCACTCGGCCCTCTGCCTTAACCCCAGAAGCTGATGGCATTCCAACCGGCCCCCAAGGTGATCCGCTGCATGACCAACACGCCCGTGTTGGTGCGAGAGGGCGCGACAGTGTACGCCACGGGCACCCATGCCTTGGTGGAGGATGGGCAGCTCCTGGAGCAGCTCATGAGCAGCGTGGGCTTCTGCACTGAGGTGGAGGAGGACCTGATTGACGCTGTCACAGGGCTCAGCGGCAGCGGGCCTGCCTATGTGAGGCCCTCATACACTTACGCAGCCTTCCGGGGACCCAGGGACGCAAGATGGGCTGGCAGGCAGGCCTGGGCTGGGGGTGTCACCCACCTCTTGGGCAAGGCAGGCTGGTGGAGGAGGTCAACCCTTGGAGCTAGTTCCAGTCATCAGGAAAAGTAGACCCTAGGGGGTGCCCCTGAGTGCCTGATGCCCCAGGGCTCAGTGAGTGTCTCCACAGGCGTTCATGGCCCTGGACGCGTTGGCCGACGGTGGGGTGAAGATGGGCCTGCCGAGGCGCCTGGCTGTCCGACTGGGGGCCCAGGCCTTGCTGGTCAGTATCTTCCACCTGCGTGTTCTGGACCACAGTGTGGGGATGGGGTTCTTAGGGGTCACTGGGCCGGGGCACGGCTTGGTTGGGAAGCTGGGATAAGGATTGGGGAGGAGCAGTGGGTGTGGAGAAGCTCATCTCAAGGGGCACCAGCAGTTTTCTGCTCTAATGCTTCCCTCCTGCCCTAGGGGGCTGCCAAGATGCTGCTGGACTCAGAGCAGCACCCGGGCCAGCTCAAGGACAATGTCTGCTCCCCTGGGGGGGCCACCATCCACGCCCTGCACGTCCTAGAGAGCGGGGGCTTCCGCTCCCTGCTCATCAACGCAGTTGAGGCCTCCTGCATCCAAACACGGTGGGTCTCTCTCCTCCTCTGCCCAGGCCCTCTACTCCCAGCCAGCCCCAGTATGGGCTGCACACCGTCTTGCAGAATCTGCCCTCTTTGGTCCCATTACCAATGCTGGAGTCTGTGCTCTGTTTTGTTTTGTTTTTAATTTAGTATTATTTTTTAATTTATTATTTTTTTTTAATTTAAAATTTTTTTTTATATTTATTTATTTTTATGTGCTCTGTTAATAACCACGATTTATTAGACTTTGTTAGGTAAGGGTTTGTAGGCCTTCATTTAATTCTCACACAGTTCTGATAGCTGGCATTAGCTTGATTTACAGATGAGGAAGTCGAGGCTTAGAGATACAGCTCTCCCAAGGTCAAACAGCTAGTAAGTGATGGAGGCAGGGTTCGACCTCAAGTCTTTGACCTCCAGTCCTGTGATTTTTCCACACTCTCTCTCCCCATCTGATCACAGATAACACTTAAAGCTCTACATCTATGTAGTAACCCCTACTTAGTTAAATAGCACTTCTAGGAAGCTTAGGGGAGTTTTTGGTTTGGGGTTCTAAGTTTGGCTGGTACCAAGTCAACAAGGGTTGGGGGTTAAGTGAATGGGGAAGCCTCATGCAGCTCTGGCTCCTCCTTCAACCTCTTGGGGCTTTGTCTGCAGAGAGCTGCAGTCCATGGCCGACCAAGAAAAGATCTCCCCAGCTGCCCTCAAGAAGACCCTCCTGGACAGAGTGAAGCTGGACTCCCGCACAGTGACCTCACTGACCCCCTCCAGCTCAGGGAAGCTCCTCACGAGAAGCCCAGTCCCAGGAGGCAAAAGAGACTAAGGCAGCCTCGATCTGCCCTTCTCTCTGTGACCGGAGCCCTCGGCTGAGGGATGCTGTGCAGTGCAGGGGTAGGCTTAGTCAGTCTTCAGGTCCTTGTGATAAAACCTCCTCAAGTCTGTTCAGACCAAGCAGCACTAGTTTCCCCTCCTGTCTCTGGTTAGAAGGTGCTCTGAAGGGGTGGTGGATGCTGGAAACCAGATGCGGCCCTGCACACCTCACACGGTTACGGGAGAGAGAGGCTGGGACTCCAGTCAGAGCCCCAACTCCATAGGGAGGTCTGGAGACCTTCAGCTGATGACCCCTTCAACTGGGGTCCTCCGGCTGGAGCCCAATGCAGGGTCAGTTTGTTGCCAAGTCAAGGAGGTAAGAGGTACAAAACATGACAAGAGCTTTTCTCTTTGAATCGGTAAATGGAAAAGAAGAGAGTGACTTAGAATGATCACAGTTAATCAGAGATGCACCTATTAGACTGTTCTATTTAACTCTTGCTTCCGAGGTATACCATTGAAAGTGTGTTATTCAGTGCTGCTAAGCTTAGCTGCTTTAATAAAGCTTTATTTTTTATTACCCTGCTTTTCTTATGCTTTATCTTAAGTCATCATTCTAGAGAACTCGAGGCCCTCTCCAGGTGCTCCAGCTTCGGGAGAGTACTGCCTAAAGGCAAGAAGTAGGGATGAGAGGAAATAAGGGGCCAGGCCCTGAGAGCTGTAATGACACCTTGCTCCAGCCCGGCCCCTAGGGTCAGGGTCAGGGTCAGGAGATTGTGTTCTAGGATGGGCCAAAGCTCAGGGCAAGGAAGAGCCAAGTGGCCTTGGTGGGGGGCTGGCCGCAGCCCAGCCACAAAGGAGGAAGCTGCCTGCTTGTAGTGGGCCGGGCGCTACATCGGATCCAGACAGGTGCCCTCCGAGGGAGGAACTATTCTTTTTCTGACTTTATTGAGGATGCCGAGGCCTGAAGGGGATAAGCAGCTTACTCCAGTTGAGTTGTTCATCAGTCGTGGGGCCGTCTACACAGCCGGACTGAGCCCGGAGGTTCCCCCTGCAGGCCGTGTCCCTGGTGCTTGCCCCCACCAGCTCCTGCCTGTGGCACTGGCTTCAACATCAGCTCTGAGTTCACATCTTAGTGCCCACCGCTTTCAACTAGGCGACCTTGGAGAAGGTACTGAATATCTTGGACCTCAAGGTTTCATCCCTAGAAATGTGGAGGTCACGCTTCATCAAAAGGTTCTGGTGGGTATGAAATGAGATCGTGTGGAGTTGCTCAGCAGAACATCTAGAACATGTGGACCCTTGTGCCAGTGGAGCTCATCCTTCACCTTCCCCTGAGGAGGGAGGGCAGCTGGGCCCCAACTCTAGCGTATTCCTAGGGGGCCAAAGTGACAACGAGTACGACAATACTAAAAGCTGTCATCTTTAAGCCCTCATTATATGGCAGCCCCTTTGCAAACCCTCTACATAAAGTCTCATGGCCTTAGGAGCTGGGTATAATTAAGAGTAAGAGGTGAAGTAAGTGGCCCAAAAAGATGATAGACATTTCACCAAAGAAGATTTACAAATGGCAAATGAGAGGCTCGACATCATTAGTTATGAGGGAAATGCAAACCAAAACCCGGTGAGATACCACTTCACACCCACTAGTGTGACTTCTAGTTAAAAATAAAAAGGATAATAACGAATGTTGCAAGGATGTGGAGAAGTTAGAACCCTTGTGTATTGCTGGTAGGGGTGTAATGGTGCAGCAACTCTGGAAAACAGGCTGGTAGTTCTTCAAAAGGTTAAACAGAGTTGCCGTATGACCAGGCAGTTCTACTTGTAGATACCTACCCGAGAGAGAGAAGAACAGATGTCCACACAAAAACTTGCTCATGATTCTTTGTGGCAGCATTACGCAAAATAGCCAAGAAGTGAAAACAACCCAAATGCTGAAAAGCTGGTGAAGGGATAAAATGTGTTATACCCACACAATGGATATGATGTCAGTAATAAAAGGGAAGTAGTGACACATGGTACAACGTACGAACCCCAAAAACATCATGTTAAGGAAGTTGCTTGCAGAAGGCCACAAATGATATGATTTCATTTACATGAAATGTCCAGAACATGCAACTCTACGGAGGTAGACTGGTTGCCTAGGGCTGGGGTGGGAATGGGACAAGGACAGGGCTTCTGGAGTGAAGAAGTGATTTAAAATCAGATTATGGCAATGGCTGCACAGCTCTGGACATAGTTACTGAATCGTAAACTTGAAGTGCATGAATTTTAGGATATGTAAGTTACACTTCATAAAACTTTAAAAAAAGGGGCTTCTCTGATGGTGCAGTGGTTGAGAATCTGCCTGCCAATGCAGGGGACATGGGTTCGAACCCTGGTCTGGGAAGATACCACATGCCGCGGAGTAACTGGGCCCATGAGCCACAACTACTGAGCCTGCGCATCTGGAGCCTGTGCTCCGCAACGAGAGGCCGCGATAGTGAGAGGCCCACGCACCGCGACTAAGTCCGCTTGCCGCAACTAGAGAAAGCCCTTGCACAGAAACAAAGACCCAACACAGCAAAAATAAATAAATAAATAAATTTATTTAAAAAAAAAAACTTAAAAAAAAGGAAATAGGCAGTTCCCTTGTGGCATAGTGGTTAGGATTCTGGGCTTTCACTGCTGTGGCCCGAGTTCAGTCCCTGGTTTAATTAGCTAGGAAGTGGTACCAGGACTCAAATCCAAGTCTGATACCAAATTCTGTCTTTCTGCACCTAGCTTGCTGGCAAGCTGTCTTAGGTGACAGGAGACTGCCCTTTATCTCCTCTCCTCCGCCCCCCACCTCCTTCCCAGGCCTAAATCCACCAACATACATTTACTGAGGACCTACTAACTGCTAGGCCCTGGCTCATGCTTTGGTGTGTAGGGTCCCCCTGGCTCAGGTGAGTCCACCTTCTCAGGATCCCCTGCCCTTTGCTTCTGAGCTTTGACCAGGTGTGGTCAGGACTAGATTTCACCAAGGTGGCTGCGGCCCCAGGCCTCCAGGGCGTAGGTGAAGAGGGCCACCCCTTGGAAACCAGTTCCGGTCGCCTTTCTGCAGGGCCTCAGGCTGGCCCCTCTCAGCTGCCCGCCTCCTCACAGGGCTGATGGGTGCGGGGGCTGGAGCTGCAGAGGACACCCTGGACAGAGGGTCTAGAGGCTGGGGCCCGAGCCACCAGGAAAGCCCGTGAATGCCTCCTGACGCCTTGTAGGAGTAAAAGCTGGTGTGACAGGCTAGGGCAGCCTTCCCAAGAAACACGTGCGCAGCACTCCCTCTGCGCCAAGCACCCTGTGAGGCCTGGGTGTGCCGCAGTCAGGAAGACTTGGTCCTTGTTCTGAGTTGCACAAGGGCCGAGGAAAGATGTGGACACAGGGAGGAGAAGTGGAAAACACGGGAAGGCAGAGGAAAAGGAAGCACGGAGATGGGTAAGAGTGAGGAAGGGCGCCAGCTAACCCCCTGCCCGCCCTCCCCCACTCTCTGCTTCTCCACCTGGACTCTGGGGGCAGCCGGGCCTAGAGCAGGCACAGCCCTTGTTTCATAACTGACTTCTCTCAGGACCCCCCAAACACTCCCTCATCTATTGCCTCAGTTTTGCTCTCCTGTGAAATGGGGGCACAGACCTCCGGCCCAAAAGTTAGCAATAGTTACTTTGGGGAAGTGGGATTGAGGTTGACTTCTCAGTTGATTTCTTTCTCTGTTTATTTTGCTTTAGATTGTTGCTTGCAATAAGCAGGCATGATCTCCATAGTTAAAAGATTTTAAAATGTTTCCCCTGATCCCCACCGGCAGGCCGCGTGGGGCACAAACACACCCTTCTTCATCCTTGTCCTCACGTGACCATTACTAAGCAACGCACTGGGGAGGGACACCAGAGAGCCTGACTGTGCTGCTTCCCTCACCGTTCGAGATGGTATAGACAGGCCTTTCTTCATATCTAGTCAAATACTTAAAGCCTTGACCTGTGCTTTGCTTTTACCAATAAACCAGAACGTAGGCAGAATGGATATCGTGTCTACTTGAGATCAGTAGTGTTTTGAAAATGAAATGCACCTCTTTTCAAGGTCCAAGCCAGTGTGGATAGCTTGCTACCTTTATGTAAGAAAAGGAGGAAATACGAAATTGGATGAAGAAACTCTAGAAGGATACACAAGACACCAAGAAGGGGTACTTGTGGGGGGACAGAGGGAAGGAGGCTGACAGGAACAGGGACAGGAGTAACATCTCATTATAAACCTTTTTGCAGTGTACTGATTTAGGAATCATACGAGGGTGTTACCTAGTCACCAAATACATTCTGTAGACCTTCAGGGGGCTGCCGGGCTGCCCTGGCTGTGCAGTGCTCTAGCAGGACGCATTGCCCCAAGGCGGTCAGTCAGGGCTGGAGCGACCCGAGTGCCCTACTCTGGTCTTGCGCTGCATCCAGGAACACTCTGGGCATGAGTGTGTCCTCCTTGGCAAAGGTGGACAAATGGGTGCTCTGGGCCCAGCCTCTTCCTTCCACCTGGGCCCACCTTCTGTGTCACTGTGGGCCGGAGCCCAGCTCTGGGCTCCTGTGGAACCTGGGACTCCTCCCCAGTGACACTGACCACGTCGTGTGGTAATCATCTGTTTTCCTGTCTGTTTCCACCACCAACTTGGGTGCTTTCAGGTATGGGGAACAGGCTGGGTTGTAGGCCATCCCTCCTGGTCCTAATGCTTGATACCCAGTAAACAGCTGAATGAATGCATACAGTCATGAATGAATGAATGACAACTCTTCTGCTTAAATGTCAGTTTGGGCTCTTACTTGCTGTGCCTCGAGAAGCTTCTGGTTTACTGGGGTGAAAGCCCTGTGCAGCTCCCAGCCTGACCCTCAACTGTTGAGTTCTGACTCTTTTATTCAATCAGCCAGTGTTTGCTCGTGCTAGATTGGCTGGGTTGTGGGGAACTCTTAGTGAATTTCTATCCTGGCCACTCTGTCTCGGGGGCATCTCTAATAGTTCACCCTGTTCCTCCCTCAGGGCTGCCTGAGAGCTTTTTCAGCATGTGGACACCTCAAAGCCACCTGTAATTTCATACAGCTCTGGGGTTCCTTAGGTAAGAGGGAAGCACCTCAGGAATGTTTAGGTAAAATGGGATTGGGATGGAAATCAATTTCATAACAGCTTTCAATTTTAGAAAGGGTTACATGGATAAGTGTTCTCTCTTCCTTGAAGATAAAAACAACCAGGAATGCACTCGGTGGGCTGGAGCAGCAATATATTTGGTTAGACATCAGAGACTTCTTCTGTCAATCAAGATACGTCGATAGTGGTGACCTGGAGAAGCTGAGAAACCCCAGCACCTCTCGGGTACTGGTCACCCTGAATTGTAAGACCTGAATATTGAACTGGAATTTCATTTGTAGTGTGTTTTCAATTACATCACAGTAAAGATTGTTTTCCTTCTGCCAGCTTGGTTAATGCACTTCTGGTAACAGAAAGAACAAAGGTCTGGGTTCTAATCTTCACTGGCCGGGTGACCTCGTACAAGTCATTCATCTGCTTTGGTTTCAATTTATTATTATTACATTAAAATGGAAAAATAATAATAATTGCATGTGCTTCTCCCAGGGTGGTCTTTGCTTTGGGTAAAGCCTTAGTGAAGGCTGAGTCACCGCGCAGCCAGGTGGCACCTCGGCAGATGACAGTGTTGCCCGGACACAGTGGTGTGTCTCCCACCCCTCCCCCCTCCCCTCCCTCCTGTCTCCCTCCCATCACCCCACCCCACCCCCAACCCTTTCTGCAATCCCACGCCGCAAGGTTTCCTCTTTCCTGAGATGGGAAGCCTGGCTGACATTCCTTGTCAAGCAGCTTCTCATTTATAACCTGAAACAGAAACTTTCTTAATAAACTAACACGTATTTTCTTCCTAAGTGCCAGACACAATATTATATATGCAATATACATGATCTCATTGAATCTTAATTGAGTAATTATGATGTAGTTATTATTTCCCCATTTTACTGATGGGAATACTGAGGTTTGGAGATGTTAGGAACAAAGCCAATGAAGGGAAAAGCCTGGATGCTAGAAACCAAGACTCTTTTTCTGAAGCACTGAATGTCCTGCCTCAGGCGGGCATGGCTGCCCTCCTCATTGCTCTAACTGAGGGGCCCTCCTGCCGGAACACAAGGAACGACCGGAAAACTAGGCTGAGGGGGGATGTAAACGGGGGATAATGTGCAGGGGTCCCTGGCGGGTGCCCGGGAAGGAGACCTGGAACAGAGGCGGGGTCAGGACTGGCCTCATTACAGCCTTCAGCGGGGGTAGGGACCTTTTTTTGAGGGTACCAAGCCACGGGAAAGCCACTCAGAGAAGTAGGTATTTTAATTTTTTCATTTTAGTATGGAAGCAAATATAACCATCATTTTGAATGAAGAGAAAGGAATGAGAAATGAGTATTTACGCATCTCCTTTTCCAACGCCATTACCCACATCTCCCCCCAAAGTCTCCCCTTGCCCTGCACACATGTGCCTGTCTCTGCTGAACCCCGTGCCCCCCACCGTCTTGCTCACTCCATCCCTCGACTGCCTCCCCTCTCCTCAGCCCTCTGCCCCAGCCCTTCACTGGTCCTTAGCATCCTGGACGTCACTCTGTTGGTCATTTTCTTATGAACGCAGTAATTTGCTGTCACCCATCACATCCCATAGGATTCTCACAAGATCTTGGGAAGCAGGTGGGGAGGGTATGAGCATCCCCATCTCACACAGGAAGAGCTAAAGCAACCGGGGGCCTTAGGTCCCAGCTTTCGGATTCCAAGTCCTCTTTCCGGTTTCCCCCACTCATTTCACAGATGGGTTCTCAGGGACAGTGGGTGGCTCCTAAAAATACCCTTTACACAGTAGGCCCTGAGGAAAGCTTGTCCTGGCTGCCCGGGGCCCCCACGGCTCAGCTGCAGAGGAAAGGCTCCATCGCGCCACTAGAGGGCGCCAGGCGCCAGCCGCTGAGCACCCAGGCCGCCTGATTCCAGTTGCAAAACGCGGAACGCCTGTGCCCTGGGGAGAAACTCGGTCAGAAACACGGATCCAGCTCGGTGCCCCGCGTGCCAGCTGCAGCAGGTGATTTCATGTATTCACATAACAAAGCAGCTTAGTGTTGGTTACAGAGGGAAGCACTTGAATCATCTTCCTCTGAGCAGCCTTTGCCCTCTTCCCCTCAGCATCATCATCCCTGGTGGGAAAAGCGGGACACCTGAGTGCCCACACCGGGGTCCCTCCCCTGGGCGTCCTGGGCTGAGGGAGAGGAGGCTTCTCGAGGGCCCCTGTGTCCAGGCTTCTCATAGGTCATCTCAGTCAATACACACCAGCCTTGCTCAAGAAGCAGCCTTAAATAAATAAGTACTAGGGATATAATGTACAACGTGATATAGGTAACACTGCTGTACGTTATAAATGAAAGTTAAGAGAGACCTAAGAGTTATCGTCACACGGAAGAATTTTTTTCCTATTTCTTTAATATATTTAATATTTATATGAGGTGATGGATGTTCACTAAGCCTATTGTAGTAATCATTTCATGATGTATGTAAGTCAAATCATTACACTGTACACCTTCAACTTCCACAGTGCTATATGCCAATTATATCTCAATAAAACTGGGGAGAAAAACAAGCGGCCTTGAGAGTCAGATCATTTAGTGGTCCTGTGACCCTGGGCAAGTTACTTACCCTCCAGGCACTTATCTGCTGCATAAGGATGATAACAGTCCCCACCTTGAAGGGTTGAGATGAGGATTAAATGAGATAAAGGGCTGGGCTTGGTGTCTGGCAGGAGGTGAGTGCTAATGACTGGAGGTGCTGTTGTTTTTACTATAATTGTTCAGGAACCTGAAGCTCAGAGAAGTTAAGCGTGAGAACAGGCCCAAGAGCCAGGGCCTGGCGGAGCCAGAGTCAGGCTCAGGTCTGGGTGTGCGCATGGCCCCTGTTCCCTGGCACCACTGACTCCAGACCTGGTTCTCAAACCAGTTGGTCACCTGCCCTTTTTTTTTTTTTTTTTTTTTTTTTTTTTCCCGGTACGCGGGCCTCTCACTGTTGTGGCCTCTCCCATTGCGGAGCACAGGCTCCGGACGTGCAGGCTCAGCGGCCATGGCTCACAGGCCCAGCCACTCCGCGGCATGTGGGATCTTCCCGGACCGGGGCACGAACCCGTGTCCCCTGCATCGGCAGGCGGACTCTCAACCACTGCGCCACCAGGGAAGCCCCACCTGCCTTTTTAACTAAGGGAAATGTAGAGGAAACTAGCATTTTCTAATTTCCATTTCTAATTTTATTACTCTTGACTCTCCAAAATCTGGAGCCCAGACTTACCCTTACCCATATGCCCTCCACTGCTTTTGCTCATCCCCTTTCCTGCACTGGAAATGCCTTCTCCCTCTCTTTTCTCTTTAAATGTGGCAGATCCTCATCTCCCACTAAAACCTCAGAATCAGAGATTCCAAGCCTCAGCCAGTGTGGGAGCCACAGCCCAGCACTTGACAAATGGTTGTTGAATTGAGCTGATTGTGGCCACAGCCAACGTTCCCGGGTATCCATGGAGATAGACCAGAAAAAAAGACGACGACCAGAGAAGAATAGCTGCATGATCACCAGTCAACACGTATCACTTAGAGCTTATTATGGGCACATGAAATGCAAATCATTCAGGTACCAGGACTCTCCATGGTTTGGTGTCAGTATCCTGAGCCATTCAGGGCAGAGAGGGAAGCTGGCTCTCCTGTAACCTTGTACTTCCTCAGCTGTGTGGAGATTAAATGCGAGGAGGTGTGAGGAGCATCTGGCTCAGTCTGACTCGCCCGCCTTTGTCAGTCATTTGTTCACTCTGCACATGTGGAGCGCCCCTGTGTGGCGGGCACTGGAGCAGCAAATGTAACCAGACCTGATCTCTTCCTCCCCTGATGGGGTTCCTGATCTAGTGGAGAAAACAGATATGAAAGAAATCGCTGCAAACTCCACACTACAAGGTGATAAATGCTGTGATGGACACAGTAAAGCCTTGGGAGCCGAGAGGAGGTGTTTGGGAAGATCTGGTGAAGGAAGTGATGTTGGAGCTGGTTCTTGAAAGATAAGGGGAGTTTTTCAGATAGAAAGAGGTAGCTAAGAGCAAAGGTGCGCTAAGGAATGACACCCAGGTGATGGGCACTGCCTGTGCCCAGGTCTGGAGGTGGACAGAGGCCAGTGTCTCTCATCTGGCAAGAGTGAAGGATGTGGGACTTCCCTGGTGGTACAGTGGTTAGGACTCCGTGCAGGGGGCCCGGGTTCCCTCCCTGGCCAGGGAACTAGATCCCACATCCATGCCACAACTAAGAGTTTGCATGCCACAACTAAGGAGCTGGCGAGCCACAACTAAGGAGCCCACGAGCTGCAACTAAGACCCAGTGCAACCAAATATAAATAATTTTAAAAAAGAAAAAAGAGTGAAGGATGTGCTGGAGGAGATAGGCGGGAAGACAGGTGAGGCTGCACCATGTAGAGGAGGGCCCACTGAAGGCAGGTGCAGCCAGGGAAGATTTTAAGCAGGGAAGGATCGGGTCTATTTTTGCTTAAGAAAGGAAATTCTGGAAGCCTTTGGGAACAGTAACTTGAGTCTTGCAGCCATCTGGGTAGAAGACAAGCCAGCCAAAGAAGGTGATTCACTGGCTTAAGGACCCCTCCCCCTCGTCCCCCAGCATACCCCCCTCCATAGTAATTGATGGTTTAAAACTCAATTTGTTTATTAATGTGCAGATAAGCTGAAGCTCCTCCCTGCCCACAGGCTTCATTCAGGCCCCGGGGCTCAGCAGAGCACAATGGCTGTTGTTTAGTAGGTGCTGGATGAGGACTGTTGAGTTAATGAAGCAAACACAGGTCAGATCCAGGAGGCGGGGGCAGGCAGGGGGCTGCAGGTGTGGAGGTCCCTCGAGGCTCCCAGCTTGGTGGCTCCAGGAGCTGCCCTGGGAAATACTGGGTCAGGTTTGAGAGAAATAATAAAAATAACAGATGCCATTCATTGAGTCCCAAGTAAGGGTCAGACCCAGGCCTGGGCCTTTGCACAATCTTCCCAAATCCTTGCAAGCAACCCTGCTGAGTGGGTGTTTCGATCCCCACTTTTACAAAGAGGAAATTGAGGCTCACTCATTTGCCCTGGGGCTGTGGCAGGCAGCGGTGGAGGCCAGAGCCTGCGCTCACCCCACTCTGCTGTCAGGGGTTCCACTTGGGGTGAAGTGAGGGTTAGGTGGAGACCCCTGAGGTGCAGCCTCAGAAGAAGCCTTTAGAGCCAGGTGTGGATCTGCGACCCAGCGCCACGCTTTAGAGCTGAGCAGAGCTGGAGCGCTGTGGGCATCTGTGTGGGAAAAGCAGAATAGTAGTTTGCTAGGACCGCTCTAACTAAACGCTGCAGACTGGGCGGCTTAGAAACAGACATTTATTGTCCCCTAATTTTGGAGGCCGGATGCCCCAGATCCAGGTGTCTGCGGGGTGGGTTTCTTCCTAGGCTGGTAGACGGCTGCCTTCTCACTGTGTCCTCACAGGGTCTTCCCTGTGTCTGTGTTCTACTTTCCCTTATTATAAGGACACCAGTCAGATTGGATTAGGGCTCACGCTAATGGCCCCATTTTACCTTAATTCCCTGTTTAAAGGCCCTGTCTTGGGACTTCCCTGGTGGCCCAGCGGTTAAGACTCCACACCCCCAATGCAGGGGGCCTGGGTTCGATCCTTGGTCAGGGAACTAGATCCCGCATGCTGCAACTGAAAGATCCCACACGTGGCAACTAAAGATCCCACGTGCGGCAGCGAAGATCCCGCGTGCTGCAACTAAGACCCGGTGCGGCCAAATAAATAAAGAAATATTTAAATAATAATAATAATAAATAAATGAAAACCCTGTCTCCAAACACAGTCACATTCTGAGGCACTGGGGGTTAGGGCTTCAACATGTGAATTTGGGGGTACAATTCAGCCCATAGCAAGCACAGTCTGGGGATCATGAAGGTTCAAAGGCTGAGGGGAGAAAGACCAGAGACAGCCTGGGAGGCGGGAGAGGACATCCTGGGAGTGTAGTGGCAGCTCGTAGGGAGGGGTGGAACAGAAGCCCTGAGGCTGGCAAATGACGGAGGCCCCGGGAGAGGGGACCAGGGTGACCGGGGCTGTGTTCCTGAACCCAGAACTTTGAGAAATGGGAGGCTTTTCGGGAGGAGGAGGAAGTGGCTGGAGTGGCCACACCTCCAGCTAAAGCATCAGTCAGACCTGCTTCAGACAAAGGTCAACACAGTTGTGGAGGCACCTCTGGTCAATTGCCATTGCGGACTGTGGTATCTTCATCAGTGGGGATGAAGACCACTCCCCAGAGCTGGGGGCCAGGGGCGCCTGCTGCACTGACCACACCCCTGCTGGCGTGGCCAGCTGCAAAGCCAGGCCACAGGGAAGCAGGCTCTCTCCAGGTGTGTCCACTCCCATCAGCGCGCAGTCTGCTTCAAGCACAGCCCAAGCCTGGGACAAAGGTGGTCCAAGCATCACTGAGCCGCTGAGCTACTGACTACAGGACCCAGAACGCCAGCCCAACCCAGGAGTGTTCACCATTTCCGAAGGGGCCAGTTTGGTTCCTTTTCTTTCCGCATCCTGCCCATGTCTAGAATCTACCTATAGCCGCTCCCATGTGGAGACCAAGGGACCCTGGCCTTGTTATTTAGACGCATTCTGGGGGCCTCAGGGGTACCTGCCAGGAGCAACCGGCCTTCCCACTGAAACACAAACAAAACATTTCCTGGGACCACCATGAGCTCCTCTGTGGTCATCGTGCAGTTACAGAGCGCAAGGTCCTGCCCTTGGTCAGCTTGTAGTCAGGGAGGGGTTTGCACACCCATGCACACACACACACTCTCACACACACACTCACACTCTCTCACACTCACACACACGTGCACACCCAGAGGATGCTTCTCTTTTCCCCAATTGCTGCTGACGCCGAACTAACACATCTCAGGATCTTCTTATGAAAAACAGCAACAGTAAAACTGGAGTGGAAATAAAACAGACACATCTTGGATGATTCCTGACTAGAGGACACCGCCATGGTCAAGAGCCAGTGTCTGGAGGGATGTGAAGATTATGTAGGTCAAATGCCTCTTGGTCCAGAGAGGGTCCTGGTCTGCCGGAGATCACACAGCTGGAAGGCTTGTCCTGCGTCCACTCCCTCTTTCAGGCCCTCTTGGTTTGAGTTCAAGCCACGAAGGCCAGCCCCAAGTCTACCTTTGTCAACGCTGACCCACAAACAGATGCTGGGGTGCTCCCCCCTGGTTCTTTGATTCGAGGTGGGGACTGCAGCCTCCCACACAGCCTCCATCCTCTTTCGGGAGGCCCTGAGGCCCCGGGAGGGAGTTTCCCCTGCAGGAAATGAGAGGCTGGTCCCCCGGCGGCCCTGGGGACCGGCTCCCTCCTCACTTCGCATTTCTTTTTTTTTTTTTTTTCCCGGTACGCGGGCCTCTCACTGTTGTGGCCTCCCCCGTTGCGGAGCACAGGCTCCGGACGCGCAGGCTCAGCGGCCACGGCTCACGGGCCCAGCCGCTCTGCGGCATGTGGGATCTTCCCGGACCGGGGCACGAACCCGTGTCCCGGCAGGCGGACTCCCAACCACTGCGCCACCGGGGAAGCCCTGTTCTTTCATTTTTAATTACAGAGCCAGGCAGCAAAGCCTCCGAGGCTGAGCCAGAAATAGTAAGCTTTCTAATTTGACTTTTGTTCTCCTGATGGAAAGCCTTGCGGGTCCACTGCATGGAACACGGAGTGAGGGGCTCAGTGCAGCCTGCAGCTTGGAGATGCAGGGGATTCTGTGACCTAGACGTTGGACTCCAGCCTGGCTCTGCCTCGGCAGGCCTCGGTTTCCCCATCTGTGAAGTAAGACATTGGGTCAAAGCTTCCCCTCAGGTCTCTTCCTGCACTAAAACTCTGAATCCTGAACAGGCCTTCACTCCGCACGTGTGCGGCTTTGCAGGGCCTCTGACCTGTCTTCCATTTCTGGGCCTTCCTCTTTCCTGGAAATGGTCAAAGTGTTCTCCCTCCCTCCCTGCCCACACCTCCAGCACCAGCCTGGGGCTCTCTGGAGTGGGGTGGGGTAGGGGATGTCTCCTGCTTCTCTAACAGCTCCTTTTGTCCCATCTGGCTTCCTCCCTCTCCTCCACCCCCAGCCGCTAGTTATGTCCCGCAGTTTGCCCTTGGCCCCTGCACTCAGCCCAGCCCTTGTCCTCCTGCGCAGGTGCCTGACCATCTCTCCTGCTCTCACCTCCGGCTGCCAAGGGCCCACGCCTGACCTCCAGCAGTTTCCTGGGTGTGGCCGCCGGACTTGCCCCTGGCTTCTCAGACTGCCTCTGTCCACTCTCTGCCCCCCCCACCCTGTACGCCCCACCTGCGTGTCCCTATTCCGTCCCTGCCTCAGTTAATGGAGCCCCCCCTGCCTGGTCTGTGCCCTGGGGCCCAGGGAGTGCAGGAGGAGGGGCCTTGCCGCAGGGTGGGAAGGCCCCTCCTCCCCGCCCTCCCCACGGGAGCTTGACCCTCCTCCTTTCTCTGTGCCCAGTGCAGCTTTCTTGCTCCAAAAGATGGGAACAGATACTTATTTTTGAAATTCCAGGATGTCTGTCCCTCAGGCCCAGAGCGCAGAAGTGTCTTCATTATGAGCTGGTGAAGAGTCAGGTCAAAGCCAGGTCTCCAGACTCCTGCCCCTGGGGTGTCCGGGACTGCTCTGCATGCCATGTCATGCCCTGTCCCCAGCCCCTCACCACCTCAGGCCCAGGGAGCTCTCTGTGGCTGTAGCGCAGACGGATTTCAGCAGGACCTGCCACCCTGGGGCTGAGGGAGGCCAGGCCCCTGATGCTGTCTCCCTCACCAAGCGAGGCCTCCACAAATAGCACAGGGTGCCCTCCTGTCAGGAGATGCCTCGGTGGAGGGTGACTCTGGGAGGTCCCGGGTGGCCAGAGTCCTTCCTGGACCCAGGGAGACCAACCACTTAAATGAAGAGCTTATTTTCCTGAGGAGATGAAGTTGAGCCCACCTCCTCACCAGAAACATCCTGCAGGCTCCGGGTCAGCTTTACAGCACAGAGCCAACTGGGGCCACTCTGTGTAGCTGAGCTCCATTCCTTGCTGGAGCTGAGCCCTGGGCAGGTGCAGAAACTTCCCCGTCAGCAGCGGGGCTCGCTGCTCAAGGAAGAGTCCTGCCCACGGGCACGGGCCTGACACTCAGAGGGCTGCCGGGCAGGAAGCCCACAGGTGGGACATGGTCAGCCCTTCCTGGTCCTGGGGAGACCAGCCTTGGCAGGAGTCTGGCAGCATCTTACACTGGTGACTGTTTGTCCAGGAAGATGCCCAATCCACCCTTCTTCTCTCTTCCAGTACTTTGGAGCTGGAAGGAAAATCTAGTTCATCTCCCTCATTTTACAAAGAAATTAAGATCCAGAGAGATATTCACAGAACTTGCACAGGGACTTCCCTGGTGGCACAGTGGTTAAGAATCTGCCTGCCAATGCAGGGGACACGGGTTCCAGCCCTGGTCCAGGAAGATCCCACATGCCGTGAAGCAACTAAGCCCGTGTGCCACAACTACTGAGCCTGCGCTCTAGAGCCCGTGCGCCACAACTACTGAGCTTCCAAGCCACAACTACTGAGCCTGCGAGCCACAACTACTGAAGCCCGAGCACCTAGAGCCCACGCTCCGCAACAGGAGAAGCCACCACAATGAGAAGCCTGCACACCACAACGAAGAGTAGCCCCTGCTCGCTGCAACTAGAGAAGGCCTGCGCACAGCAAAGAAGGCCCAACGTAGTCAAAAATAAAATAAATAAATAAATTTATTAAAAAACAAAAAACAAAGCTTGCACAGCTAAAACTCCCACTTTTTAATTAACTCATTCATCCAACAAGTATCGGAGTACCCACCACAAGGGCTGGACATTGTTCTCGGCACAGGGACACAGCAGTAAACAAGTAGACCAAGTCACTGAGCTCCTGGAATCTACATTCTAAAGTGGAAGCAGTCAACAAACAGTTAAACAAATGGATGAAGAAAGTAACTTTAGATAGTACTAAGTTCCATGAAAAAAATAAACCAGGGTGAAAGGAGAGATAGTGACTAGAAGAGACAGGAAGGGTTGCACAGGTATCCATGAATGGGCAAGAGAGTGCCTTCCGAGGAGGTGACAGTTGCTCTAAGTCCTGAATGATAAGAGCTAGCTAACCCTGCAAAGGTCTGCGTGCAGAGCCTTGCAGGCAGAGGGAACAGCTAGTGCAAAGGCCCTGAGGTGGGACCAGCATGGCATGTTTGGAGACAGTAAGAAGGCCGGTGTGGTTGGCTCTTGGGGAGCACGTGAGGAGTGGTGGGACCTGAGGTGGGAAGATGAACCCGGCCCAGGTCAGCCTGGACTTTGGTGACATGGTAAGAAATTTGAATTTTATTCAAAGGGTAGTAAGAACTCATTGGAGGTTTTTTGTTTGCTTACTTGGTTTTTGAAATAGACTTTATTTTAGAGCAAAACTGAATGGAAAACACAAAAGAATTCCCTTATAATCCCCTCCCTCTGCCCCAACATGCACAGCTTCCCCCTTTATCAACATCCCCCACCAGAGTGGTACATTTGTCACAACTGATGAACCTACACTGATACATCATAATCGCCTAAAGCCCATGGTTTGCATTAGGGTTCGCTCTTGGTGTTGTATATTCAGTGGGCTTAGACAAATGAGGAATGACATGTATCCACCATTACAATATCATACAAAGTAGTTTCACTGCCCTAGAAATCCTCTGTGCTCCCCCATTCATTCCCCCACCAACCCCTGGCAACCTCTGATCTTTATATTATTCCCATAGTTTTGCCTTTTCCAGAATGTCATATAGTGGAGTCATACAGCATGTAGCCTTTTCAGATTGGCTTCTTCCATTTGGTAAAATATGCATTTAAGTTTCCTTCATGTCTTTAATGACTTGATAGCTCATTTCTTCTGAGCGCTGAATAATATTCCGTTGTCTGGACGCTCCACAGTTTATTTATTCATTCACCTATTGAAGGACATCTTGGTTGCTTCCAAATTTTGGTGATTTTGAATAAGGCTGCCGTAAACATCCATGTGCAAGTTCTCTGTGGACAGAAGTTTTCACCTCCTTCGGGTAAATACCAAGGAGCACCATTGCTGGATCAGGCGGCAAGGGAGTAAGTTTAGTTTTGAAAGAAACTGACAAAGGGTCTTCCGAAGTGGCTGGACCGTTTTGCATTCCCACCAGCAATGAAGGAGAGTTCCTATTGTTCCACATCCTCACCAGCATTTGGTGCTCAAGATTTTGGCCCTTCTACTAGGTGAGTAGTGGTACTTCATTGTGGTTTGATTTACATTTCCCTGATGACATACTATGTTGAGCATCTTTTTGTATACTTATTTGCCTTCTGTATATCTTCTTTGGTGAGATGTCTGTTTGGACCTTCTGCCTATTTTTTAATTAAGTTGTGCA
The DNA here is from genome assembly GCF_949987515.2 of Delphinus delphis. Classification (NCBI taxonomy): domain Eukaryota; kingdom Metazoa; phylum Chordata; class Mammalia; order Artiodactyla; family Delphinidae; genus Delphinus; species Delphinus delphis. The sequence continues at coordinate 161,763,680 of NC_082683.1, forward strand.
TTTTCTTATTGAGTTTTAAGGGATTTTTGTATAGTTTGAATAATAGTTTTTTAAAAATTATTTATTTTGGGCTGCGTTGGGTCTTTGTTGCTGCGCCCGGCTTTCTCTAGTTGCAGCGAGCGGGGGCTACTCTTCGTGGCGGTGCTCGGGCTTCTCGCTGTGGTGGCTTCTCTTGTTGCGGAGCATGGGCTCTAGGCTCACGGGCTTCAGTAGTTGTGGCTCACAGGCTTAGCTGCTCTGCGACCTGTGAGACCTTCCCAGACCAGGGCTCGAACCTGTGTCCCCTGTACTGGCAGGTGGATTCTTAACCACTGCGCCACCAGGGAAGTCTTTAATTAGATGTGTCTTTGCAAATGTTTTCTCCTAGTCTGTGGCTTGTGCTGCTGTTCTCTCTCTCTCTTTTTTTATAAAAAATATTTATTTATTTATTTTGGCTGCACCGGGTCTTGCAGCATGCGGACTCTTACTTGCGGCATGCATGCCAGATCTAGTTCCCTGGCCAGGGATCGATCCCGGGCCCCCTGCATTGGGAGCATGGAGTCTCACCCACAGGACCACCAGGGAAGTCCCATGTTACTGTTCTCTTGACAGTGTGTTTTGCAGAGCCAAAGTTTTTAATTTTATTGAAGCCCAGCTTATCAATTCTTTCTTTTATGGATCTCGCCTTTGGTGTTGTGTCCAAAACATCATTGCCGAACCCAAGTTCATCTAGATTTTCTTTTATGTTATCTTCTGGGAGCTTTATAGTTTAGGGCTTTATATTTAGGCCTATGGTGCATTTTGAATTAATTTTTAGAGGATTTTAATGGATAGAGTTCATCTGATTAAAGTTTGCCTAAGATTACTATTGACCGGGGCTGGGGAATGGGAGCAGGGAGATGGCAGTGACAGTCGCTCAGGTAAGTGATGGAAGGTCACGAACAAATACAAGATTTATTTTGCAGGTGAGACCAACGGGGCTTCCTGGGAATTGACTCTGAAGGATGTGGGATAGGAATCAAGAATCACCCTTAGGGCTGGAGGTCTAGCTGGGTGTAGGGTGGAGCCATTTACTGAGATGGGAACAGGTCAGGGTGGAAGGGCAGCTGGATATGTGGTTCTGGTACCCAGTGAAGTGGACAGGCTCAAGGTGTGAGCCTAGAGCCATCAGCGATTGGATGGCGACAGAAGCCAGGAGACTGGACCGCATCACTTCGGAAGAAAGAGCAGCAGGTTCTTTCCATGACCTCAGGCTGTTTGTAATAGCAGGTCAGCCCCGGGGCCCTTCTGGCCTGAGGTCAGAGAGATGGTTAGACGCCATTAATACAGGGGACTGATTGAGTGCAGACCTGGGCAGCGGATCAGTAGAACCAGACAAGGAGCAAATCCCCCAGACCTATTATCCCTCTGCAAACACAGGCCCCTTTCCTGAATGTGGATTTCACATGGGTTCAAGAGTTTTGCTGGGGAAGTAAAATAATCGGGCGATCAGCCAGAAGAAGGTCAGTGTGGATTGGGACGCTTCTTACAATGGACTGATTAGCCCTCTGGGGTAATCTTTGTCATGCGGAGGAAGGAGCCTGGCTTCCGGCTGTGGGTCTGGGGGAGAGTCTGGCCCTCTGCAGACTGGCTTTGTCCTAAAAGGCCCGGAGGCGGTGAACTCATCCCAAAGCCAGATCTGCTGTCCTCCCAGAGGACAGGAGGTGGGAGGGAGTGGGGAGGAAGGGGGAAAGCTCAACACCCCTGACTGCGGGCCTGGCCGTGGGCCTGAGGTTGAGAACGCTGTGGGGAGATGGATGGTGGGAGCCCTGACCACCCTCCTGCCCCTAGAGGCCAGGATTCAACTCCAGCTAGAGTCCCGGCTACCAGCTGAGGCCTCATGAGAAAAGATGAGGGTCAGAGGTCATCCCATGGGCTCCATCGGTGGGGATGAGCTGGACCTGGGCCTGGGCTCAGAACCAAAGAGGACTCAGGTCAGTGAAGGCTGGAGCCCAGGAGCAGGGTCCCTTCTAGATTAGAGCCCAGCATCTGGGGGCTCCAGGGGGGTCCTGTTCCCTTTCCAGCCGGGGGCAGACACCACTCTGGGAACCCCAGAGACACCCCGAGGCCCAGCCCCAGGTGCCCTGTGCTGCCACAACCCTGTACCCTTCGGCCTCCCCGACCCCAGACATGGGGGCCCATGTGGCTTTTTGGGATCTCCAGATACACCCCTGCCCACAGGTGGGCCCTCCCTGCCCTCCCAGAGCAGCTTGGTCTCAGCATCAGCAGGACCGGCCCTTCCCCGGGGCTCCCTGGGCTGAAGAGGGTGTGGGGGAGGCCCGCATTTCCGTTCATCCACACCTCCCCAGCGAGGCTGGGTCCTGGGTTCAGTCCTTGCTGGGTGGCTGTGTGGCCTCAGGAGGATCACTGAGCCCTCTGACAGCTGTCTGCTGGTCAGTTGGGTGAGGCAAGGAGAGGCCTGGCTTCTGGAAAGAGGGCCAGGAAGGACATCTTTGCAGCCAGGTAACAGTAGCTGGTCTGGATGGAGTGTTTACTCTGGGCCTGTACCTCATTGAACTCTCACCGTGAGCTCATGGAATACATATTATTAGTGTTCCCACCTCACAGATAAGGAAACCAAGGCGCAGGCAAGGTGATGAACTTGTCCAAGGTCATTGGCCAGGATTGGCCCCCCTCCGTGCTCTCATTAAGGATCTATGACCTTGGACCAGGGTCTTAACTGCTCTGAGCCTCCTTCCTGCAATGTCAACAATGTCTTCCTCCCAAGGGTGAGAGGGGGAGGGAGGGAGAAATGGGAGGCGAGGGAGGCAAAGGGAGAGCCCAACCGGGGCAGGGGTGAGGCTGTGGAACCACCCAAACATGGCATTTAGGGTGCCCTTGGCCCACGGCCTCCAGCCCCACTGAACTCAAGCTTCCTCTTGTATCAGCTGCCCCTTTGTCTTCTCAGCTGCCCCCAGGCTTCAGAGAAGAGGCAAAATCACCAATATACATTTGCTTAATTAATTGAAGAGAAAGAGAGGCAGGAAGAGGAGCATTGGAGACGTAGGGCTTCTAGAAGGTCCTTCCTCAGGGCAAGATTTGAGGATAGTCTATGTGGGTGTTTTTCTTTTCGGATTTTTTTTTTTTTTTTTTTTTTTTTTTTGCGCTACGCGGGCCTCTCACTGCTGTGGCCTCTCCCGTTGCGGAGCACAGGCTCCGGACGCGCAGGCTCAGCGGCCATGGCTCACGGGCCCAGCCGCTCCGCGGCATGTGGGATCCTCTCGGACTGGGACACGAACCCGTGTCCCCTGCATCGGCAGGCGGACTCCCAACCACTGCGCCACCAGGGAAGCCCTGGCTGTTTTTTATTTGGGGGGCAAATCAGAGACTAATACTGCTAACGACTCCCTCAGGGCAGGTTGGTGGAGGTTGGGGCAGGGGAGAAAAGAAAAGAAAAGAGAGGGAGAGGGGAAGGAAGGAAACAACCTGTGTTACAATCACAATTGTGATTTTCTGAATCCGGGAATGTCTTGGCTTTAAAAACTGCAGAGGCGTGAGAGCTCTCCCAGTAAGGCCCCCAAGAAAGAAAGGAAAAGATGAACTCTTGAGAGACACGTTTCGTGCTGGGGAAAAACAACACGACTGCTCCCTGCACGTGGAAGAAGCAGCCGGCAGTGAAGGAGATGCCATTGCTTTAATCTGGGTCTGGACATCTCCCTGTGACACAGTCACCCGCCCCCTCCAGCTGCCCAGCCTGCCCAGCCCTACTGGAAGACCTGGTCCTGGAAAATGGGTGCCCAGATGACCACACAACCGCGTCTCCATGGTGCCCCCGACTCGCTTAGTCTGATGTGGGTCCCGCCTTCCGGCTGGAGTGAGCTTCCACCCACTGCCCCTGTAGTCGTTGAGACTCCCAAGGTCAGGGCACAGGATCTCACTCAGCGAGGGCCTGGGTCCTGTGGCCTGGATGCTCTCCCTCCAGGCCGCCATGGTTGCCTTCTGGTGAGAGGGCTGCGGAAAGGTGGTCGCCAGGCCAAGGCTACAAGGTCACAGAGGGGCTTTGTTCTGGGCCTGTGGCTGGGGCAGTGTTCTACCGGGTGGACTCCCACACCGCTGACCTTGGCCTGCACTGGAAACTGCAGGAGAGCCTCTTCCTGCAGGGTCCCTCCAGCGCCCTCTCTCAATGAGCTGAATATCATGCTCGCTTTCAAGGAAATGCTTAATGAAATTCCTTTGTTCATCACAGAGTATCTGTTGAAGATTGCACCCAGAGCTGAGGCGATAAACTGATGACTACACAATCCACCCCTTGTAACTCAGCCTCCATGTGCCCCTTCTACACGTGGGAACCGCCTGACAACAAGAACACGGCTGTATGTTTCTCCCTAACAGGATCCACCTGTCTTTCCTACCCGTGAAGCAATTCTCTCTCAGCTCCAAAATGAGAAGACCCACCATCCCAATAGTTATTGTATCCATCACGGGCTGTATTAGTTCCTCCTCAAATTTGGTGATGGTCTCACTAAATATTCTGTTTCCTACTAAATTGCAAAATTGACCTTCAATAACTCATGTATACAATTTTTTGAAAAGGGATGAAGGAGAGAGGAGAATGATTACTTTTTACAGATCAGTACATGCACGAAACAAGCATAGAGAGACAAAGCTACCACCATGCTCATTCCTGTAACAGTCACCAGGTCATAGTCGGTATCTATGGTTTCCGTCTTCACCGACTCATGCCGTGTTTCCCTAGCCCTCAGCCAGAACTTCAGCTGCTTTGGGTTCTGGAGTGACCCAAACCTTCATTCCCCAAAGGTCTGAGTCCTCAGTTATCCTGCATTTTTGGGGTTGCTGTAGTTTTCAACTCACCTCTACTGTTGGGAAGCAAGTACCAAGTGGGTCCCCAGAGAATTCCCTGGATCTCAGATAGTCTTTTTTTTTTTTAATGTCATATTTCTCTTTTTTTAAAAATTTTATTTATTTATTTTATTTTTGGCTGCATTGGGTCTTTGTTGCTGCACGTGGGCTTTCTCTAGTTGCAACGAGCGGGGGCTACTCTTTGTTGCAGTGCACAGGCCTCTCATTGCAGTGGCTTCTCTTGCTGCGGAGCACGGGCTCTAGGCGCACGGGCTTCAGTAGTTGTAGCGCGCAGGCTCAGTTGTTGTGGCGCACGGGCTTAGTTGCTCCGCAGCATGTGGGATCTTCCCAGACCGGGCCTCGAACCCGTGTCCCCTGCATTGGCAGGCAGATTCTTAACCACTGCGCCACCAGGGAAGCCCTCAGACATAGTCTTCTTTGCCATCACTGTGTGACAGTCCCCTATTCCCCTTGGTAGTCGGGATCAGTCATACCAGCCAGGGGAGTAGCTCCTTTTTTGACCTGGTGGTTCAGTGATAAGGAGCCTAAAATGGCCAAGTAGATGTCACATCTGAGGATTCAGTGGAACCATTGATGTGTCCCCTGGTAGAAGCATGTCCTGCTCCATGCAGGACAGTGGGATTTCAGTTGGAAGATGTACAGTTTTTAAATTGCAGGCCCATATGACTCACACAGTCCATGGTAGCATGACTCACAGAGAATGGTAGCATATGTTTGGAGGCAGGAGAGGGCAGGACATGTTTTCACTCAATATTGATGGAGCCCCTACTGCTGCCTTCCACCATGCTAGGTCCTGGGGATCTATCAGTGAACAATTCAAGGTTGTTTCTTCAAGAGCTTGCTTTCCATGGGGAATTGTGGGAGCATATTGGAGAAGTGGAGCAGAGAGGGAGGGCGGCCTGGGGTTTTCAGTAGAAGGTCTTGGGTGCCATGTGAAGGGCACTCACCACCCCTCTTGCCAAGTGCCAGGGTAAAACCCTCTGTGTCTGGGGGCTCAGAGGGAGCGCTTAGGATAAAGGCTCTCCACCAGGGCAGGACCAGTGTCACTCACTGTCCAGGAGCCAGGCCTGCCCTCAGCTGGGCCTCAAGAGGACAGTGATATACGAGGAATGGGGCCCCACCACAACTGCTAACAGCTTGGTTCTTAGTAGACCATGGACGGAAGATGGGTATGGGGTTCAGGGCTTTCATAGGGCTGACTCCCCTCTTCTCTCCAGGCCACTGGTGGGTAGAGGGTAAGAGAACAGTGGTACAGTATGTGTATCATAGAATTATAGTATAAAGTATGAAGAAGGAAATTGATAAGTCAAAAATCACTGCTAGCCTGAAGGTATTTCCTAAAAAGTTTGTACACAATGACTGCAAATACTCAAGTGAGTGACTGTAGAGAGAAATCAGAGGTAAATATTAGAAACAAGGAGCAAAATTATCATTCTTAGCAAATAACTCTTTTTCTCTTTCCTAGGAGAGCAAAGGAATACATCTCTAAACACTACGGTATTGCCTGGTTTGAATTTAAATAAATGGTATCATATGTCTTTCGGGTCTGGCGTCTTCTGCTCATTTTCTGTTTGTGATCAGCACCGATATTGTCTGTAGTTTGGTTCATTTTCTTTGCTGCAGTATATTCCATCACAGGACTGTACCACATTCTATTATCCGTGACACTGCTGATGGATGTCTTTGGTGGGTTGCTTCAGTTTGGGCTCTTACAAACAATGCTGTTATAGTCATCCATACACGTGCATTTCTGTCCAACTGAGTGGAATTTCTAGGTCTTTGGGTAATGTGATTTTTTTTTTTTTTTTTTTTGGTGTCTTGAACTGTAGTAAATACTGGGAAAGAATTCTCCAGTGTGGTTGTAGAACTTTACACTCTCACTAGCAACATAGGAGAGTTCTTGCTTCTCTAGATCTTCACCAATCTTCCGCGAGATCCATTCTTGATTTTTAAAAACTCCTACTTCGGATACTTCCTTAATATGACAAAATGTGTTTATCTCAACTGTAAAGCTCATACTTAATGGGGAAAGAGTAAAGTAGTCCTGTAAAAACAAGGGACAAGACAATGATATTTATTATCATCAATTTTATTTAGCATTGTTCTGAAGATACTAGCTAATGAAATAAGACAATAAAAAGAAACCAGAGGAATACATTTTTTTAACATCTTGATTGGAGTATAATTGCTTTAGAGTGTTGTGTTTGTTTCTGCCATATAACAAAGTGAATCAGCTATACGCATACGTATATCCCCATATCTCCTCCCTCTTGCATCTCCCTCCCACCATCATTATCCCATCCCTCTAGGTGGTCACAAAGCACAGAGCTGATCTCCCTGTGCCATGCAACTGCTTCCCACTAGCTAGCTATTTTACATTTGGTAGTGTATATATGTCCATGCCACTCTCTCACTTCGTCCCAGCTTACCCTTCCCCCTCCCCGTGTCCTCAAGTCCATTCTCTACGTCTGCGTCTTTATTCCTGTACTGTCCCTACGTTCATCAGAATCTTTTTTTTTTTTAGATTCCATATATATGTGTTAGCATACAGTATTTGTTTTTCTCTTTCTGACTTACTTCATTCTGTATGACAGACTCTAGGTCCATCCACCTCACTGCAAATAACTCAGTTTCATTTCTTTTTATGGCTAATATTCCATTGTATATATGTGCCACATCTTCTTTATCCATTCATCTGTCGATGGACACTTAGGTTGCTTCCATGTCCTGGCTATTGTAAATAGAGCTGCAGTGAACATTGTGGTACATGACTCTTTTTGAATTATGGTTTTCTCAGGGTATATGCCCAGTAGTGGGATTGGTGGGTCATATGGTAGTTCTATTTTTAGTTTTTTAAGGAAACTCCATGCTGTTCTCCATAGTGGCTGTACCAATTTACATTCCCACCAATACTGCAAGAGAGTTTCCTTTTCTCCACACCCTCTCCAGCATCTATTATTTGTAGATTTTTTTGATGATGGCCATTCTGACTGGTGTGAGGTGATACCTCATTGTAGTTTTGATTTGCATTTCTCAGAGGAATACATTTTTAAAAAAGAAGAATTTAATTATCATTATTAACAAACATTGAGATTTTGTACCTAGGGACTTCCCTGGCGGTCCAGTGGTTAAGACTCTGAGCTTCCAATGCAGGGAGTGTGGGTTTGATCCCTGGTTGGGGAACTAAGCTCCATGCTGTGGGCGGCGTGGACAAAAAAAAAAAAAAAATTGTACTAGAACATATATACAATGGAATATTACTCACCCATAAAAAGGAATGAAATAGTGCCATTTGCAGAAACGTGGATGGACCTAGAGAGGATCACAGAGTGAAGTAAGTCAGAAAGAGGAAGACAAATATCAAATAATACCGCTTATGTGTGGAATCTAGAAAAATGGTACAGATGAACGTATTTGCAAAGGAGAAATAGAGTCACAGATGCAGAGAACAAACTTATGGTTACCAAGGGGGGTGGGGTGGGATGAATTGGGAAATTGGGATTGACATGTATACACTACTATGTATAAAATAGATAACTAATGAGAACCTACTGTATAGCACAGGGAATTCCACTTAATGCTCTGTGGTGACCTAAATGGGAAGGAAATCTAAAAAAGAGTGGAGATATATATATATATAACTGATTCACTTTGCTGCACAGCAGAAACTAACACAACATTGTACAGCAACTATGCTCCAATAAAAATTAATTAAAAAAAAGATTTTGTACCTAGACAATGCAAGAGAATCAATTAAGAACTACTACGAATGATAAGACTATTCAGTATGGAGGCTGGGTTCAAAATTGGTACATAGAAATCAACATTCTTCAATGATACAAACAATAATTGGCAGTGCTGTGGAATAAAAGATCCCATTTTCAAAAACAAAAAAATATAAACTACTACTATAAACTACCATAAAAAATATAAACTATCAGTAACTGATTTAACTATCTATCAAAATGAAAACTACACATACACTGTAACCCAGTGTATCAACTTGTAGACATTTATCCAAAAGTTACATTCTTATATGTATAAAGTGTCATTTATACTAGGTGATTTATTGCAACATTATTTGTAATAGCAAAGGATTGAAATGGAATTTGAATATTCACTCAAAAGATTCTGGTTATATAAATTATGGTACATCTATATAAAAATTTATGTAACCGTAAAATAAAATAAAAGAATGTGGCAGTACTATATAGAAGATTCTACAAGGGATATTGTTAAGTGAAAGAAGAAAACTGTAGGAAATATGTGTAGTATGCTAATCTTTGAGTTAAAAAAGGAAAGAAAAAATGTATCTGCATATATTTGCATAGAACATCTCTGAAGGATACCTAAGAAATTATGGTATTTCCCCAAACCTAAGAGCTTTTGATGCTGGGGCTTCCTTCATCTGACCAGGGCTGAACTGTGTCACAAATTCATATGTTGAAGTTCTAACTCCCAGTACCTCAGAGCGTGACTGTAGCTGGAGATGGTGGTGCAGGGGGCTTTTAGGGGTGATTAAATTAAATGAGGCCCTTAGGGTGGGCTCTGAACCAATCTGACTGGTGTCCTAAGAAGAAGAAATTTAGACACATGGAGAGACACCAGGGATGTGTGTGCACAGAGGAAAGACCATGTGAGGACACAGCAAGAAGGTGGCCATCTGCAAGCCAAGGAGAGAGGCCTTAGAAGAAACCAAATTTGCTGGCATCTTGATCTTGGACTTCCAGCCTCCACACTGTGAGGAAATAAATTTCTGCTGTTTAAGACCGCCCCCTCCCCTCTCCCCACTAACATTTTGTTATGGCCGCCAGAGCAGCCTGAGACACCAAATGTCATCAGAAGGTGGTTGCACAAGAGTGTCCTAACTGCCACCTGTCTGTCAGTGATTATGAGACAAATTCTGATTTCAAAGAGGCAGCGTGTCAGAGACAGCAATAAACCCCTTTGAATCAATTGAACTAACAACACTGGTGCCTCTGGGGTGGGGGGTGGTGGATAGAGAGACTGGGGCCAGGGATGGGAGAGACTTTTTACTGTAGCATTTACAGAATAAAATTATAATTTTGAAAAGGGGGTATGGATCACGATGATAGATTAGTAAGATTCATACGGTGGGAAAAATATCTGAGTTTCTTTGTAAGCAGACTGTCTCTGGGGAGGAGAAGTGGGAGATGAGTAGCAAAGGCAGGGAGGCTGACTTTAAATATATATATATATATATATGTATGTAGGCTGCACCGGGTCTTAGTTGTAGCATGTGGGATCTTTTAGTTGCAGCATGTGGACTTCTTAGTTGTGGCATGGTAACTCTTAGTCGTGGCATGCATGCAGGATCTAGTTCCTGGGCCGGGGCTCAAACCCGGGCCCTCTGCATTGGGAGCGTGGAATCTTACCCACTGGACCACCAGGGAACTCCCGAGGCTGATATTTTTCACGAACATCTTTTGCACCTTTTGACTTTTGTACTGTGTGTATTAACTAGAAAATAATTAAGAAACATTGTTAACTTAAAAATTTAAAAAGTTAAACATGGTAAGTTAGTATCAGTTGAAAGACCCCTACCATTTATTGAGCACCTATTGTGTGTGTGTGTGTGTGTGTGTGTGTGTGTGGTGTGAGTTTGTGAGAGGCACTTTGCTGACATCTCCACTAATACTGACAGGTTCTTTGCAAAAAAAAAAAGTACATTATCCCTATTTTGTAGGAGGAGACTTAACTGAAGGGGATAGAAAACCCATCTAAGGCCACACAGCAGATTAGTGGCACAGCAAGGACTGAACCCAGGGCTCACCCTTGCCGGAAAGGTGTGGATAAACGGAAACATGGGTCCTTAGTCCTCTCCTGTTCCCCACCCTTCTCAGCCCAGGGAGCCCCAGGGCAGGGTTGGCCCTGCTAACGCGGAGGCCAAGTTGCTCTGGGAGGACAGGGAAGGCCCACTGCCCACCCAGAGGCGTGTCTGGAGACCCCAAGGAGCCACATGGGCCCCCAGGTCTGGGGTCGGGGAGGATAATGGGTGCAGGGCTGGGGCAGCCCAGGGCACCTGGGGCTGGGCCTCGGGGAATTTCAGAAGCACCACAGCAGTGCCTGCCCTGCTCAGGAAGGGGACAGGAGTCCCTATTCCCCCAAAGACCCCCAGATGCTCTAATCCACAGGTGAACTTGCTCCCGGCCTCCAGTCTTCATCAACCTCACAGCTCACTTTAGTTCCAAGCCCAGGCTCTGGTCCAGTTTGTCTCCATCTGCAGAGTCTGCAGGATGACCTCTGACCTCACATTTTCTCACGGCCCTCAGCTGGCAGTCTGGACTCGGGCTGGGGTCAAATCCCACCCTATTAGGGGCAAGAGGGTGGTAGTGGGCACCCGGCCCCGCTCCTCACCTGCCCTCCTGCCTCAGTCCCTATCATCCATCTCTCCTGGACCCTCTGGGGGCCAGGTCTGCTGCCCACACCCCAAGACGTCCGGCCCACTGCCCTCTGGGGTACCCTCGGCTGTGGGCCAGGTCCAGATTGGCCCGTAATCAGGGGTAGTGATGCCCTGTTCCCTTGGCCCCTCTCCTCCCTTCAAGATCTGGCTAAGGGGCCACTTAACCATCTCCAGGCGTCCTGACCTGGCAGGGTGTTAGGCCAGACACAGGTTGGGGTGGAAGTGGGGGAGGCCTGGCTCCTTCTTCTGCATGACAAAGGATGGGGGCTGCCCTCCCGCCCGACCGCTAATCAGCCCATTGTCAAAAGTCTCCCAATCCACATTCGATTTCTTCTTTGGGCCTCTGGCTAGGGTTGCCAGATTTAGCAACTAAAAATATAGGACTCCCGGCGAAAGGTGACATTTCAATTTCGGATAAACAACAAATAATTGGTTAAAGTACATCCCAAATTGTGTTGGGTATTTCATCTGGCAGCCCGATCCCTGGCTGATTGCCCAACTGTTTTATTTCCCCAGTGAAACTCTTCAACCAGGCAAATCCACGTTCACGTGGGGAAGTCTCAGGAAACTGGGGGACATGTCCCCTGCCCCTGCCCAGCCCTGATCACCTGGATTGAGTCCACTTGGCTAGCTTCAGGGGGTTGAGCAGGACTCTGGCTGGAAATAGCTGAGGCTGTGGAAAGAACTCTGTGCTGGGAATCAGCAGACCTGACTTTACGCAGGTGTCCATCGAGAACAGTTGTGAGCCTGGGGATGACTTGCCTCTCTGAGCCTTGGTTTTCTTGGCTCAAAAACTGGAGGACAGGATGGACTGGATGGTCTTTTCGACTCTGACCTCTGAATCCATGAACAGCCAGGAAGAGGGAGAGGATGGGCTTCCTTATTGGACAAAACCCCATTGGAACTAAATTATCCCAGGCTCCCTTGCCTAGGAAGACCCCCCAGAACACCGGGGAGAATAATGGGTTTTCCAACCGCGGACAGCCCAGGAGCTCAACAGCTCCCGGGAGCCCTTTGAACGCCAGGCTCAGACGCTCATCCCGGCAGGCGGGATCGGTCCTTAGGCAGAGAGTCCTGGTGTTGAATTGGTGGTTTAGCCGCGGCAAGGAACAGGCCTCTACGTCCACACTCCAGGGACGGGAGTTTGCTCTTTGACTTGCGGGACAGGGGATTTGGCACAGAATGAGATCCCTGCCTCTGCTTCAGGAAACAAGCTTTTAAATTTAACTGGTGAGGGACCCCAAGCCAAGGTAGAGGCTTCTGACCCACAACAATAGCCATCTGTCCACAGTCCAGACAGCCCCCTCCTCGGGGCTCAGGGACCTGTCTGGCCGCTGAACTCCCAGGAGGTCCGAGGGGTGTGACCTCCCTCCCTCCCGGGCTCCCTCCCTCCCACCACCCAGGCCCAGCCCAGGCCTGGCTATAAAGCTGGCCCAGCCTGGCCCTCAGCACACCCAGCTGGGACCCTCCCGGAGCCTCGTCCGGGGACACGTCCGCTCTGCCCCTGCGTCTCCCGAGCAGCACCATGCGGCCCCTCTGGCTCTGCTGGGCGCTCTGGGCGCTGCCCCTGGCCGGCCCCGGGGCGGCCCTGACCGAGGAGCAGGTCCTGGGCAGCCTGCTGCGGCAGCTGCGCCTCAGCGAGGCTCCTGTCCTGGACAGGGCCGATGTGGAGAGGCTGATCATCCCTGCCCACGTGAGGGCCCAGTACGTGGCCCTGCTGCAGCGCAGCCACGGGGCCCGCTCCCGGGGGAAGAGGTTCAGCCAGAACTTCCGAGGTGAGGCCCTCCCTCCCTGCTGCAGCCTGGTCCTCGCGGGGTGGGGGTGCGGGGGCTGCTCTGGGGAGGCGATCGGGGGCGCAGGCTCCACAGGGTGATGAGGAGGGACCATGGACTGTGAGGGAGGCTGGGCCCGGGCCCCTGGTCTCTGTCTGCACTGAGGGCCCCCCCCTTGGGGCCAGCAGGAGCTGGGCCAGGCTGGACCCGCTACCAAGGCCAAGGCAAGACCAGATATCCTGGGGTAGGGAAGCAAAGTGGAAAGAGGGGAGAACAGAGAAGAGAAGACAGACTGTCAAGGGGACTCTGTGCTGGTGGACAAAAAGGCTGGCCTCAGCAGAGACTGTTGCCTCAGAGAGAAAGAACCTCTGAGTTCAGTTCTCAGTTGTGATATTTGTTTTACTTTGTACAAGTCACCGAACAACTCTAGCCTATTTACGTTTCTGGAAGTGAGATTAAAGCAGCTCTGACTGCTTCCCAGAGTTGTGGGTGTTCTATGAGACGGGAGGTACCAGGTCTGAATCCTGTTGCAGCCTGTCACCTCCCTGGGGCTGGGGCTCTCCTCCTCAGTGCCCAGAGATAGACCCGGCCAGGTGTCTGGGAGATGAGGAGACCTGGACACTTGGGGGGGGGGGGTGTGACTGCTTGTGGTCACGGGGCTGGCTGGTCAGGTGGTCATGCTGCCCACCCGGAGCCTCAGGTGTTGGGGACATGTTGCTGGTGCCTCTGAGGAGGCTGTTGTACCCATCCTCACCATTTCCCTCAGGGCTCAGCAGTCCCACAAAAGTTGTTTACAGGCCCCTGGCTACTCTTCCTCCTTTGGGGGACATTTCACTGGGCATAAGCAGGGAAATGAGAGTAAATTCTGGGCTCTTCCTCTGGCTCTTAGGAAAAGCCAGTCTCAGCCGGTGACCATAGATTTTCACTAGCTGGGTCTTCTGCCGCCCGTGCTCCATTCCCCCTCCTGCCCCTTTGCCTGAAGAAGCCTGTGGGTTTGTAGTCCTCACTGGAAGCACCAGTCTTCGCAGGATGTCTCAAAGCTGCCCCTACCAGGTGAGGGCAGATGCCACTAGTAAACAAGCCCCAACCTCAGATGATGGGGGAGAGCCTGCTTGGCCCTAACCGTTTTTCTAGGAGTGGAGGTGCTCTCTTTCTGGCCTGGCCCATCAGTTTCCCAGCCCCCAAACTCTCCCTAGGGATTACTGGGGAAACCCTGTTCACTGGACCTGGGCCCTGCCACCCTCAGAGCTCCCCTGGTGCCCGGAGGGGCCCCGCTGACCCCGCTCGTGTCCCCAGAGGTGGCCGGCAGGTTCCTGGTGTCCGAGGTCTCCTCGCACCTGCTGGTGTTCGACATGGAGCAGCGGCTGCCGCCCCACAGCGAGCTGGTGCAGGCCGTGCTGCGCCTCTTCCAGGAGCCGGTTCCCAAGGCCGCGCTCCGCAGCCACGAGCGGCTCTTCCCGCGCAGCGACCGCGCCCGAGTCACCGTCCAGTGGCTGCACGTCCGCGATGACGGTTCCAACCGCACCTCCCTCATCGACTCCAGGTGGGGAGGTGGCGGCTGGGGTGTGGGGCGGGGGATGAGGAGGGGGGCTGGGCCCGGCGCGGGAGGAGGGGTGCCCTGGGGGAGGAGGGGCGGCGCGGGGGGCCCCTGGGGGGGGAGGGGAGGGGGAGGAGAAGGGTGGGAGAGGGCCCCCCCCCCGGGGCCACCCCAGCCGTCCCAGTCCCCACCCCTCAGCGCGGGCCCGTGTCTCCGTGTGGTGTCGCAGGCTGGTGTCCATCCACGAGAGCGGCTGGAAGGCCTTGGACGTGACGGATGCCGTGAACTTCTGGCAGCAGCTGCGCCGGCCCCGGCAGTCGCTGCTGCTGCAGGTGTCGGTGCAGCGGGAGCACCTGGGCCCGCTGGCCTCCAGCGCCCACACGCTGGTCCGCTTCGCCTCGCAGGGGCCGTCGGGCGCCGGGCAGCGGGAGCCCCAGCTGGAGCTGCACACCCTGGACCTCAGGGATTACGGGTAGGTGCTGTGGGTCAGATGGGTGAACCCGAATAATGAGGCAAATGGCGGAATTAAACTTATTTTGAAATGGGCAACTTTACAGGGTGCTATGGGAATGGATGAATATATATATAATTTCTCCTAACAGTCTTAGGAGTAATATCAGATCGAATTATTTATTTGGGGGTTATTTCTAGTTATCCATCCTTACACAAATATCCAGCATTTTGAACATAACAAGAGATGGACCATAAATCTCCCTCCAGATGCCCCACGAAGCCCTGCCCTGGGCTCCCTGACCTCTGCCCTCCCAGCTGACCTCTGCCCTCCCAGCTGACCTCTGCCCTCCCAGCTGACCTCTGACTCTGCCTCTCCTTGCCCTCCACAGAGCTCAGGGAAACTGTGATCCTAAGGTACCAGCGACCGAGGGCACCCACTGCTGCCGCCGGGAGGTGTACATTGACCTGCAGGGGATGAAGTGGGCTGAGAACTGGGTCCTGGAGCCCCCAGGCTTCCTGGCCTATGAGTGTGTGGGCACCTGCCAGCAGCCCCCAGAGCCCCTGACCTTCAAGTGGCCATTTCTGGGGCCGAGACAGTGCATCGCCTCAGAGACGACCTCGCTGCCCATGATTGTCAGCATCCCGGAGGGAGGCAAGCCCAGGCCCCAGGTGGTCAGCTTGCCCAACATGAGGGTGCAGAAGTGCAGCTGTGCCTCGGATGGGGCGCCTGTACCAAGGAAGCTGGAGCCGTAGGTGTGGGGTGCAGCCATGGAGGGACTTGGCTTGTGTGTGTGTCAGAAGTGTTCCAGGTACCGGGAGAGATGGGGGTTACTGAACCGTGGATGGCACATGTTCTGTGCTCTCTCCTGAGTTCTTCTGACCAGTCAGCTCACTTTCTGATTTTTGTTTCCCCGGAACAAGTCTCCCTGGCCACTGGGTAACCCCTGCCCAGTCTACCTTTTCTTGACATTATTCACTGCACTGTATCCTAAGCACTTATCTGTGTAGATTTTGTAACCTAAGAGGAGAAACCACAATTTGTCATTCATTGTTTCCTTGTCCTGTCACTGGATCTGGGCTGAGCTCTGTGGTATGGGTGGGAGATGCAGCTGCCACTCTGGGCTTAAAACCTAGGGTCAGGTATGGGTTGTGCATTCCCAACTCAGATAAGAAGAGTATTCTGCAAGAAACAAATAAAACAGATTTTATTCGGTATTGCTGTGTTTTACCCAGAATCCTGCAAATTGTGAGGGAACAGAAAGTTCTATAGGGATTCGGTCAACCAGATTAGAAAACTAAGGGAAAAGCTTAAAAAGACTTGTTCGAGGTCTCAGTTAAGTGATACAGGGTACAGGGTACTAGGATCAAAACGCATTGATTCTAAGGTGCCTGTCCTCTTAGGATTAAGGCAGAATTTATTTTGGTCATTGTTGTTGACATTTTTACTTTTCTGGGCACAGGGAGTGGGCTTTATTTCAATTCTACTTGATACAAAATTTTTAAAAATCTGTGATCAAAATCATCATCAATATTACAAGAATGTGGGTCACTCCTTTAGATTTGGGGGCAGATAAAGGGAGCAAATGATAAAATGGTGAATATAAGATTTTTGAATGCCAAGATTACACTGGCTTTTAAACTGAGTTTGATGTAGGATCTGGGCCTGGGGCGTGGATGTCTTGGATTCCTTGCCAGCCAGGCCGCACAGCTCTTATTAGCTATAAATTCTATATCCTCTAAATTTTCATTTTCTTGTCTATCAGATAGAGACAGTCCCTGACTCCTGTACTTTTACTGGAGATTTAAGGAAATAGTGTTTTGTTTTGTTTGTTTTTTAAATATTTATTTGGTTGTGCCAGGTCTTAGTTGCAGCAGGTGGGCTCCTTCGTTGTGGCATGCTTGTGGGATCTAGTTCCCTGACCAGGGATCAAACCTGGGCCTCCTACATTGGGAGCACAGAGTCTTAACCACTGCGCCGCCAGGGAAGTCCCAGAAATAGTATTTTTATAAGCACTCTACATACTGCCTGACACATAATGGGGGCTATGGTTATCTCAACTCACATTCTGATCTATCTTGGCCTTCTCTTGATTTTGAAATAACCAACGGAAAGTCAAATTTAGAAATCCCTTCCCTCTCTGAAATCAAGGATCCTAACTTTTCTCTTTGTCAGTGGCTCCACCAGGTTAGGGGTTAGAACTTTGCACTTCCCTGGGCCCCAGGGCACAGACCAGGCAGGGGGGCCTCCATTAACTGAGGCAGGGACGGAATAGGGACACGCAGGTGGGGCGTACGGGGTGGGGGGCAGAGACTGGACAGAGGCAGTCTGAGAAGCCAGGGGCAAGTCCGGCGGCCATACCCAGGAACCTGCTGGAGGTCAGGCGTAGGCCCTTGGCAGCCGGAGGTGAGAGCAGGAGAGATGAGATAGTCAGGCACCTGCGCAGAAGGACAAGGGCCGGGCTGAGCTGAGCGCAGGGGCCAAGGGCAAACTGTGGGAAATAACTAGCGGCTGGGGGTGGAGGAGAGGGAGGAAGCCGGATGGGACAAAAGGAGCTGTTAGAGAAGCAGGAGACATCCCCTACCCCACCCCACTCCAGAGAGCCCCAGGCTGGTGCTGGAGGTGTGGGCAGGGAGGGAAGGAGAACACTTTGACCATTTCCAGGAAAGAGGAAGGTCCAGAAATGGAAGACAGGTCAGAGGCCCTGCAAAGCCGCACACGTGCGGAGTGAAGGCCTGTTCAAGATTTACTGATTTCTAGTGCCGGAAGGGACCTGAGGGGAAGCTTCGGTCCCACCCCCTCGTGTTGCAGACGAGGAAACCGAGGCCTGCAGAAGAGGGCAGTTTGGTGCCACAGGCAGGCGGTGGTCTTCGGTTTCACAGGGTGCGGAGTCCTCACTGAACCCCGTCCTGCGTGTGGCCCAGCGCACACCCCGGCGCCCCCGGGCAGCTTACAGCCCAGTTGCGGAGGCCGCTGGCTCATAGGAAACAGCTGGGCTAGATGGGTGGCACCCGGCGGCCTGGTCCTGCCAGTACCCGCTTTGGCTCCAGGGGACCGCTGAAAATACTGCGACCTCCGTTTGGGGCCAAACGTAGGACGCACCCACCCACCCTCCACAGGGCGTTCCCCGTCCGGCTGCCCAGAGCGGTGGGGGAGCCGCGGCCTTTCACACTGGGATCCGGGTGACCGCGGACTGCGTGGAGCCGAGGTGCGGGCTGAGCCCAGCAGAGCTTCCCATCCTCCCACTCCCCCTGGCGGGCCGAGGAGCCAGTCGCGGAAATTCAGTGCAATACAGGACAACCAAGAACATTTGCTGATGCTCTCCCCGCGCCTCCCCCTGTGCTAGGCCCGGGGTTCCCCGAGGTGCCGGGGCAAGGGGGACGCGCCGGGGACTGGGGAGAGGAATTAGCCGTGGCGGCGCCCTCCTCGGTCCCAGGATGCGAGCCGGCCCGGCCGGGGTCTGCAGAACATTAGGAGGAGCTGCGCGGGCTGAGCAGCCGCCCCGGGGCCAAGCCAGGGCGGAGGATCGCCGAGGGGCGCACGGTCCGGGGCGCGGGAGCCGGCGGCAGCGCAGACGCCTGTCCCGCTGAAGCTGCAAATTGAGCAAGCAGTGGGCGCGGGTCTGCGCATGTGCACGAGTGCCGGAGTTTCACTTTGTAACTTGTAAGTAGTCTGGACGCCGCCCCGCCCGGCCAGGTGGAGCCAGACAACCTCCCCGGGCCGCGCCGGGCCGCAGCGCCGCCGCCGCAGGTAAAGGGGAAGAAGCGTTGGGAGGGGGGAATGTCGCCCTCCGCCTTTCCCGGGACGTGCAGGGCCTGGGGTCTACGTCAGGGTGCCATGTCTAGTGTCCGGTTCCGGGGTGCGGCCCTCCGGCCTCCGCAGCCCCGACTCCGGAGCAGGGGGTGACCGGGTGGGTGGGAGGAGAAGGTCCGTCCCTGGGCCACGCAGACCCCGCGCCCCTCTTCCAGCGCCGCGCCTCTCCACTTTCCTAACGACTTTTCGGGATTTCCCCCTCCAAGGCTCCAACTTTTCGCTTTTATGGCTGATCCCTTTCTCTTCCCACCCCTCTCTTTGGGGTTTTCTCAGCTGGTGTCGACCTCCCAGCCTAACCCGGAGCGCAGGCTGGGGGCCCTTCCTTCTCCGACTCTGCGAGGTGGGCCTGGGAAGGGGCCAGGCATCTGAGTCACCTGCTGCTGGGAAGGTAGAAAGCACCTTGGGGCTGCTCCCCGGTGACCGCTCCCGGCAGCCCTGGTGGAGTCCTGAGGAGGGAAGCTGGGGGTTTGGGGAGGGGTGGGGAGGGCGAGGAGAGCTCTGCCAGGAAACCCAAAACGCAGAGGTGCCAGTACCTGATAAGCCCGGCCACCTGAGACTCTGGCGTGGCCTCTGTCTTTCAGCTCAGGCGGTGTCCTGAAGGGCAGCAGGCCACAGCGGTACGCAGAATGACCCGCCAGCTTCCTTCCACGCTGAAGTTGTGTGGCTGTGTCCCAGCCCCACAGCGTGCAGGGTTTGAGGTTAAGCCAGTGGACTGTGCTCACCACTCCAGGCCCAGTGTGTACAAGGTGGCATCCTGGGGTCTTTCTCAGGCCCTGGCTCCTGCAGGGCTGTGGACAGTCGTTGGCAAGAAGGAAAGACTCCAGGTCGTCGCTTATTGGAGAAACGACCCATATTTCCCTTCTCCCTTCTGCACGCCCATTGTCTTTCTACCTTCTCCCCTCCTCTGACAGCTGTCAGGTAGTCCTGTGTCTGCTTCTGCATTGAGGTGGATGTGTACAGAAGCAGAGGCCTCCTTTTGCCTTCATTCACCTCTTGTTTGTTTAGTTTGGGGGCAAAGGTCTCCCTTGGCTGTTCACTGGGCTGTAACAGGAAAAATATCAGATGGGGTCCTGCTATCCCTCATGTTGTCTTTCCCACTGTCTGGAGAGGTGACAAAATAAGAGGAGGTTTTGAGTGCCCACGAAGGCTCAGTGCCTTATGGACGTTGCCTCTCACCAGCCCTGCAGGAGAGACGTCATTGTGCCCATTTTATGGAGAAGGAAGCCAGATCGCAGAGCGCTTAAGCCACTTGTCTAAAGGCACGTGGTGCTGAGACCCTAACTCCAGAGCCTGCTCAGGTGACTGCCGGCTGCCCCCGCCTCCCACTGCAGCCAGACCCTGTGCCGTTTCCTTGGCGCTCCAGGGCTCGTGTCTGTGGAGGTAAAGGGTTGTCCAGGTTCCTGGGCCCTGTTTGGTGGGGCTTTAAGGAGAGGTTTGCAACCTGCCATCTAGAACATCAGAGTCACCTCCTGTGGCAGAAGGCCTGGAGCTGCTTGTCATCCTAACAAGGTCGGAAAATTTGGTGATGATAAAAATACCCTGAATTTGCAAGAGCTGACGATGCTCGCACGCTTCCTGCAGCGTGTGCTGCCACTCCTGGCAGGGGCGGCGTAAAAGTCTTCAGGTGTGCTACGGGGGCCAGCAGCTACCAGCTCAGGTGGGCAGGGGGTTAGCCTTGGCGGCTGACTTCTTTGGCAACTTCGGGACCAGCCATGGCATTGAGCTCTCAGTCTCACTGGCCACAACCAGACTGTACGGTGTATGTGGGCTGAACTTTGCGTTGGGGCCTGAGTCACCTGCTGCTCACCTGGCGCCTGGGCCTCAGCAGTATATCTTGCCTTTCCTGAATGAGGTGATGAGCAGAGAGCTCTCTGAAAGGCATGGACAAGACTAGGCATTCACACATGCATATCTGACAAATATGGGATGAGTGAACATCGCCAGGCAGGGCGCCTTTGGCCACAGGGCCTACTTGGTGGTTTGGCCCCTGCCCAGCACCACCAGTCTTTTGCCCACTGAGCTAGCTCTCTCCCGGTCACCACCAGCTGAGTTCCCTTCTCTCCTCGTCCCGTTCCTTCTGAGCCTGGCGGGGCCGCCCTGTGGTGCGTGTGTTTCCAGCTGCCCTCTCAGAGCGTGCCCGTTTGGGAGGATGCAGGGGGCTGGCCCTGGAGGGACCGTCATGGTTCAGCAGAATCTGGACTTTCCATGGGTAACAGACTACAACGAGGCAGGAAGTTCTGAGGGAGAACGCGGGCCCCCAAAGCCGTGCCCTCATCTGGAGGGGGAAGGCAAGACAGGCCACCTCTGGGGAGCCCTGAGGGTCCATCCCAGGCTGCTGGGACCTGATGGCTGACCTCACTGAGTCCTTCTTATCAAACCTTGTCAAACCACCCAGGGGAGCCTGTTTGACTTAGAGGTGTGACTGGGGCTGAAGTGGGGAGAGGAGCCTAGGTACCTGCTTCCCGCGGGGCCTCTGCTCTCCCAAAGCTCAACACAAAGCAGCGTTGGTGGGGCTCATCCTGCCCCAGCACCACTGCAGTAGCTGCCCCTTTCCAGGAACAATGCTCCCTCTGTGACCATTTTATGGGGGTGGTTTTTTTCTTTCCACTTCACTTTTCAAGCCTTCCTTGTTTGTTCTGCTGCATTCCTTTTTCCTGATTCTAGCCTTTGGGGGCCCTGGGGAAGCCTCTTGGGGCCTGTATGAGGTCCTGGACTCAGTCTTCCTGGAGCCTACAGCTGCCAGTACTTCTGTGGGGGGAGGTCCACTGCCCTGGCTTCAGCAGGGCCTTGAGCCGTTGGACAAGAGGGGGCAGGCTGGACCCTCAGGTGGTGCTGGGGAAGAGAGAGGAGAGAGGAGCAGGGCAGCACAGAGGAGCGTGGACCCTCCGTAGTGCTAGGAGTCTGGGGAGAGAGCCAGGGCAGGAGGGAGCGCATTGGAAAGAACCACAGGCTCCGCACGAGCGTTTGAGTTCCGACACGTTGGGGCACGTGTGAGTGCAGGGGAAGTGTGCTGCAGGGTTTCAGACCAGAAGCCCTGAACTGGAAGAGGGCAGCTCCCACGTGCCTCTGACGGTCTGTGTTCCTTCAGGGAAGTCTGTAAAGGCTGGTGGCCCATGACCCCAGTCAGGAAAGCCCTGCAGGAAATGAGTGGCGGACCTGAGGCAGCTTGGGAGGGTGGCCAGGGCTGCCACTGTCTTTGCTAGAGCCTGCATCAACTGAGGTCCTCTCCAAGGCGTTCATCCACACTTCCTTCCCCTGGCATCTGGTAAGTGCGGGGGACAGGAAGGAGGGGCAGGCCTTTGCCAATCAGTGTCAGGCTGGGCGTTCTGCTGGGGTGGTGCCAGGGGGTGGGGTTTAAAGGAGGGAAGCTAAGACCATCTGTCTGCCCGAGGCAGCTTTTGTGGCTCTGCCATCACGTCCTCTGGCCATTGCCCAGTCTCTTATAGGGATGAGAGAGTGACTTGGCCTTCTGAGGAGTCCTCCCATGCCCTTGACCTGCCACCTCCCCCCACCCACCCTGCACTTCCTGTCGTGTGTGTGTGTGTGTGTGTGTGTGTGTGTGTGTGTGTGTGTGTGTGAGACTGTCCCCAACCCAGCCGTCCCAGGGGCCAGAATTGGGAATCACCTTCTCCCAACATACATCCTGCCAGTATTACCGGGTAGTCCAAATATCTGTCTGTTCTCTGTACCTCCTCTTCTTGTCCCCAAGATTTTTGTCCCTCTAACAGGTAGAAAGACCAGACTTAGCCGAAGTCCCCTGGGAATCTAGGTTAACCAGATTTAAGGAGGTGGGACCTTGAGAGGAAGGTGTTGCTGAGCATTTCTCCAGGCTCTTCAGCCACAGACAGTGTGAAAAGCAGGCCAGAACTTGGCTACTAACTCTGGGGCCTTTGGTGTTTGGAGATTTCCATTAGTTTCACCTGGGTTACCAGGAGCCTCGAAGGAAAAGTCAACAACCAGCCTGGAGCGATATTTGCTTTGGAAATGCTGGACCTTCCAGTAAGGCTAGGGGTGTAGGAATGAGAGGGCAGAGCCTGGGGAGTGCTCCAGCGGTGCACGGTGGGCGACTCAGGGGTCCCTGAGGAGGCCTGGGACCCCATCCTCCTCACCCTAGACCACCCCCTTTTGCCTTCTCTGTCTCCTCTCCGCTACCCCTTTCCTGGCTTTTAATCTCTCACTAAACTAACCCATGTGTGTAGCCGGCTGCAGAAGGAGTGTGGTGTAGTGGAAAGAGAGCTGGCGTCTGGGACCCAGGAGGCTGGGTCTGAGACCCAGTTCTGCCCCGACCAGCTCCTTAATCTTAATCTCTGAGCCTTGGTTTCCAAGTGTATGGAGTGGGCCTGTCTCTGAGGCCCCGGCCTGACATCCTATGAACTCTTGTCTGTGGCTCAGATGTTCAAGAGTTGTTGGGCTTGCCTGGTGGCGCACTGGCTGAGAGTCCGCCTGCCGATGCAGGGGACACGGGTTCGTGCCCCGGTCCGGGAGGATCCCACATGCCGCGGAGCGGCTGGGCCCATGAGCCATGGCCACTGAGCCTGTGCGTCCGGAGCCTGTGCTCCACAGCGGGAGAGGCCACAGCAGTGAGAGGCCCGCGTACCGCAAAAAAAAAAAAAAAAAGAGTTGTTGCACTTGGACACTCTTCCTCCTCCTTTGTTGATTCCTGTGCCCTGCCTGGTCTCCCCTGCCTGCCCTCCAGACCTCCCAGGGTCCCGCTGCAGGAATGACTTCCCGGCAGTCATCCCTGAGGCTGGAGGAACTTGGCACCCCTTAGGCAGGCACCACAGCAGCTCCTGTCCTCCCCTGTCCTCCTGTTCACCCCCGCTGGGGAGGCAGCCAGCTGTGTCCTGGGTGAGCCATCCGCCCGGTCCATCTGACCCTCCGGGCTGTTCCCACAATGGAGCTATTCTCTGTAGGCTCTGCCGGGCGCTCGGGGCCGGTGTCTGCCTCTCCCCGATCCCTGTGCCCCACCAGCCCCTGGAGGAGACACCCGCCCTTGGCTCTGCCCGCGCTGGCCTGGGAAACCACGGGAGACTTGGAGCCCTGACCCTCCGCCGGGTCCCATTCTCCAGGGAGGACCAGCACGATGACTGACTCCCCATTCCTGGAGCTGTGGCAATCCAGGGCGGTGGCCATCCGCCAGCGGCTGGGCATCGGGGACCAGCCCAATGACTCCTACTGCTACAACTCGGCCAAAAACAGCACCGTGCTCCAGGGGGTCACCTTCGGTGGCATCCCCACTGTCCTGTTCATAGACGTCAGCTGCTTCCTGGTGAGACTCCTTGGGAATCGTGTCAGTTATTTGTTTGTTTAACCTCCATCCCCCAACTCCCCACCACCCCAGGGCTTTCTGGGAAACTCAGGTGAGGAGCCAGCAGACATCCCTGGGTTGAAGTCCTAGCTCTGCTACTTCGCAGCTCTGTAACCTTGGGCGTGTTACGTAGCTTGTTTAGGCCTCAGGTTTTTGCTCTGTAAATGGAGGTAATAATTTTTACCTCGAAGATTCTGGGACAAGATTAAATAAGGCAATGTGTGTAAAGAATACACATTACGATTCTTTGATTATTACCATTGTTACCGAGTTACCAGCCCGTCATGTGTCTAAGGCCCCTGGGAAGGGTCAGTCCACAGGGATGAGAGATGTGAATGAGCATTAGAGCAGCTGCAATTCCCAATTTATAAATGTCACCCCCCTGTTCCCCGCTGGGGTCCCTGGGCCTTTAGAGGATCAGACGAGAAAAGGAGAAAACTGGGGAAAGGCGAGCTCAGTGCCGACCCTCATAGGTGGCCTTTCTTTAGTTCAGACCTCCTTGTTCCCAAAGACCGCCCCCCCAACCCAATCTGAAATATGCCGTATTCTCCCCTAGACTGGCTCAGACATGCTAGGTGAGATTTACTGGGGCTCAGAGGCACCTTCTTTTGACAAGTGCCCATGGGATGGTTGGTCCCTCTTGTCACCTTCTCCTCCCATGTAGTGGAGGCCATCTGATTAAACAGGGTAAGAGGGGACGGAGGGAGTAGACCCCTTGGACTGCTTTGGGCCAGAGGTTAGGTGGGGGCCTGGGGGAGGGGGGTTAGGGTAGCCCGAGGGCCCCCGTCCCTGAAGGAGGCGGGTATCCAACCCAAGTTTGCTTGGGGGGAAAAATGTTCATAGGAAGAGGGAAAGGGAGTCCTAACTCCTCTTTGCATTTTCCTCCCTAGGATTAAAGTCTAAATTGTTGCCTTAGACTTTTGCTACATTTGTTGGTCCTCTAAGGGCAAATGTGGGAACCCGTGTGCTACTCATGTTGCTTTTACGAAAAAGGGCTCTTTAAGTGCCGAATAACCCACGTCTTGGAGCCAAAACCCATTTGTAGGTTGAGAACAGTCATATCTACCAGCCTTGGTTGGGAGGAGGGAGGAGGCAGGAGAGTGGTGATGGATGTGAGGGTTGGTGGGATTCATGGAGGAGGGTGGCCCTAGAGCTGTGATCCATCCAGCGTCTCCAGGGAGGGGAGGGTCTGGGCCAAGGAGAGAAGTCCGGAGAGGCAGGCTGGGGTGGGTATGTCTTGGTTGAGAAGAGAGAGTAGCTCTCCGGTGGAGTGTGCTGGTGGGGGTGGATTTGTATTGCAGGAGGTTACGGGGATTGGGGGTGGGGTGGAGGAAGGGACCCACCAAAGAGCCAGAGGGGCCTGGAGGAGAGAGATGCGTGGGAAATGTCCACACCGCTCGAGCCAAGGGAGCAGCAGCCAGGGCAGAGGGCAGGCGCTTGCCAAGCCGCCTTCATGTTTATCCGACAGCAGGACTCACCTGCCTTTGAAAATATATCACCAACTTCCAGATTCACCTTGAGAAAATTCTGCTGGAACTCAGCCCCTCTGGGGTCCAAAACCCACATTTTTTTTTTTTTTTTTTTATATCTTGAGAAACAGAGCAATTTTATTTGTGCTTAAACATGAAGGAATACCAGAAAGAGTATCATGACGTGAATAAAGGGAATGTCCAACACGGACAAATAGGACGGAGAAAATGCCAGTTTCCATGTTTCCTTTCTGCATGTGCAACTCAGCGTAGGAGGCCCTGATTCACTACAGCGTTGGGTGCTCATTAACTACAACAACTTTCTTTCTTTTTCTTTCTTTCTTTCTTTTTCTTTCTTTCTTTCTTTCTTTCTTTCTTTTTAAATATACAATGTTCTTTATTATAAATTCCATTTAGCCAATTCATTCATTAATTTTTTTAACATCTTTATTGGAGTATAATAGCTTTACAATAGTGTGTTAGTTTCTGCTGTATAACAAAGTGAATCAGTTATACATATACATATGTTCCCATATCTCCTCCCTCTTGCGTCTCCCTCCCTCCCACCCTCCCTATCCCACCCCTCTAGGTGGTCACAAACCACTGAGCTGATCTCCCTGTGCTATGCGGCTGCTTCCCACTAGCTATTTTACGCAAAACCCACATTTAAAACCACAGTTCCTGACTAGGGCAGGCAGGGATATACTGATTAAAACGCTGAGCCCTGAAGGGAGGGAGCCTGTCCAGGGAGGGGAGACAGGCAGGAGGAAGACAGAGGACCTGCAAAGGTGGACACGGAGGGAGCGAGGAGACAGTCTAGAATCGACAGACTTTTAGAGCGGAAAGGGGGTTAGACTTGAGTCCGGCGCCTCGCGTTGCTGTTGGGCACACAGGCCTGCCGAGGGCCCCCGCGTGCTCTGCACCAGGCGTCCCCGGGGCTTGCCTCCAGGAGAACCAAACTCAAGATAAAGATCTGACCACTTCTGGCTCAGCTTCCAGGAGCTCTGCTACCTCTGTTCTGTAATGAAAAATGCAGCTCTATGTAAAGTGAAGGAGGGAGCTGGTCCCCAGGGCTGCTGTGAGGGCCATCCTGCTCAGGAGACCCTGCAGGCACACCAGGGCTGAGGAAGGCCGTGGCTGTCAGGGCTGCCTTGAGACTAAAAGAGCAGGACCTGAGTGCTTGACTAGGGGGCTGCTGGGGCAAGCTCCGTGTCAGTGTTGACAGCCTCTGTGGCTTGGGCACAGGGGACAGGAGCTGGTGAAGGGGGTGAGCACAGCATTGAGCCCTTGAGCTGTGTGGCCTTGGGCAGCTCCGTGCCTTCTCTGGCCCTTTTAGCCCTCCTGAGTCCGGCGGGGCGGGGGGGCGGGGGGGTGTTGGGGGAGGGGTGGGCTTTGCCCCTAAGACAATTGCCCCTAATTAGAAGCCATCCAATATGCTTTTACAAGACCTGATTTCTTTTCTACTTTTAGTTTTTAGTATTGGTATTTTCCATCATAAGAAGAAACTTCTGGGATTATGGCCGCATTGCCCTGGTGTCAGAAGCAAACAGGTAAAAAAGACTCATTACGTCAAGCGTCTGTGTGTGTGTGTGTGAGAGAGAGAGAGACAGAGACAGAGACAGAGACAGAGGCTGGGATGGGGCTGGGGGCTTGTGAGGCCCACCAGGCACAGCCCACACATGATGCTCGTATTAGATTGTGTTCATTAGTGTGTCTGCCAGGCCTGTACCAGAGACTGTTCCCTCTGCTCTTCACCACAGACCTGTGAGATTAGCCTTGGTACCTTCTTGGTGGCGGTAAGAAAACCATTGCCCACACACCCAGCTTTCCCCCGGGGCTCGGAGCTGGCCCGCGGCGAGCCAGCTGCTTCGGGCTACGGAAGAAATCTAGTTGCCTTAGATACTTAAGGCTTTCATCATCAGCTGAGGAGGACGCCAGCTTGCTTTCTCGCCTTGGACATTTTCAAGTGTATCTCCTTTGAGATTAATTAGTTCGGGGCTGGGGATGAGGCGAGCTGGATTGAGAAGGGCAGCAGGGCCGTAGGTGAGCTGCTCCTCTCCTCTGGGTCAGGGTCAGCCAGTGGCCCTAATCCGCCCGCTTCGGACACTCTGTCACACAGCACAGACTGCCTTGGCCAGGACTCACGTCCTTCCACCTCCACCCTGGGCTCTCTACGCATGTCACCTGAAGGGGGAGAATGAGTGCCAGGTCTGCACAACTGGAATTTCCAGCTCCAACTAGCTGTCCCACACCCCAGGATCTTGTGCCAAATGCAGCAATAGGAAGCGATTGGGGAAACAGACTGGTCCGGGCTGTCCCGCCCAAGCCTCCCCGGGGGCTCCGCAGGCAGACCCCCACCCTTGCTCCTCAGGGGGTTCCCATGTTGACATGCGGTCTGTGCAGGAGGGCGATGGGGGTGTCTGTAAATGCACCTTCTTTCCCCACAGTCTCCACCCTGGTGTTTGCGGAAGCCCAAGGGTATTAACCTTGGGGTAAGGTGCTGGGGCCTCTGCTTCAGCTGTGCGCCAGCCTTGGACGGTTTGGGGGGAAACGTTTGAAACACCTGGTGCCTTTTTGGCACATTCACTCCTAGGAGGGCTGAGTACTACAAGAGACTAGAGCACCTGGAAATCAGGGGCCTCCACACTTCCGTGGCTGTGTCATCTTGGTCAGGACGCTGAGCTCGTTCGGTTGTTTCCTCTTGCCTCTTCTTGCCCGTAGGGTTACCATGAAGGTCAATTGAGGCAGTTCTCTGGAAAGGCTTTGAAAGTTGAGCTTCACCAGGCCTTATGCCATGAGAAGTGGGATGGTGAAGCCAGGAGTAGGAAAACAGAGAGAAAAGCAAAACGTAGCATATTGCAAACACCTCAAATTCACAGCGCACGGGGTGTTTTTATGGGTTACTCAGAAGCAAGGATCTGCCCAAATTAGCAATGTGAAATGCCCTAGTTCATCAAGTCTAAAACGCTCATCTTTGGCATTTTCTCATCTATGAAATTGGGTGCAACTTATTATCGATGGTGATCATGGTTAATTGACAGCATCCTTTACTCCTTAGTGGTTCAAAAAATAATTGTGCCCTTTACAACCAGTGGTGTCTTAGATTTGATAAAATACAGTATTTATTCCAAGTTTTATTTGCTCTATTGGGAAATATATTGTAAACAGGCAACACTTTGAAGTCACTGTACGTAGACCAGTCACAGGGCTGAGGTTCAAGGGTGTGGAGCACAGGATGGTCCACTGACACCCTGACCCCCTGTTATTCGTCCCGCGTAACATAGAGTTTGACGTCTCACCAAACCTTGGAACGGTCGATGCCCTTGCCTATATTTTTCACAGGGTGAGTTATGTTTTGTTCCAGCCACCGAGCACCAGTAGCTTTGGTCCTGAGCTCTAAGAGGCAGCGAGATACTAGACATAAGTTTTTAGACCTTTTAAAAGGATTATCTGCCATTTTTCCCTTTTGTGTTTCTAGTGAGTCCAGATTCCAGAGACTGTCATCTTCCTCCTCAGGGCAGCAGGACTTTGAAAGCGAGCTGGTTGGTATTTAAGGGGCAGGTATGGTTGTGGCTGCGGGATGGGGGCTTGCAAGGATGGGCAGTAAAGAATTGGCAGGGAGAGGGCAGTTGTACTCCTGCTGAGCCGCTAACTCTATACCCTTGACCTTGAGTGGCACATGCTGGTGAGAGCTCTTCTCTGCTTTGACAAAGACACCTGAACTTGGGAAATACCACAGCAAAGGTGGCAGCTGCGTGATCCAGGATCGGGAGACTTTGATTAATTCTCAGGCACCTGGCTACAGCTCTTGTCTGTGTTATCATACTTAACGGCTTTGTGTGACAGTTAATTATTGACTTGCTTGCTAGCTTATGAGCCAGCTGTGGGCAGGAACCGAATCTTATCCAGCCCTGTTCCCCACCTCCTGACACCCAGTAGGTGCTAAGTGACTGTCAAATGAATGACGAGCAAATATTTGTTTTTCCCAGCTGGTAGTCCAGCTTGAAGTGGTATCAAGTTGAAGAGATACCACGGACGGACACTAAAACCCATGAAACCCTTTCCCTCTCTAAACCCTGCCCCAGGGAACTGTCCAGTTGAGTGGGCTTGGTTCCTTGCTTTTGTCTTGCATCTCATTCAGTTATCTTGAAACAAACAGAAGCCCCCCGTCAGCTTCTCCAGAGCGGCCTTGAACTTTCATCAGCTCTCCATTCAAGTTGCACCATTTGACCCAGGAGCCTGTATAATTCCACAAATTGTCAAAACTTGAGAGACGTTCACAAGATCTCCAGGCACAGGATGCATGTGACAGAGGACTGGGAACACACCGACTCTGTCGCGTTTGGACAAGAGGGTTGCTTTGCTGAATTTGGGACAAAAGCACTGCTTTTTATAAAACGGGAGGTTAGGTGGTTGTTTAAAGTCAAAGATGATGATTATGTCTGCCTCCGAAAAACAGAGATTGTTGGAAGCTAATCCCTGTTCTCCGTTTCCAGGGATGCTGCCCCTGGCTGACTGCGGTCTTCCGCCTGCAGTGAGTACAGCGCGGGTGGCTGGAGGTGTCTTTGTCTGGGTGGGTTTGTTTGGGTGTCGGCCAGTCAGCAGGAGAGAGCCAAGCTGCCTGATCCTGAGCTGGAGTCTCTCAGATACTTTTCAGTTCAGACCCAAAGCTATACTTGGGGGCTGAGAATAAAGGTGGCCCAGGGAGCCCCTGTGCAAGCTAATTAAAGCTAATTTTTTGCATTAGGCAGGAATTATATCTACGTACTATTTAACACGGATATATTTGGATGGAAGCTCTTCTAGGCAGTGTCATGTCTTTGAATTAGTGAAAAGTGGAGAAATAATGATTGCTTAATATATTCAGCTCATGTGGTTAGAAGTTTTCTTTTTTTCCTTAAAACTTGGGCCCCTTGGGCTTCCCTGGTGGTGCGGTGTTTGAGAGTTTGCCTGCCGATGCAGGGGACACGGGTTCGTGCCCCGGTCCGGGAAGATCCCACATGCCGCGGAGCGGCTGGGCTCGTGAGCCGTGGCCGCTGAGCCTGCGCGTCCGGAGCCTGTGCTCCGCAACGGGAGAGGCCACAACAGTGAGAGGCCCGCGAACCGCAAAAAAAGAAAAAAAAAAAAAAAGAAAAAAAAAACTTGGGCCCCTTGGAGAGAAATCCTGAAAGAGGCGCTTGGTGATTATAAGCCAGTTAGTCCCCTTGCATGTGGTGGGAGAGCCAAGCTGCGAGTCTCAGCTCTGCTGCCTGCGGCCGTATTGCATCCTATCTGAGAAACCGCCGTTGTAAGACGCACAGCACCGAGAATGAGAAAATGCTTCCTATTGTGCTGTGATTGGCTATGATCCCAGGGTGCCCCCCATTTCAGAGGTGTTGAAATATGGAAATGCCATCTTAGAAGTGATGAAATGTGACAGTTCTAGGACATTGGGTATGTCCCTCTCTCTGGGCTTCAGTTTCCCCAACTATAAAAGCAGGCTGAGAATAACACCTGCTCTGTCTAGTTCAAATGCATTCACACGCGTGAGCGTGTTGTGAAGAGTCCAGGCTGGTGAGAATTGTTCCCAGGGGAACTGGCAGAAGGCATGTTGTGCAGAAGAAACCAGTGAATTCTGGTCTGGAGTAGGAGGGGAGGTTTCTGGGAGGGAGGAGGGGACAGAGGTGGGAGAGGTAGGTTTGCCAGCCTCGCCCTTCCCTGCCCACTCCAAAATCATGTCAGCGTTTCCTCCGGAAGTGTCGGAAGTCATGCATGTTCTGTGCAAAAATCCATCACGTACAGAACAGAATTCATAGGAAGAAATTTTAAGTCACCCCTACCCCTACCTCTGAAAGATGCCCTCGGCATGTTTCCCTCTGCTCAGCCACTGCCCATGGCACCGCTGCTTGGGACTTAGGCCATTCCCCTACCCTGGGCTGTGCCCCCCACTCTCTGCCTCGATCGGGTGGGGCAAAGCCAGAAACTTTGACTCATCATCTTCACGTTAACTAGCAAAGGCTGCTGACGGTTTGCACCGCAGTCCATACCCACTGTTTCTATCACTCCATGTCCCCTTCCAGCCCTCTCTGCGAGGACCTCACTTCTCATTGAGTGAGGCCATACCCGTACAGTTGCGTATTCTGCTTTGTCATTTTAATGCTGTATCAGACATATTTTTCCATTTCAACTCCCACTGTTTTTTCTCTTCTGTTCCTGCCACAGAAAGGACTACACTTTGACTGTTTTTAAGGCTGCAATTAAATTTTTTTTTTTTTTATTTCGCGGTACGCGGGCCTCTCACTGTTGTGGCCTCTCCCATTGCGTGGCACAGGCTCCGGACGCGCAGGCTCAGCGGCCATGGCTCACGGGCCCAGCCGCTCCGCGGCATGTGGGATCTTCCCGGACCGGGGCACGAACCCGTGTCCCCTGCCTCGGCAGGCGGACTCTCAACCACTGCGCCACCAGCGAAGCCCTGCAATTAAATTTTAACAGCTGCTCACGCCCAGCGTTACAACTGACATTTAAAGAGGCCTCTCAGTTTCCTTCCAGATTGCCTTTCCCAGCAAGATAGGGAAATTCGAGGTGTATCTCAAGAAAAAATTGTTGATGAAAATTACTCACTTATTGGTTTTATTTTTTAAAAATATTTATTTATTTATTTCTTAGTTGCGGCATGCGGGATCTTTTTAGTTGCGGCGTGCACGTGGGATCTAGTTCCCCGACCGGGGATCGAACCCCGGCCCCCTGCATTGGGAACGTGGAGTCTTACCCACTGGCCCACCAGGGAAGTCCCACTTATGGGTTTTAATCTTCACCAGTGTTTGTTTAGTAAGCACGTATTGTGGCAAAGTATATGCATTTTGGTAGTGTATTTAGAAGTGAAAACAGTGTAGTCAGTGGCAGAACTTTGTCCTCCAGGTAAGCAGTAAAAAGGGATAATATTAGCAAGCGTACCGCGAGCGTCCACCCGGCACCAGGCACGGCGTTGGGCCTGGATCCTCACTGCCTCCTGTGCACCTGCTGAGTGACCAGCTAGCTAGCGGGTCGTAGCCTCCCTGCTTTAGGTCCCAGCCTCAGGTGGGTGCTGTGACCCTCTCTGGAGGCAGCTGAGCTGGAGTCCACCGTGGTCTGGCTGGCTGGCTGCAGAGCCCTCGCGCCACACCTTTCACACCTGCCTTTTTATGCTGTGGCCCTTGCTTCCCTGAGCTCTTTCTTCCCAATGCAGGGCTTTCCCTGTCTTCTGGAAGCAGGATCCTCAGGGTAACTCCCTGTCAGGAGAATAGGAAAACAGGAGACACCCCCCTCCCCTTCTCCCTCTGTAGCATGGAAGTCTGGCTGTCAGAACCCAGAATCTTCTGGGTCCCCAAATGACCTGGAGACTCCAAATACAGCACTGAGGGTGGGAAAGGGTGGAGCAGGTCGCCCCCCGCCTCTGGGGCCACAGCAGGGACACAGGGAAGAGGCAGGGCCAGCGGGATGGACTGAGCCTTACAATGTTTAAAGCAGTAGCTCCAGGGACTTCCCTGGTGGCCCAGTGGTTAAAACTCTGCGCTCCCAATGCAGGGGGCCCGGGTTCAATCCCTGGTCAGGGAACTAGATCTCGCGTGCCACAACTAAAAGACCACACACGCGGCAACTAGAGATCCCACGTGCCGCAATGACGGGCCGCACGCGGTCACGGAGATCCCACACGCCTCAACGAAGACCGGCACAGCCAAATAAATAGATAAATATTCAAAGATAAATAAAATAAAGCAGTGGCTCCACCTCTGTCTCCCAGTTTCCCTGAGGAGGAGACGGGAGGAAGGGTGGGAGCCGTGAGCCTGGACACACACAGCTTTGCTCAGGAGATTCTCAGCAGCCCTCTTATCAGTGGCTTTGCTTGTCCACGGGTGCAGGAAAGGGATGAGGGATAATTGTATTTACACACAAACGTGGGCACAGATGTTTCTAGAGACCTAAAGTGGAGCAGTGGCAGGTTCCTTTGTCCAGGAGTGTGGGGCGAGGGCTGAGAGCTCCAGGCTCTGGAGTTCACATCATAGCTCTGCTGTTACAGGCTGGATGTTTGTAAAAGTTAATGTGCTGTTTCTGTACCTGTTTCCTCATATTTAAAAAAGTGGAGATCAAATTGGGACCTACCTCACGGACGGTCATGAGGGTTAAATGAGATCATCCCAGCCTGTTACCACTACTCACTAGGATTCCATGTGTGTCTTGGCCAGAGATGACCAGATCCTGGAGTGGTGTGGGGAGGACGCCATCCACTACCTGTCGTTCCAGAGACACATCATCTTCCTGCTGGTGGTGGTCAGCTTCTTGTCTCTGTGTGTCATCCTGCCCGTCAACCTCTCGGGGAGCTTGCTGGGTAAGGACTCCTCATCTTGCCTGAGTTGGGCCCAGGCAGAGCAGCAGCCCTGGGGAAAGGGCCTCATTGTGGTGGATCAGAACCCCGGGATTCATGCTCAAATTCAGATGTGAGAAGGTCTCAGGGTGACTTTCTGAACTTTTCCATCTGCTTAAAGATCTGGAGAAGAAGCCACCCCAAACCTGGGCCAAGAGCTGGGGCCCCTAATATCCAAGTAGGAGGAAGACCCCAAGACTGATCGGGGGCTTTCAGAGTGTGTTTTGTAGTTTCCTGCCCCCACCCAAAATCAGGAGGCCACAAGTAGTGGATCCAGAAGATGTCTGTGTTGCTCAAAGTGAAAATCAGAGCGTGGCGTTCTATTTCCCAGCACCCACAGGAATCCGGTGTCCCCATCACGAATCCACGTCTTACGCCCAGTGATTCCCAGCCTTGGCTTTGGGAACAGCTTAGGGTGTTTCTAGATTTCTCAAGGAATGCCACAAGACTCTCAAAGCAAGATGAATTCAGATTTTGACTTTACCCACCTGGTAGGTTGAGAAGTTGCCAGAAGCATCTTGGAGTAAAGCAGAGGCCTTGGTTGGTGTAGCTCTGAAAAGACCGGATACAGTCCTCTGACTTCTCGGACATCTTATGGTGCTGCTTCTCAGAGCTCCACAGACCAAGGCTGTGCTGCCCCCCTCCCACTCCCCTAGTGTGACCCTGCAACTGAGTATCTGTGCTTCTCTGCAGACAAAGACCCTTACAGCTTTGGGAGGACGACCATCGCAAACCTACAGACGGAGTGAGTTCGAAGTTGGGGGGCGTGAGGGTGCTGATGGGTGAGACCAAGGAGAGGGCGGATTCTGGAGCCCGGGATAGGCCAGAGGTCGTCCAAAGTGAGCGAGTGAATGTCTGAAAGCCTCTTTGCTGTTGGTGCCCGCTGCTGGGCTATGGGCATGGACATGCCCCAGGCCGCCGTTGTTTTGCAGCGGGTTTTAGGAAACACAGAGGGCCCCGTGGAGCTGGTCTTCATTAGTCAGGACAGTGCCCTCTCTAAAGGGCACTGGCCGCTCAACCTCTGTTGGAGGAATCTGTTGTGCTGAAGCCTTTGGCCCTCAGCTCAGTGCCATGAGGGTAGCCAAGCCCAGCCCTGCACCCTCACTCCCTGCCTGGGAGCCCAGCCCTGAGGGCAGGTGGTGTCCCTCCCTCCCCCGCAGCAACGACCTCCTTTGGCTGCACACCGTCTTCGCTATCCTTTACCTCATCCTCACTGTGGGCTTCATGCGGCACCATACCCGGTCCATCAAGTACAAAGAGGAGAACCTGGTGAGTGAGGGGCGGTGGGGGGCTGGACACGTGCTGGGGAGGGTCTCAGGTGGGAGCTGGGGAGGAGTGGTGCCAGGCTCACTCCCCAGCACCACGATGGCAGTGAGGGTAAGGAGGGGCCTCAGGCTTGCAAATGGGTGCTCAGAATCGGCATTAACATTTTTTTCTGGTAGATTGTTTTAGGATTTGGCTATTTCCCCCCATTTTGCCAACTAGCCTTTAGATTTGTGGGGTTTGGGCGTGTAGTTACTGATTCTAAGTAACTTCCAAGAAGTTTGAATTGAGAGCAGCTCCCTCTCTCATTGCAGCCCATAACTCGATGGGGGGAGAGGGAGTTTCTATTACCTGGTTCCAGGCCTGGGTCCTCCTCTGATCTGCTGTGTGACCTCATTTGAGTCACTTCCCCTTTCTGGGTTCTTTCTCAGTCTCTTGTCATGCAAAGGAGGCTCATCGAAATTGCTTTGGAAATTTTTTTTGGCCACACTGCGTGGCATGCGGGATCTTAGTTCCCTGACCAGGGATCGAACCCGTGCCCCGTGCAGTGGAAGCGCAGAGCTCTAACCACTGGACCACCAGGGAATTCCCTGGAAATTTATTCTTGACTGCCTAGAAGAAGATGCTATGTAAAGAAGAGACTTCAAGGCTCTGTCAGGCCAGGAAGGCAAGCACCTGAGCCTCTGAGTCCCCATCGTCTTCCCTGAGGAGGCTTGAACAGGGTGTGTCCCCCTGGCAGACTGGCTTGCCCTGGTGACTTTTCTCCCTGGTGTGTTTCTGCGGCAGGTGAGACGGACCCTGTTCATCACAGGACTCTCCAGAGACGCGAAGAAGGAGACTGTGGAGAGCCACTTCCGGTGAGCAGGGCCACTTCCACTGGGAGGGAAGGGGAGAGACACCCTAGGAGGACTTGACCCAGCCACAGAGCTGCGGATGCTGCGCTGGGCAGGCTCTCCTGGGGCTGTGAGGGCCTGGGCTGGGGCGGCACGTCCTCTGCCGGCAGCCACGGCTGCCCACGTGAACGCAGTAGCCAGAATACAGGCCAGGGTGTGGGGCAGATAAACATCTTGAGAGCTCAGG
Organism: Delphinus delphis; assembly: GCF_949987515.2. Classification (NCBI taxonomy): domain Eukaryota; kingdom Metazoa; phylum Chordata; class Mammalia; order Artiodactyla; family Delphinidae; genus Delphinus; species Delphinus delphis. The sequence continues at coordinate 161,800,016 of NC_082683.1, forward strand.
GGCAGAGAAAAAGATTCATAGAAACAACACGCCCACACATTCCCCACGAACAAAAAAAAGAAAAGGATTCACCCTGGGCTTCTCTGCGTCGGCTTTGCAGAGTAAGAGATGCCCGAGAGACAGCAGTCTCGGAGGCGGGGAGGGACCTGGGCCCCGCTCTGCATTTCGTGGTTCAGTCTTCTGCTCAGCACGTGTCTCTTGAGTGAGCACTCCGTGTCCGGAGCCCTGTCCTCACAGAGCTCTCTCCCAGCAGAACCTCCTTTCCAGCAGCCTCCTCTGAGCACCTGCACCAGGGATACCTGCAGGTGGAGGCTAGAGGAAGGGCCTTCCTGTGAGAAGGAAATTGTGTGTACGGTGCAATGAATGCGGGGCATCTCATGGAGCTTCGGGAAAGGGGATGGTCGGGGGAGAGCAGGCCGGGAAGGCTCCCAGGACCCTGGGCTGGAGGACTTGCACCTGGGCTAGGGAGTTGAGGTTTCAGGCTGTATTCGTTCCTCATCAGCAGTCATTAATTTGTAGTATGGATTAGGGGCTGGCTTGGCTTGGCACTGTTTATGAAGAACACTTGCTAAGCAAATTATTAGTATAAACAGAATTGCAAAATGAATGTTTAAAATTTATTGACGAACCTCTCTTTTAGAAACTCTAAGTATTTTAGAAATATTTTTCTATACATAAACATTGGGTACTGGAATCATTTTTCTCTATTCCTTGAAACAGCTCCCCAAAGTTTCCTGTTAGGCAACATTTGGAAACAGTAGCTCCACTTAATATATTACCTTAAAGAGAAAAAAAAGTCCTCTCATTCCCATTACAAACACTGAATCACACTTTCTCCTATTTCAGGCATCCCTTTTAGTGAACACTGCTGCAATCCATGGGGATTGATGTGTGAATTTGCCTTGTAGAAGGGATGCTTACACCATTGTTCTCTTCCGCAAAGCTCATAATGGGACCTGAAATTGTCTGCCTGACATGTCTATGGGCTGTGTCTCTCTCTCTCACTAAAATGTAAACTTATCCAGGCTCCATCCCAGTGCCTAGCAAGTAGTAGGTGGGGATTTACACGGTTCAGGAATGCCCAGGAGTTGCACATAGGATTTTGCGTATATGGTGAGGGAGCATCGTACGCTGGGTACAGGCATGGGCCCTGGAGCTGGGCCACCTGGATTCACTTCCTGGCTCAGACACTCACTAGCTGTGTGATCTTGGGCACAAGTCGTTTTACCTCTCCGACACATATTGTCCTCATCTGTAAAATGGGGACACAAACCTCACAGGTTATGGCGAGGATCAAATAAGTTAATGCATTTACTGGGCTGAGGGTCCTTTGCTTTCATGAGACCAAAAAGGTCTGTGATCTTCAAAAGGGTCACAAACGGAATAGGATTTCAGTGAAGGTCCAGAGTAGAAATGACCTAGAGCAAACAATAAATTTACTCCTTTGCATGGGTAGAGAAGGTAATGAATAGTGTTATTTTTTTTCTTCAGGAGAAGTACTGACTGACTTAAAGCCAAGTGGGTATACACTTGTCAGTTTCAGGCAGTTACTTTCATGCTATTTAAAAGGACCTCTTTGTATTACATTTCAAAATTTCCCCCTTCGGTAAAAGACAAAGAGGAAAGAGGTCTCCCCTGGCACAGAAATGAGCAGTGTAATTGCTCTGCCACCCCTGGAGTCTTGGGGGTCTCTCCTGCCTGGGGGGTTCTCTTTTCCAATGGCTATCTTTTGCTTCTGATCTGCCCTGGGCACAGGGACGCGTACCCCACGTGTGAAGTGGTGGAGGTCCAGCTGTGCTACAACGTGGCCAAGCTGATTTACCTGTGCAGGGAGAGGTAAGGGAGGGCTGGCAGGGTGGGCGGGCATGGGCTGAGCTGGCCTGCACCTTTCTGACTCCTTCCCTCTGAGATGCCATCCTCCTTCCTTGCTGGCCTCGGACCCCATAGGGAGGAAAGGAGGGGAGTGGCTCTGTGAGTCACACCACAGGATTGCGAGTCTGAAGTTTGTCCCTCCCACTGCAGAAAAAAGACAGAGAAGAGCCTGACCTATTACACAAACCTGCAGATGAAGACAGGCCAGCAGACCCTCATCAACCCCAAGCCCTGTGGCCAGTTCTGCTGCTGTGAAGTGAAGGGGTGTGAGTGGGTGAGGGCCCACACCCCCCGGGAACGTGGGCGCTGGGTCCCCCGAGACCTGCACAGGGCCGTGTCATCACAAGGGGATGTGTCCTCTGGTAGGAGGATGCCATCGCCTACTACACGCGCATGAAGGACAGGCTGACGGAGAGGATCACAGAAGAGGAATGCAGGGTCCAGGACCAGCCCCTGGGAATGGCCTTCGTCACCTTCCAGGAAAAGTCCATGGCCACCTAGTGAGTGTGGGCATGTTCCTTGTCTGCCTCCAGCTAAATTGCTGTCCCTCTTGGATAGAGACGGTACTGCTGGACCACCACCGCTGGGATTTGTAGCATTTCCGTTTCCTTCTGCTGGTGTGGCTGGGATTGGGGGCAGCCATCCACACCCACTCCCTTGGGGAGGCCTGGCCGATGTTTGTGTGACAGCTGGGCATGGGTGATTCCAGCTGAGCCCCTCTTGGGTTGATATGGCCTTACCCACTGCCGGGCTCTCACCAGCTGCCCCAGGGATCCCATTGCCTCTATGAGCCAGCATTTCACCAGGTGGGGTGGATGCCACCCTCTTTCATGTACCCACTCTGGAACCACAGATCTTCCTTCTGTGCATGGCCTTCCCATCTCCCTACAAATGCACTGCTGTGGGGGAATACCTCTGGGCACTCCAGGATGCTCACTGCTGCTGAGAGCCTGGCCCAAGGGAGTGGGTTTTCATAGTGCACCTTGGCATGAGCTCTAGCTCCTAAAACGCTCTCATGCCTGGGATCTCCATGTCGTCTCGCCTCGGGGGCAGCAGGGGATGGGGTCGGTAGAGGGAGACGGAAAGGAGCTGGCCCAGCAAATGCTCCTTCCCCTGCCTTCCCTGCTTTGTGCATCGTGAACCCTGGGAACAGACTCCCGGCTGTGCCTTGCAGACTCTCAAGTGAGGCTGGGGTGGGGACGAGGCCAGTGGAAAGAGGAAGAGTGTTCTGAGACAGGAGTAGGGGCGCTGGTGGGTTCTTTGTGGGAGACTAAAGAGGGAAGGTGTGGAGAGGGTGGGGGTGGGAGTCCTAGGGAGGGGCATCTTGGAGTCGTAGGTGATGCAGTCTAATGTTGCTATGGGGCCTGGGAAGAGGTGAGGGAGTGGAAAAGTGAGGCCCCGGGCCTGGCAGCGGGATGTCCAGCTTCATGGGCAGGGCAGAGGGGGGCCGCAAGGAGGAACCCTATGTTGGGGCAATGCCAACAGCGTGGGAGCTGGGGTCAGACAGACAGGGTGCAAAACCTAACTCTGAGAGCCTCAGTTTCCTCATCTGTAAAATAGGAATGGTAATCCCTGGCTTAGAGGGTTGTCCTGAGGATTCAGCAAAATTCTGCACATAATGTGCTAAGAATGGCACCTCTTTCATAGCACTAATTATAGCATAAGTATAATAAACTAATAATAAAGCAAAGGTCCTGTGCCATGGGGCTCCCACTCTCACACGGTCCTGTTTGCTGTGTGGGTACATGGTACCCCGAGGGGTCTGGACCCTGGCCATTTCTACATTTCCTGGCAGCATCCTGAAGGACTTCAACGCCTGCAAGTGTCAGGGCCTTCAGTGCAAAAGTGACCCGCAGCCATCCTCCCACAGCAGAGAGCTCTGCATCTCCAAGTGGACGGTCAGCTTCGCCGCTTACCCCGAAGACATCTGCTGGTGAGCCCCCAGGCCGGCAAGGGGCGGGAATGGGGCCTGGGAGCCCTGCAGGGCTGCCCAAGTCACCTGGAAGCACCGGTGTGACCTGGCACTCAGAGAGACACTCATACTCTCCTGCACCCCTCTGGGCAGGGGGTGGGAGGCGTGATGGGGGTGGGTGGTGTGTCCACAGCCAGGACTTCACTCCATTGTTTCTCCCCGGTATCAGCAGTGTCTGGTAGGATTATAATGGGAGCAATGTATGTAATTTTAAGTTTCCTTTTAGCCACATTAAAAAAAGTAAAAGAAACTGGGGAGTTCCCTGGTTGCCTAGTGGTTAGGATTTCAGGTTTCACGGCCATGGCCCAGGTTCAGTCCCCGGTCAGGGAACTGAGATCCTGCAAGGTGCACGGTGAGGCCAAAAAACACACAAAAAAACACAACAAAAAAACAGGTCTTAAAAAAAAAGAAACTGTTAAAATTAACTTTAATAAGAGTTCTCCCTCTGTATCTAAAATATTATCATTTTAATATGTAATCAGTTTTTTTTAATTGAGATGTTTTACCGTCTCCTTTTCATACGTAGCGTCTTTGAGGTCCAGCGTGTATGTGCCACTTCTGGCCCATCTCTGTTTGGACCAGCCACATTTCAACACGCAGTAGCCTGCTGTGGCTCGAGGCTGCTGTAACAGACAGTGCAGCCCTGGGTTAGGTGCCAGCCGCCTCTCTAGCCTGGGCCACAAGCTGGTGAGCCGAGCTGTGTCCACAGGAGCCTTAAGCACGATGCCGAGGGTGAGGACAGCCCCGCAGAGGCCCCAGCATGGCTCGCCATCCGGCCTGGCCTCAGTTCCTGGTCCAGAGCAGGGTTTGGGCGCCCATCTCCACCGGGCTGTATTTCAGCCCCTGGCAGTTCTGCTCTTTGGGTCACTGAGCTTTCTAAACTTGGGACTGGTTTGTCGGTCTGCTCTTGGTGGGGTGAGAAGCCAGGGCGGGTTCCAGCTGCGCCTTTTGCTTTTGTCCCCCGCCTCCCTCCAGCTCACACCACAGCTCACGGCCCTGTGGGGAGTCACGTGTCTTTAGTGTGTCTGAGAAGTGCCATGTTGCAGCCTTGTTTGGTCTGCTGGGGGGCTCATGGCATCTCTTCGAGTAGGTTCTGGCTCCCAGGCTCTAGCTGCAGATAACCTGTTTTCCCTCTGAGCTCATAGGGACCCCAAATTCGACCTTCCTATAGCTGAAGGTCAGTTTAGGACACTTGCCTGTGCTCCCAAGGTCAAGATGGGCCCTCAGCCAGAGCCCTCAGTCTAGTCTCTTGCCTTGCCTAAATTTGACCTTCTGACTCACCCAAGCCGTGGGCACTGTAGGTGTCATAGGTGGCCAGAGCCTGAGAGATAAACCTCCAAGGCCTGTGTCCTCCCCTCTGCAGGAAGAACCTCTCTATCCAGGGCCTCCGCTGGTGGTTCCAATGGCTGGGCATCAACTTCACTCTCTTCTTGGGGCTGTTTTTCCTGACCACGCCCTCCATCATCCTGTCCACCATGGACAAGTTCAACGTCACCAAACCCATCCATGCGCTAAATGTGAGTGACCACTCTGCAGGGCCTCTGCCAGGAGGGCATGGCGGGTGCGGGAGGAATGAGACCGAGAGCCGTGGGGGCCACTGAAGCCAGAGGCCGTGTCACTCGGCTCACGTGCTTTGAAGCCCCTGAGCAGGCATGGCCACATTTACTACAATGTCTTTATAGTAACGTTATGTAGATATCCATGTGTGTATATACTTTACGTATACATGTAAGTGTATGTATACGTGTATGTATATGTGTTAACTATAGAGACATAGATACAGTGGAATCAACCTAAATGTTCACCAGTAGGGGTAGAATTAGGAGTTGAACGAGGTATATTCAGTCTGACAGACTGTTAAGCATCCATTTAAAAACTGTATAGACTTTGTGGCAGACGTGGGGTTTTACGATAAAAGCAGAACATGAAATTGTCTCTCAGCAGTGGTTATAGCGGTGTGCCAGTCATGTGTGTGCAGGATGGCTGCTACGGGGAGTGGGTAGCGAAGGATGCAAAGCCTTCTCTGGTTGGGGTGGCAGGGTCATGAATCAAGTTTTCTTTTTATATTTCAGTTTCTGATAATCCTGTTGTAAAGGTCCTTATTCTAGATAGGTAATGGATGATTTTTAAGGACGTTAGATGAATTGATAACAGCTGAACACTCCCTAAAATGGCATCTACTTGGTTTCCCACAATTGGCTTTGCTGAAATATCACTCCATATCCTTTCTTTTTTCTTCAGTTCCACTTGGCATTTGGTTAATCACACTCTGGGAGAGCACGGTGGGCTGGGGGGCCTGAGGGCCTGGTCCTCGCTCTGCCATTCCCTAGCTGAGGAATTCTGAGCCTTGGTTTTTCCTCTAAAAACTGGCTTTGTCCTCTATAACACTCCGCTATGTTATACCCATGGGGCCGTTGTGATGACCAAATGACTCAATAGATAATAAAAAATATGTAAGTTTTGTTTAGATTTAAAGCATCTACATGTTTATTCCTTTGCCAGTCTTTTGATGTATGGTCAAGGCCTGTTCTTTTGAGGAAGGATCTGCTGACTGGATTTCCCCTTTGTGTATTTTATATAAAACACACGCTTATTTCATTGTTTGTGATTCTAGTTTTGCTTTCTCACAGTCAAGCAAGAACTTAAAGATACTTGCAAAGCCGTTCAAAGTATAGAACCCTCCTAGATTTCATTTCCCTTGGTCTTTTACAGTTAATTCACTCTCATCTAATTCAGCAGCGTTTTTGAGAAATTGGCCTTTATCAAGTCTTTCCAATGTACCCAACTTAGTTTTCAAAGAAATCTCTCTATTGCTATGCTCATTTTATCAGAGAAGGTAATAAGTTAATCGAACCATGTAATTGCAATAACAAGTACAACAGGCATAGATGAGATTGGGAACAATCACGAAGCAGTTCTGGGAAGCTACGACTGGGCCAGGTGGCTGGGGAAGGGCCCTGGCCGTCAGTGCTCTGTCTTCCTTTGGCGTCCGTCATTGGCTTTCTATAGGGAATGGAGGAGGTTATCTCTCTGGTCAGTAAGACAAGTGGAGTTCAGTTGTATGTGAAGTTGCATTCTTCACTCTAAAGAGCTATAAAGGGACTTCCCTGGAGGTTCAGTGGTTAAGACTCTATGCTTCCACTGCAGGGGGTACAGGTTCGATCCCTGGTGGGGGAACTAAAATCCCAAATGTCACATAGCGTGGCCAAAAATCTTCTTTAAATAAAAATAAGAAAAATAAAGCACTGGGGCTTCCCTGGTGGCGCAGTGGTTGAGAGTCCGCCTGCCGATGCAGGGGACGCGGGTTCGTGCCCCGGTCTGGGAAGATCCCACATGCCGCGGAGCGGCTGGGCCCGTGAGCCATGGCCGCTGGGCCTGCGTGTCCGGAGCCTGTGCTCCGCAACGGGAGAGGCCACAGCAGTGAGAGGCCCGTGTACCGCAAAAAAAAAAGAAAAAAGAAAAAGAAAAAGAAAAAGAAAAAGAAAGCACTGTACAAATGTCAGGTGCTGTTATTGTCTGTTCAGCCGACATTATCTACCCTGTACCAGGTACAGTGTTGCTTCTGGGGGACAAAAGTGACCAAAATCCCAGAGGTCACTGAGTCACCATGCCAACAGGTCATGGCCCAAAGCCCCCAGGGCTCACAGCTCTCTCTGCTGTGGACTGTTTTCTAGGACCCCATCATCAGCCAGTTCTTCCCAACCCTCCTCCTGTGGTCCTTCTCAGCCCTGCTGCCCACCGTCGTTTACTACTCTACGGTGCTGGAGTCTCACTGGACCAAGTGAGTTCCCTGGGGCTCGCCCCTGAGGTGGGTGTCTCTGATGCCCCCTCCCCGCCAGCGCGATGGGCATACAGCCGGGGCCTTACTGGGGACGCCCGGTTCACCTGAGGGACTGTGACGGCTCACCTCTGACTTCCTGCAGGTCAGGGGAAAACCGAATCATGATGACCAAGGTCTACATATTCTTGATCTTCATGGTGCTGATTCTGCCCTCCCTGGGCCTCACCAGGTACATATTACCACCTCCTGCTCTAAATTCAGAACCAGGGTCACAACAGAGAACACTGTCCTCAAGAAAATGCAGATGCTTTGGGAGTGGTTGCAAATTCCTGACGACATTTGAACCTGTCACACTCACTTGGCATGCAATTGTGCCGGCCCACTGATTCTTCCAGAGATATGATCTTTCTGCCTTAAAAAAAAAAAAAAGCTTGAAAATGAAACTTACCATGGACCTTCCACTTAGGGAGAGGGTCTCATCATGGCTTTGGTTATTTTGAGGAAGGAAGTTTCTGTTAAAGCAGGCCCTAATGAGTTATGGTATAATAAGTAGCATCTTAGAGAACCAGGGTAGATCTTGAGATTTGGCCTTTTTTTTAAAAAAAAAAAAGCAGAAGAAAATGAAAACATATGCAGTGATCACATGGACTGTTGGAAATAAGTTCTTACGGGATTCATTTTTCTTTCAGTTTGGATTTTTTCTTCCGGTGGCTCTTTGATAAAACTTCCTCGGAGGCCTCTGTCAGGTTGGAGTAAGTATCGGCCACGCTGAGTTTTGGAGCCACGTCCCCCAGGGGCTGGGGCTGGGGCTGCAGTGGGGGGAGGGTTGTCTGTCCTTCAGGGCCTGTGGACTCCCCGCACCACTACAGGTTCCTGGCGGGGCTGCACCGGGGGAACTGACCCACTTTGTGCTACAAGTGCAGAAATGTGGTTAATCTTTTAGGTTGAAACTCAATTAGTGGCGTTCTCATTCATTCTTTGAAACTTACTTACTGAGAACAGAACCGCCTGGGGAGAAGGAACTGCTGGGTCTCAGTGGTGCCAGGGAAGGGGGAAGGAGAATAATAATTAACACTGCAACCAGAATGACTGTCTGGTCCAGGATTATTTTTGCTAGGAGAGAGGAGTTGAACTTATTTCTAATGTGTGTCCTCGTTAGTATTTTCAACTTGTACCGAACCCACTTAATAGTAATAGCTGTTATTTAAGAAGATGCTATGCTAAATGCTTGATTCTTTCTTTCATTTAATCTTTAAACAAGCTATGAGTCAGAAATTTGACTATTTCCATTTTACAGATGAGACTGAGGCCCAGACATGCTGAAGAAAAAAAGGCTACCCAGCTAGTTAAGAGACAGAGCTGGGATTCATTCCCAGCCCCTACTGTACTATACTTTAAGTCCTAATGTAGGCCCGAATGTCCAAGATAGACTTCTCCAAAGGACTGCTCACAGGGAAGCCTGGCCGTGCCTATCTGAAAGGATAGAGTGAATTTTCTTAAATGGGTTCTCGCTGGGTAAACTGAGGACTTGGGAGCTGGCAGCCACAGACAGACACACCCATACCCCACCAGCTCGGGTCTAGGTTGACAGTGACTCCCAGATGGCCAAATCCGTGGTCAGTTCTGAGTCCCGTCTCTGCTCAGTCACGGGCCCCTCTCCCTCTCGGGGCGCTCAGCTCGCACACCCGGTGGTTCCCCAGGTGCGTCTTCCTGCCCGACCAGGGCGCCTTCTTTGTGAACTATGTCATCGCCTCGGCCTTCATTGGCAACGGCATGGAGCTGCTGCGGCTGCCCGGCCTCATCCTCTACACCTTCCGCATGGTCATGGCCAAGACTGCAGCCGACCGCAGAAACATCAAGCAGGTACAGAGCCTGGGGGTGGGCGCCGCCTTCGTCCCAGAGCCTCCCCGCCGCCCGCGTTCACCCAGCCGCCTGCTAAGTGCCGGGCACTCTGCTCAGGGCCTCTCAACTGGGCCCAGGGCTGTGGGGGGAGGAGGTGTAAGGAGCCTGGGTGAGGGCCTGGCTAGGTCATCCTCCACACTGACTCGGGCTGGAGGAGAGAGTGGGGATTTTTGCATTTTAACTGGGCTGATCTCTCTCTCTCTCTCTCACACACACACACACACACACACACACACACACACACACACACTTCTTTCCCATGGACCTTCATTTGCATAAATTCTTAGATTACTACAGAGGTCAAGGCATTTTGGGCTGGTGGCATTTGTTCCAGGACTCTCTAAATTGGGTGTGTGGGGTTCTCTTTTATTCTCCTTTGCCCCTGTGGGAACCATAAGAGGAGAAGCCCTGCATCCTGTCATTTAATCCTCAGAGCCCGCCGTGAGATGGGCGCTACTGGAGTTTGCTTTGCAGACGCACAGACTAAGCCACCTGGAGGTCAAGTGCTTGGCCCGGGACACAGGGCTAGAAGGGGCGGAGTGATGTTGGGTCTGACAGAGTCTGTGGAGTATCATTCTACAGTCAGATGTAGCCCCTCTGCCCTTTGGGGGCTCACAGGCCTGTTGTGTAGACAGGATTAGAACAAGAGAAACACTACGAAAACACGAGTCATTGTGCCTTTCGAGGTCTGGGTGTGAGCCAGGTGAAGCTGGAGGAGGCTTGTGGAGGGACAGAAGGGGCCTTGAGAGGTGAGGGGCGTGGTGAGCCTCCCACTTCCAAAGTCCTCGCGCACTGTGCTCTCCCCGACCACTTGGAGTGCACAGAGGCGGGTTGATGTGGACCAAACCCCTAAGCCCCTCACCACCTCCCCCTCCCAGAACCAGGCCTTCGAGTACGAGTTTGGAGCCATGTACGCGTGGATGCTCTGCGTCTTCACCGTCATCATGGCCTACAGCATCACCTGCCCCATCATCGTGCCGTTCGGTGAGTGGCCCTGGGGCCGGTCCCCGGGTAGGCGGATGGCTGACAGCCATCAGCAGGGCGTCCTGGAGCCCCACAAACAGAGGGCCTCTTGTGGCCACAGGAACCAGAAGCTGCCAGGGAGCCACAGGGGACGCCACATTTAATTTCACTTCCCGTGGATTCCTTCCGCGGGCCTTCCACACTGCGAGCTCTCTTAGTACCCGTCCTGGTCTGAGGGCCTCTGCCGGCTGACCACTTCATTCCTGGCTGACCCTCCGGCAGCGGCTAGCACAGTGCCAGCAGCACTGGTGGAGGCTCTCGTGTTTGTGTCCTGGCTCTAGCAGCCACTGTCACTCTCCACGTGGACTGTCACACTTAATTCTCTCACGATCCTTCAAGGCAGGTCTTGTTTCTGTCCCCTTTTCACAGATGAAGCACTTAACGCTTTGTTAGTGAGGAGTAGAGCCCAGATATGAACTTAGGACTGTTTGACTTACAAGGTCAAGGTCTTGCAATTAAAATACACCATCAGGAGCTGGCAGACAAATGGAAGCGTCTGGAGGGAAACAGAACACCCTGGAGACTGTTGGCAGTGATAGCTGTGGTTTAGGGAAAGGAGGAAGTTTTAGTTTTCCCTGTATACTCTTGTACTTTTTTTTTTTTTTTTGCGGTACGCAGGCCTCTCACTGCTGTGGCCTCTCCTGTTGCGGAGCACAGGCTCCGGACGCGCAGGCTCAGCGGCCATGGCTCACGGGCCCAGCCGCTCCGCAGCATGTGGGATCCTCCCGGACCGGGGCACGAACCCGCGTCCCCTGCCATCGGCAGGCGGACTCTCAACCACTGCGCCACCAGGGAAGCCCTCGTACTATTTTTAAAGATCTACGATAGTATTACTCCTTCAAAACAACAACAAAAAATGTTTTTAAAGAACCTGACATGATAGAAAAGGCAGCACCCACCCACCTCCTGTGCCATCCCTGGGTTTAGACGCTTGGGCATCTGTTGGCAGTGACGGTACAGGGGGTCAGCTTGGGTGGGAGAAGGAAAGGAGCATGGGAGCACTGAGGGATAAGAGGAGGGGGGCTCAGCGTGGGAGGAAGTTGAGGCCAGGCCTCTGGGTGTAAAATCGCTTCTTTCCCCAAAATGGTCCTAGAATTTCAATGTTCCGTGGGGACAGCAGCACAGACACCTCTACTCCCTGGGTCAGAAAGAGGCTGGGAGGGAGGGAGGGGAGGTGGGGAAAGGAGAGAGGGGGAGAGGTGGACAGGGCGGGGCGGGGCGGGGAGAGAAAGAGAAGGAGAAAAAGCAGTAGGAGCCAGGACGTGCACGTGTGCACGTAGCCCAGCCGCAGCCCCAGCCCAGCTCCCGGCACAAGTAGCCACCTCCAGGAGGAAGGGCGTCGAGTGGCCCCTGCGGCCCAGCCACCGTCCAGCTCACAGCCCTGGCCCTGCAGGCCTCATCTACATCCTGCTCAAGCACATGGTCGACCGGCACAACCTCTACTTTGCCTACCTCCCGGCAAAGCTGGAGAAGAGAATCCACTTCGCAGCTGTGAACCAGGCCTTGGCCGCTCCCATCCTGTGCCTCTTCTGGCTCTACTTCTTTTCCTTCCTGCGCCTGGGTGAGTGGCCTGACTAGGGCGGGGGTGGAGGGCAGGAGGCAACACCCAGCCTCCTATTCCCGCATCCACACCAGCCACTCAAATCCCTTCCTGTTTTAAGAGCATCAACTCGGTGTCCAATCAGAAGGTGGTACCCCAAGGGTGAGGGCTGGTTGGGTACAGCGCCGACAGCCCAGTTCCAAGCTATCCTGAGGTCAGGTGTAACCTGGTGAAGGCCAGGGCGATTGCCCCAGACAGCCTGACAGAGAAGATGGTCCCTTTACCAGCTATGAAGGGGCTGAACCAGAGAGGGGGAAGCTCGTCCGCGATGCTCTTTGCGGGTGTGGATGGGCCCAGGTCCTCACACTTCACGGTGTGGAGGCAGTGGGGACACGCAGGAGGGAGAACTGCCACTCTTGAGAAAAAGGAAGAGGCAGAAGAGATGTGTGCCTTTGCCGAGGGCACTGGAGACTGGAGGGAACTGACCCGGCAAGGAAGCTGGCAACTTGCCTTTGACCCGGTGCCCCAGTACCTGAAATCCGACCAGGGATAACGCCAGCTGTTCAGTGGGTCACTCTTTGTGCCCCTGCCTGTGAAGATGCCATCCCAGCTGCTGGAGATGGTGGGAAGGGGGTGGCTGATGCCTTCTCTTCGTCTTCGGCCTGAGGGAGAAGCCACACACGGTTCCTGCACCAGGTGTGACCTCCCCCCCGCCAAGGCTGGCATCTCTCTGTCCGCAGGTCTGAAGGCTCCCCTCACCGTGTTCACCTTCCTGGTGCTTCTGCTTACCATCCTGGTCTGCCTGGCCTACACCTGCTTTGGATGCTTCAAGCACCTCAGCCCTCTGAACTACAAGGTAAAGGGCCCCTCCCCCCCTGCTGCCCAGCCAGGGTCTGGGAGGAGAAGATGGTGGCTTCATCCTCCAACCCGTCTCCACCTCTTCCCAGATCAACAGATCAACGGCCCTCTCCAGATTTTATTTATCCACGGGCAAGGCGTGGGTAGCTGGGTGTGATGTGTAGCTTCCCTCCCTGCCCCCTTCCCTGCTCCCTGCACTGCCCACACCATCCTCTCTTGGGCTGCCGCGGGGAGCTTTGTGCCAGCTGGTACTATTATTCTGGGTGTTAATAGTCTGTTTGTTTAGAGGGTGTTAGTTCAGGAAGATCGGTTTTGTTTATCATCGCAAGTTTTTGCTGTTGTCTGCAGACGGAAGAATCGGCAAGTGACAAAGGAAGTGAGGCAGGGGCCCACGTGCCATCACCGTTCACAGTAAGTGCGGTTCTTAGCCAAGCGTGAGCATCTGCACCGGCCCCGACCAGATGGGCCCTGCAAACCTGCTCTGATCCTCTCCTGTTAAGACAGAAGTCCCTTGATCACGTGCCAGGCGGGTTTCTGAATTAACGTCATTTGAGAAGGAATCCCTGGTCCCTCTGGATGTTTTCTCTTGCATGTGTGAAGCCACACCCATCACCAGAAGATAATTAGTTTTGCCTTGATGTATACCCGTCTCCCTCGGTTTCAGTTGCCTGCTCACTTTCCTTCTCTGCATATTTAATGCTTGGTGAGCTTGGGCCTTTAGCGAAGCCATATGGCAAGGCCCTGCGGTTTGATGAAGCTTTATCAGAGCATTTCGCCAGCACCTGCCTGTGTGAGGTCCTTTGCTAGGCACCTAGAGGGTGTCACACTAACTCCCCTCTGAATTCAACAAATGAACATTTTACCTGCTATGGAGGGGGGGCACAGTGTTAGAAAGACACCAGGACTCCTTTCCTTCCTGGTTCTTCCTGCTTCCGGCCTCCAGGGTCCTGCTCCTAGGGTGGGGTTGGGAAAGGAGGGTGGAGCCACAGGCTCCCGGAGCTGTGACCGCCCGGCCTGACAGACAGGGCTGGGACAGCGCCGATCTAGATCAGCAGCAGCATTCTTTCCAGTGGCTCCCTCTCGGGTGTCAGTGTCTGTCTCTGGACCAGCCCCAGAGGAGGTTTCAGGAAGATTCATTACCCAGAGGCACACCTGTGACTGTGCCTGCCAGACAGGGCAGGGGGATGATGCAGATCCCTCGTTCCCAGCCTGGTTCAGGTCGGCAGCTGGAGTCTGGGATTGAGAGGAAACAGAACCTGCAGAGTCGGTCAGCTGCTCAGAAGTCCCACTGACAGCATCCTAAGCCTGCCCTGTGTCAATAGAGCTGTTTCCTACATAGAGTGAGAAGTTCTTCTAGAATCCAGTGCCAGGAAGAGTTTTGTTTCCTCTGAGAAATTGATGTGTGCGCTTTCTTCTGCCTGACCAGGAGAACTGTGACTGTGTGTTCTGATTTGCTCTGGCTGTTAGGAAAATCTGCAGTTGGCATAGTTTAGGTCCTGATGTCCTAGGTTGATGTTATTTCTTTGTGTCCTTCACGAGCATTCTGTGTGTCTTCCGGCTGGAGGGAGGCGGGGCGGTAGGGGAGGAACGGGATAGGGACTCTCGTGCCCATCCCACCCAAGCACTAACACCCCCATTTGTTGGCAGTCCTATGTGCCCCGGATTCTGAACAGCTTGTCCTCGGAGAAAACAGCCCTGTCCCCGCAGCAGCAGCAGACCTACGGTGCCATCGCCATCCACAACATCAGTGGGACCGTCCCACGGCAGTGCCTGGATCAGAGCCCTGCGGACGGCATGGCGGCCGCCCGCCAGGAGGCCTGAGGGCCGGGGAGCTGCCGGGCTGGTCCAGACCCGGGGAGTGGGGAGGGGAAGAGACACAGGTGGAGAAGTGGCTCGACTCCAACCTCAACCAAGTCAGGACTTCTTTCCACCTGTTTAAGCACAACAGCTCTAACAAGATGGGAGCAGAAAGGGGCTCTGGCCCCTGGCTGAGGCGGAAGTGCGGGACTGCCATCAGGTGGTGGTCTTTTCTAGTCCTAGCAGTGGTAAGGGCAGGATGTGCAGCTCTGGCCTCTCCCTTGCTTGCCCGAGGCTCTGTTTATTTCCAAGTCCCCCTTCTGCGTAAGTGCTCAGCTCTGTGGCCGGGATGGTGCCCCTGACGGTTTTCAGCAGGATCGTGTGTTGGCACTGTGTTCCTCCAACCCATTAGTGTGGTGACTGTATCAAGCAAGAGGGGGAGGTACCATGTGGAAGACCTTCTCCCTCTGAGCATTCAGACACTGCCCCCCTCCTCCGGGCACACATGCAACTGATAACCAAAGAGTCTGCAGCAACCACAGGCCTGAGATGGGTGCCAGATGATGGTCCAGGTCCATCCCAGCTTCCCCTTCTGGCTATCAGGCCCTTCACACCCCTGCCCCCCGGCCCCCCGGAGCGAGCCGCAGGGCGCAGGACGGGAGCGGGCCGGTGCTGGGCTGCCCCAGTCTCCTCTACGTCCCTGCCATGGTTCTGTGTTTTTCTGTCACGTTGCCAGTGACACTGTGGCTGGGTTAGGGTCCCCTGCAGCTGGCAGAGACAATGAGGACCACTAATAAAATGCCCATTCAGCCAGACTGGTGAGATGCCGCCTCTTCGGGGCCCAGTGCGTGGGGCTCAGCCTCCAGCCCTTGATTCCATCTGTCTGTTCCCTCCAAAGGGAGCAGTGCTCAGGGCCTCCTTGAAGCCAAGGGAGATCTATGGCCACAGAAGGAGGGGCGCCGCCTCTTGCTTTTTCTCGCCCCACGGGATCCCGCGGCTTGGGACGCACCTTTGGGCACTTGCCAGAGAAGCTGCCTCCCTACTGCCAGAGGCACAAGCTGGTGTGATGGGTGCCGGTGGGCAGAGCTGGGAGGCCGCTTCCATCCCCGCCCAGGCGAGGTGGGCAGGTCCCCGGCAGTCACTCGGCCTCACTGCCTCTGCTCAGAGCTGCCTCGGGCGGCACCTGGGAAGACAGAGTGGCCTCCCGCCGGCCCCAGTGGCCCATCCTGCCTCTCCTGGCCAGGCTGGAGCAAGGGCCCCAGTGCAGACCTGGCAGCTCTGCTGGAAGGGGCACCCCACGTGGGGCAGGGGCTCAACATGTCACTTGTTCCAGCTGCTCTTAGAAGGAAAATCATTTATCATCAAAGCCATGTTGCTTAACAAAGTGTGTGGGGAGTGTGTGTGGAGGGGTGAGCACGGGGTCCCAGCACGGGCAGGGGATGGAAGCAAGCACATTCCTGGGGAAAGGGGCAACTCCGCCAACAGAGGACTGGGAGGGGGCCTCCCTGCCAGCCTCACTTCTACTGGGAGCTGGGCTGGGAGACCGGGGGCTTCCGGGGAAAACAGTGGGTGTCGGGAGGAAGCCTGCCATGCCAGGGCAGGGGCTGCCTGCGAGGTGACAGCCGGTCCCCGCCGGGGTCACTGCCGCTCCAGCAGCCCCACGAACTTGTGGATGTCCTGGGCGAGCAGCTCTGGCTCCTCAAAGGCAGCAAAGTGGCCCCCACGGGGCATGTAGGAATAAGAGATGAGTTTCGGGTATTTGGACTTCACCCACTTTTCTGGGACATGTATTACCTCACAAGGGAAGGCAGCAAAGCCCATGGGCACGTGGACCTTTATCCTGGAAGAGACAGAGATCCCACTGAGGGGGAAGCTGTGTCCTGGTCCCCCTCTCCCCCAAGGCAGGGCTTCAGGGGGCTGGGGGTTCAGTTCGCTCGCCCACGTGGAGCCATAGAAGGACAGACCCAGGGTTTTAACCGCCCACCTCAATTCCAGCCCTCTCTGGGGCCCTCTTTTCTGGAAGGGCTGCCCCAGCTGGACAGCGTCACCGAGGTGGGGTGGGACAGCCTCTAACTCCCACCTTTGTCCCCCCCCTTCCCTCTGCTGCTGCCTGAGAGTCTCCCTGTGAGATCAGGAAAGGGTTCCGGGGAAGTCCCAGAGCCATCACCGCCACCCTAGGACAGCCTCCCGGCCCTGCGGGAGCCCCTCGGGATGTCTGGGGGCCAGGCCTGGTGTTCCCTCCATGAGCTACTTCTAATGACAGGAATCTCTCCCAACGCCCCTGGCCTTTCAATTGTGTTCTCATCTTACACTCCCGGTGCGCACCTAAGGCTAGGCTGTACTTTACCGCATCAAACGTCCTCCCTCGAGTCCAAGGCCAGGCCATTCCCCTGCTCCCTGCCTCGGAGGCACCCTCCTCAGAAGCCCCGCTCCGGGCTCAGCCGGACTTACCCCTCGTGCCTACTGTCCAGCCTCATGTTCTCTTTGTAGAAGCGCTGGGAGGAGGTGATGGTGCCTGTCGTCCAGTAGAGCATCACGCCCGTCAGCAGATCGTCCAGGGAGAACTTCCTGGGAAAGCAGACCAGAAGGCCCCTCTCAGTGCCAGGTGCAGTTGTATGACAAATAAGGGCCGCCACTTTCAAGCTGTACGCCAGGCGCTATGCCCTCCTGGCTTCCCTCCTCAGGCCTCACTGCCAGCTTGGCGATCTTATCCCCGTGCCACAGGCAGGCCTGGCCCAGCGTCACCATAACCGTGACGACAGGTAATGCAGAGTGATGGCCATGTACAAGGCAGGCTGTCATCTTGGGTGGTGTCAGCCAGCCCCCTCCCTGACCTGCCTAACGGCTCAGGCCAGAAGGGGTGAAGCAGGTGAGGTCAACTGAACCCAGAGGCTTTGGCTGGTCACCGCTGGGTAGCCAGGAGGTCGGTGGGTAGGATGCTGCAAACCCTGCTCAGAGGTGGTGCCCACTCCTGGGACCTCAGTGCAGGCCACCTTCAGACCATCCTCAGGGGGGCCCACCCTGCCAGGCCCTGAGCCAAACCTGATCTCCAGGCAGGCTTCAGAAGCCCCGATCCTGCCCTGACCGGGCACCAGGAGAAGCAGGGCAGGGTCAGCAGCTCCTGGGGCATTTTTATTCACTAGCCCCCAGCTTGCCTCCCGCCAAACCTGTGTCACCCCAGGAGGGAGCCATGGGCTCCTGCAGAGACCCGCCACACCCACTCAGCAGGGGACACCCCTTTTCTTCTCCAGCCTGGGAACTGCTGAGCAGGTGAACCCACCCAGACTGCAGAGCCCCACACTCTGGAAGGAAATAATCATTTGGTACCTAATGTTGGAGCACGTGGCCTGTAGACTCTGGAAGCCCCACTTCCTCCTGGGCCCACCAGGCCCTCTCTCTCTCCTGCTGCTGGGCTCCCTCAGCCCGGCCTGCGTCCAGAGTCCCCGGAGCCCTCCATATGGCCTCCCCTGCCCTCTCGCTCCCCTGCCATCACTCACCCCTTCAGTACCCTCACCCTGGGGGCCTTCTGCCACCCTGAGCCCACCCGACAGTCCACAGACGTGAGGGGACTCCAGCACTACTGACGCCACGCTCTCCAACCTCAGCTGCCACCTCCTCAGCAGGTCCTGATGGCCGTGTGCTCACCCACAGCCTCCCGCCTGCCCTGCCTGCCTCTTTGAGGAAATCCAAGTTCATGGGGCAGCAGCTCCCACCCCCCATACCCTTCCCTGCTTGAGTCCAGATTTGGGGCTTAGGAGAGCTGTCGCCCCTTGTCCTGGGCCCTAAATGCCTCCATCTGCCTCTTCAGGCCCAAACGTCAGTCACCCGCCCCCCAACCCCGGATGCCCTCAGGCCTTCCCCTCGCTCCATACCCCTGCCCCTCTCTCCCGCCCCTGCCATCTCTCCCATGCCTCCTGACCCTGCACACTGGAACTGTCCCTGCTGCCCAGGCCTCGCAGGTAGGGCCCTCTCACCAGGTCTGTCCTCCCAGACTCTCTCACTTCTGGTCCTTCAGCAGCCAATAAGGCTCCTCCCAGCATCCCTGGATGCCGCCCTGCTGCACTCTGTCTGAGGACATCTACCCTGTGGCTCCAGCTACTAACTCACCAAGAGGACAGTGGAAATAACTCCTTCCAATTCGACCCCCCACCTGAGCTCCAGATCTGTGAGCCCAGTTACCAAGTGGACACCTGTGCCCGGGCATCCTGCCAGCATCTCCCACTCGGCATGTCTGTGACGAAAATGAGCTCAGCCTGTGTCCCCGCCAAGCCCTGCTGCCCTCACTCCTGCATTCCCACCCCATCCTTGCTGCCTGGATTAAAGAACATTTGCGGGCTTCCCTGGTGGCGCAGTGGTTGAGAGTCCGCCTGCCGATGCAGGGGACACGGGTTCGTGCCCCGGTCCGGGAAGATCCCACGTGCCGCGGAGCGGCTGGGCCCGTGAGCCATGGTCGCTGAGCCTGCGTGTCCGGAGCCTGTGCTCCGCAATGGGAGAGGCCACAACAGTGAGAGGCCCGTGTACCGCAAAATAAATAAATAAAATAAAATAAAATAAAATAAAAAAGAACATTTGCTGCTCTGCCTGCCAGACTCCTCAGCTGTATGCAGTTAGCTTCGTTGATTCATCAGAAGCCAATTGGCCCAAAATGGTCAGTTTGCTTAATTTACTTGTTTGCTTCAGCTATTTAGATGCAGTTGGTCGATTACATTTTTATCCTTAGAACCACATTTTGCGCCACCAGGGAAGTCCTGAACATCTTTTTAAATGCAATTTTGATAACAAAATGAAAACCAGTCAATGGAAACTGAACAGTTAAAAGAAGCATTTAAACTTGTGAACTGGGACTTCCCTGGTGGCGCAGTGGTTAAGAATCCACCTGCCAATGCAGGGGACATGGGTTCGAGCCCTGGTCCAGGAAGATCCCACATGCCGCAGAGCAACTAAGCCCGTGCGCCACAGCTACTGAGCCTGCGCTCTAGAGCCCGCGTGCCACAACTACTGAGCCCGTACGCCACAACTACTGCAGCCTGCGTGCCTAGAGCCCATGCTCCACAACAAGAGAAGCCACCGCAATGAGAAACCTGCGCACCGCAATGAAGAGTAGCCCCCGCTCTCCACAACTAGAGAAAGCCCGCACGCAGCAACGAAGACCCAGCACAGCCAAAAATAAATATATAAATTTTTAAAAATAAATAAACGGGTGAACTGGCTTTTGGCAAGTTGGCCAAGTGCTTCCATCACCCCTACAGCTCTGACCACAGCTTGAAAACTGCCACAGCAACCATTTCCACCCTCCTGCAAAAAGATCTGTGTCCCTTATAGAACACAGATCTGATCACGTCTGTCCCCTGCTCAAAGCTTTGGTGCTCTGGTATGCAGCCAAGCAGAAGCTGAAGGGGGAAGCCCGCGGGCCATCTGGCCGGCCTCACATCTGGCTCCAGGTACTTGTGTGCAAGAAGCAGGGCCGGACCCCTCGCCAAGGTGCTCCCGGTGGCACTCCATTGACCTTTGGGTGCTGCCCAGTGTGGGGCGGGGGAGACAGATCCCAGGGTGAGGCTCTTGGAGGACCCGCCTGTAGCAATGAGTTTGTGGTCTGGCTCCACTGTACCTGCTCCAGCCTCTGGACAAGTTACCCCTTCCAAGTACACCATGCATTTTAATCACTCCAACCTTTGCTTCTGCTCTTCTCTTTGCCTAAATTCCCTTCTTCGCCTTTTCCAACTGGCAAACTCCTACTCATCCTTTAAGGCCCAGATCAAATAGATTCTCCCAGTCATTTCCCCTCCCTTAAACAGAGTGAATCCTCCTTTCTCTATGCCCCACAGTTCTTGGCATGTATCTTTAGAGCTCATTTCATTAGACAAGTATTTATTGAGCACCAACTATATGCCCAGTGCTGTTCCAGGTGCTGGGGCTAGGGCATGGCTTAGACAAAGTCCCTACTTCCAGGGCCAGATCCATTCACTCTTTTCCACATCTTAGCACTGTATCGGGCACTCTCTGTGTCTCTGAAGCAATAACAAAAGGGATGGGCCCTGGAGAAGGTGGGTCAAGACCAACCTTGATGAAGCTTAGGTCAGACCAGGGACCCAGGAATCTTGTGCTGTCGAGGCTGCAGCCTCCAAGGCTTCGGGAGACAGGACAGCCTCCCCACTCTTTCTGCAGCCACCCTGCAGGACCAGCTTCCACAGAGCATGCATTCCTACGGCCATGAGGCCCGGCTCTTCCAGGGTTCGGGGGCAGGGGCCGTGGGCTGCTCCCACGTCTTGACCAATAAGAGGCTCTTGCTGCCCTCTGGACGCCCCGGTCCCAGGAGGAGGCTGCTTAGCAACCAGAACAGTCTTGAGCCCTGCATCCTATTCTTGACCCCTCCACTGTGAGGCTAGACCTTTCTGGGCCTCAGCTTCCTCATCCAAAAATCAGGGTTAGGCTGGCCACAGGGTGAGGATTTGTGGGACATCCAGCAACAGATGGAACTTGCTGACCATCCCACCCAGATAAAGCGGGCAGGGATGAAGATGGCGAGAAGGGAGTGGGTAAGGAAGGCGGTGTCAGCAGCAGGGGTGGACGGGGTCTCACCTCTCCAGGCCTCCATCCTCCAGGTCTCGGAACTCTGGATTGGTCCAGGTAGAAAACTTCTCTAGAATATAGGCAGCCAGTCCCACGGGAGAGTCATTCAGAGCACAGCCTGACACGGGAAGAAGCAAGCGAGCGGCTCAGGCCTGGGGCCAGGGAGCTGGCCAGCAGGACAGAGGTGCGGTGCCGGTCCCCCAGAGCGGCACCGTGGGCAGGAAGCCCGCGTCAGAGCACAGCCCTGCCCTAACTCTAGGAGCACCTCACTTCCTTGACCCTTGGCCTTGGAATCCTTCATGGCAAAAGGGGTAACACCTCTCCCACTACCTCTTAGGGATCCATACGCTACACGGGCAACTTCCTTCAAACTGAAGGGTCTACGACTCCAGGTTTTGTAGGATCCCAATGAGAAGTACATAGGAATGCTGTTTTTAAAAAGTGGGCTTTTTTTGGTTTCTATTCTATGATTAGTGAAAAATTAGAAAAACCTAAAAGTCCAAAATAGGGAACCAGTTACAGATAATATTGATCCACTCATAAGCTCAAAGACTGAGCAAGCATTAAAAATGGCATGGATGGATCTCACAAACAAAATATTCAGCAAAAGAAGCCAGACTCAAAAGAGCACCTATTTGAGGATTCCAAGGCATATAAAGTATAAAAACAGGCAAAAGCAATCTATCTGTCAGAGGTCAGGAGGCTGGCTGCCCTGGGCGTGATGGGTAGTGTCCAGAAGAGGGTACAGGTGGCTTCTGGGCTGGTGGGTCATGCTTTGTTTCTTGAGTGCGTGCTGGTTATATGGACAGATCCCATTTGCGAAAATTCATCAACCAAAATGTTAGCAAGTTCTTCTGCAGGTCTGGGAGAGGAGAGGTAGGGAAGGACGAGAGGTTTCAGGTGACTGTCTTCTATTTTGTGCTTTTCTGCATCTTTCAATTTTTTGACAATGAACATGGATTACTTTTATAATCAGAGGAAAAAAACTGGTTTTATAAAACACTGTTATTATTATCATGAGCTGCCTAACGTGTGTGAGCATGAGACTGTCATGGAAACTCTAAAAGACTTGGAAATGGGCAAAACAATTTCTGGGTATCCTCTGAGTGGAATTCGAAGAGTTTCTAGTGGACCCTTCTGGGGTCATGTGATTGTCAAGGGGATCCCTCTTCCCTTGTCTTAGAGCTATTTTTACAGCTCTGTAAATTGTTGAAAACTGATAGGAATGCAAATGATTCTTGTTCACAGAGAAGCAAAGTAGATCCTAAAGGTTCTCATCACATAGTAAACAACATTTTTTTTCTCTTTTTTTTGTATCTATGAGATGTTGGATGTTAACTAAACTTATCGTGCTAATCATTTTGCAACAGATGTAAGTCAAGTCATTATGCTGTACACCTTACATGTATACAGTGCTGTGTGTCAGTTATATCTCAAAAAAACTAAAAGAAAAATAAATTTGTCCCGTGGAGATTTACTTGAGTTTTACCCTGTGGATTTTGACAAGTTTTGCATCTATTAGCAAATTTACTTTAGTGTTCCCAGTTGCCTTCAAACTGTTCTGTTTTACATTTTACTAGTTCCTTTATTAATTAATGAGTTAAATAAAATCTTTGACACGTGTTCATTTTTTATTTATATGATTTTATCTTTTTAAATATTTGGGGGGTTTTAATTTACATTTGTAAATTACTTTATTGACAAAAAATATAGTATACCCCTCCCACACACAAAGTATAGCTGTGTGATTAATATCTTAAAAAAAATATTATTCCTGGGCTTCCCTGGTGGCGCAATGGTTGAGAGTCCGCCTGCCGATGCGGGGGACGCGGGTTCGTGCCCCGGTCCGGGAGGATCCCACATGCTGCAGAGCAGCTGGGCCCGTGAGCCATGGCCGCTGAGCCTGCGCGTCCGGAGCCTGTGCTCCGCAACGGGAGAGGCCACAACAGTGAGAGGCCCGCGTACCGCAAAAAAAAAAAAAAATTATTCCTTAACAGGGCCCTGATGGCAGAAACGGTTGCTGGGCCCTCCTCAGTGTCTTGGGGACACTCCCCCGAGGCCCTGGGGCACCCTCCTGCCCCCAAAGCCCCAGGCCTAAAGAGCCCTAGGCTTCGTCCTCCCCCCATCCCTGTCCATCCCTCTGCTTCTCACTGTAGGACTTGGGCTCAGGGGTGGAGGGACCAGGGGTCAAAGCCAACAGGAACACTGATGCCGCTCAATGGAGTTGTTTGGGAATTTTATGACCACGCATCACTCGTGTCTGTGGAGAAATGCCGTGTAAGGGTCGAAGGAGCTCTGAGTCTCTCACAAGAGGTTTGCACCCCGTGAACCGTGTTCCTGGGGTGGGTGAGGCTTCCCCCCGGTTGGGAGCCTTGCTGAATGGAATGGATGTAAGCCCACCCGACCCGAACCACGGAGCCAGGCTCCCCTCCGCCTGCCCACTCACCTACGGTGTCCGGCTTGGTGCTCTGGATGTGCAGGTAGCCGCTCTCCCTCAATAAGTTGAAGAAGATCTTCTTCAAGGAGTACATCAGCTCCATATCCCTCTTGGTGTAGCCAAAAAGCCTCCCAAAACGCCGTCCCAGGAGAAGGGTCAGGGTGTAGAAATTTCTTAAAATGAATGCCATGTTCAAGTGCAGGCCTTTCACGTGGCTGAGGGCAGAGAAGGGCCAGGGGAGGCTGGGTGGCATCAAGGGTGGGGAAGCGACAGGGGCAGAGATGGAGGAGAAAGAGGCCACAGGGCTGAAGAGCACAGGGCCAGCCTTCTTCGGCCTCTGCCCCCTGGGGTGACCACATGGTGGAAGGGCAGGTCCCGGTCAGGCCTCTCCTGGGACTTGGTCCATCAGAAAGGTATACTCCCCAACTTTCCCCTCCTCTAACTGGCCCTCTCTGCCTGGGAACCTGGCCCAGAGTCACCAATCCTGTGTGACATCAAGTGGAGGGAAGAGCCACGTCGAAGTGCCCCAGGCAGAGCTGAATGACAGGGACCCTCCCTTGTCTCCCCTGGGTCCACACATATCCTGCCTGTGTGGGCCCTGCTCCAAGGCTCAGACACTACTCCCAGGCAGGGCCTGGCGTGCATAACCCGCCTCCCTGCACATCCACCTCACATGGGCAGTGCGCACACA
Organism: Delphinus delphis; assembly: GCF_949987515.2. NCBI lineage: Eukaryota > Metazoa > Chordata > Mammalia > Artiodactyla > Delphinidae > Delphinus > Delphinus delphis. The sequence continues at coordinate 161,824,459 of NC_082683.1, forward strand.
CCTGCACACGTACACACACGCCTGACAGCCACCCTCACCTGGGCACCAGCTGGGCCATGTTGGTGCAGATCAGGGCTCCCCAGTCTCCGCCTTGAATATAGAATTGCTGGAAGCCCAGCCGCAGCATCAGCTTATAAAAGATCCTGGCAGTGGCCACTGAGTCGAAGCCTGGTTGTAAAGGGGAAAGAAGAACCGTGTGGGGGTCACGCCTTGGGTCCTCCCAGGCCCTCTGAGATTCCTCAGCACCCCCGCCCCAGGCTGAGGGGAGAGCAGCTCACAGGGGGTGAGAAGGAATCCTGGAGCCCAAGGGTGGGGTGCCCGGTGCCCAGAAGGCAGTGTCCCTGGTGCTGGCCTTGGTGCAGGAGACAGTGAGGGCGTGTGATGGGCTCAGGCCGGTCCGGCTGAGCATCCGTGGGCCCACGCTGCGTGTGGGGCTTAGTCGGCCTCGCTGGCCCGGAACAGTGCAGGGCCCACACGTGGACCTGCCCTGAGTTGGCAGCTCCTGAGGACACGAGAGTCCAGGCCCTGAGCCAGCTCTGGACAGTCGTGACTCGGCCCGGTCCCCCACCTGCCACGCCCCTCACATCCTGAGAAGATGCACTGGCCCTCTGGCAATAAAATCGCCCCCATTGCTTCTCTTCCCTCTGGTCTCAGACCCCTCCTTCCTCAGCCTCCTTAGGCTCTGAAGGAAGCTGTCCCAGCCGACTCCCCACCCCTGGGGCAGTGACACAGCCTGCAGCAGCCCGTACCCTTCTTGGAAGATGCCTCTGAGAAGCCGTAGCCAGGAATGGATGGACAGATGACTTCAAAAACATGCTCATCGCTCAGGCCATGGTTCTTGGGGTCAGTCAGCAACGGAATGATCTTATAAAACTCGTAGAAGGAGCCAGGCCAGCCATGAACCATCAGCAAGGGCTTTGGGGTCTGGCCGGAGGGCAGCTGGGGGGGCTTCACGTGGATGAAGTGGATGTCCAGGCCTAGGGAGACAGAGCACAGTCAGGATCAGGAGGAGAGGGCCCTGAGGCTGTGGACGCCACAGTCCCAGCTCTCAGGGTAGCCAATCAGGCTCTGCACCGCCACAGCAGGGCTGCCACCCTCGGCGTCCCCATGGTATTGACTACAGTCGCCACCGCTAGTGCTGGCTGAGTGCTTACACGGAGCTCCAGATACCCGGGTAGCTCGCTCGGCCTCACGGCCACCTGCAGCGTGCCCCTCTCACGTGAGAACGTGAGCTCTGTCTGTAAGGCCGAGGCCAGGCTGCTCACGCACGGCTGGATTCCCAGAGGCCAGAATAGGTCCTGGCTCGTGGCAGCACTCAATGAATACTTGTTTAATAATTTACAAATTGCGGGGGGAAAAAGCCCTATATATCCAGCAGTAGAGAATGAAATAGATTATAGTTTAACAGTATACTGTAATATAACACAGTCATCTAAAATGACTTCCTGGCGGTCAGGACTCCCCGGGCGGTCCAGTGCTTAGGACTCCGCACTTCCACTGCAGGGGGCACAAGTTCAATCCCTGGTCGGGGAACTAAGATTCCACATGCCGGGCGGTGCAGCCAAAAAGTAAATAAATAAAATAAAATGACAGTGTCGACGTGTACTGAATATGGAAATCAGTTCCGTATACATGGCTAAGTGGTAAAAGCAAACTACCAAGCCATATCCATCGTATGACCGATTTTCATAAACAGTCACATGTATGCATGTTTGCACCGTGTGCATAGGAATTTTAAAGTCTGAAGAGATAAACTACAAGAATATAAGAAGTAGTCCTCTCTGAGCAATAGAATTTCAAGTAAATTATTGTCTTTTTTGTGTTATAGGAACTACTAAATTTTTCTACAATGGACATATGCATAACTATTTTTTTTTTAAGTGGAGAAAATTTTCCTAAGGTAGAGTGCTGGGCACTGGAACACCATCCTGGCCAAGGGCAGGTGAATGGATCCCAGGCCCCACTAGAGTCCCTTTGATAGCAGCCCCTTCCCAGGCAAGTGGCCTGGATTGTGCCTGGGTGTCCAAGGCAAACACAGCCAGGGCTGCTGGCACACCTGGAACCCTCCACCATGAGGGCTGGCACCAATAGCAAGGTCTGTTGTTTATTCATTATACAAACAATACATGTTTTCTATAGAAAACAGGAAACAAAGGTAAATCAAAAGGGGGGAAAATCACATTGTAACCCCATGATCTGAAGAGAACATGGTGTTGTCTGTCCAACTTTTTGCAACAAATTTTTTGGGGAACAATTTTATATTTATAGAAAAATAGTGAAGCTAGTACAGGAAGTTCCCATATACCACTACTCAATTTCCCCTACTATTAATATCTCATGTTAGGATGGTACATTTGTTACAATGCATGAACCAGTACTGATACATTAATAACTAAAGTCCATACTTTAAGTATGCAGATTTCCTTATTTATTTTTAAGTTTTAATTTTTTTAATTTTATGGTGGTAAGAACATCTAACATGAGACCTACTGTCTTCACAAAGTTTTAAGTGTATATATAGTACGGTATCATTATCTACAGGCACAATGTCCTTCAGCGGATCCTTACAACTTACTTATCTCCGGTAACTGAAACTTTGTACCCAGTAATTAGCAACTCTCCAGTTCGCCCACCTCCCAGCCCCTGGCAACCACCATTCTACTCTCTTTGACAATTTTAGATACCTCATATGAGTGGAATCATGCAGTATTTGTCCTTCGGTGATTGGCTTATAACACTGAGCATAATGTTCTCAAAGTTCATCCATGTTGTCACATATTGCAGGATTTCCTTCTTTTTAAAGGCTGAATAATATCGGTACATACAAACAATGGAATATTACTCAGATTTCCTTAGTTTTTACCCAATGTCCTTTTTCTGTTCCAGGATCCCATCCAGGACACATTACATTTATCTGTCACGTCTCCTTAGGCTCCTCTTTGGCCATTCAGACAGTTCAGACTTTTTTAAAAAGAGAGAACATAACTTTCTTTTAACAAAAATAGAACCCTACATACATTCTATTTTGGAACCTCATTTTTTTCACTTAACAATATATCCTGGGTGTCCTTCTATGCTGCTAAATTTACTCCTAAAGTTTATTTTAGTAGGTAATTTTATCTCCTTTGGAACACAGAGCATGATGTGAGATTATTTTTGATTCGAATTCTATCAATCACATTATCATTTGAGTTTAAAGTTAGAAAAAACACACACATACATCCATTCTTGTGTGTGCATGGGCTATCCCTGGAAGCGTATGTTTTTGTTTAATAAATTTATTTATTTATTCATTATTTATTTATTTATTTTTGGCTGTGTTGGGTCTTCGTTGCTGCACACAGGCTTTCTCTAGCCACGGTGAGTGGGGGCTACTCTTCATTGCGGTGCACGGGCTTTCATTGCGGTGGCTTCTCTTGTTGCGGAGCATGGGCTCTAGGCGTGCAGGATTCAGTAGTTGTGGCACGTGGGCTCAGTAGTTGTGGCTCGCGGGCTCTAGAGCACAGGCTCGGTAGTTGTGGTGCACGGGCTTAGTTGCTCCGCGGCACGTGGGATCTTCCCTGACCAGGGCTCGAACCTGTGTCCCCTGCAGTGGCAGGCGGATGCTTAACCACTGCGCCACCAGGGAAACCCCTGGAAGCATGTGTTTAACGGAAGCAGACACTGTCCCTGGGGAGGGACAAGAGGGAGACTTCCTTTTAGCTCTGTCTCCTTCTGTACTTTTTGAATTTTAAATACGTAAATTTTTAAAATTAAAAAAAATGTTAAAATATGCCCTATGGGCCCCCCTTCCCTTTGGGGAGGAAACACTCTCTCAGTTGCCTTACGTGGTACCGGTAGGTTCTCTGTGCCCAAGCTGCCGGGTCAGAATCGAGAAGCCAAACTGGGCTCAGAGGGTAGCACTGGGCCTGGCCAGGGGGTGAGGGGAGGCGGTGGTCACAGCCTAGGGCCCGAGCTGAAACCGTGGCCACAGGTGAAGGAAGAACAGACAGGCTGGGAGGCTGGAGAGCTGGGTTCTGGCCCTGAACCTCCACTTCCCTGCGACTCGGGCGATTCCCCGCTCCCGTCTGGAGGTGATGGGCTGCATTCCCCGGAGGCCTCTGAAGCCCCTGAATGTCTCAGACTCTCTGAGAACAGAGACTGGTCTGTGGCAGGAGGCCCAGGACATGGGCTGGAGCCAGAAGCTCATCACAGAACAAGGAAGTGGCAGGAACAGGGAGGCCGAATAAGGAGGCTAGTGGAGATGAGGACAGAACATCGGGGAGGGGTCAGAGGTTGAGCCTTGAGCAGCCTGGAGCACAGGGGTCAGTGCAGAGACAGAAAGGACCCCGAAAAGGTCCAAAAGTGAGGGAGGAGGATAGCAGCAGAGAGAGTGACGAGGGAGCCTTCTTGGGCCAAGAAGGCTTTTCCTCAGGCTGGGGAGCCAGGAAAAGAGACACGTTGAAGGCGTGCTGGGCCCAGGGCTGGGAGGTGGCCAGCTCAGCACTGTGGCAGGGGGGGCGGGGGCAGGTGGCACGTGAAGCCGGGTCCAGCAGGAGGACCCACACTGCAGGACCCAGGGCCAAGGCCAAGGCCAAGCTGCAGGCCTAGGGAAGTGACTGAACTGCACACTGGTTCAGTCACAGTGGGCTGCTTCCGTGATAAACTCCACGCAAGAAACTACCCCCTTTGGAGCACTTGTACCCTGAGAAGGTGTTGTGCTATAAACACTTGATATCCTGTGATGTCGTGAGGAGCCCTGAGACGGTCCAGTGGGGTAAGGCTTTCTCAAGCTTGCAAGCCTCCAGGAAAGAAACAGCCCTTTAATGCCTCTTGCCTCTGGGTTTTGGAACATGCTGTTCCCTCCTCTGGACAACCTTCCCCACACATACCTGGCAAACTCCCATCCATCCTTTAAGTTTCAGCCTAGATGCCTCCTCTTCCAGGAAGCCTTCCCTTACACTCCCAGGTGGCATGTGGGGCTCACAAAGTTCCCGGGGCCTCTTCCCTCATAGCACCCCTTACCACATGCTATAATCACCCCCGAGAGCCTGTGAGCTGGGAAGGCAGGGACCTTGTCTTCTCTGACTGTGTGTCACAAGCAGAATGCTTGGGTACAGGAGGTGCCCTGTCAATAGCTGCCGGATGGACACTGAAGAGCTGGGGTAACAGAAGGAGCTGAGTCAAACCCAAGGGAGCCAGGCCTCTGGCACCAGGGATCCAAAAGGCAACCCTCGGGGCTTCCCTGGTGGCGCAGTGGTTGAGAGTCCGCCTGCCGATGCAGGGGACACGGGTTCGTGCCCCGGTCCGGGAAGATCCCACATGCCGCGGAGCTGCTGGGCCCGGGAGCCATGGCCGCTGAGCCTGCGCATCCGGACCCTGTGCTCTGCAACGGGAGAGGCCACAACAGTGAGAGGCCCGCGTACCACAAAAAAACCCACAAAAAACAAAAGGCAACCTTCGTAAATTACATAGAAGGACCTGTAGGTACTTTGGCTTAGATAAAATGGTTTAGATCCCCTTGTTAGGCTCATGACAGAAGGCATCAAAGTCCTCTAAAGTGCACAGCAACAACTGGCTTATATTTAGAAGTATTCTCCTACTTATTGAAGTCACAGATTTAAAAATTATTCTTCAACTTTCTGAAGTTACAAATTTCAAATTTAAAGCTCTTCATTAAGCATGTGAGTTCAACTTACAGATATTATTCTATATATTTCTTAATCTAGCAAATGTTGACATTCTCCAGGAACCTTTGATTAATGGGGCTGCATGTCTATACTTGCTTTATGACACTCCCTTAAACACTGTATAATTTCAATTTCCTTTATAAGAACTTTACTTGATTTGACTAACGAGTATATCTTCCACAAACTTTAAGTAACTCTCAGAATTTTAATAAATTAAATTTATAAATATGGTGAGGCTTAAATCTTCCAATATTGCACATAAACTCAGGAAGATTTTCATATAAAATCACAGGTCTAAATCCATGACTCAATTACCCACTTTAAATTAGTACTGAAAAGTCGTATCTGTTACTTGCAAAGGCCAAATTCTCTTAAACATTACAAATATCTAAAATTCCAAACGTGCAATTTCTTCAACATGAAAAATTATTGGTAGAGCGACCCACAGAATGGGAGAAAATATTTTCAAATCACATTATCTCATAGGGGATTAATATCCAGACTATACAGAGAACTCCTAAAACTCAACAACAACAACAAAAAACAAAGAACTCGATTCAAAAATGAACAAAGGACTTGAGTAGACATTTCTCCAGAGAAGAAAAACAAATGGCCAACAAGCACATGAAAACGTGCTCAACGTCATTAATCATTAGAGAAATGTAAATCAAACCCACAATGAGGTACTACCACTTCACACCCGTTAGGATGGCTGTTACAAAAACAAAAACAGAAAATAACAAGTATTGGCAAGAATATGGAGAAACTGGGAATCTTGTACACTTCAAAAAATATTTACTCATTTATTATTTTTCATCCCCAAATATATATAAATGAAAACCTACTCTTCAAATGCAGGGAGGTCCTTGCCTATAATGTAGTATTTATTACATTTACATTACAAAACATTCTCATATGAAAATCAGTATGCAGCTCTTTCACACGCAGTTTTATACATACTCACACACAATATATGTAAGCAGTTAGGACTTTTCTACTTACATATTCCTCTGGTGGAAAATTAGGAAACTGGGCAATTCCCACACTTTTCAGCCTTGGGAAGGTAAATACAACCTCTCTGAACATTTTTTAAGAAGATGAATTTAAAATGGTGCAACTGCTAGGAAAAACAGTATTAAAGTTCCCCCCAAAAATCAGCATAGAATTACCATTTGACTCAGCAATTTCACTTCTGGGTATATACCCAAAGAACAGAAAGCAGAAACATAAACAGATATTTGTACACTCATAATCATAGCAATATTTTTCACAATAGCTAAAAGGCAGAAGCAACCCAAGTATCCACTGACGGATGAATGGATAAGCAAAATCTATACCATGGGGTATTATTCAGCCTTAGAAAGGAAATTCTGACACATGTTACAACATGGATGAACCTTGAGGACATTATGCTAAGTGCAATAAGCAAGTCAAAAGGACAAATACTGTATGATTTCATTCATATGAGATACTTAGATTCAGAATCATATTTAAATTCATAGAGACAGAAAGCAGAATGGTGGTTTCCAGAGGCTAGGGAGAGGGAGGGAATGAGGAATTACTGCTTAATGAGTACAGAGTTTCAGTTTATTTATTTATTTACTTTTGGCTGCGCTGGGCCTTCATTGCTGTGCTCGGGCTTTCTCTAGTTGCGGCGAACGAGGGCTACTCTTCGTTGCGGTGTACGGGCTTCTCCCTGCAGAGGCTTCTCTTGTTGCGGAGCACAGGCTCTAGGCACGCAGGCTTCAGTAGTTGTGGCACGCAGGCTCAGTAGTTGTGGCTCCCGGGCTCTAGAGCGCAGGCTCAGTAGTTGTGGCACCCGGGCTTAGTTGCTCTGCGGCATGTGGGATCTTCCCGGACCAGGGCTCAAACCCGAGTCCCCTGCACTGGCAGGCGGATTCTTAACCACTGTGCCACCAGGGAAGTCCCCAGAGTTTCAGTTTTGCAAAATAAAAAAAGTTCTGAAGATAGATGGCTGTGCTGGCTGGATAACAATATAAAAGTACTTACTCCACTGTGGCGTTACACATAACAATGTACACTTAATGGTTTAAATGGTCAACTTTATGTTATGTGTATTTTACTATAATTAAAAACAGATAAATTTGTAAAAATTAACAGCATGAGTTTGATTTTCTTAAGCATTTCTATATTTGATTCTAAATCTTTCTGGGGCTAAAAAAATGTTTTTCCACTTAGGAAACTATTATCTCATCCCAAATGATCTTAGGTTACTTTCCCAAGAACATTTTGAGAGATACCTTCCCTTCCAGATGAAGTTGGGTGACAACCTGTGATACTGTTGGGACGGGAGATCTAGAGCTGCAGAGACAGGACAGTTTTTATTCGGACCTTGACTGACAGGCTGAGCACCCTTGAACAGTCACAGCATCATGGACTCCAAAGCTTCAAGGAGGGGCTGACTGACCGAGGCCACGCCCAGATCTAAATCTTATCTCCATCCTCTCAGAGATTGTTCTATCACTGAAGTGGACTGTGCATTTCTTTGGTTTTTATTTTATTTATATGTTTTCCTGTTTAGCTCTAAAGACCATTGGATTTGTTGGGGTTCTGCATTATTTTTGCATCCTCGTGGCGTTATACCTTCCAAATACATCTCAGTGACCAATAATTGAATTCTGGGTCTCCGGGCTTTATCTAAGTCATGTCCAGTATCTAAGGAAGGTGGTTCTTTTTTTTCTGCCGCACTGGGAGGCATGCGGGATCTTAGTTCCCTGACTACGGATGGAACCCATGCCCCTGCGGTGGAAGCGCAGAGTCTTAACCACTGGACCACCAGGAAAGTCCCTAAGTCACGTCCAGTACCTAAGAAGGCCGTTCCTGTGATATACATCCCCCTCCAGCTGGTGTTCTGGAAACATACCTTCAATCTTAGTCTTGAAGTGAGGATATCTGTTAAGAGTCTCCACCTGCTTCCTCCAGTCAAATTCATTCCGCCAGTAGGAGATGACTTTCTTCAGATAGTTGGAGTTGAAACCGTAGTGGAAGCGGCTGTCCTCCAAAGGTGGGGTTAAACGGCCCTTGTCAATCCTCTGGTGTAAATCCTGGAGCAAAATGCAGGACCCCAAGTAGAGAAGGTGAATGAGGCAGAGCACAAGAGAAAGTTTGTTTCCAGAAGACAGTTCCAAACCCTGCAGCCACAAGACCCAAATATTATATATTTTATAACATTATTATAGTACATAAAATGTATAATATATATTTTATATTATTATATTTTATTTATATATTTATAATTTATTTATATTTATTTTATATTATATAATATATTTTATATTATTATATCCTAGATATTATATGTAATATATTAATTATATATTAATATAGTTAATATATATGATATATAATATGTATTATATATTATAATTATATTAATATATATTATATATAATATGTACAGCAGAGGCAAAGCAAAGTTTCACCAGACAAGGTGAGGAGACTCCTGGTCTGCACACTTGTGCTCTGGGTTGTTAGGTTTATCCCAGAAGAAACCTCCTGGCTTCCCACAACGGTGGCTGTTCCCCAAACACATGTTCTTCACTTTCGACTTCAGGTTGACTTCTCATCTTTCAGTTTTTAAATGTATGAACAATACAGATCTTTAATTTATCGAGGCTTATATACAGCAAGGGTTGGCAAACTTTTCTGTAAAGGGCCAGATCATAAATATCTTAGGCTTTTTGAGCTGCAGCTACTCCACTCTGCCCTTGTAGTGTGGAGACAGCCGTGGATGGTACACGGACAAATGGGCATGGCTGTGTTCCAAAAAAACTTTATTTATGGACACTGAAATTCGATGTCACGTAATTTCCACATGTCGCAAAGTATTATTCTTCTTTTGATTTTTTTCCAACCATTTAAAGATGTAAAAACTATTCTTAGCATGGGAGCTGTACAAAAGCAGGTGGCAGACTACATATAAAACAGATAATCAACAAGGATCTACTGTATAGCACAGGGAACTCTACTCAATATTCTGCAATAACCTATATGGGAAAAAAATCTGAAAAAAAAAGGATATATATCTGTGTATAACTGAATCACTTTGCTGTACACCTGAAACTAACACAACCTTGTAAATCAACTATACTCCGATAGAAAATAAAAATTAAATTAAAAAAAAAACAGGTGGGGCTTCCCTGGTGGCACAGTGGTTGAGAATCTGCCTGCTAATGCAGGGGACACGGGTTCGAGCCCTGGTCTGGGAGGATCCCACATGCCACGGAGCAACTGGGCCCGTGAGCCATAGCTACTGAGCCTGCGCATGTGGAGCCTGTGCTCTGCAACAACAGAGGCCGCGATAGTAAGAGGCCCACGCACCGCGATGAAGAGTGGCCCCCGCTTGCCACAACTAGAGAAAGCCCTCGCACAGAAACGAAGACCCAACACAGCCATAAATAAATAAATTAACTAATTAATTTAAAAAAAATGTGGCAGGATGGATTTGCTGACTCTGATACGCAGCACTGAACGATACAGTATATCCTAACTCAGTTAGGATAAAAATGACAGACCCGGAGAGAAGGTACAAGTCTCACGGGCAGGCGTGCATCAAGCTGAAAGAGCAGCTCCAGCTGGGGAAGTTCAAGTTGGTCCACGGAGCCTCTCAAGTGTTACCCTTCCCAGAGTGTCCTCCCAAGCACTGCAGTAACCTCCACACAGATTTTAGGAATGTCAGACGCTGAGCCTAGGAACCCACTAAAGGAGGTATCGACAGGGCTCAGCCTCTGTCCTCAATAGCGACACCTCGTCAAGTGCTACCAAGGGAGCCTCAGTCTGGCTTCTCTTGGGTACAGCTGTCTCCGCTCTTTAATCCCATCCTCCTGAGCGCTCCCATGACTTTTTATCGGCACCTCTTACCGCATTTATCTCTATTAATCATTAACGTTTCTCTGTCCACATTTCTCAACTGCTGGACTAGGAGCTCTTTGAGGGAAGGCTCTCCCTCTTCTTCTAAGCACCCAGCACAGGGCCTGCACACAGTAGGTGCTCCCACACCCACAAAATGAAAAAAGGATGAGTAGGGACATCGCAGGTCCCACCCACCCTCCTGGCCCTGCTCAAGCCTCGCTCTCAGATCAGCCCACCCCACGATCATGTCCATCCATCCTGATTCCAGCCCCATGCAGAGGATGGGCCTAGGCTTTGGAGTTAGACAGATCTGAGTTTAAACCCTCTGCTTATTATCTCGGTCGCCTTGGGTCAGTTGCTTTGCCTCTCTGAGCTTCACTTTCTGCGTGACCGCAGGGACTGCATGTGACTACAAGGGGGCTGACACACAGTAGGTGCCTGGCCACGGCTGGCCCTGTGCCAGGTTCTCTGTGCAGCAGCTTTTATGTCACCACGGCCTTGCTTTTCACTCACGATCTCCACCCAGGCCCTGAGCCGACAAGCTCACTCCCAGGGTTTCAGGTGGGCCACCAAGGAGGCAAAACCAGCTGCTTTCTGTGACCCTTGGGTCCAGCTGGCACCCACTTGCCGGCCTGGGTACTGCTGGGGCCTTGGGAAGGGGAAGGCGGAAACAGGGGAGGGAAGGAGCAGAAGGGATGGGTGGGCAGAGCGGGAGAGCCCAGTGGGAGAAGAGTAGGTGAAAAAACACCCCTCCCCCAAGAGGAGCACTTCCCAAGCCCCTCCCCATCCCAGCCCCAGCCTGAGGCGCAGCCCCAGAAGGGACCTCCCCCCTCTCCCAACTGCTCCCTCGTCTGGAAAGAGGTGCCTTACATTGATCTCCTCATCTGACGTTTCCACCTTGAATGGGCGGATGCTCTCGTCCTCCCCAGCTGTGGGCCTCACCCCGGGCCCCCACCATCCATCTTCAAGTGGCAAAGTTTCCTCCTTGTCCTTGGAGACGAACCAGTAGATGACAAAGCCCAGCACTGAGGCGAGGAGTATTTCCAGCCACATGACTCCTGCAAGGGGGATAGAATCACCTTGACCTCTGGCCGGAAACGCCAGATCCCCGACTTCTTTCCCACCCAACCCTCGACTTTAGGTAATTTTGTCCTGAAAAAAATAATATTATAAGCATAGTATGGAAAAATTGGAAAACAACAGAAAAAGACACAAAAATCACCCATAATCCTACTGAGCTATGAAATTCATGAGTCAAATTTGGAAAAGGTGAAGCTGTGTTGGCTTCCGCACAGCCCTGGGTGGTGGGCCTGCATTTCTGAGGCCTCATGGTTCTCTGAGGGGCCTCTGGCTCCAGACGCTTCAGAGAAGCTTCTCTCCACCCTCGTGACACCCTCCCCAACGGGAGGCGCAGGGACTTCTCTGAGTGGTGGGCTCAGGAGAGGAGATAGAGCCATGCTTGCCCCTTGCTGTCTCTCTCTGAGGGGGGGTCTGTCCTCAGGGTGCCCATAGGGGTAAGAGGGGAGGTGTGAAGAGCTGGGAAGTTAAGTTCATTTGGGGTGGGGGAGTGTTCAGTGGCCCAAACATGGCTACATATCTCAGTTGGTTGTCAACAGCTTTATTGAGATATAATTCATATACCATGTAATTCACTTGTTTAAGGTGTACAACCCGGTGGTTTTTAGTATATTCACAGATATGTGCAACCATGACCACAATTTTAGAACATTTTCACCACCACAAAGAGGAACCCTGTACCCTTTAGCTATCACCCTGCTTTGTCCCTCATACCACCCAAGGCCCCAAGCAACCACTAATCTACCTTCTGCCTCTACAGACTTGCCTATTACATTTCATATCAACTCAGCTCTTTTAACCCTCATTAGTCTGATTCCCCTGCTTTTTTCTCAGAAGGGGAAGAAAGACTTAGTTCCTGCAAACCAATACCAGGCTGACACTGGCCCAGCATTATTATCTAGCTCCTCATCTTGCACATTCCCAGGGGAAGTAACCCCCCAAAGGTTCACATTCAGAGAAATGTGCGTGAATACGGGCACCGTCCTCGGGCCTGAGCCAGCAGAGGGTCTGCTGGATGCAGGGCAGTCAGGACCCAACCGGAGGAGAAAGCATGGATCTCAGGTGAGGCCTCAGCAGATCCACTTCCCAGGTCCATCCGGACTCTCCCTTGGAAAACTGGGGCAGGAGGAGGACGCTGCTAGCAAACCCACCCTAGGGTGCCCTCTGTCTGCCACAGGACTCTGCTGGGGGCTTGCTGAGGCTCTGAGGTTTGCTCCTGCCAAGAAAAGAAAACATGCACAGGCTTCTCCCGCCTCCCACAGAGAGACGCTCTGTCCCTCCCAGGAAATCCTACCCTTTGAGAACAGGGAGAAAAGCCAGCTGCTAGTCTCTGTGGTATTCGAAGGCAGGACTAGGCTTAGGGATTGTGGGGCACTGGGGAGCATGTGGGAAAAGGCAGAAGGCAGAGAGCACAGCTGCCCCCAGCAGCAGGAGCAGATGGACACAGTTCACCCAGTGGGAGGGTCACGACACAAGTCTGGAGCTGGGAAGGCAAGGACTGTGTCTATCCTGGTCCCTGCCCTGACCCCAGTGCCCAGCATAATGCCTGCCCAGAAAGGCACTTTGCCAGTATCTGTGAAATCAGCATACACGGTAGAAGCAAATAAGATAAATTTTGCAGGATGTTGTCAAGCACAGAGAGGCCAAGAGCACAGTTGTCACTTGCTGCTGGGATATAAATGCCCAACTTTCCCTTTTCTGCATAGAATTATCCCAGTGCTTTCACTTGTCCACATGAGCTCTGAGTTCTCACCCTTTGATCAGCTCCTTGGGAAGCAGCCAGGGAAGCAGAGCTGTGGAGTTAGGGGCCTGCAGGAGAGGTGGGGCGGCTGCAGGCGCCACCCTCACTCCCCACTGCCTTTTTAAAATTTTTAATTTATTTGTTTTTTAAGGTTTTTTTTGGCTGCATTGCATCTTCGTTGCTGCGCGTGGGCTTTATCTAGTTGCAGCGAGCGGGGGCTACACTTTGTTGCGGTGCGTGGGCTTCTCATTGAGGTGGCTTCTCTTGATGCGGAGCACGGGCTCTAGGCGTGCGGGCTTCAGTAGTTGTGGCATGTGGGCTCAGTAGTTGTGGCTCGCGGGCTCTAGAGCACAGGCTCAGTAGTTGTGGCACACGGGCTTAGTTGCTCCGCGGCATGTGGGATCTTCCCGGACCAGGGATCGAACCCGTGTTCCCTGCATTGGCAGGCAGATTCTTAACCACTGCACCACCAGGGAAGCTCCCCCACTGCCTTTTAACAATTACTGGGTCCTACCAACTTAGCAGATCTGATGTGTGTGCAGCGTAGTTATGTCCCCGGACTTCGACAGCAAACAGAACCACGAGAGAGAATGTTGAAATGATCAGTGTTCAAGCACTGCATCTAAATTCAGGGAACCAGGACAAGGGTCACCATGATGGGCCACAGCCCAGGGCAACATAACAGATTCAAGGAGAAAGTTTAAAGCCCTTTCTCTTGCATCCTAATTAAAATAATAAGAATATTAGTCAAGGAGGTTGGTTCAAGGAGGGCGCTTTAGAGCCACTGATCTCGGATTACAAAGCGAGCTTTCCTGCAGTGTGTTAATCTGCCACCTATTAACCGCCCTTTATTTAACAGCGGGTGCTAAACGCACACGAAGTAAGGCGCTCTAGGTTAGCCAGGTGTAACAGGTATCGACTGTCTGCAGGTGGGTTTTCCAGGGAACGTGATAAACCATGGCCCATACAAATCCACCCACTAAGGAGTCAAAATTCATTGAACTTGACTTTCCTTTTCACTTAAGGTAAGAGTCAGAGCAGGCAAGGGACTTGCCCCAAATCGCATCGCACTTGTGAGGATTAGAATTTGTAGTCAAAGCATTCATTCCCTGTCTGTCATCGGGCATGTTGCTCCTGCCAACCCCGCCCCCATCCCATCTTGTCTCCCTTCAGCATGTTTTCAGCCTCAAGCCTTCATACCTGCTCTTTGGGACCCTCAGAGCACAGGAGCCACGACTGCACGCGGGCCGCGGCCGTCTACCCGAGTGGGTCTCTCAGGCCTGCACATTTTTTTTCCGAAAAATTAAATAAACAAGACCTTCCCCTTGCCGGTGCACAGGAGCTGGGGGTCCATGAGGAAGGAGGTCAGCCAGCTCCGAGAAGAGGCGGGGCCTCAGAGTCCGACCAATCAGAGTTCAGGGGCCCCCTGCGTCCCTGGTTTAACTCCGCCCCCACGCTCCCTGGTAAGGAGGGAGAGCCGAGACGCCCACCCCCGGGGCGTAAAGAGTCTGGGCGTGCCGGGCGCCGGCCGGACGGCTACCCGGGTGCCGCGGCTGCCCTCAGGCCTCCGGCCCTCCTTGGCCAGGACTGCTGGTTTACTTAGAGTATGAGGAAAGTGGAAGTTTGAGGCTCAGGAGGGAAGGCGCCGCTCTGCCTGCCCAGCTCCCTGCACAGTGCAGGCCAGGGCGTGGAGCCAGCTGGTGACTCTCCTCCCCAGGGCGGGCTCCTTGGGGTTGGACTCCCCATCTCCCCCAGTGGGGAGAAGCACCGTTCACCGGGAAACCCAAGGCCAGCTGGGCTCTGGCTGCCGCAGCCTGGGTTGCGGAGGCGGTAGCACTAGGCAGATGACAGAGCCCTTACCTGCCTCCCCTCCCCCAAGGCCTCTCTAGGCCAGTTGGCACCTGAGACGAAGAGTAGGGCTGCATCAGCCCAACCTCCCTGGGTCGGCCAGTTGCTAGGTTGGAACCACTGAACCTCCAAGCTAAAGAGGAACTCAGCAACGTGAGTTCACCCCCCTCACTTCATAGCTGGGGAAACTGAGGCCAGGGGTGGCCGTGACTCACCCCAGGTCATGTGGCCAGGGAGCAACACATCTGGAACAAAGGGAGAAAAGGACCACTGCCCTCGCTGCCCTCTACTGTAACTGCTCTAGGGCAGGGCTTCTCAACCTCAGCACAACTGACATTTTGGACCAGATAGTTCTTTGTTATGAGGACTGTCCTGTGCATTGTAGGGTGTTTAACAGCATCCCTGGCCTCTACCCAGTAATACCAGCTCCACCTCCTCCCCTACCCCCACCCCCACCCCACCACGCCCCGTGTGACACCAAACATATCTCCAGATATGGCCGAATGTTCCCTGGGAGGGAAATTGCCCTCAGTGCAGAACCCATGCTGCAGATCAGCAGTTCCAACTTCAGGATGTGTTAGAATCACCTGAGAAGCTGTTAAACGATTCAAGGGATCTGGGGTATGGCCGGAGAATCTGCATTTCTAACTAGTTCCCAGGTAGTGCTGCTGCTGGTGGTCCGGGGACCACACTCTGAGAACCTTTGCTCTAGACTGAATTATAAACTCTAAGAAGGCTGGCTATCTGTCTCGCTCCCCAAGGTATCCCAGTGAGCACCGAGCCCAGTTCTGGCAGATGCAGGAATCTCACCAACAGTCGTTGAATAAACACTTGGGCCTGACCGAGGTGGGAGGGACTGTGGCCCTTCTATAGGATCAAGAAGCAAAGAGAAAATGCTATCTCCAAGGTGAGCAGACAATCCCAGAGCCTCTCTCTGCACACAGACTGGTAAGTTGGTCCCGTGCAGAAAGCTGGATTCCCCAAGCTGCCCTCCTGGTTGTAACTCTCAGGGGGAAGGGTGGACCCATGACTCCACATCCATGGTGTCCAAGATCCCAGTTAGAAATTTGAAGAAAATGCTACAGTTCCAGTGGGGCCTGCTGCCCCCACAGCCAGGCCTGTGAAAGTCTCAGCAGCCTAACTATCACATTTTACCAACCGTCTTTTCCTAGGGAGGAGAAATTCCATAATCTGTCCTTCTCACAGCCTGCAAGCTACAGGCTAAACTCCTAGCCAGCCCCAGGAGGCACCCCGACTCTGGAGCCTGAAGCCATACAAGGCAGTTTCTCTGTCCCCCACAAACAGACCTCCAAATCCTGGGACAACCCTCCATTTCCCCCATCAGAACCCTGCTCTTCCTCCCTCAGGAGCCCGCAAAATCTCTTGTCCGTGAGCCGCCCTTGACCCCATGGCAGTGTGTATTTATGTTCGCCCCTGAACTCTCACCCCAGTGGGCTCAAGGCCTGAGGGTAACAGGCATCTTAGGGAGGGCTTCCTCGGATACTGCTGTGAGCACTTTGTATCATTTGACCCATTAATCCTCACAACAGTCCCACTTTACAGATGAGAAAATCAAGGTTGTGTAACTCGTCTGAGATCACAGCCAGTGAAGGGGGTGGGGTTGGAGGGGAAATGTGGCAGGATTCTAATAATGACAGCCAGACCCACAAGCCCCCCTTCCCCAGACCACCTCTATTCCTTATGCTTTGTTACTTGGGGAGGATTTTTCTGTACGATGAAACTGTGTGCTTCTCAAAGGCTTCTGTCCTTTTCAGCCCCAAATCCCCACCCACCATGCCTTGTTTGTAACAGGTGGCCGAACAACCACAGAACTGAATACTGTAATAGCCAAGCCCGTTGTGACAGAGAGCTGGCGGAGGCTCAGGGAGACCACATGGCTCTGCTCAAGGTCACCAGGCCTGCTTGGGGCAGGGGGACTGCTGAGAGCTTAGAAGGAAGCTGGGGAGACGCCGTCCAAGTCACCTTCCTTGCAGGTGTCTTTCCTATCTTGCCCCAACCCCTCCGCCCCCTCCAGCTAGAATGCGATCTTCTGTTTCTTCTGTCTTCCCCGTGGCTCCAAGCACGGGGCTCTGCCCACGGAGGCGCTCAGTGTCAGTGCAGGCACACACTTGAAGCTGCAGGGCTGGGGTTTCAGGCCCACCTCTGGCTGGTGGGCCTCAGTCCTACCACCGGACTCAGGTAAGACGTTGACCTTTAAGATGGAAGGGTCTGTGGAGGGTCCCCTCAAAACTGGAATTGAGGTAACAGTGCTAGAGAGAAACTAGGATGAATCAAAATGTAACAGGAGACTTTCGTAAAATCCCTCTGGAAGACTGTTTGACAGAATCTCCTAAAACTGGGCAGATACAAACGCTATGACTCAGCAATTCATTCCTAGGTATAGATCGAACCGAGATGTGTCCACGTGTTTACGAAAAGTCACAAATGAGAAATGTCCGTAACAGCACGATCCGATCCGATCTGTAGAAGCCAAAAACTAGAAACAATCCAGATGTCCTTCCACCACAGATGATGGTCTCTTGACACAAGGGAACACCATACAATGAGAACAGACGATCTGTAACTACACACAGTGACAGGGATCAATCCCACAAACAGTGCTGGGCCAAAGATGCCAGACACAAAAGAGCACACACCGCATGACTCCACTTATAGAAAGGACATAGACAAGCAAACCGAATCTGTAGTAAGAGACTTGAGGATAGCGCTTTCCTTTGGTATGGGGGCTGGAGCCCAAGCGCTATGTTGTCAACTCCCCAGTGAATACAGTGTGCAGACAGGGGACAGGTCCGCATGTAGCCCAGAAAAGAGAGGCCTCAAGAGCGAGACTGGGGCGTGTGACTTAACAATGCAGGGGTGCGCTGAGCAGTCACGAGTGTGGGGTGACCACGGTCGCAGGCCTCCCTATAAGCCTGTGTGCTGCCCCTCCACTGTGGCACCCCACCCGGGCTCTGATTCTCTACTCAGTGAGAACTACTGACTCAGAAGTCAGCCGCGGGTAAGCCTGATTCCTGGAGGAGGGTGGGACATTAGAGGGCAGACCTAGTCACTGGGTCCCTGGGAACAAAGTGTCACCCCGTCCCGCCATACATCGAGGAAATGCAAACACCCTGTGAGTTTGGGGAAGCCTGGTGGCCCACTTGGGTGTTCCCATTTGAAGAGCCAGTCTGGCTTTCCTGGTAGAACCCCCGTTCCATGAGACATCGCCCCATCAACAGCAACTCGGACTACCTTTGACTTTAAGAACCGGGAACATTCTGGAGTTTACAGTAAAGGATCTTCTAGCTTGCTTCCCTGTTTGAGTAGTTCAAAGCCCAGCGCTGCCATTTTACCAGCTGGGGGGCTTTGGACAAGTTACCAAACTGCTCTGAGCATCTGTGGACTCCTCTCTAAAATGGGGATAACGCCAATCTCATAGGCTCAAAACAGGTACTCTACCGATGTGTGTTCCTTCCCCTTCCCCCAAAGCCCTTATTACTGTGCCGAATCTTCATGCAGGAAGAGACCCCAGAGGACCCCTATCCCTATGAGATGACTTAAGGATAAGCAGGCTGGGAGCAGGAAAGTGCATGGCGTGGGCATCTGCTGGCCTCCCCATGTGCCCTCACCAAGGACGGACTTGAAGGATAAGGAAAGCACAAGGTCACGTACATCTTGGCTACCAGTGTTTTGCAGTCCGTGCACCTGGGTAGTCCCCACTCTTCTGAGAAGTTACATTCTCAGTGTAAGGGAGCAGAATTCTGTTTACTAAGCCTCCCCGTTTCCAAGGAAAGCTATATTTATCTCTTCTGTGTGGTCAGCTCCTGCTGGTGTAGAAAATATTCTATCTACTTCAAAACATCAATATTTAGGAGACACCATGAAAAATTCAGAAGTAATACAATGCAAAACGAGAGTGCCTGCTTTATTATGCTAGCACCCGAAACTGGAAGGTAATTCATCTACTCCAAAAGTTCAGAGAATATATTTTATCTGATTAAGTTGTTGTTTTGTTTTGTTTGTAATGCACTTTTCCAGAATACTGGCAAAACACTTTGCTGAGAGAATGGGAGAGTGGGTGGTAGCCTTTCAGAATGAAAGCAATTTTTTTTCTTGAAGCCACAGTACCCTTCCTTAAAAAATGATTAGTTTGTCTAGTAAGGAAAATGCAGCTTTTGTTGTAAACTAGCCTAATTTTTTTAAAGACACAGTAACTGGAGGACAGTGGTCATTTAGTTCTAAAATGTTGAGCTGAGAAGTAAATCTGAGCAGCAGTTGACTACTCATAAGAAATGGGATTATATGAAGTTTAAGTCCCCACATTCTATACTGAAGCTTTGAGCATGCGCTTCTGAAACTTGGGAAAAAATTAGGAATTAGTTCAAGTTGAAGAAGTCAGTTGTGCAATATGGTGACCTTTACCCTTAAAAGAGGCAAATAGAGCAATTTATTATTTTACTTTTCTTTTGTCTTTCTGGGTCTTACTCGAAAAGGACAATTTTAACTATAGGAGACCAAGTAAAAAGGGTGCTTAGTTCTCTAGGATTGCTAAAAGGAAACCCAGTCTAATAATTTCACTGAATGTATAGTATTTCTGTTATGCTTGGGGCAAAAACACAAGTTTTAAAGCATATGATTGGGACTTCCCTGGTGGCACAGTAGTTAAGAATCCACCTGCCAATGCAGGGGACATGGGTTCGAGCCCTGGTCCAAGCCCGTGCACCACAACTACTGAGCCTGTGCTCCAGAGCCCATGAGCCACAACTACTGAGCTCACATGCCACAACTACTGAAGCCCACACACCTAGAGCCCATGCTCCACAACGAGAGAAGCCACTGCAGTGAGAAGCCCGCACACCAAAACGAAGAGTAGCCCCCGCTTGCCGCAACTAGAGAAAGCCCGCCTGCAGCAACGAAGACCCAACGCAGCCAAAAATAATAAATAAATAAAAATACTGATGGAATTAAAAAGAAAAACATACGATTCCTTTATCTTATTTATTTTTGGCTGTGTTGGGTCTTTGTTGCTGTGCACAGGCTTTCTCTAATTGCGACGAGCAGGGGCTACTCTTGTTGCGGAGCATGGGCTCCAGGCGCACGGGCTCAATAGCTGTGGCACGTGGGCTCTAGAGTGGAGGCTCAGTAGTTGTGGCGCACGGGCTTAGCTGTTCTGTGGCATGTGGGATCTTCCCGGACCAGGGCTCGAACCTGTGTCCCCTGCATTGGCAGGCGGATTCTTAACCACTGCGCCACCAGGGAAGCCCACAATTCACTTTTAGATTGATACTGAAAGTTCAAGTGAAAACTCTTTTCTTGTAATTTGAATATGTAAAGTATCAAGAAGTCATTTTGTTCTTTTAAAGTAAATAAGAGATTTGTATTGGTGCTGGAAAAGTAAGTATAAACTTGCTTTTGGATCAAAGGGCGGTTTAGTAGACGCTACCTATGACTATGAGCTGGGGTCTTTGCAGGCACAAGGAACAAGACACAGTCCTGTACCTGCTGAAGTGCATGCTCTAGTAGGACAGACAAACAGATGAACAAATAACACCTTTCTAATGATAGATACAATATATCTGCACAGATGGAAGAGAAGTGTGCAAAGTTAGAGTGGTTAGTCTGCCACAAAGGTTTCACAGAGGAGGGGGTCACTGAGTAGGGTTTTTAAGGATGAATAGGAGTTTACCAGGCAGAAAATAATGGTGGAATGGGGATAAATCTAGGGAGAAAAGAGAGCATGTGCAAAGGCATGGAAGTAAGAAAGTGCATGGTGTAAGCAAAGAACCACAAGAATCTACATCCATGTTCAGTGTAGAGCTGACGATTACAAACTTTGGAGTGCAGTCATTTAATTTCTATATTAGCTGAAAGGAGTCCCTACCTTATCTCTTTTATGAATTGTTACTTCATCATGTTGAAGCTGACTCAGGAGTTTAACTTAGAAATTGTGTTTGCAGTTCAGATGACCCTTCTGTAAATTAGATGCCAAGGGGAGTGAGGAAAGGAAATATACTTGGGAGGTGAGTATTTCATGGTTGCATGAGAAAAAGGTGGCCAGGGCAAGAGATTACTCAAAACCAACATTCCACCCCAGCTGCCCTTAGTGATTGGGCTGCTTCAGCAAATATGCCCTGAGACTGATAGTGTGGCAGACTGCCAGCTATGTTTTCCTCTTCGTTCTCAGCACTGGAATTTTTATTTTAGTTGGAGAAGCGCAGCTAAACACTACATTTCTTGGCCCTCTTTGCAGCTCAGTATGACAGGGTGATTAGGTGCTGACAAAGAGCTGGAAGTGTATTTGAGGCAGAGCCATCTGTGATCCAGACAGTACCTTTGTGTGATTAGGAAAAGGCATCCATTCCTCAAAATACCATCACAAGATGAATCTAATATACTGCTTTGCCATATGCTAGAAAGCACTTGTAAATAAAATATAAATCCATGATGTTGATGATATGAATGGCATCCTTGTCCAGTAAACAACCTACACAAGAGTACATGGGTCCTGCATGTGTGTGGAAAACTATGTAGAGAGCCCTGACTCAGCTGGGAAGCACACCCTTTTGCCCTTCCCCTTTCTTTTCATGCTTCCTGGGACTCAGACATGATGGCTGGACTCTGGTAGCCATTTTGGACCATGAAGTGATCTTGAGGATGGAAATCAGAGATGATGGAAGGATCTTGCATTCACCATGGAGCCACCAGCCCAGGCCTGGACTGCTTACTCCCAAACTTCCTTTGTATGACAGGAAAATAAACTTCTATATTGTTTAATCCATTGTTATTTTGAGTTTTCTATTATATAAAGCCTAACATAATCCCAACTAATTGAGAAAGTCAGGGTGGAAAGAAAATATATCAAGTTCCCCCAGGGCGCACACTCTTAAGAACAAATGCCCGGTCTTCAAAATTTTCAGTGCTCTATTACTGTTCCATCTCTGGAACATTTATATGATAAATAAACATTTTCCTGCTGCCCCAATCATATAAAGGTATGTTCTCAAAAGACAGCAAAGAGGAAACAAACTTTCACTGAATATGCTTTTGCATGTTGAAAAAAAAAATTCTTTTTACCAAATGCATGTACTATCTACCCCAAAACAAAATAATTATACATTTAAAAAATATGGACAACCACAAGAGTGAGTCTTCCCTGTGATCCAGCTCCAACAGTGAGTCAGACACCTCGCAGCACCAGAACTGCGCAAACGCACTCAGCAGCTGAGGTGTGACTTCCCAGTGGCCAAGAAGCCCTGGAGACAAAGGTGAATCCGGAAACTCAGAAACCCATGGGCATCTGAGGGCCGGGGGCCTGGCGAACATGTGAAACAGGGTAAAGAAAGCTGGCTGGGCTGTGGGAGAAACACTGGCTGCCGAAGAACGGGTGTCCAAACGGGGCTGTCCTTTCTGTGCACATGGCTCCCACTGCCACCTCTGGACAGATGACAGACATGAGCATCTCTAACCCAGACCCCCTCTGAGCTCCAGACCCAGGCACCCACCTGCCAAGTCGATAGTTCCTCAATGTCTCAAAACCTCCTCCAGTGCATCTGAAGTTGCACTTGTCTCCCTAAACTTTGTCTTCCTCTGGGGTTCCCTCTCACTGTAGCTGGCAGTAGCCACCTTCCAACTGCCAAGCCAAAAACCCATGCGATGTCCTTGAAAGCCCCCTCCTCCATTTCATCCACATCCAATCTCTCGGCAAGTTCCGGCAGCTCTACCTCCCAACTTATATCCCCAATCCTTCTCCACCACCACCACCGCGCCCAGGTGCCCAGGTGCCCGTCTCTCCCTGGACTATAGCCGGTCCACTCACCCCTGCTCTGCCCCCCAATACACTCTGTAGCCAGGGCGATCTTTTGGCAATGCAAATCTGACTCTGTCGCACCCCCTGCTAAAACTCTTAAATAGCTTCCTGCTACTTTGGGGACAAAGCAACGCTGGTTAAGGTGACCTTCAAGGCCTGTGTGGTCTGACCTGCCCACACCCCTCCCAGGCTTCAGCCCTGACCCCCATGTCCTTTCAGGCGTGTGTGCTCACCTGCTCCCTCCGGCTGCAGGGCTTCGCGGAAATGCTGGTTCCCTCTGTCTGCAACGCTCTTCCCATCCCTTCTCAGCTCCTTAACTTGCGTTCATCCTTCCGATTTCAGATCGTGTCCCTCCTCCAAGCCTATTTCAGCACCACGTACCTCTCCTTCCTACCCCTCGTCACTGTCACGTTTGTCCATGACGTTATGTGACTGGTAGGGGTCTCCCCCACTGGAAGGAAGCTCTTTGAGGGTAGAGACTAGGGCTGCTTTGGCTCCCCTGTGTCCCCAGTGCCTGGCACTTATTGGATGCTCGGTAAATATTTGTTGAATGGCCTTTTCCCCTGGCTGGCAGCTCGGAGGCTGCACGATGCCTGGAGTTACTGTAAAAGACGTGAACCAGCGGGAGTTCGTCAGAGTGCTGGCAGCTTTCCTCAGAAAGTCCAGGAAGTTGAAAGCCCCTGAATGGGTGGACACTGTCAAGCCGGCCAAGCATAAAGAGCTCACTCCCTACGATAAGAACGGGCTCTACACACGAGCTGCTTCCACAGCAAGGCACCTGTATCTCTGGGGCAGCCCCGGGGCTGGGGCGGGGGCTCCGTGACCAAGATCTATGGTGGGTGTCAGGGAAACGGTGTCATGCCCAGCCACTTCGGCAGAGGCTCCAAGAGCGTGGTCTGTCGGGTTCTCCAAGCCCTGGAGGGGCTGAAAAAGGTGGGAAAGGACCAAGATGGGGGCTACAAACTGACACCTCAGGGACAGAGAGATCTGGACAGAATCGCTGGACGGGTGGCAGCTGCCAACAAGAAGCATTCGAACAAAATGAAGTGCTGTTGACAATTTGTGATAAAAAAAAAATTTGTTGAATGAATGAATTTAAAAGTTCTTTGAATGACAGCGTTGAAAATGATCAGACCTTTTGAGCAAAAAGTGGCTGAATTCTCCTTGAGGAATTATAGACGACCTACTTCTGAGCCTAGTTTGTAGAGATGGGCCGGTATCCCAGGCGCACTGTAAATGTCAGGGTTTGGGATCTAAAAAGATGAGGCTCAGCCTCAGGATCCTGCTGACCACGATGGGGGGAGGGGTGGGCCAGCCAGCCTGCCCTCGGAGAGTCTTCTCCCTCGGACCCAGGCAGGTGGTGAGAAACTCACAATCTGAAAATGCTCCCCAAGTCATAGAAAGCTACTAGCTAACTCCAACTCCTACCATGTACCTGGCCTTGGGCTGGATGCCCAAATGTCCTTCAAGAGAAGAGGCCGAGGGCTTCCCTGGTGGCGCAGTGGTTGAGAGTCCGCCTGCCGATGCGGGGGACGCGGGTTCGTGCCCCGGTCCGGGAAGATCCCACATGCCGCGGGGCGGCTGGGCCCGTGAGCCATGGCCGCTGAGCCTGCGCGTCCGGAGCCTGTGCTCCGCAACGGGAGAGGCCACAACAGTGAGAGGCCCGCATACAGCAAAAAAAAAAAAAAAAGAGAGAGAAGAGGCCGAGAGGGTGGACACAGACCTGAGCCCCAGGAGAAGGCCCAGCTGTGGCCTGCACGGGGGATTCCTCCCTCCAGCCTGTTGTCTGATGTCTTCCTGACAGGGATTCAGACTCAGGAGCGTAATAACCTTGTGTTCCTTCTGGGGAAGTAGTCGGCCAGTGGTCCACAAGCGCGGGGCAGAGGGGTACACTGTGTGCCCCCCGACTCCAGGCCAGAGAAAGGCAGGGCTGGGGGTCTGTGTGCTTCCTCGGCCTCGGCCCCTCGCCGCCCTACCCAGCCTTGCTGCTCCTCCCTGGGGAGAGACATATCCAGCAGAAAGGGGAAAACAGATGGCTTCCCTTCCACTCCAGGTGGGCATGTCAAGGAAGGCCACCCAGACCAGGAACGTCCCTCCAAGCAACGTGCACCGAAGGCTGGCCAAAGCCTGGGGCTCCCAGAGGCTCCCCAACAGCGATGCCCGAAACTCCCAGGCAAGCTCACTGTAGCGGAGACCACTCTGGCCCAGTACAGATGGGGGAATACCCTGGGGGAAGGGCCTCCCCAACTCTGCACAGCCCAGCACGTGACCAGCCTCTCCACCCACAGGCTTTTCTCGGAACCCCAGTGGCCAGCGGTGCTGGGGTGGGCCAGGCCCATGGGCAAGGTCAGCTGGGCTGGACAGATTAGAATGCTCCGCACTTAGGACAAGGGCCATGTTTATCTCCCTGAAAGATCTGGAACCAAGCCCCGGGAGAGCAGCCTGGCAGGAAAAGAAACATGTCGTTTGTAGGCAAAAACAAGGGGAAGTAAAAAAGTAAAAACAGTGTGGGGGGGCAGCCTTATTATGGGGAACCCTGTTCTGGGGCCTGAGTGAAGGCACATCACTGTATGACCTGGAGGGTCACCCCCGCCCCCTGCCCCCATCCCCATGCCCCCAACGAGATATATATATATATGCACACACACATACACACACCTGTATAGACAGAAAGAATACAATTACTGACTGCTGATCTGATCTGATGAAAATCTTTATGGACTCAGGAGCCAGCTCGGCTGGTGGTCAGGCACTCAGGGCCTGCTTTGAATCCTGGCCCTATCCCTTACCAGCCATAGCCTAGGTAAACTTAGGCCAGTGTCTTCATTTCTCCGAGCCTCAGTCTCCACACCTGCAAAATGGGTGGAATAAAGTACATCCCTTACTGAATGAACTCAGGGAAAGTGGCCGCACAGGGAACAGCTGTCACAGGCATTCGCTTTTTGTTTTTAAATCCTGAGGACACTAAAGGACGGGGAGAGAGGCCTACCCTGAAGCTGAGGGAACCTTCCCTGAGGAAGTGTTATCTGAACCAAGAAGGGAAGTTAGGAGCGATCCTTGAAAGAGAGAAAGGCAGAGGGTTCCAGGGCGGATAGGATGCCTGAAGGCCAGTGTGGCTGGAAGGCAGAAAGTGAGGGAAGCACGGCCTAGGATAAGGAGGGGGCTCTCGGCTCTGGGGCCTGAGTGAAGGCAGCCTCAGCACCTGCCAGGAGGGTCTGGATGGGTGAAGGGGGGGAATCATATGGGTGGGCTGCCTGGCCCAGAGCACCTTCAGAGAGGGGATGCTGACCTCCACAGATTTTAAACGCCCCTGAGCTGGGGGAGCAGGGGCCACCACAAACTCATTTACACAAGCTGCCATGCAGACTTTTAGTTAAACAACACAAGTGGGGAGCAGACTCTCTCCACCCTGCAGGGTTCACACACTCATGCTCTGGGAGTTTCATTTGAATCCTTTCCATCTCGCATTCTGTCAAGTTGTCCACTGGTTTAAATTACCAGAGAAAAAACCCAAGTGGAACACAGTTCACTGCCTATGAGGAAAAAACATTACCTTCCTGGAATTTCAATACGTGACATTCTCTATTTGAGGAGAGAAAGACTCCTATTTCAGGAGATAATAGGCGTGGGCCTATTATATAGGTGTATAATACACCGATTTGATTTCCTTTCCACCACTAACCACACTCTCTCTCCTCCCTCCCCTCCCCAAGTCTGCTTTTCCTCAGCGACGTGCTCCCAGTCTGGAAGCTTCCTCAATAGTGTGTAACAGGATAGCACTGCGAGCTGGGCCACAGCACAGTCATTTGAGCTGGCTTTATTGTCTGAAACGCACTGAAAGGGTCCCTGTGCCTCACGTACTGCAGCCCTAAGGACTAGAGTCTGAGCTCAGAGGAATATTCTGGGTTGCTGGTGTCTTGGTGAGGTCAGTTTGCTTGTGGAAATGTCTAGGTTGCAAAAAGAAATAAAAAGTCAAAAAAGGCTGAAAGTACTTCTGAAGTTCAACCAAAGGTCCAGGGGGCAACTCTGAAATTAAGGTGTTCCATCTTGACAGTATCACTGTGACCCTGAGACCCACCTGTGGGAAGGGGGCACAGACCCGGCCGAGGGCAGGGGGCCGCCATCCCCCACCTGGTGGCCAGCCTGCCGGCTCCTGCGTCCTCACAGCGACAACTTGGTTCACAGGCAGAAAACCCGGAAAGCAGGAAAATACATCCATTTTCTCCTAAAGAGTTGGTAAGAGCGTCAGATTTCCCTGAGCCCTTGGCACTCAGGGGTTAATCATGGAGCTTGGTGCTGGAATCAGTGTTTCTCTTACTTTCCAAAAGGTCCAAGTCTCTCCAGTTCTAACAAGAAGGGTAGTACAATCAGAAAGTCACACCCAGTATCGCAAAGGCCACTCATGCCACCTGGAAAGCCAAGTGGCAGGCTGAGCCGCCGGGGGACACCCTGAGATGGTGGTCCTCGGGGAAGGCCCACGCCCAGCCACTGAGAAGCACCACACGGGTCTCTGACTCAGAGGCACCTGGCCTCCCGCTGCTGGTCACTGGCTTCCTGCAGCCCTCACGGCTCACAGCGCAGGCCACACCCTGGCTACAGCCAGCCCGATAGGCCCACGGCGGGGACGCTCAGAACCCTTCCAGAATATGAGGACGCGTCTGGGCAGCACCACCTCCTCTGAGGAAGCCCAAAGAAGCCCTGGACTTGGACATGGTGGTGGGAAGACTCCGTAAGCACAGCATCTCCTGTGCTACGATAACCCTAAGAAGTAAGGCGTAATTGTTTTCTGTTTTAAAGAGATTGAAAAATGAAGCTCCAAGAGGCTAAACAGTTTGCCCAAGTTAACCCAGCTTGCAAGGGCCAAGAAGATATTTCGATTCAGTCTGTTTATCAATCTTCCCAAACGCTAAAGGTAGTAAAAACTCCTGCTCTTGACTCGGGACAAGACCCATGGTTCCCATTAGCTATAGATTCCTCCAGAAAGTCCTTGAAATCCCCAAATAGAAGAGCATTTTTTTTTCCTACCGCAAGCACTTTCAGTTGAGCCTAACAGGTGTGGCTTAGCAGTAGTTGGACTGTGCATTCAAATGGCTCCTCATGAGAACGGTACCCGCTGCCTGACAGCAAAGCCAAGACAGACCATGGGGTCCAGTGGACAGGAAGACTCCACTGCAGGTCCTTGAGCCTGTCTAAGGGAATGTTCACAGGCTAGACTTCAGACAGTGAAAATAGCTGCTCTCTGGTGACAAAGGATGAACGATGACCTCCCTCAGGAAGTAAACATAGAGTCATTCCTCAGTATCCGTGGGGGATTGGTCCCAGCACCCTCCGTATACCAAAATCGGTGGATGCTCGGGTCCCATATATAAAATGGCAGAGTACAGTCTGCCCTCCGTACGGCTGGGTTCCACATCCACGGCCTCAAAGCCTAGGCATATGGAGGGCCAACTGTAACCTTGATGGCAGAAGAGGCAGTTTCGGTTTGAACCTGGTTTGCACAATGGCGTGTTCACTTAGGCAACCAAGGGCAGGATCGAGCCGTTCTCTCCTTGATAAGAGAGCGTCCAGCACTCCCTCCTCAGGGAAGGGGGTGGGGGTGGGGGCTGGATCCTTGGCAAAGCTTTGGTTCCCTCTTGGGGGAAATGCTGGGGTGCCATCTCCCTGCTGCAACTTCCCCACCTGACCGTACGGCCCCTGGAGCCTCTGCTCCTAAACCACTAGGCTCGGGCCAAGAACCACCCACCAGCAGCCCACAGGTGACCCGTGGGGCCAGCTGACCTGGGTAGTGACTCTTCTGCCTCCACCCTGGGCCCTCGACCTCTGCCTGGGGTCTTGCCTCCTACACCCTGGCCAGGCCCTTCACTCTTATTTGACGCGGCCCGCAGCGAACCCGGCGTAGGCTGCAGGACCACCTAGGCCCCATCAAAACTGACAGTTTCCCAGTAAACTCTTTCCTTTTCTGAAGATCCCTTTGGATTCTTAACCACAGAATCATCACATATTAGATCTGTAAGAAGCCTTGCAGATTATATAGCCCAACCTCATTTCATGGATGAGGTCCCCAGAGGGGAACTTACTGGCAGAGCTGGGATACCAGCCAGATAGTCTTCCTATGCCAATTCTCTTTCCACATCACTGTATCACCTCTCAAAGGAATGAATCACTATGATGGGATGTATGGTCCTGTCAGAGGTGGGTTTTGAGCATGGGATCCTAGAGACCCCTCAAGTCACCACAGGCCTGTTCTGTCTGTGTCCACTCCAGCCTGAGTGGGTATGCTCTGGGCTCCTTCTTCGGCAGTAGTGAGCAGCTCACACTGAGCCCTGCCTTATTTTGTAAGCCCAGCTGGGTTCCATGTCTTTGAGTAACTCAGCTCAAGGATGGAAAACTGGAATCTGGGCAGCCCCCGCCTACCCATGTCTGGGCTAGGCCAGGATGCTGGAAGGAAAGTCAAGGTGCAAGTCAGCAATCACTAAGCCTGGGCATGTTAGGTTATGTCGATGGGAGGGTCACCGTGTATTGATAACATGGGGGCCCCCTGTGCTCTCCAGCTGGTGCTGGATTTAGACCTCAGACATGAACGAGGACACTACAGGAGGGGGCTGGGGGAGGCACTCCACTTCCTCCAGTGATCCGATGCCCTTTCTCTAAAGGTCCCTCTGCCCAAAGAGGCCCCATTCAGTCTCTTACCACGGACATCCCACTCCCATAAGTCTGTACCAGCCCATGCACTTAAGGGATAGCCGGGAGGCAGGTGGGATTACACAGGGAGCATGTGGTGGGAGCAGGTGGTGTTGAAGTTCACCCTGGCGGCCTTGCTGAGCAGTTATTTCCCATGCAAGACTTTCCTTTCCTGGAACTGGAGGTGGGGGGAGCCTCTTGTTCTCAGGCTGAGCCAGTTAAGTTTATCCAGTAGCCCACTCACACCAAAGGACCCTGGTGGCAGCTTGGCCCACACTCAGCAAACACAGATATAAAGTTCATCCATGCCAGCCACATGCCTGCCATGGGGCCTTTGCACTTGCTTGACCTGTGCACCATCACTCCAGATAGCAGTCTGCCACCCCCTTACTCCTCAGTATTATTCAAATATCCCCTCTCAGGGGGGCCTTCTTTTACCCGCCCCCCCACTTCTCTTTTCAGTGCTGTATTTTGCTCCCACATCGCTTTCTAACATAGTTTATATTTTACAAATCTATTGTGCGTATCGTCCATCTTTCCCCCAGCAGAACGGTAGACTCCGTGAAGGCATGCTCCCTGCTGAGCCCCGGTGCAGGGGCAGAGCCTACACACAGTGGTCAGCACGCTCGCACTGCCCACGCCTAGGTGTGGACATGTGGGAAGGAAAAACTGCTTTTTGCTAAATCAGACCTGCTGGGGCTAGTGAAAGGCTCCTACAACGTCCCCAAGCCCCCACTCCCTGAAGGAAGCAACCACCATGCCAGAAGACAATGCTACTTCCCGGAGCGGTGCCGCTTCTTGCCGAAGTTTATTTTTAACGCTGAATTCAGAGGAGTCTGCGGAGCGGCACTGAGACAGGCATAAATCCCAATGCTCTCAGCAATTTCCCGCAACAGCTCGTGAATCCGATGTACTGGGTGCTGAGGTGCCGAATGCAGAAGTCCCCCCTACTCCACGGCGGAGCCGGCACGGAGCTACAGCGCGGGGAGGTGGGGCAGGGCAGAGAGAAGGCTGTCTGCGCATCCGGGCGCCAGGGGCCCACCCAGGCTTTGTGGAGCCTGAAGTTTATATAGTGGAGGAGAGCGAAGAGGGTGGGGGACGAAGCTTCAAAATAAGTCAAAACTAGGATCACAACATTGTTAGAGTCTGACCGCGCCTCCACCCCTTAGGCGTCAGAAGGGCCGGGCAAGTGAGGGGCCGGAGGTTTAAATTCCCCAGCTTCCTGCGGGGAGGGAGGCTAAAGGAGACTCGGGCCTCTGCTGCGCTTACACTGATCACATCCCTGGGCTCCTGCTACATGGTGAACTCTTAACCCCGGGCCCAGGTTTCCTCTCCCTTGCGCTGAGCTGAGCAGGTTGGCCTTCTCTCCCGAAAGAAGAGCAAGGGGAGGGAGAGAAACACTGGAGCGGCGCACGGAGATGGCGAGAGAGCACGTCTCAGCTAAGAGACCTGAGATCGGTTTTAGGACTCCGGTGACAAACAAGTGCAGTTGCACTGCGTGACCCAGACGCAACGTGGAAGCGGTACTCTCCAGGAGAGCCAAGCAACGGGGTCCCGCTGCTCTCCCCCGCTGGCCCGAGCCCGCTCGCAGGGCTCACGCGGGCCTCTCCCGGAGCCCGGAGCGCTTGCGGGCCAGAGGGGGCGGGGGCCGAGCGGCGCGCTCGGAGCCTAGGTCTCGACGGAGCTGCGGGCTGCGGGGAAGCGGGCGGGAGCGGAGGCCTGTCTAGAAGTCTCCCTGGAGCCCTGGCCGGACGGCGCCGGCCGACAGCGTCCCCAAGCCCGCGGGATCGCGATCCGCCCCTGCACCCCGGGAGCGCGGTCACGGCCGCCCGGGCCCCGGAAACTGCGCACGACGCCCCCGGGCGCTTACGGTCGTCTGCTCCTGGCTCCCGGGCTCGGCGGCAGCAGGTACGCGGTCCCTCCGGCTCTGGCTCCCCGGGTTCCCCTGCTCCCTATCCGCGCGTCCCCTGCCAACACCACGCTGACCCCGCCCCGGCTCGGCCTCCCAGAGGGGCGGGCCGGGGCCGGGCCCAGGGCGGCGAGGCTACCCGGGTTCAGTCGCGCTCCGCCCCTGGAACCTGAGCGACCCGGGCGAATCTCTGCACCTGCCTAAGCTCCGCCTCTGCTTTGGAAGAGGGCTCTCAAAGTGCTGCCCGCGGACCCGAGGACAGAAACGAAGCCGAAGTGTTTAGTAACTCAGGCAGTAACTTTGTCCACTGAATCAGAAAACAAACCCGAAGGTTGCACGTTGTATGACTTGTTTCATATTTCTAGCCGTTCATTGCTATTGTATTTTACACATGTATTGGTCCAGGACAGATTGGGAAATTTAAAAACAAACAAATTTGTCTTTCAACACACAGAGTCTGAGAAGCATTAGTCTGGGTGAAAGTACGACCCATTCAAAGTGGTCTTCATCGCACTCGTAGAGAACGGACGTGAGGGCACGGATGGGGCGAAGGGTAAGCTGGGACGAAGTGAGGGAGTAACATGGGCATATATACACTACCAAATGTAAAATGGATGGCTAGTGGGAAGCAGCCGCATAGCACAGGGAGATCAGCTCGGTGCTTTGTGAGCACCTAGAGGGGTGGGATAGGGAGGGTGGGAGGGAGGTTCAAGAGGGAGGGGATATGG
Source organism: Delphinus delphis (assembly GCF_949987515.2). Taxonomy (NCBI): domain Eukaryota; kingdom Metazoa; phylum Chordata; class Mammalia; order Artiodactyla; family Delphinidae; genus Delphinus; species Delphinus delphis. Next base: position 161,856,791 of record NC_082683.1, read on the forward strand.
GGATACATGTATACATATAGCTGATTCACTTTGTTGTGCAGCAGAAACTAACACAACATTGTAAAGCCATTATACTCCAATAAAGATGTAAAAACAAAACCAAAAACAAACAAACAAAACCCAAAGAGGTCTTCGTGGTGAGGATTAGGTCTACAACGGGTAGTTCAACCCCTGGACAGTAACGCTTAATCAATCCACTTCAGTTCAGCAGAAGCTGGGCGCTCAGGCCAGTGGATGCTTGGCTCTTGAGTTCTGCAACAAGCGTTTAATCCCCAGACCTTCATCCTTAGAAAACCTACCCTGTCACCTCTGTCATCGCTCCTCATCACCGCCTCACAACTCCTCCGACACCGTTTTTATGTGCTCACAGATGCAGTTTCAACACCCGGCGTCCTCAAGATCACAGCCAGCAGACCAGAACCAGGGCCTGTTACAGGGATATTAAACTTCTCACTGTCACCCTGTATACAACTTCAGGATAAAGTTCACCCCCTTGGCCTCCAACCTTACTGCTCACCCTGGCCCAAGAACTCTCCATTTCAGTGAAGAGAGGCTGTTCCTGGCTAACAAACACACTCAATTCAATCACATCTCCAACCTTTGCTTGTGCAGCATTCCTGGAAAGGATGCTCTCCTGCATCCAAACATGAAATCCTACTGTTCTTTAATTCCACACCCTCCTACAAAAGCCTTCTCTCATCCCTGCAGTGTCTGGCATCTCTGTGCTTCTTGAAAACGTGCAGCCTGTGAGATCCCTCCATCCCTCCCCCACATCTTTCAGACAGAAGCTGCTCTGCCTCTGGCCATTTTACCAAGGGACTCAAATTTGTTACTCTTCAAACTGCAGTGATGATGAAAACATTCTAAAATTAGATATTGGTGATGGTGTATCACCATGACTCTGCTAATATACTAAAAACTACTGAATTGTACACTTTAGTTTTTTATATAAATTTAAAAATTTATTTTTGGCTGCGTTGGGTCTTTGTTGCTGCGCGCGGGCTTTCTCTAGTTGCGGAAGGCGGGGGCTACTCTTCCTTGCGGGGCGCGGGCTTCTCATTGCAGTGGCTTCTCTTGTTGCGGAGCACCGGCTCTAGGTGGGCAGACTTCAGTAGTTGTGGCTCGCGGGCTCATGGGCTTAGTTGCTCCGTGGCATGTGGGATCTTCCCGAGCTCGAACCCATGTCCCCTTCATTGGCCGGCAGATTCTTAAGCACAGCGCCACCGGGGAAGCCCTGAACTGTTCACTTTAAAAGGATGAATTTTATGGTATGTGAATTATTGAATTTTATGGTATGTGAATTATATCTCAAGAAAACTGTTATTTTTATATAAAAAAACTGCACTGAGGTTGTAACCTCACTCCTCACTCCTGTATCTTAATATCCTCCTCCTTGGTTAGATATTCCTCCAGTATTAGAATATGGAATCCAGGACAGTGCAAGATATTTCAAAGTACAGTCTATATATACACAGTCAGTAAATAAATAAGGCACTGAGTCCAACTCAGCAGGGCAAAATTTAGGCAATCAGATTTCAGCTTTTGGTCAAAAGCTGTTGAAAGGTTTATGGAGTGAAAGAATGGGTATCAAGTGATCTCTAGAATAAATTATGTATTTTTAAAAGTCAGAACAAAGGCTGTTCTTCTGTACCAACTTCTGGAGAGTTTCCAGGTACATCAGGGAGAATGAAGAATAATGTGTTGGGGGGAACAATCTTGGCTAAAAATTGTAGATCAATTCCTGATTCACTGGAAGGAAACATCTTTTATGCCAAAAATGCATAATATAAATCTAATCATGAGGAAACATCAGGAAAAAAAACACACCAGATTAAGTAACATTCTACAAAATAACTGGCCTGTACTTTTCAAAGATGTCAATGTCATGAAAGGAAAGGAAAGGCAGATAAAAACGTTCATGATGAAAGGAGACTAAAGAGTCATAAAAACAAATCGCAACGCTCTATCCTAGACTGGATCCTGGACCAGACACCATTTCTATGAAGAATATTATTGGGACTACTGGGGACACTTGAAGAAAATCTATAAATTAAATAATAGTATTATATTAATGTTAAATATCTTGATTTTGAGAATGAATTCTTTCTAAGTGAATATCCTTGATCTCAGAAAATACACACTGAATTATTTAAGGAGTCAGGGCTGAAATGTCCTTTCATTTCATACACTATAGATACTCTACATATATATATATATGGAGAGAGAGAATTACAAAGCAAATGCAACAAAATGTTAACAACTAGTAACTCTGGGTAAAGCATATATGGCAATTCCTTATACTATTCTTGCAACAACTTTGCTGTAAGTTTGAAATTATTTTGAAATTAAAAGTTTTAAAAAATGTGGGTTAAATAAACATATACATTTATCTCAGTTCCCTACTGAAAACGCCATGGAAATAACTACAGAGGGGTAGAAAAGCTATAAATTCCACCAGGAGAAAGTGATTGGGAGAAAAGATAACAGCAGAGGAGAAATGGCAACAGATTTTTGTAAGATGAAAAGTCAGATGATTGACTTAGCAGAACAGATAAAGCTAAAAAGCTTTTTACAATCAGAAGCAAGCAGATTCCTGCCCTAGTCTTGCAGAGATCATTCAGCTATAGCCCATGGGCCACACAGGACCCACAACTTATTTTTGTAAATTGTTTTTGTAAATAAAGTTTTATTGGAGTACAGTCATACTCATTTGTTTGCATACTGTCTATGGCTGATTTCATACAATAGCTGAGTTGAGTAGTTACCTGTAAAGCCTAAAATATTTATTATCTGACCCTTATACAGAAAACATTTGCCAATTCCTGCCTTAGAGCCCTGCAAAGTCTTAGGAGCTAGAGGTATGGGGAGTCTCTGAAGGCAGGGGTGTGATGGTGTGGGAAATGGTCATCTGCCATAGACCTTGAGTGTCCCTGCATGTTCCTGCTGGGTGTGCCGAGAACGCAAGGCAAAGACTCAATAGTGGAGCATTGCTGTTTAATGGGTATAGAAGTTCAGTTCTGCAAGATGAAAAGAGTTCTGGAAATGGGTAGTGGTGATGGTTGCATGACAATATAAATGAATGTCCTTAATGCTACTTAACTGTACACTTAAAAATGGTTAAGATGATAAATTTTATATTATGTGTATTTTACCACACACACACACACACACACACATTGGGGGGAAAAAAACCCTAGGAGGATTAATTTAAAATTTGTATAAGGAGAATTTATATCTCCTGTCCCTTGTTCATAGTCTAAGCCAGCGACCAGTCCTCCCTCATTGTGGCTGACCAGGGGTTTATTTTCTGGAGACTGAACTGAAAGGCTTCCACCCCAGGGGCACTAGGCCCAAGTAGAACAGGGATGAGGCACCGACTGAAAACAGTAGAACCAAGTGAAAGTCTTCCCATTAACCTGTGAGTCCCTCCTCAGCCCCTTCCCACTTGAGTTCACAGAACACTGTCTCCAAGTAATAATCCCAAGGCAGGAAGCAGAGGATCTGCCTTTGAACTAAATGAGCCGTCCTGGAGAAAATAGCCACAGATAGAAAGAGCCACAGATAGTGACATCTGGGGGCCTCATAACAAAACAGCTGGCTCCCCATCTGACCACCCTCCATTGAGGTCAATCAGGCTACTGCCCCCCACGCACACAGAACTTCCAAATGGTGTTTTAGTGCCTCACTCCTAAACGTTAAAAGATCACCAGACACTGGCAAAAGTCTCCCACATAAAAGACAGAGTCCAAACTAGAGAGAGAAAGTGCTCACAGGTAACAGAAGAAACTATAATATCCTCAAAGAGATAAAAAATGAATTGAAGCAGGAACAGGACACAATTAAAAAAGAAGCATGCAGAGAATTAGAATGCACTTTTTGAAATTAAAAATTTAAGAGAAAGGTCAGAGGATAGAGTTGAGGAATTCTCCCAGAAAAACAGAACACAAATCAAAGAGATAGACAGTGGAAGAAAAAAAAAAAAAAGGAAAAGAAAAATCAGAAGATCGATCCAGGAAGTCACCAGACTAATAAGAGCTCCATAAGAGAGAAAAGAGAATATAGACAGAAGGAAATTATTAAAGAAATAATCCAAGAATATTTCCCAAACCAAAGCACAGGAGTCTCCAGATTAAAAAGACACAATAAAAAGCCAGAAGAACACACCAATGCAAGTCACTGTGAAATTTCAGAATACTAAAGAAAAAGAGAAGATCCTAAAAGCTTTGGTTGGGGGGGGACCCAAAAAACCAAAAATAGTCAACACAAAGACTCAATAATCAGAATATCCTCAGACTTCTTAGCAATAACATTGGATGCCATAAAATAGTGAAGCCAGGCCTTCAAAAGTTGTGGGAAAATTATTTCCAAAGAAGAATTATATAATAAAGTGTGAGGGCAAATTAAGGACATTCTCATACATATAAGGACTAAATATATTTTTACTTCTCATGCACCCATTTCTAGGGATATTACTAGAGGATGTGCTCCAGCAAAACAAGGGGGTCAAATATGAAAGGGGAAGACATGGTATTTGGGAAACAGGGCATCTAATAAAGGAGCAGCAATAGGAGTCCTGGGCTGACAACTGTGCAGCAGGCTTAGAAAGCAACCTGTCCAGATTGAAAGAGGAAGACAAATGGCTAGGAGGCAGGTCTCCAGGGGAGAAATGAAATTATATACTAACTGAGTTAACTTTTTGGGAAATAACATGAACAGATATTTGTCAGATCTGATGGCTTATTTAGGGGGAAAAAAACTAAGGATAGGAAGATAGAAAAATAAGTGAAGGAGGAAAATGATTAACAACAGGAAAAACAGAAAGTTGTTCAAGAAAGCAAATCTAATCATGGTACACTGCTTGGCTGGGTAGTGGGCATATTTACATAGTCATCATTAGGTAACCACTAATGATTTAACACAAAGTTATTGTTACTATCTTGGGAGGATACAGTGGGAGCAGTAGGGCCAGGTGTATAATACTTAAGTCTTTATTATAAGAAAAAATCAATAGGTCATGTCTAAAATTGACAAACCAAGAAATATGCATTATAGGCATATTATTTAGATATTCAGAGATAAATGCCAAAAGACTTGAAAGTAGAATGAGAAAAGTGAGGGAAGGTGATTGTTATATTTTATTCTAAGCCTTGATTATTTGATTGCTCAATAACCATGTACAGATAAAAATAGAAATTCATTTAAAAATATTATTTTCTAAGGCCATCGGACACTCCAGATTCGTTGCATTTCTCCCTAGATTTCTAAAGCATGACTTGCACTCTTCCCAATTCCAGGCTCATATCAGTTCCAATAAACTGCTGTTTACTTCTGCTTCCACTCAAACTTTTCCTTCACATTTATTCACCATGGGGCTCCTGCCTTGCACTCTCTGCTCTCTGGATGCTTACCAGTAAGTTCCTTTTCCGATGCCAACTGAAAGATTATTGATTGCATCAGACCCTGTATGTATTTTATTAGAGTTAGATTCTCATATCACCTGCTACTCATCACAAAAGTGTTATCTACCTCAAAATGAACAGATTACAGATCCCCTGGGACTTTAGAGTGGAGGTGAGGATACCAAATGGCTACTTTACAAAATGCCCTAAAGAGAGAGCATTTTGTAAGAAAATCAATTACACAGAATTATTTCATATCTGTATTTCTCATCATTTTTATAATCAAGTATATTTAACAGTCATCTGTTAGCATACGGTGCTACCCCAACTAATGGAAGAGATTTTCACATAGTGAGGTATAAGAACTTATTCTGGCTTATACATGATTTAACTTGAACTTTAGCCTAACAAGGACAGCTTGTTTGTGGCCTATTAAACATTCATTGTACATCTGCTTTAACCATTAACACAAAGAATGCAGTTTAAAAAATCAAAATGGAGTAACTGTGGTTCAAGCCTTCAAAATGGAGCTGAGTGGCCATTTTGGACACTGTTTCAGACACGTTCCTGGATTACTAAGAATTAAATTTTCTGAAATGTATCAGACTCAAGGACACAACCATCCGTTCTCAAAACAATATCTGATAGCTGCCAGCTGCAACCTCACGGTCTCAAGGTCTCCCCTTGTAACTATGCAACCATTTGGGACAACAACCAATCCTTCCTTGGCAGGCAACCTTGCTTCTTGCCAGCTCCAATTATAATTCTTGACAAACAGCTCCTGTAATTTTGCAGTCTTTGCCTCCATAAGCCTCCTCCATTTTGTAGTATGGCAGAACACAATTCAAGCGCTACTTGAATCTGTGTCTCCTGGGCTGTAATCTTCAGTTTGGCTCAAATAAAACTCTTTTCTACTCCTATTGTAGATTGGTTTATTGATTTTTTCCGTCAACACAACCAAACAACCAATAAAGAAACACAAATGGAACCCCCAGTTTCTAGAAACTTGCCCGTGTACAATAGACAAGATAATTTACAAGGATATCTTTTGGGAGATTATCAAGAATGACAAAATAAAGTAGTATGTACTGAGTCACCTCAAATAGAAAATAATTTTAGGGGTTTTTTTGGCGGTACACGGGCCTCTCACTGTCATGGCCTCTCCCGTTGCGGAGCACAGGCTCCGGACGCGCAGGCTCAGTGGCCATGGCTCACGAGCCCAGCCGCTCCACGGCATGTGGGATCTTCCTGGACCGGGGCACGAACCCGCGTCCCCTGCATCGGCAGGCGGACTCTCAACCACTGGGCCACCAGGGAAGCCCAAATTTTAGGTTTAAATAGATTTCATAGTTTTACAAAAAGATGCAAACGAAGAGGAAAGATGCAAAATGTTGGATTTTTTAAAGCACTTTTCCTATGTCCACAGAAAGGCGGAAGGATACATTCTTACTGAACAATCCTTCCTTTAAATTACTTCACACTGACCACTTTCTCCCACGTTTCTTGAGATCACTGACTATACTATATTCCCAGGACTTCAAGGTCAACAATATTATCTCATGAAGATCAAAAGTCAACAGAAGAATTTAGTAAAGAAGCCAGTTGTAAACACAGTTTATACACAAAGTTCAAAGGAAGTCAAGGCCCTCTTGAGCCCTCTATGGGCCTGCATTGGACACTGCATTATGACGATGCCCTATCTGAGTATGAGAATCATTTCGTTCTTGTTTTGCCCAGGATGGGGAGATTGTTATTTAAACTCAGTATTTTAATCAGAGTCAATCATTTGAAGCCTCAGTTGGCTCTACACGGTTTTAAGACAACAGCAGTTTCAGCCCTTTTCCCCCACCTCCATCCCCTGTTCTCCTTGAAGAGCAAAAACCAGGTTTAACCCTTTTAACTGATTCTTTTTATATTTGTATACTTAAGTGTTTTTCTTTTTTAACCTCATCTTAGGCACTACCTGTTGAAGACTTCAACAGATAAGGAAATTAGCTCTTCAACTGACTTCCCTAGGGAACTTCCATCCGCCCCGTATTCCTTCCCCCCAATTTTAGTTATATTTTAATATTCAGTGTTTTCATTATTTGAAGGCAACTCAGGGCCAAGCTATTATCACTATGATTTTCTTTTCCTGTGTAGCATGATGTTTTCCCTAGAATTAATATTTTTAAAATTTGCTTGGTTTTCTGTGTACCGATCACTACTTCACCACTGACCTCTCTATCAGTTAAATACATGCCTTCATAGTAAATTCATTCACATCAGATTTTTCTCCTTTTCTTAAAGAAGTGCCTCAGGAGCCCTCTGACCTACCTCTGATCTGGTCTGGTGGCTCCATCCCTGCGGCACAGCTGTCATCTGAGTTCCCCCTTCACCACCATCCTGGGGGTTCCTTCCTGCTGTCTCCTATGTTAGGTATCCACTTCCTATATCCCATGTCTTCGTCTTTCTTGATTCATTCCATTTTAGAGGAACACCTCCTTGAGTGACTTCCTGAAAAAGGTTATGTGGGAGGTAAATTTCTGAGACATTGTGGAGTAGATTACTGCCCCCGGCGATTTGCTGAGGAGCCACAACTGTCTGTAATTTGAGCAAAAAATAAACTTTTTTCAAGATACTGAGGTTGGAGGGCCACCTCAGTAAAACCTAATCTAATTGTGTCTGGGAAATGTCTTTATTCAATATTTCCCTTTAACTGTTTGGATGAATACAGTTAAACAGGATGGAAACCGTTTTCCTTCAGAATTTTGAAGGCATTGCTCCACCATATTCTAGTTTCTAATATTGCCCATGAGAAGTCCAAAGCCACTCTGATGCCTTTTAAAGGCATCTGATCCTTTTAAAAGTTCTGATCCTTTTAAAGAACCACCCCCCACCCCCGGGACTTCCCTGGTAGTGCAGTGGTTAAGAATCCACCTGCCGATGCAGGGGACACGGGTTCGATCCCTGGTCCGGGAAGATCCCACATGCCGCGGAGCAGCTAAGCCCGTGCGCCACAACTACTAAGCCTGCGCTCTAGAGCCCGCAAGCCACAACTACCGAGCCCACGAGCCACAACTACTGAAGCCCGTGCGCCTAGAGCCTCTGTTCCACAACAGAAGCCACCGCACTGAGAAGCCCACACACAGCAATGAAGAGTAGCAGTAAAAAATACATAAATTAAGTAATTAAAAATAAAGACCTCTCCACCTTTTTCCTCTGGAAGCTTATAGGAGCTTCTCTTTATCACCATTATACTGAAATTCTGAGATCACAGGTCCTGATATTTGGTCTACTTTCACCCTCATGCAAGGCACTAGGCAGGCCCTTTCAGTCTGGAAATTCATGTCCTTTAATTTTGCAAAAATTTCTTAAATAATCTTGTTGATGATTTCTTCCACTCCATGTTCTTTTTTAGGAAATTCCTATATCCAAATCTTGAGCTGTTTTTCCTATCTACTCTTGCCTTTTTTTCTGCCTCTTTTTGGCTCCATTTTCTGAGGTATTTCTGCAATTTTTTCTTTTCCCACTTCTACTTTTTCACTTCAGCTGTCATGTTTTTAATTTCCAGGAGTCTTTTCTGTTCATTTAATCTAGGTTCCCCTGAAAGCAGAGCCTGAGACAAAGGCTTACTTATAGTAGCTTATTTGGCAAGTCATTCCAGGGATAGGAGTGAGGGCTGGGAGGTGAAAATGTAAAGGGGGAAAAGACAATATGAGGACGTTTTCAACTACACCACTGCCCTGGGTAACTGGCGCTTGATTCTATCGGACCTTCTGAGAAGATTTATAAAATGATTCTCAGAACTGTCCACACAGGGAGCAAAAAGTAGGAGTATTAGTGCCATCCCTCACTGGTCAAGGGTGAACCTCACAGGCTTAGAATTCCCTGCATTTCTGGGTTGCATGTACATGAATGCCAAGAAAAGTGGTGTCAGACTGAAACCATAAAGGAACGGACTAAGAGAGTAAGTGACTATATCAAAATCTGAAACTTCTGCATGGCAAAAGGTATCTGTGGTAGGCTGAACAGTGGTTCCCCCAAAGACATCCCTGAGCTAACCCCCAGAACCTGTGACAGTTACCTTAGATGGCAAAAGGGACTTTGAAGATGTCATTAAAATGTGAAGATTATCCTGGGTTATCTGGGTGGGAACTAAATGTAATCACCAGGGTCCTTATAAGAGGGAGTCAAGAAGGTCAAAGCAAGAAGGAGATGTGGTGACAGAGTACGGGTAGGAAGGGAGATGCAGCATGGAGCCATGAGCTCCATGAGAACAGCCTTGGGAGACTGGGAAAGGCAAAAAATGGGTTCTCCACTGGAGCCCTCAGATGGAATGAATCCTGATTGCTTTTAGCCCTTTTTCAGTCACTTCAGACTTCTGTTCCTGTAAGAGAATAAATGTGTGGGTTTTTTAAGCCACTAAATTTATGATAATCTGTTATGGCAGCAATAACAAACAAATTAGTTTCCAAGGGATCGAAACAGTATCCATACACAAAGATAAAATATGAATGACAGAATGGGCAAAATGCTTGGTACATATTTAACAGAAGACATTCTGAAAACATAGAAGATTCCTGTTTTTTTAATTTAATAAACACGTAGAAATTACTATGTCCCAGGCCCTAAGTGCTTTACAAATGCTAATTCACTTAATCTTCATAATAACTCTATGAGGTTCTTATTATCTGCCATCCGAGGAAACTGAGGCACAGAGGTTAAAGAACCTGTCCAACATTCCAAGAACCCTTAAAGAAATAACAACCCAACAGAACATTAGCAAAAACACATTTGAAGATACCGTTATCAACTCAAGTCCTCTGGAAAGCATATACCAAGATGGAATAAGTGTAAAGGTCTATTGGCAGAAATGCCTGTGAACAGAAGAGGAAGCAGGAGAGGGAAAGAGCCTCAGACCACAGTGCAGGTCTGACACCTGTGAAGGGAGAGCAGGGAGGAAGGAAGATTGGGTAGGAAGAGCCTCAGCCTGCAGTGCTGCTCTCGGTCTTGGCCAGGCTATCCGGGGCAGGACTGGCCCAGTGCTAGTATCCCTGCCATGGTCAGTTACTGGCTGGGAACAGCCCAGGAAGAGTGACATATCAGTGTGAACCTGCAGCAAATCTCACAGATGTGGCAATTGGAGGCTGCCAGCTAACTGCAGTTTTTTTCAGGAGGTTCTCTCCTTTTCTTCAAAACACCATATTGAGGTATAACTGGTATACGATAAACTGCCAATATTCAGAATATACAATTTCGCAAATTTTTGTATATGTGTACACCCATGAAACTGTCACTATAATTAACATAGTGAATATATCCATCACCTCCAAAGGTTCCTCATGTCTCATTATAATCCCTTCCATCTACATCTCCCCTCTTCCCCAAGGAAACCACTGATCTGCAGTCACTATACACTAGTTTGCACTTTTTAGAATTTCATGTAAGTTAAGTCATTTAGTATGTACTCTTTCATGTCTGGCTTCTTTGACTCAGCATAATTATTTTGAGATTCATCTACCTTGTTGTGTGTATAAACAGTTCATTCCTTTTCATTGCTGAATAGTATTGCTATGTATGGATGTGTCACAATTTGTCTATCCAAAAACCTGTTGATGGACTTTTCAGTTGTGTCTATTGATAGTGTTTTGGCTATTAATAAATAAAGCTGCTATGAACATTCAGGTACAAGTCTTTGAATGGATGATTAGACGTATGTATAACTTTTAAAGAAACTGCCTGTTTTCCAAATGGTCGTAACAGTTCACATTCCTATCAGCAGTATGAGAGATTTGGTTGTCCCACATCCTTGTCAGCACTTGGTATGGTCAGTCTTTTTAATTTTAGCCATCGTAATAGATCTGTAGTGGTATTTTGTGATTTTAATTTTCATTTCCTTAAAAACTGAAGATGTTGAACATCTTGTGCTTATTTGCCATCTTTCCAACTTTTTCAGTTAAGTGTCTGTTCAAATCTTTTGTGTACTTTTGTTGCGGGGCAAGGGGAGTTTTGACAGTTTTACTCGTTTTTTTGTTTGTTTTGGTTTTTTTTATTTTATTTATTTTTGGCTGTGTTAGGTCTTTGTTGCTGCGCGCAGGCTTTCTCTAGTTGCGGTGAACAGGGGCTACTCTTCGTTGTGGTGCACGGGCTTCTCATTGCGGTGGCTTCTCTTGTGGCGGAGCAGGGGCTCTAGGCACATGGGCTTCAGTAGTTGTGGGATGTGGGCTCAGTAGTTGTGGCTCACGGGCTCTAGAGCGCAGGTTCAGTAGTTGTGGTGCATGGGCTTAGCTGCTATGCAGCATGTGGGATCTTCCTGGACCAGGGCTCGAACCCGTGTGCCCTGTATTGGCAGGCGGATTATTAACCGCTGTGCCACCAGGGAAGCCCAGTTTTACTGAGCTTTGATAGTTCTTTATATATTATGGATACAAGTCATTTATCAGATATATGCTTGCAAATAATGTTTTTCTGATATGTGGCTTGTCTTCTCGTTCTCTTAAGTCTTTGGAAGAACATAAGATTTCAATTTTGAAGTCCATTTTTTTTTCTTTTATAAATTGTATCTGCCTAGCCAAGGACCCAAAAGATTTTCTCCTGGAAGTTTTATGGTTCAGCAGGTTCAGTAGTTGTGGGGCACAGGCTTAGTTGCTCTGCAGCATGTGGGATCTTCCCAGACTGGGGCTCAAACCCGTGTCCCCTGCATTGGCAGGCAGATTCCTAACCACTGCACCACCAGGGCAAGTACCTAGCTTTTCACTTTAATTCTTCTTTTGCAGAATTGTTTTAGCTATTTTAGGTCCTTTGCTTTCCATATAAATTTTTAGAATCAGCATACCAATTTCTACAAAAAAAAAAAGCCTGCTGGTATTTTAATTGACATTGCATTGAATCTATAAATCAACTTAGGGAAAAACGAGATCTTAATAATACCAATTCTTCTGACCCATGAATAAGATATATTACTCATTTTTTAACTCTTCTTAATTTCTCTCAGCAATCTTTTGTAGTTTCCAGTGCATATCTTGTGATGATTTAAATTTTTTTTAAGTAGGTTCTTATTATTTATCTATTTTATATATAGTAGTGTGTATATGTTATTCCCAAATTCCTAGTTTATCCCTTTCCCCTACCTTTCCCCTTTGGTAACCATGTTTATTTTCTATGTCTGTTAGTCTGTTTCTGTTTTGTAAATAAGTTCATTTGTATCATTTTTTTTTTTTTAGATTCCACATATAAGTGATATCATATATTTGTCTTTCTCTGACTTTACTTAGTATGATAATCTCTAGGTCCATCCATGTTGCTGCAAATGGCACTATTTCATTCTTTTTTATGGCTAAGTAGTTTTACATATATATATACCACATCTTCTCTATCCATTCATGTCTTGGCTATTGTAAACAGTGCTGCTATGAACATCAGGGTGCATGTATCTTTTCAAATTATGGTTTTCTCTGTATATATGCCTACGAGTGGGATTGCAGGATCATATGGTAGCTCTGTTTTTAGTTTTTTAAGGAACCTCCATACTGTTCTCCATAGTGGCTGTACCAATTTACATTACTACCAACAGTGTAGGAGGGTTCCCTTTTCTCCACACTGTCTCCAGCATTTATTATTTGTAGACTTTTTGATGATGGCCATTCTGACTGGTGTGAGGTGATACCTCATAGTAGTTTCAATTCATATTTCTCTAATAATTAGCAATATTGGGCATCTTTTCATGAGCCTGTTGGCCATCTGTATGTCTTCTCTGGAGAAATGTCTATTTAGATCTTCTGCTCATTTTTTGATTCAGTTATTTTTTTTGATATTGAGCTTTGTGATATTAAAAATGTATTTGTCTTTTAAATTTCCATACCTGTTTATTGCATACAGTATACAGAAATAAAATTATATATGTTGATCTTGTAACCTGCAACCTTGATAAACTCACTTACTAGTTTCAGTAGCCTTTTTGTAGATTCCATAGAATTCTCTATGTGTCCCGTCATGTTATCTATAAATATGGATAGTTACTTCCTCCTTTCCAATTTGGATGCCTTTATTTTTCTTGCCTTGTTGCACTGGCTAGAGTTTCCAGTATGACATTAATGAATGTCTCACGTGCACTAGAAGTATTCTGCTGTTGAACTGAGTGTTCTGTGTGTCAATTAGATCCAGCTGCTTGATGGTGGTGGTGTTCTTCTACATCCTTGCTAATTTTCTACTTACAAGTTTTATTACTGAGTAAATTGTTGTATAATAAAGAATTTATTTAGTCTTTGTCCCTTGTTCCTGGGAATTAACCTCTAAATCTTAGGAATTTCCTGAGTGATAGAAGAGTCTTTGTTATTCATGGTGGGCCCTAGGACCATGTCTTGAGTTCATACTAATGAGATAACTTGCGATGGGGCCTGGCCATGCCAGAAGGGCCAGTCATATGATTAGAGGGTTGGTGATCTTAGGCCAGATGTCTGGCCCATCCTTTGGGGAGATGCAGTGAGGTTGGAGATTGAGTTCTAGTATGTGGCCAATGATTCAATCATTCCTACATGATGAAACATAATGGACAGCCAAAGCTCAGGTGAGCTTCCCTGATTGGTAATCATATATGTATGTGCTGGGAGAGTAATTTGCCCTAAGAACATGGCAGCTTTGCATTTGGTACCCTCTCAGTTCTTACCCTATGTCTCTTCATTTGACTGGTCCTGACATACCTTTTATAATAAAACTGCTAAGTATAGTGCTTTGTTGAATTCTGTGAGTCACTCTAGCAAATTATGAAACCGGAGGGGATAGAGGGTACCCCTGAATTTGTAGCCAGTTGGTCAGAAGTGCAGGTGGCCTGGGAACCCCAGAGCTTGCAGCTTGTGTTTGAAGTGAGGGAGTCTCATGGAGGACTTTGCTTTTAACCAGTGAAGTCTGTGCTAACTCTGGATATATGATGTCAGAGTTGCATTGTAGGTTTCAAATAGAATTGTGGATTTTTGTTTCTTCTTTCAGTTCAGTTCAGGTTTTGCTTCATGCATTTTGAAGCTGTTTATGTGAAATCACATTTAGGATTATTATGTCTTGGTGAATTGACCCTTTTATCAATATATTGTCCCTCTTTATGCTTGGAAATATTCTTTGCTCTGAAATCTAATTTTAAAAAAATTTTATTTTATATTGGAGTATAGTTGATTAATGTATTAATTTCAGGTGTGCAACAAAGTGATTCAGTTATACATATACATGTATCTATTCTTTTTCAAATTCGTTTCCCATTTTGGTTGTTACAGAACACTGAGCAGAGGTCCCTGTGCTATATGGTAGGTCCTTGGTGGTTATCTGTTTTAATATAGTAGTGTGTTTATGTCAATCCCAAACTCTCAATTTATCCCTACCCCCCCCCCCCCACCTTTCCCCTTTGACGTCTACTTTTTAATATTAACACAGTCCAGGTAGCTTTCTTTTGATTAGTGTTTGCATTGCATGTTTTTTCCATGCTCTTACTTGTAACCTACTTGTTACCTTCAAATACCATTATATTTGAAGTAAGCTTCTTGCAGAGAGTACAACTGGTTCTAGTATTTTGTGTTTTGACAATCTCTGTGTGCTTTAACTATTTGCATTTGATGTAAGTGTTGATATGCTGCATTTAGGCCTACCACTTTGTTATTTGGTTTGTGTTTGTTTCCTATATTTTGCTCCTGATGCCCTTTTCTTGCCCCCCCACTTTTTAAAAATGTTTTTTAGTATTTCATTTTATCTACTGTGTTATTATATTTCTTTGCATAGTTCTTTCAGTGATTGCTTGAGGGATGAGGATATCCATACTTTTCAGTCTACTTAGAATAAATATTTTTTCACTTTGAGTGGAATGTAGAAAGTTTACTATCATATGGGTCTCTTTATCCTCCTCCTTTATGCTACTGATATCTTATGTATTACAACTACACACAGTGAGAACACCATATATATTTTATTTCTACTATCAAACGTATTTTAAGAACTCAACAGAATATTCTTTTAACCTCGATAATTACCATTTCTATTGCTCTTCCTTCACTCCTGAAATGTTTCAGTTTCCCTTATGGTATCATTTCCCTTCTAACTGAAGAACTTCCTTTAGTAATTCTTTTTTACACCAAGTCTGCTGGCAATGGATTCTCTTCCTTTTCCTTCATCCAAGAATGGCTTTATATCACTTTTGTTCCTGAAGGATATTTTCTGTGGATATAGAATTCTGGTTGACAATTCTTTCCTTTCAGCAATTTAGAAATATTGTGCCACTTCCTGCTGGCCTCCATGATTTCTGATGAGAAATCCAGTCATTCAAATAATTGTTTCCCTATAGATAATGCTTTTCACTGGCTGCTTTCCAGATCATTGTCCAGTTTCATTATGTTTGTGATTGGATTTCCATTATGATATGGATTTCTCTGGCCTTCTTGAATCTGTAGGTTTTAAGTTTTTCACCAAATTTGGAGTTTTCTATGCCAGAAAATTTCTGATTGTATCCTTGACATTTTGAATATTGTTACCAACTCTGGGCCTTGTTTAAATCCTATGGAGAATTCAGAGTTTTTGTTTGTTTCAGGAGGTAGTCAACCTGGTAAGGTTGCAGGCAAAGGCTTTTTGTTTTTGTTTCTTTTGGTTACTTTCAGGTGTTCAACACCAGTCAGTTTTTGGAAGGTGAACTGACATTGGAATCATAGCCTACAGAAGACAGGTGCAGCTTTCAAAATTTTTGCAGTGCTTTTTGGACCTGCTGTATGTGAATGCCTCCCAACTGCTGGTCTGGGATTTGGGTGGTGGTCTACCTATTCAGTTTCTAAGTCTTTAACATACTGAAAAGAATCAGATCCACACACATTAGCAGATTGGGGGCAAACTCAGAACTACACAAACAGCTTTATAAGGTCACTTTTTTGAGTTCCTTCCTTTCTATGATCTCGCTGGTACTTTGATTCCTTCTATTGGTTCTCGGGCCAAAAGAAATCTGGCTTTAGTTACCCTGTGTACTTCTGCCACCATCTTTTGCATCCAGGGCCAAGCAGATAGAGAAGAGAGAGAAAAGAATGAAGGCTGGTTCCACCCTCTTGGAAACACAGCCGTACTGGAAAGGTAGGGCTATCTCCCTGAGTTTTGGCTCCTGCAGGCTCCCATTGCCAGTAGCTGACACTGTCACCACCATGGGATTGCTTGGGGGTGGGCTGTAAGAGAACACAGAAAAGGCGGGGGAAAGAAAAAGGATTTCTGCACTCTCTCCAAATATTAGAAGTTACCCTTCTACTTCTTGGGTCAGACCCGAAGGCTTCTGGCACTCCTGGTCTGCACCCCAGTACTCACTTCTAGGTTTCCAATGTGTTGAATTCAGGCTGGGGGATACGAGAGGGAGGAAAATGATAAGACTCATTCATCACTGGTTCAGTGGTACTTCAAATTCTAGTCTTCTTGCCCAACCCACCTGCTATTTTCTTTTCAGAGTCCTCCAACAGCTGCTCTGTGCATTCATAGCTCTACTCAGTGGAAGAGCCATGGTGGAGTGTGCTTCTTCATCTTTATCTGGAACCAGCCCCATCACTACTTTTAATGTAAGAAAGAAGAATGAAATATTTTGACTTTCTTCTCATGCTATCATAAATTTTAACTGTAGAACTAGAGGAATATTTTCTGTTTTAAAAATAATAATACTGGGCTTCCCTGGTGGCGCAGTGGTTGAGAGTCTGCCTGCCGATGCAGGGGACACGGGTTCGTGCCCCAGTCTGGGAAGATCCAGCATGCCATGGAGCGGCTGGGCCCGTGAGCCATGGCCGCTGAGCCTGCGCGTCCGGAGCCTGTGCTCCGCAACGGGAGAGGCCACAGCAGTGAGAGGCCTGCATACCACACACAAAAAAAAACAAAAACAAAAAACAAAAAACAGAAATAATACTAAATACTATGATATTGCCATTACCACAACAAGGTATTTTTTACTAAAAGGGGAACAATAAATATTAACTAGGGATTTGGTTTTGTTTCATTTTTAGTAGGCAGAAAGGAGTACCTCTTACTGTCCTTGGGCAATTAATTTCACATTTCACTCATTTTGAATTAGTTTTACATACAGCTGACCCTTGAACAACGCAGGGGTTAGGAGTGCTGACGCTCTATGCAGTAGAAAATCCACATTTAACTTTATAGTCAGCCCTCCATAACTGTAATTCCAACCAACTGCAGATTGTGTATTACTGTATTATGCATTTTTGAAAAAAACTGGCATATAAGTGGATCTGTGCAGTTCAAACCCATGTTGTTCAAGGGTCAACTGTACTTTCAAGACGATTACCATCATATTGTTGTGTTAGATTTTTCTAAGGCTAAAAGAAGATATCAACTATAAAATGCTGCCAACACTGCCTCTAATCACTGACTTAGAGCTGTGACTAAGAGATTTTATATTTTTAAGACACAAAGTTGGCAAGCTAGGGAGAAAGGAGAAGCCAGCCCTTTCAACAGAGAACATATGTAGCCAACAACGCTTAATGGGCTCTGTGCTCCAAGGAGAGTGGGTCTTTCCAAGAGAAGAACAAAACCGCTAGCTGTACCTAGAATCTTAATTACTATGATGACTTCATTTGGATTACCTTAGAATAAGCAGCATTTGATCAAATACATCACAAAACAGTTTGCTAAAAATTAGTTCATGGGGAATTCCGTGGCGGTCCAGTGGTTAGGACTTGGGGCTCTCACTGCTGGGGCCCGGGGCTCAATCCCTCGTTGGGGCACTAAGATCTCGCAAGCCAGACATGCAGCCCCCCCACCAAAAAAAGTCCATGAAAGTGTGATTATAGTATCCAGAAATACTTCCTAATAAAAGAAAAAAAATCAGAGTATACAGCATTGCTATTTTCAGAATACATAATTTGGTGTTTTATTATTTATATGGTCTTTAAGAGATTCAATACTTTCACCCACCACCAATTAGTTCTCTTAGTAATTTTATTTTGTGTAGATACAAATAAACATGTTTTAGATTTAAGGATTTCAGTTTCCCCCACCACATAAGAACACTCCCCATGGGGACAATCTTGTTTTACCTCACCTGCCAAAAATGGCATTTGATAATAGACATAGCTCGGTAGAAAAGGCAAACGTTACTTATAAGTAACTATTCAATTACAATTATGAGAAAACTTAAGAGCTGGCTACTTATACCCAGTCCCCTGAAAAATAACAATCATAACAATAATAGTAATAACAGCTACCGTTTATTGAGCTTTACTGTGTTCCAGGTACTGTGCTAAGGGCTTAAAGGGGATTATGCCATTTAATCCTCAAAGCCCTATGAATACTACTGTCAGCCCAACTTCCAGAGAAGAAAATGGAGGCTTAGAGAAGTACTGTCTCAAAAGCCACAGAATTGGGGAACAGTGGAGCCAAGATTGCAACGCAGGCAGTCTGCCTTGGAACCCCTGCTCTTAATCACTGCTGCAAGCTACAAGGACTCAAAGAACTCAAACAGAAGTCCCCCCCATTCCCAGTTATCTTCATAAAATAGTGTTAAAAAGTGAAAGATGTAAATGAAAAAGAAAAAGGCCATAAAAACCTCTGGTTATCCTACTATGGGGGGAAAACACCAAAACCCAAAAAACCCTATACTATTTGATGTTACTTTTCTTTTTTTTTTTTTTTTTGCGGTACGCAGGCCTCTCACTGTTGTGGCCTCTCCCGTTGCGGAGCACAGGCTCCGGACACGCAGGCTCAGCGGCCATGCCTCACGGGCCTAGCTGCTCCACGGCATGTGGGATCTTCCCGGACCGGGGCACGAACCCACGTCCCCTGCATCGGCAGGCGGACTCTCAACGACTGCGCCACCAGGGACGCCCTAATGTTACTTTTCTTAATCAAGAAAACAAAATGCCACAGCATACAGCTCAGAGAAAGTCATATAATAAAAGTACCAAGAAACAAAATAAATAAAAATGTATATATAGCATCATTAGGCTCACTTTAGTCTAAATAAATATAGAATATCCCAGTCAAGAAATAAGTAATTCTTGAGAAGTTAAAAACTTAAAGAGAAACAATATATCTTCATGTAATATTTTATTTACTGATCTCTCTGAAACATGCCAAAATTCATATGGCTAATGGAACTTTCCATGTTAAAACGGTGGTCAACACAACAAATCCCTAACAAAAAATATTTTAATGTAAGAATCAACATGTGAACATTATATTCAGGTGGTAAAACTCAGGTTACAAATATAAGATAAATATCAAATAATATCATACTTCTGATTTAATGGAGAACAGTTGTGAGAGTCATGCTTAACACCTTGGTTAAGTAATGAGAGAAATGGGTTGGGGTGTCAGAGAGGTATGCAAAAATTTAACAGTTCAAATAATCCTTAGCCCTTCTGAGAAAATATAGATGGCAAATATTCCTGTAATATGGTGGTTTCGATCCATTAGTGAGCATTCTGTTCATGCATTTAAAGTAACAGCAGACGTTTCTAGGCATGAAAATTAGATTCAAAGTTAGTCTTTGCTCAACAAGTTAATGATACTATGAATCCCTTATATTTAAAAATATAGTTTAAATTTGTAAAGTTTAAGGTAAAGCATACTTGTTTTCATAGTTATCTTTAGATATAATTGAGACTACACTACCATATATAATCAGCTATACTGCTGTGCACAGTTAATTCCAGTTACCGTATTTTATATTTGCTGGTCATCAACAGCACAAAATTTATGCTCCAAAAGAAATACATCAATCCAGCAAAATGGTTCCATTTAATTTTTCTTTTAAAGACAGATTAACTAAATTTAAGGAAGAACTGGCTTTTCTTGATATCTCATTTTCAAATTACTGATACAAACTTACCAGAGAGTAATTATTTATTTTGCCTAACATCAAACAATCTGCAAAAAGTTTCCAAGATAGAGCCATTCCTTGTTCCATTTCCAAAAATAAATAAAAGTTTTTTAACTGAAAGCATTTACAGTCCTAGCTCTCTAAAGTAAACATTAAAAAATAAAGTACAAAAAATGATCTCTTGGCTTCTGAATAGCCCACTTAGTTACACAAAGTATTTTCTGTCCCAACACTTTCTCAAATTCAAAAGATATTTACTTCCTAGGAACATGACAGTCTTCATTTCAAACCATTCAGTCTGTTTCCATGGCAACACTGCGGGATTCCTTGGCCACCATAAGTCGCATTAGTTGACTGTGGAATTTCTCAATCTTCTTTACATCTTGAGCTTGGTCTGTTCTATACACCAAACACTGTCAGAAATTTTAAAAGCACACATTAACTATGTAAAACTAGATTATCAATGACGTAGCAAACGTATGCTTGGATAAAATTTTGAGTCTTTTCCTACCACTGTTTTGCTCTACTTCCTCTGGAGGTCATACCAAAGAAATTACATTCAAGTTTCCAAGTCCCCAACAATTACATTCCTTAAGTTTAGTATTTATAATATTTCAAATGCCACTGCTGTGGTTAAAAAACAAACAACTCTATTAGAAGCTTCTCAAAAATGACCAGTTGAATAACGTATTCAAATTCTGCCATGGTCTGATGAGAAGACTTCAAGATTGGAATTAGATATTTTCTCCCTGGGATCTGGTCATAAATGATTGAGTTACAGTGGGAAAAGCATATAAATCTTAGGATCCCTTTCTCTATTTGTGAGATGGGAGGGGGGGAGGGTTAATGATCATTTAAAAAAAATCTGGAATCCGTTGCTTACTGCTGGTTGCTACCTAAATCAAACGAGATAAATCTATTCAACCTTGATTTTCTGACATTACTTATAATTTTTAAACCAAACCAAATTCTTCCTTGCTATAAATTCAATTCTTCATTAGATACTTAAGATCTGTTTATCGTTGGCCATAAAACCATTTGTTCTAGCATCTTCAAAATTATCCAATTTAAGCTGGCAGTCTTTTTTTCATCTTGTAACACTGATCCATTTTTCTTTAGCGCATCTTAGATTCACGTGAGTTTTAAACAATGGGAACTTCATGATCCTACAGTAATATTCATCAACTTAAGTACTTTGGATTCAACCCCATCATGCCCAACTGATCTGAATTCATATAGCCTTTAATTCACTTGCTTAAAAAAATTTCATCCACGCATTGTACAAATTTGTCTAACAATTTTGTAAAGCGGCCATAATCATCTCCACCGTTTCAATTTTAGTATATGTTCTGTAGAAGAAAAAATACCTTCTCACTACAGTTTAGTGAGAAGAACAAACACCTTCTCATTAAAATACACAGAAAGATTTTAGGTCCACAGAAGACAATATTATAAATCAGTCATGGCACTGGAAAAAAATGATGCATAAATGGGACTATAAAAAAGTCAAAGCTCCATGACGATAATAATGAAGTCTAAGATGAGTTTTGTGAAGGAATTATTAGCCATTAAAATGAATTACTGAAGTATACAAACTTTTCTTTAAGAATCATTAGAAAACAAATTTTTATGTTGGAGTTGATTCATATATTTACTGTTTAGGAGGATGGGTTTGATTGTATCTTTGGTCCCTTCTAGACATGGAGTAGTTCTCAGTAGTTTTAAGAAAGGAGACAAAAAGTATTTTTCATATTTAGATCTTGTCACAGGAATCATCAATTTTAAATAAAGTTCTTTCCAATACTGCTTACCATGAATCCTTTAACTATATTTAATCATTACCAGAGGCAAAAAGTCATCATCTGGAGATAAAGCCTCTTGTATTGAATTCAATTCTGCATTTTCCTCTATTTTTAAAGCAGGATATACCAATTTCTCTTCAGTAGATACGTCTATTCACTCTGCGACAATCATAAGTAAACTTTTTCTCAGTGTGAATGCTCGAGATTCAAGTATACATTTACTGAATCTACTAAGTGCAGGCACTAGTGCTAGGCACTTCCACATATTTCATTTACACTCCACAACAACCCAACTGCGTAAGCAGACTATCACTGTGGCACTTCGTAGACAAGAAAATTATGGCCCCCAAAGCCAAAACTTTTGGCCTGAACTTTCCCCAGGATGAAATGCTGGTAGATGGCTAAGCTTAGGATTCAGATCTCTTGAATCTAGGTTTAGCACAACAGAGCTCAATTTATTCTTCCTTTTCCACATTTTCACAGTTACTTCACCAAACTCAATTGGTTCTTGGAAGACATGGTAATCATTAAAAGATCTGACTTCACACAACCTCACAGTGGAACCCTGAACAAAAATACAGTAAAATATATGACCAAAAAGTCATTTTTAAAATCACTATTAAATTTTTTAAAGAATTAATCCATTAAAAAAAAGTGTTTGCTAAGTACCCTCTGGGTCAGGACACCATGCTAGTCACTACAAATACTGGTAAGAATATTAGTGATCTATCTTTATTTTGAAGCTCACAATCTATTAAAAGTCCAATGTGATAAGACAATTGTGACACAGCACAAAAAGAGGCAGAAATAAAAGTAAGAGATGAAGCAATCCTTTTGAGCTGGGTTTTGAAAGATAAGCAGGAGGTTTGTCACACTGGGGCAGGGGTAGGATTCAATATTACAGAGATGGAAACAGACTGTTCAAAAGCACAGAGGCTGGGCTTCCCTGGTGGCGCGGTGGTTGAGAATCCGCCTGCCGATGCAGGGGACACGGGTTCATGCCCCGGTCTGGGAAGATCCCACATGCCGCAGAGCGGCTGGGCTCGTGAGCCATGGCCGCTGAGCCTGCGCGTCCAGAGCCTGTGCTCCACAGTGGGAGAGGCCACAACAGTGAGAGGCCCGTGTGCCGCAAAAAAAAAAAAAAAAAAGCGCAGAGGCCTAAGACATCATGGCATATGAAAGGAGCCCTTAAGTAACACTGAAAAACGAAGATTAGACAGGATATGCGGGTGGAATTTACATTATGAGTGATGAGAAGCCACTAAAGATTTTTTTTTGGCCACTAAAGATTTTTAAGCAGGGTAGTAACAACCAAATTTGCATTTTTAGAAATCACTCCGGCAGGGCAGCATAGGACGACTAAAGGATGAACTGGAAGCAGGGACACAGTTAGAGCCTATTCTACTAGTCCAGGTGAGTGACATTGAGTCCTTAAAGTTAAGAAGTTAGCAGTCAAGATGGAGAGTTCATGGCAGAAAATGAGACGAGGGAGCTTGAATCAATAATTCACAAATGCCCAGCAAAATGTATGGAACTTATCGGAGAATCAAAATACAAGTTTTTCAAATGAAGGAATAGTTAATGTGAGAATGAGGGAAAGGAAGGGACCAAAGATGATCCCCAGGTTTCTGAGCAAGTAACAGGAAGAGCCAGTTTGATAAGATATGATGAGTTCCATTCTAGACAGGCTAATGTTCACGAGTAGAGGAGGCAGGATGCTCAACTTAGAGCTAGTCAGGAAGCCAAAAGAAAAATATGACCTAAAGGTACAAAATTGGAAACAGACAGATACAGGCAGTACTGGACTTAATGGGTTGGTCCAGAAGTGGTATGAAAAGATCAAGAACAGAATCCTGGAGAAACCAATATTTATGGGGGCACATCAGTGGAATAATTAGCAAAGAAGAATGAAACAGAAAAACAAGATAAAACGGAGCACAGATGCCAAAATAATAATTTCTACAAGAAGTGGTTTTCTCAGAAGCAGCCAGGAGGTCACATAAAATATGAACTGCTGAGGCTACTGGGTTTGAAAATAAAGGGGCTGCTGCTGAGCTCTCACCAAGAGCAGTCTGAGTGGAAGACTTCATGCAGAAACCAGATGGCAGAGGGGTAAGGAATGAATGGGGTGTGAGGAACAGACAGTGAGCAGACAGGGAAGGTCAGAAATACAATTACAGAGCCTATAACTTGTGTTCAAATCCATTATTTACTTCTCACACACGTATAAAGAAACCTTCACTCCTCATATCCACTTTTGGTCTCTACGTTCCTCTTGCTTAGGGTCCGAAGAGAGCAGTTATTAAACTACACTTAACATACTGCATTAATGAAGTAAGTTGAATTATCTTTCCAAGTGCCTATAAAAATTGCTTCCAGGGGCTAATGGCAGACTCTGGGAGGGCTCACGCCAAGGAGTACTTCCCAGAACTTCTACTGCCAGTGTCCTTGTTCCCATGGTGAGCCACAGCCACCGCCCGCCTCTGCAGGAGACCCTCCAACACTAGCAGGTTGGGAAGCCCGACGTGGGGCTGAGAACCTTCACTCCAGTGGGTGGACTTCTGTGAGGGAATAACTGAATTGTTAAGGTTAAGATCCAAGGATGAAACAGAGAATTTGCTTCATGTTCTGACACTGAATGAAGTCTTCACTATGCACCATATCAACTCCCAAGCTTTGTTCTGTGAAGCACTGTGGTTCAAAAAGACAGTAATAGAGCCGTGTGGACGAAAAGGCTCTTGGTGCTCCAGCCAGGAGTCAGTGCTGTGCCTCTGAGGTGGGAGAGCTGGTCCACAAGAGACCTCCTAGCTCCAAGTAATATCAAACGGCAAAAATCTCCCAGAGATCTCCATCTCAACACCAACACCCAGCTTCACTCAACAACCAGCAAGCTACAGTTCTGGATACCCTATGCCAAACAACTAGCAAGACAGGAACACAACTCCACCCATTAGCAGAGAGGCTGCCTAAAATCATAGTAAGTCCACAGACACCCCAAAACACACCACCAGATGTGGACCTGCCCACCAGAAAGACAAGATCCAACCTCATCCACCAGAACACAGGCACTAATCCCCTCCACCAGGAAGCCTACACAACCCACTGAACCAACTTTAGCCACTGGGGACAGACACCAAAAACAATGGGAACTACGAACCTGCAGCCTGGAAAAAGGAGACCCCAAACACAGTAAGCTAAGCAAAATGAGAAGACAGAAAAACACACAGCAGACGAAGGAGCAAGATAAAAATTCACCAGACCTAACAAATGAAGAGGAAATAGGTAGTCTACCTGAAAAAGAATTCAGAATAATGATAGTAAAGATGACCCAAAATCTTGGAAAGAGAATAGACAAAATGCAAGAAACATTTAACAGACCTAGAAGAACTAAAGATGAAACAAGCAACAATGAACAACACAATAAATGAAATTTAAAATGCTCTAGAAGGGATCAATAGCAGAATAACTGAGGCAGAAGAACAGATAAGTGACCTGGAAGATAAAATAATGGAAATAACTACTGCAGAGCAAAATAAAGAAAAAAGAGTGAAAAGAACTGAGGACAGTCTCAGAGACCTCTGGGACAACATTAAACCCACCAACATTCGAATTATAGGGGCCCCATAAGAAGAAGAGAAAAAGAAAGGGACTGAGAAAGCAGTTGAAGAGATTATAGTTGAAAACTTCCCTAATATGGGAAAGGAAATAGTTAATCAAGTCCAGGAACCACAGAGAGTCCCATACAGGATAAATCCAAGGAGAAACATACCAAGACACATATTAATCAAACTGTCAGAAATTAAATACAAAGAAAACATATTAAAAGCAGCAAGGGAAAAACAACAAATAACACACAAGGGAATCCCCATAAGGTTAACAGCTGATCTTTCAGCAGAAACTGTGCAAGCCAGAAGGGAGTGGCAGGACATATTTAAAGTGATAAAGGATGAAAACCTACAACCAAGATTATTCTACCCAGTAAGGATCTCATTCAGATTTGATGGACAAATTAAAACCTCTAGAGACAAGCAAAAGCTGAGAGAGTTCAGCACCACCAAACCAGCTTTACAACAAATGCTAAAGGAAGGAACTTCTCTAGGCAAGAAACACAAGAGAAGGAAAAGACCTACAATAACAAACCCAAAACAATTAAGAAAATGGGAATAGGAACATACATATCGATAATTACCTTAAATGTAAATGGATTAAATGCTCCCACCAAAAGACACAGACTGGCTGAATGGATACAAAAACAAGACCCACATATATGCTGTCTACAAGAGACCCACTTCAGACCTAGGGACACATACAGACTGAAAGTGAGGGGATGGAAAACGATATTCCATGTAAATGGAAACCAAAAGAAAGCTGGAGTAGCAATTCTCATATCAGTCAAAATAGACTTTACAATAAAGACTACTAGAAGAGACAAAGAAGGACACTACATAATGATCAAGGGATCGATCCAAGAAGAAGATATAACAATTGTAAATATTTATGCACCCAACATAGGAGCACCTCAATACATAAGGCAAATACTAACAGCCATAAAAGGGGAAATCGACACTAACACATTCATAGTAGGGGACTTTAACACCCCACTTTCACCAATGGACAGATCATCCAAAATGAAAATAAATAAGGAAACACAAGCTTTAAATGATACGTTAAACAAGATGGACTTACTTGATATTTATAGGACATTCCATCCAAAAACAACAGAATACACATTTTTCTCAAGTGCTCATGGAACATTCTCCAAGATAGATCATATCTTGGGTCACAAATCAAGCCTTGGTAAATTTAAGAAAATTGAAATCGTATCAAGTATCTTTTCCGACAACAACGCTATGAGACTAGATATCAATTACATGAAAAGATCTGTAAAAAATACAAACACATGGAGGCTAAACAATACAATACTTAATAACGAAGTGATCACTGAAGAAATCAAAGAGGAAATTTAAAAAATACCTAGAAACAAATGACAATGGAGACACGACGACCCAAAATCTATGGGATGCAGCAAAAGCAGTTCTAAGAGGGAAGTTTATAGCAATACAATCCTACCTTAAGAAACAGGAAACATCTCTAATAAACAACCTAACCTTGAACCTAAAGCAATTAGAGAAAGAAGAACAAAAAAACCCCAAAGTTAGCAGAAGGAAAGAAATCATAAAGATCAGATCAGAAATAAATGAAAAAGAAATGAAGGAAACGATAGCAAAGATCAATAAAACTAAAAGCTCGTTCTTTGAGAAGATAAACAAAATTGATAAACCATTAGCCAGACTCATCAAGAAAAAAAGGGAGAAGACTCAAATCAATAGAATTAGAAATGAAAAAGGAGAATAACTGACACTGCAGAAACACAAAAGATCATGAGAGATTACTACAAGCAAATCTATGCCAATAAAACGGACAACCTGGAAGAAATGGACAAATTCTTAGAAATGCACAACCTGCCGAGACTGAGCCAGGAATAAATAGAAAATATGAACAGACCAATCACAATCACTGAAATTGAAACTGTGATTAAAAATCTTCCAACAAAAGCCCAGGACCAGATGGCTTCACAGGTGAATTCTATCAAACATTTAGAGAAGAGCTAACACCTATCCTTCTCAAACTCTTCCAAAATAAAGCAGAGGGAGGAACACTCCCAAACTCATTCTACGAGGCCACCATCACCCTGATACCAAAACCAGACAAGGATGTCACAAAGAAAGAAAACTAAAGGCCAATATCACTGATGAACATAGATGCAAAAATCTTCAACAAAATACTAGCAAACAGAATCCAAGAGCACATTAAAAGGATCATACACCATGATCAAGTGGGGTTTATTCCCGCAACGCAAGGATTCTTTGGTATACGCAAATCAATGTGATACTAACAAACTGAAGGAGAAAAACCATATGATCATCTCAATAGACGCAGAGAAAGCTTTTGACAAAATTCAACACCCATTCATGATAAAAACCCTGCAGAAAGTAGGCACACAGGGAACTTTCCTCAACATAATAAAGGCCATATACGACAAACCCACAGCCAACATCATCCTCAATGGTGAAAAACTGAAAGCATTTCCACTAAGATCAGAAACAAGACAAGGTTGCCCGCTCTCACCACTCTTATTCAACACAGTTTTGGAAGTTTTAGCCACAGCAATCAGAGAAGAAAAGGAAATAAAAGGAATCCAAATCGGAAAAGAAGAAGTAAAGCTGTCACTGTTTGAAGATGACATGATACTATACATAGAAAATCCTAAAGATGCTACCAGAAAACTACTAGAGCTAATCAATGAATTTGATAAAGTAGCAGGATACAAAATTAATGCACACAAATCTCTGGCATTCCTATACACTAATGATGAAAAATCTGAAAGTGAAATCAAAAAGACACTCCCATTTACCATTGCAACAAAAAGAATAAAATATCTAGGAATAAACCTACCTAAGGAGACAAAAGACCTGTATGCAGAAAACTAGAAGACACTGATAAAAGAAATTAAAGATGATACAAATAGATGGAGAGATATACCATGTTCTTGGATTGGAAGAATCAACATTGTGAAAATGACTCTACTACCCAAAGCAATCTACAGATTCAATGCAATCCCTATCAAACTACCACTGGCATTTTTCTCAGAACTAGAACAAAAAAAATCACAATTTGTATGGAAACACAAAAGACCCCGAATAGCCAAAGCAACCTTGAGAACGAAAAACGGAGCTGGAAGAATCAGGCTCCCTGACTTTAGACTATACTACAAAGCTACAGTAATCAAGACAGTATGGTACTGGCACAAAAACAGAAATAGAGATCAATGGAACAGCATAGAAAGCCCAGAGATAAACCCACACACATATGGTCACCTTATCTTTGATAAAGGAGGCAGGAATGTACAGTGGAGAAAGGACAGCCTCTTCAATAAGTGGTGCTGGGAAAACTGGACAGGTACATGTAAAAGTATGAGATTAGAACACTCCCTAACACCATACACAAAAATAAACTCAAAATGGATTAAAGACCTAAATGTAAGGCCAGACACTTTCAAACTCTTAGAGGAAAACATAGGCAGAACACTCTGACATAAATCACAGCAAGATCCTTTTTGACCCACCTCCTAGAGAAATGGAAATAAAAACAAAAATAAACAAACGGGACCTAATGAAACTTGAAAGCTTTTGCACAGCAAAGGAAACCATAAACAAGACCAAAAGACAACCCTCAGAATGGGAGAAAATTTTTGCAAATGAAGCAACTGACAAAGGATTAATCTCTAAAATTTACAAGCAGCTCATGCAGCTCAATAACAAAAAACCAAACAACCCAATCCAAAAATGGGCAGAAGACCTAAATAGACATTTCTCCAAAGAAGATATACAGATTGCCAAGAAACACATGAAAGAATGCTCAACATCACTAATCATTAGAGAAATGCAAATCAAAACTACAATGAGATATCATTGGTCAGAATGGCCATCATCAAAAAATCTAGAAACAATAAATGCTGGAGAGGGTGTAGAGAAAAGGGAACACTCTTGCACTGCTGGTGGGAATGTGAATTGGTACAGCCACTATGGAGAACAGTATGCAGGTTCCTTAAAAAACTACAAATAGAAATACCATACGACCCAGCAATCCCACTACTGGGCATATAACCTGAGAAAACCATAAGTCAAAAAGAGTCATGTACCAAAATGTTCATTGCAGCTCTATTTACAATAGCCAGGAGATGGAAACAACCTAAGTGTCCATCATCGGATGAATGGATAAAGAAAATGTGGTACATATATACAATGGAATATTACTCTGCCATAAAAAGAAAGGAAATTGAGTTATTTGTAGTGAGGTGGATGGACCTAGAGTCTGTCATACAGAGTGAAGTAAGTCAGAAAGAGAAAGACAAATACCATATGCTAACACATATATATTGAATCTGAGAAAAATAAAATGTCATGAAGAACCTAGGGGTAGCGACGGGAATAAAGACACAGACCTGCTAGAGAACGGACTTGGGGATATGGGGAGAGGGAGGGGTGAGCTGTGAAAGGGTGAGAGAGTGGCATGGACATGTATACACTACCAAACGTAAAATAGATAGCTAGTGGGAAGCAGCCTCATAGCACAGGGAGATCAGCTTGGTGCTCTGTGACCACCTAGAGGGGTGGGATGCAGAGGGTGGGAGGGAGGGAGATGGAAGAGGGAAGAGATATGGGAACATACGTATACGTATAACTGATTCACTTTGTTATAAAGCAGAAACTAACACACCATTATAAAGCAATGATACTCCAATAAAGATGTTAAAAAAAAAAAAGCTTCTAGACCAAGGTTCTTGACTTGGGAATGAAATGTGAAATAAGCATCCTAATGGGTGACCTGCATAAATTCTATGTAAATAATTTCAAACAAATGGTTAACTCAAACAAATCTGAAAGTATGCAACAAATAAAAATGTATACTTACAACTAAATCATCTGTTACTTTAATACACAAACTCCCATCAGAATGCCTATATTTGAGAACCACACGTGCCTGAAATAAAAATACATATTTAGAAACAGTGAAGTCAGAAGACATTTCTCATAAATAATTTAGTCTTCAGGTGGGCTAAAATGGATCCTTGTAGAATTAATAGCCAAAACATCTAAAGGCACCTTTACTGTAAACTTATTATTGAAATGTGGGAAAACAGGATTTTGTTCATTTCTATTGCTGCAATTTTTTTAAGACTTAAAATAGTCAGGTATTTTATTTTCAGCCACTTTGAAGAGATGTACTGAAAATTCCCAAGACACATCCATATTCAGAGAGCCTGTGAGACTCTTAAGGTGGTCTGGCATTTCTTGCCAGTCAGAATAATATACTGAAGGGTATTCACAGCTTGCCACCTCAAAGTATACCACTTGGGCATAAGGAATGTTTTGAGCTGAAGGCGATTAGCTCTCTGCCCTTTCTGGCCAAAAGCAGGACATAAATTAACCTTTGTAAAGGTGACATAAGTTTCCAGTTGTAAAGGTGTTTCCCTCTCCCTGGGAAAAGAGAACACGGTTTGTTCCCTAACAAACCTTACTAAACAACTCTTATTTCCCATACATTTCCTAGTCACCTTCTCACAACTTACCCCCTCCCAGAAGCCCCAAACCTCTTTTCCTTTGTCCAGCCTCTTTCCCACCCTTTGTTAAGATGGCATATAGGTCCCAAATTCCTCAGGTCACATTTCTTTGTGAACTTCTGTGCTATGTATGTTTCTACCTGTTAAATTGCAGAGCCCCAGTCATAACACCTAAGAGAGTAAAGGAGAAAGTTTTTTCTCCCCTACAATACCAAAACACCTAGCCACAGATGAATGATAGGCAAAGATGGGGGAAAAAAATAGCAGAAATGGCTAGTTTAGTTCAAATCCATTCCCCAGGAAAGAGCACTGCAGTCGCAATTCATACCTTCCATTTTCCCATGGCTCTCAGGAGGTGGACTCAGGCTAAGTTACTCAGCAAAATCACATCTTTATCGTGATGGCACAACATGATGTCTCCATCAACAACTTTCTAAATCCAGAATAACTCCTATACTGAGTGCCATGCTACACAGCACTTTTTGTTGTTTGGTATTCTACAGTTAGGAAGCCAAGAAAATGATTTAGGTATTACAATATTCCAATAAAAGAAGACATCTCCCAATAGAGTTTACAACTTCCATGAACATTATTTTTACTACTTTAAATGATGGATTCGAAAGTGTACTGCAGCAGAGTCAAGTTTCTTGTTAACCAAAATAAACAACTCTTCTTTAGTTTTAGCTAGCTGTTTTAAAAAGTGCTAAGTATCTATAAGCCAAAACAGGAACATAATTTTAAAATGGTTACAATGTAGCACAGGACCCTCAAGACAATTCTGGAAACTAGATAAAAAGGGCTATTAGAGCTTTTCCTACAGCTTTTCCCATTATGCTCTCTGCTCTCCTGGGATTGCAAAAACAAAAGTCATACCACCCTGAGATTTGTCTTGGTGAGGGAGGAAAGGGAACGCACCAAGCACTTAAGTAGGTATAAATAATGACAACTAGGTTAAGTACCTTTAGACTACCTAACTGATTCTATTTATTGGGCTACTAAATTCAGTTTTACGTATTTAAAAAAATTCAGTCCTCCAGAAACAAAAAGAAACTGAAACTAAAAAATATACTAAGCATGACAACTACGTAAGGTTTTAACTCTCACTTAAAAGAATACTCAATGGCGAGTAGAAATGAGAGTTAAAAGGTCTGTGATACTATACAAGAGAGTCCATTTTGTAACTTAGAGAGCGCCTAAGTTACCATGTCAGATGCCACTAAGAGAGAAAAAGAAATCAACGTTCTTGCTTTCTTAGGAACTTTGAATTCAACCAAGCAAAATAATCAAAACATAAGACAACATAAATTAAGCCCTATAAAGGCACATACAGGTAAAATGTTAAAAAGAGAACGCAAGTAATTTAGATTGGGAGAAGGGGAAGTGTGAAAAGGCTTTATGGAGATGGCTTCAGAAATGCATTTTCTTTTCTTTTATGGAAGAAGTTAGGAGAAAAGCTGAAGTGGCAGTCTGAAGATATGATACATTATGTAGCTTCATGAGACTAGGGCTGAGTATGGCGGAAATGGTGGAAGACAAAGCCAGCAAGACTGGAGAGAGGGTCAGACTGGAGACTGGGAGTCCGGATGTCTACCAGCAATCAATGAAGAACCAGGTTTAAAGCAGGAAACTGAGAGTTCAATTTTTGTGTTTTAGATAGCTGTGGTATGAGAGGGGTCCAGAAATAATGCCATCTTCAGTTAGAGCAGATGCAACAGAGAATGGTAAAAGGTGATGAATGTAATCAACAGGGAGAGAAGACAGAATTCTGTAAAACAGATCCCAAAGAGTTCTGACAAAATTTCTTTTCTTTTTTAGTCCCAGCAGTATGGACCGGTAGAGATAGCATGAACATGGGGTTTAGAGACGTGGGTTCAAATTTTAGCTTCATTTCTTAGAGACTAAGCAAATCATTTAGTGTATCTAAGATTGTTTATTCGTCTACCTCAAGGAGCTGTCTTAATTGTTCACATAAATTATACAAATAAATATATATATAAAATGTCTGTCACATACAAGGTACTCAATATAACTGTCAGTATCTCCCCACTCATCCCCTCACCTTCCAATCAAAAAAATCACTAGTTTTTAACTAGTGCAAGGCTATCATAAGAAGGCACAAGTTTTTAGGCCACTGGAATTTTCTGACTGGGGAAAGAGCTCAAAGATTCTCGCTCTCTTGCCTGTACTAGACATGCCTTGTTCACAGCAATGCTCTATAATTGCCATTTTATTTTCATTTTCCCTAAGAATGACCACATTCTTAAAATATGATTACTCTTGATATGAATTTGTATTTATTTTTACTACCTTTTCAAATATTTTTAGTGTACACCGTGGGTACTTCTGGACAAAATTCCTGTATTGTCCTCATGGTGTACTGCTTAAAGAAACAGATGGCCCTACAAACAAAATCTACCAAATGGAGGAGCCAGAAATTGTGTCATAAACAAAGTACTCAATTTCAAAAATATCTAACTCATTTCATAATTTGTTATTATTACATCTTTGTATTGCAAAGAATGAAACTAGGAATGTTTTACAGCTTCTTATTACTTATCTAGGTCTAAAAAGCTAGCAGGATTTTTTTTTTTTTCCTGGCTGCATTGGGTCTTCATTGCGGTGTGCGGGCTTCTCATTGCAGCGGCTTCTCATGTTGTGAAGCAGGGCTCTGGGAGCGCGGGCTTCAGTAGTTGCAGTACGTGGGCTCAGTAGTTGTGGCTCAGGGCCTTACTTGCTCCTCGGCATGTGGGATCTTCCCGGACCAGGGATGGAACCCATGTCCCCTTCATTGGCAGGAAGATTCTTAATCACTGCGCTACCGGGGAAGTCCCGCTAGCAAAATTTCTAATTAACAGGGAGCTGCTTCAAATATTATTTAGATGACAATAAAATAAATAAAAACCTGAGAGGAAGAAAAGTCAAGACCCAAATGCTATATTCTCATCCTTGCGACTTCTTTGCTTTTTAATAATAAGCTAATCTCTGACACTCACTTATAATTTTTGTGGGGGCCATGCATGAATTACAGGGATCCATGGGCCCTCTAAAATTGTTTACAAACTTCTACGTACAAGTGGATTTTTCTGAGAAAAGGGTGCAAGCACCTCATGTTCTCAAAAAGGCACTGACCTCCAAAAGATTAAGAACCACTACGCTAATGGCTGTAGATGCCTCCAAACTGGGGTCTTTCCAAAATTTCTCTGCGGTGGCAGAAAAACATAACCGTTTTATCTTACACGAGGTAGTACGGGACAAGGGCACCAAAACAGCTGAGGGACAGAAGGCCGAAACTGCAGGGGGAGGAGCCCTGCCCTTACAGACACGTAAACCAACGACAGCCATAAGGGATGTTCAGGGATTGGGGGCGGAGGAAGGTTACCTAAGGGCCCTGAAATGACCCCGATCTTGCCCGTTTCAGGGCTTCATCGGCCGTTAATAAGGGAGGAACAAGCGGACTTGGCGGGGTCCGTCTCTCCTCACTCACAGCACCTACCAGGATGCTGGAGAAGCTTCGAAGGCCGAGCGGACGGCAGAGAAGTTATCCTGACCGGGGGCTGGGACAGAGGCACCGGCCCCTCCAGTGATTTACCTTCATAGGGTCTGCGAGGTAGAGCTTCTCCGCTGCGCGACTGAACTCCTCCCAGGTCTGGTACTGCGGCATCGTGGGCCCGCGGCAGAACAGGAAAGGGAGGCAAAGCTACGGACCTGAGGCGACGCGACGCGGCCCACCGACCTCCCTACCTCTCGCAGCCACCTACTGCGGCAGAGACCCGGCCGCTCAACGATGGTGGCACCTCTTCGCACCAACGCCTCGTTCCATTGGACGGCCCTGACCGCCCTCGCCCAATGGAAAGGAGGGATGTTGCCAAGTAGGAGGTGGAGCCCCGAGCGTGTGGCTCTGGGAGCTGGTCCAGAGAAGTGGAGAGCGAGGAAACGATGGAGGTTGCCACAGCGCCCCCTATGGGACTGGAGGAGAATCTGTCCCGCTGTTCTTTGGGCTGGACTCCAATGGTAAAGCCTAAGTTTCTTCAGCAAACATTGAGCGGCTTAGTGATAAGCGCTGGAGCTACAAGAATGGAGACATTAGGGTCCAGCTGTCACACCTACAGCTTAGTAAAAGCGAGAGGAGACATAAACACAAGAATGCAACCGAAAACTTTATGTGATGGATATTTATGTCGGGTTAGTAGAACACAAAGGAAGAGTGATCACGTGTGGGTGGGGGGATGCTATAGTGATGGCACAAGCCGAATCTAGATAAACATGGTGGATGTCCAACAGGTGGGCAAGGCAGGACAGGATATCTAGGCCCACTTTAGATCTGTAGTGTATTTAATGTGATAGGTATTTGGGGGATGGGGGAAGAAAAGAATCAAGGGAAGAAATCATGTCATCACTTAAACCAGGAGAAGACATTTGAACTTTGTTCTCCAGGCAATGGAGTGGTATAGAAGGGTATTTTTCTTTAATCAAGTTTATTGAAGAATTTTTTTTTGTACAATGAAACACACCAGTTTTAAATGTACAGGTTGATGCATTTTGACACACACACACACATTTATATATTAAAACCATTGGATATATGCCCATATACCAGATACCACAATCAAGATAAGGAACATCTCTATCTCCAGAATAGTTCCCTTATGCTTCTTTATATTCAATCCCACCACCTGCACCCCTAACCCTGGACAATCACTGACCTGCTTTCTGCCACTCTAGTTTTCCTGCCCATGCAAGGGCTTTAAGCTGATTTGCATATTATAGGGCTCCAGCTTCACACAAAGACTGAAGTGAAGTGGCAAACCTGGAGATGGGGAGACCTCTTAAGATGCTCATGCAGTAATACAGGCATATAGATAACTAAAAAGGACCTACTGTATAGCACAGGGAGCTCTACTCAGTACTGTGTAATGACCTATATGGGAAAAGAAATCTAAAAAAGAGTGGGTATATTGTATATGTACAACTGGTTCACTTTGCTGTGCACCTGAAACTAAGACTACATTGTAAAACAACTATACTCCAAAAAAAATGTTTTAAAGGATATATTGTACAGCACAAGGAATATAGCCAATATTTTACAACAACAAAAAAGCCATGGATCTGAATTAAGGCACTAGCTTAGGAACGGAGAGGAGGAAACAGTTTTGAGATTTACTCAGTGAATGATGTGGGGTATGCAGGAGAGGAAAAAGTAGAATGATTCCTGGGCCAGTGGAGGTGGTGATGCCATTGACTGATGCAGGGGAAAGGGAAGAAGAAAAGGTCTGGGGGAGATTGGGGAAGACAGTGAGTTCAGTTGTGAACTTGATGAGTTTGAAATATCTTTGGGACATGCAGGTGAAGATGTCTGGTAACTTAGCTGGGTATCTCCATCGGTAACTCCAGGAGCGGTATGAAATAGGAGTCATCAGCAGATAGGTCTTAGTTGAGCCTTCCTGGGGAGAGGACACAGCATAAGAAGAGAAGACTAAGGACAAAGCCTGTGAAACAGCCACATGTACAAAGGGTTAGAGAGAGCGAGTAGAGCTCACAAAGGAGGCGAAGCAGAAATTATCAGAGGGATAAAAGGAGGCCAGGAGTGTCTGGGAAGTGGCGGGGAGAAGGTTTTGAGGAGGGAGTAGTCAGTGGTGTCAGGTGGCGGGTAGGGAGCAAGTACAAAGAGAACTAAAATGAGTCCACTGATTGTAGTCATTGGGAGGCCATTGGCGACCCTCAACCAGAGAACCCTCAGTCATACTGGGGTTCGAGTAGAACCGACTGAAAGAGGCTGAAAAGGTAGAAAAGTGAAGCCAGTTGCTTTATACTCTCCTTTATAAGAGCTTAACCACAAACAGAAGTGGAAGAAAATAAAAAGATATGAAATTGAGTTATTTGTAGTGAGGCGGATGGACCTAGAGTCTGTCATACAGAGTGAAGTAAGTCAGAAAGAGAAAAACAAATACCATATGCTAACGCATATATATGGAATCTAAAGAAAAAACAATGGTTCTGACAAACCTAGGGGCAGAACAGGAATAAAGACGCAGACATAGAGAATGGACTTGAGGACACGGGGAGGGGGAAGGGTAAACTGGGACGAAGTGAGAGAGTGGCATGGACATATATACACTACCAAATGTAACATAGATAGCTAGTGGGGAGCAGCCGCATAGCACAGCGAGATCAGCTGGTGCTTTGTGACCGCCTGGAGGGGTGGGATAAGGAGGGTGGGAGGGAGACGCAAAACGGAGGGGATATGGGGATATGTGTATACGTATAGCTGATTCACTTTGTTATACAGCAGAAACTAACACAACATGTAACGCAATTATACTCCAATAAAGATGTTAAATAAATAAAAATTAAAAAAAGAAGAGGAGGTAAGAAGATGGCCCAAAGACACCGGTAAAGAAAGTGTTATTGTTTAAGACGGAAAGATTTTGTCCCTGTTTATAACTTTCACAGAAGGAATTGTAAGAGATTAAATAATACAAGAGAAAGAGGAAAGCAAGATTTCAGGGGAAACATGAAGGGGAGGACTAAAGGCACAGATGTATGAAAACAGAAGATTCACCATTGCCTTTGAGGTGGTGGGGAAGGAGGGTAAGGTGGGTAAGGATATAGGTGAATATGTAGATACGAGGACAAGAAGGTAAACTTTCTTTGCCACCTAAGAGGCAAGGCCATCTTCTAAGGTAGGAGGGCAAGAGTGGGTTTGGAGCCTTGAGAAGATTTAGAAAAGCCATTGTGTGAAATGAGTAAGGAAGCAGACCAGAAACTTAAAAAAAAAAGTATATCAAACAGAGTTGAAGGCCCAGCTGAAACTGTAGCTCATACCCTGGGAATTGCTCCAATCTGCACATCTGCACCAATCTGGATGGTCTCCAGCACCATCCAGAAGCTTGGGTCTTAGAATGGAAAAGGCAGATAGTAGGGATTTGCAGGGTATGCAAGGCAGAAGGACAAGGGGACAAAAATGTTGAAGGTACAGGCAAGAGAGCAGTTGAAGTGATAAATCATGGGATAATTAATTGGGCCAAAAGAGAGAGTTTAAGGGACCAGGTCTCTAGGAAATCTGAAGGTAATATAATAGGAAAGAGGAACTGAAGTTATGGTCAGATGAGATATTGGGGTTTAACATTTTGGAGGAGAATGGTTCCCGGGTTGTCCATACAAGGATCAAAGTCACATATGAGTAAGAAAGGGGATAGGACGTAGGAGAAGGCTGTGAGCCAGCGGCCCAAATCCTCAGTTAATGAGAACGGGGTTGGGGGAGCCATAAAGGACGAGGCAGAGAGGGCTGAGTCAGAAATAATGACCCTCCGGGAGGAGGAGTTTTTGCCTGAAGGTGAAAACAATGGGAGTGAAGACAATGCCAACTTTGCATTCATCACAATGAGGAATATAAGAGATCGATTCAATTCAGCAAAACATATATCAAGTGCCCACCCTGGGCAAGCCCCAGGAGCTGTGCTAGGCACTGGAGACCCGGCAGTGAACAAGAAAGACCTCGTCCCTGCCTCATAG
This sequence comes from Delphinus delphis, assembly GCF_949987515.2. NCBI lineage: Eukaryota > Metazoa > Chordata > Mammalia > Artiodactyla > Delphinidae > Delphinus > Delphinus delphis. The sequence goes on from NC_082683.1 coordinate 161,895,440, forward strand.
AGATCACAGCTTAGAAGCCGGGGTGACAATAAAGAAGTGATTTCCATTGTGAGGGTTCCCATGATGAGTTCCAGTAACCCCCGAGCTTAGCCCAGCCCAGCCCCTAGAGAGAGAAATCAAGATGAGGAAGAAGGGAGAGGCCCTTCTTCATTCAAATGTTCCCAGCCACACTTGGGTGCATTCTTTAAAGTAGGTTATTCTTTCCAGCTGTGGAGAAATAGCTTCCGAAGGGCTATCAAAGAGTGTCCTTTATAAACTGCTCACACTTGCACGTCACAAAAGAAAAATTCCTTTCATTCCCAGAGTCAGGAAGAGCAGGGCCTCTGCACCCTTTGTGGTTATCCTTTTGGCTTCATCTTCACACACGTATCTCATTTGAGCACTAAAACAACCCTGTGAGGGTGGTCCACGAGCCCTTATCATAATTCCGAAAGTCTGAAAAGCTCTGAAAAACAGAAGTATCTTGATATCTTGGTGGAAAACTTGACCTGACCTCTCATAAGGCTATTTGTAGTCTTTATTTGTCCAATTTGGTGTATTTGATTATAGGGTGGAGCCTAGTCTCTGCTGGAGGTATTATGTAATATATGGCATGTGTACCATATTACCTTTCTAGAGTCCAGCAAGCTGTGAATTCCGAAAGATAGGTGTCTGCAAGGATTTTGGATAAGGGATTATGGACCTGTGCGTCTCTCCTTTACAAGTGATGAAGAAACCAAGTCTGAGAAATAAATTATATGAAACAGATTGGCACTGGCCTATGCTCTCCATTGTTCAGGAACTGGCAAGCTAGCAGATGTTAATAACAACAGGAAGTGGTATGATTAATTTTGACTTTTAGAACATGTCACTAGTGACAGTAGGGAAGCTGGATGGGTGGAGCCCAGCCTGGGTGCAAGGTCAAAACCAAAAGCCCTTGTTCTTTCGCCTGCATTGGTTGCCTCCTGTGATTGTTTTCTTGTCCTTGCCTCCCATTCGATTCCATTCCCACTACAGTGTCTTCCACTCTGTCCCCACCACACCCCTCAACTGAAGTTGCTTTCACGAGGTCACCAACTGCTCTCAGGGTCACTAGTGACCTTCGTATTTCCCAATCCAGCAGACAGCTCTTAATCTTTTCTTGACCAGATTATTCAGCTGCATCTGAGGCCATGGACCACCCCGTAATCCTTACAATTTCCCAGCTGCTTGGCTTTTTTGACTCCATCCTTCTTTGCTCCTCCTTCGACCTTTCTGGCTTTTCCCACTCTAGCTCTCTCTTAGCCTCCTGTGCCCTTTTGGCCCTTCAGCACTTGACCACTGGGCCCCAAGATACCAGACTTTGCACTCTCTGTAGTTCTTTCTGTCGTTCTTTGGGTTTCCACTTCCACCTCCATGCTGCTTAGTCCAGGCTTCCTCCCTGAGCTTCAGATTCATATATCCAAAAGACTGCCAGACCCCGGGGCTAACCCCGGAGTTTAATTTTGGGAGGTGAAAACAATTTTTCAGCAAATTGAAGCAATTTATAAGCCATAAATGTGATGCCTCCTTTTAAACTTATTTTACTATTGCCATTTGGCAAATTATTAGCCACTCGTATATTATATTTGACTGCCAGGAATTCAATACCTATGTATCGCAGAACTTTCAAGGGCCAGTGATTGTGTTGGGCAAAATATTTATAAGCTAGTGAGGTCAGGGGCAGAGATAATAAGGCAAATTCTCAAATACCTACAATTAAAGACAGAAAATGTGTCACAGTACAGCAGAGAGCCGTCCATTCCACAAGATTTGGCGATACATGTGTTTACTCTTCTGTTCCTCTTTCCCCTAAGGAGGAAGGTCTGTTGTTGTTTTTAAGTTAGAAATGACTGATTGTTTTCAAATTCTTTCCTTGGAGCTTTTTGTCCTCCTCGGTTGTCTTCTAAAACCTGTCAGCACCATAGTGGTTGTAGACTACGAATAGGAGTAGGTTCTTCAGTGGCTTCTTACTTAACAATCATAATGACAGTCCACAGTGCTGCTGGCACGCCAGGAACTGCGTGTTACTCTGTTGATTTTCATGCAATAAGCATTTGTGGAACCCACGATACACCGGAGTCAAAGAAGCCGCTGTTCCTCTTGTGCCTTCCCAGGTCTCATGGATTCAAGGCAGAGCAGTCAGAGTGTAACAAACCTGGTAAGAGAAGGCAACTGAGAAACCGGTTTGCCCAGGAGTTGGATCCAGAACGGGGAGGGAAGGAAACCTGAGGACATCCTGACGCAGCTGCAGGTCGGGGGCAGCTTTGGCCCAGTGTCCGGTGGAGGGCAGTGGTGTGCAGACGGTCACGCGGAGACGGGTCCCTGACTGCTGACTTCAGCCTTTTCATGGTCCGCATGCAGCACATACCCCTAGTTTAGCTGAGGAGGTTACTGGTGCGCTGTATTACCTTTTGCTCAATCTCAACTTTTCCTTTTCAGAGAAAGCCTCAGCTCTTACTTAATTGCCAGGAACTTCCGACCCAGTTTAATTCATTCATTACTTATCGAGCACCTCTTCCCTGTCAGTCACGCTACCAGGTGTTCTACACTGAAAACAAAGATGTGCGTTAAAAGCTTACACGCTAATGAGAGCAGAGCAGGCTGCAGGGATAAGGCAAGTTTATAAATAATCAAAACTGGAGGCAGAAACAAATACTGATGGGGATTCAAGCAGGTCTAAGCATCCCCTGCCCTCCCAGGTGTTTGGGGGGGAGGGGTGGTCAGGAGGTAGAGACAAGAGTGTGACTGTATGAAGCCCAGAGCTGACCTCCAGGACCCACATCCAGCAGATTCTGTGATCAGAAGCCCCCCCGGAGCTGCATAGGAACAGTAAGGATCACCTTGAGGCTGCAGGCTCGGGGTAGGAAAGGGAGGGATGGAGGGAGGGACACAGGCCGAGATAGAAGTCACCCTAAGAAACAAAGCCCCTTCCCAGAGCCATGCTCAGAGGGGCTTAGAGACCAAAGGTTGTGCTAGCTCCCTCATGCCACCCTCACCGACAAAGCCGTCCCCCAGGCATACGGCAGAGTTCCTGGAGGCTGTCTCTCGCTGCCCCAGTTGAACCCCATGCCAAGGATGCTAACATTGCCGTACTTTGGGCAGGTAATTCTCCCTTTAAGGCGAAACATTTCAAGCAGAATGAAAACACCTCAAAAAACAAGGGGGGAAAAGCTTTGTTTTGTCCAAGGGTGTTGAGAGAGAACAGGCTCCCATTGAGCCTTGGGGATCAGAAAGGCCACCCTCAGTATTGCCTCCTCTGGGGGAAGGTGGGTCAGGCCAGGTCAGATGCTGCCCAACCCTGGCCGCTGTGCTCTGGAGACGGGAGGCCAATGGCAGGGGGCACTGAGATTCCGAGGCTCCTGCCTTGTCAGTTTCCTCTGAAACTGATTAAAATGAAATGCAAACCCAAGTCGCTGGGGAAAAAAGGTCAGAATTTTACCCCCGCCTGCTCCCCTCCCTCCTCAGCACACTGCGCTCTGGCCTGGGTCCCATCACTGCTCAGATTTCCCCTTCACCCGGGCAGCCCCGCACTGCCCAGAAACTCCAGAGAATGGCCCCATTGTAGATGAGACAAACCAAAATAGCAGCATCTTCTGTTCTCGGCCTTAGGGAGATTCACTTAAAACCCCAAAGTCCCAGCTGTGGACGACAATGGAAGTCATTGTTGCAAATTAGTGATCCTGGAACAGATGAGAGGCAGGTAGTCAGAGAGCAGCCAGTGTGGTGGGCTGGGCTGCAGGGAGAGGACAATTACGCAGTCACTCCATTAACCCAATTAGCAATCACTGGCAGGAATTCTGTTCATCACCAAAGAAGCACGGTGGGGAAGGTGGGAAAAGGGGACAACCAACTGGTAGGGGGTTATGGGGGCTGCGGTTGGGGAGGGAGGGGATCACTGCTGGAACAAAAGGTCTAGAAATAGAACTTCAGTTATTCCTAGGCTGGTAAATGTTATTTTTATCGTGTTTTAAAAACGTTCTGGATTTCTTTTTAGACTGTGCCCTAGAGCATTTGGATGAACAGTGTTTGCGTTAATTAATAAATCAACATATAATTAATAATAAATTGAGGGAAGAGATATGGGAACATACGTATATGTATAACTGATTCACTTTGTTATAAAGCAGAAACTAACACACCATTGTAAAGCAATGATACTCCAATAAAGATGTAAAAAAAAATAATAAATTGACATATATACACTAATATGTATAAAATGGATAACTAATAAGAAAAAAAGAAAATCCCTTTGGATTTGAAAGATAATAAGAAAATTAGAGAATAGTCTTAAGTATATAAACTCAGTAAAATTATGAAGTGGAAAACAAATCTCAGGACACTAACATACATATTACTTAAGAAGTTTTGCAATAAAATAAGTCCAAGACAGTTAGGGGATCAAAGTTTTGTTTTGTTCTGTTTTGTTCTTAAGATAGAGAATTGTGCCTTTTTTTAAACATTTTTATTGGAGTATCATTGCTTTACAATGGTGTGTTAGTTTCTGCTTTATAACAAAGTGAATCAGTTATACATATACGTATGTTCCCATATCTCTTCCCTCTTGCGTCTCCCTCCCTCCCACCCTCCCTATGTGCCTTCTTAAGGAAGAGGAAAACGAGTCAGTTTGGCAGAGGGAAGGGAGGTGCAGTTGGCAAAGAAAGCAGAATACTTGATCAAGGATGCTCTGCGAAATGACAAGAAAAGAATATCAATAATACTAACAATAAAAGTAACACCAATAACTGCATAAATAAATAACTCGGAGGACATCTCCACTCAGCAGCAGGCTCTGCTGTGGAAACTGTCCGGGTGGCCTGGGAAATGGTGACTGTGGACTCTTGATTGATCACAGCTCTCATGTCCTCAAGTCCAACAAGTCAATCAACACGTCCTAAGTGTCTACCTGGTACTCGCTGGAGTTTTGTGAGGGGGGATGGACACAGCATGAAGAAGGCTACAGCTGTAAGCACTACTGGCTTTCATAAGCAGTGTTTACATTCAAGTCACAAAATTCTGAGCAGAGGAGGGACAGGTTAATTGGGAATGGGAATCAGGAAAAACTGCACAGAGGAGCTGGATTTTAAAAATAAAGGTCAGATTATGACAGATGGAATGGGCAGGCTTTAGGATACAGAGAAGGTGTAAGCAAAGGCACAGAGACAAACTTTTAAGGAGCAGGTGCAGCCCTTCTCCAGGGGGAGGCTGGGGTACTCAGAACACGGCGACCTTAGTGGCAGAGATGACCAGTTGCGAAAGAGGGCATTGGAGTGGCCACTGATGACTGGAAAGACGGTGAGGAAGGTCCTCCCACCCCCTCTGCCTGGATTTTATCTGTTTTAGAGGCCACAGGGTGAGGGACTGACCTGGGATCTTCGTGTGGCCGCCTGGGGCTGCAGGAACCAGGACATTGATAACTACACCCTTCATCACAGTAAGTAAAGGGAGAAAGGGAAACCTACCAAGTCCGGAGCCCTGGCTGACTGTGGGAGGACAGATGGAGAAGATAAGCCCAGCCCCAGGGGAAACAATGACTGATTAGGTGTCTGCCTGTCTCCTTCCCCACTCAGACCTGGGAGCCGCCCTCCCACAGCTCCCTCCCACAGCTCCCTCCCCGAGGCCCACTACCTCTCACTCTATTATCACTCTCTCCACACGCCATTGTGCTCTCACCCAATTTCTCTCCTGCTTTTATTCCCTTCTCACCTTTCCCAGCCTTCCAGCCACTGTGAAAGAGAAAAATGGTAAGACATGCAAAGCTTTGACTTCAGCACAGAGATGAGGTGCTCTGTGTCTCCTGTGTTTGACCAGTTGCAAGCCAGCTGTGTCTGGTTGCTCGAGATCTAGCTAAGCTTTGCTGCCCTTTACAGTCTGTCTTCAGGATGCAGGGACTGGGAGGGCCCACACTGACCTTTGACCACACAGACAGTAATTATTTGCTGATGGCCAGCATGATGACATGTGGAGAAACTAATCCCCACCAAAAGATTTTAGGAAAACATTCTTTGATCACTGACCGATGGAATTTCCGTATCCACGGAGGTGTCTCAGGCATATGTTCTGAGATCTATGGAATTGTTGTGTGCGTTGGGGTGAGGGCTGGGAAGCACGTCCGTCTTGGCGTCTGGGCCTGCTTTCTTCTGGGTGTGGGTCACCACCCTCCTCATGGACACAGCCTTCCTTCTTCCATTCTTGTGGGAGATCACCCAGGCTCCTGGAAGGCCCTTGCTCCCTCCCCGCTCAAGGCTGGGATGGTGTTTGTATGTGAACTGATGGGTATTCTATACCCGCTCTGTACCCAACCACACAATACCTGCCTGTTCTCAAAGCACCAGCCCAAAGGCACTCCAGCTTCTTCTCAGGTTTCGTGAACTGCACCTGGTCCTTCTTCCCCTGAGGCTGCAATGTTGGAGGCTGAGTAGATGGCCTCCTGGTGGCTCCCACAAGGCCAGGCCCCCGAGGCGACTGGGGTTTTAGAGGCTGTCACTATGGCAAGAGTCAAAGAGAGCCTCGAAGCTCGGGGCATCCTTCAGGAGTGAGCTACCTCTGGCTCCAAGCAAGAGGAGACTAACAGGTCTCAGGCTGGGCAGAGACAGGCCAGCTACTTTGGAAGCGCAAGGAGGTGTGCACAGGCACTGGCGTGGTGCCTGGAGGGCTTCCCAGTGTCCCCTTGAGAGCCCTTGGCCCACCTCCCAGCTAAGCTCAGCTGGGGGGCTCGGGCTCAGCTCTAAGCAAGCCTGGACAGAAATGGCCGTGGAGCTCACCCTTACCTGGCAGCTCCCACTACCAGCACAAATGAGCCTTTAAACAGCTTCCCCACTTCCCGGGGTGGGTGGGCAGTCAGGGCAAGTGGCTGCTGGTGGCCACTGCCTCATTTTCTGGTGCAGTTCCAGGTGGCCGGCGCCACTACTTCTTTTCTGTCCACATGCGGAGGCCAAGGGGTCTCCTGGGAGAGAGTTGCTTTGAAGCTCCTGCGCTGAACTCCTGCACCCCTGTCTTGGTGTTGGGAAGCCTTACAGCTGCTCTGCGCTGGCAAAGCCTTCTCTCGCTAACTTGGGGCTTTTTGGATCAGGGTGTTGGTGAAGCAGAGTTTTGGCAAGAGCCTCGGCAGCGGCTACCAAGAGGAGAAAGAAGGGAGATAATTAGACCTGGTAATTGGTTTGCTTTTTACTTTTTTTACAGGCAACAGTGACTATGGCTGGGAGAAGACACAGAAGAAAGTTGTCCTCCAGGATCAAGGCTAAGCTGTCTTGATTTTAGGGGAAAATGCTGGTCCCCGACCAGTCCAGTACTTCCCATCACATCTTGCCTGGCACATCTGTCTGGCTGTGAAATGATTCTCTGCACCCCATGCTGTCCCCAACACGGCAATGCAGGTTTATGGTACCCAGGTCCATGCTGAGCCCGGGACAAGGCATCTTAGAACCTTGAATCCAAAGGTAACCTTTAGATGGAGTTGCCCAACTCTGACGCCTCCAAGAAGAGATGCTGTGGGGCCTATTGCAAAGGGCTTTATGGAAGCCTTTTGTTTCTGGGCAGAGCTGACTCATCATTTCCCCCAGATAAGTTTGCTCTCTGGGAGGTTTCCAGGCCCCCATCCCTCCAGTTGGCCGTTTCTCCAGACCAGATGGCTCATGTTAGATCTCAATTTGCAACGTGCTACCCTTCACGGGCACATGTTCTGGATTCGTCCCAAACTGAGCAGCTGATTCACTGGGACGTTCTGGGAGGTCCTCGCCATTTGATTCCAACTCAGCACATCAGCATAGAACCTGCGAGTAGGATTTCCAGTTTTTGTGGGGAGCCTATTGATTCTAAGCCCAGACCCAGAAGTGCAGTCCTGGGAGACTGAAGTTGGACCTCAGGCGGGGTGCCCCGGGAGCTCTGCATCCGGTCCTTGGGTTCTGCTGTTGCCCCCGGGAGGGCTGCTTCCTCAAAGTTCATCAGAAGTGGACTCAGTGGGATCAATGACCTGTTTTTGTGGCCATTTAATATCTTGGATAAAAGCAGAGGAAAGAATTCATGACCAATCTGAGCTCTGAGAGTTTAGGTTTAAACAGGATGGCCTTTCTTCAGCTTCCCTCCTTCCCAGTTACCGACCCGTTTATACAGCAGACACTTATTGAGCAAGTATTGTGTGCCAGACATTGTTCTTAGGGCTCGGGGATAAGGATAAAAAGATGATCTTTGCCTTCAAGGGACTTAATGACTAATGTCTGAGATAGGCAGGCACTGAGAACAAAGTGAGTGAGAGCTGACGTAACGCAGTGGTCAAGAGCCCAGACTCAGGAGCCAGACCACCTGGCTCAGGCTCCTGCTCTGCCACTTAGAAGCATGTGACTTTGGACAAATTACTTCACCACTACGTGCACCAGTTTCCTCATCGGTAGAATGAGAATAATAACGATACCTACTTTAGTGTTTTATGAGGATAAATTAGTTACTAGATTTAAAGTGCTTCGAACCGTGCCAGGAATAGTGAGGGTGGTACACATCTGAGATAGGTTAAAGCTATAGCGTCGAAGGACTAATTGGATGAAGGACTTAAGAGGAAGGAAGAGGTAAGGTATGTACCCCAGGATTCTGGGATCTGGACATGTGCAGCCAGGAAAGCTCTTTTGAGCCTAGGGGCCACTACCATATACATATATATATATATACTTTATTTTAAATGTAAGTGTAGTTGATTTATAATATTGTGTTAGTTTCAGGTGTACAGCAAAGCGATTCAGTTATATATACATATATGTATATATATATTCTTTTTTCCCTTGATTCTTTTCCATTATATTTTCTTACAAGATATTGAATACAGTTCCCTGTGCTATACAGTAAATCCTGTTGTTTATCTATTTTATATACACTCATGTGCATCTGTTAATCCCATACTCCCAGTTTATCCCACCCTTGCTTCCCACTTGATAACCATAAGTTCATTTTCTCATTGTGAGTCTGTTTCTGTTTTGTAAATAAGTTCATTTGACTTTTTTTTTTTTTTTTGCGGTACGCGGGCCTCTCACTGTTGTGGCCTCTCCCGTTGCGGAGCACAGGCTCCGGACGCGCAGGCTCAGCGGCCATGGCTCACGGGCCCAGCCGCTCTGCGGCACGTGGGATCTTCCCGGACTGGGGCACGAACCCGTGTCCCCTGCATCGGCAGGCGGACTCTCAACCACTGCGCCACCAGGGAAGACCCTGACTATTTTTTAGATTCCAAATATAAGTGCTATCATATATTATTTGTCTTTCTCTGTCTGACTTACTTCACTTAGTGTGGTATTCTCTAGGTCCATCCACGTTCCTGCAAGTGGCATTATTTCATTCTTTTTTGTGGCTGAGTAATATTCTGCTGTGTGTGTGTATGTGTGTGTGTGTGTGTGTGTGTGTGTGTGTGTGTGTATACCACACCTTTATCCATCCATCTGTCAATGGACAGTTAGTTTGCTTCCATGTCTTGGCTATTGTAAATAGTGCTGCTATGAACATTGGGATGCATGTGTCTTTTCGAAATAGAGCTTTTGTCTTTTCTGCATATATGCCCAGGAGTGGGATTGCAGGATCATATGGTAACTCTATTTTTAGTTTTTTAAGTAACCTCTAGGCTGTTTTCCATAGTGGCTGCACCAATTTACATCCCACCAACAGTGTAGGAGGGTTCTCTTTTCTCCACACCCTCTCCAGCATTTATTATTTGTAGACTTTTTGATGATGGCCATTCTGACAAGTGCAAGGTGATACCTCATTGTAGTTTTGATTTGCTTTCCTTTAATAATTTGCGATGTTAAGCATCTTTTCATGTGCCTCTTGGCCATCTGTATGTCTTCTTTGGACAAACGTCTATTTAGGTCTTCTGCCCATTTTTTGGTTGGGCTTTTTGTTCTTCTGTTATTGAATTGTATGAGCTGCTTGTGTATTTTGGAAATTAAGCCCAAATTGTCAGTCACATCATTTGCAAATATTTTCTCCTAGTAGTAGGTTGTCTTTCTGTTTTTGTTTATGGTTTCCTTTGCTGTGCAAAATGTTTTAAGTTTGATTAGGTTCTATTTGTTTCTTTTTGCTTTTATTTCTATTGCCTTGGGAGACTGACCTAAGAAAAGACTGCTACAATTTGTGTCAGAGAATGTTTTGCCTATGTTCTCATCTAGGAGTTTTATGGTGTCATGTCATATTTAAGTCTTTAAGCCATTTTGAGTTTATTTTTATCTATGGTGTGAAGGAGTGTTCTAAATTCATTGATTTACATGCAGCTGTCCAGCTTTCCCAACACCCGTTGCTAAAGAAACTGTCTTTTCTCCATTGTATATTCTTGCCTCCTTTGTCAAAGATTAATTGACCCTAGGTGTGTGGGTTTATTTCTGGGCTCTCTATTCTGTTCCATTGATCTATATGTCTGTTTCTGTGCCAACACCACAGTGTTTTGATTACTGTAGCTTTGTAGTATTGTCTGAAGTCTGGAAGGTTATGCCTCCAGCTTTGTTCTTTTTCCTCAGGATTGCTGTGGCAATTCTGGGTCTTTTGTGCTTCCATAGAGATTTTAGGATTATTTAATTCTAGTCTGTGGAAAATGTCATAGGTAATTTGATAGGGATCACATTATATCTGTAGATTGCTTTGGGTAGTATGGCCATTTTAACTATATTAATTCATCCAATCCAAGAGCATGGGATATCTTTCCATTTCCTTGAATCATCTTCGATTTCCTTTATCAATGTTTTATAGTTCTCAGCATGTAAGTCTTTCACCTCCTTGATTAGGTTTATTCCTAACCAAGGAATTTTTTAATGTGATTTTAAACACGATTTTTTTTTTTTACTTTCTCTTCCTGATATTTCATTGTTAGTGTAATATATATATATATATATATATATATATATGTTTTTTAATCTTGAGTAATTATGGTCTTGGTTTGTTTCTTTGTAGAGTCGGGATAATCATATCTTCCCTCCCAACCTCAGAAAAACCAATATTTGAATCTACTATGTCCCAGACAGTTTCATTCTAAGATTGAGATAAATAACATATTCTAAATGTGTTTATTTTTAAAATTGTGATTTTCTCTCTACCACAGCCTCCCCGACCTCATACCCACCAATAGCCTGGGTAACTGAAAGACGACCAAGCAGGCAGGACTTTGGTCTGGCTTTGATAACAGTAGGTACTGCTGTGGTCCTGTTTTGCCTCCATGCAATTCATCACATTTCCATGCTGTTTAGTTCCTGGTTACTAAAGCCTTGTGACCCCATGGGAGGCTGGTGATTTCTTCAGAAGGAGGATCTGGGAGCAGTAAGAAGCCTCGTGAGAAGGGCTGGGCTGCTCAGAGGTGAAGTTTTCTGGATGATATGATGAGATGGGTTGAGGACACACATTCCCCTGTGCAGACCGGTCCCTCCGGGTCCTGGAGGAGCTTCAAGCTCCTAGGAGCTTGTCTGTGCCACAGGGCTTCTGTAAGGCAGGCTCTGCACAAAGCATGAGCTTGTTAACGGAGGTGGGTAGGGAGCATTCACATCCTTTGACTGAGGGGAAAGGCCGGATTGGCGGGTGGTAGTGCGGGGAGCGCGGCAGCCTCACTGCTCATTACCGTGAGCTGCCTTCAGGTGTCCTGGAGAGACTTCTTGGCGAGGTTTCAGAGCTTGCCACCAAGATTATGGCCCCGGCTGGCCTGGCAGCCGTGTGAGGGAGGAGGAAGTCTGCAGCAGATGGAGCAGGATTCCCGCCTGTTTGGGAGGCTGGCCAACTCTAATGGGATTACCATCCGCTGCCCTGGTATCCGCCAGGAAGTTGTGAAATGAAATCTCAAGGACCCTACCACAGAGAGTGTGTGGGATGACTTGGCTGAAGCAAGAATCCTTGGGGAAATCGGTCCACTTCCCTGGCACTCCATTAGTCTCTTTCCAGAACAGAAGCTCTGCCTCGGAGCCCAGCACTGGGCATCTGGTCTGTTCTCTGCAATGGCAGCCTGTGGCCTTGGGTGGGGACGAGAGAGATGGTACCCTGGCAGGATGCTGGGGGGTGATGCGGTGACATGAAGGGATGCCTGGGCTGAACCCCAGGCACCGGAAAATGATCCCTTGCTCTCTTCTAAGCCTCTCCCAGGCCTCTGACAACCCCACACTGTAAGGTCAACAGGGACTGCCTAGGAGACAGTTATCCAACCCTCTCGGTGGATGGAGGAAAGCACCCCTGAGCTTGGTGTCCACATCCTGGGTTGGAAGTTCTGCCCAGTCACCTAACCTATCACTTAACCTATGGGGCCTCATTGTAAACTGCTTATCTTGTGAGGATCAATGAGGAAATTCTTTGTCAACTGTAAAGTGCTTTAAATGAAAGGAATTGCTCCAGGCACAAAATTCTCTGGGAATGGCTCCCAGAGGGTCAGAGGAGCTGAGTGGAGCCTTTTGGGCCAGACTAAGTCTTCTCCTGAAGACAAAGAGAAAGGACCTTTCACATGACCCTTCTTTCTGGCTTCATCTGATATGGGTATCCCTGCTCTCACTGGTGGCCTGGGGTCCTAGCAAATAAGAGTTTCTGTGCCAAGATCACAGAGCTGACTGGTTTTCCTGTGACAACAGGTTTACCTGTGATGCCAAGGTCACTGGTCTTCGGGGCAGCCTAGGGGATCCCCAGCCCAGGAACCAGCAGGGACCCTGTTTTCAGCAGGGTTTGTGTTTATACACGACAGTGTCTTTACCTTTTATCTAGCAAGAGTGAGTAATCTATTTGGGATATTTAACAAAAACCAGACATTACCTCACTGGTGTCTTATCCAGAGCTGCTCCAGTCTTCCCATTAATTCCAGTAACTCAGGGTCTTTTGCCATGTTGAGCAGTATAGAGAGAAATCCATACTCTTTTTTTCTGAGTAAAGGGATTCACAGAACACACTGTTCTAGTATTTGTATTCAAGCCCTTTCTTTTCCCAGTAAACGTCTGTTTTCTTTATTCTGGGAACATGGCAGAGGAATTAACCCAGCTCATCCCCCAAACCATCCTGACTCTAGTTGGGTTTCTCTGACTCCCCTCTTCCCTCGGGGATATGAAGAATTTATGTGTGAACTCGCACTGGCCTCACAAGGAAGCATCAGGAAATACTAGCATCAGGAAGACCACCTTCTCTGAGGCTGATGGCTGTTTTCTAACAGAAGTGTCAGAGATAGTGGTTCAAGTCATCATAGGCTTTGTGAGCAGCTGTCAGAGTACAGACTGACAGTGTCTCATGTCTCCCCAAGGTGTGCAAAGGCCTGCCTGCTTCTTGAAGAAGGACCTGCCCTTGGTCATCATGGAACACTCCGTGGGTCGTCCTCACATAGGAAGTACAGCTATCATAACCCCAGGCCAGGCAATGTTACATCTGTGTCTTACAGTAGAAAAATTGAGGCCCAGGGACTTCCCTGGTGGTCCAGTGGTTAAGAATCTGCCTGCCAATGCAGGGGACACAGGTTCGAGCCCTGGTCTGGGAAGATCCCACATGTCGCGGAGCAACTAAGTCCATGTGCCACTGCTGCTGAGCCTGCGCTCTAGAGCCCGTGAGCCACAACTACTGAGCCCACGTGCCACAACTACTGAAGCCCGCACACCTAGAGCCCGTGCTCCCCAACAAGAGAAGCCACCACAATGAGAAGCCTGCGCACCACAACGAAGAGTAGCCCCCGCTCGCTGCAACTAGAGAAAGCCCACGCGCAGCAACGAAAACCCAGCACAGCCAAAAATTAAAAAATAAACAAATTAAAAAAAAAATGAGGCCCAATTAAAAACTTCCATGTATCCAAAATCATCATATATTAGGTGATATGAAGGAATAATTGCTAATTTTGATAGGTATCATCATGGCATGACGACAATGTAAGAAAATGTCCATAGTGGTATAGATGCTTACGAAGGACATAGCAGTGAAACGACATACCATCTGGGATTTGCTATAAAATATGTTAGCAGAAATATAAGAAAGAAAAAAGAGATAAGATGAGTGACACAAAGCATTGTTAATGGTTGAGTCTGTTCTTTCAGCTTTTGTGGATGATTGGATGTTTTCATAATAAAAAAAATAAAGGCACTGTGAATAGTGTTAAAAGACAAGACCGGGCTTTCCTGGTGGCGCAGTGGTTGAGAGTCCGCCTGCCGATGCAGGGGACACGGGTTCGTGCCCCGGTCCAGGAAGATCCCACATGCCGCGGAGCAGCTGGGCCCGTGAGCCATGGCCGCTAAGCCTGCGTGTCCGGAGCCTGTGCTCCGCAACGGGAGAGGCCACAACAGTGAGAGGCCCACGTACCGCAAAAAAAAAAAAAAAAAAGACAAGACCTACACTGGAGAAGATATTTAGAACACATGTATCTGACAAATGATTCCTATCCAAAATATATAAAAAATTACAAATCAGTTTAAAAAAAATCATCAACCTCATAGAAAACAAGGTCATAAATTAGAACAAGCAATTCCATTCCTAGAAGGGGAAGCTTGAATGACCAATGCCCACACTAACTGGTGACCAGAAAAATGCAAATTACAAAACAAGACACCAATTTATGCCATTAGATGAGCAAACATTTTAAAGTCTGGCAATACCAAGTATTAGCGGAGATATAGAGTTTAATACATATATTTAGAAAGCAATTTGGCAATATCTGCTAGAAATGTTTATATCCTACAACCTAGGATTCTACTTCTCAATATATATCCCTCAGAAAGTCTGGGGCAAGTGCACAAGGTATACTTCGAACACATACTTCGATGTTCATTACAGCATTGTTTATAATAGTTAAAACTAGAAAAAAATGGAGAAATAATTCATGACATAGTCATTATAATGGCAGACTACATAGACGTTAAATGAATGTGTTCCATTATTATATATAATTATACATAATTCATATATATGAGTCATATATATATCCATAATTATATATAATTATGGATGATTTTCCAAAACATAATATTGAATGAAATGAAAATTGCAAAAGAACATGTATGTTATTACATCATGTATATAAATAACTTAGAACATCTAACGTAATATTTTTGTCTGTCTCCCTATGTCATAAAGAGTACAAAAATAATCAGAAGGGCCGCAGAGCAATAGGAGAATCGTACTTACCTCCAGGGAAGGAGAGAGGGAGTGCGGATGACCTGTTTTATCTGTGTTTGGTTTTTCTCTAGGAGAAAATGTAAAAAACGACTCTGAAGCAAATATATCAAAAGACTGACATTTGAAATATCTGGGAGGTAGGTACAAGGTGTGTATTACATTGTTCTCTGTACTATTCTGCATATTTCAAATATTTTCTAATTTAAAAAACGATTTCTTTTTTTCTAAGTTGAAGTATAGTTGATTTCCAGTGTTATATTTCTGGTACACAGCAAAGAGTGTGTGTGTGTGTGTGTGTGTGTGTGTGTGTGTGTGTGTGTGTATACACATACACTCTTTCTCAGATTCTTTTCCATCATAGGTTACTACAAGATATTGAATATTGTTCCCTGTGCTATACAGTAGGACCTTGTTGTTTATTTTGTTTATCTATTTTTTATATAGTAGTTTGTATTTGCTAACCCAAACTCCTAGTTTATCCCTCCTTCCCCTTGCCCCTCTGGTAACCATAAGTTTGTTTTCTATGTCTGTGAGTCTATTTCTGAAAGAACAATTTCTTTTTACGCAGGCCTCTCACTGTTGTGGCCTCTCCCATGGCGGAGCACAGGCTCCGGACGCGCAGGCTCAGTGGCCATGGCTCATGGGCCCAGCCACTCCACAGCACGTGGGATCTTCCCAGACTGGGGCACGAACCCGTGTCCCCTGCATCAGCAGGCGGACTCTCAACCACTGCGCCACCAGGAAAGCCCATGAAAAAACAATTTCTTAATTGAGGTCCTAAAGTGCCTCCCTTCTAAATATCACCTTTTCTTTTTCTCCCCCCTCCCCCAATATTTTAACCAAATTATGAGTAATTTACGTGTTTGTGGACATGTGTGGAACTCCAACCAACATTTATGTGTTTGCGTCTAGGGGACAAAGCCTCCTGGAATTCAAACATGTTTTTCTGGAGCATCTCATTTCTAAGTTGGGGAGTGTCTACATTCTAAATATCACCTTTTCCTATGACTTCAGAACCCCCTGACTCACCTTGCACCTCTATAAAAACGACTCCCAAATCTGACTGACATCCTTTCTCTCCCCAGCATCATTTCTACGTCTCCAATTCACTTCATGCCTGGTTTTTCTATTATCTCAAATTTATCCTCCAAATCAATTATCTCTACCACTGCTGTCTCAGAACAGCTCTTTCCTTTAGTTTGCTGTTTCTGTCAATAGTGCACTCAATAAATGTTAGTTTTCAGAAAGAGACTCACAGACACAGAGAACAGACTTGTGGTTGCCAAGGGGGAGGTTGAGTGGGGGAGGGATGGACTGGGAGTCTGGGGTTAGTGGATGCGAACTATTACATATAGAATGGATAAACAACAAGGTCCAACTCTATAGCACAGGGAACTATATTCAATGTCCTGGGATAAACCGTAGTGGAAAAGAATATTTTAAAAAATAACGTATATATGCATATAACTGAGTCACTTTGCTGTGCAGCAGAAATTAACACAACATTGTAAATCAACTATATTTAAATAAAAAAAAATTTTTAATATTAGTTTTTATTTTCATTAGTCCTTTCAACTTTTACCTTTTCCCATTGAGTTTACTATACACAGAACTGCAAATTTGTCATCTTGAAATTCTGTTTCTTTTTTTTCTGAAGTGCTGTCCCCCCCGCCACCCGCCGTCAAAATGCTAAACCTAAAACCTTATGGTGGCCCACTGCCAGCCTAAGAAGGTACAAAATCCTTAACCGTTTGTTTGCATGCCTTCCTCTTTCTCCAGCTTTGTTGCCCACTGTCTGCTGTCACTAAGGAGGTGGCACAAGCACCCAACCATGCTGCATGTCTTCCTGTCTTCCTGCATTTTCAGTCTTGAGATGCTTCAAGCTCAGATCAAATGCCTTTTCTACAAAGCTTTCATCCAGTTCTACTGCTGGAACCATTCCTGTAGCACAGCCCATGTGCTGCCTTAGGTACAGGCAAATCTTTCTGTACAAAATGGGTCTAGAAGGCACATCCTTCCCCCTCCCCAGATCCCTTTCCATTAATGCTGAGCTCAATTATTTAGCAGACCCAGGAAGCAGAGGTGGGATGAATAGACATGCTTATCCATACAGGATCTCATCCATATAAACGTTCAATCCATCTTTCCCCCTTCCTTTCCTTCCTCTTAGATTTTCTTCGGTGATATTAACTGTAAAGCAGGCTGGCGTCACATAGGATTTGCAGAGAAGGTAAGGTGCTTTTCTCTGACATATGGCAAGAAGCTGATGAAAATGAGATTCCTTTAAGCCTACTATTGCATCAATTCTAAGATGCACATTTTTTCACATGTTAATATCTCTGAAATCAAGGTGCATTTTTCAGTCAATAGAAGTTTATTTTTTTCTTTCTTGCTGGTATACAAAAATAAAAGTGCATCTTCTATTGATGGTACCTATAATTAGGTGAAATAAGGTATATGGGAAGGTATTTAAAATGTCTCTAAATGCAAACAGCTTTTACTATTTGATATGAATATTAACTATCAGTGTTAAAAAGAGACTTTGGAACACGGTTCTAAGGGTGCATACTTTTGCAAAAATGGCTCCAGAGCAGCATTCCCGTTCACTCCCCCACAAAAGCAGCATAGTGTACATGTCTTATCTACTCTGCCTTATTTTGTAAGCTGTTAGAGGGCAGAGACCCAGAAGAAGATATACCTTGAAATTCTCTGTGTAACGAGCAATAAAGAGCAGACATAAAGCCCTGCAAGCAAAATTCCTGAACAAAAGGTTTCTAGGAAGGAAGCGGCTGATCGGTCCCCAGGTAGTATCTGGGGCCGCAGATAATAAGCGGGCGATCAAGAATAGAACCCGCAGTGCCCATGGCCTCGGTCTCAGGCTAGACTGCACTCTGACCTGTTTATCCATCCTGCTCTCCAAGAGCCCATGTTTGGGTTCTCAGGAAGCCACTCCAGGCATGTTTTGTGACAACAGAGGTTGCCTGACAGCTTGATCAGGGATTCATTGTTTATACTTTTCTACTTTCCTGGCGTCCCTCCCACCTGCTTTCGTATCACTACCGCTGGTAAGTTAGGCAGACCAGACTCTTCCATTGTCCTCTGTCACCCCCTCATACTACTTCTCCCAACCCTCGGTGAAGCCAGGAGCCCCAACTTAGGTCACCTCTCCCTTACTGGTCACCTGTGACTTACTTGCCCATTCTGTCCCATCGACTTAGGCAGTAAACTCCCTGGGGTGGTAACAATTCTAGGTGGTCATGGAGACTCTGAATGCAGTATGGTACTCCATAAATTATTAACTGTTGGAATCGTAAAAACAAGGAGCTGTGAGTATCCAGAGAGGGTGGGCAGAGAGGGGTTTGACAACACATGCACCACACACACACACACACACACACACACACACACACACACACGTTAACACAAACATCCAGGAAGAGTTTTCTCAGTGACTTTGTTATATGGTTTTCTGAGTTTTCTGTTTTGCTTTTTGCTGAACCAAAGTGCTTTTGCAGTCGTAAGTAGGGCTGTTGCCAGCTTGGTCCCAGGATGCTCGGGCAGGGGATGGGCTGCAGAGAATTTTTCTTGCTTATGGCAGCAGCAAGGGAAGTGTGGGTTCCTTCCAAGGAGCCAGTGTGACTGCAGTGTTGGTGGGAGGCAGCCAAGGTGATGAGAAGGGTGTGTTGATGCAAAAAGGTCTGAGGTCAGGGAGCCTCTTTCTGCATGGCAGCCCTTCCACGTGGCATTTCCAGCGCACCCTCGCTCCCTCTCACTGGCATGTCCTGGTGAATGGAGGTCAGGGAATACTATTTTGAGTGCTTCGAGAGGGACAGGAGGCTGCTGGGTATATCAGCCTGCTTGTGGGAGGACGAGGGAACAAAAGCATCATCAAGGCTGCGCTAAACACAGATGCTCTTCTTTGACCTTCACTCCAGTTGCTACATCACTCCTGCGTATTTTATCTTTGCCAAAACCACAATGGGAGGAAGCTGGTGAGACAAAGAGGTGATCGCGGAGCCAATTTCTATTTCTAGCCTGTGGTTGACCCTGGCAAGTAACCTTGAGCAGGTCATTAACCCCTCCGTAGGGCGATTATATTGGATTCCAACTTATGTCAAGGAACTCTTGTGAAAAGTAATAAGTTGAGATTTTAAAATGCTTCAAGATCTTGGAAGAGATGAACAAACAATATCGCTGTGTTTGGGGCCAGCGTTATGGGCTGCCCTTGAAATCTAGCCCTCCATGCACTGGCCAGGCTCTCTCCTTCTCTTGGTGACCAAGGGCACAACACATTTAGGACTAGTAACAAAAATAGCTAACATTGATTAAATGTTGGCTGTGTGCTGGGCACTTTAGTTTAATGCTCACAGCAACCTCATGATGTACCAAAAAAAAGTCCAGAGAGGTTAAGTAACTTTCCCAAGGTCACACAGTCAATAAGCCAGAACCAGTATCTGAACTCTGGCCTCCTGAGTCCAGGGTCTGCTTTTTTTTTTTCGGTACGCGGGCCTCTCACTGTTGGGGCCTCTTCCGTTGCTGAGCACAGGCTCCGGGCGCGCAGGCTCAGCGGCCATGGCTCACGGGCCCAGCCACTCCGCAGCATGTGGGATCTTCCCGGACCGGGGCACGAACCCATGTCCCCTGCATCGGCAGGCGGACTCTCAACCACTGCGCCACCAGGGAAGCCCCAGGGTCTGCTTTTATCCATGATGTCGAAGTGTATTTAATTACCAGGTAATTCCTCATTAGTGAGCATTTGCTATATATTCTGTGCGAGTTGGATGGTATGTGGTATGGAACTGTATAAACAGGCAGGAAACACATGAAGGTTGGGTGCTAAATTGGTGACACTGAAGTGCTTTTGGAGATCTGGGGAAAGAGGGATCAGTATGCGCTGAACTTTGAGGGGAAAGTTCATAGAGAGAATGAGGCTTAAACCTTTTTTTTTGGCTTTCCAAACAGAGTTAGAACATTTAGCCTCTCTGGAATCATAATGTCTAGAAAGATGCTAACATGTACTGGTTGTGGGCAAAGGGGCAGGGAGGAGGGACTATTTCAAAGTCAAATCTGGGACCTGCTGCCTACACCGCGTTGAACTGATTCGTAATGCACTCTGGCTCTTGAAGCCTCTGTGATGCTCAGCAGTAACGGAAACTTACACAACATTATATGTCACTTGCATCTCAATTACGTAAAAAGAAACCTGCATGTCTTCCAAATGTTTTTGGCCAATAGAACACCTTTTTCATAGAATTTTTGTCACTAACTCATAGACTTTCAAGTTTGGGAACCACTGATGTACAGGAAAGCCCCTCCTTGGAAACAAAAGTCGTTGACAACCCCCAACAACTGAAAATCAAACTCCCTGAACATCCAGTGTAACGCTGCCCTTTTCAGGGCTAGCATTCATCACACAGCACTCTGGACATTTGGTTTTTTTCCCTGTGTGTACCTTGTTGCTACCCTAAGCCAGACTAGGAATCTCCCAAATGCAAACATTTGGCTGGTGTGTCTTTTTATGCCCTGTGGCTCCTAGCCCACCTTGTCTAAAGAAGGTCAATAAACATATGTTGGTTTAAAAACAGAGACAGAGAGCAGAGAGGAGAAAATGAAGAAGGAAAAAAACCCGTACTTGAAATGATAGCAATTATTGGCAATTTACAACTGATTACTTGAGTTAATTGCCACTCATCAATCAGCACTCTTTGAAAGACTAGTAGATTGTTTAAAATGCAAAATAATGCAAATTTTTATCTTGGTCTTGGTCAGAGCTGGATCTGCAATTGGAGGGAGCCAAATCTGGGACATGACTTCTGAAATATATCTTCCTTTATTAGCTTTGACTGCTTTCTGCTGAACTGGGTGTGCCTGCGTGGCTCCAGCCCTTGGAGGTTTGATGCCTGGTCCTAGAACCTCATAAAGCCTGAGTACCCCCCGGGGTACTCAGCATGACTGCAGATGCCAACTGAAGGGCTGCTGGTGATGCCACTGCTTGTGGAACAACTAACCCAAGGGGGGGAGGCTGCAGTTAAAAGTGCAAGTGACACTTTGATCTTAGGCGTGGTCCCTGTCTGAACACACCTTACTGCCCACACCCCTGCCCCCAGTGCCTAGGGTTAAAGGGGGCACCATTCCTGAGGTGTGTGACTTTTAGGCTCTAAAGGCCCATGTCTTTATTTTTTAATTAAAATTGTTTTTATTATTGAATTATAATTGACATGCAATATTTTGTTTCAGGTATATAACATATACCTGTTTATAACATGTATAACAGGTATATGTTTATAACATGTATAACAGGTATATGTTTATAACATATACCTGTTATATAACACCTGTATATAACATGTTTCAGGTATATAACATAGTGATTTGATACATTATGAAATGATCACCAAGATAAGCCTAGTTATTACAATGTTATTAATATACATCACTCATTAGTCTTAAAGTTTCCTCCCACCCTAACTCCAGTTTTTCTTTTTATTGCTGAATGACATTCCATTTATTTTACTTTATTTTTTATTGAAGCATAGTTGATTAACAATGGTGTGTTAGTTTCAGGTGTACAGAAAGTGATTCAGTTATACATAGACATATATATATTCTTTTTCAGATTCTTTTCCATTATAGGTTGTTACAAGGTATTGAATATAGTTCCCTGTGCTATACCGTAGGCCCTTGTTGTTATCCTAACTTGAGTTTTGAAACTAGCTCACCCTGGGAGAAGTAATTCATAAAACATTTGTTGCTGACACCTAGAGGGGTTTCAGTGCAAATGGGCAGGGGCTTCTCCTTTTTTTCAGGAGGAAGGGGAAAGGAGAGGGCTCCTGAAGAGGGTGGAGTCCCAGCACAGGATAGAGGTGTCTCTGAACACTGGTATGAAGATTCTGTCTCCTGTGGGAGGAAATTGATCTTGTTTGCTCTTTTTGT
Organism: Delphinus delphis; assembly: GCF_949987515.2. NCBI lineage: Eukaryota > Metazoa > Chordata > Mammalia > Artiodactyla > Delphinidae > Delphinus > Delphinus delphis. The sequence continues at coordinate 161,917,445 of NC_082683.1, forward strand.
CCTTGGTTGAGTTCCTGGTGTGGATCTTGGTGTCAGAACCACCCAGGCCTGGTCCTCACTGGCTCCTACAGATTCCTAGCCAGGGCTGCTGCCAGGCCTGGGCAGCAGGAGCTGGGTGGGAGCTCGGAGAGGTTCCTGCCCTACGTGCTGGGGGCCTGAGGCCACCTCCGCTGTTCATGCAGCTATTTGGAAAAGACTGGAAGGAGAGGGTGGAGACTCAAAGCCTTGAAATCTGATTGTGGTTGTTTTTCTGCTAAAAACAAAGGATGCCCACCGGGCTCCTGGCCTGTTGGTGCCCTTTAAGGCAGGGCCACAGTGACCCCTGAGGAGCAGCTGCTGGAGGTGAGGCGGGGTGAGCACATCCCCACCTCTCCTCCTCTTTGCTTTGGAAGCACTCATGTACCAGTCTGGAGCCAGCACTGTCCTCCCGTGCTAGCTTGTGTTATGTGGATCAATGTGAGCCCTCTATGGGCAGGGCCGAGCCCTGTCTTAGTTTCCCATTTAACTGCCCACTGGTTCCCATGGGGCTGTGTACACAGAGGGCCTCCAGGGGAGGCTGCTGACAGCGTGGCGGAAGAGTTGGGGGTTAGGAGGCTGTTTTGAGGGGTGTGTCAGAATCCTCATCCCTGTCCTTAATTTCTCTGATGCCTTCTAAGGAGCCAGGGTGTGCACCGATCAGTCTCTGTTCCTGGCCCCCTGGCCAACCGTCACATGCGTTGGAGCAAAAAAGAGCTGCCCTCAGCGCGTTGTGTGTGGTTGGCTTGGCCTCTGAGGCTTTGCCTCCACCCATTGAGCCACAGGTTCTCTATCTTGTGACGCCCTTCATCACCTGTCCCTCCTGACCAACCGGTTGCCTCCACTTCTCCTGCCTGGATGGGAAACGCTGTGGTGGAGGTGGGTGGGCAGCCCGTCATCTGCATTAAAGCTTGAGGCCAAAGGGCAGGGGAAGCAGGGGGCCGAATTGGCAGGGTTCAAACAGCACCATCAGTGAACTCAAGGGGGCCTGGCTTCCCCACCCAGGAGCCCCAGGGTGATGGGACCATACTAAGACAGGCTGGGACCTGGGGCCCTTTGCTGCAGTGCCTGCACCTGGACAAATGTCTCCTCAAGCAACGAACTACAAAGAAACTATGAGGGACTAAAAATAACTGCGTGCATGCAAAGTTGGGCAAATTATGGCCAACAAGATGCAAGAAGCCCATGCACCGCAACGAAGGGCAGCCCCCGCTCGCTGCAACTAGAGATAGTCCCCACGCAGCAATGAAGACTCAACACAGCCAAAAATAAATTAATTTAACAAAAGTACTTTCAAAAAATAAAGTTTATTGGTTTTTTTTTTTTAGAAATTTATTTATTTTTGGCTGTGGTGGGTCTTTGCTGCTGAGCACGGGCTTTCTCTAGTTGCAGCGAGCGGGGGCTGCTTTTCGTTGTGGTGGGCAGGCTTCTCATTGCAGTGGCTTCTCTTGTTGTGGAGCACGGGCTGTAGGCACGCGGGCTTCAGTAGTTGTGGCGCACGGGGTTAGTTGCTCCGCGGCATGTGGAATCTTCCCGGAACAGGGCTCGAACCCGTGTCCCCTGCATCGGCAGGCGGATTCTTAACCACTGCGCTACCAGGGAAGTCCCCTCAAGTTTACTGTTAAGATGCAAAAAGACCAAAACCCCAACTGCCACTTCTGAAGAACCGTGAGTGAAAACAGGGTGTAGGGAGAAAAAGCAGGTACTGCTCAGTCCACCCCCCTGCACTCAACACCACCAGAGAGGTGGACAAACCACCCGAGCCACGCCTCCAGCCTGACCCCTGGACACGCCCCTACCCTCACCCCATGTAAGGAACTAGCTCGGCCCCCGACGCGGGGACCGAGCAAGGAAAACTGTTACTTGTTTTCACTCCCTCCTGCTGCAGCAGGAGTCCCAATAAAGCCTTGCCTGAATTTCTTGTCTGGCCTCTTATCAATTTCTATTGATTAAGGAAGGCCAAGAACCCTGGTCTGTAACAATACAACTTGCAGTCAGTTCTTGTAGCCCACATGCATCCAGAGACTTTCCAGGCTGAGCAAAAATATTGGACCACTGCTGCATCTTGGAATTCCAATGGTTTCAACCTTGATAGTGCAGTTAACTGGATGTCTTTCTCACAATTCCTATTCATCACGTGTACAGAGGCCAAAGTTTACTGTGATCTTCCTATGTGCCCAGCACTATGCTAAGTGCTTACAATGTATTATCTCATTTAATCCTCACAACAATTCTACAAGGAAAGTTCAGTTATCACCCCAATTTACTGATGAACTAACTGAGCATAGGGAGGGTAAGTAACTTGTCCAAGATTATATTCCCAGTATGTGGCAGAGCTAAAAGTCTGACTGAGGCACCAGTCTTAACAACCATACTACTGTCTCATGTATACGACGATTTTCCTTTGTCCTGGATTAAAGCCTTTACATTTTACCAAATCTAGGTCTTGTGTATATTGATCTAGCATGGGGGTCAGCAAACTATGCCCTATGGGTCAAATCTAGTCATAGCCTGTTTTTGTAAGGCCTGCACACTGGGAATGGCTTTTTACTTTTTTTTTTTTTTTTTGGCTGTGTTGGGTCTTCGTTGCTGGGCGCGGGCTTTCTCTAGTTGCGGCAAGTGGGGGCTACTCTCTGTTGCGGTGCACGGGCTTCTCATCGCAGTGGCTTCTCTTGTTACGGAGCACGGGCTCTGGGCACGCGGGCTTCAGTAGTTGTGGCACGTGGGCTCAGTAGTTGTGGCTCGCGGGCTGTAGAGCGCAGGCTCAGTAGTTGTGGTGCATGGACTTAGTTGCTCCGCGGCATGTGGGATCTTCCCGGACCAGGGCTCGAACCCGTGTCCCCTGCATTGGCAGGCGGATTCTTAACCACTGCGCCACCAAGGAAGCCCGCTTTTTACATTTTTAAAGGTTGTTAAACACACACATGCATGGGTGCACATGCACGCTAAATTGTACACTTAAGATGGTTAAGATGGTAAAATATTTTTTTCTGGCTGGGCCTTTAAATTATTATTTTTTTAAACTGTGGTAAAAAGACATAACATACAATTACTGTCTTAACCATTTTAAGCTTCCATCTCTTGGCTATTGTGAGTAGTGCTGCTATCAACATGGGTGTGCAAATATCTCTTTGAGATCTTGCTTCAATTTTTTTTGGATATATATCCAAAAATGAGATTTCTGGATCTATTTTAAACTTGTGGCATGCAGGCCTCTCACTGTTGTGGCCTCTCCCGTTGCGGAGCACAGGCTCCGGATGCGCAGGCTCAGTGGCCATGGCTCACGGGCCCAACCGCTCTGCGGCATGTGGGATCTTCCCGGGCCGGGGCACGAGCCCGTGTCCCCTGCAACGGCAGGCGGACTCTCAACCACTGTGCCACCAGGGAAGCCCCCAACATCATTTTTTGAAGAGAGTGTCTTTCCCCCTTGAGAAGTTGGTGAATTTTATGTTATGTGCATTTTAACACAATTTTTTGTGTTAAGAAAAGAAGAATATGCAGCAGAGATAATATTTGGCCCACAAAGGCTAAAATATTTCCTATTTATTATTTGGCTCTTTATAAAAAAGTTTGTTGACCCTAGAGCTAGCACCTACAGCATCCTAATACAGTACACCAGTGTCACATGTGTTGACAGTAAGCCCCAGTGTGATGTCTGTCATTCTCTAATTCTCCGATTCTCTTTGGAATATGCCTCTTCTAAGAGTGCACTTAACAATTAAAAACTCAATGGATTCATTGTGTGCATGACGATGGAGGTGCCAGTGGCTGTGCCTTTGAGTCTGTGTAGATGTGGGCCCAGTTGCCTGGCAGGCCGGCCAGTGGCCTGTTTCTTAACCTTCCTGGTTGTGAAACGAGGATGAGAAATTTTGGCCTTGGAAAGGAGGGAAATGAAAGAGGCGAATCTGACCAAGTCTCACTGAAACATTGGCAGGGAGCTCTGAAGGCTTCTTAGAAGGAAGAACCAATGTAAATCACGGGCAGCGTTATTATCCTAGCAAGTCTTTGTGCTCCTGGCCTAAACGTGCAAAATAATCTGCTTAGGCTCAAGAAAATGCCTTTTCTCTTTTCCCACTGGATGTATGAATGTATGACCAACAGACTATCTAATTTAATGTCTTTTCCTGTCTCACTTCTCTACCCAGGTGGTGAATTCCCCGAGACCCGGTCTGGGTCTCAGATTTCACCTGTAGCTCCTCTGAGCACTTGGTACCACACTTAGCAGCAAACAGGGACTCTTCTTCTTTGTTTACTGCCTGACTCACGTGCTGAAAAGCCCCTAAACGAAAACAGGCCTCTAGGAAGAGTCTCTAAGGAAATAAGGGCCTTGTGCCGGCCTCTGAGAACAATCTCGAGGCCCAGAGAGCTGGAAGGGCCCCTGAGTGCCCAAGTATTCCCTCCCTCACCTTCAGAAGACAAATGCTTCATCACTCCCCGCATCTTCGGCCTTCAACCCACTTCAGTGCTCCAGGAAACATCCTGAGGGTTAATTATTTCTGAGGGCTGACTCAGACGGCATTTTTCTGCCAAAAGATTCTGTCAGCCAAGCACGGTCCTGCAGTTACCCCTGGTGAGGGAGCCTTTGTGAGTCCCGTCAGGGAGGAAGCCCCACTGGCAGGGAGGCCCCAGGCCCTGTCCTTGGGGTGGAGTCCACACCTAATCCCCAAGGGTGGGGCTGGTTGCTGGGAAGGGAGCTGACGCTGGGCGAGTGAGGGAGGCCTGTGTGAGAAGCATTCTTACCACCAGCTGCCTTTCAGCCGGTCCCTGTGGGGCTACCGCTTGCCTTTCATTTTGTTAATTGGAGATTGTGTCCCTGAGTGGAGCTTAATGTCCTTTTGAAATTATCTCTTCTTTTTTTCTCTTTTAAAAATTTCTCTTGCATCCTCCATTCAGTTCAGATTGTCACTGTGTCCCTGACGGCTGAAGGTGGATAATGGGACATCCGGAGGAGAGGGTTGATTCTCAAACACAAACTGTCTGCCCTATGAGGCCAAACTGGGGGAGGGTGGGAAGGAGGGAGGGAGGGTCTCTGGGGGAAGAGGGCCTGGCAGCCATTCTTTCTCAGGTCAGGGTAGGATGAGGGGGCGGGGTGAGGGGGGGAAGTCCTGGGAGAGTTGGGGGCAGGGCATCAAAACCAGAGCAGAAGAGGTGGCGAGGCTGTGGAAGCAGGAGAGCTGGGAATGCAGGTCTGAAAAGAATCTGAAGGGGGCTTCCCTGGTGGCAGAGTAGTTAAGAATCCGCCTGCCAATGCAGGGAACACGGGTTCAAGCCCTGGTCCAGGAAGATCCCACATGCTGCGGAGCAACTAAGCCCGTGCACCACAACTACTGAGCCTGCACTCTAGAGCCCTCGAGCCACAACTACTGAGCCCACACGCCACAACTACTGAAGCCCATGTGCCTAGAGCCCATGCTCCACAACAACAGAAGCCACTGTGATGAGAAGCCCGCGCACCGCAATGAAGAGTAGCCCCCGCTCGCCACAGCTAGAGAAAACCCACGCACAGCAATGAAGACCCAAGGTAGCCAAAAATAAATAAATAAATAAACAAAAATTTATTTTAAAAAAAAAGAATCTGAGGGATGGGGGTGGCTGGAGCACAGGTAACAGAAGGGAGATTCAAAGAGGTTGAACTGCACTTGAGGTGGGGAGGAGACAGAGCGAATGAGGCCAAGGACTCACTCCATGGGAGCCCTTAGCTTTGACCTGCCCTCTGCCCGCGATGTGTGTAGGAAGATATCCACGGGGCAACACAACTGCAGTCATCTCCCCAACTGACCCGTACTGTATTTAGGGCTCCTACTGATGGGCCAAAGCTTTGCCTTCATACAGAAAGAACAGCACTTCCACAAAAGGAACCAGGTGAGGGACTTCCCTGGTGGCGCAGTGGTTAAGAATCTGCCTGCCAATGCAGGGGACACGTGTTCTAACCTTGGTCCGGGAAGATCCCACATGCCGCAGAGCAACTAAGCTTGTGCGCCACAACTACTGAGCCTCCGCTCTAGAGCCCACGAGCCACAACTATTGAGCCCGTGCATCTAGAGTCCATGCTCCGCAACAAAAGAAGCCACCGCAGTGAGAAGCCCGCGCACCACAATGAAGAGTAACCCCCGGCTCGCGGCAACTAGAGAAAGCCCGCGCACAGCAAGGAAGACCCAACGCAGCCAAAAATAAATAAATTAATTAATTTTTTTAAAAAAGGAACTAGGTGAAGGCAGGACTATTCTTGTGTGAGAAATGGTAATTATACCAGTCAATTCCATCTCCTCTAAGAACCCAAGACCCGTAGTAAATTACATAGTTACAATTCTACCCTATTCCCAATTTACCCACCAGAAAACAACACAAAATCCGACCCCATGTTTTGCAAGAGTCAATAAATATTTATAGAACAGCTTGTACATAGTACATACAAGGAAGTATTTAATATGTTATATCATTTGATCTTCTCAATAACCTTGTGATCTATTTACTAATAAACAAATGAAGACTCAGAGAGGCTACAAGGTAGCCAGGAATCACAGGACCAAAGAGATAGTAAACCTAGGCCTGTCAATGCTGAGTAGACAGGCTTTGCATCTAGTGAACGGTGTCTACCAGGCTCTAAGATCAGGGCTTGTACGCTGCTCCATGACCACGTCCAGGGCCCAGAAACTGGGTAGACCAATGCCTACAAACATGCCTCAGGGCTGCTTTTGGAGATTCTGTTCCGATCCTCTCTCCTGTGCGCTTTACTCCCCGGCTGCCATCCTGTCCCCCTTCCCCTTCCAGGAAGGCATAGAATGCAGAAGTTGAATTTCATGATTTGACGTCCCAAGTATTTGAGTGCCCCCCGTGGTGCCAAGCAGTATTCTCGTTTCTGGGGTTAAGCAAGTGAACAGGACAGATGAAAACCTCTGCCCTTACGGAGCTCATCTTCTAGCCAGGGTACAGACATTTCTCTGAGAGATCAGGTTCTAACTGCATGGATCAGGTCCTTGCGTGGATCAGGCAGGATCTGGGGGAGAAATGTAAGTTCTGGGACTCCTAGGCTGCCGTGCAGAGACTGGAGCGGAGCCCTGCTGGGTTGTCTGCTGACCTACCTCACCAACTGTGCCCGCTCCCATTGCTGTGGTCCAGGCATGGGCTTTGCAGCTCTGTCTGTGGACCCCTTCCCTGGTTCTCATCCCAGGATGGGCTTCTAAGCCACGCTGACCTAATTAGTGTCATTGCCACAGGATCTGGAATTCAGACTAAAAGATTCAATCTGGGCTGATCTCTTGAACATGTAAGACACCAGGAGCTAAGGCATGGCCTTTGGGTATTTTTTATTAACAATATTTATTTTATTTTATTTTTTTACCATATGGACTGGAGAGCATAAAAAGTCCATTACAGAGTAAGAGGACAGAAATGGACTCAGACATAGAGATGCAGCATGGACAGACACCCTGATACCCTCTAGGCCTCGATGTTGGTATTTTCCTGAGGCCCAGCTGCTCTCCGGCTGCGGGCCTAAGAAGAAACCTTGCCCATTCAATGACTTATTCTTCTGTGCTTAAGCTGGCTTAAGTTGTTTCTGCTACTCAAGACCAATTCAGTCTCATCTTCAATGTAAACAAAAACTTTGAACTTCTGTTCAGGGCAGAAGCAGCAGATTTAGAATTGGCCTGATAAGCTCAGTACTGGGAGTGACAATCAAACTGGTCCCTAGAGACCATGGATCACTAAGGACACTCTCCCGCCCGGCACCACCTCTCCTCCAAGGCCCAGGGCTAAGAGCACACGGGGAACATGCAAGTTGGTCCGGATACAACCAGAGGCTGACCTTCACCCAAATCGACTCTCAGTAAAGGAGCAGATTTTTGATCCACGTGCATTTTTTCCTTTGCTCTAGGCCCTAGAAGGGAGAAAAGATTGTGGTAAAAGAAAGAGAAGGAGGGACTTCCCTCGTGGTCCAGTGAGTCAGACTCCACTCTCCCAATGCAGGGGGCCCAGGTTCGATCACTGGTCGAGGAACTAGATCCCGCATGCATGCCGCAACTAAAAGATCCTGCGTGCCGCAACGAAGATCCTCAGTGCAGCTAAAATACGTAAATAAATAAATATTTTTTAAAAAAAAAAAAGGAAAAAGATAAACTACCTTCTAAACTGTGAGTCCAGTAATGGAGTGGCTGTCAGTATTGATCTTTGCAAGATCATTGCAAGCTTAGCAAGAATCAGCTACTGGGTCATAGCCTGTTTGGAAAGACAAATGTAGTCCATTAAAAAGGACTGCATAGGGCTTCCCTGTTGGCGCAGTGGTTGAGAGTCCTCCTGCCGATGCAGGGGACACGGATTCGTGCCCTGGTCCGGGAAGATCCCACATGCCGCGGGGCGTCTGGGCCCGTGAGCCATGGCCGCTGAGTCTGCGCGTCCGGAGCCTGTGCTCCGCAACGGGGGAGGCCACAACAGTGAGAGGCCCGCATACCGCAAAAAAATAAAGAAAAAAAGGACTGCATATCAGCTACAGAAAGCTCCTTATTTGACTACCTTTACTCTACTCCTGACTGGTTTCCACTTGCCCTACAAGCCCCAGTTTTCTCTGGGAAGCCTTCCCCAAGGTTAGGTTAGGGACCTCCTCTCTGTTATAGTACTTCCTTAAAGTATACTCTGTTTAAATTGCCTGTTTAAATCCCTGAGAGTAGAGACCATGTATTTTAGCTCAATACCTGGCAGGTGGTAGATATTTAATATAAATTTATTCAACAAAGGACTGAATTCAGGCATTAATTTAGAGCTACCTCAAAAGTCTCCATATCTAAACATCTACAGAAAACCACTCTGTGGTCATCAAAGCAAGTGTTCATTTTCTCATGTGAAAGAAGTCCAGAGGAACTCAGTCCTGGGCAGGAATGGTGGCTCCAGAAGTTATCAGGAACCCCAAGCTGCTCTGGCTTTCTCTAGCACCATCCTTAGCACTTGCTTCCCCAAGGTCCAAGAGGACTGCCGCATGTCAGCCATCACATCTGCATTCCAGGCGACAGGACAGAGGGAGAAGGGTAAATGGGCAACAAAAGGGCATCTTGCCCATCTGAATCTCAGCAGACTTCTTGAAAGTTGCACATATAACATCCTCTTATATCTAATTGGTCAGGAAAGCTTAGAAATGTGGACAATTAACTGGGCACATTGCTGTCCCAAATAAACTTGGAGTTTTATAACTCACGGGGAAGAGGAGAACCGATAGTATGTAGGAACCTGAAGTCTCTGCCCCAGTCCCCAAACAAAACTGACAGAAAGCCCCCAGCCCCCTTTTAAGATAAGTTAAAATATCGGTAGCTCTATAGGGAGCTCCACTTTGCTCTGTATCTCTGTTCCCTTTGATAGATGGGCTAGTCATCAATACTTTTGTCTCTGCATAGAGAACTAAGAGAAGCATGGAAAGGGTCATCTCCTGTGCTCCGGTTCTAGTCTGCACCCATCGCTTGCACTTGCCACGGATGGGACCCTATGAAGGGTTCACCACACACAAGCTGCAGCAAAGCTCTGTAGCAAGTGGGCAATTCTCACAGGCCTGGATGACTCAGCCGAAATGGGGATTGCCGACAATGCGGAATGAAACACAGCACACTGGGGGCCCTGCTGTGGGGTTGACAGCAGGGATGCTCCGTGTTTCAGATCCGCAGCTTGCAGGAAGTGCTCTGACAGCATGCGGGCCTGTGCACTGGGCTCCAGGACAAGAAGGAGGAGGGAAATTTTCCTTCCACCTTCACCCTTCAAGGCAGATGGTCCCCAGTAGCCACAGTTAGAGCATCCTCCCCAGGACACGGGCAGAAGCCCCCACTACCTTGGGCTCTCTAATTAGCACTTTCTCAGACTACAGCTTAATTTTCTCTTAAATTGGAGCCATCTGTATGCAGGACAACTATGATAAAGGAAACATGGGAAGTAATAACGAGCTCTGGGGTAGAATCCTGGCCCCGCCCCTTGTTTTCTGTGTTGCTTTGCTGACTTGTTTAACTCCCCACCACAAGTCCATTTCCTCAGGTGAAATAGGAGTGGCAACACATCTACCTCGTGGTGCTGCTCAGAGGATTAAACAAGATAATGCTGGTGAATGCATTTAGCGCGGTGCCTGGAGTACAAAAGGTGCCCAATAAAAGATAGTTAAATTTACATCTGAGAATCCAGAATGGAGATAGATGGCCAAAGCCATTGTGGAGACTCAACCCCCGAACAAAGCTTCCTCTGAAATTAGAGAAATGTGCAACCCTGGTATCTTGGCTGGAATCCCAGGAAGGGATGGGCACTTAACCACGGCAAGCCAGCTTCAGCCCCAGACACCAGGCTCCAAAGGGCAGGGGCCACTCCCCAGCCAAGGGCAGGGCTCAGGGAATGGATTCACATCTTGTTCTGGGGACACTGCACTTGGAAAAACATTATTGATTCTGTGGTTCAGGTTGCAAAGAGAGGAAGAAAGACTGAATGCCATTACATAATGCGCATAGGTCCACTGTGCTTTCCACTTAGAGACGCACTTGGTAATCATTGTCATTAGTGTCTCTTAAAACTATCTCAGAGATAGCTTATTCCCATTTAGGAAGGGCAGAAGGTAGAGGTAACTGGCTGAACAGCATGAGGCCAAGTAGCAAAAGTTAAGAGTTCATGACCCCCAGATTTCTAGCACATTGCTTACTTAACTCAGCAAGCCCCATCCATCCACTCGGTGAGTGCCTAGCAGGGCCTCCGCAGTCGGTGTACTCACCGCTCACATCGGGCGCTCATAATCACGGGAGAAAGGCAGAGACGGAATTCTAGGGTACACGGCTTAGGACAAGAGGTGAAAAGCAACCCTTCCAACCAAATCACCAGTGGATCTGACTGCCAGCAAGTCGTGGAGCGGGGAGGTTGGAACTCTTCCAGGACAGACGTCACACTATAGAGCTCTGGAGATGCGATGGGGGCAGAGGAGGGGTAAGAGAGCCAGAGGCAGCCCCTGTTTTCAGCACGTGGGAGAAATCACGGCTGGAGTGTGGCCCCAGTGGGGCTGAGGGGGAGGTTGAGGCAAATCCGCGTGTCGCGCTAACGGCGCACCTACTGTGTGCTGGGCCCTGTCTCATTACCCATATTAGCTCATTCTTGGCTCTGACTCTAGGAAGCAGGTATGATCGTTATCTCCTTTTCACAGAGGCTGGGCCTTGAGCTCAGATAACCTAGCTCCTGATTCTGGAATCTCCACAGTTGTCACTTAAGCTGCCTCTCAGGACAGCACTGAGTGTGAGTCTGCAGAGCTGAGTGTTGGGCTCAGGCTCTGGGGACGTGCGCCCCTCAGGGAGGAGGCCTGGCCTGCCCCCCTCACTCGGGGGGACTCATGCCTTTGATCAAGGCAGCGTTACGATCCGTCCCTGCCATCACAAGCAGAGACACCTTGGCACGCACGCCCTGGGTCGGTCGGGTCAGTCTTCGGGGGACAGGATACCGAGTGCACTTGTCTTGAGCTGTGCGGAGAGCACGGAGAGCCCACTGGGCCTGATCGGCAAGGGGATCTGGAGCACGACGGGGCCAAGGGCTTCTCCTACGTTGCCAAAGCCTGGGGGCGCCTGAAATCAGTCCCAAAGCTCAGGCCTGACCCCCATGCCTTCTGGGTCCCGGGAACAGAGCTCAAGGATTCCAAAGAATGCATTTCATTTAATTTTGATTCCAATACCAAAGCAGCCCCCTCTGCTCATGGAGGCAGAGCCCTTTCCTCTCTCTTTTCTAGAAAAATCCCTAGCAACAGCTGCCTTGGATTCTTGAGTTGACCCTGCATGGAAGCTGCTCGTGTGGCCCCAGTCTCTAGGGGTTTCAGACAAGGAGAACACCTCATCCGGGGCCTTCGGGAGGATTCTGAGGGGTGGCAGGTCTGCCTCTGCTGCGTGTTCATTAACCCCTGGGGTAAGAACTGACGAGTCACAACCGTCTAATGCCAGTTGTCAAGACAGGCCTCGGCAAGTAAGCAGCTTGTTGGGAGGCGTCCTGAGTCAGCTGGGAAAGGAGAGCTGCCGGGCCCTCTGACCTAACTCAAGCGTGTGTCATACTCTTTCTGTTCTCTGTCATCCTCTGCTTCTTCCTAAGCCGTTTCCCCATCCAGATGCCTTGTGTGGTGTAGACGGCGAGCAGGACAGGGGGACAGGAGCCGCTGAGCCGAGCGAGCAGTGGTCCCTTTCTCCTGTCACACCCGCTGGCTTACAAGTCCAGACACAGGTGCCCGCCCCTCCCAGTGGGACACGCCAAATCTTCTGTAACATTTTTAAACAGCCATGGAAATGCCAGATGACAAAATTTCCCCTGGAGATTGAGAAATTGTAATTTGGATGATGGCAGAATTCTTGAACTTGTGACAGATTTGCTTCCCAGGGGAGGAGAGGGCAAGGTGAAGACACCAGGCCCCCATCCCAGGTCAACCAGAGGACCCCATCTCTTCTGTTTTATAGACTGAGGTTGGGCACAGATTTGATCTGAAAGAGTTCCTTTTCTTTAAAAATGCTGATGGAGGGACTTCCCTGGCCAGTGGTTAAGACTCTGTGCTCCCAACGCAGGGGGCCCGGGTTCGATCCCTGATTGGGGAACTAAGATCCCATATGGTGCAGCCTAAAAAAATGTTTTTAAATGTTGACAGAGCCCTGTCTGTTGGTAGCTATGAAGAGTTTTGAAAAAGGAAAAACTAGAGAGGGAGAGGTAGTCACTCCCTGGGTGAGAGGTAAGGCTAAAAATGTCATCTGAAAAAAAAAAAAAGAAAAAAAAATGTCATCTGGGCCTCGGCAGGGCACATGTGGAGGGGTCACCACACCACCTGCTGGTTCTAAAAGAGGCAGATTCTAGCCTAACGGACTCCCCAAACTCTCTTCTTTGGGAAATCGGAAGATCACAGTTTGAAGTGTCAATCCGAGGTGACAATCACATCTAGAAGAGTCCTACATAATCCAGAGCTTTAAAAAATGTGAAATTAAGTCATGAATGCCTGGCAGCTTCTAGACTCTTCTAGTCCTGAAAGACACCACCCAATGCTGCTTCAGAGTCAAGCCCAAGAGTAGACAGATGCTAATAAGGCTGATTTGTCCTTTTCTCTCTTCTCCTGGGCGTGTGAACCTCTGAATACAGAAAACCAGAAAGGAGCATCTCAACCCATTTCGGTGGTGGCCTCCTTTAGAGTGAAATGTGAGGCCAGGGCTCCAACCTGCTGCTGTCCTAAGAATTCCCAGGAAGGCTTTGTGCTGTGACCTGGATGCCCGTCCAAATTGCCTTGGCTGGGCCCTCCTTCCCTCACGGTCCTGCTGCTATCAGTTGACTGGTAACGTTTCCTTTCACTGCCTTTTTCAAACTGCTGGGTGAGTGCCAAGCGCAGGGTTCATTCACCCCAGGGCTGGATCTTTTCAGCAGTGTAGGAAGGTTATGTGTTTGCAAATCAGCATAGTAGGGCAGAGTGATTTGGAAGCCATTTCATTTTTTCACTTCATCAAACTCCTACTCACTGGCAAACTCTAAAGCTGCGATATGAAACCTTTCTGGAGTTGTGACACCCTATTGTCACTCATTTCATCTCATCAAACACCCACCCCTCTTAAAAATGCCATGAGGCATGTATTTATTTTTAAGATTCAGGTGAATTAAAATTGGAAAATTACCTGAGAATTTTCTGGCACTCTAGCAGAAAAGATTTACCAGAGGTGTTTAGAAATCAGAACTAAGGATCAGTACTGTACGCGAGGAAGACATGTGACCAAATTGAGACGTTGGAGGAATTTTTCTCTGCTGCCTCTCTCCTCCCACCACACGACTCTGCTCCCCAGTGAACACCCCCTGCCCTGGAATCCATGCCCTCTTGCTGCCCTGTACCTCCCTTCATGGTACTTCATGCAGGACTGGCCCTTCCCTGGACCTGTCTTCTACTCTTTCTATCAACACTTATCCAACGCCAACTCCTGCAGGTGGCTCTTGTAGGTCAGTTGTTGGGGGAAAAAAAGCTAATAGCTGCTAAGTTCCCTTCCAGCATGAAAATTTTTGCAGGGTTAATTGTGTTGAAAATGAATCCCTCCTGGAGATATTTGTAATTTAACTAGAGATAATATCATACCCCAAAGAATTAATTTCCAGTGGAATTTCAACAGGTAACAGACATGGCCAGTGGAGAGTTGAGAGATTAGCCCATCCTGCTTTGCGGTAATGCCCATCCTAGCCATGCAAGCCTTTGCTTTGGGATAGTATAAAAGCCACTGAATAAGAGTCAAGTGACCTGAGTCTATTTCTGACTCAACCCTATTCAACCAATATTTACTAAGCACCTACTATCGGCCTGGCATTGGGCTAGGCTCTAGGAATCCAAAGATGAATGAGACAGAGTCCGTGTCCTTAGTGAACTCCCAGTCTGTTAGGAGGCAGCTATTACCATGATGAATGTTCCCGCAGCAGTATAGACAAAACGCTGTGGGAACACAGAAAAGAGGATAATTAATCCTGCCTGGAGAAAGCCACGGAGAATTAATGTTTGCGTCGGGCCTTTGAGGATGTGAAGGACTTCAGCAGACTGAGCACCAGTGAGAACAGTGGGGGAAAAACACTGGAACGAAAGCACAAGGAGGTGGTTGCTGGTAGGGGTGGGACACAAGAAGTGAAGGGGCAGGCGTGATGCTGAAAAGCGGGGATGGGGCCAGAGTTTGGAAGGGCTGTCAGTGCCTTACCCAGGAATGGAAACAGTACCCTGCAGACTGTGTTGAGCCATGAGAATTTTGAGCTTTCATGGAAAGACACATTCAGGACACTGCTACCTTCTCATAGGCAAGAGGTATGGCGGTTTCACCCAAGGCTGTGAGGATGGAGAGGAGGGAAAGAGATGCTCTGACGATAGAATGGCTGCATATGATTGGCAGCTTAGATGTTGGAGGTCAAGGAGAGGGAGCAGTCACAAGTGACAGATGAGGCCTCCCACACAGGCTCCTAAGAGGTGGGGAAGCCAGTAGGTGAAGACAGGAGTAGGAGCCCACAGGAGATAAGAATGAGCTTGCCTTGGGGCCTGCTGGGTTAAGAGACCAGGGTGTGGAGTGAAGGTGGCTGTCGGGGTTCCTGCAGGGGATTCTTCTGTTGCTTGTGATGTGGGTCTTCTAAGAGGACACCACATTCTCCTGGTGTCTGTGCCACCTACGTGTCCACACACGCTCACCTCTGACCTGGCTCTTCTTCTGATGCCATCATGTCTTCCGTCAGCCAGCAGGAATTTTGTGTGCTGGAAGGGAAGTTGGAAGGTATTAGGTCCTTTCCAAAGCGACAAGGAGCCTACAGGAGCCACCTGCACAAGGAGTTGGCATTGGATAAGTGTCAATAGGAGTGTTGGAAGGAGACAGGTGCAAAAGTAGACAGGTACAAACAAGAGCCCTGGCACTGCCGCTGTCATTAACCAGAGTCCAGGCCAAATGAAGCTTCTGGAAGCTCAGGTCCTCCTTGAGTACAGATCTGCTTCTTCACTTTCTAGACGCTAATCTACCCTCCCTCCACTTATCTCTTGTTTTCACTTTGTCTTTCTTAAGTAATGTCCTTGCCTAGGGAACTATCTTTCCAAAGAAAACTTGTGACTTCCTTCTGTTTATTTCAGCATGAACACTGCTTAGTGAAAACCAATGTTCGTTTATGAGCTAGAACTCTGTTGTGGAGATAAAGTGGTTTGGGAAGCGTTTGGGCAATTAGAAACACATCTCAAAACCCCTAAAAAGGGCTTCGCTGGTGGCGCAGAGGTTAAGAATCTCCCTGCTAATGCAGGGGACACGAGTTCGAGCCCTGATCCGGGAAGATCCCACATGCCGTGGAGCAACTAAGACCGTGCGCCACAACTACTGAGCCTGTGCTCTAGAGTCCGCGAGCCACAACTACTGAGCCCACGTGCCACAACTACTGAAGCCCATGTGCCTAGAGCCCATGCTCCACAGCAAGAGAAGCCACCACAATGAGAAGCCTGTGCATGGCAACGAAGAGTAGCCCTCCCTCGCCACAACCAGAGAAAAGCCCGCGTGCAGCAACGAAGACCCAACACAGCCAAAAATAAAAAACAAAACAGGGCTTCCCTGGTGGCGCAGCGGTTGAGAGTCCGCCGGCCGAGGCAGGGGACACGGGTTCGTGCCCTGGTCCGGGAAGATCCCACATGCCGCGGAGCGGCTGGGCCCGTGAGCCATGGCCACTGAGCCTGCGCGTCCGGAGCCTGTTGCTCCGCAACGGGAGAGGCCACAACAGTGAGAGGCCCGCGTACCGCAAAAAAAAAAAAAAAAAAAAAAAAACCCTAAAAATGTGCATGCTCTTTGACTTGGTAAACCCACTTTGAATTTATACTAGAGTAATAGTGGATGAGTGCACAAGTATGTTTGTATAAGATTGTTTATCATGCTTATTATAGTAAAAAAAACTAAGATATAACCTAAAATTCCAAAAATAAGAGATTAAGTAAATTGATCACAATTATCTATATAATGGAATTTTATAAAATTTAACTCACCAGGCTTCCCTGGTGGCGCAGTGGTTAAGAATCCACCTGCCAGTGCAGGGGACATGGATTCGAGACCTGGTCCGGGAGGATCCCGCATGCCGTGGAGCAACTGAGCACATGCGCCACAACTACTGAGCCTGCGTGCTGCAACTACTGAAGCCCACACACCGAGAGCCTGGGCTCCACAACGGGAGAGGCCATCGCAGTGAGAAGCCTGTGCACCTCAACGAAGAGCAGCCCCCACTCAAGGCAACTAGAGAAAGCCTGCGCGCAGCAACAAAGACCCAATGCAGCCAAAAATAAATAAATAAACTTATTAAAAAAAAATTAACTCATTAAAAACGACAATATAGATCAATATTTGCTGACAACTAGAAAGCCAGAAAGATGTTCAAGATTTATTCACTGAAAATAATAGATTATATAAATGTATTATGTAAAATTTTTAATAAAAATATCTGGAAACCCAAATCAGCAAAATATAAATAATAATTATTTAGAGCACAGTGGGAGGAATTTCTGTTGGTTTAATTATTTTTCTTCCTGCTTCTCTTTATTTCCTAATCTTTCTACAACTAGTATTGGTGGCATAAATAAATATCTTTATTTCTTTCAAATGTGCAAGGGCCAGTTTACCAGCTGTCTTCCCAGGCTGAAGAGCAAATGAAGAACAGAAACGCTGTTGGAAAAAAAAAATCTATTAAAAGAAAAAAAAATGACTAAATTGGAAATTATGGGCTACAAAGTATATTTTACAAAGGGATCTCCCTTTCCCCTCCCATTCACCCCCTGGGGGATTCTTTGGAACTGGATACTCTCAGGTCATAGTCACATAGAAGATCATATACAGGGTCCTTTTAGACACAGTTCCACTTTGCCCCCCAACTTTTCCTAATAGTTTAGCTCTTCCACAGTCTCTCAGATATAAAAACCACTCAA
The DNA here is from genome assembly GCF_949987515.2 of Delphinus delphis. Classification (NCBI taxonomy): domain Eukaryota; kingdom Metazoa; phylum Chordata; class Mammalia; order Artiodactyla; family Delphinidae; genus Delphinus; species Delphinus delphis. The sequence continues at coordinate 161,934,867 of NC_082683.1, forward strand.
GGGCTTCCCTGGTGGCGCAGTGGTTGAGAGTCCGCCTGCCGATGCAGGGGACACGGGTTCGTGCCCCGGTCCGGGAAGATCCCACATGCCGCGGAGCGGCTGGGCCCGTGAGCCATGGCCGCTGAGCCTGCGCGTCCGGAGCCTGTTGCTCCGCAACGGGAGAGGCCACAACAGTGAGAGGCCCGCGTACCGCAAAAAAAAAAAAAAAAAAAACCACTCAAGATCTAATTTCTTACCTTAAAGCTATTGTTACTTTTTAATTCTATTTTGCTCTGTGTAGTTTACCTTCTAAACTGGACATGTTGCTGCAGGGGATGAGTATGCGTGAAGAGAGTGGTCAGGTGAGGGTGATCAGGCCTGAGCGTGATAAACGTCAGCAGAAGCCAAAGGGATGCTGGGAAACAGGCTTGTATAACATGGTCAGCTGTAACTGGTAATCATACGTATGTAAAATAAGATATTATTCTCACCGTTGCAACTGACGGGGGAAGAAAGATAGGATCCAGTGTTGGCAATAATGCAGGGAAACAGACTTCATAGGCTGCTGATGGAAGTGTAACTGGCTACAAGATTTTCTGCAGGGCTTTGGCAATGTGGATTCAAAGCTATCCACAGGTGTATACCTTTTGACCCAGAATTTCTACCTCTAGAAATTCATTTTAAGGAAATAATCAGAGATGTAATTATATGCTTATCTATAAGAATATTCATCAGTTTTATAACAGAAAATTTTAAGAAAGAGTAAGTTTCTATCACACAGATCTGTGCTCAAATCACAACTTACTAGTTGAATGAACCTGGGCAAATTCCTCAACTTTTTTTAAGCCTCAGTTTCCTCATCTGTACAATGGGCACAATAATAGTACCTTCTCCTAACCATTTTCCCAGCCTTGATTGATCATTTCCCTACTTCTCTTGGCAAAAAAACTCCTCAAAAGAGTAGGCTATCTGCACACTCTTTGAAATCGGCTCCCACCAGTTTCTTGCCCTCGCCACTCCAGTGAAACTGACGTTATCCAGGTCACCAACATTGACTAAATTCAATGAACAATCCTTGGCTATCATCATAATTGGGCATAATTCAGCACGGTTGGCCCCTCCTTCTGTGACATACTTTTTTCTCTTGGCTTCCAGGACCCTGTACACTCTAGATTTTCTTCCTACCTCACATTGGTCACTTCTCCATCTCCTTTGCTGTATCTTCCCTTTTCCCTGCCCTCTTAAGGACAGAGCACCTGGGACTCAGTCCTTGGTCTTCTCCATCTACACCCCTCACCCTCTCTTGATGGTCTCATCCAGTTTCAAGATTTTGAATAATATCTGTATGCAGATGATTCTAATGTATATCTCCATTCCAAACCTCTCCCTGAAATACACGCTGGTTTTTCCAACTGACTACACAACAGCTTTATTTAGATGTCTAATAGGCATCTCAAAATTAATATACAAAACAAAATTAACATCCTTATTTTCACTCCCCAATTTGCTCCACCCATGGCATTCCTACCTCAATTCCGTTCGTGCGTCAGGTTGTTCAGAACAAAAAGCTTAGAGTCATCCCTAATTCTTTTTGTTTTTTTCCCTGTCATACCCTACATCCAATCTCTCAGAAAATCTGTTGACTCTACCTGCAGAATATATCTGGAATCAGATCAGCTCTTATCACCTTCACCACTACTAGCCTGATCTGAGCCACTATCCCCTCTCACCTGGGTTACTGAAATGGACTCCTAATTAGTGTCCCTGTGACCATCCTTGCCCTCCACCACTCTTTTCTCAAGACAGCAGCCTGAATGATCCTTTTACTTTTTTTTTTTTTTTTTTGCGGTTTGGGGCCTCTCACTGTTGTAGCCTCTCCCGTTGCAGAGCACAGGCTCCAGACACGCAGGCTCAGCGGCCATGGCTCACGGGCCCAGCCGCTCCGTGGCATGTGGGATCTTCCCAGACCGGGGCACGAACCCATGTCCCCTGCATCGGCAGGCGGACTCTCAACCACTGCGCCACCAGGGAAGCCCTCTTTTGCTGTTTCTTAACCACACAGACATTCCTGCCTCTAGGGCTTTTGGAATAGCCACCCTTTTGCCTGGAATGATCTTCCTTCTTATTCCTTTCAAGTCTGCTCAGATAGCACTGTCACATGATGGGTTCCCCAGAGGGCAGCCTCAGAGCTGGAGATTGGCATGCAGGAATTTTATTTAGGAGTGCTCTTGGGGTCAACTCCCACATGAGGGAGAGGAAGAAGCGGGGTTGGTCTGTCTCAACAAAGCTGTAAGCCAACCCCACACGGAGCTCTGAAGCTGGCAGAGTTAGAGTGAGGGGCTAAGACACTCTCTACCTGATTCAACCAGACATTGGATTGAATTGACCATTGGAAGGCAGCTGTAGGGAAGGGATCAGGGGACTGTCTTCAGCAGAGGCAGTTCCAGAGGAAGGCTGACAGCCGAGGGATGTCTGCTGGCTGCGCTCCCAACAAATTGGGTGAATAAGGTCATCAGCCCTGATGCGGATCATAGGCAGTGCATTACAGCATCCATTATAATCCACCCCTTCTGTGCTTAGATCTACTACTTGATAGAAGTTTGGGGAGCACCTCCTCCAGAATTCCAGGTGGCTTCTTTCTGAGGGGAAACTTAACAGGAGAGAGGTTAAGGGGATGAACCACAGCCCCCGGCATGGCAGATTGTCTTGGGGCAACAGCTGAAATTTACTTTCTCTCCTTCCCCGTATTATCCATTCTAGATTCCCGTCACCTGCAAATAGCACCTTTGCTGATCTAGGTGGCTTACCCGGTGGGTGACCCAGACCCTCGTCTCTGATGGTTCTGTTCCCTGTCACCATGCCCTTCTCAGCCATAGCTTCTAGACTTGTCCATCAGCTGTCAAAATTGGGTGAGGAAGTATCAGGAGTCACCCAAATGGATCCCCTGAATGCCACATTGTTCTCGCCCCAAGTGTGGAATAGCCATCCTGCCTTCTCTACTGGTCAGGGTCTGTCACTCCTGCCAAGATGGGGACTCCTCCTCTTGACTACTTGTCATTTGGCACAAAGGGCCTGAAGTTCCCAAGGGGCAGCCATAGCTTATAATTCAGTGAGAATTTTTCTGTGTCCCCTAGTGGAAGCATTCCTTCTTTTATAACCAGAATCTCGAACCCTGCAGAGCCCAGAGCTGCAGACACAGGAAGCGCAAATTCCCTGAGTGGATCACTGAGAGTGATGGTAAGGGGAGTCATTCTTGCTTCTGCCTCTTGGTTCCCAGATTGAAAAAGGATGTTGCCATCTTAGCAATGCCTTCAAGTTGATGCTTCGACAGCCTATTCCTTCATTCTCTCTGACTAGATAGTATGACGTATGCCTGTGGTCATGGGCCTACATTCGTACCTCTTTTGCTGCAAAGGGAGTCCGTTGGTTTAATACAATGTTATGTGGGATCTGATGCTGGCAGATTGGAACACTGTAGAAGCACTTGGATAGCGGTACTGGTTGAGGCCCTGCATGGAGAAAAGGCAAAGTCATCAATGGAATATCTAAGTCTTGCAACATTAATTGCAAAAAAAAAAAAAAGAAAGGAAGGAAGGAAGGAAGGAAGAAAACTTTAAAATAGAGCTGTACTTCCTCATCAATGAAATATTATACTTTGTAACTACTGAAAACTATGCTCTAGAAGACTAGTTAGTAACACAGTCTGTGCTGTTATGTGAGAAAAGCTGTTCATAAAACATTTTATACACAAAACAATCAGTACAATTTGATTTTGTAAATCTATGTGAGCATAGAAAAATATTCAATAAATGGTAGTTTTATATTCTACATTCATCTATTAGGGTCCCAGCACTTTTCTTATACATCGAGTAGGCTATAAATTAAAGTCATAACACATTAATCATTTATGTGTCATAATTTAATGCAAATGTTCTCCATCTTTTATCTCTTCATTTGCACAGAAGTTTTACATTTTAAAGTATTCAAATCTGTTCATCTTTTCCTCACTGATAGCTTCTCTTGCTTTAAAGCCATGAAAATTGTCATTCCTGCACAGACCTAATAAATGTTATATTTTCTGCTAGTTTTCCTATTTTAAAAATTTAATTGCTACTCCTTGCAAGGTAGCTGGTTGGTTTCCTCAGGGATGATAGCAAAGAAAAGACTCAGAGTTGGCCTCTGTTGCTGGTAGGTTGGACATATAGCAGAGTAGCTAGATCAGCCTTGGTGAGGGGGAGCCCATGCTGTTGGGCTCATGCATAGCCTCTGTCCCTCACAATATGGCTACTCTACTCATGCACCCAGTGTGCCAGCAGATATGACAGAGGTGGGTTGACTTTAACGGGCTGAGTCAGTTTTGCCTACCTCGTTGTTTAATTCTTCTTCTTTGGTAAGTACTGTCTCATAGGCATGCTAGCCAACGACCTCTACACTGCATGCCGGCTCCCACATGTCCATCCAAGTGTCTCCACCACAGATTTCCTTATACTGACCTTCAACTCTTTCTCTTTCAAGGTCACTGACCAAGCCATTCACCACTGCCCATGAGTTTTTATTTATTCCAAAACCCAAGCCACTTCTTTCTTTCACACAAATTGGATGACAGATTCAGTGCCTGAAGGTCTTGCCATTGAGAGGATTTCTCTTTCCATTGTCTTTTGGATCCCCCCAGAATGATAGTGTAGTGCAGCTACCCATGCATTTTCAGCTCGTACCCACATATCAAGACAACTCATCCATGAACCTCACTAAGGACTTTCCCTCCTCCGCTAGCTGGTCATTACCTGGTAGCCAGGGATCCACATGGAACTGTGGGAGTGAGCTGAGGGAGAGGAGCTGGTGCAGCAGTGATGGGTGGCCTGTGTGTCTGGGTCACCAACTTGTGTAGATCACTTATACCCATCAGTCCTGCTCATGGTTGACCCTGGATGCAGCATTTCCATCTTACAATGAACTACTTCTGGGACTGCCTGACCTTATGATTCAATGGCTCTGACAGAACTCAGCTCATGCTGAGCAGTTCTGGCTTCCTGGACACTTGTTGTCCCACGGTCATATGTCTCTCTCTATTAGGGCCTAATAGCATGCCAGGAGCTTTCTAGAAAGCTCCTACGGCAGATGGCATGGCCTTGCTCCAGAACCCTGGGGATCTGCATTGTGATTCTCCCATCGGGACTTGTCGTCAATTCCACATGACGTCTTTTTCTACCACTGATACCTCTAGGAACATAGGGTCTGCCAGATCATATGGCCCAAGTAGCAGGACTGCTTGCACTGCAGCCTGGACATCCTCTGCAGAGCCCTTTCCTGCTCTAAGCCCCACTTAAAGCTGACAGGCTTTCATGTCACCTGGTATATGGGTTGAAGTGATATTCCCAGGTTTAGAATATGCTGCCTGTGAAACTCGAAGAGGCTTAACAGGTGTTGGATTTCCTTCTTTGTGGTGGGAAATGCAAGAGCCACTAATATATCCTTTACTTTGGAGGGGGGATGTCTCAGCATGCCCCAGACCGCTAGACCCCTAAAAACATCACTGACATGTGAGACCTCTGAATCTTCATAAGGTTTTTCTCCCACTCTCTGGAATGCATGTGTTACAAAGGTCTATAACGAGCTAGTCACTTCTTGCTCATCTGGTCCAATCAGCATGATGTCATCAATATCCAACCAGTCCAGGTCTCTTGGGACTACATAATGCCAAGAGTGGGAGCATTAACATAGCCCTGAGACAAGACTGTAAATGGAGGGACTTCCCTGGTGGCTAGTGGTTAAGACTCTGCGCTCCCAATGCAGGGGGACCGGGTTCGATCCCTGGTTAGGGAACTAGGTCTCACATGCATGCTGCAACCAAGAGTTAGCATGCCACAACTAAAGAGCCAGAGAGGTGCAACTAAGGAGCTCACCTGCTGCAACTAAGACCTGATGCAACCAAATAAATAAATATTTTAAAAAAATACTGTAAATGTATGTGTTGTCTGTTCCAAGTGAATCAACTGTTCTGATCCTCTTTCTGGTAGGGATAGAAATAAATGCACTCATTGGTTCACTGGCCACATATTATGTACCTGAAGATATGATAATTTGCTCTAGCAAAGACATAACATCTGGCACAGCAGCTGCAGATAGGTCTACGGCTTGGTGGACTACAGTAATCTTTTGTCATCCTCCAGGATCTGTCTGAATTTTGCAGGGTGCAGACTAATGATTAAATGGAGACATGCTGGGGACCACCAGCCCTATAACCCTTAGGACTCTGAATTGCTTGTGTAATTACTTTGTATGAATTGCTATCTTCCTCCCTGGGATGCACTATTGTTTTTTATTTACTATCTTGGCTCATGGGGGCAGGAGTGGTGCAAGAAAGGGAGTTTCTAAGGCCTTTCCGCTAAATAGCTTTTATTCCACAGGCCAATGAACCAAGATATGTCCATTCAGAGACTAGGGAAGTAACCACCTGGTAGGCCCATGGACCCAGTGGGCACACTGGGGGCCAGACCTGGGCCAGCCTCCACTTACTAACTGGCCCCCATATGCACCCATGCTAACAGGGTTCTCATGATGACACTTCGGGTATCAGGGTCTCAACCCAGACCCCATGCCCAACAGTCCTTGAAAGAGTATTCCCTATTCTCAGTATCTGACTACCCAAACAAGTAGCCACAGTTCCCTTTCGGGAAAGGTTTGGGAAATGCCTCCATGTACATCATCGTGGTGTTACAGGGTACTTCCTACTGGGGACCTGACCTTTCTATCAATGCATGAGTTCTAGGTCTGAAAACTAGTTCCTTTCTGGAAACTGAGCAAGGGATCGTGGCTTTTTATTGGGGCTGCCATCCTTGGATTAGTGATCACCAGACTGAGCAGAACACTTTTGCCCAATTACTTTTGTTATGTTCTATTAACCATCTCCACAATTCTCTGGGGGCCAGAGTCCCCTGGCTGCCACTCCAGCCTTGCTACTCATTAGGATAATTGCATCCACCTGGCTACTGAGGGTGAGCTACCACATCTGGTCCCTGTTGTTTCACGGTCCTACCATCCCCATTATCATTAGTGAGCTGGGTTCTGTAACGGCAGCTCCTACCGTTAGCCCTGGCCTATAGACTCTTAGTGACACTGGTGCCCCTCTCACACTCACCAGGATACCTCTTACGCTTTGAGGTATCCTCCAGGCCTTCCTACGGGACACAGCCACCTGGCAGGCTTTTCTGTTGCACATAGTATATCAGTTCTAACGTGCCCACTCCTCTGAGCCTTTTATTCCCATCTTCCATCGTCTGCCACGGCTATTCTAGCATTTCTACCTCACTTAGTGCAGGCCATCAGTTTTCCATGCTTCTGAGAACCATCCTAGCAGCATGTTCACACTCTCACCCTGGAATCTTGCCAGGGCATTAAATCCTATGTCCTGAAAGACGGCTTCCAAATTGAAAATCTCTTTTCCGGCTTTATACGTTGCCCCTGTTAATCCCGCACCTTCAGAATGCAGTCGCCTGCGTACTCTCACAGCAGCTCCTGGTGTATGTGGGTAGGTTTAGCAGCTCCTCTGGAGTAGGAGCCCTATCCTACCTTATCAGGCCTAGCTTGTCTCTGTCCACGTTATGCTGTGGCTTTACCTTAGGTATTAGCCTAGTGGTCAGGAGGGCAGATGGCGGCAGATTCTATAGGAGGTGTGTGTCCTGCCAGGGAGAGTCTCCTGCAACCTCTCTAAGCAAGGGGGCAGCGCCAGCCCTTCTTAGGGAGAGATGGGCCACTTCTGCAGGCTCAGAGGGTTCAGGTAACCTGGAAATTCAAGGTTTGGGGGTACATCAACTCAGATATTCACATTCCATGTGTCGAGGTTCCATTCTTTCCCAATAAGGGCTCTGTCCTGTCTACGTTGGGAGTTTGACCATCTTTGGTGCTCGCTACTCTTGTGATTAAGTCTTGGACCTGCTCTTCTGCTTTCCCTCTCCTCCAGGCACAGGTGAGCATCTCCTTATATGTTCCAAAGGAGGTCCTCTGGTTTTCACACCAGGTTTTTTTTTTTTTTTTTTTTTGCGGTATGCAGGCCTCTCACTGTTGTGGCCTCTCCCATGACGGAGCACAGGCTCTGGACGTGCAGGCTCAGCGGCCATGGCTCATGGTCCCAGCCGCTCCGCGGCATATGGGATCCTCCCGGAACGGGGCACGAACCCGCGTCCCCTGCATCGGCAGGCGGACTCTCAACCACTGCGCCACCAGGGAAGCCCCTACACCAGGTTTTTAATTGCTGATTAATCCTTCTCAATATTGCAAAGTGTTAATTATTCTAATTCCACTGTCCCAGTAGTTACTATTTCCCCCATATTTCTCAAATGCCTGATATATCACACCCACTAGTGCCATTCCCTTCCACCAGAATACTATCCCAGTTTACCATCAGTGAAAGGTTTAACAAGTTCACTGCTACCTTACTAGGTAAGGCAGGGTCCTTACTGTCAGCTGGATGATGGGTCATCTAATTCCAAAATCCTATCTCAGCACCTTCTTTCTTCAACCACTGCTGATACCAATAGCCATAGGCTGAATTCCCAGGGAAGCAGATCCCAAGGCAGGTATCAACACAGAAGAAGTTATGTTAGGAAGCGCTCTTGATATCAACACCTCTGGATGGGAAGTGAAGGGGGCAGGATTGTATACAGGGAGAAGTTGGTTGGACCACAGTGCAGCCTCAGTGAGGCTGTAGCCAGGCCCATGTGAAGGTCTAAAGCTGGACTGACCCTTTGGAGTAGTGTCAAGCTGGGGCAAGGGAGCAGGTCTTTGAATCCTCACATTAACCAGTCATTGGGTGTGGGCTGCCCCTGAAGCCAGTGTGATCTTGGGTAAGGTGACTTTCTTTATCAAAGGCAATTTCCAAAAAAGCTGAAGTCTGTCAACACTCCCAGCAGCTGGGGGAAAAGTCTTCAGTCCTGAAGCGGTACTTGGACAGCATCAGAACTTCTTCTATAATCCTAATAAATAGATAAATAGACCTAACTATCCTATTTACTTAGTGAGACAACCCATGCCACTTCTTCATAGTCTATCCCTGCATCCTGAGCACATAGATTAGGACCAAATGATCATATGATAGGGGCTGAAAAAATATTTATTGAACAAATGAACAAGAAAATAAATACCTAACTTGTTGGGTTATTGTGAGGATTGAATTGAGTTGACGAATATGAAGTAATTAAACAGGCCAGACACACAGTAACCACCATGTTACCTATTATTATTACAGAGTTTAGAGACTTAGACCAACATGGTAATAGTGATTGTCTCTGACTAGTGGGATTATGGGTAATTTTTATTTTGTTCTTTGGAATTTTTGTATTTCCCAAACTTTCTATGATAAGCACATTTAATTTTGCAATCAGGAAAAAATGGTAAATTATTAAATTAAAAGAAAATTTAGTTGGGAATTTCTGTAAAGAGCATGAAAATTTTTAATGGACATCATCTCTCTGTATCAAAAAGAACAACTGGTTTGACAGCAAATTTCAAATGGTCCTTTCTTAAGGTTGACCTCTAAGTTTCTGAGTACCTAGAACTGTGCCTGGCACAGAACAAGCACTCAGTAAATATTTGTTTGAAAATTAATGGAGAAGAACAGAGAAGGAGATTGGCATCATGGGGGTTAGGAGGTATCCGTCCTACTGTTGAAGGAAGCATTGTCAGACTGAGAGCTTTATAAAATGCATTGTTCTGGTCTCAGTTTTCCTATATGTCAATGTGTTAATAAATACCTGTGTCCCTCTCTGACCTTTTAGTGACCTCATGAAACTGCTTCAAGAATAAATGACTTCAATGCTATCCCTATCAAAATCCCAGCTGCCTCTTTTGCAGAAATTAACAAACTAATCCTAAAATTCATATGGAAATCCAAGGGGCCCAGAATAGGCAAAACAATCTTGAAAAAGAACAAAGTTGGAGGACTCCTACTTCCTGATTTCCAAACTTTTCTACAAAGGTCAAGACAGGTGTGGTACTGGCATAAGGATAGAGACATAGACCAATGGAATAGAATCGAGAGTCCAGAAATACACCCTCACATATGGTTAATTGATTTTTTTTTTTTTTTTTTTTTTTTTTTTTTTTTGCGGTACACGGGCCTCTCACTGGTGTGGCCCCTCCTGCTGCGGAGCACAGGCTCCGGACGCGCAGGCTCAGCGGCCATGGCTCACGGGCCCAGCCGCTCCGCGGCATATGGGATCCTCCCAGAACGGGGCACGAACCCGTGTCCCCTGCATCGGCAGGCAGACTGTCAACCACTGTGCCACCAGGGAAACCCGGTTAATTGATTTTTAAGAAGGGTGCCAAGAATTCAAGAGGGAAAAAAATAGTATTTCCAACAAATGGCATAGGGACAACTGGATCTCCTCATGCAAAAAAGTGAAGTTGACCTCCTATATCACACCATATAAAAATTAATTCAAAGTGAATCATACATCTAAGTGTAAGAGCTAAATTATAAAACTCTTTGAAGAAAACAAAGAAATAAATCTTCATGACCTTGGATTAGGCAATGGTTTCTTAAATATGGTGATACAAGCACAAGTGACAAAGGAAAAAATAGTTAAAAATAAATTGGACCTCATCAAAAGTAAAACCTGTTGTGTTTCAAAGGATGCCATCAAGAAAGGGAAAAGACAGACCACAGGATGGGCAAAAATATTAACAAGTTATATAACTGATAAGGGACTTATATCTGGAATATATAAGGAACACATACAACTTGACATAAAGACAACTCAATTTAAAAATGGGCATAGAGGACTTCCCTGGTGGTGCAGTGATTAAGAATCCACCTGCCAGTGCAGGGGACACGGGTTCGAGCCCTGGCCCAGGAAGATCCCACATGCCAGGGAGCAACTAAACCCCTGCGCCACAACTATCAAGTCTTTGCTCTAGAGCCCGCGAGCCACAACTACTGAGCCCGCGTGCCACAATTACTGAAGCCCACGCGCCTAGAGCCCGTGCTCCACAACAAGAGAAGTCACCGCACTGAGAAGCCTGCGCACCGCAACGAAGAGTAGCACCCGCTCGCCGCAACTAGAGAAAGCCCGCACACAGCAATGAAGACCCAATGCAGCCAAAAATTAAAAAATTAATTAATTCAAAAAAAATGGGCATAGGATTTGAATAGACATTTCTCCAAAGAAAAAATATATATGGCTGATAAGCACATGAAAAGATGCTCAACGTCATTAGTCATAATGGAGATGCAAATCGAAACCACAGAGAGGTATCGCTTCATCACTGGATGAAGCTCTAATAAAAACAAGGAACAGGGGCTTCCCTGGTGGCGCAGTGGTTGGGAGTCCGTCTGCCGATGCAGGGGACGCGGGTTCGTGTTCCGGTCCGGGAGGATCCCACATGCCGTGGAGCGGCTGGGTCCGTGAGCCATGGCCACTGAGCCTGCGCGTCCGGAGCCTGTGCTCCGCAACGGGAGAGGCCACAGCAGTGAGAAGCCCGCGTGCCGCAAAAAAAAAAAAACAAACCAAAGAATAAAACCAAGTGTTGGGGAGGATGTGGCAAAATCAGAACCCTGCTACACTGCTGGCGGGAATGTAAAATGGGGCAATTGCTTTGGAAAACAATGTGGCAGTTCCTCAGAAAGTTAAACATAGAGTTACCACATGACCCATAAATTCTACTCCTACATATATACCCAAGATAATTGAAAACCTATGTTTACACAAGAACTGATGCACAAATGTTCATAGCAGCATTATTCCTAATATTCAAAAGGTAGAAACAACCCAAATGACTGTCAACGGAAGAATGGATAAACAAAATCCATACAATGGAATATTCTCGAGCCATCAAAAGGAATGAAGTACATATTAAACGAATACATACTAACACATGGATGAGCCTTAAAAACATGCTATGAAAAGGCCACATATGGTATGACTCCATTTATATGAAATATACAGTAGAGTCACATTCATAGAGAGAAAGCCGAGTGGTGGTGGCTAGGGGATGGGGAGAAGAATAAGGGTAGGGGAAGCGGGGATGAGAAGGGACTCCTAATAGGTTCAAGTTTCTTTCAGCGGCGATGAAAATGTTCAAAAAGTAGGTAGTGGGGCTTTCCTGGTGGCGCAGTGGTTTAGAGTCCGCCTGCCGATGCGGGGGACACGGGTTCGTGCCCCGGTCCGGGAAGATCCCACATGCCGCGGAGCGGCTGGGCCCGTGAGCCATGGCCGCTGAGCCTGTGCGTCCAGAGCCTGTGCTCCGCAACGAGACAGGCCACAACAGTGAGAGCCCCGCGTACCGCAAAAAAAAAAAAAAGTAAGTAGTGGTGATAGTTGCACAATTCTGTGAATATACTAAAAACCACTCAATGGTACGTTAAAAGGGTGAATTTTATGGTATATGAATTACATCTAAGTTCTTTTTTTTTTTAAAGGTAAATGACACAAGGAGCTATCCCTTGAACTAGAGAATTGGAGGCTGGACTAGGGCCAACCTTCAGGGGATGGGAAGTCCCTGTAGAGTCACAGGGCAGCCTGAGCCTTCTTCTCGCTCACAGCACAGGTACTCACATACCTGTTCCCTGCAGGACACACCTGGCTCTGTGCCCTCTATCAGGTTGTTAAACGGCTTTCAGAGCCTGAGTTAGCTGGCAGCCGTGCAAACTGCCAGCCACGCTGAGTGACTCTTCTAAAAAGGCCTGAGATCCGTTCAAACAGCCCATCTAGGAGGCTTTTGTTTGCTTGCCCGGAACATCCCTTCCACCTGCCTCCATCCTCAGCCCCTCCTTCTCACGCCGCCTCCACCATAGGACCTTCCGGGTTCCTGCAGGCCTCTTTATCTCCTCCACAATCCCAAAGGTCATCTACTTCACCAGATCTGGTTGATCAAAAACACCACCAGGGGGCTTCCCTGGTGGCGCAGTGGTTGAGAGTCAGCCTGCCGATGCAGGGGACACAGGTTCGTGCCCCGGTCTGGGAAGATCCCACATGCCGTGGAGCGGCTAGGCCCGTGAGCCATGGCCGCTGAGCCTGCGCGTCCAGAGCCTGTGCTCCGCAACGGGAGAGGCCACAACAGTGAGAGGCCCACGTATCGCAAAAAAAAAACAAAAAAACCCACCACCATGATGATTTTTTTTTTTAAAGGACAGATTCCTGAGGTTCACCCGGATGAAATTCTGAGTCAGTAGGTCGGGGGTGGGCCTGGAAGTCGTGAAGCTGTCCCAGGTGATTGTGCTGATCAGCCTGACTTGGGAACCTTTGATCCAGTTCACCCTCCCACCCAGTGTTTCCACATCCCTGCCAAGTGGTTGACTCAGCTTTTCCAAGGAGTTTTCCCTGACTCGCCTCTGGAGCCAGGTGCACTCCACCCAAGTGCTTGGAAAATGCTGTGCTCATCACTGCCCCGTCTTAGTGCAAATGATGAATTGTCATTGCCTGTTTAAATGTCTCACTCCCCCACTTGACTAAAAGCTCTTTGAAGAAGGAGACTGTGTCTTGTTTAATGTTTTACCCCCAATGCCTGACTCATAGTAAAGACTCAATACATTTATTGAATGAATGAATGAATGAACACCACCAGAAATCTACCAAGATAACCATTAGCTAAAGCAATTGGTACAAAGAACTTGACAGTGCCAATATTTACTTGGCAATTATATATAAGGAATTAGAATTTAATGGCTACCTCAGCTCTGAAGATGTGACTGCAAGCTAGCTGCCCTTTGGAGAGAAGTCTCACAAGAGCATCATTTAGGAAGACGAACCATTTACTAGAAGGGTGTGATGTATTCCCTAGGACCAAAAATAAGCATTGAACTACACTCTACTGTCTGTAAGTACTAGAGAAAAGTAAAGTAGCAGCTGATTATTTCTCATCCCGAGAGGATTTAGATTCACCCATTTATCTAGCCAAGGGTAGATGCATGTTTTGAGGGGCCTGAAACAATTTTGGAGGCCCTCTTTAAGGAAGATCTTCTTTCTCTACCACCCACGAACTTCTAGTGCCAGGAGCCTAGGACATGCTCATTTTTGTGACACCACATCTGACCCTGCTCCTTTGTGACATGCCACGTGAGTCTTCAAAGTGGGTGGTGGGAGTATTCCTGGAAGCTGTTCCTACACTGGGACAGCTAGCAATAACTCTACACTTAAATAACAGCGTACCATATAACTGTGTCCCCCACATCCCATACTAAATGTATTCCCAATGCAACTGCCCCTTATCTGGATCCCTAAATGCCCATGGCCACTCCAATATCCCTTGACAGGAGGGGAAGGTGGTGGAGGGAAAGCTGGAGTAGAGACAGAGGTCTTATCTATTAAATATCTTACTTTTGAAATTTTAAAGTATCTTACTTTTGAAATTTTAATAAAAACATATAACCGTGAAAGCACATAGTAGGGCCTCTCCCAGAGCCTTGGAAGGGGCCAGTGCAAGTGAGGGGCTTAAGTTTAAACTCCTTTGGCTTCACAGTTCAAGGCGCTTCTGCATACAACACCTGTTTATTGAGAATCTATCACATACCAGGTACTGTTGTTGGCACTAGGAATACAGCAATGAACAAAATAATCCAAGTCTCTGACCTGTGGCACTTACACTCTAGTTAAAATAGATCTGTTTCCCTGGCTTTGGAGGACAGGGAAAATGGATGTGTTGGCCACCACTGCCTCCCAATCAATATTCATGGAATGAATAAATGAATGATGAAATGAATGAAACATTTGAGAACTAAAAACTGTTATGCTACTGAGATTTGGTAACTCAAAAATGAAATTCAAGACAAAGTACAAAGTTGCTCCAAAAGCCAGTGAAAAATTATAGGGATGGTAATGACATGGGCGTTGCACCATAATTTTCCAGGACCCGGCAGTACTATTGTTCTGACACGAACTAGCATTGGCAGGTAACCAGAGTTTCCTGCCCCTTTCTTTCTACATTGGCATTCCAGCTAGTACACCTCCAAGGTAGGTCCTCCCTCAGGTCTGACAGGTAAAAACAGGGAAGGACAAGTGAGAATCAATCCCCAGTCCTGTGTGGCCATCGCCTCTGCTTCTGCTCCCTGGCTGCCAGGAGCTGCTAGAGATGTGGCCCTGTCAGCTGCTTATCTCTCACAACTGCAGGCAACCTCTCCCTCCCCTCTGGCCCTTCCACTGCCCTTCCCCCCACCTCCTAATTCACAGAGAGAGAAGACAATGCCCACAGTTTCCTGTCAGCAAACCTGCCTGCATCTGAGTCCATCTTCTCCTCTTCCACTCCTGATGAGATTAAAGTCCCAGCTCCACCACTTACGAGCTCTGTGACACTAATTGGGGCAATTGTGTGGGCCTCAGTCAAAAACTGGTCCCCACTTAAAAATCAGGATAATAATAGTACCTATTTTATTGGATTGTTGTGGTCATTAAATGAGATAATGGACATAAAAGGCTCAGCAGAAGGCCTCACACAAGAAACTTCCCGTAATTGTGAGCATTAGCCCAAGGCCTTCCTCGGTGTTCTGAGTTCTATCCTATTTTGCCTCCCCAGGAACTCCATTTCTATCAGTTAATTCACTCTCCCTATTTCTTCAACGTTTCTTGTACAGGTTTTTACCCATCAGCATTTTTTAAAATTCAATTTACTCCGATTTTTAAAAATGACAATGAAATTAAAAACGTTCCTTGACCCCACAGCCCCCTCCATCTGTCATTCTATTTTCTCCTCTACTTAACCTTCTTTAATTTTTTTTTTTTAGATTTTTTTTTTTTTTTTGATGTGGACCATTTTTAAAGTCTTCATTGAATTTGTTACAATACTGAGTTTTATGTTTGGTTTTTTTGGCCACGAGGCATGTGGGATCTTAGCTCCCCAACCAGGGATCAAACCTGCACCCCCCGCATTGGAAGGCAAAGTCTTAACCACTGGACCTCTAGGGAAGTCCCTAACCTTCTTTAAACAGTGGTCCCCTCTCACTGTCTTTCCGTCCTCCCTTTTTTTCTGAATTCACCTACCACTCTCCCAAGCCAGTCTTACCAAGTTCACTAAAATCTTCCTGTGGCTTTGAGACCCCACAGACAACCTTCAGTCTTTTCTTCCTTGGCTTCTCCTCAGCTTCTGACATTGTTAATTGTCCCTTCCTTGAAATGCCTTTTCTTCCCTTGACTTCCATAACATCACACTCTTTCATCTTTGCCTCCTACTTTTCCTCCTACTATTTTCCGTCGTCAGTCTCCTGTGTGAGTTCCTCTTCCTCTGTGGGCTCTTCAGCCTCTGCCTGTCCCTAAGTGGTTATGATCTCTCTTACTCTAGCCTCAGTCTGCTTCTCTTCTTACTCTCCCCTGTCCCTTGGTTCAGCCCAGTGACTCTGTGGCCTCCTTTATCATCTCATGCTGAAGACCAATAATTTAGTGCCTCCAGCCCAGACCTCTCATCTGGGCTCCAGATGCATACACTATACATTGCCTTCTCCACTTACATTTCCCATAGGCCTCTCAAAGACCATATGTTCAAAAATAAGCTTATCATATTTCCCCATAAACTAGCTTTTCTTCCTGTTTCTCTCTTTCAGTGAGTGGCACCACTCTCTATCCAGTTGCCCAAGCTAGAAACTTGAGAATCTTCCTTCACTTCTCCCTTATCCAATCAACTAACAAGCCTTGTCAATTATTCCTCCTATAAACCCCTCAGATCTATTCACTTCTGTTCATTTCCAAGGTCACTACTCTCTTAACAGGCCTGTTTGTTTCCAAACTCCCTCCCTCCCTGCAGAACAAAACCCTGGAGCATGTTGGGTGGGCCCTGGAGGGACAGGTTGGGCTCCTCCGCGATCTGGCCCCTCCCACCTCCCGGACTGGTCACCTTCTCCTCCCTCCAGGCACACTGCTCCACTTGCAGTTTCCAAAAATGCAGGGCCCTTTCTTGCCTTTGGGCCTCTGATCCTGCCACTCACCATGGCTGCAATAATCTTCGCAGCCTTTAGTTCTCTCAAGATTGGAGTCATCTCTGCCCAGCTCCCATATCTACCCCTATTGTAATACTCGCTGCACTGTGTCCACGAACTACCTATTTGCCTGTCTGTCTCCCCTCCAGTGTACAAACTCCTTGAGAAGAGCACGGAATCTCCTAGCTCACAGCTGAATCTCTAAGGCTCTAAGTAAGACCAGCAGAAGATAGGTGCCAGACAGACTTGCCGGATGGATTAGAGACCCGCTTGGGTCTGATGTACAACTGTGGCAGCCTGTTAAAGCAGGGTCCTCAGAGTTGCTGAGTACCCTTTTTAAGCACCTCTTTGCTGATATCTCAGCACCTGCTGTGAACATTCTTTCCACTATTATCAAGCCTCAAACTCTGGGATACAGGTGAGAAGAGGTGGGATGCCCTCCCTTGGAGGGAACCTAGATTCTCAATTTTTTAAGAAGCTCAAGTCTGCCAGTTCCTTCCCTCATCCACTTACTTTTCCACCTCTCAGTGTTTCTGTGTCCTCACCCACTTTTCCTTCCCTTCTGTCTCAGAAGAGCAGGGGTCCTTCCTTATAACCAAGATTAACCCCTCTATTGAGACCCTTAATCTCATGCCTTTCGGGGATGGTAATTCACCAATTCTCCCTTTTCTCTTCACCTACAAATGCTTCCTGTCTGTGGTTTCATTCCTTCCAGCATACAAACAAGCTCAGGTCTTTTTCTCTTGAAAACCTCCCTCCTTATGGCCTCCTCCAATAGCCTTTGCTGATGAACTCTTTTTAAAAGGGACTTTCTGTCATCAAAAGGAAATAGCAAGTGTTGGCGAGGATGTGGAAAAATTGGAACCCTTGTGCACTGTTGGTGGGAATGTAAATTGGTGTAGCCACCATGTAAAAGAGTATGGAAGTGCCTCAAAAAATTAAAATTTTTGATTTTAATTGATCATGTGATCCAGCAATCCCACTTCTGAGCATTTATCTGAAGAAAATGAAAACACTAATTTGAAAAGATATTTGCACCCCCATGTTCACTGCAGCATTATTTACAATAGCCAAAATATGGAAATAATTGAAGTGTCCATCCATGGATGAATGGATAAAGAAGCTGTGCTGTATATATACAATGAAATATTGTTCAGCCGTAAAACAGAATGAATGAAAACTTGACATTAGGGACAACATGAATGGACCTTGAGGGCATTATGTTAGGTGAAACGAGTTAGAGAAGGACACATAATGTATGCTCTCTCTTACATATGGAATTAAAAAAAAAAACCTCATATAAAAAGAGAACACATTGTGGTTACCAGAGGCAGGGGGAATTGGAGGAAAGTGGTCAAAAGGAAACTTCCAGTTATAAGATAAATAAGTACTATGTAACGTACAACATGATGATTTTAGTTAACACTGCTGTATGGTATATTTGACAGTTGCTAAGAGAGTAGATCCTAAAAGTTCTCATCACTAGGAAAAAAACAAACCTTTTTTGTGTCCATATGAGATAATGGATAACTAAACTTATTGTGCAATCATTTCATAATATATTAAGTCAAGTTATGCTGAACAACTTGAACTTGTACAGTGCTATATGTCAATTATATCTTAATAATAGTGAAAGAAAAAAAATAAAGAGGAAGGAGGCAGCAAAAAAGACATAGGGGGGCTTCCCTGGTGGTGCCGTGGTTGAGAGTCCGCCTGCCGATGCAGGGGACACGGGTTCGTGCCCCGGTCCGGGAAGATCCCACATGCCGCGGAGCGGCTGGGCCCATGAGCCGTGGCCGCTGAGCCTGCGCGTCCGGAGCCTGTGCTCCGCAACGGGAGAGGCCACAACAGTGAGAGGCCCGCGTACCGCAAAAAAAAAAAAAAAAAAGACATAGAAAAAGAAAAGACTTTCTATTACACTTCTTGCCTCCGTTGTTTTCACCACCCTCTTGCTCCTTCCTCCTTGCCCCACACTTCAGTTCCCCACCGAAAATGTTCTCTTTAACGTCACAATGACCTTCTCCAGCCCCAAATCCAGGCTTACCCCTACACTCTACTGACACAGACGTCCCAGGTTTTCTGCGTCACCTTCCTTGTGATCCAACAAGAGTTTATTGAGGACTATTCTGTATGCAGCCTTGTGCCTAGGGATGAGGGGTGACCCAAAGTGTAAGATGGGGTCCTCGAACCTGCAGATGGAATTAAGATAAATACCCCAAAACAGCGTGGAACAGTGGATGGCAGGATATAAATAAATAAGTGCTAAATTTTGTGGCACAGCCTATACTTCCTATCAGGGACGTAGGAGAACAGTGAGGCTCGACAGCCAAGGAAGTAGACCTAGAGTCTGTCACACAGAGTGAAGTAAGTCAGAAAGAGAAAAACAAATATCGCATATTAACGCATATATGTGGAATCCAGAAAAATAGTACAGATGAACCTATTTCCAGGTCAGGAATAGAGACGCAGAGAATCTCTAGAGATCTCTAGAGATACAGAGAATGGACATTGTGGACACAGCGGGGGAAGGGGGGGATGGGATGAACTGGAAGATTAGGCTTGACATAAATACACTACCATGTGTAAAATAGCTAGCTAGTGGGAACCTGCCTTATAGCACGGGGAGCTCAGCTCAGTGCTCTGTGATGACCTAGATGGGTGGGATGGGGGGGCGTGGAATGGGAGGGAGGTCCAAAAGGGAGGGGCTATATGTATACATAGAGCTGATTCACTTTGTTGTACAGCAGAAACTAACACAACATTGTAAAGCAATTATACTCCAATAAAAAAAAATCTCATAAATGACTTTGTTCTAAGACAAAGAAATAAAAAGGAAATGCTATTCAAGTTTAAACTGTGAGCAAGGCTACCCTGTATATAATGGGCAGGATTTGCGGGGGTGGGAGTAGGGTTAGGGAGCAAGGGCCTAGTTAGGGTAAGACATGAGCCAAGGGCTCCCATCTGAGCTCCGCTCAGCTTTTTTTCTTCACGCTAAAGTGTAAATGACTGACAAGAGCTTAAAATGTAAATATAAGTTGTGCTTGCATTTTACACTAAAGCCTTCAACTAAGAGGATGCAGCCCTTGTGATAGATAGAATTCATCTACCCTGAGTTGGAACAGAATATTAGAGTGAAAAAACACATACTCATCCCTCGCTCTCCGACTGTTCGGTTTGCCAGTTTTCCTATATAGGAACTATGCACGAATATGCCAGCTCTGTTGTGCAGATATTTTCCTTGATCTGAGGTCAGAACCCGGTCTCAGCCTGCCCCAGCATACACAGCCTCCCAGCCTCCCAAGCGGGCTGTTCTCAGTGTCTGATGTCAATCTCTGTTCAGTGTGCTTTTATACCCCAAGTGTTATTTTAATCCAAACCAGGTTTTAAAATCCTCTCTTATTTTGGCCAAGTGGCTTTCTCATGCATTGCAAGTAATAATAATATCAGATCCTCATGTGTCTCCAAACGCTTGGCCTACAGTTGCTCTGCTTAATCGTTCACAACAACCCTGTGAAGTAGGTTCTGTTGTTATCCCCATTGACACACGAGGAAACTAAGGCACAAAGGACGAAAGAACGTGTCCAAGTTAAATAACTTGCTGTGATGTTAGGGAGACAGGGTTCCACTCAGGAGGTGGAGGTGGGGCTGTATGGCTTCCTCTTGCTGACAATTCATGCTGCTCTGCCAGCTTCTGATGGCTGCTGGCAGTGGCTGTGGAGCTCCTGCAGCTTTATTTTATTTTTTAATTTTAAAAAGTGAAGTATAGTTGATTTACAATGCGTTCGTTTCAGGTGTACGGCAAAGCGATTCAGTTATACATACATACGTATCTTTTTTCTTCAGATTCTTTTCCCTTATCATTTTAAAATATCGAGTATAGTTCTCTGTGTTATAATTTTAAAATATCGAGTATAGTTCTCTGTGTTATACAGTAGGTCCTTGTTGGTTATCTATTTGTATATACTAGTGTGACAGAAGCTTTAGAAATGCTTGCCTTTCACTGGTGTAATGACAGTTTGTAGTATGTAACCTATAACAGAGCTTCTCAAACCATCTGTGTTGAAGGACTAGCTTTATTTTATTTTTTAAAATTTCCCAACCATTGAGTGACAACACTTTTTAAATGGCTATAGAAGTTTCTAAACACTTTCAATTTCTATATTTGTGGTAGATTAACAAGGAGCAATTTGCAGATTAGCACCAGTTCAAGGACTATATTTTGAGTAGCACAAGTGCATATCATCACCAAAATCAGTTTCATGCTTTTAGAATTTCATTTCTTTCATTCAGTGATATTTGTTAAGTGCTTACTACACAGCAGGCAATAAACCAGGTGCAATAAACAAGAACATTAGGGCCTTCTCAAAGCTAACATTCTAGCAGGGGAAGCAGACTTGGAAAAACTCGCTGCAAATTAATTATTTTTTTTTAGATAAATGCTAACAGGAAGATTAGAGTACTCGGAGTTCATATTAGGGTGCCCCAAGCTAGCCTGACAGGTTAAGGAATGTTTCTCTAGGGAATCTTCAATCTTAGAGCAGAAAGATAAGCAGGGGTGCTAAGCTCATAGTGGGGAGAAAGGCTTCTGGGCAGAAGAAAGGGCCTATGCAAGGGCCCTGAGGCAGAGAGACAGATGGGAGGCTGCCGAAATAAAGTCCTGCAGGTCTCTAAAGGTCATGCCAAGCCTTTTACGTTTATCTTAGGAGCTATGGAAAGCTCTGGAAGACTTTTAAACAGGGGGGTAAAATGGTCAGATTAACCTTTTAAAAAGAACACTCACTTTCCCATTAATTTAAACACATTGCGTTTTCATAACAATTGCAATGGGGAATTAACAATCTGTTCTAGAAATTTTCACATATGAACAAAAAGTTTGGGACTGTTCTCATATAGCAAGGGTTACTGCGATTCCTGTGCCTGGAAGAACACATCACGGGGACGAGTCACATCTCCGAAGAGGTCAGTACGTTCTACCTCCGCGCCCTTCCCTCAGCCGCGCCCTTCCCTCAGCCGCGCCATCCTCTCAGTAGCATCTTAAGGAGAGCAGCTGTGGGAGGTATGTGACTAAACTGCACCCATTCATTCCTCGCTCTTCTGCACTAGCACAACCACACTGTAGTTCAAGTTCGCCGTGCGCCAGCTAAAACTCACTTTTTAAGCCTGTTGAGGGTGACCACGTGACCCTGTTCTGGCCAATGAGAAGACAGCAGAGATCTGCTTAGCGTTCAGGGAAACCTTTTGCTTCCCGGGTGAGAGGAGACCACTGTCTGGCTAGTATGGCCCTGTCCCCTTCTTCCTACCTTAAAAATGAGTCCCAGAGGTACTGCAGCTACCTTGCCACCATGAGACAAGAAGCACGAGGAAGAACTCCAACATGGTAATGTTGGTGGAGCAGAAAGGAAAACCTAAGTCTTGGATGACTCGGCCTGGACCGCCCACTTCCGGTCTCCTCGTTCTGTGAGAGAAATAAAGCTCTCTGTGTTGAAGCCGCTGTAAGTCTGGTTTTTTGCTTCTGGCAGTTGAAAGTAATTGAGCTTTCCAACTGGAAATGGATGGTCCACAGAATCAGATCAAACTGCATAGCACAGTATTCTCCCCCCGTGACTGTTTCCATCTTTGGACATTTAGATATTTCAAAGGAAAAAGGCTTTTCTTTTCTTTCTGACATCCGGTCACCCTTCTCACCGGGAGCTGTAACTGGATAAGTAGCTCTACCTTGTATCCTTTGTTTCCTAAAAGGGGAAGGGCAGGCAGCGAGGCTTCGGGTGGAAAATGTTGATATACTACACCACATCAGAATGTGCTGTTCTCATTTATTTTTTAATACAAACCCATCTTTGCATGTGGGCACTGGCAAAGAATCGATGGTTATGAAATATTGGGCGACGGTGGTAATACAGGAGGTAAGTGACACACAGCAAAGGAATCTTGTCTTCAAATTTCACAGAACGCAGACCCATTGTGGTTCATGACATAACTCCCACGTTTTTTCCATATTTATCCAACAGGGCTCCAGTGAAATAGATCGTGCATTCCATTTGTTAAGTGAACATGTAAAATTATGGGACGGAGTTGTGTAAAGCAGCGTGTAAAAGTCATGGGAAGGCACAGCCTCCGGCCTGCTACTGCTGCGTGCTGATCACTTCCTTTGGCACCATTGAGCTCTGGTGAGGACCAATAAGAATGGTTTATACAACATTCAGGGATGAAGTTCAGGAAGTGGTTGTCACAAATGATGGATGCTACAGTTACTATATTCGGCACCAAAGGGATTCATTTATCTTTACAGACATACAGGAGCAGAAAGGGTGCATTCAAAGGTAGCCTTCTGGGCAGAGAAGACATTGCAATTCTAGCCACACACTGTCAAGCAACCCATATGTCTACAATGTAAAGGGCTTTTTAAGATTAAAAGCTGTCTTTCAAGCAAAACAGCCTCTACTAAAAATAATTCTATTTGATCAAAGTAGGAAGAATGCTACTGGTTGCTATCTCAGGGGCAAAGATAGACTCAAAACAGTATAATCTGTCATGCCCACAAAAGGACCCCATGAAGGGCTATCTATCAAAGGAGAGATGTTTCAAAGGCATACATACACCACTGGGATGGCCAACTGAAAATATAAAATACTAAAATATGTGTGTAATGAAATCTCCTTGGCTTATAATGAGGGTAGAATCCCCCTGATGGGGTCTCGCTGAAACTCCAAATTAAGAGACAAGCTGAAATCCCTATGACCTTGAGGCAGCAGCTGAAGACTTTAATGTATGTTCATTTTCAGTCACTAAATGTTTGTAACATCTGGAGCATGATTAATGCCTAAAAAGGTTGAAGAACTTCTAATGACATTAATAGCCATTGGTTACACTGAAGAGTGGTCCTGCTGCCAGAAAAACAAATGACCAGGCACTTAAAGCCTCTATCAGGGTGGAAAAAGGCATTTTGCCAAATTTAGTCACCTCTTGGAAACTGTGTGGTCAGTTTTCTGAACTATATTTGAACTCCAGAAGTCCACAGTTGTTTCCCTGGGTAAAACAGCCTTCCTGGTATTTCAAGGAAATTTAAAAATCTTTGGAAAGTCTAAAAAGTTCCATGATCCCAATTTTGGAAAAGGGGAAATACTATAAATACATGTACAGAAAAATACACTAGAAAAAAATTTTTAAGTTAACAGCAGTTACACGGGGTAGCAGAATTACTCTTTGTTAGGCATCTAATATTTCCTGAATTTTGTAATATGAACATACATTATTTTTATAACCAGAAAAGTTTATAAACCATTTTTAAGAAGGAAAAGACTTCTGAAAAAGCAGGTAACCTTCTACGGAGGAGAAAGATGAGTTGATTCTACTTTTGCCACTCATTAGCTGTGTAACCTTGGTACTAGAGGTAACACTTACAAGCTTAAGTGAAGTGGTATATATAAAGCACCCACAATGCTCAGAGGCATATAGCAGATGCTTAATAACTGACAGTTTACATCATTATTCTTGCTCAGATCATATTCAGTGTTCAAAACCATATTCAGATAGCACCAGGTATAAAATTCTATTTTGATGGGAAATTTACCTGAATTTCGAGGTGAAAGAAAACTGTCCTGAAAACAGAATAAATTAATATTCCTCGTATAGCTCCAAAGCCTGGGATTCCATGGCAAGGAGAGAGGTAATAGGAGGGGGATGTGACAGTGTTGACAGGGTGCCAGTGTTGGGGACCAGAATCAGGCTCCCTTTCACCTCCCACTGGCTTCCAGACAGATAAAAATTGTGAGGCTCTCATAAACATTTGTCAGGGATCCCCGTGCCTGGGGTCAGGTGCAGTGACGTGGGACATAGCAACTGCCATGGCCGCAGCTGTTGGCCGTCAGCCCTGCCAGGGCTATTTCAGGTTTCTCCAAGTGTTCCTTGCCCCACTAAGCAAAGCTTCCAGAAATGCTTTGAACTATTCAAGGACGAAAAGGCCCTTATGGCCTCCATTCCTAGGAGGCCAGCATTCTGCTAACTTAGCCACAGTGAGGGTAGGGTTTCTCTCCTGGGTGGGGAGAGACTGTCTATGCCCCTAGGCCAGAGCTTTCGGGGAACAGAACCTTACACATGCTTCCTCCAAGTCCGAGCCCTTTGCGAAGATTTTCTGCTTAAATTTTCCAGTTGTTTCAGCTAAATATATCTAGTATGAACTCTCTCCTTGATGTGCAGGTAGTGAGGCAGTGTCTCCAAAGCTAAGTAATAATAATACTAAGAGTGCACATGGATTACCCCTTACTTTGTGGCTGTGTTGTGCTAAGCAGCTTCTATATTGCTGCCTTTATTTATCACAACAAACTTGTGAGGTCAGTACAGTTACTGTTACTATTTTTTAGATCACTGGCCCCAAATTTATGTCAGCCCGCAGCTGCTTTGTAAGGCATACATGCCTGGGAGCATCCTTGACTTACTTTCTCTGTCTTATAAAATTTCTCAAATGATTACCAGTTTAAAATGTGCACGTTTGGGTCTTTATGGATTCAAAGGAACAATCCTCGTTAGATTCTTTTTTTTCTCTACGACCCTGCCCCAGTGAGCCTGAGTACTCTTCTCGATGACCCTGCATCCCGAGTTCCGATATGAGTCCTTTCTATCATGTCCCTGAAGAGTGAATCTCTAAGTTGTTGGCCTCAATTCTCTTCTAAAAGCTGTCATACTCTTTTTTATGGCCCGGGGAACAAATGTACTTCCATAATGACCAAAAGATAGTGTGGGATAGAGAACTGGCCAGAACCATATGCAATGAATTTTTTAGTGTAAGAAGAGCCCCGTGGCTCCCATTATTCATTTATCACTCAGGCGTCCACCGGGCAACAGCTGACAAGTGCAAAATGATGCTCTGCCCGTTACCAGACTGTTGGGACACAATGCAGACCGTCCACTGCAGCCCTTCCTCTGTTCTCCCTTCTGCCCCCACCCCTCAAAGGCTGTTCTTGGCAAAACATATGGGAGCCATTCGGGCTTACTCCTTTCCTTCCGATGTCCAAGTCACGTTGACAACAGGGGATTTACCACTGCCCCAAATGGAGCATTTTGCTCTCTTTTGGATGATTCCAAGTTTGGGGCCTGTTAAAAGTTTTGTAACTACATAAATATTTATCCGGCGTTTTGGTTACTATATAAACTTAACAGACATGACACTGGATCCAAACGCTGTAAGTCACATGAAAGTCTTCCCATCAAGAAAGGGGGATACTAATAAAGGACTTTGGAATTGATTAGTTTTATCACGAAATATTCTTACTGCTATTTTTATGCTGGGCTTTTAACGTACCAAAATGTGTTCATCCTTGACGCTACATAAATATTCAGACCTCACTCACTGTCCATCAGCCAACTTGCTGAAACGTGCCCCTGGATCACAGAGACCTGGGGGAGAACGTGCATGGTGCAGTACAAGGCTTCACCCTTATTTTATTACTTATTTATTTTGGGGGGCTGTGCGGCTTGCGGGATGTTAGTTCCCAGACCAGGGATTGAACCCACACCCTCAACAGTGAAAGCGAAGAGTCCTAACCACTGGACTGCCAAGGAATTCCCAAGGCTTCACCTTTATAAATGAACTGGCTAACGGTGGGAAGCTGAGGGCGAAAAATGCTACTCTGAGCTTTGTCACCTGTGAGGGCAAGAGATATGACTTTGTGTTCAAATGTCATATGTTTACATTTGTTAGTGGGTTCTTTTTTTTTTTAATGTATGTATGTATTTATTTTTTTGGCTGCATTGGGTCTTCGTTGCTGCACGTGGGCTTTCTTTGGTTGCGAGCGGGGGCTGCTCTTCATTGTGGTGCACGGGCTTCTCACTGCGGTGGCTTCTCTTGTGGCAGAGCTCGGGCTCTAGGCATGTGGGCTCAGTAGTTGTGGCTCGTGGGCTCTAGAGCGCAGCCTCAGTAGTTGTAGCACACGGGCTTTGTTGCTCCGCGGCATGTGGGATCTTCCCGGACCAGGGCTCGAACCCATGTCCCCTGCACTGGCAGGCGGATTCTTAACCACTGCGCCACCAGGGAAGCCCTGTTAGTGGGTTCTGGTTGACACTTATGGATGCCAGGTAGAAAGAGCTGAGACGTTTAATGCCCCAGATAGTGATTATTAAGGGTAGGCACTAAAGTACTCAGACCTAGGACGGGACATGTCGCCCATGAAAAATGGGAGGGGAAATATTGTGCATTCTTTTCCTAACCCTCTGTTTGCCGTGAAGCTAACCCTCCACATGCAAGGGGTGCAGTTTGTGTTCTATGTTCTTCAGAGCTGTGGTCTCTGGAGGGAGGTCTCTGGCAGGGCTCCCTGCTCCTCTGTAGAAGCTAGTTGGTCTCGGGAGAGGGTAATCAGCTCAGGTTAGAGCCTGCTTCCTCCACCGTGGCCTGAATCCATCTCCTCCCCTTTCTTCGGCTCCCTGTCACCACATCCTGTGGACCGAGCAAGGAAGGACACTCTTTATTGCTTTGCAGATGATCAGACTGGAACCAGTTTTTCTGAGTTTGATATTACATCATTAAAGGAAGTTTCAGCTGTAGCTTCGGCTCGAGGTGAAATGGGGTAGGTTTGCTGGCTTCATAAACTCTGGAACAATCTTATTTACTGCCCCAAGAAGGAGATAACAGAGCAAGCCCTGGACATTTTGTAGAACACTGCTCTGGTAAAGCTTACAGTCGCTCTGCTGGGGCTTCATTTCTTTAAGGGACCGAGTTAGTGGGCAACTGCTGTTCTTGGAATGTTATTATCCCCATTCTGTGCATAAGTAAATGTTGACAGCAAGTGGTTTAATGACTTGCTCCAAATTTTATAGCACACCAAGATTATAGTTAGAGAAAAACTAGCTGGAATTTCTGACTGTCAAACCCATACTTTAGCCAGGAGATTCAGCTGTAAATAGACATGTTTTAAATGCACACTAGCGAAATCTGTGAGAAACAATGTTGCAGAATCTAGTATCCTTCAGGACCTTTGGATGGAAGTTATCAAAGCTCACTGCTAACATTCTAACTCCCTCACCTCTGCATGGACCTCCTAGGAGGTGATGAATCCTTTTTCCTTTCCCCCTCTGAGGACCTGCCAGGTAGAGGGGTTAAGCAACTTAGCTAAGGACACAATTTTAGAGGTAGAACCCTGACCAGACTCATCTCCTGACTCTAGATAAGAACTTTCCCAACGATGCTAGAAACTGACCAGATGAGTTCAGAGAGACTATTGCATATCTGTGATGATTCTGTACTGTATTGTGTCTACTTGGTTTATCTGGAATCGTTTCCCAGAATCCCCTTCTCTGTATGGTTCTGGGTTAGAGTTGGCCCAAACAGAAATGGGGGCGAGATTTGGAAGGTGGAAGTAAAGCAACAGCCACTGCTTTGTGAAGGTCACTGTGGTTTCATGTGGTGACAGACAGATGGAAAAGGGCTGGTGGGTCCCAGTGTGTCCTTGCTCTTTCCCATTCCATGCCCAGCAACTCTCTCTTTCTGTCTTCCTTTCTTTCCTTCTTTTTTCCACCACTTTATTGAGGTGTGATTGACATACAAAGATCTTTACATATTTAATGTGTACTACTTGATGAGTGTAGAGATAAGTATATACCCATGAAACCATCACCATAATCTATGTCATAAACATGTCTGTTACCTCCAAAGTTTCTTCATACCCTCTTTATTTTATTATTATTGACATTACTGTTCTTGTTTTGTGTGATATTTGGTGTTATTAAAACATTAAACTAAGATCTACCTTCTTAGCCAGTTTCTAAGCATACAATACAGTATTGGTAATAGTAGGCACTTTGCTGTACAGGAGACCTCTAGGACTTACTCATCTTGTATAACGAAACTTTGTACCTTTTGACTAATGACTGCCCCCGGCCCCTGGCAACCACCATTAGACTCTCTCCAGCAATTCTTTCTGACGGTTGGTCCAGTAGCCCCAGGCCCAACCACCAGATGCAAAGGCAATAATTCTCCATGGACTTCTCTACCAACTCTGCTTTCACAGTTCTACTCCAGCAGCTGCATGTACCTGGCTGCCCCTATTCCTGGCAAACTTTGACTGGTCCATTCACACCAGTGCTTCAGGAGAGCTGGTTAGGCACCAGTCCTCCAGCTCCCCATTAGGTATCCCTACTTCCCCAGCTTCTCCCATAATTGCCCGATACATCCTGTGATACTCACCAGTGGTTCTGCTTTCCCCACTGAAATCTGACTGATGGAAAATCAACATGGTGCACCACGGGAGCTGCAGAGGAATATGAGGGAGTCCCGGCCCTCGAGGGACTTGCAGCTCAAGGGGGAGGTGGAACACTTTAACACAGCAGCTGGGGACTCGTGGCAGCTCACAGATCGAGTGACAAATGCATGATGTGGTCATTGCCTTGAAGTCCTTGCAGCCTGAGGTGTCCAGTGTCTTTTAGTGCCAGGCGTGAGGAGCAGATTGGGAATGGACACAGTCAGCATTCTTCATGGCCGGTGGCCACATTTAGTCTGAGTGGATACAGACCTTCTCCTCTGTTCCATCCAGACTGTAGGCTCCTTATCAACATAAAAATGGAAAGAAAGTTACTTACATACTAGGTGAAAATGTTGAGTACAGTTGAACACGAATGCTGATACTGAAGATTTCCCATCCAACCAACAGAAATTCCCCTGGCTTGCCACACTTGGGTAACTTGAGTTCTGGAATTCCAGCCTCGGTTAACCCGTATCCACAAATTTGCTGGAGTTATGAAACTTAGCGAGAGTACTGTTTTTCTCTTATTCATTCCCAATATGTTCTGTCCTGAGCCGACACCACTGAATTTACTTCCCCTACATGTTTAACCCCCTGTATGTTGACCACCTTTTGGTATCAGCCAAAAGGAAAACAGATCAAAGCATGCGTTCCTGGTTTTTACACAAAATAAATTTTATTTCTAACTTGTCCGGAAACTTCCCCACTCAACTCGGTCTGTTGTCTCTTTTCGCTGGACCTCAGTTTCCTTCGGTTAAAAGCAGTTACTAATACCTCCTTGGGGAGGTATGAGCACCAGTGCTGGGCTACAGATCCAGGTAAGACCCCTGGGTGAAAGGTGATAGGGAAGCACAGCAGCAATCTGGATGAATAGCCCCTGGAAGAGTCCAGTCCTCAGCTCAAAGCAATACCACAAGCTTCCGGAAGCTGCTTGTGAGCTGAGGTTTTATTTTGCAAATGTGTATCTACATGCCTGTGTGTCTGGAGTGTTGACTCCAAAGACCTAAGAATACAGTAAATGTCATCATAGGTAGCTCTGACAACTGAGCATTTATTTTTAGCTCTGCCCCTTGTCTGTTAAATGATTTGATTTAAAAAGAAGGAGGGGCTTCCCTGGAGGCGCAGTGCTTAAGAATCCGCTGGCCAGTGCAGGAGACACGGGTTTGAGCCCTGGTCCGGAAGATCCCACATGCCGTGGAGCAACTAAGCCCGTGCGCCACAACTACTGAGCCTGCGCTCTAGAGCCCGCGAGCCACAACTACTGAAGCCCGCGCACCTAGAGCCCGTGCTCCTCAACAAGAGAAGCCACCGCAGTGAGAAGCCCACGCACCGCAATGAAGAGTAGCCCCCGCTCGCGGCAACTAGAGAAAGCCCGCGCACAGCAACGAAGACCCAATGCAACCAAAATTAAATAAATTAATTCATCAATTTTTTTTAAAAAAGGAGGAAAAGGGGCGAAGAGAATGAAATCTAGGAGGCAATGAAAGAATGTGGAACTCCTGCTGGATCTTAAAAAGCACCAGCGTGAGGGGCTTCCCTGGTGGCGCAGTGGTTGAGAGTTCGCCTGCTGATGCGGGGAACGCGGGTTTGTGCCCCGGTCCGGGAGGATCCCACATGCCGCAGAGCGGCTGGGCCCGTGAGCCATGGCCGCTGAGCCTGCGCGTCCGGAGCCTGTGCTCTGCAACGGGAGAGGCCACAGCAGTGAGAGGCCCGCGTACCGCAAAAAGACAAAAAGCACCAGGGTGAAACTCCAGTACAGCTTTCCTATTTCTTTTCTTTGTTTAAAATATTTATTTATTTATTTTTGGCTGCGTTGGGTCTTCGTTGCTGCGCACGGGCTTTCTCTAGTCGAGGTGAGCGAGGGCTACTCTTTGTTGCAGTGTGCGGGCTTCTCATTGCGGTGGCTCCTCTGTTGCGGAGCACGGGCTCTAGGCACGCGGGCTTCAGTAGTTGTGGCTCGTGGGCTCAAGAGTTGTGGCTCACGGGCTTCAGTAGTTGTGGCGCACGGGCTCTAAAGCACAGACTCAGTAGCTGTGGCGCACGGGCCTAGTTGCTCCGTGGCATGTGGGATCTTCCTGGACCAGGGCACGAACCCGTGTCCCCTGCATTGGCAGGCAGATTCTTTTTATTTTTTATTTTTTAGTACGCGGGCCTCTCACTGCTGTGGCCTCTCCCGTTGCGGAGCACAGGCTCCGGACGCTCAGGCTCAGCGGCCATGGCTCACGGGCCCAGCCGCTCCGCGGCATGTGGGACCTTCCCAGACCGGGGCGCGAACCCGTGTCCCCCGCATCGGCAGGCGGACTCTCAACCACTGCGCCACCAGGGAAGCCCAGGCAGGCAGATTCTTAACCACTGCGCCACCAGGGAAGCCCCTTTCTATTTCTTTTCAACCAGAAAGGTGGTGACAAGAAAAATGGATGAACAGTGGAGGGTGTGCCCTCTTAGGAGAATTTGTTGCCTTCCCTGCAGTCATTCATTTTGAGACCCTGGTTCCAAGTATCTACAGCAGAGGTGGTGGTCTTTTTTAGAAATCCAACCTTGAGCTCGTCACTCATTTATCCCTGGATGATATACGATTGTACTTCCAAGCAATCTGTCCTGTTTGTCTTGGCATCTTATGGGCTGTCACCCAAAGTGTTCCCGCCCATTTTCTGTTTCCATGTTCTGCTGACACGGGGCAAAGAAGGAAAGGAAGCCAAGGAGTAAGATCAGACAGAAAGCTGGGTCTGCTCAGTAAAGAGAGGGAAATTGTGGCGATGCTGAAAGACGAAGAAAACGGACTCTCACATAAGGGCAGGGCTCAAGCGAAGAGACTCGGGAAGGAAAGCAGGAATCTGAACAGTGGCACAAGGACAAGAAGCCAAGATCAAGAGACATAATGCAGTGGAAGCACGGCGTCTTAACCTCTGGACTGCCAGGGCGGTCTCCATCACTCTTCATTTCTGCTGTAAAATGTGATCAAACATTTTGATCCCTTCTATCCGGATCCTTTCTATCTGCTGTTCTATCTCCCCCCGGAGTTGTCCTTGTCTGCACATGGGGTGCAGGGTTGCCATCATATTTGCCCTCAGCTTGTGGGAGAGGGGAAGAGTGAAAGAAAAGCCCTGCATAAGCAGTTTCTTTTTAAGCAAGTGATGTGGGAATTACACACATCACTGGTACTCACAGTCGAGAACGTGGCCACGGAGCCACATTGAACCGTGGTGGGGGGGGGTGCTGGGAAATGAAGACCCTGGCTGGGTGGGGATGTGTGGGTTGCAATTCCATTACCAGGGGAGAAGGGGGCACACAGATCTGGGAAGACAAGGGCAGTCTGCTACAATAAGGAACCAGAAGGCCATATCCGCCGGGACAGGGGAAATTATAGACCCTTGACCAGCCATTAGAAATATCATGGGAAGGGGAAAGCAAAAAGATTCCTTAGGAACTGCATGTCCATTTGAAGGAAAAGACACCATCAGCAAATACCAGCCTGCCCTTCTTCTTTGGATACAGCCCACTATTCTAAGGACCTTTGCCTCCAGATGAACCGCAGTGATTTCCAAACTTTTAAAAAAGCAGCTGCATTTATAAATGCATTCATTTATAAATGCATTCCCATTCTTACATGGGATTCTAGTTATGAATAAGAAAACAAAAGGGCTGCTCTGGCTGAAACAGAGGAGAGGGCCCAGAGCTCCAGCTACCTGCTCCGGTTGTCAGGGCACATTAGAGGCCGTACCCAAGGGGTATGATGTCCACTTGAAGGTTTTCCCCCAGAACAGTGAGGCTCCAAGAAACCCAGTGTGAGGACCCCTGAGCTGTGGGAAGCAGGGCCCAAAGCTACTAGCAAGGATAATTTCATCAAAGCCAAACTAGGACCACTCTGAACCTTGTAACCATGAGGTCACGCTCCAGATGCTAGAAGTGGCGAATCTGAGCTTCCCTCATTTTCTGAGTAAGGTCTTCTGTAAACCCGATTCTGTGGTAGCAGTGACTCAATTCATTTATTATTACAGTGGCTTGTATATTTGGGGGGGGTTGTTTTTCTGATATTGGGGTGTCTATATTTATGATTGATTTAGTTAACAATGCAACCCCCCAACTATAACATGGTTACCATGGGAAAATGTCATCCACTTTATGAAGTGGTTCCATGGACTGCACTGCGACAAAAGCCCCTGTGGGACAAGGTCCACCCTGACCCAGAGGCAGGCGCAGATCTGGGCAAAGGGCACGAGCTCGCTGGTCGGAGCACCGTTATTACCAGCACTCAGTGCCCGGCGATTCTCTCACCTCTTATGGTGAAATATCAAGGAAGAGAGGGGTGTGTGAAAGAGAAGATCCGGAAGTTTGACTTAGAACTAAATTATGGATGACATCAAAAGAAGCCTCGAGAATGTACAGGAGCCCATAATCCCAGTGCCCGGTCAGCAGAGGCACAAGATGTTCAGTTGGGGTGGAAGACAAACGTAGTAGGGAAGGGGGAGGTAGGCTGGCTTCCTCAAGCGGTGTCAGTGAGGAATGACACCTCCCACTGCAACTGTCTCCAACAGCTATTATTTGTTAAGAAAGGGGGGGAAGAAGGGCCTGAACCTAGCTAAGAGAGCAGAGTATTCCTGACAAGAGTAAATAGAAGGGTTCGGTAGTAAACCAGAAATGAGGTCCCAGTTTTCCTCTTACACCTCCTTCACACCAGATCAAGTTCCTTGACTCCCAATCCATCCCCAAAGGAATAATCTTCCCACTTAAGCCCTGTGTTAAATGAGCAAAACATCATAGAGTGTTGCAACGTGTTTAACGACACCTTGTAAAAAACCCAATAGAAAGATGGGCAAAAGACGTGAACAGGCAATTCATTGAGACTGTGAATATACAATCAAAAAGAAGTCCGGGCTTCCCTGGAGGCACAGTGGTTGGGAGTCCGCCTGCCAATGCAGGGAACACGGGTTCGTGCCCCGGTCCGGGAAGATCCCACATGCCGCGGAGCGGCTGGGCCCGTGAGCCATGGCCTCTGGGCCTGAGCATCCAGAGCCCGTGATCCTCAACGGGAGAGGCCACAACAGTGAGAGGCCCGCGTACCGCAAAAAAAAAAAAAAAAAAAAGAAGTCCAAGCTAATTATTCCTCAGAGAACTGCAAATGCAGACCTCAGTGAGACACCTACACCTACCAGGTTAGCAAGAATTAAGAACGCTGACAACACCAGGTGTGGGCGAGGAGGTAAAGCTACAGGAATTCTTTCACATTCCTAGTGGGAATGTAAATTGGTATAATGACTTTGGAAACCCATTTGGCATTTTGTTGTAAAGTTCAACATGCATATAACTAGCACTCAGCAGTTTCGCCCTGGGTATATATCCTACATCAGGGTTTTTTTCCAAACAGGCTCCCGTTTGCAGGTCATGAACCTAATTGAGTGGTACACAACAAACAGTTTTAACAAACAAAATAGAATACAATAGAGTAGAAAAACTTAGAGGACATTGTCTGCAGTAAGGGTAAGTTTTGTTTCGTAAATTGTTTCACATATGTGTGTGCACCCATGTGTGTGTGAGTTGCGATGTGATTTTCATGGTTGATAAATGAACGAGGCAAGACACCTGTTGAGGAGCAGAAAGTTTTCTCCTGGGATCAGCCTTTGAATGTTAAAGCAGAAAAGGTTTCCACAATAAATTCACCCAAGTTAGTAACAGGCCATGTTCCCTGTCTACATTTCTTGACTAAAATATTTTCTTCAAACTGTATTTTTGCACAAACCCATTTTTACCAGTGGGAGTACAGCATGTGCCACCTGGACCAGGCTCTTCTGCGGACACAGTTCATTAGCTGCCCTCACTCTCAAAACGCAATTGAAATGGATGCATCCTTTAAACTGAATACAAGCAATGGCTTCCAGGGATGCGTTTGACTCAATAATTCATGAAGTACTCATGATTACTTATTACTGAGAATAAAGTACAATTAGCCACATAGAAGCCCAGGAAATGTATCTGCCATAAAGTAGTAAGTGTCTCTACAGTACAGCAAACTTTACTGTCTTAAAAACCATTCCTAGTCCCAAGGACTTACTGGAATAAAAGCATCAATTGTGAACTATTCGGCTTGCAAAGGTGGAAGAAACTTTCATATCTTTGTGTTATGGGTTGAATTGTTTCCCCTCAAAATGTATGAGCTAACCCCTACTACCTCAGAATATGACCTTATTTGGAAATAGAGTCACTGTAGATGTAATTTGTTAAGACAAAGTCATACTGGAGTCGGTGGGCCCTTAATCCCATATGACTGGTGTCCTTCTATAAAGGGGAAATTTGGACACAGACATGCACACAGGGAGAATGCCATGTGAACATAAAGGCAGAGATCGGAGTGATACAGCTGCCAGAAAACCACCAGAAGCTAAGCAAGAGGCATGGAATAGATTCTCCCTAACAGCCCTCAGAAGAAATCAATGCTACTGAGATCTCAGTTTTGGATTTCTAGTCTCCAGAACTATAAGACACTGATTTCTTTTACTCTAAACCACCCAATTTGCAGTACTTTGTTACAGTAGTCATAGCAAACTAATACTTCGGATCATTAAGATTTAGGCAAATGCTTTATCTCCTATTTAAATACTAAATATTATAATTACAACTCTGTAGGTTTATAGTCAACATTTGAAATCAGGAGACCTGGAATAAAGATTCTACTTTGAGTTGGTTGTTTAACCAATCAGTATCAGCTGCTTCAGTGTGATGAAGATTTCTTTGCATTAAAAATAGGCATAGGGCCACCAGTTTAGAACTCAGATAAAAGACCTCAGTTTTTTGTGTTTTGTTTTTTTGGCCGCACCGCATGTGGGATCTTAGTTCCCTGACCAGGGATCAAACCTGTGTCCCTTGTGTTGGAAGCGTGGAGTCTTAACCACTGGACCACCAGGGAAGTCCCCAAAGACCTCAATTTGGAACTGGCTTCCTGGTCCTGGGTGGTCCACGTTGAATTAATCTAGATCCACTTTCATACCCCCTACCTGTTCCCAGCCTTCCTTACCCGCAAAAGGCTAGTGTCTTGCTTTCAAAAGCTTCTTGGAAGAACTGGTAATTCTCTCCTGGTACAATCACAAGCGAATGAATGGTTCATTGTTAAAGAAGTCATTCAGCTGAATAAGGCAATCTCTCCTTCAAACAAAGTTAGGGGTGTTGGACCAAACGTTATAATTAAGTCAAGTATTTGTCTACATTTCTTGTTATGCAGCTCAATGTATATAGGCGTTTCAAATAACTGAATTTTGGGGTTCCATCAATGTTATTTACTTATTAATACAAATGAATTTATAGATGAGTATGTAGTAAAGTACAATGATACTATCTTACTTTTTAAAAGGGTTCAAAGACATCCGAGATGTTTGAAAACTTCGACATTTTACAGAGGGTAGGAAAAGCAGCTAGCAATTTCCTGAATTGCTGAGAGCATCTTCTAGAGTTAAGTTACCAGTACAATTATACTTTCACTAGATGCCCAAATCCTACTTATCCGCTTATAATTTCTGTTGACTTGTGAGTGAGAAATAAAGATATAATTTACTGGCTAAGCCAGTCCTATAATGAGTGGAACAAAACAGGATATGCTTGAGAAGTAATAAGCACTTGTCTTTGATTTCCAACACTCTGGTCAGGAAATCTGAACTGCTCGTGATTTAGATCTTTTGGAAAAGAAAAAAAAAAAAAGTGTTGCTAGGGTTTCCTAAACTTTCTGCTGGGAGATGTTAGTTTTTTTGTCTTATTGTGGCGAAATATACATAAAATTTACCATCTCAACCATTTTTAAGTGACAGTTCAGGAGCATTAAATACATTCATTCACATTGCTATGCAACTATCACCACCAGCCATCTACAGAACTTTTTCATCTTGCGAAACTGAAACTCCCTACCCATTAACAGTAACTCCTCATTCCCTCCTTCCCCAGCCCCAGTAACCTCTATTCTACGTTCTATGTCTGTGAATTTGATGACTCCAGGTACCTCATAAGTGGAATCATACAATATTTGTCCTTTTATTTCACTTAGCATAATGCTTTCAAGTTTCACTCATGCTAGATGTGTCAGAATTCCCTTCCTTTTGAAGGCTGAGTAATATTTCACCACATCTAGATATCATATTTTGCTTATCCATTCACCTGTCAATGGACACTTGGGTTGTTTCCGCCTGAGTTGTTACTTTTCATACCTTGTCATTTTCTGACATCTCCCGTCCTTGGATCACTAAAGAAAGTCAGACACAGCTGGGGAGGGGGCAGGTGATGGGTTGAAAGTGAGGCAGGTGAGGGGGAAAGATGAGGCAGGGTGAACAGCCAAAGGGCCTATGCAGAGGGAGGCAGAGGGCCAGGCCGGCTTCCCCAGAGGCCAGTCAGACAGCAGCACCATCTGCCTGAAAAGCTGTACCAGCAGTGGTTCTTCTTAGTTTCAGGTGTCCTTTGACCCCTGTGTTTAGAACCCCTGGTCAGGTACAGCCTCTGGTAGGTGACTCTAGAATGACACTCACATTTCTAAATCAACATTCCCTGAAGCCCATCAGAAAGACTTTTACCAGAACTAAGCAAGCCAGTGAGAGCATTTCGAACTAGTCCAGATGAGTAGTTAGGAAGAGTGAGCTCCAAACCCCCTATTAACTCTAAACACCACTCTTTTAAACCCAGGTTTTCAATTTGACTGAAATGGGATCGTGTTACAAGCTCTTTCTGAATTTACAAAAAAAAAAAAAAAAGGAGGTATCTGGTCTTGGGCAAATTAGGCTATAAGACATTCTGTAAGTAAAAATATTGATAATTTCAGTACTTCGACACATTCAACATTGATATTTAAAAGTCAATTTAAACACAAAAACTGGGTGATCATTTGATTTTTCACAATAATCAGGGAGGTAAAGGCCTGTATTAACAAATAATTTTGCATGTGAGGAAAGAAATTTCAGAAAAGCTATGTGGCATATCTAAGGTTACCTACCTGAGAAGGGGCAGCATAGGAACTAGAAACCAGGTTTTCTGAATTTAAATTTTAAGCTCTTTCTTTAAGTCAGAAGTGTTTAATCCCGGGATTAAACAGAGGTAGACTGATGCACTATGGACTGGATAAAATTTTAGTAACTTACAACCTGTCAGTTCTGGCTTTGCTACTAACAAGCTATCTCATGTGAGGTAAATAACATTATCACAACTTCTCCTAAGAAATTAGGACTCAAGTCGTTGGCTTGCCCAGGGACTGGCAAGTGTAAGATTTGATCCAAACTATCTCGTTTGAAGAGTCCTCAACCTTCACCTCCATTCTAGAAGCAGAAACATGTTTTTATTTTTGTTTATGGATTTCTAAATAAAAGTGTACTCAGAATTTAGAAGTAACGAAGGCAAATCTGTTCTCACTGAAGGGGGTGAGGGACCCAGAAGGTCCCCCAGGAGGGTGCTGTCCATAAGATGGCCTGAGGAATCCTGAAACTGCCCATTGGTTTGACCAGAACTTTCTAAGTCTTTACACGTCTTACTGAAGCACACCTGGACATTCTCTCTCTCTCTCTGTCTCTCTCTCTGTGCCAAAACTGTAGCATTTACTTTTTGGGGGGTAAAGCTGGTCATTTCTCCAATACTTCCAAACTGATTTCTCTAACAAAGTCACCCAACCCTAAATGGGGTTCTAGCTCTCTGCTTCTGGTGACCAATTGCTGTGACCAGCCAAAAGTGATCTTTGGGCACTTTTTAAAATACTATGCACTAAACATGGTTACTGATCCTGGGCCCAAATGGAAAGAAAGAAAAAAGGGCAGGATTCCCTTTCATTGAAAGGCCTGAGTTGGGACTTCCCTGGTGGCGCAGTGGTTAAGAATCCGCCTCCCGATGCAGGGGGCATGGGTTCGAGCCCTGGTCCAGGAAGATCCCACATG
Organism: Delphinus delphis; assembly: GCF_949987515.2. Taxonomy (NCBI): domain Eukaryota; kingdom Metazoa; phylum Chordata; class Mammalia; order Artiodactyla; family Delphinidae; genus Delphinus; species Delphinus delphis. Next base: position 161,973,863 of record NC_082683.1, read on the forward strand.
CCGCAGAGCAACGAAGCCCGTGTGCCACAACTACTGAGCCTGCGCTCTAGAGCCTGCGAGCCACAACTACTGAGCCTGAGTGCCACAACTACTGAAGCCCGCGTGCCCTAGAGCCCATGTTCCGCAACAAGAGAACCAACCGCAATGAGAAGCCCGTGCACAGCAATGAAGAGTAGACCCCGCTCACCTTAACTAGAGAAAGCCCGTGTGCAGCAATGAAGACCCAATGCAGCAAAAATAAATAAACAAATAAATACATTAAAAAAAAGAAAGGACTGAGTGATAGTAGCGTGTGCAGTCTGAGATCTCAACGTGTCCGTGAACTCCCTCCTAATGCCTGACCCACGATGCTGGAGAGAAGCCGCGTCCCGCACCTGCAGCTGCCCCGTGAGGGCCTCCGGAGAGGGCTGGATGCCGCAGGCGGAGTCCGGCGTGTAACAGGTCCGATGCCGAGATCCGGGGCGCAGAGGCACGTGCCTGGAGAGGAAGCACCGAGAGCGAGCGGTAATGGATGAAGCTTTGCCGGAGAGACTGTAACCTAGGCGATCGTGAGGCTGGCCTGGCTGTGGTGTTACTGAAAGGACTGCAAACAAATGGACAAGTAACACCTCCTTTGTCTAGCGCTGGGGAGGCCAATGAACTTCTCGATTATTGGTGAACTTATAACTGGAACTTATTCCAGGTAACTGAAACTTATTCTTTTAAGAACCCAAACTGCAAATTTTAAATATTTGTTGTTGTTTTTGAAATATTCTAGATGCATTCCCTTTAATTTAACTGGATATGGCTCTGGGTCCTCTTTCCTGAGACTCCCTTAATATTCCATGTTTAGGACCTGTAAGGTTTGTGGGGCTCCTCTCCTGTCCCCGTGTACAGGTGCTGGCTTGCCATGCTGTGACATCCAGAGCTGCCTCTTGAGGCCCCTTTCTTTTTTGCTAACTTTATTTGCATAGGGCCAAGGAGCCAGAAGGTCCAACTTCTCAGAACTGCTTAATAAATAAGACTGAAAACAGTTTCAATGTTAGCCTGAATCCTCACTTAAGTGCCTGAGCTTTTGTACATTGATTTTTAAAACAACATAAGCTTTTTTGTTGTTGTTGTTATTCTTTGTAATTGCGGTAAAATACATATAACATGAAATCTACCATCTTAATCATTTTTACGTATACAGTTTAGTGGTGTTAAGTACATTCACATTGTTGTGCAATTATCACCACCACCCATCTCCAGAACTCTTTCATCTTGCAAAACTGAAACTCTGTGCCCATTAAATAATAACTCCCTTACTCCCCCTCCTCCCCAGCCCCTGGCAACCACTGTTCTATTTTCTGTCTCTCCGAATTTTGACTACTCTAGGTAGCTCACATAAGTGGAATCATAAAATATTTGACATTTGTGACTGGTTTATTTCACCTACCATAATATCCTCAAGGTTCATGTGTATTGAAACATATGTCAGAATTTCCTTCCTTTTTAAGGCTGAATAATGTTCCATTGTATGCATATACCACATTTTGTTCATCCACTCATCTGTTGATAGACACTTGGGGTGCTTCCACCTTTCGGCTATTGTGAATAATGCTGCTATGAACATGGGCGTACGAATATCTCTTTGACTCCTTGCTTTCAATTCTTTCGGGTATATAACCAGAAGTGGAATTGCTGGGTCATGTAGGAATTCTATTCTTAATTTTTGGAGGAACTGCCATACTGTTTTCCTTAGCAGCTGCACCATTTTATATTCCCACCAACAATGCACAAAAGTTCCAACTTCTTCACATCCTCGCCAACACTTGTTATTTTTTGTCAAATGCCTTTTTTGCTTACTTATTGGTTCTTAGTTGTCTTTATATAGTGAAAACTACCAGCTTTCAGACCTCTGGATCAGTGGGGTGTTTCCTATATGAAGCAATAACAAGTTAAGCAGGTGTGTCTTACTTTGCATAGCAGTTGTGATAATAAAAATCATATTATAAATGTAGTATAGAGGAGCTAGCTATTTAAAAGAAGCCTATAATCGGGACTTCCCTGGTGGTCCAGTGGTTAAGAATCCATCTTGCAATGCAAGGGATGCCAGTTCGATCCCTGGTCAGGGAACTAAGATCCCACATGCCGTGAGGCAACTAAGCCCTCGTGCCGCAACTAAAGAGAAGCCCACGCACTGCAACGAAGAGCCTGCATGCCGCAACAAAAGATCCCGTGTACCGCACCTAAGACCCGACACAGCCAATAAATAAATAAATATTTTTTAAAAAGAAGCCTAGGGCTTCCCTGGTGGCGCTGTGGTTGAGAGTCCGCCTGCCGATGCAGGGGACGCGGGTTTGTGCCCCGGTCCGGGAAGATCCCACATGCCGCGGAGCGGCTGGGCCAGTGCACCATGGCCGCTGAGCCTGCGCATCCAGAGCCTGTGCTCCGCAATGGGAGAGGCCGCAACAGTGAGAAGCCCGTGTACCGCAAAAAAAAAAAAAAAAAAAAAAGAACGCTATAATCAGTTACTTTAAGTTTTTTTGTTGTTGTTGTTTGTTTTTTTGCTGCTTTGGGTCTTCATTGCTGTGCCCGGGATTTTCTCTAGTTGCAGCGAGTGGGGGCTACTCTTTGTTGCGGTCCATGGACTTCTCATTGCGGTGGCTTCTCTTGTTGCGGAGCAATGGCTCTAGTCACGTGGGCTTCAATAGTTGTGGCTCATGGGCTCTAGAGCGCGGGCTCAGTAGTTGTGGCTCACGGGCTTAGTTGCCCCACTGCATGTGGGATCTTAGTTCCCTGACCAGGGATCGAATGGGCATCCCTTGCTTTGCAAGATGGATTCTTAATCACTGGACCACCAGGGAAGTCCTGATTATAGGCTTCTTTTAAATAGCAGAATGTGGGATCTTCCCGAACCAGGGATCGAACCTGTGTCCCCTGCATTGGCAGGCTGATTCTTATCCACTGCACCACCAGGGAAGTCCTAAAAGATCTTTTCAAAATTAACTTTTTATTATAAAATAATATATTCACTGTAGAAAATTTAGAAATTATAGAAAAGTGAATAAAAGAAAATAATGCCACTGTCTAGAGATAACTTAACATTTGTGTTCATATCCCCCCATTCTATACACTCACCCACCACAAATATATATTTATATATGTATACATTATGTATATTGTATATATAAATATATAATATATATATTTCCTGTCATTTTTCTTCCCTATCATTTCTCCCCTGACCCCCAAACCCCTCATACACTTACACTTTAGACTGTTGACCACTCTCTTATCCTGTCTTACATACTCATGGATTTGTGGCTTATCCACTCTTATTTTTAAAAATTGGCCTTATTCCATTCTTACAGTTTGGTAGCCTGGTTTTCTCACTTCATAATATGTTAAGACGGCTTCCCTGGTGGCACAGTGGTTAAGAATCTGCTTGCCAATGCAGGGGACACGGGTTTGAGCCCTGGTCCAGGAAGATCTCACATGCCACACAGCAACTAAGCCCATGAGCCACAACTACTGAGCCTGTGCTCTAGAGCCCACGTGCCACAACTACTGAGCCCACATGCTACAACTACTGAAGCCCACGCACCTAGAGCCCGTGCTCCATAGTAAGAGAAGCCACCGCAATGAGAAGCCCGTGCACTGCAATGAAGAGTAGCCCCCGCACGCCACAACCAGAGAAAGCCCACGCACAGCAACAAAGACCCAACGCAGCCAAAAATAAAAATTAATTTAAAAAATAAATTTATTAAAAAAATATGTTAAGAGCATTTTCCCATGTCATATTTTTAAATAATCTTCAGATACATACTTTTTAATAGCTGTACAGTAAGAATCCTTAAAAGATAATCACTTCTTATTATCTTTTGGGGAAGTATTCATGTTCTGGACTTTCTCAGGGATACTGTAGAGTTTTAAGAAAATAATTAAACCTGTTTTTACAGGCGCCCCACTGGGTAGACTCTTTCCTAAGACTGTTACTCCCATTTTATAGATGGTGAAAGACAGACACGCAGAGAGTTATTTCTGGTCTGGTATTTTTTTCTAAATGGCAGGAATATTGATCTGTTACATATGGGAAAGAGACATGCAGAATGGGCCAATTCAATGTGGCATTCAAACTGTCAGGGGAGGAAGAAAATCCCTAATTTTGACAAAGACTCTTAAAAAATATGAAGATGCCCTGGAAGATTATTATGTAATTCCATGAGCAGCTTTTGCTTCAGAGTTAATTGACAGTTAATAATCGTAATGATGCTTTGGCATCATCAGACCTTTGGGGCTCATGCCTTCATGTGTGCCTTTTTATAGAACAATTAATAAGTGTTGGCAGTGTGCTTGTGATCCTTCTGAAATGCTTGGGAAGTATATTGTTGCTGCTGTAGATTTGAGTATTTTGGGTCTTACAAATGATTTACCACTTACTAAATTCAAAATCCAAATTGTGGATTTGGCTCTCACTGTTGCCAGCTAACAAATGCTATAATACTGGGAAGAAGTTAAGAAGCTATCACAGGGGCTTCCCTGGTGGCGCGGTGGTTGAGAGTCCTCCTGCCGATACAGGGGACACGGGTTCGTGCCCCAGTCCGGGAAGATCTCACATGCCGCGGAGCGGCTGGGACCGTGAGCCATGGCCACTGAGCCTGCGCGTCCGGAGCCTGTTCTCCACAACGGTAGAGGCCACAACAGTGAGAGGCCCACGTACCAAAAAAAAAAAAAAAAAAAAAAAGAAGCTATCATAGACTGCTTCAGGGTAATCATGTGGAAGAGAAACTTCTCTTAGCAGGTTTGAGCCCTGCTCTGGGAAGATCCCACATGCCGCGGAGCAACTAAGCCCGTGCGCCACAACTATTGAGCCTGAGCTCTAGCGCCCACGAGCCACAACTACTGAAGCCCACGCGCCTGGAGCCCGTGCTCTGCAACAAGAGAGGCCACTGCAATGAGAAGCCCGCGCACTACAAAGAGTAGCCCCCACTCGCCACAACTGGAGAAAGTTCATGCACTGCAACAAAGACCCAACGCAGCCAAATAAATAAATAAAATAAATAATTTTAAAAAGCAGTATGTACACTTTTAAAAAAAGGTAGATAATTTGTATTATTTGAAACAATAATTGTCATATTCCATATGGAAAAAATTTCTTCATCATGTATTTTTAACATGATATACTTCAGTAAACAACATTTTTTTAAAGATTATAAATACTGCAAGTTACAATTTAAGTAATAATTACTAGATTGTTTTAATTGTCACTATACAGCTACATAGTAGACTATATCTTCCTAAGTATTATCCTTCTTCTTCCTTCTGCCTTCCCTCAAACTGTAAAAGAAGAAGAGAAACACAATATACAGAAACATCAAGGCACAAATTTATAAGAAAATGTGAGAGTGTACTGTTGCTGCTGCATTGTAGATTTAGACTAAAACTGTGCGATTTTTCGTGATCACATCTGCTAGCAAACTTAATTGTGAAGAATCCCACTATTTTCCTCCTGTCACTTCATAGTGAATAAGATGCGGCTCCTTAAGCATCAGAGTCAGTGACAATCCATCATTATCTAATTAGCACCACTTCATCCATCATCCAGTTCGGAATACGTTGAAATATACTGTTTTGCTGGATCTCAAATAATAAATATAGAATTTTAGAAACATTAGAACTGGAAAGATATTATAAATCAGTTATTCTTACTTTCGCAATTTACAGATAAGGAAATGGAGAGGTAAACAGAGAGGGTAAAAAACTTGCCTAAAGGCAGATTTTTTTTTCATTTATTCACCCAGTCATTTATCCACATATTCAAGCAACCATGGTTAGCAAGCAGGAGTTAATGTGAGGCCCTCCGAATGCAAAAAAGAGTATAAGACACCAACACTGTCCTTAAGGAATTAAACTCCAGCGAGGAGAGGTTGGCAGCCCCACAGCTAGTCACTACAGCAGACTGTGGTGAGGACCTTGATGGCAGCATGGGCTAAGTGCTACCAAAGCACAAAGGTAATTGTTAATTCCACCTGAGGAGGTCAGGAAGTCTTCCCAGAAGAAGATACTTTTGAGCTGGGCCTTGAGGAATGAGCATTTCTTGTATTCATGTAGAGAAGAGCAAAAGGCAACCCAAGTAGAATATACAACATGAGCAAAGCTACAAACTCATGAGCATCTATGGCAGGATTAGGGAATGGGCAACAGTGTAAGGTGCAAGTGTGCAGGGAGAAAAGATAGGGGAGAAGAATAGCAGGAAATTGGTCTTAAAGAGTCTCGTGTGGCTAAATTGGTAAAAACTTTGAATGTCATGCTAAGTGTGAATTTTATTCCAAGAAAATATGGGTCTGTGGAAGGCTTATAAATAGGGCTGGGATATGATCAGACCTCGGTTTGCACTGGAGATGAGTTAGAAATTTACATTCTAAACAGGAGATGATGAGAACCTGAATGTGGAAGAGTGGCAATGAGGAACAAAGAAGATATATGAATGACGAATAAGCAAATGAAAAGATACTCAGCTTATTAGTCATCAGGGAAATACAAATTAAAATCACAATGAGATAACACTACATATCCACTAGAATGGTTTAACTTACAAAGGCTGACCATACTAAGTGTTGACAAGGATGTGGAGCAACTGGAATGCTCATATACTGCTAGAAGGAATGTAAAATGGTACAATTTTGGAAAACAGCTTGGCAGATTTCTGTAAAGTTAAATATACACTAACCATATGATCCAGCCCTTCCAAATCCATTTACCAAAGAAAAATAAAAACATCGTCATTTCAGTATTTAAAGTCCACAAAGTCCATACAGAGACTTGTCCATGAATGTCCATATCAGTTGTATGCATCATAGCCTAAATACTGGAAACAACCCTAATGTATATCAATGGATAAATGGCATTAAAATGGATACTCAGCAATAAAAAGGAATGATCTATTGATACACATAACAACATGGAGGAATCACAAATGCGTTCTGTTGAGTAAAAGAAGTCAACACAAGAGTACATACTGCATGATTACACTTATGTGAGACTCTGGAAGAGAAAAATCTAATCTATAATGACACAAAGCAGACCAGTGGTTGCCTGGGGCAGAGGGTGAGGGAAGGATTGACTAGGAAGAATCACAAGGGAAGTTTTTGGAGTGATGGAGTTGTTCTATACCTCGATTGTGATGGCGGTCGCAAGGGCATATAAATTTGGCAAAACTCAATAAAATGCACATGCATTTTATTACATATAAATTATACTACAATACATTTCATTTAAAATAATAAATTGAACTTAGATGTTAAAATAAACTAAAAAAATAAACTAAAAACATGGCAGTCGATCTGGTTTGCAGGTTTTTCCATTGGTTCTATTTAATTATGAATTGATGTCTTAAAATAATAAAAAAAGAAACAGAAACAAATATAGAAAGGATCTCCCATTCCATTCCATTCAGCCAAGCAAAGGGAGAGACTTATACAGTAAAATTCAGTAGCCAGTATAATACAGAGCCCCAGTTCCACACATTAGCAAAAAGCAACTCAAGTAGATGTTAGTGGGGTACTAATAAACTCCACTAAATTGGAAATAATTTATGTTAAGGATACATGCATCACCTTTCACCCATTGGAAAAGTTATTTTTATATTTTTCTATATTTTAAATGTGTCTCTGCTCTATGTAGTTAAGTTTCATAAAACAGTTATCTTTAATAATGCTGGTCTTAGACATTTCTTTGTTCCTTTGTATTTTCATTTGTATCTTATTTTCACATTTTTAGTGTACATCCAGAGGAAAAGAAATGTGGAAAAGTAAAATATGATGGAGGATAAAGTGAAGGAGGGAGACATTGCCCAGAACTCATTCTATAGCCACTCTGCCATCATTTAGACTCTATTGTTTTCCATGTTACTCTTTAAAGGAGTGATCCCCTGGGAAGGAGCAGAACTTGGTCAGGAAGCCAGAAGAATTGAGAACTGCTTTATCTCTGTCTTCAGGGGAAATTCCCTACCTTCTTTTCAGGAACCTCTCTTCCTCCCTCCAGAGGTGTGGTTCTAGGAGGGCCCTCAAGCCAGGCAAGGACCCAAGCTGGACCAAAGTACTCATCCCCTGGCCAGTGTTAGGGTCAGGTATGCGCACAGGACCCAAGCAAGTCAATCACAATCTATCTCCATTTCCCCCACGTACAATTTATTGGGACAGAGCATGTCCCTCCCTGATAGCCAAGTAAGAGGTGAGCCAAGAGCTCTGGCAGCTGTGTTATAGCTTTGTGAATAAGCCAATCTGAGAGAAAGAAGCTAATATTCAGAGAGAAGTAGAAACAAGACAGAGAAAGAGTCTTGACCATTCGGCACACTGGTCATCCCTGCCTTTCCTGAGATTTTATTACATGAGAAATAATTCCCTCAGTTCAAGCTGGTTTTCTGTCTATTACAACCTTTAAAAGGAGTGATTAACATAGGTCTCTTGTCCTCTGGCAATGGACTACAATGCAATCAACCTTTCCAGGGCAGCAGAGAGTGGTTGGGGGCTCTAATGAAAAAAAATTCAGGGGTCCTCCAACAAGGGCATATGTATACTGATATGCAACTTGTTGGTTTCCAGGACCCCTTCCAGATCACTGCACCCCAGATATTTCTAAAGGGCCTCCCCTCCCACTCCCATCCATTCCTCCCCCTTCCTGACCGAGATTACCATTTCCATTCAGACCTAAGTGTCCTGAGCTCTAATTTCCCTTCTTAGAGCCTTCTTGGATCTATCAGATACTCTTGCTTCACTGCAGTCATTTCACTGGACTGCTGCCTATAAGCCTGGAGGCCAGGATCTAAAATATTGCTCTGAGACCTCCAGGAATATCTGCTTCATCCCTTCTTCCCTCCATTGAGAGAAACCGCCTTCTTGAACTCTTCTGAAGAATGACCTCAATGTCTTTATCAAGTTGGAGAGAAACATGGGTTTCATCCCAATTCATGCCTGGCTCCTTAGCCATGATATATAGACAATGGTCCCTCACTGGGAACTTTGCCAAGAACTGAGTAGGAGCTGATTCCTAAGAGTTTGGTGGATTAGGGGGGAGTTTCTTCCTCATATTTACCTCTTCCACCAAACTGATGGCTGAGAGGGGTGCTCTCCCCCATAGGAACTTGAACATGAACAAAAACTTTTAATAACTTGTGGACCAACTGAGAGCAGTTTGGAGCATTCAAACAAGATTTTCGCTAAAGATTTGTGATAACAAAAGGAAAATAAGCAGAGAGGGAAACAAGAATCTAGATTGCCTGGTATATAAATTACAGTTCTTGCTCATGACCTCAAGAGCTCCTGTCTTATCTGCTTGTAATTTGGTGTCCTAAGAGGTCCTGCCTTTTTATCATTCTGTGCATTCTTCCCCATCTTGCAGGTTCTGCCTTCTTCTGGAGGAAGAACTTCAGAGTATAATAACCACCCAACCAATGAAGAGTTTTGGTGTCTAAAGGCACATAGACTCTGAGAAGTCTTCAGAACATCCCTTGATAAGAGAACCTGGGCACAAGTGAACACCCTTCAACTAGAGCAAGAACTTTAGTCACACATTTCCCTCTCAGTGCAGCAGACATTGCTCTGCTCAAAGAATGTGGGAACTTCTTGAAGAAGAAAAGGTTGTATCAGTTAATTTTGCTGTGTAACAAACTATCCCATAACTTTAGCGGCCTTAAAACAATAACCATTATTTCTCATGATTTTGTGGGTTGACTGGGCAGTTATTTTGGTCTGGATGCGCTCAGCTGGGGTTGGATGGTCTGGAACTTTCTCTCTTTTTTTTTTTCTTTTAATATTTTTATTTATTTAGGCTGCACCAGGTCTTAGTTGCGGCTTGTGGGATCTTCATTGCAGCATGTGGGATCTTTTTTTTTTTTTTTAAGCTGCAGCATGTGAATTTCTTAGTTGCAGCATGCAAACTGTTAGCTGTGGCATGCATGTGGGATCTAGTTCCCCTACCAGGGATCGAACCTGGGCCCCCTGCATTGGGAGCGCACAGTCTTACCACTGGACCCCCAGGGAAGTCCCTGGAACTTTCATTCACAATCTGCAGGTTGACAGGCTGTTGATCTAAGACCTCAACTTGGACAACTCCCTTTCATCCATGTGGATAAACCAGCCCAGGCTTCTTCATATGGCCATCTCATTTTTGGTTTCCAAAGAGCAGCCAGCAAGGGCAGGCAGCCTTTACAAGTCTCTGCTTGCGTCACATTTGCTATTGTCTCCCCGGCCAAAACAAGCCACATGACCAAGCTCAGAGTAGGTATGGGAGAGTCCAACCCAAAGGCATGGATACTGAGAGAATATTTATAATGGCCATTTTGCAAAAAATCTGACCACAGGGCCCACAAGTTGGTCCTGGCTAATTAAAGAACCTCTTCACCCTGCCCATAGTGGCTCAGGACGGTGCTGTGGCTCAAGCTGGACAATCAGAGTCCCTGCTGGTTGGACGGACTGTCCAGCTTTAGGATCACAGTGCTGATAGGATGTGAAATTGTAGGTAGCACAGTAGGAGAGAATAGGTCAAAACACAATAGTCAGAACAAAAAGGCAAAGATAAGCAGAACTATGAGATGAAGATGGTGACATTGTTGGAACCCCTGAATCTAGCTAGCCTGAAGATCATACTTGAAATATACAGATACTTTTTCTTTTTCTTTTTTTTTTCTTAAGCTACTTTGAATTGGATTTCTGTCAGCTGCCATCAGAAACCTAACAAAAAGACCTGAATAGAAGGTCAAAGGGGGAAAGTTCCTTTTATTTGATAGAATAAAAACATATTTTTTTATTTTATATTGGAGTATAGTTGATTAACAATGTTGTATTAGTTTCAGGTGTACAGCAAAGTGATTCAGTTTCACATATACATGCATCTACTCTTTTTCAAATTCTTTTCCCATTTAGGTTATTACAGAGTACTGAGCGGAGTTCCATGTGCTATACAGTAAGTCCTTGTTGATTATCTATTTTAAATATAGTTCTTTGATAGGTTGATGGTAATGGTGGGAGTAGTTACATATGGTAGATGCAGCATCAGGGCCTCTTGTTACTGTACTCCACTTAGTGTCCTCTTACTAGAAACCCCATCATTAGGAGAGGATTAAATGCCTTATAGTCTATGGATTGATGTCAAATGAGTAGGAGTTAACCAAGACAGCAAATTGCTGCATGTCAATAACTTTTATGCACTTTTGCTCACCACCTAGACTGCTTTAATTCTTCCTTCCCTACTTGTATCACCGCAACCAGTTTTAGAACAGAGTTTTTCTGGAAAGGACTCACTGAGTCAAACCTGATATAAACTATGAACTTAGCTAGTTACATCAACTTTCAAAATCAAACAGACTGTCCAGTGCTTGGGATACCAGAAGAACATGAAGAATCCCAGGCCAGCTTTCTTAGGAATTGTTTCTTAACTTAATTTGGGCATCATTCAGTAGGAAAGGAATGCCAAACCAGACCTGATATTAAACAGAAGCCTGAAGATATAAATAACTCAAATAGCAAATCAAAATCACTGTCTCATTAGTAATAGGACAGAAAAATAAAGTGAAAAATAGGAAGGAAAAGACCAGACTGTGAACTTCTGAAGGGAAATATTTGCAAGCGAGAGACACTGAATAAAATGAAAAGCAATGAGATGCTCAGTGAAGGCAACATTACAAAAAACCCACATAAAACAGGAGCTATTTAAAGAAAAATTAATTATGAGATGCTTGACAGATATAAAATGCCACCTAAGTTAGATAAGAAAGCCTGAACAGGAAGCTAAGATAGCAGGGTTCTATTCAAGGCCTTTCCCTAAAATATTGTAGCCAATAGGTATTGGTGATAAATTTTCAATGAGTACTTAAGTCCTAAAGAGGTCTTTCACAAGAAGATAAATGAAAAAATAGATGATTCCTTTTCAAAGACTTTATTAAGTCTCATCCTAGACTAAGACTTTTACAGCCAATTGCTTTGCAAACAACCATAGCTAAAGATAGCACAGGGTCACATAGGGGGTATGGTATTCCCTATCTAGGCTATCTGATATTAGTTAGAATATTAATAAAGAGTATGTAGACACTTCTCTAAACACCTTTAAAAACACTTAGGCTTGGCTTCATTTCGTTTATTGCCCTGTATTCAACAAAAAAATGTTAGCGAATATACTCTAAGCATTTCTATATGAGTTTCTGGTTCACCAAATTGATTTAAGGAAACTTGACCTTTGTAAGCTCTATTAACCTCTGGTAGTTGTATGGCTGGAATATCTAAGGGAAGGAGCGGTGAATGAGTGAATTACCACTGGTCGCTTCTCAGTAGCATTATCATTCTGGAAAGAAATATTAATTGGAGTTCCCTAATTTGGAGACTCATTTAACTCATTTATTGAGCCCCTGCATTGCACGAGGTACAAGCCTAGGCACTTGGGATACAAATCCCTGCCTAAGGGAGAGGTTTATTTATAGTTTGGGTAACCCAAATGTCATGATTTACTAGATGGGCTATTGCTATAGCAGAATCAGGAATTAAGTGACTTGTGTTTTGCTTTGTTTTTAACTATGCTAGTTCTATTTCCTAAGTAGAACCTGAGTTGTTGTCTTCTTTTTTTTAATCAGAGAAGTAAAGTGAAATAGAAGCCACCTGGTGCAGAGCTTGAGTGTGGCTTGTGGAACAGGACTTTCTGGCTTTCCCTTTCCTAGCTGTATGATTTGGGTTATTCTCTGAACATTTCTGTACCTGGCATTCATGAGCTACATGTATGGCAAGGATGACTGTAATGGTAGCCAGTTTCTAGGAATGTTGTGAGGATTGACTGAATTAATGTATGTAAGTGCCTAGCAGGTTAGCAAACATCATTATTGGCTAGCCAGTCACTTATCTATGTTCATCTCTTACATTCCTGTGACTCAAAGAACACTTGTTCCTTCAAACGTAAAGCCTATCTCTGTTGGTTTCCATCTATAGCAGGCATTAATACAGATAGAAGAGGGGAATGAGAGTAAATTTGGCCATTAAGTGCCTTCATTGTTGATTTGCAATTCGATTCATTTACCACTAGAATATTTAGCCACTGGCTACTTTGGTCAAAGGACTCGACTTCTTAATACACAAAATGAGTACAATATCACCATTTTATTTCACCATAAGTTGGTAGCAATGAGAAATGAGTTAAGAGCATTAGAATGTTAGGTCAAATGAGAGTATTAACGATTAGGGACATAAATTATTTTTCTAATAATTGCTGCTTTTCTTTTGACTTCAGGAAAACTTGACTAGAGATTGAATTTTGACATTAAGCCCAAGAAAATTAAGTTTTGAAGATAATTTCTCAAACTAGAATTTGGCCATGTTACCATGCTGAGCAACAGTTTCAAAGAGAAAGATAATTGGGATTTTTAATGAGCTTTGAAACTTAGGTGGGATAAGAGCTATAAAAGATGTGGTATTAGGCAGTGTGACTTTAGACAGCTCTTACGGGAAACATCCTAGTGGTAAGATCTTTCTTCTCTACTGTGATTAGCCAGAAAATAATCTTTTCTTTATTAGCTTTTCTCCTCATCTCCTTTGAGGAAATACTCCAAGGTCAGTTGTCACCCAATCATAATGTCCCTAGGATACTGACTGATATTCTCAAATTTGATTAAGTCAATGGGACAAGTAAATCAATTCAATGCAAGAAACAGGGCAACCACTCATTTTTTTCTTGCCAAGCTATCAGCTAGATTTTATAAAATAAGAGATAAGAGTTCAGAATTGGGTTATGGTGATGCTTCTTTTCAATCCGGTTCTTAAAGCACCATGATTTGATTGTTATCTAGAAATGGAGCCCACCTGCCATATTCATTAAATGGCAACCATAGCTGAACTTTGTGGAAATAATGCCTTGCATTTTATAGAATATGGCCTCTACCAATTGTTATTCCAATACTGTTCAGGCTTTAGGAAGCTCCTGCCAAGTTTAAACACTGGGGCACTAAGAAAAGAAAGAGACTCTGGGGAAGAGGAAATGAAATTAGCTTAATAAATCCTAATTTGGAAGGGAGAAAAATGACAAATAGAAGAAAAATGCAAATGGCAGAGAGGCAAATAGTTTCCTCTAATGTCTGTCTCCTGATAATATTTTAGAACCGAGATTATATATGGACAACTAAAGCTGAAAGATGAGTAATAAAAATATCTTGAATTCTACTGGAATATCATGTTCTACATTATTTTTTCCCATTCTTGGGAAAACGAACAAAAATTACACTAATTGCCACAAAAGAAAACTCAATACTGTTACATATAAGTAGAAAGTATACAATCACATCCACTCCAAACTATCTTCTTGTCCTCACCCATCCCTAAGTAACTCCTGAATTTTCAGGGTAGAACCCTTTTTTGGGTGATGGAGGAGACTGTGCCTACAATCCTTAGCAATGATTTCCTCACTGCTGAGCAGCATTAGTCATGCATCCTCCTCATGCCCATAAATGGAGGACAAGCCTACACTGATGCTCTCAGATGAATTTCAACAAGGCCTGTTCTGAGAGAACCCTCAGAGCCAGACTGACAACACTCCTGCAGCAAACCCATCTTCAACAGAAGCATGTTTTGTTTCATCGTACGCACACTGCTAATAGAGGCGTAGAACGACTTGGGATCGCTGTGCACACCTAGGGCTTGGAGCAGGCCTCCCATTGTGGTGTTAAGCTGGGGTGTTGCTCTGTGAGCCAAAGTTGAGGTCCACATACTCAGTGTTAAGAGGTGACTATTTTCTTTTTTTAGTTAATTAGTTAATTAATTTTTGGCTGTGTTGGGTCTTCGTTGCTGCACGTGGGCTTTCTCTAGTTGTGGCGAGCGGGGGCCCACTCTTGGTTGCGGTGTGCGGGCTTCTCAGCGCATTGGCTTCTCCTGTTGCAGAGCACTGGCTCTAGGGCGTGCGGGCTTCAGTAGTTGTGGCTCGCAGGCTCTAGATCACAGGCTCAGTAGTTGTGGCGCACGGGCTTAGTTGCTCTGTGGCATGTGGGATCTTCCTGGACCAGGGCTTGAACCCGTGTCCCCTGAATTGGCAGGTGGATTCTTAATCACTGTGCCACCAGGGAAGTCCCTAGACTGTATTTCTTTTGATGAAGAGTTTCCTCTTCGATTAGAGCATTCATTCATTCATTCATTCATTCATTCATTTATCCATTCATTTACTCCAAACATCCGGGTGCCTACCTGAGGGGCTGGTATTGGGCTTCAGGCTGGGTAGCCCTTGTGAGAGAAAAATTCAAGTGATTTTCACCATTCAGCCAAGCCAGCACAAACTCGGCTAATTTTAGAGCAGGGTTTATGAGAAGAGAATCCGCTTTAATTCTTACTGTCTAACCCACTTACTTATGCCATAGGCAGGCAGTATGGTGTGCTGGAAGGAGCAATGGACCCATAATTATAAATCCTGGGTTTAAGTTCCAGTTCCACCAAAAAGAGACTGTGTGACTGTGGGCAATTTACTTAACCTCTCTGGGCCTCACTTTCCTTTTTTGAAAAATGAGTGGGTTGGACTTAAGATTCCTTCCATCTCTAAAATTCTTTTATTCTATATGGTAACACATTCCACAAAGTTTCCTTTGTGACCAGAATTAGTTGGTGATTTCTTAGCTCAAGTTTCCCTTTGCCCTCTTTTATTGTTAAACCAAATATGAACAAGAAGCAATAACATTTTGTCACAGCCAACAAATTGCCCTTCCACTGAATGACCTTTGGAGGTCAGGCCACCCATTGCAATATCTAAATCCAAAGGCAATGGTATGACCAACTTGTGAGCTGGCGGGCTGCCATCCAAAAGGATGGAAATGGTTGTAGGCGGCCAAAATTCTTGGCTGGTACATTTTTAATAAACATAGACAATAAGAACAGCATTTTCCACTTGGATTGCTTAATTTGGTGCCCAGACCATCAGAACATTTGCTGTAAGGATAAAGATGATGTGATATATGAATTAACTTTCACAAATGAGAACTATGTTATGGAGTCATCTGTAAAGCATTTTTATCCTTGCCTCTTGTCTCTGGCAAGAGGAGATAGTTTGAGTCACTACAGCAACATCTCCACCCCTTTTGGCCCTTTGTAAGAGTTTTCCCTGAAACATAAGCTCTGCTGGATTTACTGTATTGCTATGAATGAACTAAGGCAAATTGGTGTGAATTCTTTGTGGTCAAATATGTCTTAATACTTTTCCAAGATGGTTCGATAAGTCTTATTATAACTTTTCCAAGAAAAAAGACTCCACAGCAAATGTTCTTTGGCTAATTTGGAGAATATTTGAGGTGCACGCGTTTTAATTACATAAATGACAGTGAGTATTTATGATAAGGCAATGAACCTCATAGTTAGTAGCTATGGTTTTTAATTGTGCCTATTGCACAAACTCATCCAGTTCTTGTGTTCTCTATTTCCCTGTCTCTACTTGTAATATGGCAACAAGGACATTGGACTGGCAAGGCTGTTTTCTCTCCAGTGCTTGGAGATCCTTGAATAAAATGCTCTTCTGTGATGGTAAGCTGTAATTAGGCATGTGGGTGGAAATTAGTGTTCAAGTACACCATGTTCAAGCAGAGGCACTGTACCTTTTGACTACTTGAGGCCACTCTGGTCCTGTGCCATAGGTCCAGGTCATTGAGTATATAAGGCTGTTGGTTTGAGGCTGCAGGTTCCGAAAAGAAAATAACTTGGTATTGAGTCTGAAATGGGGAAGCTTTTTATAGTTAAAACTGGGCCACACAGTTCTATTATAGACAAGTCAGACATTCACCAAGTATGACTATAACTTGTTCACTTTTCTTTTGGAAGTGTAAATGATCTCAACTATCAAAACTATAATTTGAATTGTGCCGCCATCTTAAAATAAAACACCAAAACTTTTGAATAGATTCCTGGAGTCATGGCAGGTCTTCCATTTTGGATTAGATCCATCCTAGTCATCTTAAAAAATACACACTCTTCGTCGGGACTACAAGAGGCCTGTAATTTGTCCAGTTTAAGTTTTCATTTGATTTTTGGATTTGCTTTTCGATACCTAAAAACTCCCACAACTATAAATCCTGGCTTCTTGGATGGACTCCGCCCCCCATGCCATTGACTTTAAATGTTTTCTTCGCCAGCATTTTACGTTTACCTTTTCAAGGTGATTTCAAGACCAAACGAATGACGAAAAATTTTAAACTATCATTATTTGACATCACTCCCCGGCCCCCCGCCCCTCTCTCTTCCCCTCCCGCGGCCGGAATTCCCTTTTTGCTAATGACGATAGAAAGCGGTTTCACGGGCTGCGTTTCTCTTCCATTCCCGCTGTTGCACACGATGCAGCGCGCGTCTCCCGGCGACTGCGTTTCCCCGCGAGTTGGCTGCGTTCTTTCGGGGATGAAGTCATCCCTATACTTGGTGTGTGCATATCAGCTCGTTAAATCGGTACAGCACACTGGGATTCCTCGGGAAGAAAAGGAGCGAAGCGAACAATGATGACCATATTTTACATTTATACACCACTCCCTCCCCCCACCCCAGAGGAATCGCGGGGAGCGGCGCGCGGCTGGGGCGGGCCGTGGGTCTGGCCGGGTTGCCAATCGACTGGCAGGTCCCGTTCCTGAGATAGCAACAGGACGTGCTGAAGACAAGCCCCGCACGAGGGCACCCGGACGGGCAGATCCGGAGTCCCCCGGCCCGGCGCCCAGTCACGCATCCCGGTTGCCGCCCCCTGGCTTCGCAAGCCGGTGGCCGCAGGTCCCGCGCCGGGAGGTCCCGGCGCCCCAGTCTCCACACTCCGGCGCGGGGGAGGCCCGGGAGCTCCCCCAGTCTCAGGGGAGCGGTAGGCGACCGGGGGGGGGGGACGACGGCCAAGGACAACCCCGGGGGAGGAACCCTAGCCGGCTGCGGACGGGGGGTGAGCAGCCCCGATCCCAGGGTGCTGGGGAGGCGGGGTGGGAAAGCAACAAAGAGCCTTTGCTAACCCGTAGTCGCCGAGCCCGCTCCCGCCCCTCCCCGCTCTCCGCAGTCCCGCGGGGGGTCCGGCCGGCGGCTGGGGAACGCCCGGCCCCCCGCCTCCCCTCCCCCCCTCACCGCCCCCTCGCCCCCGGGGGAAGGGGAGGAGGAGGGCGGCGCCTGCGTGTTCCTCCGCCGCGCGCCCCGCCTCCTCCCGGGCTTCTCGAGGCGATCCCGACTTTCCTCCCGCGGCTGCCGCAGCTGCCGGTTGCACACGGCCTCGGCGGCGGGCGCGGAGAGCGCGGGCCTGTGGAGCTGCAGCCGGGCGCGCGGCCCCGGCGGGCACCCCTCCGAAGGCGGCCGAGGAAGCTCCCGGGGGAGGAGGAGGAGGAGGAGGAGGAGGAGGTGGGGGGCTGTGGCGGCCGCGGGACCCGCTCGGCGCCTCGGCCTCTCCGCCCCCTCCCCAGCTTTTCTTTCGCCCTCTTCTCTCCCACTCCGGGCCGGCGCCTCGGCTTTGTGCGAGGAGATGGTGTAGCCCCGCGGCCGCCCGAAGGAGAAGCTGGACACTTGTCTCCCGGCGCCGAGCTGCGTTCCCGCCCCTGGAGGAGAGACCCCCCTCGGCTCGGCGCCTCCCGCGTCTCCCGGCTGCTGGGGAAGCCTCAGCGCGGCAGACACCATGAGGTGAGGGGCGCGCGGGGCGGGGGCCGGCGGGCCATTGTGCCACGGGAGCCGCGACCCCGCTCTCCCCGGACCCCGCCTTCCCTCTCCCGGCCCGGCGCGTCTCCCTGGTCTCTGGTCTCTTTCTCCCCCCTCCCCCTTTGTCCTTTCTCATTTCTCTTTCTTTCTTGTAATCCTCCCCAACCCTCTTATGGGGGGGGGGGTCCTCTTTTCGACGTTGTCCCGTTTTTCCTCAAATGCTCCTCTTTCGCCCAGGATTTCCCTTCCTAAATTTAATTTGCTCCTGGCTCCCTCCCCCCACCAGCCTTGCAAGCCAAACCTGGGAGATGGGGAGGGGTTCGAGAATCGAAGCGTGCATGTTGCTGGGAAACAGGTATTTTTCCGTCTGTATGTAAAAATTTCGTGCACTTTTATAACAAAACTCTCGTGTTTAATTAAAAAAGGGAGAAAAGTTTGAAAGATGTGAAATTTCTGTGGGGAATAAAGTGCTCTGGTAGCGATAGGTGAAAGCTCTGAAAGGTGAAATTTCACGATGGTGGGGGAAGGGAAAGAATTTATTAGGTTTATATTTGGGGGGACACAGTGAAAGACTGGGATAAGTAAGTTGTTTGGGGTGTGTAAACGGGGGCGGGAGAGGGATTTGTTTGGAAAACCGTTTTCTCTCCTTCCTCTGTAGCAGCCTGTGTTGCATTGCAGCAGCTGCTTTTTCCTTTTCCTCTGTAATCAATAAAACAGAAGCTAAATTATTTTTTCAGCCCCAAAGAATTGAAGGTACGGCCGTAAAATATTTTTTTAATTGATACGATGAAACATATGGTGTGATATTTTTCGTTTTTGTTTCTCCAATTGTGTAAGAGAATAAACCGTGATGTGGTGTGTCATTCATTGGAGATTTTTTTCAGTCTTTCCTAAGCTTGTTTTGTGTCCCTAACCTTCTCTTTTCGGATTGGTGCAAGACTTCGTGAGAAATGGGACTTGGTAGACTGAAGGCTGATCCATTCTGCGTTATCATCCTTTCGGCCTTCCTTTTAGGTTAAACAGTTGTGGATAAAGTAAATTACTCCATTTCTGTCTTCTGGAAGAGATAGTCTTACAGTTCATTTGGATTTGAATCTCCTTTGTGTTAAAAGATTAATGGCTAACCGTTGCCAAGACCTTTATAATGTAATACAATGAGATTTGAATGATATAATCTACACATTCCTGCGTTTTGGCAAGAAAATGTCATGTCATTGGAATTCTTTCTCAATTTAAGTAGTTTTCATTTTAAACTTTTTTTTTTCTGTCAAGGTTGAACACTACCACATTGTTTATATATATATATTTTTTGTGGTATAAGCTGTGTTTTCACTTCAGCTTACTGTGAATTTGAATTATGTTTTTCTTGAATTCCAACTTACAGACCTTTATTTGAAGGCTTTAAAATTTGTTTTTAATGCTGTGTTTCTAAGCGACCCTTTTCCTTAGTGATTTCACATGCAAGTTATTTTCAGATATAATGGATCAGTTCAAAATGTAATTATGGCATACAAACCAAAAAACATAATCTTCATAAAATGTGGCTTGAAAAATGCGAGTCATGCATTTGAGCGTGTTTTTTTTTAATCAAGTTACTGATGTCCTTGAAGACTCAGGAACTATAATAAAACATCTGTAATGTTAACATCTTGTAATACAACATATTGTTGATCTCTGCTTTAAAGATTTAATGCTTATAGGAGTCTTGCAGACAAGAATTTATCAAATTTTTCCAAACTTTGGGTAAAATTTTCTCAACATTGAGAAATGTAAAACAATGAAAGTGGGATATTTTAAAATAAAATGATCGTAAAGTTGTCATACTCAGAGGTTGTGAACCAAAAAAAAAAAAAAGTTAAAAGTATTCAGTGAAGTTTGATCACTATCATGTATAGTTGAGAGTCTGTCAACAGTAAATTGTCTTCACTTAAAAGTTCCTTTTCTTATAAAAAG
Organism: Delphinus delphis; assembly: GCF_949987515.2. Lineage (NCBI taxonomy): Eukaryota > Metazoa > Chordata > Mammalia > Artiodactyla > Delphinidae > Delphinus > Delphinus delphis. The sequence continues at coordinate 161,994,427 of NC_082683.1, forward strand.
TAACTTGTAATTTTTAAGCTGTTTTCCTGCTCTATTCCTTATTAAATGTAGAGAGGGATGAATCACACTGATTCTTTCCAGTAGCATAAATATAGAACATGGTACACAGGTCAGAAAAGTTTGTTCAGGTAGTCTACAGTAATTCTTTGTAGACTAATTGTGAATAATTTAAGAGCAGAAAAGAGGATCAGCTTTTCACTTTGGAAGGCATTGGATTATTTGGTAGGTGGTTTGTACAACTCATATATACACATTTCCTTAGATACCTGTAAAAGCAGGATGGTGTGGTATGAAAGTAAAAGGTTCTTGTGCTGGCTGCAAAAAGCTCTGGGATATTTTGGTGCTTAAGAAACGGCTCTTCAGGTTATATTCATATTTGACTTAGTCCAAATGATGCTTTCAAGTATGGTAGGACATAAATGTTATGCTATTAAGTCGAGTCTCTCTTATTTATATTAAGGAGTAGTTCTGATGTTTTAAAGGCCATCCGGAAATAGGAGTGCATGAGTAGGAATTTCCATTTAAGTTGGTCAGGATTCTGAAGAGAGGATATGCTAAATATGTTGGCGGTTTAGGCATTTGTGATAAGATCTTTCAAATGACTGTAATTTCAGGAATAGCACGCTCATTGTGGTATAATGTAATAATTCCTATACAGAAGGAAACAGAATAATACTTTACGTTCGTGAAACAATCTTAACGGCATTCTGTACTTGTAAAAAGCTGTATATAGAATTACTTGTTAATGTTTTGCTTACAGATAAGAATTTAAGAAATGAGAAAGTGTATTTCTTACATAAGACAGTGAAAGGGTTGAGACCCAAAAAACTGGTACTTTTGTTAGTGTAACATCCAACTGTTGGGTTCTGTTCCTATTGTTCATTTATGTAATGTTTCAAAAGTATAAGATTTATGATTGAGGTAGGTGTATATATGTAATATTAATATAGTGTATGCCTTTTAAATGATTACATTTTTACTTAGTTGGTTAGTTACTCAAGATCTTATTTTGATAGAAAGAGGAGCTTGTCTGATCTAAAATAGTTGCATGTAGCCTAGTGGCTAAGAAGAGCTCAGAAGATTTTGGATTGACATTCTTAGGTCCATATTAAATAGTCCAGGCTTCCACTCACTGTTCTGTGACTTTCTCATGGAAAAAGGTGTTGTGGAGTTGTGAGGATTCATCCAAGCCACTTATTAGCTGGCTGACCTTGAGCTGATCACATTATTTCACTGATCTGTATTTTAAAATATGTAAAAATAGGGATAATTCTTTACTGGGTATTAAGGATCAAATGATAATGGAAAAGTGTGTATTGTGTACTTGTAAGCATTATACAATTATATTACTTCTTTTGTTTTAGGGCTTAGTTCTGTTTTAGACTAGTTACATAAATCTTTTGGGTATTTAGCTTCACCTCATCCAGTCCAAGTGTGGCAAGAAGGGTTTTTTGTTTTTTTTAAAAAATTTTATTTATTTATTTATTTTTGGCTGCGTTGGGTCTGTTACCACGCGGGCTTTCTCTAGCTGCGCTGCGGTGCGTGTGCTTCTCATTGCAGTGGCTTCTCTTGCTGTGGAGCATGGGCTCTAGGCGCGCAAGCTCAGTAGTTGGGGCCCGCCGGCTCTAGAATGCAGGCTCAGTAGTCGAGGTGCACGGGCTTAGTTGCTTCGCGGTATGTGGGATCTTCCCGGACCAGGGCTTGAACCTGTGTCCCCTGCGTTGGCAGGCGGATTCTTAACCACTGCGCCACCAAGGAAGTCCCACAAGCAGGTTGTGTTTTGCTTATCTACTCCCAGTTGGTAGTGGCTGCCATGTTGATAAGGACATAGCTGCATTTCTGGGTTTGGTGAGAAAGTGCCATGATTAGTAATGTTTAATTGGGATGAGGGTCCCAGAGAGTGGCAATAGAGTGTTTCCTGGAATGCTCATTACTTAACCATCTGTGATCTAATCCACCCTTCTTATTTTATAGGTGAGGAAACCGATCTTTAAGTTTCCTTCCTGTGTGTATATTTAGTCTTTGAAGTAGTTATTGTGATTTTGTTACCTTCATTTAAATGTAATATACATTTTAGAGTGTGGCACAGTCAGAGCTCAGAAGATCCAGGGTTTATATGCTGACTTGTTAATGGAGAAAACAGATAAAAATGGAGATAATTCTATTTCAGGGATTGCTGTGTCAGATGTCAAGTGAGATACCCATGAAAGGATACAAATAGTAGTCTCTATGCCCACATCTTCCTTTATGCTTGTAGCTTTTGGATGTGTGACTTTCTCACAGACGTTAATTTTAGGGGCAGGAGCCAAATTTGCATTTTTTGGAATGTTAGTGCATTGTATTTAGGCATTGTTTTGACTTGTAGGTATTACGTGAACACATCTTGAATAAGAATGTGGATTAATGAAGAAAATTTACCGGTTTTTACAGTAGTCAAGGTTTTGGATACCTTTTTAGCCCAGTTGGAATAAGCAAAATAACTGGCAGGCCCATTTGGCTGGTATAGAAGAAATTACATACTGGACTGACAGTTTTGGTTACTTATCCTACACACAGCTTAAATCTGGGGTGACTGTATAACTTGTAAAACACCCAGTCTTTATCATAAGCATAAGAAAGATTTGGAAAAATGTGATTTCAATTTTTATGCAGTTGTTGGGGAGGAAAAGGATACTTAAACTCTTCCTGTGCCCCTCTCCCCCTTCTTTGAAACTGACAGATGGAACTGAGTGGAAGTAAAAGTTAAAAGGGAGAATCTGAGCTGAGGCTGTACCTCAGTGAATGATTCCCCTAGTAAGGGCTTATGAAGTTTTCTGGAATAGAAATCAGGAAGGGATTCCTTGACAAGGGATTCCTCTGACAGGGGATTCCTTGTCAGACCTTCTGGGAAGTAGTCCTTAATTTATTTACCTCCCAGCTCTCCCTTTGTGTTACTATGTACTTTGCATGTTTTTTGGCCATTGCATTTATTACATTGTTTTATAATGATCTGGATCTATCTGTCCCTCTTCACTGTAAGCTCCTTGAGGGTAGGACAGCGTTTTTATATTCACGGTACCAGCCAAATATTAGGCAAATAGTGGGTGCTCATGTAAATGCTTAACTTTGGGGTGTCCTTTTCCAGAATCTATGTACTAACAATAACCACCACCATTTTTGGAGCACCTGTAGTGTTCTAGAAGGTGTACTGGGTATTATAGGATGTAAAATAGTATTTGGCATATAGTAAATGTTAATAAAGTTATTTAATTGAAACAAACAAACAAAAACAAGCATCCTGACCACAGTAATAGTGTTCAGAAACAAATAGAGTATGTTTCTCACTCGAACAAAAAGCTCAGAAGTAGCCAAAAAGAGTCAAATTCAGGTTTGTCTTAACTCCAAAGCCTTTTGGAAGATACCGGCTTTCCTTGACTTTCTCATTAAATTCTCCATTAACAGAATGGCCATCATTCTGTTTTTTAGTCTCTTTGATCATGGGACTTGCAGATATGTTTGAGCAGCAAGCTTATGCATGTCTATTGGTTTAGCTTATTTCTACTCTACTTAATGACTGCTTTGTTTTGATTCTTCCTAGCGCTTAAAATACCAATAATTGGATAGTTTGTGATATTTATGAAGGAAGATGTATTAGCTTAGGGTGCCGTAACAAAATCCCACAGAAATGTATTTTCTCAAAGTTCTGGAGGCTGGAAATCTTGAGATCAGGGTGCCATTATGACCAGGTTCTGGTAAGGCGCTCCCCCCCCTCTCTGTCTCTCTGACTCTCTCTCTCTCTCTCTCTCTCTCTCTCTCTCTCTCTCTCTCTCTCTCTCTCTCTCGAGAGAGAGAGAGAGAGAGAGAGAGAGAGAGAGAGAGAGAGAGAGAGAGTCAGAGAGACAGAGAGAGAGAGACAGAGAGAGAGATGATCCTATTGGATTTGGGCCCCACCCTGACGAACTCATTTAACCTTAATTACCTTCTAAAAGCCCTGTCTCCGAATATTGTCACACTGGGGATTAGGGCTTCAAAATATGGATTTTTTGGGGGGGAAATAATTCAGCCCACAGTAGCAGATACCCAGATTTTTTTTGTCAGTGGATATAACTTTGATGGAAGAAACTAATCTGTATAATGCTTAGATGATTTATAGATTGATTTTATTAAGTAACTCTACATGAAGAAATCATTTACTAACAGGGAATGATTCACACAAGAGACCTCTTATATTTTCTAGAAACTTCTGTACGCTGGAAGCTTCTGTTTTATAATGATTCTAATAAACTTAGTTAACATGTACTTTTACAAAGAATCCTTTTGGTGTAAAGCAGTCAGTGTGCATATATTTCAGTGCAGAGGTTGCATGGAAGAGGGTAAAGAGGACAGGCTTTGAAGTCAACCTGAGTTCAAATTCTATTTTGACGTTTATGAACTAAGTGATTTTTGAGTAGGTTACAAACAGTTTTTGAGATATGAATTCCTTCTGTAAAATGGAGATGCTTTTTGCATTACAGAGTTGTTAGGAAAATTAAGTCAGAAATTATATAAAACCCTGGCATAGCATTTGGCATGTAAAATGGGCTTGAGAAGAGTAAATCCCCTACTTCTATGAAAGTCTGACATCTCTTAAGTTTATGTTAAGAATGTGAAAAACGATGTTAAACGGTGCAGCTGCTTTAGAATCAGTGTGGTAGTTCCTCAAAATGCTAAACAGAGTTACTAGATGACCCAGCAATTCCACTCGTTGGTATACATCCAAGAGAAATAAAAACATATATTCGTGCAAACTGTACACAAATGTTCATGGCAGCATTACTCATAATTAAGTCAAAAGGAACATGGATGGAAACGTGCTAAGTAAACGAAGTCAGACATAAAAAGCCACTTAGTTTATGATTCCATTGATACGATATGTCCATAATGGGCATATCTATAGAGACAGGAAGTAGATTAATAGTTGCTACGGTCTTGGGATAGTGAAGGAGGAGTGGGAAGTGAGTGTGTGCAAAAGGGTTCCCTGACCCCATTCTACTCTGTGTGTGTGAGTGTCAGGGGCGGGGGGAGGTTGGGGGCTTCCCGAAACCAACAGGCAATTCCCAGATGCCATCAGGGTGTCTGAGAATTCATCTCAGCTCTGACACTGTCTGCCTGGAGATAGAGTGAGATTCCAGGGGTAAAGGGCTCAGTCCCACAAGACCCACCCTCCACTTCAGAGGTGAGTTGCAAGTACAGGTTGTCACCTGTACTTCTGACGGACTGGCTGTGAATCAGAGGGTCCCCACAGCTCCCTCCTCAGGTGTGGTTAATTGGCTAGAACGGCTCACAGAACTCAGGAAAACTTGTTTACTCACTAGATTACTGATTTATTCTGAAAAGATTATATTAAAGAGTAGGAGCCAGATGAAGAGCTGCTACACAGGGTGAGTTCCTGAACAGGGAGCTTCTGTCCTCGTGGAGCTTGGGGCCGGCACAGTGGCACGTGGAAATGTTCTGGTTCCCCAGTGTGGAAGTTTTCAAAAAAGAGAGCCTAAAAGGCTGTTCTTTTGTTTTTTGTGGAGGCTTCTTTACATGGTCGTGATTGACTGAATCATTGGCCAGTGGTGATTGATTCAACTTCCAGCCCCTCTCCTCATTCCTGGGGACGGGGTGGGGTAGGGGCTGGGACTGAAAGTTCCAACTCTCTAATCACTGGGTTGGTTCTCCTGGCACTAGTTCCCATCCTTAGGTGCTTCTGAAAGTTACCTCATTCACATAACCAAAAGACACCTTTATCATTCTCTACATGTAGGAAATTCCAAGGGTTTTGGGAGCTGTGAACCTGGAACTGTGGAGGAAGACCAAATATATATATATATGAATAACCAAACATATATCTTACAAATCACAGTGTGTATGGGGTTTCTTTCTGGGCTGTTGGGAAATGTTCTAGAATTAAACAATGATGATAGTTGCACAACCTTGTAAATATATTAAAAATCACTGAATTTTATACTTTAAAATGGTGAATTTTATGGTATGTGAATTATGTCTCAACCTCCACTCCCCATCCTTGGATTATTATTTTCACTTATGCACTAGAGTAAATAATACCAGAAGATGGTCTTGTTTGCTTTACATTGTTTCTGACATTTTTGTTACTTTGGACTAATATTTTAAATTGACATCTTCATGTTTTCTAAAGAAGAGATATTGAAGATAGAACCATTGGGCTTTTCTCTTTAGGGAACCGGGCAGGTAGGAGTGCTGAAGTGGAAACATTAATTAGTGGTGCCTTTGAGAGGCCTGAACAAATTTTGGAGTCGTATCTTTGTGCTCAGGTAGCAGCCATTCTCTGGTAGCCCTGTAATAAGCAAGGATGACTAAGGTCACTGATTATATCAGTGAAGCAAATCCATCAGAATCTTCAGAAAACTGTTCAAACCAGTTAGTGTTTTTTTTTTGGGGGGGGGGTCTGTTTACAATAATCTCAAATACCAGAGAAAGTTTTTGTCTTTGGGAAATGAAGCAACCTTGATGACATTTTTTTGCCCTTCTAGAACATCTGGTTTTGGCAACCAGTACATCTGATGATAATGAAGTCAAAATGACTAGCTGTGCTTCAGAGGTCCTCAATCTCCTATCCTTTTCGGTATCTGTTACTGTATGTGTCAACTTGGTAGGGAAGAAGATTCATAAAGAACCTCAGAACATAAAGTGCAATAAAATGAATAGCTCTTTAGGTCAAATCTCAAGGGAGTCCAAATTGCTTGTCTAACAGTACAGTGAAGGGATCTTTCCGTGCAGGTTTTGTAATGATAAAATTGGTTATATTTGAGTGTCTGCTTTGCTCTGAGATGTCCCTTCCTCTCCTCTCCCAAATTCTCATCTCACATTCGACTAGTATCGCAAGCAAATTGTTCATTTTTTAACAATTTAAGATTTACGAATCATTAAGTTTTCATTTCAGTTATTTTGATCTCTTTTTAGTCTCTTTAATCTTTTATTTGCAGTATTTTAAGAAAATGAACCAATTTACTATTATCCAAATAAATGTCTGGTCAGTGTTGTTTTTTTTTTTTATAAAATTATTTTTTTTCTTTCACTATAAAGCAGTACAGGTTTTGCATAGATTTTAGAAGGTATGGAAAGTATAAAGATTTTAATAACTTAAGTCCAAAGCATCTAGAATTTTGATATTTTGATGTATAGCTTCCTAGACTTTCTGTAATGCACATAGGCAGCCATAAATGTGCTTGTGTGTATGAGTATGTTTTAAATAAAAGTGAGATCATACTATTTAGAAGTGAAATTATGTTATGTATTTTGTAACTGGCCCCTTTCCACATCTTGTCACTAAATAGAAATCTAAATAATTTTAAGTGCACAGTGTTCTCACTATGCTTGGAGTGACCTTAATCTCTTAAGGATAGACATAGATTTTTTTTCGTTATCTTTGTTATTATAAAAAACACTGCCATGAACATCTTTGGGTATATATCTTTGTACACTGTGTATCATATTTTATATCTGCACGGATACTTATATTTTAGCATACATTCCTGGAATTAAAATTGAGGAGTAGTATTTATTTTTCCCCTTTCTTTTACTTTTTTCTGTCAGCAGGTCCCATCACGTCGCCCTCCCTTTGCTTCTCTCCATCTCACTGACACTGCTCAAGTCCAGGCCACTGTTAACGCTCACTGGAACAATTAGTGTCTCCTCACTTAAGTTCTTGTCCCCCATTCTCTACACATCAGTTAAAATGATCTTAAAGTGGAAATGCGATATTGTTCTTTGCTTGCTAAAGCCTTCAATGCCATCTTAGTGCTCTTAGGATAAAACCCAAATTAATAATAAAAGCAAAATTATTAGTAGGTCCTGTCTGATCTGACTATATTCTAGTTCCCAGCATAGGCCTCTGAGTATGCAATAAGTATTTGAGTGAATAATAAATGAAATTACCAGACCAGAGGGAATTTTATCAGTTTTTGACACACATTACCAAATTAACAACATGGATGAGAGTGCCAGTTTCACCACATTGTGACCAACTCAAGCCATTATCAGCCTTTTTAATCTTTGCCAATCTGATAGGCAAAAGGTGTTATCTCATTGTTTTAATTTGTGTTTCTTTGATACTAGAGTTGGACATTTCTTCATGTGTTTACTGGACATCTCTGTTTTTGTGTGAATTGTCTCTATCCTTTGCCTGTTTTCCCAATGGGATGTTTAGTTCCTGTAATGATTTATACCATCTTTAATAAGTAACCCTTTATGGTGTAGATATATTGATATTATACCAGTTATCTAATGTGGTATTACAAACCGCCTCAAAACCTAGTAAAACGTGTGTGAGTTGGCTGGGCAGTTCTGCTGGTCTCACCTGGATTCACTCATCTTTTCATTCCCTGACTGGGTTCATGTGGTGTGTCTGTTTGTCTCTCACTTAGTAATAGCAGCCTTCCATTAGATCATGCCCCAGTGTGCAAGCTTTTATCAAACTTCTGCCTGCATCCTGTTCCCTTAGTCTTCTTGGCCAAAGCCAGTTACATGGACAAGCTCAAAGTCAGGGTGGGAGGAGACGACACAAGGGTGAATCAAGAGGTGTGACTGTAAGATGCTGTGATGTAAAATCAACCAGATGTATCTTATAAAGAAATTTATCACTTGTCTTTTAATTTTGTTTTGGTAAAGAAGCATTAAAATTTCAGGTCAGATCTGTTAGTTTTACCTTTATAGTTTCTGCCTTTGGTGTCATGCCTTTCCCGACTTAAAATTATATTAGTATTTACCTACATTTTTTTCTATTACTTTTTGGTTTATGGTTTCATTTATGTTTAAATTTAAGCCATCTGAAATTTGTTTTGGTGTAAGATGGGAGGTTAGTATTTGACAAAATATCAAATATTTAGTCCTTTGTCAGCATGATTTGTTGAATAATCTGTCTTTCCCCATTGATTTGAAATGCCACACTCATTGTATACTGAATTCCCATAAATACTTGGTTCTGTTTTTGGACTCATTAGTTATTTGTCTAATTCTGTGTTACTACCTCACTGTCTTAATTACTTTGAGTCTGTAGTATATTTTAATTTCTAGGAAGGAAAGTTACTGTTCATTTTCTTGTTTTTCAAAACTTTATTTGCTATTCTACTTAATACATTCTTTTAGATTAGTTTTGGAATCATGTCATCAATTACAACGAAAATGAAATAAAAAAGAAAAATTGCACCCCGAAACCTGTTGGAGTTTTGATTAGAATTGTGTAAAATTAATGGATTAATAGGGGTAGGGGAGAGAATTGACCCCTTTATAATACTGAGTTTTTCATTCTTTTTTCTCCTCCATATATTCAGATTTTTTATTTCATCTTTAGTAAAGTGCATCAACACTTTAGTTTCTGGTTTAGTAGGTTTGATATGGTACCTTTAAAAAGTTCTTACATATTTAGAAATTAAACTTACAGCTTATTTTTACTCTAAGTATATCCGTTCTCATTTTTGTCTTAATTTTATTTAAAATGTATACTTGTATTTAAACATAAAGCCTGTGATTTAAAGAAAGTTTTTCGTTCTCCAGTAACTCAATTCCAATGTTGGCATTTATATTCCTCAGTTTTCTTAGATTTTGAAATGTAATAGCTAATGGTTACTGAGTACTTACTGCCTGAAATATCAATACTTCCCATATTAACCATTTAATATTCCTCTTATAATTTATAAGGTAGGAACAGTTGTTATTCCCCTTTTATAGATGAGAAAACTGAGTCGCAGAGGGTTAAGTAACTTGCCCAGGGTCACTCACTGGTAAACAGCAAACTGGGATTCCATCCCAGGCAGTCTGATTCCAGAGCCCATGCTTTTAACCAGTATGCTCGGGTCTCTCATTCAAACATGAACTGAAGTCTGTGTTTGAATTTTCTAAGTGTTGATGTGTGAGTGAATAATTTACTTTTTCTTTGTGATTTCATCATATAAGGGTTCTTTATTTTCTGAAAATAATTGGTACAAGAACAAGGCCATGTAGAATGAATTGACCTAGAATAGGAGTAACATTTCAGAGATAGCAGGGGTGGGGAGAAAAGACTTTACTTGGGCTTAATCTTGAAAAATGAAACAAAATTATGGAAACATTCATGTTATAGTTGCTACGATGTGTTAAATTCTTAAAATGGAAGAAGAATGAATCAAGTGTTGGTTGCTTGTTTCGCATAATTTTTCTTTAAAAATTGCGAGATCGCATGAAACTATATACTTCATGTAATGATGGACTTTTCTAGTATGATCCTAAAGAAATCCATTTTTGCCAAAATATTCAAAGCCTTCATTATCAAAGCCCACTTATATTTTCATATTATTTTCTTTTGCCCTCCTATTATCTCATCTTCATTAGCTTTCTCCAATTATCTGCTCATGGTATCTGTTCAAATGCTTTCCGGGGCAAGTAGCAGACTTAAAGTACTTAAACGTTAAGAACATTTACTGTCTCATATAATTGGAAGTCCCGAGAAAGAGTGGGCTCCAGGCCCACTACACTCAGTGGCTCATGGATGTCTCTGAGAATCCAGGTACATTTTGCCATCTTGAGTATCCATTTCATCTTCACACAGGTAGCAAGCAGGCCATGGGATTTCTAGGCTTCACATTCAGAACTAGCAATTCTTACAGGAAGGAGGACCATCTCTTCTTTTGTTGCTTTTTTCCCCTCTTAAGGTATAATTTACATACACCTAAATGTATTAATCGTAAGTATATCTATAGGTTGATGGATATTTACTACATATACACATCTGTGTAGCTACCAACCGGGTCAGGATACAGAACATATTGAGTACTTTTCATCCCATTAAGTGCCCTTACGTTCCTTCCCAGTCAGTGTCCCTCTCCAATTTTCATTTCTGCCAGTGGCTTTGCCAGTAGTTGGAAACAGTTCTCATCATTTTTAGTGACTTTGTAAAGCCCTGCATCTTTTTGGAAGGCTTGCACTTCTGCTTTGTACATGATACTCATTGTGTTGCTTTGTCATTGAAATACCTGCCATCTTTGAGAGACTGACAGGGCAAAGGTGACGTGGACTGACAGAGGCTCCTGTTACCATAGGAGGGATGTTTGACAGGGATGAATTTTATAAGTTGTTAGTTCATTAGTTTTTCTGGTGTGTGTGTGTTAGGATGACTTTGCTTCCCTGGGCGACCTGGCAAGCTGTGGGAGTCTGGCAATGAATCATATTAAGACCCCTGAACCTGTTCTGGCCTATGTTACATTTTTACATATGTGTTGCTGGATTTTCTAATTTATTGCATTGGTGTATTACCCCATCCAGTCTGTGATCTATGCAGCAGTCAGGTCTTTCTGAAATTCAGATTTTATCAGCTCAGTCTTATCTCTCAAACACTTCAGTGGCTTCCCATTGGTCTTAGAATTAATACCAAACTCTTCATTATCATGGCCTACGTCCCACATGGTTCCTCTTGCTCTGTGATTCCAAAGTTAGTAAAATGGCCCAGTAAGATGAATCCTCAAAAACCAGTTACAGGGAATTCCCTGGCAGTCCAGTGGTTGGGACTCTGCACTTTCACTGCTGTGGGCCTGGGTTTGATCCCTGGTCGGGAAACTAGGATCCAGCAGGCAGCACAGTGCGGCCAAAAAAAAAAAAAGGAAAAGAGTTAAAAAACCCAGTTATAAAAAAGTCAAGATGTGCATGGACATACCCATTCCCTTATGCTTACAGTTTAGTGAGGGAGGAGGCATTAATCAGTTTGGTACATGGTATTGTGAGGGTAGAGACTTTCATATATTTTTGTTTGATTCCTTTTTAAATAATGTCATGTGCAAATAATATTTTAAAATTTTGTCTAGTATGTATGCCTTTTAATTACAGCAGGTTGCCAGTGTTATTTTATATTTAGTATTTTGTTATACCCATTTATTCATTTTTCAAAGCATCTACTTTAAGGGAAATTCCTCCATCATCTTTTTCTATTCCTCTGGATATGGAAGTTTTTCAAGGTGGTTTCATTTTGGGAGGAGATAGGTCTAATAGAATCGTCATTGGCTTCAAAGCTTTTCTGCTCTTTACTGACTGTGAGACCTTGGCTGTGCCCAATCTCAATTTCTGTTTCTGCCAAACGGAATTAATAATCCATTGCCTTGTTTTGTGGTTTGCCATAATGTATTTAGAGGATTTAGTGTATTCTAGCTATTGTTTTCTTTGTGTTGCACCATAACTTTTTTTAAAAAATGAAGTTCAAGCTCCTGAATGTTCTTTTGTCTTTTTCTTTAACTTTTAATGTGAAAGACTTCTTATTTTAGGCACTCTAAAAGCAAGGAGCTAGTTAAATTCTTAAAGAACCTATATTTTAAAATGTTTTAAACTTTGTTAAAATGAATCTTTAAAAAGCAGACCCCCGGGCTTCCCTGGTGGTGCAGTGGTTGAGAGTCCGCCTGCTGATGCAGGGGACACGGGTTCGTGCCCCGGTCCAGGAAGATCCCACATGCCCCGGAGCGGCTAAGCCTGTGAGCCATGGCCGCTGAGCCTGCGCGTCCAGAGCCTGTGCTCCGCAACGGGAGAGGCCACAACAGCGAGAGGCCCGCATACAGCAAAAAAAAAAAAAAAAAAAAAGCAGACCCCCTGAACTGTGGAACCATTATTTGTATCACTAGGAACCAGCCCCCTTTCTCCTGCAGTGGCCACCTCAAGTCTCTCACTACCTTCCTTTCATATGCTTGGTTCCTACTTTGTCAGCTATCCTTCCCAGACTTCCTCCTAAAAAACCTTCACCTGCACTCTGTAGCATACAGATGTCTCAACCTGGCATTCAGGGTCCTCTGCAAAACATTCCAGGAATGCCTGTCCATATACCCCACATGAATTCATTTCACAGTGGTCTGCTGCTTGTTCCCCAAAGGTTCTGGTGGAATTTTGGTCTCATTGCTTCTGTTCTGTCTTCTGGAAAGCTGCCTTCTCTGTGCCCACTCAGACTCACTCTTGCTTCAGTTTCCTCTGCTAGTTTATGTCTTTAGTGATTACTCCAGGCTAAGTCTCTCTTATTGAACTCAGATCATCTGTTGACTGTTCAGCTCATTTGGTACTTCAGACCTAAAATTTTCCCTCAAAAAATCAAGCGTGAGCTCCCTTTACTCATGGCACATTTCCCTAAGCACTTTGTAGCATGCTGGGTACAATCAGGGACTTCCAGTAACTTCTAAAAAAGAAATATAAAAACTAAACTCATGATTATTGAGTATTTTAGGCCTTCTTATTTTAATTTTCTAGATAAATCATCTGATTTTCAAAGGTATTAGGTAGTAGTTCGCACAACTTAATATTAAACAGTATGTTTTTATACTCCTTTAATAAAGCTATGTAAAGGTATGGATAAGTGGTGGTAATGATATTTGGATTAAAAAATTTAATATTTACTTGAAAGCATAAGGACCAACACATCAAATATGTGTGTGTATGTATATATATGTGTATATATATATATATATATATTTTCCTACCTGGAAATCTTATACAAATAAGAATTCTGTCATCCAGTCAGCAAGCCTGTTTCCCTTCAAAAGATTAACTGTTGTAGTTCTTTCTGAGTATGTAAAAAGTACTAAAATTAGAAATTAATTCAGTAAGGTTTTTATACAGATCATGGATACAGTGATGAACTAGGCAGTTTATTTTTTGTGACCTCCAGATCTACTCTTTCCCTTCCCCCATTTTCCTAAATGTTCCCATAATTTCTATATCAATCAAGATTCTCTAGAGAAAAGAACCAATATTTATTCATTCATTCATTCATTTAAAGAAACTGACTTACATGATTGTGGGGGCTGATTAATCTGAAATTTGTTACTCAGGCTGGCACACTGGAAACTCAGACAGGAGTTGATGTTGTACCTTGAATCTGAAATTTGTAGGGCAGGCCAGTAGGCTGGAAACTCAGAATTTTTATGTTACAGTCTTGAGGCAGAATTCCTTCCTTGCCTCTTCTAGCTTCTGGTGTGTGCTGGCAATCCTCGGCATTTCTTGACTTACAGATGCACTCTCATCTCTGCTTCCGTGGTCATAGGTCTGTCTTTTCCTTGTGTGTCTCTGTCTTCACATGACATTTTTCCTCTCTTAAGGAGACTAGTCATACTGGATTAAGGGCCCAGCCTACTCCAGTGTGATCGCATCGTAACTAATTACATCTGCCATGATCCTGTTTCTAAGTAAGATCACATTCTGAGGTACTGGGGGTTAGTACTTCAGCACATCAACTCTAGCCTGAGTTTCCCATTTGGGTATGGACCATGACTTTGGTCTCATTCACCTCTCACTTTAATCAGTTGAGCTAACTGCCCCAGATGACAGATACAGAGGGAGACATGCATACATTAAATATAAGTACATGCAAAATATCCACAGTAAAGCTACTAGAACTAATGAATGTATTCCGTAAAATTGCAGGGTACAAGATCAACGTGCAAAAATCAGTTGTTTCTATACACCAGCAATGAGCAATCTGAAAAGGAAATTAAGAAAGCAATTTCATTTACTGTAGTATCGAAAAGAATAAAATACCTAGGAGTAAATTTAACCAATGCGGTGAAAGACTTGTATACTGAAAATTACAAAATATTGCTGAAAGAAATTAATGAAGACCTCAGTAAATGAAAAGACCTTCTGTGTTCATGGATTGAAAGACTTAATATTGTTAAGGTGATAGTAGTACCCAAAGTGATCTACAGATTCTGTACAATCTCTGTCAAAATCCCAATGGCGTATTTTTGTAGAAATAGAAAAACCCATCCTAAAGTTCATATGGAATTTCAAGGGAACTGGATAGCCAAAACAGTCTTGAAAAAGAACAGAGTTGGAGGACTCATATTTCGTGATTTCAAAACTTATTACAAAGCTGTAGTAATCAAAACAGTGTGGTACTGGCATAAATTAGCCCTGTAGACGGATGGAACAGAATAGAGAGCCCAGAGGTGAACTCACATTTATGTTCAGTTGATTTTTTGACAGGGTTACAAAGACCATTCAATGGGGAAAGGATAACCTTTTCAACAAATGATGCTGAGAAATCTGGATATTCGTAGTTCTCTTGAAAGAGTTTCGTATTTTTTCCTATAATATGAATGCCTACATCTAAATCAGGGTTTCTCAACCTTGGCATTATTGGTATTTGAGGCCAGATAATTCTGTGTTGTGGGCGCCATCTTGTGCATTGTAGGATGTTTAGTAGTATCCCTGCCTCTACCCACCAGATGCCTGTCGCTCACCGCTAACTTCTCTTCCTAGTGAAATTTTGCATGGGGGAGAAATCACCCCAGTTGAGAATTACTACTCTAAATTCTAAAATGTCAGGAATTATTGTATAACTTTTAAACGTTTAAAAAATATGTTCAGTTTATTTATTTATTTATTGGCTGTGCCGTGCAGCTTGTGAGATCTTAGTTCCCCGACCGGGGATTGAACCCACGCCCTGAGCAGTGAAAGTGTGGAGTCCTAACCACTGGACCACCAGGGAATTCCCTTGAATGTTTTATGTTTATTTTTAAAATTTATTTATTTATTTATTTATTTTTGGCTGCGTTGGGTCTTTGTTGCTGCACGCAGGCTTTCTCTAGTTGCGGCGAGCGGGGGCTACTCTTTGTTGCAGTGTGTGGGCTTCTCATTGTGGTGGCTTCTCTTGTTGTGGGGCATGGGCTCTAGTTGCATGGCCTTCAGTAGTTGTGGCTTGTGGGCTCTAGAGCGCAGGCTCAGTAGTTGTGGCGCACAGGCTTGGTTGCTCCGCGGCATGTGGGACCTTCCTGGACCAGGGATGGAACCCGTGTCCCTGTCCCCTGCATTGGCAGATGGATTCTTAACTGCTGCGCCACCAGGGAAGTCCCTGTTTTATATTTAAATGAAAAAAGGTGACTTACGCTGTTTCTTACATTTATTATTACAGAAGATTTGTATCTATTTGGCTACCTAGACTTTAGTCTGTTAACCACGAATTATGGTGTTTCAAAAAAGAAAATATGTTCTGAAAATCAGTTGATATAAGTACATTTGTAAGTTAGAAACTACCTGAAGATGAAAAAAATCAGCCTTTGAATTTTAACATAGGTGAAATGGGAAAAAAGGAATACTTTCAAAGAAATTGTTATACCTCATTGTTAGTTCAATACAAGTGTTTAAAATAAACTTAACTCATTGTTTTTAAAGATATTTTCATTATTAACTTTTGTGTCTCAAAGACCTGATAAATTTTCCTCACTTGCCAATAGGCTTGCCAATACCTGAAGACACATCATGTGCCTGGCACAGAGCACGAGTCCCTTGCTGTAGATTGTAGTATCTCTGAGGATAACCTTCGGGTAACCTTTGCTCACACTGTGTACAAACTGCGTGGGCTAGCCAATTACATATGACAACTTTTAATATCCTCTACTTATGCAAAATAAGTAGATATTTGATAAGTGTTAGCTATTATTTGTGCGTTTAAAGACAAGCCAGGCAACTTGCTAAATGCTTCATGTGAATCATTTCATTTAATGGAGAGGATAAATGAGATTTGTGTCAGCATTGCAGTTTTACATTAGAGGAAACCAATGCTTAAGTGACTTGGCTAAAGTCACATGGTCTAAATGACACCTGAGATTCAAATCAAAGTCCTGCATAAATCCAAAGACCTTGCTGTTAATACTTTGGCCTCTAACTGTTCTACCTTTCAGTGCTGCTTCTCAAATTTCACTTTCCGTCCTTAAGATCACATCCAATAGTGTCTCAACTTGCATCTTGGAGTTTGTATAGGAAGGAAGTGATGGGAAATGTAGCAGATTGGACTGGATTATAAAATCCAGTAAGGCTTTGAACAACAGGAAAGGAATGAAACTAATATGCCTCGTATTTCTATACACCACTTCTTCTAGTCCTTACAGCTACTCCCTAGGGTAGGTATCACCCTCACTAATGCCCTTGGCTGAGAGTACGTGGCTAATAAGTGGTGGAACCTGTCCGTGAACCCAGCTTTGTCTCACTTCCAAACCTGAATGTATTTTACCCCATGTCTTCAAAATGGTTTGAACTTCTCTGGTGGATTAATGACTTCTAATTTGTGGGCTCTGGGGGCAGCTGTGGGATTATTTTAGGGAGATAACTTGAACCCCTGTGTGCACCAAGCTTTGTAACCCAAAGATGCCTGCCTTCATACATGTTATATTTCAAGTATGTAGGCGCTTTTATAATAAGATACAGATTTATTTAAAAGATAGTAAATTCTAAGTACTTTTAAATCACATTTTCTCAGTCAACCAGTATTAAAAGTAGAATTTATGAATTTAAAGGGCCTTCCTGTCTTCAAAAAGGCTGAGAACCACTGTTGTAAATTGATTTTATCTGTATTTGATCTGTTTCTTAGGTGGGGCTTGGCAGCCATTTAACTTTCTCAAAAGAAGGGGATATCCCAAAACAATGCAAGTATTAAAGATACGGCAAGGGGCTTCCCTGGTGGCGCAGTGGTTGAGAGTCCGCCTGCCGATGCAGGGGACACGGGTTCGTGCCCCGATCCGGGAAGATCCCACATGCCGCGGAGCGGCTGGGCCCGTGAGCCATGGCCGCTGAGCCTGCGCGTCCGGAGCCTGTGCTCCGCAACAGGAGAGGCCACAACACTGAGAGGCCCGTGTACCGCAAAAAAAAAAAAAAAGATACGGCAAGGATAACTGCAAAGTTTAAATTTTTGTTCTTTAGATGAAGACTTCTGTTAAAAAAAAAAAAAAAAAAAAGTTACTAGTTACCTATATAGGCAAATCCATAAAAATAGTTCAAATAAATTTTAAGTAGGAGAAAATTTAAATTGTTACGAAATTATAGCCCTTGCTCTTATAAATTAGGATTTTTTGAAAATAAACTGAAAGGATCCAATTACTTCTTTTAAATTATGAAACAAAAGGTATGTAGTATGCTATTACATAGGATTTTAAAAAAACAACTCTTACAGATGATGGTTTTAAAGGAGAAGTCCAAATTTAAGTAGCAGTTTTATTCTAGCACATAGAGAAACATTGAGAGTGAGGGCATACCAATACATTCAAGTTGTAAATAGGCTGGAATTTGATTCTGTAGTTTTAGAATTTATATCATTAGACTTCTGATGTTGGTAGTAGTCTCTGCAAATTTGTTTTTGCATGTTTTCTCAGCCTCTATGGGGTTAACTGTGGCTTGGCAAGCCAAGAAAAGGAGTTCTGTGCTGTTTTCAGACTGCAGAATCCTGTTGCTATGCAACAAACGTTGTCAGTCAGCATAAGGTATAGTAAATTGGTATTCTCTGTCCCTTTTCACCACATGCTCATTTTGTAATCTGAGAACTGGTTTCGGGCTATTTTGCAAGGTTTTATTTTAAAACAGGCATTTAAAGATTTTTGTTGCTTTTTGTAATTGGGTACGTTTAAGGTCTGTGAAGTCTTTCTGTTCTTGTGTAGTAGATACACTAAAATGCTTGTGTTCAAAGAAAGGGTTTTATAGATCTGTTTCCGAGTAGTTTCAGGTTAGAGCAGTATTTTTGTTCTGGTACTGTAAGAGGGATGATACTGCTACTTCCAATGAGTAAATTTTTGCTTGAAAATTCAAGTTAAATAATTTGAACATCAGAACTTTACCATAGCACAACATATTATTTTATAATTTATTTTTGAAAAGTATGGACCCAGAAGTTGGTATCAGCATCCCTTAATTGATAAAGTATTTTTATAGGAATCCTAAACTTGTATAGCATCTCCTGTAGAATCTGATAGTTTATTTTCTTCCAGGGGAAATTAAAATGTTTTAATAGCAAATGGGTAATTGATTATAGCCTTTTCCTAAAAAAGGGGGTAAAGTATACAAAACATAAAATTCACTATATTAATCACTTTTAAGTGTGCAGTTTCATGGCATTAGGTACGTTCACATAGTTGTACAAACCATCATGTCTCCATCTCTGGAACTGAATAATAGCCTTTTGCATCCGTTTAGTAACTTAATCCAGGCCCTCTTCTAAATGCTTTAGATAAATTAACTCAGTTAATCTTTATAACAACCCTATAAAGTAAGTATTTTTTTTTGTGTTCCAGATGAGAAGACTGAGGCACAGAGAAGAGCACACACTAGTCATGAGTGGAGCTGGAATTCAGATCCCAGCAGTCTAGCTCTTCTGTGCTCTCAGCCACCATGCTGTGTTGTCCTCTTTTGGAATTATTTTCATTTCTGTTTAGTGGTAGGAGCAATGATTTTTTTTTAAAAATTACTTTTTGTAGTTTATTCAAGTAAAGTTAACATACTTTAACAGCGTTACGGACTATTAATGAATTTAGTTTGGCCATATTTTAGGCTTTTTTCCTAAATATTTAAAAAGGATGTAGTTTGTATTGTATTATGGTTAATTGCATATAAAATTATGTATGTTTTGGTTAATCATAGAGAAAAGATTTAATTCCCTTTTTCAGCTTGTTTCTGGACCACTTGCCATGCTGTTCCTTCCAGTAGAGTGTATGGAGTATGCAGATTATTTTCTGATAGTTTAATACCAACATAAAGGAAGGTACATTGTTATTAAAAAATTCTAATGTGATGCCATTTAAAACCTAAAGCCAGTTGGTGTTGGATCATCTACTTCTTAGTATTTTCTAAATTCATGCTGTTTTTTTTTCATGGATAATCTGGAGTTAATTATGTATTGGCAGAGTAAAGAGCAATGGGCAAGAGTGAAAAGGGAGAAAAGCAGTGCAAGGTGTCATTTGAACTTCTGGTTGATGCAAAGGGATGGAATTGTTTGAACTCCGCTGCTTTCTGCTTGGTGCTCTATGTCTCTTTTCATTCTTTAACTGAAGAACTGAACCTTTCCCCTCTGACCCCGCACTACCCCCCTCCCCCGTTCCAGTAGATCTTCTGCCTTGAGAACCCTTGACCTTGATCTTCCCTGATTTATATGGTCTCATCCTGCTCTAACAGATTTACTCTATAATCAGTTTTCTTTTCATTTCTCTTCACAGTTGCACCATCTTAAAAAAAATTTTTCCTCCTTTTTTTTTTGTGCATTTCTATATATGTTTGATTATGCATTTTTTAATTTGTTCACTTGATATGTTTTGCATTCTCTATGCTTTTTAAAAACTCAGAATTTTATTAGTTGCATATTTCACTGTAATTTACCTATTTCCTTTTTTGTTTTTAATTAATTTATTTTATTTATTTTTGGCTGCACGCAGGCTTTCTCTAGTTGTGGCGAGCAGGGGCTGCTCTTTGTTGCGGTGCAAGGGCTTCTCATCGCAGTGGCTTCTCGTTGCGGAGCACAAGCTCTAGGCGTGCAGGCTTCAGTGGCAGGTGGGCTCAGTAGTTGTGGCGCACGGGCTTAGTTGCTCGGCGGCATGTGGGATCTTCTTGGACCAGGGCTGGAACCCGTGTCCCCTGCGTTGGCTGGCAGATTCTTAACCACTGCGCCACCAGGGAAGCCCTACCTGTTTCCTTTTAAATGGCTGTTTGTATGGTTTAAAGTGATTTTGTATAATGAATAATGCTTTCATGAACCCAGAGGGTTTTTTCCCTCCTAATTACAGACTAATTCCTTAAGATAGATTTCCAGAAATAGTATTAGATCTCTGAATAAATAGAAACAGTTTTAAAAGCTCTTGAATCATATTGCCAAATGCTTTCCAAAAGTGTTGTGCCAGTTTTCATGCCAGCCTGCAAATATATGGAGTGTCCATTTCAGCACAACCAGCAGCAGCAGAGAATGTTTTCATGCTGACCTTTAAATCTAAGAAGAATTGACTTAACAGCTCAGCTGGGCCTTTATCCTAAATTACACCTAGAATTATAATTGTGGTGGGATTGGATTTGAGAGAATTAAGGCCTGGCTACCAGTTTCTGCTCCTTAGACTGCTTTTTAAGTTCTGTTTTGATGCAGTCACTGCCCAGATAAGGTTTCATTTAACGCTGTATGCTTTTGGATGTGTGAAGTGACTAATTTTTTTCTACTCTTTAATCCCTTAATTATTTTGATATGTTGGATGGTATGGGACAAAGTGGTGTGTGTTTCAGATGACATTTCCTTTGGGAGCCAGGGCAGGAATAGGTTTGGCTCTCTCCTTCGCCCCTCAGGGGGCTCTGGTGGCAGCAGAAGCATCTGAGATCAGGTTCAGTGGCCACCTTGTCCAGGGGGTGCTTCTTGGATATAGCCTGAGTTACTGTTACTTGTTTAGCCAGAAAATAATTAACAACTCTGGAGTTAAAGTGGCTTTTCCCTAAAAATTTGTTATAGAATTCAGAAAAATTAAGTACTGTTAGAATGTTTTCCCTGAGTAGAAGAAAGGTCGAGGGAAAAGCATTCCTGAAAGTTGATAATGTGGAAGCCGCCTCTGGCCTCGTAACAGCATTCAGCACAGTTGACCCTCCTAGCCTTGAACCACTTTGACTCAGGTGACTTTAAGTTCTCTTGGTTCTCTCCTTATCTCATTGGCTGCATCTCTTGGTCCTCTTCTCCCTTTCTCTTCTCACCCTGGACTTCCATTCCTCCGCAGTCTTATTCAGCCCCTGGACTTTACCCCGTGTTTGCCGATTCCCAGATTCAGGTTTCTGGCTGGCTCTCTCTTGTGAGTTCCAGATAAGAAGCTCACAAATAGTTCATTTTGTATAACTAATAGGCACCTTAAACATCATGTGTCCAAATCAGAGTGTGTGGTACATACAAATTTTCACTTACTGATAAATAGGTATTTCAGTGACAGTTTTTCCTCAGACTTTCAACCATAACAATAACATGAGGGGCTAAATTATAAATAACATCAACATAAGACTTGTAATATTGAAATGAATGCCTTCCACACTGATTTTGTAAGCTTTAGATCCCATGATTTTTTTTCTGGTAAGCCAGAAGAAAGTTTACCTATTTTCTTCTGAATGTGTGAACTAAGAAAGGTATTTATTAAAGGATTTTTCTTACGTGAGCTTTCATATGCTATGTACCTGTACCATTAAACACCATTCCTTTTTCTCAGTTTAGTATTTCATATGTCAAGCTGACAACAATAATTTGAACTGTTGTATGGTGGTACAGCTTGCTTACTCTACAGTTCAATTTTGTCGGTATCAGTGCCTTTGTAGATTATTGTTATGCATTTATTTATTGTACTATTATTTTTTGCCCTCATAAAAATGAGGGGTGGGGCTTCCCTGGTGGTGCAGTGGTTGAGAATCCGCCTGCCAATGTAGGGGACATGGGTTCAAGCCCTGGTCTGGGAAGATCCCACATGCCATGGAGCAACTAAGCCCGTGTGCCACAACTACTGAGCCTGCGCTCTAGAGCCCGCGAGCCACAACTACTGAGCCTGCGTGCCACAGCTACTGAAGCCCTCATTCCTAGAGCCCATGCTCCACAACAAGAGAAGCCACCGCAATGAGAAGCCTGCACACCGCAACTAGAGAAAGACCACACGCGGCCACAAAGACCCAACACAGCCAAAAATAAATAAAATAAGTAAATTCATTTAAAAAAAAATGAGGGGGGAAGTAGTAAAAAACAAAATGTTAGTAACACCACTGAGATAAATATGGAAGTCACTAGGTATTCCGAAAGTGGTAATTCTTCAGCCTCAGTGGGACTGGTCCCTCTTTGTACTTAAGCTGGTTGTCTGCGTCTGTATATCGTATATGGTAATTTTGACACTGATGGAAACTCAAGTTAGCTGAAGAAGGACCCTAGTATAGTTTACAGCATCAAAGTGAGAGCGGCTGGAGCCAGGGCCGCTCTCAGACCTCAGGGATGAGAACAGAGCTAGCAATTTTGGTTGACTAGCAGTTACTCGCTCTCTTTGCTAGGCTTTATTCTTTGCCCCTGTAGTCTTTCTTCACATGGTTTCTCCAGATTCCCATATTCCATCCAGCTTTTGTAAGTTGAGTCGAAGAATGTTTCTTGTAATCTTTAGGTAGAAAAATCCTGGATGAAGACAGGTGACAAGCCCTGTCTAGGTCACTGTCTCGTCTTCTCTAGTAGGGGTTAGGATGCTGTGATGAGCACCAGTGGTAGTGGGGAATGAGCTTTTCTAAAGTGAGAGAAGGAATCCTGGCAACAGATAATCCATTATGATATTCAACTAAGAAAAAGACAATGGCAAAAGTCAGTTATATATAAAAAAACAACGGAAACATGTCTCAAAGGTGAAGCCTTAGATGATGGAAGAAATTGGAGATTAATGTTAGTGATCTGTTAGATATACAGCGTTATAGAGCTTTTTGAAGAATGTAGCTTGCAACACTCCTTTTCCTTTATAATAAAAGAAAGTTGGGGGGGACTTCCCTGCCGGTCCAGTGGTTAAGACTCCACACTTCCAATGCAGGGGACACAGGTTTGATCCCTGGTTGGGAAACTAAGATTCTACCAAAAAAAAAAAAAAAGAAAAAGAAAAAAGGAAGGGTTTCCTAAGACAAAGTTTAAAGAAAATTGGTTAGATAACATTTCATTTCTTTTTTTAAAAAATATTTACTCATTTATTTTATTTGTTTTGACTGTGTTGGGTCTTAGTTGTGGCACGAGGGATCTTTCGCTGTGGTGTGCGGGCTTCTCTCTAGTTGTAGTGCGGGCTCTAGAGTGTGCGGGCTCAGTAGTTGCGGCGTGCGGTCTCTGTAGTTGTGGCACGTGGGCTCTGTAGTTGCAGCATGCGGGCTTAGATGCTCCTCAGCATGTGGGATCTTAGTTCCATGACCAGGCATGGAACCCACGTCACCTGCATTGGAAGGCGGATTCTTAACCATGGGACCACCAGGGAAGTCTCAACATCTCATTTCTTTTAAAGTCCCTGAGCAACTGAAAAAAAAAAAATCACTTCTGTCTACTAAATAGTGCTTTAGGTAAGCCAAGAAACCAGAAATTTGAGGTGAGAATTATTTAGACAATTAATTTTATCTATTTTTTTATTCATTTAAGTGATTGCTTGTACCTTAGTTTTTAAAACTAAACATCCATCTGCTAACTAGGGATTTCCTATCTTTCGACTCTTGGAATGAAAACTCATTTTAAAATTAAAACTATTGCTTAGCTCTTAGACATCCTGCTTTCAGGAATGGGTGATGTCTGAGAGAGTAGGGATACTGGAATTCCATGTCCACTTTGTTGACCCTGGTACTCCACCATAAGAAAGCAGACCCAGGGAGGAGGCACTGCACATCCCAGCAGGGCAGGGGGGTCCTTACTCCTTAGTTTTCCCATTTATTTGTATCCACCATGTAAGATTGTGGCCCAGAAAGAACTCACCCTGTGACAGGTATAAGGATCAGCATCCTGGGGTATTTCCCCTCCAGGGGATCTTCATCTTGGCTTCTTCTTCCCCTGTAGCTAGAGTCCAGATGTTGAGGAAAACAGATCATCCTTTCATTGTCTAGAACAGATTGTCTAACCTCCACTAAATCATGAAGCTTTTAACATTTAAAGCTTGTCTGTTTTCCAAGAGATTTGTTAATGGAAGTATCATGGTACTTTGGATTTATAAGTGACATTATGGGTTTTTCCTGCAGATAAAAAGACTTGCTAGTTATTTCCTTTCTTTTTTTCTCAGTCACCAGGTGTTTTTTAAGAAAAGCACCAACACAAAAGAGTTACTAACCTCTAATCTCAGAGCCCTTGGGGAATTATTTTACTAATATTAAGCAAAACAGAAGAATTGGGGGAAAATAGTTTAGAAAACAAATCAAAGGGACTAATTTGCTAATTAATAGATATAATGCAAAGAACAGAACAACAGAATATAAAAGCTAAGCGCAAGAAGCATGTATCCTTAAAAACAAATAGTAAAAAAAAAAACCCTCTTTGTTTCATCTTGTTCCTTTCTTTCTCTAAGCCTGTTTTTTTCAGAGATATCTTGAGTCCATGGTAAGAAGTCTAGTGTCTTGAAAGTTCCTGGCTGCCTTTCTTTGGGATCTTAGTGTAATCCAGAATCTTTTCTGCAATACAAAAGTTTTTCTACTTCTGGAACTTTAACTTGAAAGTTTTTTGCTTCAAGTTGAGAAGTCTTCTGTAAACCGGCCGGCCACGTGTGTGGGGTTTCTATTTAGAAGCGTATCTCTCCCCCACCCCGCCCCCCGTTTGTAGTTTCTTCCTTTTGCAATTCACCCTTTGAGTGACTTTATATGAAGCATGTAGGGTCCTCCACCCTTCAGCCTTTTCCTATAAGCTATCTTTACGTGTATAAGGCTTGCAGTTCTGTCATTCTGCCATAGTTTCATAAATGTTTAATACAACTTAGACATTTTAACAGCTTTGTTGAGGTACAATTGACATAAACTAAATGTCACATTTAAAAGGTACACCTGGGTAAGTTTTCATATGTCTGTACCCATGAAACCATCACCACAGTCAACTTGGTGAACCTGTCCATCACCCCCAGTTTAAAAGGTAATGTAAGCATGTCAACAAAAATTTGGAGAAAAGGGGAAAAAAAGCGAAGTCACTCATAAACCCTAACACTTAATTTGCATGACCTTTGGTGTCTTTTTTCATTTACCACAGTATCGATAACACTTTTCCCCTTCGTTACCTGGTCTTAATAGTGGCAAGACTTTAAAGAGTTGGCCAGTGACATGTTAAAACACCCTTTTTACACATCTGACACGATAGTACACAGAATGTTTCATGTTGGGGGTAGAGACAGATTTTCAGCTGCTTTTGGAGGAAGAGATAAGAAGAAGGAGGCAAAGAGAGAGTAAAAGAGCAAAAGCAGATCTGATGGTCCCCTCTCTTCCTTCCAAAGTGAGTACTCTTGTCTCCAAGGGCTGTGAGAGGTACAGGTATGCTACAGAGAGCTTGTATGTTTTAACTAAACGAAACTGAAGCTGTGGGCTGAGGCGGGTGGTAAATGAGAGTGCCTAGTTGGGATGTATTCAGTTGTTAAAGGCCCATGAAGCACATGGCAAGAGTTCGAATTTGAAATATTTAATTTAGGGAAAACCCGCGAAGAATTTGGTAGGTGGAATGACAGGATCCTCATGGTGTGAATGTAAAATAATATTAATGGTTGATTAAGAGGTAGGTTTGTTTCTTTATTTACACACGTTCATTTCCTTTTTTCCCCAGCTATGTTGAGATGACATGTAACATTGTTGACATATAGCATATGTAAATTTAAGGTGATACATGTTATGAAATGAATACCAATAAGGTTAGCTAACACCTCCATCCCCTCACATAATTAATTTTTTTGTGTATGGTGAGAATAAGATCTATTCTCTTAACAACTGTCAAGTACAGTTGACCATTGAACAATGTGGGTTTGAACTTTGAGGGTCCACTTATGTACAGATACTTTCCAGTAGTAAATACTACGGTACCACATGGTCCCTGGCTGGTTGAATCTGGATGCGGAGGAACCTTGGATACAAAGGGGCACCTCTAGATTATACTCGGATTAACCGCCGCGTTGTTCAAGGGTCAACTGTATATGTACAGTACTGTTAATATAGTCACTCTGCTGTACATTAGATCCCCAGAATTTATTCATTTTATAACTGGAGGTTTGTGCCTTTTGACCGATATCTCCCCATTTCCCCCACCCCCAGCCCTTGGCACCCATCAATCTGTTCTTTGTTTTGTGAGTTCGGCTTTTTTTAGATTCCTCATATAAGCAAGAATATACAGTATTTGTCTTTCTCTGGCTTACTCGTTTAGCGCAATGCCAAGAGGTAGGTTTAAAGAGGTAATTCTCACAGCCCTACTGAGTGGGTCAGGAGGGTGATAATGTTACCAAACCAAACTTGAGTCTGTTCCCCGCTCCGTAAAGGCAATCTGCTGACACCGGATTGTGGTGAAGAAACGTGCAGCGTTTACTGTAAGGTGTCATACAAGTAGTCCGGGATAGCTAGCACTCAGAAAGCCCAAGCTCCCCGATGGGTTCCCCCCGCTCCTCCCCGATGGGTTTCAGGAAAGCATTTTTAAAGGCCAGGTGGAGAATTCCCTGGCAGTTCAGTGGTTACAACTCTGTGCTTTCACTGCTGTAGGCCTGGGTTCTATCCCTGGTCAGGAACTAAGCCACAAAGCCACGAGGTACGGTCAAAAAAAAAAAAAAGGACCAGGTGAGGGAGGAGGGGTTCAAAGGGTATGTGTCAGCTCAGGTGCAGTTCTCTGATTTGTTAATGGTGAGTACATACTGTTATCTAGGTACTTCAGAAAGGAGCTAAAGCAGAGGATATGGGGGAGGGGTCTGTCCCCTGAAGGTCCCATGGGGTCCTGCTCAGTTACAGTAAGTATCAATATGATGAGAATGGTTGCTGGGACAACTTTAGATTATTGGTAGGAATATGAAGGAATGTTTGGGAAGATTTTTTTTGTGGATAAAATAGCATTGATATACCAATGACTCCAGTGAGATAAAGATCGTGAGGTGTGAAAGGATAGCCAGTGCTCTGGAATTCGGTAATAGGTAGGATGATAGCATTGTCACTCCTCAAAAGATTTTAGGCAAGTTGAAAGCAGGCAAGGATTTTCTGGAGAAGATTTGTTGTAATTCAGGACATTGTTTTGAATAGTACAAGACTCTGCAAAGAAGTGGATTTTTTTTTTTTTTTTCTTTGCGGTACGTGGGCCTTTCACTGTTGTGGCCTCTCCCGCTGCGGAGCACAGGCTCCGGATGCGCAGGCTCAGCGGCCATGGCCCACGGGCCCAGCCGCTCCGCGGCATGTGGGATCCTCCCAGACCGGGGCACGAACCTGTGTCCCCTGCATTGGCAGGCGGACTCTCAACCACTGCGCCACCAGGGAAGCCCAAAGAAGTGGATTTTTAAAGATTAAAAAGGATTGTCTCTACCATTAAGGAGCTTATTATGATCTATTGGTTTGAACTGAACATACTTTCAGAAAATCAGATAGGGCTGATAGAAGTGGCGGGCAGAGGTTGAGGCTCCAGATTTGGTAATTGTGTGAAAACAAGAATGAACCATGGGAAAGTACTAAGCTTTTAATAGAGGAGAAGCCAGTAATGGTCATATTGCAGAAGCATTCAGCAGGACTTCCCTGGTGATCCAGTGGTTAAGAATCTGCCTTCCAATGTAGGGGATGCAGGTTCGATCCCTGGTTGGGGAACTAAGATCCCACGTGCCACGGGGCAACTAAGCCTGCATGCTCTAGAGACCGCTTGCTGCAGTAAAAGATCCTGGGTGCCTCAACTAAGACCCGATGCAGCCAAATAATAAATAGATAAATATTAAAATATATATATATATAAAAACTTAAAAAAAAGCATTCAGAGCTATTAAATCACACCACAGCTTAATTTCAGATAGTCTCAGCTTTTGAAATCAATTGTTTGGTAGGAATTTAGCACATGTCTTTCTGTGGAAACTATGTTGTAATGAGGGGTGATTAGGTCCTTAATCCTCAGGCCGTTTAATTCATCATGTCTTTGATGTATTACACTATTAGGTCAAAAAGTGTCAGATATTGGCAATTGAATATGGTTCAACCCAGTACATTTCATTATCACCAGACATTTTTGATGTCTATAATTTATTTATTTGTCAAACCCTGGGACTACAAAATTGACCTGACAGACATGTCTTAAAACATCTCTCTGGGACCGTCCATTCAGAGTTTCAGATTGAGATGCCCAAGATCGAAGGTTCCCCACTCCCCTTGATGTTGCTCCCTCTCGGTCTGGGAGCAGGGATTCTCCTTGGTCTTGAGGTTCTCATGGGTCTTCTCTCTAGTAGTCATCTTTTCTTTCTCTGTCCCTAAAATAAGATGAGGGAGTGGGAAGGGAGGAGGGGTAAGAGGGGAGTGTTTTAGGATGCTGATCTTCAAACTGGGTGTTTTAATGGTATTTATCAAAATTGAAAGACTAGAACATGTCAGAATACATTGCATACGGTAATGGCAAATATTATTCCATGAAAATGTTTCAGTTCTCTTTGTATGTATGTACTAGGTCGTAGTATGTACTGTGTATTTATCACCGGCTTCAAAAATTTGATGCTGTTTTGGGAGATGAATCGCTATGGGTTGGGCATCTCGGGGTTTCAGGTATGCCATTGTAGGGTCCTGGGACTTCCTTAACTTCCTTTCTTCTGTGGGCTTAAATGTTAGGCCTTCTTTCCTTTCACTGGGTACCACCAAGCTGCTCTAAACTC
This sequence comes from Delphinus delphis, assembly GCF_949987515.2. Classification (NCBI taxonomy): domain Eukaryota; kingdom Metazoa; phylum Chordata; class Mammalia; order Artiodactyla; family Delphinidae; genus Delphinus; species Delphinus delphis. The sequence continues at coordinate 162,023,499 of NC_082683.1, forward strand.
CGGCTTATGTCCTTTTCTTTACCTGCTACGTAATGAAATATAGTCTTATACAGGGTGGAATCCTTTGGGAGTCTTTTTTTAAGGGGCTTCCTAGTAGTTGCTGGCATAAAGGTAGTTAAAAGCAGAAAGCCTAAGGCACAGAGGTGCCTTTCTCCTTTTTCATTTCAGTGTTGTAAGTAGAATGTAAAACTTCCTAGTTGAGGGACTTCGCTGGTGGTCCAGTGGTTAAGACCCTGTGCTTCCACTGCAGGGGGCATGGGTTAGATCCCTGGTCGGGGGGACCATGTGGTGTGGCCCAAAACAAAAAACCTTCCTAGTTGAGTTCTATACAGACATCACTAGGGATTCATCTGTGATTCAGAGGAAAACAAGATAGAATAGGACATTTAGTAGGCACTCAAAAAATATTTGTAGACTGGTTGAGTGATTGGAGAGAGTCTGAGCACTTGTCTGGCATCATTGAACTACTTATTAGTGAATGATGAAGCACAAGTGAACAGAGGCGATTATCTTTCCCTTATTTTTATGCTGTACTCTGAAGGAGAGAGATAAGGAGAAAGAAATCCCAGATGGGCAACTGGTTGGTTAAAAGCGGTCCCTGTGGCCAGTTTTGTATCTGGATGGCCATTCTTTTTTTAAGAGAGATGGATAAACCATTCATACAATAAACCATTCATACACAGAGCTGCTGGTGGTTTTAGTTTTGAGGGCTATTGGCCCACAGTTCACTTTTTCTTTTCTCCCCAGTTATTGGAAAAGTTGATTGTTAGGAAGGCCGATTGCTTTCAGGGAGTTGCCATTTTCCTCCAGGGGAACGTTTGAATGAGAATGGAGTCTGTTTGGGGATTAGGTGCAAGTTCTGCCTCCTGGTTCCTGAAATTATGTTCCTTTGCCTCAAGGATAAATGTTTTTCTCCTTACTCCAGTTAGATTCATTTAGTTCTGGCTGGTAATGTTTCTAACTGATAACCTTTCTCTTTAAGGGAGCTTCCTTGATGGAGTATTTGACAGCTACTTACTATGAAGGAATTAAAAATGTTGCTTCTGTCTTCCCTTAGTTTTTACTCAGAATTTAATCACAAGTTGGCGGTAGCAGAACGTTTGAATTAAAAAAATTAGCTGTATATTACTTGACCATTTTGGTAATGGTAGAGACTTAAGATGCCTTTTGATCCTGTCGATGTCAGTATCAAACAAGATTTACCCATATTTTGTGTTGGAATTTAAATTCTAATAACCTTTAGAAGCGTTGGTAATAGAATTTGCTTAGGTGGTTGAAGCTGAAGCTTGCTAGTAAGTTGGGGTTGCATACATGGGGCATATTTCTGACCAGTTCTCATGGTACTAATTATGTCAAGAGTTTACAAAAGAGGCTAAATTAATTGCCAGCCTGTTGCCCATTGCTCATTTAGCACCGTTCTGTTAAGATCCTTTTGATTATCTGAGTAAATGCTTTTTTAATACCGTAGAGATAAGAATCTGCTGTAGGTGCATTAATTGGGGTGTATGCTGACTTCTGTATATCAAACAATGTGTCTGAATATCCTGAGCCAGTGTCTTAATAACCCCGGTCTCTGTTTAGGCCTGGCCTACAAGTTGTCAGTCAGTAAGCTGGAAAGTCTTTTGTGGTATCTCTGAGCCTGGAAAGGTAAGATACAAGGATTTGGAGGTATATTTGCATATTTAGTTCGGTTGTATCTTTGTGAGTAGAACTTAATTCACTTTTTTAGAATTGATGGTACAGTTGTCAGTGGGCAGGTAGATTTTATCTAACTTCAGAATGAGAGGTGGAAGTGTCCTTTTCATTCTGATGTCCAAGGTTGCATTTGTTGGCCTGAGCTCAGTGGATTTTCAGGACTTAAGCCTGGTGTCCTCACACCTTGATTTAGTGGGTGGACTCAGTTTTCTAATCACTAGTAGAAACTCAGTGACAGTAAATTTTGAATGCTTGTATTTTATTGGAGTCTGGAATTACTCCCTCTAAAGGGTGGTTTCACTTTGATTCTTGAACATCTCAACTAGCTCTTCTCTTCAGAAAAGGATATTTTTCTCTTCAATTTTTATATATGGATACAATATAAATATAGTTGCAAATACTACATATAGTTAGGTTCTTGTGAAACTGCATTTCAACTACAGATCATTACTACAGAAGAATAAATGTAGTTAGGCTGTTTTTCTAGTATATTTTAATTTGAAATTCACTTATATGAGTAAAATTAAATTTATTTAATTTTTTTCTCAACATTATTTAATATTGGCATATTGGCTCCAGTGAGTTCTGAAATAATTCTCATGCCTCAGATGTGACTCTATTAAAATATTAGAGGGTTTGTGTGTGTGTGTGTGTGTGTGGGTGTGGGTGTGGGTGTGGGTACGGGGGTGGGGGCGGGCATTGGGATGGTGGGCATAAGATTGGTGTTGGGGGAAAGGTTATTATAAGTACCTTATGGAATCAGAGATTTGACGTAGGTCTCTAAATTTCTGAAAATTGGTCAGATATGCTATGAAGTGTACTACAGCATTATCCTTTATTAGGAAGAATATGTAATTAGTGATTTTGTTGTTATGACTGAAAACTAGACCCTTGCCTTGTCCTTAGGGAATATCCACAAAGTTATGTTTTCTTTGGCTTGGTAAGTGTTACTTGCCCACTGAAGTATTTTATATTTAAAAATAAGATTAAAGGGAATTCCCTGGCGGTCCAGTGGTTAGGCCTCCGCGCTTTCACTGCGGAGGGCCCAGGTTCTATCCCTGGTTGGGGAGATAAAATCCCACAAGCCGTGCCACCTGGCCAAAAACCACCAGCGAAACAAAACAAAAGATTAAAAATATAAGAACAGTATGTGCTATTATAGAAAATCAACAAAGTATGGAAAAGAGCAGGTTAATCAGTCAACTAGTATTATTGATTAGCTTCACAAATATTCATTATTACTGTCAGGTTCAGTTCTCTGGCCTGGATATACACAGATAAATAAGATAAGAGTCCCAAGGAGTCTCTCAGGATGGCGGAGTGGAAGGACCTTGAGTTTACCTCCTCTCATGAACACACCAAAATCACAACTAACGTCTGAACAACCATCGATAAAAAAGACTGGGACCTACAGAAGAAGATCTTCTACATCTAAAGGCATAAGGAAGAAAGCACAGCGAGACGGTAGGAGGGGTGCACTCGAAATATAATCAAATCCTTATCCTCTAACCCTCCACTCCCACCCCCTGCCTTGGGTGACCTTGCAGAGGCTGTGCCACAGGAGTGAGAGTTCTGAGGCTCACATCAGGCTTCCCAGCCCGGGGGTCTGGCATCGGGAAGAGGTGCCCCCCCAGAGCATTTGGATTTGAAGGCCAGTGGGGCTTAATTGCAGGAGCTGCACAGGACTCGGGGAAACAGAGGCTTAACTCGTAAAGGGATTGCACAAAGTCTCACGTGCACCGGGACCAAGGGCAAAAGCAGTAACCTCACAGGAGCCTGGGCCAGACCCACTTGCTGGTCTTGGATGGTCTCCTGGGGAGGCGGGGTGTGGGGGGGGTGGCTGTGGCTCCTGCTGGGGCCATAAAAGCTGGTGGCAGATATACTGGGGATTACTCATCTGCATGAACTCTCCTTGAGGCAGACATCTTGCTTGGGTCATTAGCACCAAGACCCATTGGGCCCCACCCAACAGCCTGTAGGCTTCAGTGCCGGATGCCTCAGGCCAGACACCTAACCGGGTGGGATTACAGCCCCACAGCCCCATGCATTAGCAGACAGGTTGCCTAAAGACTTCCTGATCACACAGCCCTGCCCACCAGTGGGCCAGGACCCAGCTCCACCCACCAGTGGGCAGGTATCAGCCCTTCCTGCCAGGAAGCCTACACAAGCTTCCAGACCAGCCTCACCCACCAGGGGGCCAGAAATCAGAAGGAAGAAAACTGATCCAGTAGCCTGTAGTCTGCAAACGCAGGCCAGACACTACCCTGGGACCGCTGGTCCCTGGCCCTTGGGTGAGTGCACTGCTGGGACCCATAGGACGTCTCCTACAGAAGGCTACTTCTCCAAAGTTGAGAAACGCAATTAACCCCAAATGAGGTGGCAGAGGAATGTGTTTCAGATGAAGGAACAAGGTAGAACTCCAGAAGAGCTAAGTGATGTGGAGATAGGCAATCTACCCGAGAAAGAGTTCAGAGTAACGATTGTAAGGGTGATCCGAGAACTCGGGAGAAAAATGGATAAGTTAGAAGGATTTTTAAACAGAGAAAATATAAAGAACAACCACAGTTGAACAATATAAGAACTGAAGTGAAAAACAGACTGGAAGGAATCAATAGTAGAGTAAATGAAGCAGAATGGATCAGTGAGCTGGAAGACAGAGTAGGGGAAATCACTACTGTGGAGCAGAACAAAGAGAAAAGAATGAAAAGAAATGAGGACAGTGCAAGAGACCTCTGGAAGAACATTAAGCGCACTAACATTCACAGTATAGGGGTCCCAGAAGAAGAGAGAGAGAAAGGGCCTGAGAACATATTTGAAGAGATAATAGCTGAAAACTTCCCTAACCTGGGAAAGGAAACAATCATCCAAGTCCAGGAAACATGGAGAGTTCCATACAGGTTAAACCCACAGAGGAATATACACGACACATTGTAATCAAAATGACAAAAATTAAAGGTAAAGAGAAAATATTAAAAGCAGCAAGAGAAAAGCAACAAATAACATTCAAGGGAACTCTCATAAGGCTATCAGCTGATTTTTCAGCAGAAACTCTGCAGACCAGAAGGGCGTGGCATGATACATTTAAAATAATAAGGTAAGAGTCCCTGTACTCAGGGGGCCTACATTCTAGTAGGGGATGGAGGAGAAAGATGAATATACCAATAAATCAGTAATCCAGTTATTCTCATGTCGTAATAAGTGCAAAGAGGAAGATAAAATGTGGTGGGAAAAGGTGGGGGGAAGAGGCTGCACCAAGGCTTGACTTGATTGGAGTGATTAGGGAAGGCGTTTCTTAGGGGGTGAAGTTTGAGTTGACTTGAAAGATGAGGGAGACAGTCATGCAGAGATCAGGAGGAAGATATAGTAGGTCCAAAGGCCTTGAGATGAGAATAAGTTTGCTTTGTTCCCAGGGGCAGAAAGCAGAAAGAAAATAGTGTCCGTAGCAAACCCATAGTAAACATCCTTTGAGTCTTTTTTGATGTATAGTTTGGCTTGTATTTATAGAATTTGTATTCTGCTTTTATCACATTTGCTTCATAATATAACATTCCCCCATTTCACAATGAATGCTTTTAGTAAACATTTTTAGTTTTGGCATGATTAATTTTGTAAATGCATCGTGATTTTCTTACCTATTCCCTGATAATTGGACATTTAGCTTTCTTCCCTCCCTCCCTCCCTCCCTTCCTCCCTTCCTCCCTTCCTCCCTTCCTTCCCTCCCTTTTTTCTTTCTTTCTTTCTGTCTGTCACTATTATAAATGTTACATGAGTGCTTTTGGATTGAAAGCTTTTTTGTTTCTTAGGATTGGTTCTCAGGAGAAATATGAACTGGGGCAAAGATATGAATTACTTATTGCCAAAATACTTTGCGGTTACTATTGTATGAGAGTTCTTAACTATATCCTGGCTTGCATTATTATCTTTTTAAAAAAAATTTTTTAAATTGTGATTACGTATTTATAGCATAAAATTTACCACAGTAACCATTTTAAAGTTACAGTTCATTGGCATTGAGTACATTCACCATGTTGTGCAACAATTACTACTATTTAGTTTCAGAAGTTTTTCATCACCCCAAATGGAAGCCCTGTACCCACTGAGATTGAGCAGTCACTTTGCAACACCACCTCCCCAGTCCCTGACAACCACTAATATGCTTTCTTTTTTATTATTATTATTTATTTATTTATGTTTATTTTTTGGTTGCGTTGGGTCTTGCGCAGGCTTCTCATTGCGGTGGCTTCTCTTGTTGCAGAGCACAGGCTCTAGGTGCACGGGCTTCAGTAGTTGTGGCACACGGGCTCAGTAGTTGTGACACGCGAGCTCTAGAGCTCAGGTCAGTAGTTGTGGCACTCGGGCTCTGTAGTTGTGGCACATGGGCTTAGTTGCTCCGTGGCATGTGGCGTCTTCCCGGACCAGGGTTGAACCTGTGTCCCCTGCATTGGCAGGCAGATTCTTTTTTTTTTTTTTTTTGCGGTACGCGGGCCTCTCACTGTTGTGGCCTCTCCCGTTGCGGAGCACAGGCTCCGGACGCTCAGGCTCAGCGTCCGTGGCTCATGGGCCCAGCCGCTCCGCGGCACGCGGGATCCTCCCGGACCGGGGCATGAACCTGCGTCCCCTGCATCGGCAGGTGGACTCTCAACCACTGCGCCACCAGGGAAGCCCGGCAGGCAGATTCTTAACCACTGTGCCACCAGGGAAGCCCCTAATATGCTTTCTGTCTCTATGGATTTGCTTATTCTGGGCATTTCATATAAATGAAGTCATAGAATATGTGGCCTTTTGTGTCTGGCTTCTTTTATTTAGCTGAGGTTTCAAGGTTTATTATGCCATAGCAAGTGTTAGTGCTTTATTCCTTTTTATTCCCTTGTTTGGTATGTGTTTGGGTATGTGTTTGGATATACTGCATTTTGATTCTCCATTCATCTGTAAATAGACAATTGGGTTATTTCTACCTTATAGCTAGGTAGAGTTGCTATGAACATTCATGTACAAGTATTTGTTTGAGTATCCATTTTCAGTTTCTTTGGGCATATACCTAGGAGTGGAATTGCTGGGTCAAATGGTAATTCCACTTTTACTCTAATGAGCATCAGCCAAACTGGTTTCCACAGCTGTACCATTTTACATTCCCAGCAGCAGTGTATGAAGGTTCCACTTTCTCCACATCCTCTGCCAACACTTGATATTTTTGCTTTTTATTATGGCCGTCCTAGTGAGTGTGAATGAAGTGGTATCTTGCTGTGATTTTTGATTTGTGTTTCCCTAATGACTAATGATGTTGACTATCTTTTCATGTGCTTGTTGGCCATTGAAATTTTTCAACTGAAAATTTTTATTGATGGTATAACATGTGTAACACATACAGAAGTATACCTGTCATTAGTGTTGTCCATGTAACCAACACCCAGATCAAGAAACAGCTCCCCTCATGCCCTCTTACAGTTAAATGTCTTCCCAAAGGGTAACCACTCTGACTTGTAACAACATAGATTAGTTTTGCCTGTTTTTGTACTTCCATAAATGGAATCATACAGTATGTATTCTGTGTCTGTCTTCTTTGGCTCAACTTTGTTTGACCCATTCATTCATATTGTTCATTTTATTCCATTGTGTGAAATACTAGTTTGTTTATCCATTCTACTGTTGATGAACATTTGCATTTGTAGTTTCTAGTTTTGTGATATTGTGATGTTCTGAGCATTCTGGTGTTTGTTATTTTTCTTGAGGCTGTGTGTGCCGACTATATTTGGCTTCTATAGTGGTTGCACTAGCTTCAGGTTTAGTATTATTTTTGCAGTGTTGCCATTGGTATAAGTATTTCCTCTACTTTGTTGGTTGGCTTTTTTTTTTGTTTGTCTAATTTTAGTTCTTTTTTGGACATAGGGAAGTTTTTAGTGGTTTCCTTTTTTCATTTCTTTGGTTAATGTTAAATTTAGAAAGTGACCACTCCATCTAGAGTTTTGATATGGAGAGTCAGCTCTGAGTCAGATAATCTTGGTATGAAGTTGAAGACGGATCAGATGTAAGCATACTTGAAAAAAAAATGAATATTTTCTGACCTGGGGACCTGGCATTGTTTTGTTTTCTGATTAGATTTTGAGTGTCCTCCAGTATTTTTTACAGTAATTATAAAAAACACATTTATTTTTAACCCCACAGTGGGATCTAAGTGACTTACTGAGGCAGGAATAAATATTACTGTAATTCTTTGTTCTTTGAGCTCTATTAACCTTCTACTCCTTAAAAGTATTTTATTTTAAAATGAGAAAATAATGCATATGTGATATAGAAAACTTGAAAAATGCAGAAAAGCTTTCATAAAAGGAAAGTAATACTGCTCCTCTAGAAAAAAACCACTTTTGGTGTGTATACTTCCTATTATTTTAATGCAATGTTAGTTTTCTGTTGAACATAATGTTCTATAATGATTTCCCCGTTAATAATGTACTGTGAATACGTTGCTCTGTAATTAAATATTATTCTTTTTTTAACATTTTGGTCATGAGTATCTTTATTTTTTTTGAATTTTATATTATTTTTTTATACATCAGGTTCTTATTAGTTATCCATTTTATACATATCAGTGTATATATGTCAATCCCAATCTCCCAATTCATCCCCCCCGCCCCTGGACCACTTTCCCCCCTTGGTGTCCATACGTTTGTTCTCTACATCTGTGTCTCAATTTCTGCCTGCAAACCAGTTCATCTGTACCATTTTTCTACGTTCCGCATATATGCATTAATATACGATATTTGTTTTTCTCTTTCTGACTTACTTCACTCTGTATGAAAGTTTCTAGATCCATCCACGTCTCTACAAATGACCCAGTTTTGTTCCTTTTTATGGCTGAGTAATACTCCATTGTATATATGTACCACATCTTCTTTAACCATTCATCTGTCAATGGGCATTTGGGTTGCTTCCATGACCTGGCTATTGTAAATAGTGCTGCAATAAACATTGGGATGCATGTGTCTTTTTGAATGATGGTTTTCTCTGGGTATATGCCCAGGAGTGGAATTGCTGGGTCATATGGTAATTCTATTTTTAGTTTTTTAAGGAACCACCATGCTGTTCTCCGTAGTGGCTGTATCAATTTACATTCCCACCAACAATGCAGGAGGGTTCCCTTTTCTCCACACCCTCTCCAGCATTTGTTGTTTGTAGATTTTCTGATGATGCCCATTCTAACTGGTGTGAGGTGATACCTCATTGTAGTTTTGATTTGCATTTCTCTAATAATTAGTGATGTTGAGCAGCTTTTCATGTGCTTCTTGGCCATCTGTATGTCTTCTTTGGAGAAACGTCTATTTAGATCTTCTCAGTTTTGGATTGGGTTTGTTTTTTTAATATTGCGCTGCATGAGCTGTTTATATATTTTGGAGATTAATCCTTTGTCTGTTGATTCATTTGCAAATATTTTCTCCCATTCTGAGGGTTGTCTTTTTGTCTTGTTTACAAGTTTGCTTTGCTTTGCAAAAGCTTTTAAGTTTCATTAGGTCCCATTTGTTTATTTTTGTTTTTATTTCCATCACTCTAGAAGGTGGGTCAAAAAAGATCTTGCTGTGATTTATGTCAAAGAATGTTCTTCCTATGTTTTCCTCTAAGAGTTTTATAGTGTCAGGTCTTACATTTAGGTCTTTAATCCATTTTGAGTTTATTTTTGTGTATGGTGTTAGGGAGTGTTCTAATTTCATTCTTTTACATGTAGCTGTCCAGTTTTCCCAGCACCACTTATTGAAGAGGCTGTCTTTTCTCCATTGTATATCCTTGTCTCCTTTGTCATAAATTAGTTGACCATAGGTGCATGGGTTTATCTCTTTGCTTAAATATTATTCTAAATGATGATTTTTAAAAATAAAAGCATGATATAAAGTTTAGTTTTTATCAAAGTAGTACATACGGTCAAATAGTTCTACAAGGCTTAGACTTGGTAGGGGGGGAGTAGTCCCTAGCTTTTTTTTTTCCCCTCTAGAATCCAGCTCTCCAGAGGAATGACTGCTGTCTTTTACTTGTTTCCTCTACAGTTTTTTGGTATTTCCAGGTAACATGCTTAAACCAACATTTCTTAACTTGCTCCAGTTTTAGAATTTATTTCTTGTCTTCCCACTGTGGAAGATAGGAGTTTAGTTTTTAAACATTGCCTCCCTCCCCACGATGTGTACTTCCCTTATTCTAGATACGGTTATATGACAAATTTTGGTTAACTAAGTTTGCTTTATTATGATTACATAATATTTACATCTGCGCCATGTTGTGTATGCTCTGGTTACATTTTCTTTTGAAGCAACGTTTTGTTTTATCCAGATTTAATGAATCTTTGTGTTCATTTACTTAGTTTTACATGCATTCATCACTTATTCAGCTCCAAACTCTCCTTCTGATGTTTAACTCTCCTTTCAGTATAATCAAACACATCAGGTAATCTTTCATTGTTTTTTAGTTTTTTTCTTGGATACCTTTAACCTTCTGTTCCAGTTTGGACTGGCCGCTTCCTTGGCTGGCTTCTTGTAGTGGAACTTTTCTTCACCATCATCATGGGAATTCTCTTTGCCTTTTTTCTGTGTGCTTATTACTACTAGTAGCTCCCTTATTACTGAAGCATGGGAAGCAAATTCTTTGAGACCTGGACTATTTAAGAATATGTTTTTTGGAGCCTCTTCTGACCAATAATTTGGCTGTAGTTAGAAGTCAGAGTTGGAAATTATTTTTCCTCAGAATTTTGAAGGCATTGCTCGAAGTGTCTTCTAGTTTCCAGTGTTCCTGTGAAAAATCTGATGTCATTCTGATTCCCAGTCCTTTGTAAGAAACCTCCTTTTTCTTTCTGGGAGCCTTTAGTATCTTCTCTTTATTCCTGATGCTCTGAAACTTTTTAGTGATGAGTCTTAGTGTGATTCTGTAAAAAAACAAACAAACAAAAAAACCCCAACTCATTGTGCTAGACTTTTTTTTTTTTTTTTTTTTTTTTTTGCGGTACGCAGGCCTCTCACTCTTGTGGCTTCTCCCGTTGTGGAGCACAGGCTCCGGACGCGCAGGCTCAGCGGCCATGGCTCATGGGCCCAGCCGCTCCGCGGCATGTGGGATCTTCCCGGACCGGGGCACGAACTCGTGTCCCCTGCATCAGCAGGCGGACTCTCAACCACTGCGCCACCAGGGGAGCCCTGTGCTAGACCTTTTTAATCTAGAAACATATTTGCTTCAATGCTAAGAAATTTATTATTTCTTTGGTAATGGGCTCTGAAAAGGAAGAACTCCTGTTATGGGGTTTTTGGGCCTTCTGAACCAATTATTTTTTTTAATTTATTTTTTTTTAACTTCTCTTTTTTTTTTTCCGTTTACTGTCTTTGTTGTTGCTGTTCTTTTCTTTATATTCCAACTCTTATTGAATTTAAAATTTTTAGGGTCCTTTTTTAATTTCAAAAGTTTTTTTGTTTTGTTTTATGAATGTTCCTTTTAACAACATTCTTTTAAAAATATTTATTTATTTATTGCTGCGTTGGGTCTTTGTTGCTGCATGCAGGCTTTCTCTAGTTGCAGCGAGCGGGGGCTACTCTTCGTTGCAGTGCATGGGCTTCTCACTGCGGTGGCTCCTGTTGTGGAGCATGGGCTCTAGGTGCGTGGGCTTCAGAAATTGTGGCACGAGGCCTCAGTAGTTGTGGCTCGCGGGCTCTAGAGCACAGGCTCAGTAGCTGTGACGCTTGGGCTTAGTTCTTCCACAGTATGTGGGATTTTCCTGGACCAGGGCTCAAACCTGAGTCCCCTGCATTGGCAGGAGGATTCTTAACCACTGTGCCACCAGGGAAGTCCCAATATACATTCTCATTTCACCAATGAATATGTTTTTCTCCATCTGAGGATATTAATCTCACATAGTTTGAAATTTTTCCTGTTCCCTGCTTTAATGTATTTGTTTTTGTATTAAAATTTCTTTTCCTCTCCTTCTGTTTTGCTTCTTACTTTTCAAGTTAAAGGCTTTCTTAAATGTTTGATGGTCATTGGCTGTCTCTTCAGATTTATATGTGAGACTTTTTTTTTTTTTTTTTTTTTTTTTTTTTTTTTTTTACTTTTAAAGTGAAAGGGATTTCCCTGGTGGCGCAGTGGTTAAGAGTCCACCTGCCAATTCAGGGGACACAGGTTCGAGCCCTGGTCTTGGAAGATCCCACGTGCCATGGAGCAACTAAGCCTGTGCGCCACAGCTACTGAGCCTGCGTTCTAGAGCCCGTGAGCTACAACTACTGAGCCCTCATGCCACAACTACTGAAGCCCACGTGCCTAGAGCCCGTGCTCTTCTAGTGAGAAGCCGGTACACCACAACGAAGAGTAGCCCCTGCTCACTGCAACTAGAGAAAGCCCATGTGCAGCAGCCAAGACCCAACACAGCCAAAAATTTAAAAAAAAAAAAAAGTTTTTGTCAAGGTTATTAAAAAAGTAAAAAAAGATGAATGGGATTGTGTTGGGTAGAAAGAAGGGAAAGACATAGGTCTAAAATGTACAGCAGAGGTGAAGAGTATAAAGGGTCCAGGGACCTATGAAGAAGTAATAAAAAAAAGAAAAAGAAAAAGGGAAGGTGTATTTTCATGGGCACAGCTAATAGGATAATGTTCCTCTTTGAAGGGTAAACTAGTGGATCTGGTTTTCTTTGTGAGATCTTCATTTGCCAGTGTTGGTAGGTCTTTTTTCTTTTAGGCATTTGTTTTCCACAGATTTTCCTGCCTAAGAGAATAAACTTGACTGCCAAGATTCTGTGGCTGCATTGGGGAAGAGGAGGGTAGTAGGTGGTTGGTAGTTACCATTCAGTATTTAGACTTGCACTTCATTCCCATTATACCCTCCTTCAGAAATGGCCTTTGTTTGTAGTCTCCCTAGTGTAAACTTTCCAGAGTGAAGGACTGAGTGTGTGATTGGGATTCTTGGGTTATGGGGTCTGGGAGTTGCTCCTTGTGTAATGTGTTGACCAGTTCTTTTCAGCCTACACCACTCCTGATTCCTGAACTTTTCTAGGCTTTTTTTCTGGGCACTTACCCTCAACAACTTCACTAGACAATTTCCGTTTTCTTCATCCATTTACTTTCCAGCTTCCAAAATTGTAGTTTGTTACAATTAGTAGTATGTATGTGTGTATATATAGTTTACTATAGTTCTCTTTCTTCTTTTGTTTGTGTGTGGTCTCTGCCTTGAAAAAAATTATTTATTATTTAGTGTTGGACTTGAAAGAAATGCCACTGTTCCATTCTGCCAAGGAGAGGATGAGGTGTTTGGGTGAGGCGTTCTCTGGTCTTTGTGTCGGGGCTGTCCACTGCGTTACTCAGGACCTTCATGTGTGCTTATTTTATTGGATAAACGTTGGGCTAGTTTTGTGATTGGTTAAGTTATTAAAGTTTACTTTTGAATGGACTGTGAAGGCTTTTCAACTAATTTATTAAAATATGGTAATTCTAGTAGGGTAAACTTAGATATAATGTATTTTTTAAAATGATCTAATATTGTATTAGAAGGATTTATAAAACATTCTCTTTTGGTACTTTATGGATAATCTAAAAGGAGCGTATTCTTTAATACAAGGGGGATATGAGGTTTAGGTTTTTAAGATGTTCAGTACTTTCAGGGTAAGAGTATTAATTAGTTTGCTAGAGCTGCCATAACAAAATACCACTGACTGGGTGGCTTAAACAACAGAAATGCATTTTCTCACAGTTCTGGAGGCTAGATCTAAGATTGAGGTGTTGGCAGGTTTGGTTTCTTCTGAGGGCCTCTCTCCTTAGCTTGTAGGTGGCACCTTGCTGTGTCCTCACATGGTCTTCCCTTAGTCTGTGTCCCGCTCCCCTCGTGTACGGATACCAGTCATATTGGATCAGGGCCCACGTATATGACCTCATTTTACCTTAATTGTCTCTTTAAAGATCCTAACTCTGCGTACAGTTACATTCTGAAGTACTAGCCATTAGGACTTCAACATATGAATTTGGGCTGGGGGTGTGGGGAGATTAATAAAATTCAGCCATTAAAAAATATTTTTATTGTCTCTTATGCTTTGAAAGCAGTATTGTTTCAAATACACTTGAGAAAGGAGTGTATTTGTGTAGCCCAGTGGAAATAGTATGGGCTTTGTAGTCAGATATATAGGCCTGGTTCGAATCTTAGCCTTGCCTCTTAGTAGTTCCTTAAATTACTTAACCTCTGTAAGACTTGCTCCCAAATCGGTGAACTGAGAATGACAGTATATCACAGGGTGATTGTGTGAAATTAAAGACTGTGTTTGTTAAAGTGCCTGGACATGTAGTTGCCTCTCAAATATTCGCTATTGGTCTTTCTTCTCTCCTAAAATACTGTGTTTTGTGTATCCTTTTTTTTCCTTATTTAATATCAAGAAATGTCAATTTCAAATATAGACATATATTATTTTTAAAATTACCATATGCTTTTCTATTCACAAGTGATTTTCAATACTGGCAGTTTCATAAGTTTCAACCTAAAAATGTATTTACACAGTCTGTCCCTTGGTGAAATTTCCCATCATCACAAATTGTTGGTTTAGCATTCTTATACATACGTAATACACTTACTTAAGTGAAACCTACGGAAATGTAATCTGCTTGATTAGTGCATATCTACATTTCAAAGACTTTTGATGTTTAAGGACAAACAGCTTTTCAAAATGCTTATTTCACCTTTATCAACAAGATATGATTGTGCCCTTTTCCCATTCTGACATTATCGAAGTTTGAAAGGATATCTTGTTTTAACTTGGGTTTCTTTGTCTAGTGAGCCTCAGTATTTTCCGTATCTTTATCAGGCTTCTCTAAATGTTTTGTGAATTGTCCATTTTTATATTGGGGTATTTGGGTTCTTAATTTTTTAAAGATATCTTTTCCATTGCTTCTAGACTTGTCTTGTGTAAAAGTTGAAAATTCTGTTATTGTTTTCCCATTTGTTGATTAAACTAAAGAGAATAGAACCTTTTATTTCCTGGATGAAGAAGCTAAAACCTAAAAGACCACATCCATACACACTTGGTAGTTAAGGGAAGGATTCTCTGTTCAGATTGCTCAAGTTTGAACCCTGATTTTATGGTTTAGTACCTTTATAATCTTAGGCAAGCTCTTTAACTTCTAAGCCTCAACTTCTTCACCTGCAAAATGGGAATAACAACAGATAGTATATATTTCATGATTATTGTGAGAATTAAATGAGACAGTGGTTGCAAAGCTCCTATCCAGTGCAGGTCACATAGTAAGTAAGTACCCTGTGGAGTGTTAGCTGTGAGCGATAAGATTAGTTAATGGTTGTGGAACTAGAATCCTTGATTCCAGTGCCCTTTGTTTATTGGCATTCCTAACCTTTTCACTAGAAACCCCCTCAGCGTTTAATACAGAGTAGTATTTATTTTAAATAGTATTTATCATTTTTCATTTCAAGACAGAGTATTTGTTACCAGCTAATTGTAATTAGTCTTAAAACAGTTTCTTGAATACATCTATTTAGTTGCTTTTGCTTTTTCTAATTTTGTGATCATAGTTTAAAAACAGAATAAAACTAACACGGCATTGTAACTCAACAATACTTTAATAAAAATAAAAACAAAATGCACCATATTTAAGAGGGATTCCTGTTGTAACTCACCAGTGGTTTTTAGTAGCAGTCAGTAACTGACCCATGTTTATGATGGTTTTGCTTTGGACCTGGTTTTGTTACAACACCGACTCACAGGCACAGTAGGCATACCCAGGATGTATCTTGATTGTTGGGAAAGTTAAGGCTTGCACATTACAGGAACTGTGACGGAAGGGTGGTAGATCTTGCTTGGTTAAATACTAAGAAAAACTGGTGACTTTTCTTTTTTTCCCCAGTAAAATTTAAAAGTTAGATCTTTGTATCCAGTCTGTTTTAAAATTAGATTATCATTTATTCACTGTTTAGCCATCATTAGTAGTACTTTTTGTGGTATAGCAGGACTGTTTGAAGGGCAGATGTAACACTTTGTTTTACATTTCAAGCTTTATTTTGTAATGTTCTTGTTGTCTTTTCAAAGTAATAAGTTACGCTGTTAACAAGTTGTGTGTGTGTTAGATTTTTAATTTAGTATTTCCTATTTGCATTTCAGAGATTAACAAGCAGTTTGACTGCTCCAGGTTCATGTTTTTGGAATTGTTTTTCTGTTGTTCAGATTTTCTTTCATTAGCCCTGTGAGCAATCGACACTATATACTGACATCATCCCTATTGTGTATAAACTGTTTAACCCTTCACAGTCCCTACTGTGATGTCTAGTTAATGTTGATTAAAGTATATGCATGCAGCCATTTTGTAATCTTTTCTCTTAGGGCTTATCTAAATAATGCAAATTATGCTTATTTTCAGATCTTGGTTTTTCTCCATTTCCAAGTATTTGTTGCTTTTTTGAGCTAATTAGCTGAATTTTAAAAAAGGAGGATTTATACTGTTTGGTCTATTATATTCTGTTATTACTATATTCCAGTGTTCTATGTTAACACATATAATTTATTTTGGTTGTTGTTTTTCTTTTTTATTGAAATGTAGTTGATTTACAAGGTTGTGATAGTTTCAAGTGTACAGCAAAGTGATTTAGTTATACATATCTATTCTTTTTCAGATTCTTTTCCATTATAAGTTATACAAGATATTGAATATAGTTCCCTGTGCTATACAGTACATCTTGTTGCTTATCTGTTTTATATGTAGTAGTGTGTATCTGTTAATCCCAAACTCCTCTAATTTATCCCCCCCTCTTCTCCCCTTTGGTAACCATAAGTTTGTTTTCTAACACATATAATTTTTAAACATTGGTATTTATTGCTTGTGGAGAAGTCACTTGGTAAGCAGCCTTCCTTTGTTTAATAGCCATCCAGTGCACCCGCCCTCCCTTGTATTAAGCCTTATTTCCCAGTTCTCTTATTTGCCCATTCTCTCACAAGTTATTGACATTATCCGAAGAAAAAGTAACAGTAGTAACTTCACTGGCCAAAAATGGTGAAAGAGTGTGGACTTTAATTAGGCCTGGATTGCCCCCTAAGAGTTGGCTGTTTTCAAAATGGAAGAGACAAGGAATTCTGGTTTTCATGTCTACCACTAAAAATAGCTTATGTTTCTGTTTATGTAGTGTAATGATAGTGTTATTTTTCTTACTCATACTGTGTACTGTTACTTAAGATTTTTTGACATACATGCAAGTTTTTGCTTATTAGAAGTTTCTAACAGACACTAACAGTACCCACAAAATGTTTTACATTGTATGTAGTTGAATAAATAAGATTTAGAATAAGGTTGACCCCTTAAAACCTGATCTTTTAAAGGCTATTGGGTAGTACTTTCATGTTTTACATAATAAATTTCTGATTTTTACAGTCTTTTTCTTTACAATCCTAAGTGATCGCATTTTAAATTTTGACTGTTTAAACCCATAGCTATATGCTACTTAAATTTGTGAAATTTTATGTTAAGTGATTTGTTTTTACCATTTTGTATATTGGCTAATGCTCTGAGTTTTAAAACTTTATGTTTGGAAAATACTAATGTTTTTCTTAATGTACTTTTTCACAGTCCTTCTGATTGACATTCCCTGAGTGTTATCTTTGAAAAATAAACATGACTCATAGCACTTAAGTAGCCAGGCATGCCTATAATGAATGCCTCTGTACATTCTGAGGCTGAGGTAGAATAAACATAGCAAGCCATCCCTTTTCTTTTTGAAAATGAACTTGATAGTAGTGTTAAATTTAAAGGTGAACAGAATTTCAGTTTTGGAGAAAGAGAAAAGCAAAGGTTTCTATTGGAAGACATACTTTTTTCAATATTCTCTAATTTAATATAGAATATTCATGTATAATTAAAAATAATTTTGTAAGAGCTGAAGATTGCCATCTCTTAAATAACTCATTTCAGGGGTTATTCTTCACTAGCTCTTAAACATGTACTTTGAACTCTAATAAAGAAGTGTATATGTAGTTTAAAAAATCCTTTAGAAGTTTTAAGGAGTTTCATATCTAATTTTAAATGTTTGTTTTGTCAAATTTTTAATTTATTTTTACTTCGAGAAAATGACTCTTAAGGTAGAGTCCTCATTTTGGATGGTCAAGAGCCGTTGATTAAACAATCCATTTTTTGGGCCATTGATTTGTGGTGCACTTTTACCCTTTATTAAATTGTCATTTAATTTTTGGTGTCATGGAGTAAGTTCTTATTCAGTTCTGTTTGGCCATTTATTCTTGTGCTCATACCTTAATGTTCTTAATATTGTGGCTATAACTTAAACAGTATGTCTTAATGTCTGATCCTGCAAGCTTATTTTTTTAAAAGTTGATTTAGTTGTTGGTTAACCTTTTATTTTTGTATAGACCTTTTAGGTTAAGTTTTCAGTTCCTTAAGGAATCCAACTAGAATTTGAGATTGCATTAAATTTATAGATTAATTTTGTAGAGAAATGATGTTCTGATATTTGTGGATTGTATTGGTTCTTTTAGATAGCTGATGTCACTGGCAACAGTGCCAGTTTTCTCTCTTCCCTTCTAAAAGTTTCCTTTTCTTTTTCCTTTCTCTCAGTGTTGGTCAGGGCCTTCAGCACTCTGCAAGTCAGCATGGTAGTTATCTTTTGACTTAAGGAAAATGCATATGAAGTTTGTCTGTTTTATATTTGTTTTAGTATTTGGTGTATATATAACCTTTACCAGTTAAGGAAACTTTCTTCTATACCTGGTTTGCTAAGATAAAAATTATTAAACAGATGCTGATTTCTTGAAGTTTTTCTGCTTCTGTTGAGATAATCATATATTTTTTCTTTCAACTTTTAATATGGAGAATCTTGTTTTTTTTAAGTACACTATTGGATTTGGTTAGTCAATATTTTATTTAGGATTTTTTTACACCTACTTTTGTAAGTGAATTGGCCTGTAACTTTAGAGTGTTATCTGGTTTTAGAATCAAGATTACCAGCCTGATAAAATGAGTGAGGCAGCTTTTGCTCTTTTTACTTTCTGAAAAAACTTACTTTAGATGAGGATAAACTGTTTCTTAAAATTTACCTAATAAAACAATCTCAACCAGAAATTTTTTTGGAGAGGAGCATTGCCATTTTAATTACCATAATCTTTTAAAAATATATATTTATTTATTTTATTTTTTAAGTTTATTTGGCTGTGCCAGATCCTCGTTGCTGCTTGCGGTATCTTTTAGTTGTGGCATGCCAGATCTAGTTCCCTGACCAGGGGTTCGAACCCATGCCCCCTGCATTGGGAGCCTGGGGTCTTAACCACTTAATTTTTCCTTAGTCTTTTTCTTTTAATTCATTAATTAATTTTTACTTTTGGCTGCGTTGGGCCTTCATTGTTGTGCGCAGGCTTTCTGCAGTTGTGGCGAGCAGGGGCTACTTTTCGCTGTGGTGCGCGGGTTTCTCACTGCGGTGGCTTCTCTTGCTGTGGAGCACAGGCTCTAGGCGCGCGGGCTTCAGTAGTTGTGGCTCGGGGGCTTTACAGCGCAGGCTCAGTAGTTGTAGCGCACGGACTTAGTTGCTCCGAGGCATGTGAGATCTTCCCTGAACAGGGCTCGAACCTGAACCCATGTGCCCCGCGTTGGCAGGCAGATTCTTAACCACTGCGCCACCAGGGAAGCCCTCCTTAATCTTTTGATCTGTTTTTCAATCAGTTTTTCTTCCAGTCTATTCAGATTCTCTGTATTTTCCTGTGATAATTTTGGCATTTCATTTAGATTACACATTCATCAGGGTTTAGTTACCCTTGTTAGAAAAAGTCTGTCTAGTTATTTCTCTTCTCTTAGGTCTTCTTTTTCTTTTTTTTGGTCAGTTTTACTAGAGTTTTTATCTGGGTTATTAATATTTACCAAAACAGCTTTTGGTTTTGTTAATCTTCTCAGTTGTTCTTTTAGTCTAGATTTTCATTGATTTTTGCCCTTGTCTTTGATAGTTCCTTCCTTTTTATTCTTTTGGCTTTTTTTCTCTGTTGGTTTTAAAATTTGTAACCTTTTCTATTTCCTGATAAATGTGTTTAAAGCTATGTATTTTTCTATTAAGTTCTGCCTTTGCCTTTTCTGTATATAGAAAAACATGTTTTCTAAATGTTACTTAATTTTTATTGATTTCCTTTTTAACATAAAGTATTTAATTATACTTTAGGAGTTTCTTATAGTTATTTTCTACTTTCTGCTTTCTCATTTTATTGCAATTATTATCAGAACATAACCATAAGATAGATTCTTTGGAATTTAATGAGGCTTCGTTTACTCCCAATACATGGTTATTTATATAAATGTTTTAGATATGCTAGAAAAAATACATGCTTTCTCTTAGATTGGGGCAGAGTTCTGTGTATTTCTGATTTGAGCCTTCTAATTAGATTGTTTAGGACTTCAATATTTTTGCTTATATTTTGTCTGCTTGATCTATCAGTTCTGAACAGAGTAGCTTAAAGAATAATTGATTTTTCTCCTACAGTTCTGTTAGTTGTTAGGTATATTTTGAGGCATATATATGAGTGAGTTTCCTTATGGTGGATAGATTTTATTCTCTTGTTTTCTTACTGTATAACTTCTTTCTATATTTTAAAATTCCTTTCAATTTAATTTTTGGGGAAAAAAATTTCATACCTTTAGGAAAGTTACAAGAATATTACAAAGAAAATTAATGTATTTTTCATGTAGATTCACCAGTTAATATTTTTTCATACTTTCTTACTAATTTTTCTTTGTATATTCATGTATTTGGCGCACTGTATGAGAGTCTCACACAACACTTTACCCCTGCATATAAGCATGGGCGCTCTCCTATGAAATCACAATACAGTTACTTGTTCTAGGTGTTTAGCATGGATAGTAGTATTATCTGATACACTGTCTACCCTCAGGTTTTCTTAAATTCCCCAGTAATGTTCTTTATTGCTCTTCTCCCCTTCTCTCCATTTATCAGTTACATTTAATAAAACTGTCTCTTTAGTCTCCTTTGATCTAGATTCTAGAACATTTCTTCAGCCTTTTTATTTCTTGATACTGCCATTTTGAGGAGGCCAAGTCAGTTGCTTTGTAAGATATCCATTATTTTGATTATGTTTGTTTCTTCGTGAGTATATTCAGGCTAAACATTTTGGTACAGGAGTATTATATTACATAGTGAGGTTGTATTCTTTTCAGTCCGTCAGCTGGAGGCCCATGATGGCATTTTTCCTGGATACTGGGATGTTAAGTTTGATTGCTTTGTTAAGATGGTGTCCACCAGATCTCTCCATTTTAAAGGCATCCTTGTCTCTTTATAATTATTAAATGATCTGCAGGATGATAGATACTTTGAGTGAATATCCAACAACTTCTGCTCCAGTGTTTAGCATCCGTAATACTGATTTTTGCTTGAATCAAATATTATTATAGTAGTTTAAAATGGTGATTTTCCTGTTTCTCTTATTCTGTTAACTGCCATTCCTCTATAATTTTGCCTTTTTATTGGGTATTAATATTGCTCTTCCATTGTAAAGCAACTATACTCCAATAAAAATTTAAAAACAAAACAAACAACAAAAAAGCAAAAAAGATTGTTCTTCCAGCTTTCTTATGTCTTTATATCTTTTACCATCCTTTTATTCTTCCTTACCTCTTCCTGCTTTCCACTGGATAGATGGAATTTTCTTTTCTTTTTTTATTTTATTTATTTATTTTTGGCTGCGTTGGGTCTTCGTTGCTGCATGCAGGCTTTCTCTAGTTGCAGCGAGCGGGGGCTACTCTTCGTTGCAGTGAGCGGGCTTCTCACTGTGGTGGCTTCTCTCGTTGTGGAGCATGGGCTCTAGGCACGTGGGCTTCAGTAGTTGCAGCATGTGGGCTCAGTAGTTGTGGCTCATGGACTCTAGAGCGCAGGCTCAGTAGTTGTGGCACACGGGCTTAGTTGCTCCGCGGCATGTGGGATCTTCCTGGACCAGGGATCGAACCTGTGTCCCCTGCATTGGCAGGCGGATTCTCAACCACTGCGCCACCAGGGAAGCCCTGGAATTTTCTTCTGTTGGTTTAAAAGGTATATTTTCATTTTGTGTGTGTGTCTTAACCATTTGCTCTTAACTTAAAACATAGTTCTGTTTATATACTTTTTTTTTTTTTTTTTGGCTGCATTGGGTCTTCATTGCTGTTTGCGGGCTTTCTCTAGTTGCGGCAGGCAGGGGCTACTCCTTGTTGCGATGCACAGGCTTCTCATTGCGGTGGCTTCTCGTTGCAGAGCACGGGCTCTAGGCGTTTTGGCTTCAGTAGTTGCAGCCTGCAGCCTCAGTAATTGTGGCACGTGGGCCCTAGAGCATAAGGGCTTCAGTAGTTGCGGTGCGCAGGCTCTAGGGCACATGGGCTTCCGTAGCTGTGGCACACGTGCTCAGTAGTTGTGGCTCGTGGGCTCTAGAGTGCAGGCTCAGTAGTTGTGGCGCACTGGCTTAGTTGCTCTGCGGCAGGTGGGATATTCCCGGACCAGGGATTGAACCTGTGTCCGCTTCATTGGCCGGTGGATTGTTAACCACTGCGCGCTACCAGGGAAGTCCCTGTTTATTTACTTCTGTTGGTTTCTTAAAAATTACCAACATCTGTACCTTCTCCAATAAGACAAGTATTTTAATATACTTTCATGTTCTTGGGTGAGGTTTACCCTCACCCAATTAAGTGGATATTATTTAGGATTTTTAGTTCTTATAATTATGAATATACTTTGTCTTTCCCTTTCTTTTTCTTTTTTTCCTTTTTCTTTCTTTCTCCCTCCTTTTCTTCCTTCATTTCTTTCTTCTCTCTTGCTCGTTCAAGTTTTGAAACTCATATGTAAAAGTATATGAATAACTCTTGTACATGGAACAACTTCATTTTCTTTTAACTTTACCACATGAGACGTTACTGTGTTAAATAAACATCTTTGTAAAGGGGCTTTTGGTCCTACTGGGTGCTCTGAGGGAGGTTCCTTCAGTTCTTTGCAGCTGTTACCTTATCTTTATTTTTATTTTATTTTATTTTTTTGCTGTACGCAGGCCTCTCACTGTTGTGGCCTCTCCCGTTGCGGAGCACAGGCTCCGGATGCGCAGGCTCAGCGGCCATGGCTTACGGGCCCAGCCG
The DNA here is from genome assembly GCF_949987515.2 of Delphinus delphis. Taxonomy (NCBI): domain Eukaryota; kingdom Metazoa; phylum Chordata; class Mammalia; order Artiodactyla; family Delphinidae; genus Delphinus; species Delphinus delphis. The sequence continues at coordinate 162,046,286 of NC_082683.1, forward strand.
CTCCACGGCATGTGGGATCTTCGCGGACCGGTGCACACACCCGTGTCCCCCTGCATTGGCAGGCGGACTCTCAACCACTGTGCCACCAGGGAAGCCCTGTTACCTTATCTTTAAAAAGGAATTAAGAATACTGACCTTGCAGAGGTTTTGTGAAGATTGAGGTCATATAGAAGCATATAACTAAATAATAATATTAATAATTTTAAAAAAAACAGTAAGCAGAGGTAAACTCTTAATACCACTGATTAAGAAGCAAACATTTAAATTAAAACGTTAAACAGGTTGATTTCAGATTTGGATCTCATTAGAATGTGATATTAGAATATACCTAGTAGGCCTCATGCATTATTTTTTCATATTTTGTTCAGTTTTAGTATAGCAAAAGAAAACAAAGAAGTGTATTTTTTTTCTGGTTCAGGATTCAGTTCAGATGGCATGTTGGGTTTTGTTGTCATGTCTCTTTTAATATGGAATATTCTTCAGTCTTTCTTAAGCTTGACCTTTTTGATGAGTAAAGGTTATTTGTATAATGTCCTCCAAAATGTCCTCTAATTTCAGGTATTTTTTGTTTCAGTATCTACGTTGTTCCAAAGCACTACCATTACAAAACCTGGAGTCCCTATGGGTAATGATTTAAAATGGTTTTAATGTTTAAATTGTTATACTTCACCACTGGTAGAATATTCATTTCTTGGCAGAACAGAAACATAAATAATGGGTTACTTTGGGTATATGTCCCGCATATAGGAATGGTGTCCACTACTTGACTGGAGAGCTTTTATTATGTTTTTCAAGAGAGTCTCAGAAAGGAGGGGAGAGATGAGAGGGGGATTTAATTAAGTCTCCTGACCTAGACGTCTCATCAGAATGAGAGAAACAGTGCAGCTAGCAGCTGTGGCCACTTGTTCAACTTATGTACCATATTTATGTCACTGGTCAAATGTTTTATTTTAATTTTCATTTAAATATCTAGAGAAGAACTGAAGTCTTAAGGTGGCAGCTGTGTGTGAGGAATAGCCTATGGAACTGCAAGATAAACAGTAATTTTTAACCCTTTGCTTCCCAATTTACATCTGTATCACCTGATTATGATGTGATTTTTATCACCTCATTTTATCACCTGTGATTTTTATCACCTCATTTTATTCTTTAACTTTTGAAATGAAATGTTTATCTGTATGATCAAGTTTTCAACTGTTTTCCTAGACCAAATAAGTCAAATTTCCTAGAAACTGTTAAAACTGATTCAGAGCAACATACATAAGCTAAATCTCTCCTTTTAGGCTTAATAATTAGAGAATAATTGTGGTCTTTTTTTTTTGTTATTTTTTGTTATTGTATATTTTAAGTGTTATTTGATGAATAGTTAAACTTTTTGAAAAGTACTTTCTGAAACCAGCCCTCCCCTGCACCCCAACCCAAGCTTCACCAAGGCTATATGTGGTCTTCCTAGTTTGGTAATATGGCTTTTGGGTAATTTCAGGGACCATTTTACTTTAGAGATCAGGAAATTGAAGATCCAGGAGGGCTGAACTCAGCTTGAGTCCTCCAGACTCTGCTGACCAGGTGCCAGGTCTGATTGGCAGAGGGATCAGTTAGGTGGGTTTCCCTGGCATGCTTAGCATAAGTTAAGTCCCTATTGTGATTGTTGCTAAGGAAAGAAAAGTATCTGAAAATTGGGTTTTCCAGTGAGGAGTACTTTGTGCTAGACATAGCTGTTCTGTCTCACTAGCAGTGAGACTTCTGGAAAAGCGTATTAAAAGATAGCATGAGCCTTTTGCAGCTAAGTGGCTTATGAGGTCAGTCAAGGAAAGGCAAAATAAGCCAGCTTCCAAAAAGTCTTTTTCAATTAAAGTTGTGGGAGGGAATAAGGACTGTGTCAAGATACTGAGAAAACTATAGTTTTCTAAATTTTTAGCCAAATAGAATATCCTCTTTAGTAGTAGGGAAATAATAATAAAAAGAATACTTGAAGTTTAGTTGCAGGCATTACATATCTTGAGGAAAAAAGAGGACACTTCTAAAATTAAAATGTAGCCCATAAACATTTTTAATTTTTGTGAATTGAATTACTCATCGTTTTGAATGTTGCCTTCTGCTAAATTACTCCTTTAACATGAATTGAGTTTGACTATTTTGTTCAGTCATTCCTAAATGTTAGATGAAATTCCTTTAATGTTTTGAACTTTATATTTTTAGATGTACTCTAAGAATTACACAGCTGTTCCTTGGAGAGATGTATGTGAATTACTGTGAGAAATAGGATCATGATTTAGGTCCTATGCCAGCTGATAGTCAGCTGCCACAAAATTCAAAGATTAAGCTAACACATGAGAATATGGGTATAAAGTCATGCTTTAGAATGTTCTGAATATGCCTACCTTGTTTTAGGTACCTAGTAGTCATGACAAAGTCATGCATTTCGTGATTGGAACACTGGCTTTAGGTTTTCTATTCAAAAGCTGGGAGTATTTCCCCCTCATTTTGTTAAGAATTAGAGTTAAGTGTGACCAGCTAACTGCTCATGTCAAGATATATTTCATTAAGTCAACTTCAGTTTTGGACTTCATCTGATTAAAATTAATTGATTAGGAGAAATATTTAGTTTGAATCTTTTGCCATGATTAATTTGGTGGTTTTAAGATTGAGTTGCTCCCAAGGTTCAATTAAATAGATCTGACACTGTATGTTGTTTTCTAGATGCCCATTTTCCCTCAACTGTATCAATTCCGTATGTTTATTTAGTGCCTAAATAAATACGTATACAGAATTTAGAAGGTTAGGTTCTAACCTTCACTGACTATGCTTTAGCAAAGGTGTCTATAAAGTAAGAGAAGTTTACCATTTACTTCAAATACAAAATTGCATATTATTTCTTTGGGAGATGATCGCTAATAAAAAAAAGTTTAAAATCGTGGTTGTCCGTGTTTCATGCTGGGCAATGTAATCCGTTTGCTCACTTGACATTCAGCAAATACTTGAATATACTTCAGGTATTAACACTGTAGATAGAGGTGATGCTGTTCTCTATACCAGGATGTGCACTGCCTAATGAATTGTTATAATACAGTAAGAATCATGCTGTAATAGGAGGACTCCTGGAGTTCTGTGGTGCTTGCAGACTTACTTGAGGGGTGGTGTGGAAAGGGGCCGGTCCAAGAAGAATACTTTGATGTGACCTGTAAGGTATGGATTGAGCAGTAACAATTAATTAACAAGATGGTGAGGGCAAAGAAGGCTTTTGAACATTCAGGAAAAGCCTGATTAAAGGAATGGAGAGAAGAGAGACCATGCCCCAGTGGAACAGCAAGATCTAGGAGATTGTAATGATGTCGTTTCACTGAAGCAACCCCAGAAACAGACTTTGCGCTGCTTGAAGATGTCCTCACTCAAATTGGAAAAAATAAAGAATATTGCATGTGCTTATGACTTTGCACAACCATTTAAGAACAGATGCCCTTGAACTCTGAATCTAGCGATGTTCCAGTGAAGCCCTGTAGTTGGTTCCCAAGATAAAATAATCTCTGCATTTCTAGCCTCACCTCAACATTTATCATTGCATGCACATTCATTTCAGCTGCTTCTTATGGTAGACTAAAAAGAGAATTTTACAGCTGATACTATGTAAGAATAGCAGGTATATTCTCAAGGCACATTAGTTTGGCTACTTCTTCAGCAGGTTCCAGCGGACAGTCTTCACTGCAAGCAGCTATTGATTATTAACTCTACTTTGTTGGTATTATTAGAAAAGCACAGCACTAAGGCCTTCTCGTCAGGCAACTTAAAAATAAAATGTAGCAGTTACCATTACACCTTGTTTGAACATTTTGTAGAAGTGCAGAACAAGAAATTCAAAATTTCTTAAATGTCATGCAGTTTGTGTTTGGCTGAAGACCAGTGATAAAAGTGGGGCTGCTGGTTTTCAGATTACGGCCAGTCATTCTCTTTGATCACGCTGTGCTATAATTACTTTCAGAACACACTGACAGAGTGTGTGACAAAACATCATATGCTAGTGATTCCTAAATCCCTGTTAGCGTTTATCATGTTTATTCTGTTGTCAGTGTCAATCTCGTGACTCCTGACTTTCCATCTATGTATTTTCCTCCACTTCCCAGCGCCTGCATGAAGTTTTGGTATTCATCTTGCAGTTCAGGCTTCCTCTTGTAGCGCTGGCAGCACTCTTTGGTACTTCCATCTTCTCGCACTGCTGGGTTACTTGTCTCCCTCCCCAGGGCATGCTGCAGTGTGCTCGTGTATGGAGCAGACCATAAGACAAACATGGCCTCTCCACCTGGAGCGTCAATTTTGCTGAAAGATTTCTGTGGAGAACATCCTATTGAAATAGGCTCTGTAGTAGAGTGACTTGCAAAATATTCACTATATTTTAGTTTGAAACTTCCAAGAAATTTGTTTGCTGTAGGCTCTGCAGGGCTCCTAGACTTCTTTAGGGTATGTTTGTTGAAAGCCTACTGTGTGCCATCTCCTGTAATCTTCAGATACTTTTTCTGGAATATTTGTTTTATGATAGTCATCATAGTCTAGTCCTCAGAACTAAAGTATGCTGACCTTGTTTGATTTAGCTAATATGTGCCAAGGGTGATATGTCATTTAAGGGCTGAATTCCTTGTCTGTGTGGAAGAACTATATATGGAGAAAGAGGAGAGAAGTATGCTTTCCCAGCTGTAGTGGACAGAGTGTTTTTCAGGGCAGAATTTCACCGCTTATAAAAAGTAGTTTTGAGCAACATTTGGCAGCTGGTGAGTGTTGAATGTGTTTGCCAAATTATATAAATATCTGGTCTGGAACCATGAATGTCCAAGCAATACTCTTGGGAAATTAAGGGTTTCCTTAGGGTAATAGGAAAACCAGGTGCGCTCCTTAGGCGGTTATTTTTAAGCCTGAGAAGCATTGTTTATAATTGACCTAGTGTGACTAAGTATCCTATGTACCTGAATATCATATTCATATTTGTCTTATTTTAAGTTGACTTGTAAATCAATATTAAAAATTAACAAAAAGCAACTTCTTACGACTTGAAGAGTCCATAATCCTTATCAAGTCACATGCGGTAGCAGTTAACTTGAAACATGAAGCTAGAATTGTATTGCAGTCCCATAGAGATGTGCTAAGCAGCAGCCATTTGCGGCAGTACGCTTGTGACATTTCAAGGCTATTAGGAACTCCCAGATCCATAAATAACCACTGTAGCCTGTAAGAGCCACCAAATTCAATAGGTACCCAGGGATGAGTAGAAATGAAGAAAGCCTCATTGGCATGCAGGTGATAGAAAGTGCATCAAACTCACTGTCCGTGCGCCAGACTGGCAGAGTGGGAAGTTCCGATTCTTGTATTGCTTGAAGGATGACTCCATGCACGCCACGGATCTTTAGGTTTGTTTGTCAGCACATCAAATGTTAAGGGTGCACTGTAGTTCTTTGGTAGTGTTGCCATCACTTGTGATCCTGGAATCCCATTTATTTGCTGTCCTCATTTGCCGAAGTGCTGTTGCTGCTGATACAAATAATGGCTGACGTTATTGCGTGCCCGTCACGTGCCAGATACTGGAGGTGCTTTATGTACATGGTTTTATTCTCACGGCAGTTCTGTGATATAGGAACTCTTACATTCCACTTTAGAAATCAGGAGGCTTAGGCTAAATAGCAACTTGTTTAAGGTCACGTATATGTGTGCCCGGAAATGTCAGAGCTGAAATTGAAATTGATTCAGGTTCAACTCCGCTCTTAACTCCCATGCTCCAGCACTTTTAAAGATACCCACTCTGTGCCCTGTAGAATCTAGTAGTGATGACATAGCTCTCAGAAAGAAATTTGAAACCTTGTTGAAGTACAGGCTGTTTTGGGGGGAGGGAGGGAAGTATAGTCCACGTATCAATGATTTTGATAATTTGTATATGCTTAGCAACAGTTCTGTGGTGAAATCGAAGATCATCACTGTCACCTGGTCTTAACTATAAAAGTGATGTGGTAATGTGAATAAACTGTCTTTATCAGTTTACGCTGAAAAGGAGATTAGTGGAGCCATCAGAAATGTAAGTCTATTTTGTAAAAGGTCCTAATTAAAATATTCTTAACTGGAGTCTCTTATGCAGAGATAGTAGGACATCATATTTTCTAGGTACTATTAAGATGCTTATCTCTGTTCAGAAAGTGCTGATTATCCGGCTTCTACGCGGAAAGGGTGTAGGTAGGAATGCTATTTTGGAGGGCCCTGTAGTAATTCGGGAAATAATGCATTAAAGCAGTGACAGTGGGACAGAGGGAGGGGGTATTAGTAGAGACTTAGATGGTGGAGTTGACAGGGCTTGGTGACTGATGTGGGGTCGATAGCGGAGGAGCAGTCTGGAGTGGCACTTGGGTTTCTAGCTGGGGCCAGACAGTAGGGCTTTTGGTATCCTTCACCTGGGATTGGAAGTAGGAGCAGATAGGGTGAAGGAGGAAAGTAGGTTGCATTTTGAGGTATGCTTGCATTTTGTGGTATGTAGATAGAAATACATACTAGGCAGTTGTCTATATAGGTTTAGAGCTTAGAAGAGAAGTATCAGCTGGAAATAACTTTTTTGGCACTTTTTAACAGGTATTAGTTGAAACTGTGGGTGTGGACTCTGACCTAAGCCGTGGTGGTGTGGTGGTTGTGTGTGTGTATTTTGAGTGAGAGGGGGAGGGGATTAGTCACTAGACTACTTGCCAAACTGATTATTTTCATCTACACATTGTTTTTCAACCCATTCAATTAAAAAATTTTAGCGTTCTTACTTGAATGAACATGGAGAAATAAAACATGCCAGTCTTTTGTCTTTCCTTTTTATTACTGAAAATAAAAAATGTACTGTATTACATAATCATAATTTTTATTATAGGTATTGAGTCTGTGCATAATTAGCTCCTTTACAGAGAGCATTACACAGGAATGAACGTTTGGTTAATTTACCCCCCAACCCCTAATAGTTTATTATGAAAAATTTTATACACACAGAACAATTGAAACGGTGAAAATCTACATGCCCACCATCTAGATTCTACCATTAACATTTTACAATACTTTATCACTTATCCATCTAGCCATATATATATATATATATAAAACTTTTATGAATTTCAAAAAAGAGTCATCAGTGCACTATTTCCTAAGTATTTCAGTATGTATATCATTAACTAGAATTCCATAATACAACTTTTTTCCTTTTGTGGTAAAATATATACAGTGAAATGCACAGACCGTTGGGAGAGTTTTGACAGATGCATGCACCTGTGCAACCCAATCTTTTTCAAGGTACAGAACATCCTGAGGTGATGGCAGAGTTCCCTAAAGCCCCTTCACATGTCATCCTCATTTTCACTGCCCGCCCCCCCCACCCAAACAACCGCTGTTCTGATTTATTTCCACTGTAGATTAGTATTTCCTGATCCTGAACTTCATCTATTAGTAATCATAAAATACACATTCTTGTATAAGGTTTCCCTCACAGTATGTTTTTGCTATTCATCTGTGTTATTGCATGTATCTGTTGTTTGTTTTTCTTGCTTTGTCATACACCATTGTGTAAATATACAATTTATCCATTCTATTTGTGGATACCTGGGCTGTTTCTAGTTTTTGGCAATATCTAGCATTGCAGTTGAAGGGTCAGAGGGTAAGTTCTATTTGAAAAAAGTACCAAATCATCTTTGAAAGTTGTTTAACAATTTTATATTTCCGTTAGCAGTGTATGGGAGTTACAGTTGCACCACATTCTAACTCTTCTCTGATGGTTAATGATGTTTAGCACTTTTACATGGATTTACTGACCGTTTGTATATCACATTTTGTGACACTTGTTCACATTGTTTACCCAATATTTTATTGGTTGTCTTTTAATTGTTTAGTTGAGTTTTAAAAATGCATCCTGGATACCTTTCAGATTTATGTTTTGCAAGTATTTTTTTCTCATCTGTGCCTTGCCTATATGGAAATTCCCTCTCGGCCTTAATTCCCTCCTTCCCTACTTCCCTTCCTTTCTATAGCAGCTTTATTAAGATATAATTCATATACCATACATATGCATTTTTTAAAGGTCATTTTTAATGAGAGAAAATTTTAACCTTCCTACTTTTTTCTTCTATGATTATTGGTGAAACCTTTGCCTACCCTCAACTCATGAAGATATTCTCCTATGTATCCTTCTAAAAGTTTTGAGTCTAGCTTTTATGTTTAAGTCTGTGATAATCTTGAATTAATTTTTTTGTATGGTGTGAGGTCTGGGTTGAGATGTATATATTCAGTTGTTCCAGTACTACTTACTGAAAAGACTATCTTTTCTCCACTAATATGCCTTTGTATCTTTGTAAAAAAAAAAAAAAATCAGTCCATATTTCTGGACTCTATTTTGTTTCATTGATATATTTGTCTATCTTGAAGCCAATACCATACTCTTGTTTGCTATAGCTTTGTGTCTTGAAATCAGATTGTGTTAGCCTTCTAACATTATTCTTCTTTTTCAAAGTTGTTTTGGATATTCTGTGTTCTTTGCATTTCCATATGAATTTTAGACTCAGTTAATTTCTACAAAAATGCTTCCTGGGATTTTCATTGGAATTGCATTTAATTCATAGATTAATTTGAGGGAGCCTTTATATCATAACAATATTGAGTCTTCCAATATATGAACGTGGTATATCTTTTTATTTAGGTTGTTTTTAATTTCTCTGATCAATGTTTTATAATGTTCAGTGTAGAGATTTTGCACATCTGATATTAAATTTATTCCTAAGTCAAATACTTGAATCCTGCAACCTTGCTAAATTCACTTATTAGTTACAGTAGCTGCTTTGTGGATTTGCTAGGATTTTTTTCTTTTTTAATTAATTAATTAATTTTTAGCTACCTTGGGTTTTTGTTGATGAGCGTGGGCTTTTCTCTAGTTGCAGCGAGCGGGGGCTACTCTTTGTTGCGGTGCGCAGGCTTCTCATTGGGTGGCTTCTCTTGTTGCGGAGCACATGCTCTAGGCATGCAGGCTTCAGTAGTTGTGGCACTCGGGCTCAGTAGTTGTGGCTCGCGGGCTTAGTTGCTCCGCGGCATGTGGGATCTTCCCTGAGCAGGGCTTGAACCCATGTCTCCTGCATTGGCAGGCGCATTCTTAACCACTGTGCCACGAGGGAAGCCTGCTAGGATTTTTTATATAAATATTTTTTATCTGCAATTAGAGGGCATTACTTTTTCTGATCTTTTATTTATTTATTTGCCTTGGTGCAAAGGCTGGGAGTGCCACTATAGTGTTGAATAGAGATGGTGAGAAGGGCATTCTTGCCTTGTTCCTGATCTCGGGGAAGGAGTTCAGTATTTTACAATTAAGTATAATGTTAGTTATAGCTATTTCTGTAGATGCTCTTTATCACATTAAGGAAATTCCCTTCTGTTCCTAGTTTGCTGAGAGCTCTTGTTATGATGGATAATCCATTTTATCCAGTGCTTTTTCTGCATCTTTTGCAATGCACAGCTTTTCTCCTTTATTCTGTTAATGTAGTGAATTACTTTGGCTTTCAAATGTTAAATCAACCTTGCATTCCTGGGATAAACAATATTTAATTATTCTTTAAATATATTGCTAATTTTGATTTGATAATATTTTGTTAATTTTCACATCTGTATTATGGAAGGACAGTGTCATTTTATTTGTTTGTAATGTCTGTCAGGTTTTGGTATTAGCGTCATGCTGACATCATCAAACAAACTGGAAATGATTTCTATTTTCTGAGAGTCTGTAAAATTGATGCTGTGTTTTTCTTAGATATTTGATACACTTCACTAGAGCAACCATGTGTGTGGAGTTTTATTTGTGGGAAGCTCTATAATTTCTTTAATAGATAAAGTAATTTAGATTTTTTCTCATGTCAGTTTGCTTTTCAGGAATTTTTCCAGTTTCGTCTAATTTGTCAGATGTGGTGGCATAATGCTGTTCATCAGATTCCCTTAGTATTATTTTTAACATTTGTAGAATCTGTAGTGATAAGGCCTCTTTCATTCCTGATAATAGGTAATTTGTGTTCTCTCCTTTTCTTGATCAGTTTAGCTAGAAATTTTAATTTTTCTTACTGCTTTCTGTTTCACTGTTTTCTTTATTACCTTTGGGTTTTCTTTGTTCTTTTCTAACTTCTTAAGAGAGGGAAGCTTAGATATTTGGTTTTAGACCTTTCTTTTCTAATATAAGCATTTACAACTCTAAATTAACCACTAAGCACTGCTTTAGCTGCATCTCATGATTTTTGTCATATTTTCATAATGATTTAATGAAATATTTTCTGATTTTCTTGTGTTTTCTTCTCTGACCCATGAATCACTTAGAAGTGTGTTTCACCACCCGTCCCCCCAAATTTTTTTTAGGTATCCTAGTATGGTTAACTTCAAATTTAATTCCATTGTGGTCAGAGGATATCCTTTGCATGCTTTCAGTTATTTTAAATTTATTGAGAATTTTTTGATGGTCTAGTATATCATCTGTGTTGGTGGTCATACTGTGTGTACTTGAAAAGAATGTATATTCTGCAGTTGTTGGGTGTAATGCTTTTTAAATGTCAGTTAAGTCATAGTAGTTAATAGTTTTCAGATTTTCTGTGTGTTCAGTATTTTTAAAATAAATTTATTTATTTTTGGCTGCGTTGGGTCTTTGTTGCTGCACGCGGGCTTTCTCTAGTTGTAGTGAGTGGGGGCTACTCTTCGTTGCGGTGCACGGGCTTCTCATTGTGGTGGCTTCTCTTGTTGCGGAGCACAGGCTCTAGGTGCACGGGCTTCAGTAGTTGTGGCGAGCGGGCTCTAGAGTGCAGGCTCAGTAGTTGTGGCGCACGGGCTTAGTTGCTCCGGGGCATGTGGGATCTTCCCAGACCACGGCTTGAACCCGTTTCCCCTGCATTGGCAGGCGGATTCTTAGCCACTGTGCCACCAGGGAAGCCCAAGTGTTCAGTATTTTTTAATGTACTTTATAAATTATTGTCTAGTTTTATCAGTTAACTGAGAGGTGGTGTTAAAATTTGCAACTAATGTTGTGGAAGCGTTGTTCTCTCTTTAATTCTGTCAGTTTTTTTCCCCAGTTTTATTGAGATAAACTTGACATATAAGATTGTCTAAGGGGCTTCCCTGGTGGCACAGTGGTTAAGAATCCACCTGCCGATGCAGGGGACACGGGTTCGAGCCCTGGTCCGGGAAGATCCCACATGCCGCGGAGCAACTAAGCCCGTGAGCCACAACTACTGAAGCCTGCGCGCCTAGAGCCCATGCTCCACAACAAAAGCCGCGACAGTGAGAAGCCCGCGCACTGCAACGAAGAGTAGCCCCCACTCACTGCAACTAGAGAAAACCTGTGCACAACAACGAAGACCCAACACAGCCCCCCCACCCAAATAATAAATAAATAAATAAATAAATAAATAAATTTTAAAAAAAGATTGTGGAAGTGTAAGGTGTTGATTTGATGCAGTGATATATTGCAAAATAATAATTCAGTTTTTGCTTCATGTGTTTTGAAACTAATTAGATACCTGCATATTTATGATTGTATCTTTCTGGTGAATCGAACCTTTTATAGTTTTTACAACCTGATGAAAATAATGTGAGGCAGAAAACTTCAGGAAACAGGTGAAATCTCTAATCAGTTGCTTCAATTCTTGTTAATGGGGGGATTTGCTAGGTTAGGGAAGGTACATGTTGCCAAGTGAAGTGTTTACCCGTATTTTTCCTTCTGTCACTGACCATTTCTAAATATACTTACTTTTGTGAGCTATCATGCTGTTAATGAGGGTTTAGGTTTGCTGGTGCACTGGGAGTTAATCTTTGAAAACTTCAGATCAATTTAAAAAAAAGATAAGTGTGTAGATACAAGATACGAGCCTGTTGACTGTGTGCTGTTTATTGTGTGCTAAGTGCTATGTGGCATGTGAAATAGAGATTGTCTTGGCTTTTAAGTTTACATAAAGCACTGTATTGTATATTTGAGGGTTGCTGAGAGAGGTCTTAAAAGTTCTCATCACAAGAAAAAAATTGTAAGTGTGTGGTGATGGACTTACTGTGGTGTTCATCTTGCTATATACACACACACACACACACAAATATCAAATCATTATGTTGTATACCTGGAACTAACATACTGGGGGAAGAAAGAAATTTAAGATCTTGGGGGACAGGCAAGAGGATGTGTGGAGGTGCTGTATTGGTTATTTATGGCAACACAATAAAATTACAGCAATATTTAGTGGCTTAAAACAACGCACGTTTATTATCACACAGTTTCTGTAGATTAGGAATTTGAGTACAGCTTAACTGGGTCCTTTGGCTCAGGGTTTCTCGACAATTGCTGTCAAGATGTTGGCCAAGGTCATCACGGGGGTGGGTGGGGTGGAGGGAGGATCTTCTAAGCTCATTTACATAGTTATTGATTGAATTTAGTTGCAGGCAGTTGGACCGAGGGCCTCAGTTCCTCCCCACAGTTGGCCTGTCACGCCAGCCTTTCCCACAGGATGGAAGCCACAGTCTTTTTGTAAATGAACCCTGGAACTGACATTCCATAACTTTTGCCATAGAATAGAAGCAAGTTGATGGGTGTAGCCCACACACAGGGGAAAGAGATTACACAACGGCATGAATACCAGGTGGTGGAGATCATTGGGAACCATCTTTTTTGTTGTGGTTGGGAGGAAGGAAGAAGATGCAAATTATTTCTTATAATTATACTTGTAATAGGAGCCAGAAACAGCAGGGAGAAATTATAAACCAAAGTTTATAACTAGGAAGCTAATGGTTGTCAGTGCAGCCCAAAGAGTTGTCTTATAAAAAGAAATAAGAGTAGCAAGGCATCTCAAATAACAAGACATAACAAAACTTTAAATATTCGTTGTAACACGTTGGATTAATTCTAGACAATGTTACTGTTTGTGTTTTCTTTATTAACATAAAAATTTTGACTTGTATTAAGACATAACCTTCAACCAAATGCAAGTGGGATTAATAAATACAGTCTTATTGCTTGACAGACAAAAATACTTTTTTACATTTTCATGTTTTCTTAATATTTAAAGCTATTATATATTTTTTAAATTGTGGTAAAATATATAATACAAAGTTTATGTATTTTCACCATGTGTAATCACAGTTCAGTGGCCTTAAGTACATTCACATTGTTGTGTAACTATCACCACCAACCATCTCTAGAACTTTTTAATCTTCCCAAACTGAAACTGTACCCGTTAAATAGTCATTCCCCCTCCTTCCCTCCCCACAGCCCGTGAAAACAACCATTCTACCTTCTGTCTCTATTAGTTTGACTACTGTATGTCCTTTGTATAAGTGGAATCATACAGTATTTGTCCTTTGGTGTCTGGCTTATTTTAACTTAGCATTATGTCTTCATCGTGTTATAGCACTTGTCAGGATTTTTTCCTTTCTAAGTCTGAATAATATTTTATTGTATGTATATACCACATTTTATTTATCCCTTAACCTGTTGATGGACATTGGTGTTTACCTTTTGGCTGAATAGTGCTGCTGTGAATATTGGTGTACAAATATCTGTTCAAGTCTCTGCTTTGGGGGCTGTCTCAGAAGCTGCTTAGCACAGGTGGGCATGGAAAGGAATTAGTTTTAAGTTTAATTCTGATGAAAAAGAGATCTATAGCAGACAAGAGAGGTTTCTACTAGTTAAAAAATACAAGTGATAGATACCTAAGTAAGTTGTTTCATTAAACTTTACCAAGTTACAAATGGTGTTAACAGGTCTTTTTGTGAAAGACTGAGCTTTTCATAAAAAGTTTCACCAAAAAAACCAAAAACAAAACCGTTTCATAAAAGTTTCATTTTGGGGACTTCCCTGGTGGTGCAGTGGTTAAGAATCTGCCTGCCAATGCAGGGGACATGGGTTCGAGCCCTGGTCTGGGAAGATCCCACATGCCGAGGAGCAACTAAGCCTGTGAACCACAACTACTGAGCCTGAGCTCTAGAGCCCTCGAGCCACAACTGCTGAGCCCGAGTGCCACAACTACTGAAGCCCGCGTGCCTAGAGCCCGTGCTCCGCAGCAAGAGAAGCCACAACAATGAGAAGCTGCACACTGCAACGAAGAGTAGCCCTCGCTCGCCACAACTAGAGTAAGCCGGCGTGCAGCAACGAAGACCCAACACAGCCAAAAATAAATAAATTTATTTTTTTAAAAAAGAAAAAGTTTCATTTTGTTTTAATGACTGGTTTAAAGAATAATTAACTCTATGCACTTACTGTAATTTAAGATGATGTTTATGGTATTTTAGAAAATAAACTACCACACCAGATGTCACTAGGTCTGCTGACCATTCACATTTTCTACAATAATTTTGGATTCAGATTATAATTCAGGTGTGCCCAATTTTAGGAAAGTCAGCGACAGTAAATTAGCCACTTACCTAAGGTGAGATTTCTGGCAACTTTAACCGTCTAGAACTCAGCCATAAAATGGAGCTTTCTTATACTGTACTTCTTTTTTTTTTTAATTATCACTTCATCCTGCACCACGTCTTTGATTCAGCAGAAATTTAGTGAGCTCCTGAGTAGGGGCTAAACACCAGCTACTGTTAAATATATCAGTAAAACACAGTCCCTCCCCTCCCAATCTAGTTGGGAAGACACTAGTAAATGGTTATAGTGTTACCCCTAGTTCAGTCTGTATTCATATTCAGTCCTCTTCTTTGTTTTCATTTATCTGAAAGGATCTTTTTTCTGTAGTTTTAGGTTGAAATTTTATCTTAATTTTCTAGTCAGTACTATACTAACTTGGATGAAAATAACTAAAGTTTCTTGTATTATTTCATTTTACCTATTCTTTTTGAAAAATGAGAGTGGTATTCCTCATATTAGCTAGTGTATTTTAGAGTTCATGTACTCTAATCCTAAATTGTTACATTGTATAGTAACAAAATCAGGGTAGTTAAAGGTAATGGAATGGTGGGTGCTGTTCTACCATATGACTTGTCTTAAAAATCATGTTATATTTATATATTCTTCATTTGTGTGCATGCGTGTGTGTGTGTCTAGTTTGATGTCTAAAAGGCTTCCCACAGATTTTGCCTTCATGTAATTCTTTGAAGAATGTTGAGGTTCAATTGGAAGGAAACTTCCCCTGAAGTATTAATTTTATGCATATGTTTTGTACTATCTTTAAAAAAAGTCTGTGATAGTCTAGATATGTTTTCGTAGTAGTATAAGGTATAATTTTCTCTAGTGAAGTCTTCAAAAGAATCCTGGTTTATTTCTACAAGACCATCAATTTCAGCAAATATACAAATTCCCTTCCTTTAGCTTCAACAAATATAACATGAAGTATAATGCAGAAATGATAGAAAACTTCTGAGGAGTTAATTTGATTGAACTAATATAATTGGTAGGTAGGCAGACTCTAACTCTCTTATTCAAGTAGAGTGATCGAAAGTCCAGACTCTGAAGCAGACTGCTGCTTTGAATCCCATTTCTGTCACTTCCTACAGTATGTTGTTTGGTCAAATTAATTCACTTCTCTGTCTCAATTTCCTATCTGTAGAATGGGAATATTAACAAGTATCTACCACATAAAGTTGTTGAATAAATAAATGAATTAATAAAGGCAAAGTACATAGAACAGTGTGTGTATCTTCTTAAGTATTCATATTAGTATTTGTTTTTATTATTAGTATCATTATTATCATCACAACCCTGACTCAGTAATTAATTATATATGTCACATACTGTCTCTGGGTTTTAGGTCTTTATTAATGTAAGGAGATTTCTTTACGACTGCAACTGGAGATATGTCAGTCTATACTAAATACTATAGATAGTCAAAAATTAATAGAGTTTCCCTCATTGATTTTGTTATGATTTTGTGCTTGCAGTTAAGCAATACTTTGAAACATAGGCTCTGAAAATATTTATCTATGGATAGTTGTAGAGTACGGTCTCCTGAGACAGTTGGTTTTAATTTTTTTAAAATAGTGTTTTGCTTTTTTTTTTGTTAACTAGTCTTCTGTATCACAGGAAAGGCAGGAGGGCTTGATTTACCTGGGCTTCTTCTCGGCAGCAGGCCAGGTTTCCTTCAGTACGTGCCCAGCCAGTTGCATGCAGAGACAGGTTTCCATCCAAGATTTTCTGTCTTAGTAGTTTCTTAATTCTCTTTTTACTTCCTGCCCAATATGATTTCATTTTCTTTTCTCTCTACAAACCCTTATAAATTCCATCCTCGTTTTCTCCTCTCTCTTGTGGTTCTAAGAATATCAAAATAGTCGCATTTTCATTTTCTGTATTATTCCTCTCTCTCCAGGTATATTGTTGGCAGAGGCAGGTTCTTTTTGTTGGCCAAGTCACATTTATAGGATTTTTCATGTTCTATACTTATTCAAATAAGAGGTATTCATAGTTAAAGTCAAATAGTACCATAAAGATTTTTTTAAAAGCTTACTCTTATTCCTAAACATGCGTAACTGCATGTAGGAAGTGCCTCCTTTCAGGTACTTTTTCTACATAGTATTTTACCTAATGACTTCTCCTTTTTTTTAAGAGACTTTTTCATCCTATGGGATAACCCAACAGATTTGCTGAAATGTTTTCTAAAACATGCTATCTTGCTTTAGATATATTGGTCATGTTCTGTGGTGACTGTGGATCTGTTATACGTTAGATTACAGTTGTACTTTGCACATGAATATAGATGTTATGGGATGAAGAGTTAAGTAGTGACATTGATCTTTTCACCTTTTAAAAAAACCTTTTAGAGGTAGACATAGAGAATGGACTTGGTGACATGGGGTGGGAGGGCGAAGCTGGGGCGAAGTGAGAGTAGCATCGACATACACACACTACCGAATGTAAAATAGTTGGCTGGTGGGAAGCAGCAGCATAGCACAGGGAGATCAGCTCCGTTCTTTGGGGCGACCTAGAGGGGTGGGATAGGGAGGGTGGGAGGGAGACGCAAGAGGGAGGGGATATGAGGACATGTGTATGCATATGGCTGATTCACTTTGTTGTACAACAGAAACTAACACAGTATTGTGAAGCAATTATACTCCAATAAAGAGCTATTAAAAAAAACCCAACCTTTTAGTATTTCTTAGAGAGATGAATGGTATACAACTCTGTGGTCTTTAGTGGAAATTTTGCCTTTCTACGTTATTGGAGCTACTGCCTCGCAGAAAATAAGTTTGTTTGCTGCCTTATTTGTATCTGCTGTTTGTCAGTGGCATTCACAGAGTTTTCCCGTATCCTTCAATCAGGGAGCCAGGACAGCAGCACCTAGCTGTTCTAGCAAGCAGCACCCGCCCCCCGCCCCCCCCCCCCCCCCCCGCCATTCTTAGCAAGTTTTTTGGTTTATGGATGGAATATGAAAGGAGAAAAGCTAGTTAGTATTTCACAAATGTAGCATATAGTAGAAGCTTTTGTATGTAATGTGATCTGTACGGGTGATGATGGTTGGTTAATTGATCTCAAGCTTGGTATCCTTAAAAATGACATGTACCTTAGAGCATTTTAGTCTATATTATGTTCATTCTGTGACTTTTATTTTTGATAAAGCTTTTAGTGTTAGTCTGGTGATGAGAAGTCTACATTATTTTTCTTTCCTGAAGCATGCCCATGTTTTACCTTCAGAGTTTCAGCTTTGGTTTCTTTAAAGTGGAGAGAGAACTTAAGATATATGCAGAGCATTCTCAGTATAGCAGTCTGCTAGACTTGTGTGATTCCCCCGTCTTTTATGTATATCTTACAATTTTTTAGTGACTCATCTTGATAGGAACTTAATTTTCATAGAATTTCTATATATTCACGTTGTATCCCTTTATATAATATTTAAATTGCATAATTACTGTACAAGTACACTTGGACTGAATATATTTGGTCACAAACACAGCTGACTTCTTAATAAGTATACAGCCTAACTGGGAGCAGAAGAGTGCGGGGTGATTAGAATAGTTTACTAGCTCAGAGCTGAGTGTTTTGAGTGCTAATGGTATGTTTTATAGATGGAAAGGAGAAGGTCTGAGATTGTCCATTTGGGCATTGGAAGTCAGAAAAGGGAGCTTTCACTGGCATGTTTTGGGGCTCTTACTCAAAGCTTATGGATTTTTACTTTTGACAGTTAATATTGCTCACTACTTTCCAAGTTAGTCCTTCAACAAATCTTAATTAGGAGAGATGAAAAGATACAATGCCGACCCTTCAGGGGTTTAATATGATGTTGTTGGAGACATGATATGCATCGTGTATTGTGAGAACCCAGAGAGTGAGTTCCTATTATATATTGAGGGAGAGAGGAAAAGCTTTCAAGAGGATGTGACACTTGTGTCTAAATTCTGCAGAACTGTCAGTATTAGGCGAGGAGGAGAGGTGCAGGTAGGTTAGGTACAGGGCATGTGCAAAGGTGTAGATACATGGACAAATATGGCATAATTGTCATTGCTGTAGTGAATACTGATGTGCCCCCAGTGGTGGGATGTGCCACCAGCAGCAGGATGGTAGAATGGTGTCTTGTACACATTTCATGCTACAAGTATTTGAAAGAAAGTATGAACGTTGAGAAAGACAGAGGCCAAATCACAGTAGACCCCTTGTGCCATGCTATGAAGCCAAAGTTTATCCTGAAATGAGTCTTTAGAGTGTCTTAAGCAGAACAGTGATGTGATGAGATTTGCTTTAGAAAAATTTCCCTCTGGAAGCACTGGGAAGAAGGAGTAAAATTGCAGTCAGGGATACCAGTTAGGAGACTTGAAATAAACCAGATGAGAAACCAGGGACGGCCCAAATTAAAGCTTTTGAGCATTGTGAGCAAAGGGAACTAATGAATTGAGAAGTTTTTAGGAAGTAGAATTGACGGGCCTTGGTGACCGAGTGCCTGGCAGGGTGAAGGGCAGGGAGGATGCTGGTGTGACCCCTAGGTTTGCAGGATGGCTGGAGTCTAGAGTGGTGAACTGAGAGAAAAAGCCTTCTATTTGTGACTCCTCTAGTGCTTAACACAATACAGGGCATGCTATTTATTGCTTACTTTCCTATTTGAAGAAAATACATGTTTATTAGTCCCTATTTGAGTGCATAATCTTTTATAACTCTAGGAGGCCATGGAATGCAGGTGTGAAAAATAATTGTGGAATTGAATTGAAATCAAATTATGTTTAAGCCTCATTAATGCTTGAAATGTTATAAAATTACAAGCTTGAGCAAAAAAAATTGACATCAGAGAATAAGGTGGAAATACTGTCTTTAAAATTACCAACTTTTTTTAAAAAATTAATTTTATTTATTTATTTTTGGCTGCCTTGGGTCTTCGTTGCTGCGTGCGGGCTTTCTCTAGTTTCGGCCAGCGGAGGCTACTCTTCGTAGCGGTGCGCGGGCTTCTTGTTGTGGTGGCTTCTTTTGTTGCTGAGCACGGGCTCTAGGCGCGCAGGCTTCAGTAGTTGTGGTTCACGGACTCTAGAGCGCAGGCTCAATAGTTGTGGCGCACGGGCTTGGTTGCTCCGCGGCATGTGGGATCTTCCTGGACCAGGGCTCGAATTCGTGTCCCCTTGCATTGGCAGGCGGATTCTTAACCACTGCGCCACCAGGGAAGCCCTAAAATTCCCAACTTCTTTGTGTAATTTCTTTCTTAATATTTTATCTTCTGAATAACTGACATCTTGATTCACAGAGTGACTCAGTATCATAACAGACAAGATGCTAATTCTCTTTCTTAGAGTAAACTCTCTAAGTTGTTGGTAGTATAGCAGAGGTTATTGTATAGACCTTGATAACTGACTGCAGACTAGGCTCTGTCATTCGAAGATAAATGACATTCTCCTTTTCAAAGATGATGAATACATTTTTATATGTATGTAAAAATAAATTAATTGGGACCATGACTTCCAGTAGTGACATCCTTTATAGCATGTCGCATACTACTTTGGGAGTATCAGTAAAATGCTGGGTGACATAATTTTTCTCTTGCCTTTGGTGCTTAAAGCCCTCTAGTGGCTTCCCAATGCACTTGGAGTAAAATCCTAACTCCTTCCTGTGGCTCAGATATTACCTCCGCAGAGAGTCCTCCTGGTGGAAAAATTAATGAATGCTATGGGAGGAGGGAGCAATTAATTCTGGCTTTGGGGACTCCACAAAGACTTAACAGAAGGAATGGTATTTGATCCAGATCTTGATGATCCAATTCTTGAGTAGGATTTTGTTAAATGAAATTATGTACTGAACGAGAATGTAAACAATGCCTACTCTGTGCCTAGACACTGCATATTCATGCTTTCTTTGACAAGTAATGGTTACTTTGAAAGGAAGTTGCTATTTTCAAAGACTTGGCTTTATTGCAATCTCAGTAAACAGCATAGACAAGAATAGCCAAGGGATCCTTACTCTGCTTAAATACCAGGAACCATTTCATTCACAGGTAACCTATAAAAATAAAATTGGGCCAGCATTTTCTACCATCATATATACATGTTCAGGAAATTTGACTATATTTAGAAATGAATTTTTACAAAGCCACAAAATTGGATTGTAGTGTCATGGTTTTTATTTTTTTTTTAAAAATCAGCTGTCTTTAGCCTTCTAATGCCATATTTCATTTTTTAAAAAAACAAAATTAACATCAGGAAAATGAGGTATAATCAATTACATATACCATTTGCATTTGGTCATAAAATGAAATTTTTGTTTATAACTAATTTACTGCCTGATCTTCACAAAAGTACAGCTCAGTAATTTACTAATTTAATCTTTTATGTACTTCCTTTACTGACTCAGAATGTTGAAGGCTTACTAGGTATTCATTTTGAGCCTTGTTATAATTCAGGTAGAATGATAATATAAAGATTATAAAATTTTTGTCTTTTTTGCTGTGCTTGTTTAGATCTTTATTTTCTTTAATTTTTCCCCCTTTTTGACTCTTCAATAGCTGTGGTTCTTAAATCTTGCCTTCCTTCCATGTTACTTTTCCCTGAAAAACTGCACATATGTGAATTTCTGAAATTTCGTCATTTCAGAAATTCTCTCATTGACTTTCTCATCTAAAAATCCTCCTAGATAAAGTTGGAAATTCTTACCAGAAGACCCTCTAGCTGACCTGTCACTGCTCTGGTGCTTGTATAGACACCGACGTACAGGCAGTTCTGTTGTGACTCAGGCCAGTCATATAGTCATACATATAAAGCAGGCAGGCTTATAAGGATTTCACTGGGCCAGGGAGAAATGGAAGAAAAAAAAAAGTGGGCAATGTAGAGAATTGTATGGAAAGCTAATTATTATATTTATAGTATATTACATTGTATTTATTTTGAGTTTTTAAGTTCCAAAATATCTTCATTTTAGTAAGTTATGGTGGTCCCCTACCTTACCCTGAAATCTCCTACCTGGCAAGTAGGCCAAAATACTGTCAACCCTGTTCTGTACTGATTCATCCAGTCGGTCTTTGAAGTTTATGGGTTTGTGAAATCCAAAACTGGGTACCACTAGCTTATTTTGTGCATACCTGTAATTTGGAGTTGGTATATTGAGTGGGAGTTTTCTTCTCAAATCAACAGTCTGTTCTCTCTTTTTTTTATTTTTTTGCTGTATGTGGGCCTCTCACTGTTGTGGCCTCTCCCGTTGTGGAGCACAGGCTCCGGATGCGCAGGCTCAGCGGCCATGGCTCACGGGGCCAGCCGCTCCGCGGCATGTGGGATCTTCCCGGACCGGGGCACGAACCCGTGTCCCCTGCATCGGCAGGCGGACTCTCAACCACTGCGCCACCAGGGAGGCCCTGTTCTCTTATTTTTTTGATACAAACTGGGTGTCCAACAATTCAACTGAATTCAAACACTGACTTTCTGGAATTAGTACAAGATGCCATAGGTTGAGGGCTCAGTCCCACAAGACTGCTCCCACTTAGACCTGGCTGCTGTCAACTGAAAAAAAAAAGTACAACCTGACAGTAGTGAGTTAAGTAGTGAGTAAGTTTTATCTGGGGCCAAATGGGAACTATAGCCTGGGAGACAGCTTCTCAGAAAGCTCTGGGGAGCTGTTCGAAAAGATAAGGGGGAGGTCAGTATCTATGTGATTTTGGCGAAGGAGGATCAATCAAGCACACATTTTGGCAGAAGGTTGCTGCTAGTCACGAGGAGCAGATGTCTCTGTTAATGATTTTAGTGCTTTTCTAGATGTGAGAAGATGCAAGAAATTGGGCTCATAAAGTCTTCTGAAAATATCTAACTGTCTGAAGGCCTGTTCTGCCAGTTTTCCCCAGAGCACAGAGCACCTCATTCCTGATCTCCGCCCCGAACTCCTTTCAGGGGGTGTTGAAGGTCAGCAACTCCAGTGGCTTAGTGAGAACCAGATGGGAAGTGACAGTTTTTAGTTGGCACTGCCAGTGGGGTACTTAGGTTACCCACACTTAGGCCCGGCTGACTACAAATTCGGGGGTTCCCAAGACTCCCCTTCAGGCTCAATAATTTGTTAAAATGATTCCCAGAACTCAGGAAGGTGTTTTACTTACCATTACTGGTTTATCATAAAGGATACAACTCAGAAACAGCCAGGTGGAAGAGATGTATAGGGCAAGGAATAGAGAGCTTCTAGGCCCTGTCTAGTCATGCCACCCAACCAGCACCTGGATGTGAGCTCGATTGGGTGTTTTTACGGAGATTTCATCATGTAGGAATGATTGATTAAATCATTGGCCATTGTGAGTGAGACCAGTCTCCGGCCCTTCTCTCCTCCCCAGAGGTGGGGAAGGGGTGAGACTGAACATTTCTACCCTCTGATCTTGGCTTTGTATGGAAGCCTAGAGTAATCTCATTAGCATACCAAAGACACTCTTACTGCTCAGGAGATGCCAAGGGTTTTAGGAGCTCTGTTCCAGGAACCTGACAAAGACCAGATATATTTTGTTATACCATAGGATGTGTGTCTCTAGTTGAGGAGAGGTCCTCAGGTGTGTGGAAAGGAATGGAAAGACTTGGCTTGGTCGCTAAGAGCCCACTGGACAGCGCCATTCCTTCCTGGCTGGGCCTTGATGTGGCTTCTCTGAGGGCCGGATGCCTGGTAGAACTACAGGGTTGTTTGGGTCTTAGCTTGTATCTTCACAGTTTGCTGCATAACCCGCGTGGCTCTGACTATACCTCCAGTGACACTTCAGCTCTTACCCACATCTTATGTTTTTCTTCCCTTTAACCTTGACTTCTCTTGGTGCTTCTTGGTTTTGTTTAGAGTTAGATTTGTATCCTTAACATCTCAGTTTGAAGATTTCTTTTCATCTTCATTAGAAAACTAATCAACCAGTTTTTGTATTTTTGGCCTTTCTTGGCTACCTTGATACGTTCATTTAGAGGTGTCTTTGTTTCTGTGGTTATAGGGAAATTGAAGTGACTAGACATTTGCTTGCTGACTAAGTGGTTTATATATATCTTGAATAATTAAGCATTAGTCAGAGCTATTCAGTTAACTCGGTGCTTCAGTAATTTGGAATGTCTCCGGCATCCCACTGTAGAGCAATGAGGAAGAAAAAGGTGGAGGAGAAAGTTGGGACATTTTATTTAACT
Organism: Delphinus delphis; assembly: GCF_949987515.2. Lineage (NCBI taxonomy): Eukaryota > Metazoa > Chordata > Mammalia > Artiodactyla > Delphinidae > Delphinus > Delphinus delphis. The sequence continues at coordinate 162,069,812 of NC_082683.1, forward strand.
CTCCTGGCTTTAGATTTCTGGTGTATCTTTTTTTTTTTTTTTTTTTTTTTGAGGCCTGGAATAACCTGATTTACAAAATAGGGGTTCAACTATTGCTTTAACTTCTATGATCCCAGTGGAACTTCTTGAAGAGACATTATTTCTTGAACCTTGGGGAAACATCGTGTATGTCCAAAAACATTAATTTTCGAACTGGAAAATACTGTTCTGTACTAATTTACAGATTTGTTTATTGAGTTGTTATTTACAGTTAGTAAATTTGTTTCTTGGATTGTATGCTGTAAGAGGCACTTTGCCTTAGCTTGTTTCTTTCTATAGGGTTATGTAAATTTTGTCCCTTAACAAGTATTTTTGTTGTGAGCAGTTGAAGAGATTTCAACTGCTGTGCTGACAAAGGCTCTTTAATCAAGCTTTTAAAAATAATTCAGGCTTTAGTCATTGCCTCGTTTTTACTCCCAGAACTAATTTACTAAAAAAAATTCGGTGCAGCATAAAAATTTAGACAGTACCACTGGGTTTATTTCAGTGTTTGTGCTGCACAGGTATTGTTACAAGTTTTTGTAAGATTTAGCTAATGGAAAATTACAAGCATTTATAACCCCACTGTTCTGGGTGGCTTTATTGCCCGGTGCTGTGACCTCTTTAGGTGTCATCAAGTCACACAACAAGTCTAGTAAAGCACAGACATATACTGTTGAGAGATGGGCCAGAAGTGTGGGTAAGCAGGGAGGGCATGAAAGCGACTGTTTCCCAGGATGTTGGGGAAGGACCCACATGATTTACTGTTTAAAATCTTGAAGGCTAAAATTGGTGGAATGAGCAGTGCTTTCATTAAAAGATGGGGTTGGATGAGCTACTTAGCATCTCCATTAACAGCTGCTTAAGCAAGCATCAAGATAAGTCTTCTATATGGAGATTGAGTCATTTTAATTCGGTTAATAGTCAGCATGGAGTTAATATACCTGTTCTGTAGTTCACTTTTGGTATTTCATTTTTAAAAAATATCATATGGTATAAAATAAAGTAAAATTCCAATCAGTCTTTTTTGCCCAGTATTATTTTGGAATATATTTGAAAGATGAAACTATTGCTTAATATAGAATTAAGATCATCTCTACATTTTATTTATTCATGTATCTCAGTTTCACTTGGTAACAAATAATTGAGATGAAGCTGAGATTTAAAGATTCTATCATGGAGTTGGTCTTCTTTTCTTCAATATTTATTTGTGAAGCTTAGAATTTAACATCTAGAAGAATCCTTAGAAATCATCTTACTTTACTTCTTCATTTTTAAGTGAAGAAATTTGAAACATAAGATGTTATCTTGCCTGAGTGGAGAGTCAGGGACTGACTGTCTCAGTCACCGGGCTGTCCATTGATTGCTAGTGACCACTCCATATCTCAAGGGGCAGAAGAGCCTAGCAGAATTTGTTATATAGACCTTGAAGCAAGCCTGATGATAAAAGTAATTTTGCCAGTAAAGAGAGGTAATCACAAACAGTTCACCAATATTATAAACATATGTATACAGTTAAATAATGATTAATTTATATTTGTAGTTATATTCAGTTTAATGAGTGTATTAGATCCTCAGATTTAGAAGAAAATGTTTCTTCTATCTAAGTGCTCTTTGTGGATCCTGATCTCTTTCTGGTCCCTCATTACAGTTCATTTTTTGGTCTATCTTCCCCATCAGACTCTACCCATAAGAGCAGGAAGCCTCTGTCTTGTTCATTGTTTCTGTTTCTAGCACCCAGTAAAGCACTAATTGTTGACCAATTGCTCGGTTAGCTAACTCTGGTTTATATGGCTATGTGGGAAGCTTAGCATATTTTAAGTCTCTTAAAAGTTTGCTTTTCTTCCCCCCTCCACCCCAGTGAACAGAGTATCTGTCAGGCAAGAGCTGCTGTGATGGTTTACGATGATGCCAATAAAAAGTGGGTGCCAGCTGGTGGTTCAACCGGGTTCAGCAGAGTTCATATATATCATCATACAGGCAACAACACATTCAGAGTGGTGGGCAGGAAGATTCAGGACCATCAGGTAAGGGTCTGTTAAATTCTTAACGTTATCTAGTATTACACAAGGACTTGATACATTCAGTACTTTAAAATTATAGACAAAAAGAGTTTCTATGGGACAAAGGATATAGGTTTGCCTTCCCACCCTCTCCACCTTTTATAAAGCCTGAATTTAGATGAGGATTTAGAACTAATTGTTCAAGAATATAAATCTGAGTTTTTCAGTTATGAATATTCTTTAGATGCTTTGGCCTTCGAACTAGCTGGGTTTTGGAATCCAAAGTAAATTTAAGACAAACTAAAATGTGAAATACACTTAAGTAACAGAGTGTGTTTAAGGAATTCATTTCCCACCAAAGGTATGGGGTTTGGGATTATAGGAAAGAGTTCAAAATGTAAATAGTTTCATAAAATATTGTTAAATTCATATACAATAGAAAAATTGTAGGTATTAAGGTTGCTGGAATAGTTAGGCTTTTGTAATTCATGTCTGCCATGACAACTAAACTTTTACTGATTCCCTGCTCTGGATTTCTTAGAAAGGTGACTGGATTATCTGATTACTCGGAGTTCTTGAGCCTTAACAGATCAGGAGCAGTAGATAGAGGAAAATACAAATAGGGTCTTGCTAGTATTAAGTACATGCTAATAGCAGTGAGGACTTTTATAAAGAACAGATTTACAAAATACTTTTTTTTGGCTCTGGTAAGATGGTAAAATCAACCAATGTTAAACATATGCAGGGAAAGTGTAACACATTTCCAGCTGAGTTCTTACAAGGTAGGTCCCTGCATTTCCACTAGGAGACAGGGTGGTGTAGTGTGGGGTGGCCAGATGCTGCAGCAGCCCTGTGTTTTGGGATGGAGATTATGAACTGGTAGTATCCAGGGACTTAGATTTTGTGGCCTGTGAGAGGCTGGGCTTTGAAACCAGTATCTCTGCATAAAGCTGAGCCTCTTCAAGGGGCTGCACACCATAAAAAGAGGACTTAGAAAAATCCTCCGAATCAGCACAGGTAGGCAAAGGAGTTTGTTTCTGTCTGAGCTGGTTTAGGAGCTCCTCTGAAAAATGGGAACCTCCAACTTCACTTACACAGCTCCAGTCAAGATATTAACCCATACTGGTTGCAGGCCAGTGAAACTCCTAGGGCACCTGGCAAAAACAAATGCATTGCTCCCCTGGAGAGGAACTTCTAAAGACCTGAATCAGTTTGCCGAAAGGCAGGTCACTGAATTTAGCAAGTGTAACTATTAGTACTAACTGTCCCAGCCTGCCCTCTGTCCTCTCAGGCTCCCTTCTCTTTCCTGTGCCCTCGCCCCCTACCCTGTTCTTTCTCCTCCCTAGCCTCCCTCCTTTTGCTCTCTGTGCCTGTTGCTCAGCCCTTCTCTGGTCTCCAGTCTCTGTACCAAGAACCCTCTCTCCCTGGGGGGTATCCAGGTCGTTCTGAGTACTTTCTCTCCCCTTTGTCTTTCCTCCAGCAAAGTGTCGCAGCGGTGAGTTAGGCCAGAGACAAATTGAATACTTCCTAAGATGCTACTATAGAGAAAAACTGGAAACTGGACGACTAGAACTTTGTAGACATTATCGAACATTTTAAACACAACATTCCAAACTAGTAGCTGTAAAATAAATTTTTGGTAAATTCAGTGAATTGGTCATTTGATAACACTGATGAACAAACCTAAAAGTATCTAAATATTGGCAAAAAATAAAATGAATATTTAAAAATAATTGGATCAAATCATTATTTGTAAACTTGAAATGAATATAATGTTATATGTCAGTTATACCTCAACTGAAAAAAAAATTAGAAATCTGGGTAAGTCAGGCAATTTCCATATGAAATACTGAAATTTTTATTCATAAGAGAAGTAAACTATCCTATGACTTCCAGTTTTGACAAATGGAGTGTTTCTTAAAATACTGGCAATTTAAAAACACACTTCTAAATAATTTGTGACACTAAGATGAAATCATTATGAAGATTAGAAAATGTTTAAAAATTAAGAAAAACCAACCTGGATCTGAGTGACAAGATATTACCTATAGAAACCTGTGGGATGTCTAAGTTGTCCGTAGATGGACCACCCACCCCCTGTCCCCCCGTTTATTCTCATATCTGCGAATCTTGTTTCTGTTTTGTCATGTTTGTTTGTTTGTTTTGTTTTTTAGATGCCTCATGTAAGTGAAATCATAGCGTATTTGTCTTTCTTTGTCTGACTTTTTCAGCATGATACCCTCTAGGTAGATGGACAAATCTTAATGGTATATAATAAGCAAACCCAAAAAAGCAGAAGGAAATACTAAAAATAAAAGAAAAAATAACTAATAAATAGAACTTATTAACACAAAAGCTGCTTCCCTGAATAAATTGACAGAATCAAACAAAAAAATTAAATTATAAATAAACAATATTAGGGTTGGAAAGAAATATCACTATAGTTATAGTAAGGAAATAAATTATAGTATTATGAACAGCTTTACACTAATAAATGGGCCATTTTGTAGAAAAATATAATTTACCACACCTGGCAGAAAAGTATAGAAACATAATAGACCTCAGTCATAAAATGTATCAGTAGTTAATAACCTACCCCCAAAATTAAGAAAAAAAGGAGGGCATCCAGAGCATTTATAAACAAAATCTAAAAACCTTCAAGCTATTACCTGTTTTATGCAAACGGTTCTAAAGAAGTGTTTTATGAGGCTAGTATAATTTTGATATCTGAGACATAGAAGAGCCATTTGAGAGAGGAAACGTATAAGCATGTTTCACTTAAGAACACTGATACAGATATAAAAGTCCTCAATAAGATATTAGCTGACCAAATGCAACAATGTGTATGGGGGAAAAAAAAGACCACCAACTTGACCAAATAGGATTTATCTCTTTATCTCAGTAATGTAAGGATAGTTTAACATTAGATAACCTATTAATTTGCTAGGAGAAAACCTGTAAGAAACAAGAGTCTCAGAAAAAGCATTGATAAAATTAAAATCCATACATAATAATCCTCAGCATGTTTGGCATAAAAATGAGTTTTCTTAAGCTGATAAGGATGAATTATATAATCATATAGCAAACATCTTACAAGATAGTTCAATGTTGGAAGGATTTCCATTAAACTCAGGAATAAGTTTGAGGATTTCAGCTTTAATCATCTTCATTTAGTATTGCAGAAGAGGTAACCTAGTAATATGAAGATGAAGAAATAGAAGCAATAAGGATTGAAAAGGAAGAAACAGAACTGACCTTATTCGCTGATGATATAATTGTCTACATAAAAAATTCCCAAGAGTATCTGCAGATAAAATATTAGAACTAATAAGATTGTTCAGCAAGGTTGCTGGATATAACATCAGTATATAAAAATCAGTAGCATTTGAGCTTCCCTGGTGGCACAGTGGTTGAGAGTCTGCCTGCCAATGCAGGGGACACGGGTTCGAGCCCTGGTATGGGAAGATCCCACATGCCGCAGAGTGACTGGGCCTGTGAGCCACAACTACTGAGCCTGCGCGTCTGGAGCCTGTGCTCCGCAACAAGAGAGGCCACGATAGTGAGAGGCCCGCGCACCGCAATGAAGAGTGGCCCCCACTTGCTGCAACTAGAGAAAGCCCTCGCACAGAAACGAAGACCCAACACAGCCAAAAATAAATAATAAAAATAAATAAGTTAATAATAAAAAAAAATCAGTAGCATTTTTCTAGAACTAACGATAAGCAAATTGAAAATATAATTTTATACAGATACTGCTTAAAGTAACAAAAATGATAAAGTACCTAAGAATAAATCTAATAAATAATTGGTTTCTTTTCATTCCAGAGTACCTTTTTTCATTTCTTAATGGTTATCAGTCTGTTCTTAGTAGAAACATATTAGTATAATTCATTAAACAACATCTAAACTTTCTGTACTAAGAGCCATTAAAAACAATGACCCACCATTTATTTGTAAAATTGAGTATGTACAAATTATATACATATATATGAAAAGCTACCATTTTTCTCCTTAATACTTGAGTGCCTATTATGTTCTAGGCATTGTAGTTAGGTTTTATATAGATAATAATTCCTGACCTTGAAGAACAACGAAGTAAAGAAACGGGATATTATGCATATAAGGAAAATAGCACAGTTAGTTGTTGCATTTATGACAAATCATTGTACAGTGAGGGCATAAAAGAATGATCACTTTGTTGAGAAGATGGGGAAGAGGGTTGTGGATGACTTCATAGACAAGATAAGCTATTGAGCCACGTCAGAAGGAAGTATAGATGTTTACATGCACGGTTTAATCTGTTATGATCAGGCTAAAAATGGATGGTATGCGTAGGATGGAAATCACTAATCTAGATGCAAGCTCATTGGGTTTGAAGTATTAGGATTATGAAGAAGTCCAAACCTGATAACATCCTTAGTGGACATCCAATAAACAGTTATTATTAAATGAAGGTATATGCATCCCCCTTGACTCTGAAAGCTTTTTGAGATTATACAGCTTTTTTTTTTGCAGTATCGGGCGTCTTACCGTTGTGGCCTCTCCTGTTGCGGAGCACAGGCTCCGGACGCGCAGGCTCAGCGGCCATGGCTCACGGGTCTAGCCGCTCCGCAGCATGTGGGATCTTTCCGGACCGGGGCACGAACCCGTGTCCCCTGCATCGGCAGGCGTACTCTCAACCACTACGCTACCAGGGAAGCCCCGAGATTATACAGCTTTGTCAATCCTTGAAAGTTAGAATCGAGTGAAATAATTTGTTCACATTTTAAAATTTCTATATTGGAAAAAGTGAACTAATGATTTAGATATTTCTCTTTTGATTCCAGTAATATTTTCCTCAACTTTTTCTAATATTCCGTCACTGAACAAGTTGAAAAAGTGAACATAACTATCTTTTTTTGCCTGCCCTTTTAATCTATTTGCCAAGCAGGGATATATATAGATTTGCCTTAAAATTTGGTTTATAATTTTCTGGTAATGTTAAATTCTAGCTTTGGGTTTCTGGTAGCTAAGGATTTGTGACCTCCCCACCCCCCAGCCCAATATGTATAGAAATCATATGGTAAGAGGCGATCATATCTTTTTAATTGTAGTAAAAATAACAAAATTTACTGTTTTAACCATTTTTAATGCATAGTTCAGTGACGTTAAATACATTCATATTGTTGTGCTGCAACCATCACTGCTATTCATCTCCAGAACTTTTTCATCCTCCCAAACTGAAACTCTGAACCCTTTAAACAATAATTTTCCATTTCCCTCTACCCATAACCCCTGGCAACCTCCATTCTCCATTCTATTTTTATGAATTTTACTGTTCTAGGCATTTCAAATAATTGGAATCATACAATATTTGACCTTTTATATCTGGCTTATTTCACTTAGCATAACATCTTTAAGTGATTATATTTTAAAAATTATTGTCAAGTTTGGGTATTGGTGGATGAGGTAATTTAGATAGAGCCTCTCTCTGTGAACCAAAACAGTTGGACAGAATATTTAAAAGAAAAAAGTCTATTTGGAGAGCTTACATGGCAATGAAGAATTATGGGTCCATGACCTAAAAGCAGAAAGAACCAGAGAAGTGAGCCCAACTTGGGACGTATGTTTACCTGGAACCACATATCAGTTTTGAAAGAGGGGACTGAGTAGCTGAACAGAGCTTTCGGAAGATCCCTGGGACTAGTAGAACAAAAATTATAAGTTAGGGCCTGCTAATGAGGGGAGGGTTGTCTTGGTAATCCCTCAGGCCATGATTTGGGACCCAGAAGCCCCATACCCTGGGGAAGAAGTTTGACTCATAAGTAGACTGGCATTTACAGGAACTGATACTCAGCCTCTAATGACATTTTAATCACTTTTGGATTAAGGTAATTTGAGATTGTTAGTTTCCCTAGCTGCTTGTCAGAAACAAATGTAAATCTTCCCTGGAAAAATAGAACATCATTGTAGGCCTCAAAATTTCCATATAGCTGTCCATAGACAATGTCTGGCATTCAGTCAAAATGACCAGAATGCGACGAGACAAGAGGAACAGTAATAGAACAGACCCACTGGGAATCCAGTTAATGGGATTACCAGAAATTGACTTTAAAATAACTGTGCTTAAGGCTTCCCTGGTGGCGCAGTGGTTGAGAGTCCGCCTGCCGATGCAGGGGACATGGGTTCATGCCCCGGTCCGGGAGGATCCCACATGCCGCAGAGCGGCTGGGCCTGCACCTCTGGAGCCTGTGCTCCGCAACGGGAGAGGCCACAACAGTGAGAGGCCCGCGTACCGCAAAAAAAAAATAAAATCAAATAACTGTGTTTAATATATTCAAGGAAATAAAAGATAAGATTGAGAATTTCAGTAGAGAACTGGAAGCTTGTTTGAAAAAAGAGCCAAATGGATATGTTGGAACTGAAAAATAAAATAACTGCTATTAACAACTCAGTGATGGGTTCTACAAATTAGAACCCACTAAAAAGAATTAGTAAACTGGATATAAGTCAGAAGAAAATATTCAGTCCGAAGCTGTGATGTTCTGAGAGAGAAAAATATGGACATACGAAAAAGCTTAAGAGACATAGGAAATACAGTAAAAAAGTATAAGGTATACACATATGTTATTGGAGTCCCAGAGGAGAGGAGAGAATGGGGCAGGAGCAGTAATTGAAGACATAATAGTGAACAAGAATTTTCAGAAGTGATGAAAGGACATCAACTTAGAAATGCTGTAAATCTTAAATGGGATAAATACAAAGAAAACCACATATAGACCCATCATATTAAAATCACTGTAAACTAAATTCAAGGTGAAACTCTTTAGAGCAGTCAGTGAAAAAAGGACAACTTTAAAGAAGCAACAATAAACTGTCAGCTGACTTCTCGGTAGAAACAGCAAAAACTTAAGAGGCAGTAGATTGCAAAGAACTAAAAGAAAATACGTGGCCACTTAAAGTTCCAAACCTGATACAAATAGTCTTCAAAAATCAAGGTGAGGGTTTCCCTGGTGGTGCAGTGGTTGAGAGTCCGCCTGCCGATGCAGGGGACATGGGTTCGTGCCCCGGTCCGGGAAGATCCCACATGCCGCGGAGCGGCTGGGCCCGTGAGCCATGGCCGCTGAGCCTGCGCGTCCAGAGCCTGTGCTCTGCAACGGGAGAGGCCACAACAGTGAGAGACCTGCATACCGAGGGAAAAAAAAAAAAAAAAGGTGAAACAAAGGTATTTTCTTACAAGCCAAAATGGAGATAATTCATCACCAGGAAATCTGCTTCGAATGAAATTCTAAAGGGTGTTCTTCAAGATCAGAAATGGTCCGAACAGAAGCTTGGAGAGGGCAGAAGGAATGAAAAGCAACAGAAAATGTAACTATTGGGTAAATCTTAAATCATCATCAACTGTATAAGACTACTAATAGTGTTTTATGGGGTTTAAAATATCAATGGAATTAAAACACCTGATAAAACTAGTGTAGGACTCCTAGGATGGGCATTGGAAGAAAGGGAATGTTATTGGAGATAAAGTATTGTAAGTCCTTGCATTGTTGAGGTAAAGATAAAAATACTAGTTTTTATTTGTCTTTGATAAGTTTAAGGTACCTGTTGTAATCTCTAGGGCAACCACTAAAACAACAGTGAAAACATGTATAACTAGCAAGCTAATAGAAGGGACAATAATAAACAACTCTAAAAGAAGGTATGATAGATTTAGACCCAAATTTATATATAATTTACATTAAATGTAAATGGACTGAACACTACAATTAAAAGCAGAGACTGGCAGATTGGATAAATAACACAAAATTGATAGTATAAAATTATAGCTGCACACAAAGGACTGAGAACAGCCAAAGCAATATTGAGGAGAACAACAAAGTAGGAGGACATACTCTAGTGGCTATCAAGACTTACTATAAAACTACAATAATTAAGGCACTGATGTTGGCTCTAAGATAGGCATATTGGCTAGTAGAACAAAATAGAGCCACTTAGTCACTTCATTTATGAAAAAGGGAAACCTGCAGCAAGTTAATAGATAGTGCTGCATCAACTGGACAGCCATATTGAAACAAAAAGGAAACTTGAACCTTATATCATACCATAGGCATAAATCAATTTCAGTTGGATTGGAGACGTAAATATGAAAGTTAATACAATAAAGCTTCTATAAAATAATATGGGGATAACATTTTCATGACTTGGGATTGAGAAACATTTCTTAAACAGGTTACAAAAAAGCATTAACTATAAAGAAAAAGATTGTGAATTTGGACTGAATAAAAGTTAAGAACTCCTGTTCATCAAAAGACACCATTCAGAGAGTGAAAAGGCAAGTCACAAAATGGAAGAAGTATTTGTAACACATAACTGATGATCCCAACAGTGAGATCATCCAGAATATGTAAAGGACTCTTACAAATCAATAAAGAAAAAGATGGACAACTCAGTAGGAAAATGGGCAAGATTTAATTGAAGCAGATATTCATAAAAGAAGATCTCTAGATAGCCATTAAAACATGAAAAGGTGCTAAATCTCAATATTAATCAGGGAAATGCTAACTAGAACCACAACGATGTAGTATTCATACCCAGCAGAATTGCTGAAGTAAAGACTGACTATACCAGTTACAATGTTGTACTGTATGTGCAGGTGTGCAAGCTCTTGTATACTGCTGGGGGAGTGAAAATTGATAGGACCGATTTGGAAAGCTACTTTGAGTTTTCTGCTAAAGTTGAACATATATGTATGGCTTATAACAGTTCCACTCCTGGGTGTGTGCCCAACAGAAATGTGTGCTCATTTGGTGGACATTTGGTAGGATGTTTATAACATTGTTATTTTTAGTAACACCAAGCTGGAAATAATCCAGATGTTCATTAATGGGAAAATGGGTGAATAAACATGATTTGTACAGTGGGATACCATAGAGCAATGAAAAAGAATAAACCACAAGTACATGCAATAAATAGATACCTCTCATAAATAATTTTGAGGGAAAGATGGCAGATAAATTACAATATGTATTGTGTAAGTCCATTTATATAAAATCCCCAAACCTACAAAACTGACCTTTGATGTTAGATGTAGGACGAATACCTTTTGGGAGGCAGGAGGAGTTGAGGAGGAGGTTTTTGATGTTAATGTCCTATTTCTTGCTTAGGGTTTTGTCTACATGGGAGCAATCACTGAGATACATGCTTATGTTTTATACACTTTCTGAATTTATAATACCTCAGTAAACATGTTCAAATATATTTAATGAGGGATATAGATTTTCTTTTGTTTTGCTGATTTACTCTTTTAAGGCCAGCCTAACGTCCATCAGACTGTTACTTTTCTGCAGACTAATTTTACCCGAGATAATTGTTTTAACCATTTTTTGCCAAGGTGTGTCAGGAGCAGGTTTGAATGAATATGTCCAATCAGGCTTTGTTGACGTTGTTGATTTTGCCAATTATTAGCTTGACTATAAAAAGAATTACTGTCTTTTAGGTCGTGATAAATTGTGCCATTCCTAAAGGGTTGAAGTACAATCAAGCTACACAGACCTTCCACCAATGGCGGGATGCTAGACAGGTGTATGGTCTTAACTTTGGCAGCAAAGAAGATGCCAATGTCTTCGCAAGTGCCATGATGCATGCCTTAGAAGTGTTGAATTCACAGGAAACAGGTAGGGTGTCCTCTGGTTACTTGTTTTCTTGAACTGAAGTGTCACGTATATATTAAACCAAATCTTTTCTGACCAACTTTAAATCATGTATGTATTTGAAGTGATTCTTGAATTTCTCTTGTTTTCTACAAAAATGTGAACTTTTGGTTGTTGATGATAAAAGTGTACTATAAAAGGATAATCTTATGAGACTGTTAGTAGTTAGTAATGTTTTAACCTTCTCATTTGAAGTTATTTAGTTTGTTTATTCTGATCTAGAACCTCAACTTTCATTGCAAGGACATGAGACCCAGAGAATATGCAGTGGATTGAATATGCATATTTGTCATCATCTTATTTTTTATGAAAAAAACACATGTTATCTCAAACATCTTTTTTAAGCCACTACTGAACTTCAAGTAGGACTATCTACTTCCTAGTAGATAAAATTCTAAAAGTTGTTTTAAGATTTTTTGGAGTGCCCTCAGGTGGTACAAGCCATGAATTGCATGTCCTCTGACACTGCATCGTGGTCAGAAAGATGTGTAGAAATAATTCACGTTATTTAAAAAAACACAGGATTTAAAACTGTGTATGTATCAGAGGTGAGCTCTGTTTTTATTTTGGCTTAAAAAAATAGGAAAAAATATACCAATTTGTGGTTCTCTCTTTGGGGAGATTTTTATAATCAGAAAATTAAGGTTATAATAAAACAACACATATGATTACTCTTGTCTTTGTGTATTTAGTAGCAATCTTATTGATATAAGCATGCCATAAACAAAATTTATATATTTTAAGAGGAAAGACTTATATAGTTATATTAAAATTTGGTATTTTGTTGAAGGTATAGAATTTCAAAACCTGTTATAGATACTTTAAATTTTATACCTTGCCCTGTTCTAAAAAGGACTGAAACATCTAGCCCATGTGTTAGTCTGTTTCACATATGAATTTCAGAGTAAGAAGACCCTTTGGAATCTTGCTAAAACTACATTATGCCTATAGGTAGTTTATATTAGATTTTCTTTTGAGGAAATTAGTATCTCTATAAATAATTTGTACATAACTCATATCTTATCTATTTTGAGAAAATGAATCACTGGAACTTCTTTTGGTTTGTCAGTAAGTCCAGAAAATAGCATAGAAAAGTCTGCTCGTATGTACAGTCTTGTATGTAGATCATCTAAGTCATTGTACTTTTCTTTCAGTCATCAGTATTTTATCAACATTCTCCTGTAGGTATAGAATTGCTTTTCTGTTGCCATAGTTTTACCATAAGGAAGCAACTCTAATTGTGGTTCTTAATATCTTAATTAAATAGATCAACTACATAATAAATAATTAAAGGACCAAACTTTAGATCTAAGAGCATATGTATGACAATAATGTTTGGCTTCTCCGTGTTTGGAACAATGTAACATTACTTTTATTTCTGAACCTTCAAAAGAGTATCCATGGATATTGGGAATTAAATGTTACTAATCTAAAGTGGTTAAAATTATTATTGTTCATCTTGTCATCAAATTTTTTTAACCAATTGGAAAAGATTGTTTTTATTGGTGTATAGTCATATAATTTGTTTTCAAAATGCAAATGCTAACTAATGTTTTTTCCTTCTGACCTTGATCTTTTGAAATTAATGAGTCTTAACGTGGAGAGACTCAATTTACATTACAATTGTAAAATTTCCACATTATAGAAAGTTTAGTAAATGGAAAGATCGCCCATCATCTCATTAGCTACACAAGCATTTTGGTAAGGCAGAAAAATTGAATAGATTCTTCTCAGATAATTTTGAAGCTTTATTCTCTTCTCTGTCACAGTCTCAACTTATCATGGGCTGAGGAAAGAGAGAGAATGGTGGAAGAAGTTGGTCCATCCTAGCCATCTCCTTGCATCATGGCCCCAGTCACTGGCAAAGGAACTTTTGGTTCTGTAGCTTTTTCATCAGAGAAGACAAAGAAAGCATATAAAATGGCTGATGTTCTTTATAATCTGATTTATTTAGAAAGTGACTGTTTTTGTAAATGACTGTAGGTAAACACTGTCTCTGATTTTTGATAGCATTGATTGGCTTGGCAGTGGAGGCATAGGAGGATTTAGATGATATGAATCAGAAGTGTCCTCGGGAAAGGATATAAACTTTTCTGTAGATCTCTGAAGTAGGATAGGTATGTACCCCACCCCAGAGTTATTCAGTGGGCCCCTCCTATCCACCTAAACAAACATACCCAATAATGTCACCTCTCATCTTGAACATCTTTTCGCCTTCCACAGCTGTTTGCTTTGGGTTCATAGCCAATTCCTTGCTAAAACCGTCTATTCTCTTCTTGCCAAAACCAAGTTGGGAAAGCTTAACTCTTGCATGTCCCTCCTTAAGCAAACAGTGTACCCCGTAAGTCTCTGATCAGAAGTGAAAGAAACAAACTTATTCATAAAGGTAAAGTAACTACAGCTATTAGTCTTTTTTACTTAGTGTTTTATCACTTTTTAAAACCAGTTTTCCATATTGAATGCTTCTGGCTTTTTTGTTTACTAGGTGTTAATGTATTATTCGTTGAATATTGGTTAGTCCTTCTTAGTGGTGTTCAGGCATTTTTAAGTTATGGACACCCTTGTTCAAACAAAATCTTTTTCAGATGCTCAGTTCATATACAGACCCCTCCCCACAAAACAAAAACAAACCTCCAGAGCTTCTCTGATTAATGTAGGAGTTGGAAGACCATAACCACTGGGGCACCCATGTACCCTAGAGCAGGATTTGGAAATTACTTAACCCATCTTCTCTGCCAAAATCAAAAATCACACAATTCTCCCTTCCTCTTTCCCTTGACCCCCACGTCTCTAAATCCTCAAGCAAAATTTTTAAATTAACAAAAAACAGCTTTTTCTGTAGCTAGTCATACTGACCTTTAAAAGGTGCTCTGTGTACATGTTTAATATTTCCATTTCTTTCATGGAAAGGGTGGGTGGCAGGAATGTTTTCCTTTATTTTGTTTTTAACTTGATGTGCAAGTATCTAATATACTGGAAGGTACAGGAGGTGCTAAATACAGTGAGTTATATTTGGAATTTAAAAAACGCAAGTCACATGTTCTAACATTTTTGAAGAAGAGTTGAATTAGTGCTTTCTTTTATACCAAAAGCTGCAGTTTATCAGTTTCCTTTGTCTAATGGAAATGGACTCAAATAAGTACATTCAAAATGCATTATCCCCACCTGATATTTTTGATTTCTGTATTATTAAGTACATTTATAGCAGTTTTGCAGATAATAGTTATGGATTATGTAAAATGTAAAGTCAGTCCTTTTCATGATTAGTGGATGTGAACTTGCACAATCTATTTCATTTTGAAAAAGATTTAAGTCATTTGAAAAGGAAATAATTTTTAAATTCCATTTTTTTAAAAGGAAAATCGTATTAGAGTTCAGTAAGATTATTCTACTGTTGTTCTACTGAACCAAGATTAAGCATACCTTTATAAGCATACCTTTATAAGAGGAAAACCTTAAAATATTTTACCATTAACTAAGACTGCTTTTGCTGGATTTTGTTTTATATCTATTGAAAGCAAGATATCCTCCTGTTGGAAATTTTCTTTAGACTTGGTAATTAAATATTTATAAAGACTGAGATTCCATTCATTTTTTAACTGTTAATTTGGTCTGATAAACCTTTCACTGTGTGCATTTGTATGAGTTTTATCTTAGCATTTTTTAATCTTTTTGAGATACGTTTTGGAATTAAATGGATTTAAAATATCTCAAAAAGTTTCTAGAAATACTTTATGTGTTTTATAGTGACAGTTATTTTTCATTCTTCCAGAGTGCCAGTATCATGGGAGCAATATTAAGGTTATATCACAGAAACCATCAAACAGGTTTTGAGCGTAGGTCCTGTGCTAGGCACTGGGAATAAAGCTAACATGATAAGGTCTATCCCTTGCCTTCCAGGATTTCACAGCAAAATTAGAATTCGGTTTGTAAAATGCTGTGAGTGAAGTATGCAGAAGAAAATTCTAGGGTAAAGGAAAGTTTTGAAGAGACAGTGATGCTTGAGCTATG
Organism: Delphinus delphis; assembly: GCF_949987515.2. Lineage (NCBI taxonomy): Eukaryota > Metazoa > Chordata > Mammalia > Artiodactyla > Delphinidae > Delphinus > Delphinus delphis. The sequence continues at coordinate 162,085,533 of NC_082683.1, forward strand.
TTTTAAAGAATGAGTAGGTGATAGAAGAACGTTCTGGATTGGCTTGGAGGCATGAGAGCCTGGAGCAGTTGGGAAACAAGCAGGTGATGTTGTGGCTTGGGCACGAGAGTTTCTTTTGGGGGAGGGAAGTCACAAGAGATGAAACAGGGAAGGGCCTTGTATTCTTGCTGAGGGGTGTGCAACTCATGATGTCGTCTGCCGTATGGTCTTTGAAGGGTGGTGAATAAATGTTTGATGTGATCAGGTTTGTGCTTCAGGACAAAAGTGATGGATTGGTGAGCATGTGGTTGCAGGCATGGAGATGGGTTTCGGACGCCACTGTGATAATATCAGTGAGAACGATGAGGTCTGAAATGACACAGTATAAAGAGGAAAGGAGCAGAGTGAAGAGGAGGTGACAGACTTTATTCAGTGCCTACCGTGCCTGTGAAGACATTGTTCTAGGCCTTCTACTTATGTCCTCATTTAGTCGTTAAAGCAGTTCTGAGGCAAGAATAATAATCTGTTTATTAGGCACCAGCTGTGTGGCAGGTCCTAATTGGGCACGTTTATTACTGATAAACTTTATAACAACACTGCAAAGTTGGTGGCATTATCCTTGCTTTAGAGGTGATGTTGGAGCTTTCAGAAGGTCACTGGCCTGGCCCAAGGGCCCACAGCTAGACAGTGGCGTAAGTGGCGTTTGTACCCAGATTTAATTTTAGCATTCAGCCTCTTTCTACTATATCCGTGAGATGTAACGCGGACTGGTCAGGGAGGGGAGGATGGTGTTCTAAGACAATTAACAGATGTGTCAGTTTGGGCAGCTGGTGAAGATGGATTCTAAAGGTGGTCTTGGATAATAGTTTTCACTTCTAGCTTTCCTTAATCAATAATCTTATTGGAGAAGTAACACTGAAACAGATAAAGCGTTAGCTGCTCATCAGGATTAAATGAGTAACAGGTTTGGGGGTTGGGCGGGTGGGACAGTTTTTTTGTGGGTGCTGCCACGTACTGCTTCCTTCTCTAACTTACCTCTTCACACCCTTCCCCATTTATAAATTCAGTCTCCACAATAATGTGAGGTTAATCTGTCACCCCCAATTTCCAATTAGGAAGACTGATATGGAGAGGTGGAACTTTCCTGAGGTCACATATACCTAGAAAGGGAGGCACAACTGGGACTGGGTTTTCCCGACCTCCAGGCGATTTCTTTTTATTGCATTCCTCTGCTTTTCAATTCAAGATCTTCAAAGCATATTTTAAAAGGCTTTTGAGGGAAGTCAGTTTCAGGTGAGAAAACAGGAAAGAGAAGAACTTCCATTTACTTTTTGTTTTATGGTTTTTAGTAAAATTTTGTAGTCTTTCATTTTGATTTGGTGGAAAAGAACTTAAAATTGGAGGTAAAAGACTCCAGTGTTGACTGTCCCTCTGGTGGCAGATTGCCTTCTCTGAAGCTGTTTCCTTATACTACATGAAAGGATCATGAGAATACCTGTGTTAGGATATCATGGGAATTAAATGAGATAAAGACATTAGTATTTTAAACTATACAGTAGAATGTTATTTTTTAGTGCTAACATTTAAAAATACACAGAAAATTCTACCATGTGGATTAATTTACTTAGAGGAATAAAAGTGGTAGAGAGACTTAGAAGTTTTCTCCAACCTCTTCTTTGTCTTTACTGCCTGGTACAGATATATCATGTTATGTTCCTCCTCCCCTGTAGAAAATTAATTAATTTATCCATCCTTGGATACATGCAAGGGGAAATAAGACTCAAATCTTGCCCTCAAGGATTCTTCTACTCTTGTAGAGGAGATAAGACACAGTCATAATCCAAAAGAGGAAGTCATATCTGAGGTACAGATAAAATCCTGTGTGAGTATGAGAAGGGGAATGAGATTCTTTTCACTGGAACAATTGGGGAAAAGTGTTAATGATGAGATGGCTTTTTGAGCTGATTTTGAAAGATGGATAAAATGTAGGCATAGGGACATGAGTTGGGGGAAAAGGCATATCCAGCCTAGGAAATAGCGTATGAGTACAAAAGTGGAAAGAATGAGATTGTTTGTAGACCAGGAGTTGTTTGATTGGCCTGGTGGGGATTAAAGTCAGAAAGGTAGGTCTGATCAAGAAGGTCCTTTGAGAGCTGTGGGTGATAGAGATTTAGTGTATGTTTTTGAGCAAGTGGAATGACGTGAACAAAGCTGTGCTTCAGAAGGCCAGCAGTGGTTTGAAAAGGGAGCTGCTGGAGGCCGTGAGACAAGCCTTAAGTTTCTGAGTGGAGGCAGAAATAGTAAGAATAGAGAAGAAAATTCAAATAGGAGAGGGATTACAGTGATAGAAGCAGGTGCGTTTAAACAGGAGATCACTATTGTACGACTGCTTCATCCCCTTAGGTAAATTTTTCTTTAAAAAAGAATTCAGGCTGCCCATTTTCACATGACAACAATAGAGATCTCTGAGAGAGTATCATATCCGTTTGCAGATAATGTGGGACCTAAAATTATTTCTGCTATGTGAAGAAAATCAGTAGTTTGGGAGAAAGAGGTGAAAAATGAAAATGTAGTTCAGCATAAGTTTGAATTTTTCCTGTGAACCTGAGTCCAGGTTTTAGAAAGAATGGTACATGGGCACAGTTTTTGTCTGTAAATAGCTTTTAGAGAACAAATATGTTAAGCCCACAGTTGAGTAATTTATTAACAGAGTTAGCATACACGTTATATATGAATGTCCTTTTCCTTGGGAGATAATTCTGTTTGGGTTAGAACAATGATTTTCAACTTACTACCCACAAAGCTACTACAGAACAACTGATAGAGTTCTGAGATAATTTTCAGTGTTTTGGAAAGCTAAATAAACGATGTACATCATACATTCCAGTGACAGGTTGTACCTCCTAACTCAGATATAAGCTTCTTTGTTTGAGACTAAATTTGCCAGCTCTGTGGAGATGCTTATTTATCTAAAACCAGTAAGTTCTAATTAACTACTGTTGACACTTTGAAGAGCTTGTGATTGTGCCAAGATACTGGTAAGAAGAGTTGCAGTAGTCCCAGTGCCTGAATTGAACACGACCATTTATGTATCTTTGCTTACTTGTGGAAGAACAAAGATTAATGATAAATACAGTTCCTTTGGACAAGCTCACCCTAAACATGGAGTCCAAGGGGATTAGTTAAAATAATAAATGGATTTCTAGTTGTTGAAAAGGTTGGGAACTACTGAGTTAGGCTTCTGGTTCCTGTGCCCTACCCATCATATCTTATAACCTCTCTCCCAGCCTTTCTCAGCCAGCGTTACGTAAGAGAGCTAAGTGCTGATGCAAAGTGATTTGGGTGACTGTTCTAACATATGAATTACTATATATATTCATATGTGACTTTATTTATAATAAAAGAATTTTAAAGTATTTACTTCATGACTTTTAAGCTTCTAGTCACTAACTGTTTGGGAAAGCTGCTTTGGCTTGACCATAACTCAAGTCTGATATTGCATTTTTCATAAGCACAGCTTTAGACTTAGGTTGTGTGACTTAGGATATTGTCCTGCTCCAAAGTGGGATTGATTAAATAACTAAAAGAGACAAGATGTTTTTGATAAATCTGTATTTCATAATCATATAGAAAGTTATTTTAGCCTGAAGTTTGTTGTCAGACAGACACTATTCTGTCTCTCATTCTTGTTTCTCTGCTTCTCTGGTAGTTGGGCATCTTATTGATGTATTGTCTGTTACAGGTCTAGCTGGTGACTTCAGTTCTTCAGGCTTATTTTACAGTAAGCTTGAAATTTAATTAGTGGTGCTGCAGTGAACTGAGGATGTCATCCGTGATTATTTACGTGTTTCCCTGTGTGAGAATAGTAATTTGTATACAGTTACTTTACTTGTATTCTTGAATTTTAATCGTATTTGTTGCCCATAAATTGGAGAAGAATTTGCTGGCTGTTAAACAGTCGAAAATTCTGATACCTTTTTGTCGGACTTTTTCATCTTTACACGGGGGTGCAGGGAGAAGCTTTGATAGAATAGAATCTGACTTGTCCATTGATGACAAGACATGAATTGCAGGAACCACTTCTACTCTCATGAGACCAATCACAACACACAGTGGTGGCCAAATCTGTGGCCCAATTTTTACAGCCTAATTTTTTTCCAATTGAAGTATAGTATATTACAATATTATATTAGTTTTAGGATCACAGCCTAATTTTGGACATGCTTTCCTCAGTCTGTAAGTGATAGTGTGTACTGTTGGGCTGTCCATGTTTGTATTCAGCAGAGAGCAGATGCACATTGGTTCAGTGCCTCTGAATTAACATTGGGCATTCCTGTTTTTATGATCTAGGCAAGATAGAAAAATTCTAATTAATCTTTTCAAGATGGTATTAAATTGTGGTATTTTGACATCAGCTTTTTATATATAAAGAATATTGTGACATTGTTTTATTAACCCATTAAAAATTCCTAAGAGGTAGATGATCTCATCTAAAAGAGAAAAAGCCACAGTAAACTGAATTACTTGTACTCCTAATAAAGGTACTGTGTTGCATGATACTAGGGAAACAAAAATGAGTGATTCGACATTGCTGACCTTAAGGAGCGGTTGTGTAGAGAAGATACACCACGGTCGGAAATATCTGCAAGGCAGTGTCAGTACCATGCATGGTACAGAGCGGTAATTAGGAAGTGGTATAGGCAAACATAGCGTGCTACTCACGTAAAGATACCAGGAATAACTCCTTTAAGGTAGACCTGCTATTTCTGTAGGCTTTTGCAATTTCTGAGATGATTCACGTGAGGAAACAAATGACTGCTGTTTTCTGGAAATTTTCCATGATATTTGGCTATGAAAATGCCATTCATGTAGGAAGAAATGTATTTTTATTGAGGAGTTTCCTATGCAAATATTGTCCTGATCTTTACTGTGATAATACTATTCAATATACTAAAAGCATTACTTTTTTCTTAATTCAGATTTAAAGTCACTGGTCTCCATGGATTTCACATTTTCTTCAAGTCTTAGAATCATACATCCCCAATTTGAAGATATTGACTGAATGGGTGATGTTAATTCCCGGGAAACAGGTCTCTAGTGTCTTCCGCAGATAATACTAGAGAATGACCGTATGTTCATGGGAGGTAGGGTGGATTTTTGCATACCTTTGTTGTGTGTACCAAATCATCTTGCAGTGGCTTTCCATAGCTCTTAGAATAGAGTACAGGCTTCTTAACAGGACTCTGGGTTCCTTCAGGCGCTGGCCCCTCTTGACTCTGCATTAACTAAACGCACTCTCCCCTGCTTCAGGTCCTTGCACCTTCTGTTCCTTCTTTCACCACAATGAGACTTACTGTTTTCAAAAACACTTTAAAATGTTAATTTCTGGACTGTATAAATAAATTTGGCAGAACCAAAGTTAGTGACAATCCTAATACAGTGACATTTACTAGCAATTTTATTTGCACATAAAGATCAAATTATTCAGTGTCTCCTTCTGCCAAAGGCCAAAAGATATATGCATACATACATTTTAAAATGTACCCTACAATCTTATTAATCTGGACTAAGATATATAAACAGCTCTCAAGTACAGTTAATACAGCAGTAGTAATTTATAGTATTATTTACATGAATAGATGTTTGAGTCTCTAGAGTTTTGTTCTTAGGAAGCTATAACTGTTTTTCTGCTCCAAAGGGATAACTGTTCTTTTGGGAAATCAGCTTGAATTATATCTTTTCCCTCTTCAGTAGGTACTTTGGCCTCAGTTTGGATAGTACGGTTTTATTTTCAAGTATCATAACCCAGATAAGAGCTAGGTTTTCAGGACTCTCTGATACTTCCACATTGTCGATTAGTCCATTGTCGATTAGTCCAGCAGTTATTTATTTCTCTGCAAATATTTATTTACCCTTTTATTCATTAAAGTATGAATTTGAACAAGTGTCATTTAAAACTTCCTATAAGTATTTCTTGTGCATTTTATCTTCCTGTGAATAGTGATGCTATGGTCCCTGCAGCCGGCCTGTGGAGTCTTGACTTGCTTAAAAACAAATTCAGCATAAGGTCGTTGCCGGAAGAGACACAATCAGACTGCCTTTCTAAAGACACCTAGAGTCACCCCTCCCTTTAACAGTTCTCTTGTGCCCTGCCTTCTGATGATTTTTGGTCATGAGGCTTGGGGAAATAACTTACCTTCACCTGAATTTCTTCACACTGGGAATTGGCTATGGACCAGGCTTTTTCCTTGCTTTTTTTTTAAATTTGTTTTTTGGCTGCGTTGGGTCTTCGTTGCTGCACGCGATCTTTCTCTAGTTGTGGCGAGGGGGGCTGCTCTTCGTTGTGGAGCATGGGCTCTAGGAGCGCGGGTTTCAGTAGTTGCAGCGTGTGGGCTCAGTAGTTGTGGCTCGCAGGCTCAGTAGTTGTGGCGCAGGGGCTTAGTTGCTCCGCGGCATGTGGGATCTTCCCGGACCAGGGCTCAAACCTGTGTCCTCTGTATTGGCAGGCGGATTCTTAACAACTGTACCACCAGAGAAGTCCCTTCTTTGCTTTTTAAAGAGTTGATTTTTTTTTTTTTCCTGGAAGCTTGTGGGATCCCAACCTTATAGTCCATTAAAAACTTCAGATATAGATTTCCTGCGTGTTCTGGGATTTCTTTATATTATGCTGAACAAGGCTTTATAGGAACCCCCACTTACCCGTCCACATAAAGGTGGTTTTGTAGTTGAAGACGGTTTTATTTCCCCTGACTTTTGTTTAAATATTTCTGGTCTTGTATATATCTCCTGCTTCTTTATTATAAAATTATATACAGATTCATTCATTCTCATATTTATTCTCTCCTATTGGCGTTATTTAGATGGATTGCTATATGTAAAGGTACTTATAACACATAGTAGACCTTTAGCGAGTTCTGATTAAGTTACATTGATTTGGGCTTCCCTGGTGGCGCAGTGGTTGGGAGCCTGCCTGCCAATGCAGGGGACACGGGTTCGAGCCCTGATCCGGGAGGATGCCGCATGCCGTGGAGCAACTAAGCCCGTGTGCCGCAACTGCTGAGCCTGTGCTCTGGGGCCCGCGAGCCACAACTACCGAGAACCTCATGCCACACCTGCTGAAGCCCGTGCTCTGCAGCAGGAGAGGCCACTGCGGTGAGAAGCCCACGCGCCGCAGCGAAGAGCGGCCCCCCGCTTGCCGCAACTAGAGGGAGCCCGCGCACAGCAATGAAGACCCAACACAGCCAAAAATAAATAAATAAGAATAAAAATAAATAGATAAATAAATTTATTTTAAAAAAAGTTACATTGATTCTGTAAAACTCCTATTTAGTTAAATAATCAGTCACCTGCAGTGTGCCAAGTACCATACTGGTTGCTGGTAATGGGAAACTGAGTATAGCACAGATAGTACCTTTGAGTATCTTGAAGTCTAGTGAGGCAGACAGCTGACTCTAACACAGTATAAAGTAGTAACTCACAATAAATTGGAAGGATCTTAGACTCGACCAGTTTTGGTATTTTACAGTGTGTTTCCTTCTGAGCTCTAGCTGGTATTGAAGTTTTCTTTTTCCCCTCCCCCTGTTTTGTTTTTAAATAACAGTGTATCACTGCTGCTTTTGTAGTTCATTTTTAGAGAATGAGTAGTAAAAGACTAAGATTTAATGTGGAAAATGTCTAATGAAGAAAGTAAAGTGACATAGGATACAGGTTGAACTAAAATATTACTAAGAATATCATTTAAAATATGATAATAAGTATTTTGTGCACAGTTTTCCAGAAGAAGTTGTTCTTTATCGGGTAACATCCATGGATTCTTAAGAGTGGGAATATGGCATTCCTAATTTAAAGTTTCCTTGATTGTTATAAGTTTGACCACATAGCTGATGGCTTTTTTCATTTTCTTTGTCTGAATATTTGATGTTTCCTCTAAATAACACACCCTCACGTTTGAATTGTCATATCAAATTTAGACCTACTAAGTATGAGTCATATATTTTAAAGAGTAGTGAAATAAAGATACATATTGCTATGGATATAATTACATTTCAGAGACTGAAGTTAATGATGTTTAGTTTGTAGAACAAGTTTATTTTTATGTACTTGTTGACAGCCCACACCAATAACTTTATTTACATTTAATTCTATTTCATAAACCCCATGTGAGGTAAACAAACCCAGTTTATCTAATTTATTATATATTCATCAAAACTATTCTTTTAATAAAATTTTACTTATTTTTGAGTTTCCAAAAGTAAATGTGGACATCTTTGTCATTTAAGTGTTAGGGTTGTCTGGGGTTGTTTTAGATAGAAGTTGCTTCTTGGTTTCGTCGATGAAGTATCACGAATTATTGTCCAGAGAAAATGAGAAGGACGAGGGCAGTAGGGTTCCCAGGGAGAAGTAGACAGCTGTCCGGGTTTAACTAGGACAGGCCTGGTTTTCAATGAACCATCCTGAATGGATATGTATTCAGAGTCATGACCTAACAAATGGCTTTGATTTTTGATTCCTCCTGAAAAATAACACGATGGCAGAGGAACCTTCCCAGACCAGCTCTAGTGTTTGGAAGGGACACCCAGGTGCTGGCTCTGCAGTCCTTCCAGACACTTGGGGGCATGCTGGTACTATTAATTGAGTCACTTCTTCAATTGTGTACATCCAGTTCTCTCGTCAGAACCTAGAGCCAGTTGGAGCTCCACCCGACAAGAACTGCTCTGGGCAGTAGAACTCGGTTTTCCAGCACAGCATTTTGTTTTTCTAGCGAAAAAATTTTTTCCGATTAAAAAGTTGTGTGCTTATTATAAAAGTTTAAGCAGTACAGAAAATCATAATGAAGAAAGTAAAAATATCTAAAGTCCCACCATCCACGCAATGGTTAGGAATCCACCTGCTGCAGGGGACATGGGTTCAAGCCCTGGTCCCGGAAGATCCCACATGCTGTGGAGCGACTAAGCCTGTGCACCACAACTACTGAGTCTGCGTGCCACAACTACTGAAGCCCGCATGCCTAGAGCCCATGATCTGCAGCAAGAGAAACCGCCACAGTGAGAAGTCTGCACACCACAAGGAAGGGTAGTCCCTGCTCGCCACAACTAGAGAAAGCCCGTGCGCAGCAACAAAGACCCAACATGGCCAAAAATAAATAAATAAATAAATAAATAAATAAATGTATGTTTTTAAAAATGTTTAAAGAAAATCCCACCATCCAGAAGTAATCACCTTTAATATTTTCCATAATAGAAAAGTAATAGGCACTGGGATATTTTTCAACTTTATGTTATAAACAATTCCAAGATGAAGAATACAAGCATGACATGGCACTTTTTCTTTTCCTTAATAGCTTTACTGTACCATACAGTTTACCCATTTAAAGTATACAATTCAGTGGTTCTTAGTATATTCATAGAATTGGGCAGCTATCCCCACAATCAGTTTTAAGAACATCTTCATCACATGGGAAAGAAACTCTGTGCCCCTAAGTCACTATCACCACCCCTACTCTTACCCCACTCCCATTCCTTCATACCTCCCAGCTCCTGGCAGCCACTAATCTGCTTTCTGTGTCGATGTATTTGCCTGTTCTGTACATTTCATATAAATGGAATCATACAATATGTGATCTTTGATGACTGGCTTCTTAGCGTAATTTTTTCGAGCTTCATGTATTTTGTAGCAGGTATCGTGTATGGCAGTTTGAAAAGTAAGTCATTAGAAGAAAGCATGTATTCACGTATCTAGGCATACTCTCTAAGTTTTAACAATTGACCTTCTTATTTTCACAATTGATGTTTGTGTGTTAAAGTTGTAGGAGTATGGTATACAGTGAAAGTAATGACTAATACTTAATATTTTTTTTAAATAAGGAGGTTACAACCAAAGCAGAAAGACTTCCTCATATTCTTTAGTTTAAAAAACTCAACATTTAAAGACTTGGTAAATTGTGAAAGTAGAATTGTGTAGTAGTTTTCTTTGCCAAATTGAATGTAAATAGAGATGAATGCTTGGCCATTTGTGAAATCTCTGAAGTTTATTCTCTTGGTCCCCAGGCTCAGTTTTCTTGCCCAGCATTGTCCTTCACTTTTTTCCCACATCCAAGAGCATTACCTTAGAACTGCGTACTTTTTTGGTTCTCTTAATTCTTTTTCTCTTACAAAAGGAGGAAAGAACAGACATGGTCTTTGAAATTTTTTGTATTATACTTTTAGAATGAAAACACTTTTTTCTTGGTTAAAAGAATTTCAGCTCTTTACATGTGGATGAGGAAGCAAAATTGCATGCGTTTCCTTAAAAATGATCTGAGGTGGTCTCATCTCATTGGATTGCCCACCACCCCCAAATGAGCCTGGCCCATGGAATTGGGTGCCTTTATCATCCCCCCCACCCCAAACTTTCATTTTGTAGGATGTCACACATCTCTTTTATCTGTCTCCCACTTTCCTTCTTGTCTGAATATAAATTTGTACCACTTTGCCTAATTTTAATGTATGAAAACTTTTCTCCTAAGTCTTTAGACAGATTCTTCATATTTCTTAGAAAATTTGGTATTACCCAATTTTATACTTATTATCTCCTTTCAAATTTTTTGAAGTGGATAACTGGGGAAAAACATATATAATTAAAAAACTAGAAATAGGAAATAAGAATTCTGAGTGAAGGAGGGAGAAATAATTATATTAGTTGTCTGGGGGCTAATAGTAACTCCAGTTGAGTGTTGACTGCCAGAAAGTTCTAATTAGTACAAAAAGGAAGCATACTAGGTGACCAAGAAAAGAATATCACAGGCAGAAGGCATGTGGCATGTGTAAAAAAAGTCCTGCAGCGGGAGGAGCATATAGCTCATTTGAAAATTTGGAAGAGCAATGTACCTGGAGTGTAGAGAGAAACAAAGTATGAATGGGATGAGTTAGGCCACAGCCACATCATGGGGAGAAAGCACTGGAGTTTGGTATTTATCTTAAGATCAGTGGGAAGATATTGAAGAGATTTTACTAAGGGAGATGATTTGATCTGGTTTAGTTATTAAAGTATCACCGGCTGCTGTGGGGAACGGGAGAGGTACAGCATCAGAATGGACAGTTTATTTAATAGTCTAGGCTGGTGGTCCCTTAATTTTTGAGCTTATCTCCTAATGCACATGCATTTATAGCTTATGTATATGTTTGGCGTTGACATATGGCATACATTGTAAAACATGAAAAAATAGAACTGTAAAAAGGATGAGAAAAAAATTAACAGAAATGGAAGTACTACTGTGTTCTTTCCTACCTACCCTAGGGTATGTTTAGCATTCTGGGATATATGAATCCCACTTTGAAAACCAAGAGATCATGGAACATGAAGAGTGACAGTGGAGGTAGTTTGGAGAACAATGAGGAGATTGCATTAACAGGACTTGGAAGTAGGTTAAATAGTAGTAATGGAAGGGCCCTAGATATCTGGTTTGCATAACTGAATAGATAACAGCGCTGGTTAGAGAGTTAACAGATACTCTAGTAATAAGCTAATCATCTTTGTTAATGTGCATTCTACCTGAATGTGGTGTTTTCTCTGAGCATATATGTACTTAATAGTGCCTTAGTAACGAAATAGAAGGGGGTGGGGATGGTGAGGGAATTTGATCTATGCCCATGAGGACGAAGCAGAGAAATGAATGTGGGACACGGATTACTCTTACCTTTAGAAGTGTTAGGATATGGCAGGATTGGTAAATTATAAACCCCTCAACTTCAGTTTCTCTAGCTGGAGACAGTCACTCATTCCACATCTAAAAATAAATGGCTTACAAAACAGATGTTGGACTGATGCTATTGCCAGTCAAGCCTAATCAATTATCAGCAATTTATCAACTGTTAGCAGCCATTTTCATTCTTGCTTAGAAGGGAATAAAATGCATTTGAGACCCTAAGTTGGGGGAGAACTAAAGAAATGAAGAGGGGCGGGGAAACCTAGTCATATAAATAGTTTTGCTTAAGATTCAGTAATGAAAAAAAAAAGAGAGCAGTTCTGTATGATGGTATTTTTTTCACATGTGGCTATAGATGCATGATACTTCATTTTTTGAGATATGTAACGATTTTCCTTTATTAAAAACTGCATATATTTTAAAACAAAATTTGAAATTCTTTTGAAAATGTTTTTAAATGCCACTTTAAAATTATCCTCACTTTGTATAAAATTTACTATTTGTAATTCCCATGTCTTTTAGCACAGTGCCCTGCAAATATGGTACCTTTTTCCTCCCAGTTTTATTGAGGTATAATTGACAAATAAAATGGTAAGATGTTTAAAGTGTACTCGATGATGATTTGATACACATGTAAATTGTGACAGGATTTCTTCTATCTGGTCAATTAACACATCTATCACATATTTATCTTTTTTGTTTGGTTGATTGGTTGTTTTGTTTTGGTGAGAACATTTATGTTCTATTCTCTTAGCATATTTCAGTTATATAGTACAGTGTTATCAACTATGTTATCAACCGTGTTTTACATTAGATCTTCAGTCTTTATTCATTTTGTAACTGAAAATGTGTACCCTTTTACCAGCCTCTCTCTATTTCCCTCACCCCTCAGCCCCTGGCAACCACTTTTCTGTGAGTTTAGCTTTTTTAGGTTCCACATCCAGGTGATTCCGTGCAGTCTTTGTTTTTTCTGTCTGGCTTATTTCATTTAGCATAATGCCCTCAAGGTCCATCCATATTGCTGCTAACAGTATTTCCTTTTTCCTATGGCTGAATAAGATTGCAGTGTGTGTGTGTGTGTGTGTGTGTGTGTGTGTGTGTGTGTGTGTGTGTTGTTTCATATCTTGACTATTGTGAATAATGCTGCACTGAACGTGGGAATGCAGATATTTCTTCAATATCCTGTTGTCAATTTCTTTGGGTATATACCCAGAAGTGGGATTGATGGATCATATGTTAGTTCTGTTTTTTAATTTTTTGAGGAGTCTCTGTACTGTTTTCCATAGTGGCTGTACCAGTTTATACCCCATGGTACCTATTTTTGAACACAGGCAACCATACCACTGCAGTGTCTTCTTCCATTCTATTCTGTATACCTTAGAACAAACACAAACACATTTGCTTTCATGCCCTCTCAAAAATGGTTATAGTAGAACTTTGCAATCATGAGGATAATACCTGGGGCCCTAATGATGGTCAGAAGTATGATCACTGCTAATTTGCATGCTATGCTGTGCTTACTCAACAGACTAGCTTTCCAGAGAGAACAAATCAAATTAAAACCAGCTGTAAGCAAACATTATCTCTTTTAATCCTCAGAAAAAATGCTGAGCTGGGTAGTTTCCTCGTTACGAATTTCTTTGGGATTAACTCCTGATCGTGGAGACCTCTAATGTTAAAAATGTGAATGCTAAGGGTCTACTATAGTAATTATATATTGCAATAAAATGCAGTAATACTGATCAAATGACAGCCTGTCATTTTCTCCTGCTAATATCTCACCCAAGGTTTGTGTATTTCCCTGCTTGTACAAAATACCTAATGCTAAAGGATGTTAAAAGATGGGGAAAAGCCTGAGGGACAGCTGTTTCACAAACTATATTAGAAATAAATGAACAACCATGACAAGACTATTTCAAGGTCAGAGTAGCTCATAGAGATGGTCTTTTTTCTTTTCTAGAAGTCTAATATAGATGTTAAGTTTTGCTTTTTGATGCATCTTAACTGCTTTAGTTAACCTCTTTAGGTCATGTTTTCCTTTAGGGTGCATCCTTATTTCTGTCAGCCGTAAGCCTATTTTAATACACTGATTTAAAGAGACGTGTCTTTTTTTTTTAACTGAATTTACTCAATCTGTACACTGAACATTCTTTTCCCATATTCCACCCTCCTCCCTCAACTGAGTGAAGAAAGAGTTAACAGCATCAGTATTAAGCAGGAAGTGCTGTTAGCCTTATGCATATGATGGAATGAATAATTTAGTATCTTCGGGAAATGCAAACTGCAGTAGAACTCGAGCAACCTTATCAGAATTTAGATAAGTATTTTAGGGATGGTATGAAGTAAAAGTCAGTAGAAAGAATATGTTTAAAGATACCAAGTGCAAGAATGTTGCATAATAGTTTAAACTGGCAAAATTGGGGATTTGGGGGTCTTACGTGGTAGTAATGTTTTACCTCAATTCTGACGATTGTCAGATGACTTTTTACCAAAGTGATCGGTAATGGAATGTGGCAGTTTCTTTGCTGTCAGAGATGAGATAATTTCTCAGGTTTTTCCTGTAAGTTTTTAATATTTTCCTTATTTTTTTTCCTCCTTTAAATATGAATAAAAGGAACTGAAGGGTAAAACCTGAAGACTAGGCATGTTTATTTAATAGGGGCTTTATAGAAGTAGTCATTTACAAACATCGGTAAGACAGATTTTTTAAAAAGTTTAAACAAAATATAATTATTGAACATCTTCTAAATGGTTTATCGTCTTTGGCATGATCTGATTAGGCTAGTAGACATTTTATATGTATGCCTGTGGTCTTTTTTATGTCATTACTGTAAATATTGTGCATGTGACTTTAATAATAATTGATTAAGTGGGTGGAAGTACTTAGGAAAGGTGACATTCAACAATCTTATTTTGTGTTTGAAAATATCTGCTGTATTTAATATCTTTAAAACAAGACTTAAACGTAATTGGATTATATTAAATCTAATTTCTAAAAAACAATAAAAAATTCTCTTATTTAAGATTTATTACCATTTTCAGGTGTGCATTCTTTAAATATAAATTGGTTTGGTTTTGATTCTATGCAAACTTTTAGTTAGCATAAATTGTATTATTTAAATAATACAGTTTTAAGGGAAATCTAAATTACTGTCTTGTTTGCCTTTATGTAGTCTTTCTTAAGTCAATATATTTTTAACTTGTTTATTGTTTCTTGATTAATACTAATGGAAAGAGAAAATCTTTCCTATGCTGAAAAGAATTTCTGTAGTATTTTATTTATAGAAAAGTATTGATGTAAAGTTTTGAACGTCACTAATGTAAAACTAAAAGAAATTTTTGTTTTTCCCACCCCAGTTTTGAGTGTCACCTTGCTTTTGTAAAAGCCTTTCCCCTTTTCATAAATTATCATCTCCTTCTCATTGAATTTTTTCACTTAAAGAGAATTTACCTCATTAATACTTAAGGTAAATTTTAGTATAGGCAACCTAAATATTAAGTGGCTTTTTGAGGTGGCCACGCATTTTTTAACAAGATTTTGTCAAATTCGTATGCATATATACATATTGAAGAAAAAAGGAAAATAAAGTGTGGCTTGATAAAACAATGAATAGTTTTGCTGTTTTTCAAAGATGAAAAATGAAGATATTCTTATTTGACATCAATGAATATATATCACTTTAATTGCTGGAGGCTGTGTAAAATGGCTTTGGTCTTCAACTAGTAGAGATGAGTTCATCTCACGTTAAGCTAATCTTAAGCATTTCCCTTAAATTTTTTTCAGCTGCAAATTCTTTTAAATGAGCAATACTAAAAGAGGGTAGCTATCATGGAATTAACTAATGGCCATAGATCTGACTTCCTGTATCTCAGGTCCACTTACTTTTTAAGATAATTGTAAAATGCAAATCGATTGCATTCTCTGATTGTATAACTCAGGAAATAATTAAGCTATAAGTGCATCATTTGGTCTGTGGCTTATTATAGGGTTTTTTCCACAAATAAGATTACACATAAAAAATTTTAACAAGTTTATGTTATAAAGAAGATACGTTTTTATTAAATTACAGAGTTTCCAGAATGAGGATCTAGCTAGGACGTATGTGTAATACTTTTGAACCTTTCAAAGCACCTTTTAGTTTATGTGAAGTTCTTCAGATGGCCCCGTTGTCCTTTGAAGCTTCTAACACCAAGGTGTCTGTTGCAGCCCAGAGCAAAGTTACTGCTACCCAGGACAGCACTAATTTGCGATGTATTTTCTGTGGTAAGCAACATTATGTTTACATTACTTTTTCAAGCTGTGGTACATACTCCTTGCGCATTTCCATAACTTTTGTTTCCTTAGGCCATGGTCTGGTTTGTGGTATTTGGGATACACAGCAAGCTACTGTTTTATGTTGTGATATTTGTTGTGGTTCATGTAGGTGGTTTGGTCAGCTTTTGAGTTGGCTTCTTAGAAAGGATTTAGTTAGAATTAGGATCTCAGAACTAATTTCTTGTTCACTTCTTCCAACACGAATGAGAGGGGTTTTTGTTTGTTCGTTTTTGTTTTTAACTATTTTCTTTGAGAGCAGTCTTTTAAATTAGAATTTAAGGGGAAAAGTTATATTCATCTTAATATGATTTGGGGAATATAAATGTGATTTACTGGAAGGGAGCTTTTGCTTAACTTGAATTAATTTTCAGGTGTACATGTTGTAAGGCAGATGTGAGCTCTTATTAATAGGTTGGTTTCTGATCGACAGCCTCCTTTATTCAGTAGGTTAGATATCTGTGGCTTAGGAGTGAATTTAGGCTTACAGAGTGTTTTCTTTCACTCTCACGCTCATATACACACGTGTGCACATATATGTGTTGTTTGCATGGACAAACCGGTTATGTCACTTAACCATTCCACATTACAGTTCATCAGGTACATGCATTATATGCATATCCTTCTCCTTACACTAGGATGTATCTATATATGTACACATATACACGACACACACACACACACGTCTGAATTCTTTTTATTCTCATTTGATCCTAAAACTTTCTGATTTGAAAACCCAAGTTCAAAAAGTGACTTTTAAATCTTAGAGCCTTTTTTTTTTTTTTTTTTAAACTCGTATATACGTTTTTGACTACTGTATACCTTGGCTGGCCAGATTATTTTATGAGAGATAAAATGATATATACTACTAAAATTTCATATAAACAATTCAGCTGTGTATATGTACTTTATCCATGTGAATCAGAGTTTTTGATATGATCCTTCAGTATTACTAATACTGTTTCTTGACCTATAAAGAGAATTGCTTTAAGATTGATATACTTGCTGGTTTAGGCAAATAAGCATGTGTTAGAAATTTCCAAAAATGAAAATTCTAATGCATTTCTTAATCACCTGAGGTGTTATTTTACGATCTCTCCAGGTGACAGTTACAGCAGTGAGCCTGTTGTGCGGCTCCTTATAAACTCTCCACTCCTTCTCAGGTTCCTTAATTAATCATTACAGATTAAGTGATTAATTAGTAACTTTTAGTTCTGATTTTTCTGCCTCCTCCTGGGGGTTCTTCCAGGCGGTCTTTTGAACTAGCCATGAGTGATTGTTTGTGTTTGTGTTATTAGGACTCTTTTTAGCTCTTTTTGAAAACCTACTTGATGTTCTATACTTCGCTACTTAATATGTGTAGTTCACATGCAGAATAATAGAGTTTACCCAACTGCAGAGAAAAGATTGATTTGGCCTTCATAAAGGTGAATTTTTTAAGTTGTAAAATAATGTGTTAAAAAGCAGTTTCCCCCAGTAGTATGTTTAATTGATTTAACTGTGTACAAACAATATAATTACCACATTGCTAAGTTTAAACTTGATTGTATTGTGTATAATAACACCTATTTGTCTTTTAGTCCTGTGTTTTAAATAGTCTGTGGCTAAGTGTGAAACTAGGTCTGTGAAAATTAAAATGTGACAATAAGTGAAATATGCTTTACCCAAAACTCAGTATTGAAGTCAAGACTGAAATGCCATTCATTCCTGGTTTAGAGAGACATTCTATTCTGATTTCCATCATTTATAAGATACCATATCAGTGACATGGACACATTTTCTTTATTAGAAACATGTGATTTACATACTTTGCTATATGAATTCTAGCCAGGACAAATTAAGACCAACCATTGTCTTTGGCTGTGGTAATAGAACAGAGAAAACTAAGCCTCATGTAGCTACTGTTCTTTATGATACAATAGTAGGAACAAAGCAGGTTCACTTGTCACTTCTCCTTTTTTCCCCCAAAAGAGCCGTTAACCACCCTGTGATGCTCATAAAATACTGTTACTTACCCACTGGTTAGGAAAGTACCTTTTTTGCATTCTATGAGAACACAAATACTCATGTAGGCGTATGACCTATGTGAAGTAACTAATAGTTATATTCCAGAAAATACAGTGGCAGCTGACAGCCTTGCCTAATCTTAATTGCTGCTTCATGTTGTGTGTGGTGCCTTTGGTATAATTTAACAATTGTATAACCCAGTAAAATGTTTGACAAGAATGAAGAATATAATTGAGTACCTGAAGTTCATAATTTACCTAAGACTCTTTTATTTAATGCTCACAGTATATTTATATTATTTCTTAGATGCACATGAATTTCAATGTGCTTGTTATTGTTAGTTGACAATATTGATGCAGAAGAAACAACGAAATAACCAGGTTAGATATGGATGTGAGAAAATGCCAGGGGGAAGGCGTCCTCTCTTCTGCCCCCCAGTTAATAACGAAGGTGTTTGGGGAGACAGATAACCCACTATCACCAAGAACCATGTAGAAAAGAATTTTAAGAGTTGTTCAGTTGTTCTTGGATTCCTCCCATTTTAAAAGGATCTTCCTTGTAGTAAACTGTTTTTATAATTAATAATATCAGCCAGAAAATATTGCCCACATTTTTAAAACCTCCTTTTAAAACAAGCTTGCTGAGTAAACTTTTAAATTAAAAAAACAATCCAAAATAGTTTTTATAAATTGCTAAAAGAAACCTTTCTCACATTCAGATTTTTTTGTAAGTTGTATCAAACTTTGGACAGTTTAATTTAAAAAAAAAACCTTTAAATAAAATCAGAAGGATTGAGTTGAAATTTTGACATCTTTCTCTTGAATTTATGTATTTGAGTTAAAACTTACGTCGAGATTTTAATTGGTGAGTTTAATCTATTAATATTATTGTTGAGCTACAGTGCTTGATGTAGATGTGAATTAGCAGGATCGAATTCTTTGAGACTGATGCCAAACAAATCTACCTACTGACATTCACTGCTTAATTATTCGAGTAGCATGAAGTTTTAACTTAAATACACAAACATTGTTTTTAAAACTAGTTAAACCATGGTGGTCTTGTGAGTTGCCCATGCTGAATGCTCACATTTAATATTTTTGGATAAATATAACTTTGGAAAATACTACCGCAAATAGTTTTTATTTTCTCACACTTACCCTCCCACCTTGTATGTCCCCCTCCTCTGCCAGAAGAGACGAGTAAAGTACTAAACCTTAGGGTATGGCTTGATAGGACAGTCTATTTTTATATCATTATGTTAATATCCGAAAGAAGGAAAGAATTCCAGTCTGTCTCCTAGACACATTACATATTTTCATTTATGCAAACATTTAAGTGCATTTTTAATTTTAAAAACTTTATTTTATTTTATTTTTTTGCTGTTACTGATTACATGGGATTAATATATTTTTATATTTCCTCTATGTGGCTCTTAAAATAGCAGACTCTTTTAGGAAATCTAATGAAATATCACTGCAGTTGTCATCTAATTTGTCTTTAGAGGACAAATTAAATGATTAATGTAAAAACGTGTAAAGAGATGAGGAGAAAAATTAGTAGGTAAGTTCAGATCAAATTATTTGTTTTTCTGCACTTGGGATATAAAAGTACTGTATTATATTCTAGTGAACCTTATCCTTCTCTTTGTGAAATCTTCTCCACTAGTATAAAATAGATACTTTGTGCTTTTAACTCATATAGATTACAAGAGTTTGCTTTAGCACATAGAAGCATTTATTTATTAACTGTTTTTTATACTAGTGGTCTACAAAACACTTTCAAACTATCTGTTAGGGGCCTTTGCTGGCACACGAGAATTCACAAATATGTGCAGCATATCATTACTCATATATTTCTCTCCAAGAGTGGAAGATAACTACTGTTTCTTTATTCTCTTGTTTACTGGATTAGATTTCAAGATTGTTCTATTGTAACCATAGGCATTGTATATTAGGTCTAGTATTTTATTTATCTCATTTTATGACACATAATTTTTATATCCAGCGACATTAAAATGTCCCATTATTTAGTGGCCTTCTTTATGAGATGCTAAAAATGGGTCTGCATTTTATATGATGTGGGAATGAATGGTCATTAGTTTCTCATGACAGAACCATGTTGCTTTGAACGCAGGTTTTTTTTGTTTTGTTTTGTTTTTACCCCAAATGAAAAGTTATTATAATTACCTGTGTTACATCAAAAATTCAGAGAAGTAGATTAATTATATATGGAAGTTTAGCAAATGTTTGTTTTCACCAGTGCTGGAAATGCCAGGCCATTAAATAAGAATGGCAACTTAAAGTGGGCAAATTTGATAAATGCATTAGCATACATCAGTCTAGTAAAAAGGTTCTCATGCTCTCTCTCTCCTGTTTTTCATTTCCAGTGTTCTATTTAGGTGAGTTTTTGAATTCTGATTTTTCATTTAAGTTCTCCCTCTCCACTTCATGAATAAGTACCCCAAAGAGAATGTCTCATTGTCTTAGAAGCGTCAAGCTTAGGTGCCTATTCAGATGCTCATTGAACACTTGTTTTACTCAAGCTCTTCATATATAAATGTTTATTTTTCTTTTATTGTTGATGTTTTCCATTTGTTTCAAGTAAGCCTTCTGGAGATAATGACAGTATTATGTTGCAGTCTTTCATTTGCTGTGTGTTATATGAAGCTTATATTTTATTTTGCTAAACAAAAAGAAGATACATTTGTAAATATGTTATGGTTTTATGTTATTCTCATGATTTTATCTCCTCTATCCAGTGCAGTATAAAGATAATGTTCATCTATAATGTTTCCCTCCCTTTTTAGGGCCGACATTGCCTAGACAAAATTCACAACTACCTGCCCAAGTTCAGAATGGCCCGTCACAAGAAGAATTGGAAATTCAAAGAAGGTAAATTCACGAGTTATTTGCACCTTTTCTTTCTACTACAGAAGACCAATCTGTGAACATCTGATATTGAAGGTAGATTATGTCTCATCAGCCATTTGGAAGTCTGAACTTTTATTGTTATATTAAGTTTTAGAATCGCTGTTAATAATCAAGCAGATTCTTAATAGGCTGGACAAAAGATGTTATAAAATTTCATGTATGCTTTTTTGGTAAAAATCATACTCATGAATTTAAAATATTTTAAATACTCTTAACAGCATATAAAATGTGTTTACACTTCAAGCAGTCTTATTTTTATAGCAGTTATAAATTAATCTGATCATTATGCCTGTCACATGACTGGAAAGTTGAAATAGTGTTGGCTCTTTGTACAAGGCATTGAATATTGAACAGGAATAGTAATGGAATACAGAATCATTCTGTTTATGATTAAACTGTGATTGAATGAAATCAATAACATCTTCATTATCTCAGTGCAGTTTAGAAATACATTTGAAATTATAATACGGCCTCATTTAGGGGTAGTTTTTTCTGAATTAACCCAGAGTCTCTAAATTAGAGACTACTTTATAACAAAATAGCTTTGTAAAATCCAGTCACATTCACTAACTAAAATTGAGCTAGTCAAACCAGGTGCCCCATTTTCAACAAATCGAAACTTTTTAGAGATGTTGATACTGCTTTTTGTTACTAGTAGGGCACCCCTGTTTTGTTCTGGGGAATTGATAACCATCTTACAGATGGAATTTTCCAGGTGAGAGGCATTTGCTCCATGGCAAGCCAGCAATCTTTCTTGTCACTTTTGATTTGGCCTCATATTTGAAATGTTCTCCATATTCTTTATGTTGTCTTAATATATGTGTCATGTTTCCCTGACAGACAGTCAAAGAAATTTCTTGCTGTGGTTCTGTGTTGTTGCTTCGCTGTGTAACTACTTAGCTCTTGAGGAGCGCCCTCCAGGATCTCTTAAAGTGAATTTCGTTTTTGCCACAGTCTATATGTTTAGTTAGATCACTCTGGAACTAGCCTCCAAATTTGGTGAAACTTTTTCTGCTCTTTAGAGTGATGCTGTAACAGATATAAATAAATTTAAGTTTCTATAGAAATAAGGGAAGTTTAAGGAATATATTCATTTATTTCAGTTCCATATTGAAAATTTTAAACATACTAGAATAATTCCAAGAGTTAGAAATTGTATGCTGTCTCTCACACACCAAACGGAAAAGTAATTCATAAAAAATGATCATAGTTTTATTGAGAGTAACACATTTGTAGAAAACGAGGAAGAACCAGGAGAAAATCCTGAACATAATAGATCATCTCTGGTAATACAGAGTAGGCAAGCAAGTAATCCCAGACACAGTTGCTGGAGTCCAGGGCAGCACAGAATACAAACAGAAGTCTTCTGCTGGTACTGCTGCCTCGTCAAGGGTCACAGGTGGGTCATCTGCTTCACAGAGGGTTGTCAAGAACTTGCAGCATGCAGTTGTAGTTGAAAACGAGTATTGAGTGAACTTTTAGTAATTGTCATGAGAACGCCCTCATGTACGTTCTTTCTCATTTCAAAGCGTTCATCTGGACTTGAGGTTTTTCTCTTTGTATGTAAGTAGATACTTAAGGGTTTGAAAATTGAAGGTGTTTATATTACTTATTTGTTTAGTTGAAGACTTTAACTCAGTCATTTTGAAGAGTGGAATCCGAATTTCTGAAAAATTGGTATGAATTTTAAATTATTTTCTGTCCATAGTCACGCACAGACTCTTCTTTCTTCTTCCACTTGACACCAACCAATTTCCTTCTCTCTCATTATTAATTTCATCTCCATTCCTTTTCTTTACTTTTCACCCCATTTCCTTTTTTTATGTACTTTTTTTGTTGTTGTTCTGTGGGGTTTTTTGGCTGCCTTAGTCTTCGTTGCTGCGCGCGGGCTTTCTCTAGTAGTGTCGAATGGGGGCTCTTCTTCCTTGCGGTGCGCGGGCTTCTCATTGTGGTGGCTTCTCTTGTTGCGGAGCACGGGCTCTAGGCACGTGGGCTTCAGTAGTTGTGGCATGCAGGCTCAGCAGTTGTGGCTCGCGGTCTCTAGAGCGCAGGCTCAGTAGTTGTGGCACACGGGCTTAGTTGCTTCACAGCATGTGGGATCTTCCCAGGCCAGGGCTCGAACCCTTGTCCCCTGCATTGGCAGGGGGAATCTTAACCACTGTGCCACCAGGGAAGTCCCACCCCATTTCCATTTTAATCTCATGAAATCTGCTTTGTGTTCACAAATCTACTGGATGTGCTGCTACCATCATTGACTTATTGTAGTGTAAATGTCTTCTCTTGGTCTACGCATTCCACTTCTCTCTCTTCCTTTTGATGCTTTAGAGTATCTTTTTTGCTAACTCTTCTCCTTTTCTGTACCTCTTCCTTTTCTTATATAAGGCTTTACACTTAGCTATCTCTTTTTTATTTCTGCACACAGTATAACCTTTGAAAAGTTGATGATTTGGTTGGATCTTATAGTTTTCTTTTAACTTCTGTGCTGATGGCTTCAAAATCTACAGCTCCTGATTATCCAATGGAGAGCCAGACCCATATTTGCAGATAAATGGAGTAGTGTCATGGGTCCTTTTGAGAATTTGGTAGAAGTAGTGAACTACTGTCCTCTTCCATCCAGTCCCCCCACCCCACCCAACCTAACCCTTCAGATATGTGCATGTGATTTTGCACATGTGCACACACGTGTGCCCTTACATGGTCCAGAGGATTACAGACCCCCTTAATTCCAACAGTGGATCCTCAATGAGAATTCCTATTTTAGAGCTCATCCATTTGGGTATCCTACTGATGCCTCAGTTTAAACCCTTATGATTTCATTTTTAATGTACATTCCTTCTTCTCTCTAATATTTCTCCCAAAATTTCAGCTTAGAAAGTCTATAATTATCTTCATTCACAATATCTATTCAAGTACATTTTGTTATTTCTTTCTCTAAAAGCCTGTTGGATTTACTGTCCTGACATTCTCATTACTAATAGCTTTCTCCAGTATTTATTTGCTTATATACTGCTATAGTTTTCTGACTTGCTAGTTTTTCTGTCTTTAAGCTAGATCCCTTTCACTTATTCCTACTTTATTACTGCTAGATTCTTTTTTCTTAAACTTTTTTGCACAGTGCAGGAGGGTCTAAAAGGGGGGGAGGGTGATCTGCTGCACACTTGTGCCCTCCCCTCATATTAATCATGAGACTTAATCACTTTTAACCATTTCTACTTTTAGTACTTTTGATGAGTTCTTCTATAGTAATATATAATGTGTTTATATTTCTGTTTCTTGATTAGTCACATTACAGATGGTACTTATTGACTCTACACTATGAAAAAATGAATTCTTCACTTCCCCTGCCAGTCATGAGTAGTTATTCTTTTTAGTTCTTCTAACCTTAGTATCTCTTAACTCTTCACTCTGTAAGAGGAATGCAGTAGTTCTGCGCATCTCTCTATCCCCTTTCTTCCATTCTACCACCTAGTTTTGATAGACACGTCATTTTTTTAATTTTATTTTTTTGTTTTTTTTATTTCCATGGTTTATACATTTTCAGTCTTTCTAATACTGCCATCAAATCTTTGTCTTTATGTTAGTAGGTGATTTTTTTCCCCCTTCCTAGAATCCTTTTAAACCTCCTTACTAACCATGGTAGTCTGAGTTTTCACAAAGATGTGATTTGTTTTTGGTTTTGGGGTCCCTCCCCGATTTATTAAGCTCAGTACTTAATGGACTGTTTCCACTTGAAGACTTACCCACAACTCCTAGATTTTTTAAAATTTTATTTCTTTAGCCATTTCCTTCTCTGTTTTGTTCTCTTTTTGGGGAGCTCCTACTGATCAAATGCTGGGCCTCCTGGGTTATTTCCTTATGATGCTTATCTTTTCTCATTTTCTGCCTCTGTTTCTGTGTTCTGTATTCTTTTTTTTTTTTTTTTTTTTTTTTTTGCGGTACACGGGCCTCTCACTGTTGTGGCCTCTCCCATTGCGGGGCACAGGCTCCGGACGCGCAGGCTCAGCGGCCATGGCTCACGGGCCCAGCCGCTCCACGGCATGTGGGATCTTCCCGGACCGGGGCACGAACCCGTGTCCCCTGCATCGGCAGGCGGACTCTCAACCGCTGCGCCTGTGTTCTGTATTCTTGATGATATTTTTAACCATACGTTCTAGACCAGCGTTACCTCGTAGAAATATAAGCTACATAATTAATTAAAATTTTTCTAGTAGCCATACTAGCAAAAGTAAAAAGAAACAGGTGAAATTAATTTTAATAACATAAAATACGTTGTTAAATAAAATATTTAACCCATTATAACGGAAATATTATCATTTCAAAAAGAAATCAGTATAGAAATTAAGGTATTTTACATTCTGTTTGTCGTACTGAGTCTTCCAAGTTCAGTATGTGTTTCTTACACTTACAGCACGTTTCTGTTCAAGCTGCCCACAGTATGAGTGCTCGAGAGCCACATGTGGCTCATGACCACCTAATTGGACAGCACAGTAGTTGATCTCCTATAATTTAATTTTATTCTCCAAGAGCCTGTTGCGGGGCGGAGGCGGGGGGAGCGATTATTCCTTTTTCAAAACAGCCTGTCCTAAATTCATGATTGTATCTTAAGTCCCTCTTGTTTCTCATCCTTTGTTTGAATTATCGCCTTCCTACAGAGTAGTATTGTTTGCCTTATTGGTTTTACCCAAATATCTGGTAATCTTTAGTGGTCTCTTTATTTCTAAAAAAAAGAATCAGTCTGAATGACGTCAGTACTTGGCTTGGGTTTCCTGTTCCATTATGAGGTTTGGGTGTCTATGGACAGCATTCTTCCCTGACCGAGGGCTGCCAAGGGGGTCTGTGTAAGTGGCCAAGCAGACAGACTGACAGGCTCTCCTTTGGGGTACAAGAGGGGGGAGCCAACAGGCCTCAGCCCCACGAAGCTGAGCCACCTCTAGTTCCACCAGACACGCTAGCTCATCTGAGGCAGCTTCTTCACTTGGTTTAGAGGACAGTCTTCTGTGATAAATGCCATTCCATCCATTGAGCTGAGGTTGGGGAACAGAGGGATGACTGGAGCATTTTCTTCAGACAGTGTGTGTGTTTATTAATCAGCTTGATTACGGTTGTACTGCCCATTCCCATTCTTTCTACCTGCTGATCTCAAGTTAGGTCTTTCCCAGATTCTTCTCGCGTCTGCTTCAGCCATTCTGAGTCTGTGTTCGGGACCCTGGATGCCTCCACTCTTCAGTCCAGTTACGTTCGAGGCTTAGTGCTTTGTTCTGAGTGCTTACAGTATATCAGGGTGGTGGGTGGCGGACAGAAAGCCTCAACCTAATCAGAGAATAGAGTGAACATGACCCAGTGTAGCAGAAGATGGTAAGTGCTATGGGAGGAAAATAGAGCCAAGTGAAGGGAGTATATGTTGCAGAGGGCCAAGGGGAAATGGTTACAACTTTAAATAGGTTGGTCAGAGTAGATCTTATGGAAATGAAAGGAAGGAGTTAGCCGAGTGGATGTCTGGGTGAGTGCATTACAGCAGGGGGAGCAGTCTGTGCAGAGCCTTAAGGCAGGATTGTGCTCGTGTACAGGGAGGAACGAGGAGGCATGGAGGCTGGAGCAGAGAGAACAGGAGCAGAAAAGGAGAGTAGTGGAGGAGTCGTGTCATGCAGGACATGGCAGGCAATTATAAAGAATTTAGCTTTTGGTCTTCCCTGGTGGCGCAGTGGTTGAGAGTCCGCCTGCCGATGCAGGGGACACGGGTTCGTGCCCCGGTCCGGGAGGATCCCACATGCCGCAGAGCGGCTGGGCCCGTGAGCCATGGCTGCTGAGCCTGCGCGTCCGGAGCACCACAACGGGAGAGGCCACAACGGTGAGAGACCCGCGTACCGCAAAAAAAAAAAAAAAAAAAAAAAAAAAATTAGCTTTTTTCTGAGAGAAATGAGGGCCCATTGGATGATTTTGATAGGAACGATCTGGCTTAACATTTTAACAGAATTAGTTTGCCTGCTTTGTTGAGACCAGGCTATAGAGAAACACAAATGAAAGCAGGTACAGGGTTGTGATAGCAGCCTAGCAAGAAAACTAGTTAAGAGGCTATTGTGGTAAACTAGGCAGGAAATAATGATGGCTTTCCCCAGGCAGTGGAAGCGGTGCGAAGGCAGATCCTTACATTTCCTGGTGGATTGTATGTGGGGTGTGAGAGAAGGGGAGGAGTTGTGGTTTTTAACGGGAGCTGTGGGAAGGATGGAATTACCATTAACTGAGACGACTGTGAGTGGCAGGTTTTGTGGGGAGAGGTCAGATGAATTTTGAAGATGTGAAGCCGAAATGCCCATTGGACATATTCAAGTAGAGATGCTGACTACTAGGCAGTTGGATGTACTAGTACATAGGAACTGGGAGAGAATTCTAGACATGTAACTCCTCCCTAACCCTTTTTGTCTTCCAGAAATTTGATGATACATTTGGTCTACTAAAGACCACTCAGCTCAGTTGTCTACTTTGTAGTGGGTTTATTTATACACACTTTTATTTTTCTGGAATTCCAGTAGAATCTTGGAGCGGGGGAAGACAGTTTGACTGCTCAAATGTACCAACTTGAGTAAGAGGAGTCCAGGAGCTCATGTCACTTCCCGGCTCGTAGTACGGGTGGCCAGCTCTCCTCGCATCCAGTTTAATTCTTTGGTCTGACACTTAAGAGCCCACCCCACGATCTCTTTCCTCCCTTAAGACTGTCTGTACACCATACTCGGGTTCTCCCTCTGTGCTTCTCTGTAGCATTTACCTCTCTGTCCTGCCCTTCTCGTCCTTTCTGTCTTGTCCTTTTCTGTAGACTGTTTTCCAGGTATATTAATGGTTTTCGTTTCTGAACTCCTGTAACTTAACCACATGCTTTTTTATTGTTTGTTGTTTGCTTTACATATGAGTCTTGTCTCCACAGTGAACATTGTAGACTACTTGAGAGTAGGGACCTGAATAAAGTTTTGAATAAAAAGCCAAGCAATTCAGTGGTACTGAATTCATTTATATGTAGGTGTTGGGGCATAACAGGCAGACAGTATGAGTTCATAAGGTTGTTGGGACCATTAAATAAGATAATACGCACTCTTTTCATGCTGCCTGGGCTTTTCTGTCTGTGCTGTTTGGGAGACGGTGGGAGCCGTTCCTGAGGAGATGCTCTTTGAGCTGTGCCTTGAAGGGGAAGTGAACTAGGAGTTTCCAATCATAGAATGGAAAAGCATTCTAGGCGGAAAGAGTCTATGTGTAAGAGCCAAGGGAGTGCACACCACCTGTGTGACGTGAGTACTACCCCTCTTCCTCCGCTCCAGGACTGATGGTGCTATTAAATTAATACGTAAAGGGCCTTTATGCCATGCTAAGACATTGCTTTTTAATATTCTTTCCCTGTTTGTCATATAATAAGAAGGCATCTTGCTTTGTAAAACTTCAGTATTTTCAAGTTATAAGAAAAGTACATGCCATTTTCTTTTGACCTACATGCCAAACAATCTGTTTTTGCTTATGGTTGAAAGATACTTGGGAAAAGGTACTACAACACCTAAAAATATCTGCTAAATTTTATATACACAGTGCTGGTCTTCACTTTATCTCAGCCAGCAGCTGTGCATGGCTGGATCTCGTTTTGTAGATTAAAAAACACAGTGGCAGAGGGATGTACAGCACACTCTAGTGAGACGTTTGGTTCCCAACAGAAATTATATTTTCAAAATTTATTTTGGGTAGTTATTTACATAAAAATAAATTTTCTTGTGCTTGATTTTATTTTCAGAGGCATGATAAAATACCCTTGGGACAACTTTTATTTCATAAGTTGAAAAAAGTAACTTTATCCTGTTACTTTGGCTATTTAACTGGATCTTTATACGCCGTTACTGGAAAATGTAGTAGAAGAGAATATTAGTTTGCATCATAACATTCACCTGCAATTTTAGTAGTTATATTTTCAGTATCAAGTTCATATTATAATAACGTTACATTTCTGTTACTACTCTTAGGTAAGCTGTTAGTGGGTATCAGTAATTGATTTTTGAAGACTGGTAAATGATTCGTATTTGGTGAGCTAATAATAATGGATGGGTTAGGAGGAAAATGATGTGAGTAGTGTGCTCCTTGGGTATATGTGTGCATGTGTATGTGTGGTGTGCATAACAAACTTGATAGGGTTTTTGCTCAGAACCATAAATTATAAATGGATTATTTTAATGAATAGCTAAAAATTCTTATTCTTCAAGTTATTTTTCTTGGCTTCTGACTGTTACAGAAAGGAAATGAATTGCTTAAAGAAAAGTTTAACGATATATTTAGAATCTGGTTTTGTTTGGGACCATCCATTGCACTTTGAGGAACAGCAGTTGCACTTTAGGGACATCAGTTGTACAATGTAAAGACAAGAAATGGCCGTCTCCTTTCTGGTTTCTAAAATTTTATTGATGAGTGGTGTTACGGATTGAATAGTGTCTCCCAAGAAAGATACTTGAAGAAGTCCTTGGACTTCCCTGGTGGTCCACTGGTTAAGACTCCACACTCCCAATGCAGGGGGCATGGGTTTGATCCCTTGTCGGAGAACTAAGGTCCCGCATGCCGCATGGCACAGCCAAAGGAAAAAAAAAGAAAAGAAAGATATATTCTAATCTCCACTACCTCAAAATGTAACCTTTTGGAAATAGAGTTGTTAGTTAAGATGAGGTCATACTGGAGTGAGATGGACCCCTTTATCCAACACGACTGATGTCCTTATAAGAAGAGGAGAAAGTTACCGAAGCAAGATGGCCGTGTGAAGACACAGAGACACAGAGAGAACACCATGTAAAGATGGAGGCAGAGGTTATAGTGATGTTTCTACAAGCCAAGGAATTCCAAGAATTACCAGCCTTCCTGCGAAGGAAGAGCAAGGCATGGAACAGATTCTTCCTTAGAGCCTAACTTAGAGGGAACCAGCACTGCCAACACCTTGACTTCAGATTTGTCACCTCCCATACTGAGAGAATAAATTTCCGTTGTTTTAAGCCACCTAGTGTATGGTTCTTTATTATGGCGACCACAAAAACTAATACAGGTGGTAACTAGCTTAGTAGACCAGCAAAAGCTAAAGTAAGCCAGGACAGAGAAGAGAAGGGTTGAGTTGCTGTGGTGCCTCTCAGTGGCAAGGCGTTTCATCATGCTACACGTAGGAGGGTTAGGTACGTCTTTATAAGGAGGGTTTAGCTACCCAGATTTTCCCCACAACACCCAAACGGGAGACTAGAGATTTATTATCTTCTAGAGATGCGCTAGACCAGTGCTGTTCAGTGGAAATGTAATGCAAACTACATGTCATTTTAAAGTCTTCTAGTGACCACATTTTTGAAAGTTTTAAAGAAACCAGTGAGATTAATTTTATTAGTATATTTAACCCTATACATCTAAAATATTATTTCAATAGGTAATTGATAAAAATTTTAGAGGTGTTTTTGCACTCTTTTTTTTCATACTAGGTATGAAAAATCTGGTATGTGTTCCAAAATCTGGTATGTGTTTTTATATTAAAAGCATATCCCAATTCAAACTTGGAGCATTTGAAGTGCTCAATTTGCAACATACAGCTAATAGCTACCGTTTTGGACAGCATCGCATTGTAGGCTAGGAGTTGTTGGCAAACTGTAGCTCGCTGGCCAAGTCCAGCCCTGTAGGCTGTTTTTGCATAGCTGAGAGCTAAGGAGGGCTTGTACATTTTTGCAGAGTTGTTTTTTTAAAAAGGAAGAAAAAAGAATATGGACAGAGATACTCTCTGGCCCTTTTCAGCAGGTTGGCTGGCTCCTGGTAAAGCCTGAGGTATAGGAGGCACAGCTGTGAAGGTGTGGGTGAGAGGCCATACTGAAGAGAGATGAGTGAAAGTCAGCCAACTTGGTCTCTTTCCTTTGCTCAGCTCCCAGTCATTGGCAGCCAGACCTGTAGAACTCAGGTAAGGAACTTGAAGAGTCCTCCTCCGGAAACTTGGCTCGGCCAAGAGAAAAGACAAAGATATTGACACCCAAGGTCCCTCCCATTGAAGCTCATTTATTTAAGGGCTTCTGATCAGCTTTAGTACCACTTATGAACATGAATGGACAGCCAAGGATCATCATACCTTTAAGGACAACTTTTATAACATGAAGACAGATCAAAACAAACAAAAAATTGAAATTGGAGGAAACACGTAATAACAGGGAACAGAAGAAAACCTAAAAAATGATACAATAGCTTCAGAGAACTAAGAATATATTTTATTCATAAAGCAAATGTTTGTAGTTATTTAAAAAGAATCAGAGTGTAAGAAAATGTACTTAGAATTTTTTTTTAAAGCATTAATTTTAATACTAGGAGGTTTGAGAAATAAGGTTGAGGAAACTGCCCTGAAAATAGCTGTAAAAGATAGATAGTACCTGAGAAAAAAAATAAAAGAAGATCAGATTAGGAGGTCCAACATCTAAATATGAGGAATTTTAGGGGAACAAAACAAAAATGTGAGGAAACGGGATCTGCAAATAAATAAGAAAATTTCCTGGAACTCAGTGACTTGATTGTGGTCAGGGGTGCCGACTTTTTCTGAAAAGGGCCAGACGGTAAAGGTCTTAGACTTTGTGGGCCACGAGGTCTCTGTGACATTTGTTCAGCTCTTCCTTTGTAGCTTTGCCATAGACAATGCGGAAATGATGGGTGTGGCCAGATTTGGGCCATGGACTGTAGTGTGCCAGGTCCCCTGGTCCAGATTGAAAAGATTCACCAAGTGTCCAGCCCAGTAAGTAGGAAAACATAAAAAGATCTACCACCAAGGCATATCACTGGGATTTTAGAATATTAGAAGATTTTAAAAGTGGGGGGAGCTTCAAATTCCTGAGAAGTTACTTCCAATCTAAAATTTCCTCCGCACAGTTTCCTAGGAAGCTACTGGAAGATGTATTCTATTAAAATGAGAGAGTAAACCAAGAATGATGATACCATGGGAGGAGCCAGGAAACAAGGAATCCAGTGTAGGAAAGAGATAAAGGAATTCCCGGCTTGACTGAGGCGAAAGCAAAACCTAGGGACCCAGCAGGTCTGAAAGTTATACAAGGGGAATAATAATCCCAGCACCGAAGCGGGGAGTTGGTGCGTTGAAAGTGTATAGCCCTACAGTTAACCTTCAGAGGCAGGATGGACCAAAAGTTTCTTTCTGGGGGGAAAGAAAATAAGCAAACAAAAAATAGATCACCTGATATACTTGACCCTATTGAGAGGATTTACAGTTCTGATGGAGAGTTAGGGGTCGGTATAGAGAAAAAGAATCAAATGTAAAAGGTAGCCATTTGTAACACCAGGGTTAAGAAAGGGATTGTTCTGGAAAGTAAATACTGTCAGCCGTGAGTAAGTTAGATGGATGCTGATGTATCCAAAGTACTGTCATGATTTTATTGGGAGAATGAAGAAGGAAAGATTTTAGGGTGTTAGAGGGTATAGGAATTAACTCATTTGTGTAGTATGAAGTCAGTAGATAACTTCTGAATCTGAAAGACTAAGAAGTATTAGTTCTAAACAGATGAATGTATTTAGTTAGAAACGTGAGATAAGTATCAAAGTGTTGAAAGTAGTTGCTTCTGGGGAAAGAAATCAGAAGTGGTAAGGGTTGAGAAGAGGATTAGTGTTTTGTTATAAACTTTGTAACACTCTTTGACCTTTTAAACTGTGTATGTATTTTACAAGTTTAAATTTTAATGAGGATAAAATTGAGTTGATAAAACAAATGTTTACTTTAAATGTTAAATCTCATTAGTCCAATACTTTTACTATAGTAATACAGTGATAGTGTAGTTTAGTTTTCTATTCATATGTTGTGTAGTATTTGTTAATATCAGTTTTTGGTTCTTACTCATATTAATTTGGCTTCCTTGGCTGACTGTGATGAAAAAACATATTCTAAGAAACATGAGTCAGTCCTGTGTCAGTCTCAACATGGAACTTAATGTAGTTACTATCTATAAATAGTTTGCAAATCACCACTATTGCCTGAAAGTTATAAAAGGGGAATAATAACCCCAGCACAGAAGCAGGGAGTTGGAACAATGAGAATGTACAGCCCTCCGATTAGCCTGCAGAGGCAGGATGGACCAAGAGTTGACCGCCTTCTCTTGTAAGTATTGTCTCTTGCCTCAGGAGCTTTGTAATATTAAAACTTAATTATCTTGTTTAGTTTTATCCATTTTTCGTTTGTTTGCTGATAGAGAAGTGAAATGCCCACATTTTATTTATGCAGTTTTATTTTCTGACAGATGTCGGTAGCATTAGTGTTACTAAATGTTATCAGCCCGGAACATTTTTCCTAATCTGCCCTCCTACTTCGTTATGTCAAATGTAAATCACTCTTCATTTACCTAACACTATTTTTTTGTTATACATAAGGCTGAATGAAATGTGTTTCAAATTTTTGTTATACAGGTTTTGCTTGCTTTAAGAAAAGTAAGCCTTTGAGTTAAGATAAACTAAATATGTGTTCAAATATATAAAAAAGCTATTAATCTCGTTGGCTGGTGCTTCGTGCATCTCTTTGCATTTGGGGGATAGCTCTTTTGGGTGAGAAATTCAATAGGTATTTTGGTGGTGGGAAGAATTTTTCCTGATATTTTTTAAATGCTCTTGGTTGCTATGATATTAGTCATTTGCACTATATTGTTTTCTGAAAAAAAATGTTTTCTCAGAAAGTTTCAAATTATTGTAAAATGCATATCCTAACTTAAAAGAAAAATTAGTCTTCCAGAATTTTTCCATAATGCAGAATTAGGGCCCTTGTACTTTGAAAAAATCTTCAGATGAAAACAGTCATTTGTAGACAGAACTCTAGTCATGTGCATTTCCAGTATGTGAGTTGGCAGTGGTGTTCTAAGAAAAGCAGAATTTATACATTTGGAAACTGTCCCCCTAAAAAGATATACAGATGTCTTGCTTTAGAAGTCAAAACATGAAAGTCAGAAGATTTATATATACCATCCAATTTAGGTGGAATTATTCATTCCACTAAAGATTTGTAAGCCTGAGATTTTCTGTTTGACACACAACTTTGGGAAATATGTTTAGATGTGCTGCTTTTTAGTAAACAGGCTAAAAATTAGATAGAGGCTTTGAACAGTTTCCTTTCTTGCATCTTTCTTACTTTCAAATCAAGAAAATACACAGTCATCAGACTCTCCTACAGCTGTATGAACTGCCTACTTCAATCATCTATCAGTGAACTTGGGAGATCTCTCTGGCACTGTGCTCTTTCCCTACATCAGTAGATACTCTTTTATTTATAGACTGAAAACCCAGAATATTATGACGTGTGGAACAATCTTTTAAGTCAGGACACCCTAGTTGTAAATGCCGTTATTTAATAATTCTTTCAGATTCACTTTACTCGTACCTGGCCTTCTACTTGTGCTTTAAGCTTACTTTTTGTGTTAAAAGCATTATATGGTCTAGAGAAGCAGCCATTAACTTGGGGGTAAAAAAACGAAGAACTTGGAGTACTGTGTGGTTCAGCTGTGAACAGTGTTTACATTATCATATTAATAATGTAAACTCTGAATGTTGATTTAACTAGAAATCAGTATTCTCCCATGACTATATTGGGAAAAGCCTGTGTGTGGTGAGGGAGTTACAAGAGATGTCTTAAAAGCCAGTAGACATGTATAAAGTTAAAATAATCAAAAGAATTGACATATCTAAAGGAACAGCCAAAAGAATTGATAGTAATTATCTCTGATATGTTGGAAACTGGGGTGGGAGGGTTGGAACAGTGAGCTGCTAATTTTTTCTTACAAACTTAAAAACTGTGGGCTTGTATTATTTTGATAAAATAAAATGAAAGAGGTGGCACAGGAATGTAACAGGACCTAATAAATTGGATTTTTTAATCATAGATCTTGGTGCAGCTACATTAAAAGTTAAATACTTTCCCTTAGCTTCTGTTTTCAAATATATTCTAATTAGAATAATATGGGTATATCTTTTGTCTTCTGGACCCGAGAGATTGCTTAGAGTATTATCACATTTCACGTGCTCTTATTTTTTGATGCATGTTGTATATTTCAAATGTAATATAAGCCCTAGCTGAGTTTATTCATTAGATGCAGGTTATTCAATAATAATAACTTTGTCTAGTTTATTATTAAAAACATTCTTCTGAACATACCTAATTTCTTGCCCTCATCCCTACAGTGATATTGTTATCCCTCAGAAACTTTGACCCCTAATTTATCAAATGGTATAATGAAGTCAGTACCGTACCGTAAAAACCAGATTTTATTATTTAGTTGTCAGTATTTTAAGCAACTGTTGGGTTGGCCAAAAAGTTCATTTGGGTTTTTCGGTAACATCTTACAGAAAAACCCGAGCGAACTTTGTGGCCAGCCCATAATCAGCACTACCATAGGTGTCTTCTGTTTTCCTATTGCACTGATGAAGTACGATGATCTGACCAGAGAGAAGCTTTGTGTTGTTGTCCCAGGAGTGGGATTGGGCTTCTCCTTTGTTTTATAGTCAGTTCAGGAACCATGAAGGGGAGGGATTTCTGGAAAGGTCTTACTGGCTTTTTGGTAGTGTTGGGAGGAGCAAAGGGCAGCACGCGCATTCTGTCATGAAGCTCAGCCTCCAGTCAGAATCCAGCCAGTTTATTAGCCAGTCCAGGGAAAGTCTCAGTTTGAAACCTCCAAATAAATATTACTATAGCTCACATTTATTGAGTTCCTATGCTTCAGGTACTTAGTAAAGAGCTGTCGCGGTATTATCTCATTTAATCTTCCCCACAATGCTGTGAAATACTTTATGCGTAAGATGAGTGTAACTTTTTTTAAATCTTAGGGCGAGTTAATTTTTTTTAATTAATTAATTTATTTATTGGCTGCATTGGGTCTTCGTTGCTGTGCACGGGCTTTCTCTAGTTGCATTGAGCGGGGGCTACTCTTCTTTGCGGTGTGCTGGCCTCTCATTGCAGTGGCTTCTCTGGTGGAGCACAGGCTCTAGGCGTGCGCGCCTCAGCAGTTGTGGCACGCAGGCTCTAAAGTACAGGCTCAGTAGTTGTGGCACACGGGCTTAGTTGCTCCGCAGCATGTGGGATCTTCCCGGACCAGGGCTCGAACCCGTGTCCCCTGCATTGGCAGGTGGATTCTAAACCACTGCGCCACCAGGGAAGTCCCCAGGACAAGTTAATTTTTATAGCAAGATAATTGTTTAAGTCCAGGTGGATACTTGGAGACATTTTCATGCTCTGTGACGTTATATATGAAAGGTAAAAAGCAAACTGTTATAGAGCCACATCCAGGAGGCTTCTGCAGGTTTGTAATATAACCGCAAAGAGATTTTTGTAGTCATCATTTGAAGTCCTAGAGTTGAAGAAGATCTTTAAATCTGAGTAAATACTGAGACATTCTATACTTTCTTAGATAAGAAGATAAAAAGATGTGAATGTTTTTCTAGCTGATCTTCAAATTTAATGAAACGTTAATAGAATTGAGAGCATAGGTCTTGGCAGAAAGGGTAAATTTAACAAAGTGATACTAAAATTTACCTAGAAAGAGTTAAATATCTGAGAATCACCTAGAAAAACTCAAAAAGAAGAGTAATGAGGATGGCTTCACCCTACTAAATATTAAAGTATACATCAGATATCAAAGCATCAAGATACTGGTGCCACGCCAGACAAATAGATCTATGCTCCAAAACATTCTGGAACTTCAGTAACAGTCAACACATGTAAAGGTGGCATCTTAAATTAAGTCTATAAACTATTCGATAAAAGGTGCTGTGATGTAGGTCACTACTTCACATGTCAAGCCCAAGATGAGTTTCATATGAACTAAGGATTTTATTGTAAAAAATAAAAGTATGAAAAGAAAGTGGTGATAATTATATAATCTTGCTGTGGGACAGGACTGCCTAAGAAGGATATCAAAAGCAGATCACATAAAGGAATGATATTACTAGATTTTCTAGGTAAAATTAAAAGCCATATTACAAAACAAAACTTTAAAAATCAAAGACATAAAAAAAGTAAGAAAAGTTAATGCATATGACTAACATGTGACAAAGGGTTATTATCTTTAATATAGAAAAGAACTCTTTCAAATGAATATGGAATATTAACTATCCCAAGAGAAAACTGGTCAAAGAACATGTGCGCTTAATACTAACACAAAAATCAGTAAACAGATTGCAAAGTACTTAACCTCAGAAGTAATCAAATAAATGAAAATTGTTATATGATATCAGTCATATTAGCAAAGATTAAAAGCAATGATGGTGTTCAGTATTAGTGAGGGGAAAGGAAAGTGGGCGTTCTCATATACTGTTGGGCTTCTGTTCCTGAAGACAGTTTGGAACCGTGTGTCAGAAATGTTGATATTTGTATCTTTTCATTTAGCAAATCTGTGCCTCCGGTGATGATCCTTAAGAAGCAGGTAGAAAACGGTTCAAAGATACATGAAGATAAATGTTTATTGTAGTATCAGTAATAGTATTAGGCAAACTTACGTAGTACCATAGGAGACTGCTTAAACTATGGACACCTAAACAATGGAATACTACTCAGTTATGAAAAGTAAAGGTGCAAAACTGTACTTAGTGCCTTAGAATACCTTTTATAATATATTAAGTGGGAGAGAAGAAAACAGATTTCAGAGTGGTAGGGACATATTCTAATTTATTTTGTTTTTAAGGTTTATATGCATATTTTTACATGTGGAAAAGTCTGGAAGTATGAATGCCAAAATGTTAATTATACTGACCTCTGGATATGAGACTTAATATGATTTAAAGTTTATTTCTTCTTAGGTCTGTTTTTCTTTTCCATTCACCAAACATTTATTGAGCTAGTGCTGTGACTAGCCATTGCATTTTCTAAAATGATAAAATATAATTTATACAGTAAAAATTTGATGTTTTAGGGAGGTAGTTACCATTTAGAGATATTTCCATTAAATGATTGAAATAATGTCTTGGTCATTAAAGTGGTATGTTCAGTTATTCATTTGTTTGCAGCACTTTATTCATGAAAAGTACAGAATAAAATGAGACATTAGTGTAATGTGCTGAAGCAGCCCAAAATGATCCTAATAATAGAAATTATTTTCATTCGTATGAAACATAAGCCGTCTCTATCTAACGTAGTCTTTCTTCACGTGGAGAGATGTTGATTGCATGGTCTACACTGCTTTGTATTTAAATCAGAACTAAGGTTCTCATAGGTTCATTGTGAAAAGAGTGGGTTTTTAATGGTGAGTAGCCACAGTTGCATATTTTTCATTTCTTAATTTCAGGCAACTACAAGAACAGCAACGACAAAAGGAGCTGGAGCGGGAAAGGCTGGAGAGAGAAAGAATGGAAAGGGAGAGATTGGAGCGGGAGAGGTTAGAAAGGGAAAGGCTGGAGAGGGAGCGACTAGAACAGGAGCAGCTGGAGAGAGAGAGACAAGAAAGGGAACGTCAGGATCGCCTGGAACGGGAGAGACAAGAGCGGGAGAGGCTGGAGAGGCTGGACCGGGAAAGGCAAGAACGAGAGCGGCAAGAGCAGCTAGAAAGGGAGCAGCTGGAATGGGAGCGAGAGCGAAGAATGGCAAATGCCGGTAAGAAGTTGACCGATTGTTCCGTGTTCCTGATGTCTGAGCTTGGATGGCAGTGGCATTTTGTGTATTCGTGTATTAGAAAGAATATTTCACATTTGAGGTGCTTGGGATTAAGCAATACGATTTGAAATTAGAACAAATACGTGGCTATTGCTGCTTTAACATTTTCTTTTTTTATTTCTATTGCTTTTATTGCTTGGAGACTTAAAGAAAGCTCCAGGAAATTTTTATTCTGGCATTCTAATTCTTCGAACTCCCTATAAATTGGCTATAAAGTGTAAGTGTGTTTTTATGGGAAATTTTTATATTAGATGAATTTGGAATATATTTCCCTTCTGAGAGTGCTTAAATTGTCTTGAATACCGTAGCATTCCAGAAATTTGATTGTATTCTGAAGTTTTTGAAGGAGGAATTAAAAACAGTAGGTTAAAAAGTATCCTCTCTAGAGCTAACTAGTAATTTAAATATATGCAAGTATTGTGAAAAATTAGTAAAAATTACTAAATCTGATGGAATTTTATTGAAAGACATAAGGGTTAAGATATGACTGAAAATTTGAGGTATTTTGACATTCATTAAAATTAACATTTATTATAGGATTTAAGAATTATTATTTTATTCCATATGGCCTATATCTAAAGTTTCAACATGGGTCGATTAAATACTGGTTGATGGGTTTGTTGTTCGAGTTCATTCATTTGCTTTTGATTGCCTAATTGTTTTCTGGAGTTATAGCCAACAAAACAAAACTTTTCCACAAATAAACATTGGATTTGGGGGTTTCTAGCCCTTTACGATAAACTTTTTGCTAGTTTCTCTCTTTATTATTTAAAAAAAAAACAACTAAGCTTACTCTTCTTTGTGGTCTTATTCATGTAATGTTAATGTCCTTTTAGTGGACGAAATAATGAAAATTAAGACTACGATATTTTTCTTGTAAAGAATAAGCTAATCAGTTTAATTTGTCAGTCAACTTGTTAGAGTAAAAGAAAACTTGTCCTCTTTTGGATCTTAGAATGTATTTATAAGTTAAGACATTTTGGAGTGAAATTAGTTATTTGCCCATGTGCTTATTCTCTGGTACTAACTGTAGTCTACATTTGTACATTTTGTCTGAATGCTGGTTTTGTGGCTTTACTAGCTCCCTTTTTCTCTCTCCTTTTTTATCCTGTCTTTCGCCGCTGCTTTCCACCTCTGTCCAGCTCCATCCTCCGACAGCTCCCTGTATCATGCTCCACTTCCTGAGTATGCCAGTTGCCAGCCTCCTTCAGCACCTCCTCCATCATATGCTAAAGTCATCTCAGCTCCAGTGTCAGAGGCCACTCCTGATTACGCTGTAGTGACTGCTTTGCCACCCACTTCCACACCCCCTACACCACCACTTCGACACCCCGCGACACGTTTTGCAACATCTCTAGGTTCAGCCTTCCACCCTGTTCTTCCCCATTATGCTACAGCTCCTCGTCCTCTGAACAAAAACTCTCGACCTTCTTCTCCTGTGAACACACCCTCTCCTCAACCTCCAGCTACGAAGCCCTGTGCCTGGTCTACTTCCAGTTTCTCGCCCCTCCCTCCGTCTCCTCCAGTAATGATTAGCAGCCCCCCAGGCAGAGCTACTGGTCCAAGGCCTGTCCTCCCCGGTTGTGTTTCTTCTCCTGTGCCCCAGAGGCCTCCATCACCAGCGGCCCCCAGCGGGCTGCTCGACTCTGTCACGTGTCCAGTGTCTCCACCGCCTACCTCAGGGCCAGCTGCGCTGCCACCGCCTTCCCTCGCACCACTCTCACACTGTGGATCTCAAGCCTCTCCTCCTCCCAGCACCCCTGTTGCCTCAACTCCCTCATCCAAGCCTAGTGTTCTCCCTTCTCCCTCTGCAGCTGCCCCTGCCTCTGTGGAGACTCCTCTAACCTCTGTGCTGGGAGACTCCTCTGCTTCTGAGCCAGGCTTGCAGGCAGCCTCTCAGCCGGCCGAGACTCCAGCCCAGCAGGGTAAGGCTTCCGTTATTGCGACTAACAGCTAATCACTTGGAAATGTTACACATCCACAGCTTTAATTGCCTAGAAGAATGGGGAGGATGGTTTTTGAAAAAGGCGAAGGTGGGTTCTTTTCTGTTGGATTAATTGCATTTGGAGGATCAGTATGAGGGATTTCCATATTGAACTAGATTTGGATATCTTCTGCAGTGTCATAGTCAGAGTGTTATTCAGTATTTAAGGGCTTCTGTATGTTTCTTTTCATTTTCACTAGGAAAACATTACTTGATACATTAATCCACACAATAAATATATTGATATAATCAAACTTGTCTTCCTTTAATTTCTGGGAAACATAGAGATTATATTTAGTGCCCAGCTGTAGTCGTTAGATCTGTCATCCAGGAGTCTCCTCTGGGACAGTTCTGATCTTGGACCCTATTTCGTTTTGGCCTGTCCTGTACGTATTGGGATTCTCATATCAGACTTCCATGGATGGGTGCCACCCTAAGCCCTGGGGAGCAGCCCAACTTTGCACAAAGGGTGGAGAGGATGGCAGGCTTGATATGTGCCCCAAAGGGTTCCATGGTCCAAAATTCCAAGAAGTAGCAGGCTGAAGGGATAGTTGGGAGAGGATAGCATCCTCTACAGTTATCCCCCCACTCCCCACGCCTGAACTTTGCTGTCACAGTGACAGGGGAGGGGGGATGTAATCTAAGTATGGATTATTTGTAAGCAGAGAAGGACCTTGTTCTATAAGTAAGTAAGAAGGTACTTAACCCGCTCCCTTTTACAATAGGATTTAGGGAGGATTACAGGAAGGAATATGACAACAAATTTGTACTTACAAAGGAACGGTGTTCTAGTCTGGATTTGAAACATTTATTTAAAAAAGAAATCTTAGTTCTTAAGGGCTCGTTATTGCTGTGTGTATATTTTTCATGTTGACTTACTGAATTTGCTTAAAGGTTGAGTCACAGCTCTAGTAGGTGCAGTTCCGTATCATTGTGAAAGTGATTCTGGAACAAGAGAGACACAGTTAGCCTGACAGCGTCCAAAGGCCGACCTCCTGTATCCTCAGAGCTCTGATGACCCCTCATGCAGCCCATCACTATATTCTTCCAGCAATTTATGATTCCAGCTTGTGTAACTGTTCAAAGTTAGCAGTTTCAAAAAACTTACCACCCAGTTTGCAAATACCATTTTATTTGTCCTAAAATACCCCTTTAAGCCTTAAGGAAGGGGGAGGACCTACAGGGTCAGTCTCCTGGTTCCTGTTCTTGTCCACTCCTTTGTGATTTTACAAGATCTGGACATTTCTCTCTTAACCCCTGTCTTCTGTACTTCAAATTCTGTGTCTCCTCATTATTTCTGATAGTTGTTTTGAGGTTTTACTTTGTTCTAGTAGATTCCTTTACTTCAACGATTCTCAATTCTCTTTATACATTGCTTTTAAATGTGGAATATTTTTGAGATATTGAAGCCTGGGACCCACCCTTCTTTCATGTTCTCGATTCAGTCACTTTGGAAAGCAAGTAACTATATGCTTTCACTGTTGTAGAATTTATTGTCTCAACTCTTAAGGTTTACCCAGATTATTTTGGTCTGTTATTTTGAACAGCAGCACTAACTGTGCCATCCTATACATTCATTTGTCTTTTTAGGGATGCTGCCTCTGTCCCACATTTTATAAGCATTTATTTTATTTACCAAATGCCCGTGAGCAAAGAAAAAAAAAAAAAACTAATTTAGATGATCTGTTGCAAAGTTCTATTAATAAAGCTCTAACAGTAAAGGGAGTAGTTATACACTTTGGCCGTAATTGTTAGTATGTTTTTAATACTGATTTGGACTTTAAATATTATGATAAATTGAACACATTAATTTGTACTAAATGTTCAAGTTAATTTAGCATGTCATTCTACATGCTTTTCCTCCTAAGATAGTGTCATTTAGCTCTGTTGTTGATGGTCTTAACATTTCTTTCTCTCAGGCATTGTCTTGGGACCACCTGCACCTCCACCCCCTCCTCCACTCCCGCCAGGTCCTGCCCAGGCGTCAGCCGGACTTCCTCCTCCCCCAGGACCCCCTCCACCCCCTCCACTTCCGTCCTCAGGGCCCCCGCCTCCGCCTCCTCCGCCGCCTCTTCCTAATCAAGTACCCCCTCCTCCCCCCCCTCCTCCTGCTCCTCCCCTCCCTGCATCTGGATTTTTTTCGGGATCCATGTCTGAAGACAATCGCCCTTTAACTGGACTTGCAGCTGCAATTGCTGGAGCAAAACTTCGAAAAGTGTCACGGGTAAATGCATCTCCTAATTAATTGTATTTTTTACGTCATGTCTTATTCTGTCTCAGTATCTAAAACATCGAATTTATTGTATTCTGATTTTATGAACCCTATGTTATTAACTTCATCGACTAAAAAACATGTGAAATAACTTAAACTTAATTAAAGTTGCAAGAATCACAGTTTCTGTAACATTCACCACTTAACATTTTACCACATTTGCTTTATTATTCTTTGTGTATGTTTCCTTCTGTATAAACAGACACACACACTCTCTTTTTGTCTGAATTGAGAATAAATCAGAGACACCTTGCCCCATTTCCCTAAATACTTACCTCTGTATTTTGTAAGAACAAGGATATTCACCTACATGACCAC
The DNA here is from genome assembly GCF_949987515.2 of Delphinus delphis. Lineage (NCBI taxonomy): Eukaryota > Metazoa > Chordata > Mammalia > Artiodactyla > Delphinidae > Delphinus > Delphinus delphis. The sequence goes on from NC_082683.1 coordinate 162,128,665, forward strand.
AGCATGATTATCAAAATCAGGAAATTCAATTGATACAAATCTATGCAAGTTTCATCTGTTGTCCAATAGTGTCTTTTATGGCACTTCTTTTTCTACTCCATCACCTGTTATAGTTTGTTGTAATGTCTCTTTACTTTTAATCTGTAGTATTTCCTCAATCTCCTCTTTCATGATATTGACAATTTTGAGGACAACAATATAATTATTTTGTAGATCATCCTTCAGTTTGGTTTATCTGATATTTTCCTAAGATTTGATTCGAGTTATGCATTTTGGGGGGCAGGTTTTACATTTTTTACTACCAACGTAATAGGTCCTTTTCAATGTATTACACAAGGGGACATGTGATAGCATTTTATCCCATTATTGGTGATGTTAGCTTTGATAAAACTTCACTGATACATAAAATTACTCCATTGGTCCTTCAAGTTTAAAAAACAATATCTAGGTGTTTTTATTGAAATGAATGCTGATACATCCTTCTGTTTTGAATGTAATATATTAATAAACGTAGGATTGTCCCACATAGGAGTTTATTATGTATGTATATTCTCATTAAGGTGGAGGATGCCTCTTTCCCAAGCGGAGGGAACATTGGTGTGAATTCGGCCTCATCTAAAACAGATACGGGTCGTGGAAATGGACCCCTTCCATTAGGGGGCAGTGGTTTAATGGAAGAAATGAGTGCCCTGCTGGCCAGGAGGTGAGTGAGAAATTATATGGATGTGTCCAGAATTGAGAGGATTTTGTTACTTTTATTCTAAGTATAATTTAACTAGATGCAGTTCTTCCCTTTTGGCATAATTTTACACTAAGTTACCTGATTTTTTTTTTTAAAAAATTGATTTACCTTCTTTCTAGGAGAAGAATTGCTGAAAAGGGATCAACAATAGAAACAGAACAGAAAGAGGACAAAAATGTAAGTTAATAAAAATAGCCTACTACATGGAGACTTCTCTGGCGGTCTAGTGGTTAAGACTTTGCGCTTCTACTGCAGGGCCACGGGTTCGATCCCTGGTTAAGGAACTAAGATCCCACATGCTGCGTGGTGCAGGCAAAAAATAAATAAGTAAAAATAAAAATAGTCTGCTACACCTGGAAATGTGAAATTCAAGTATAGCTCATTCAGGAAATTGTGTCAAAGATTAGTTTGAACTTAATTAATTTCAACTAACAGTTGTTTCTTTTTAACTCTTCAGATACTAAAAATGGTATTATTTATAAATTTTTAATGGCATTCTTACTTAGTAAAATGGGTTGAATGTGTGGAGTTGGGGGAAAAGCACTGAAATTCTCACCTTTAGAGTTTAATTCTGTACCCAAGCCTACCATTGAAGGAGTGAATGACCTTTTACTAGGTTTTTTAAATCTCTTAAAGTCTCAGTTTCCTTACATTTATAAATTTATTTATTTATTTTATTATTTATTTTTGGCTGCGTTGGGTCTTCGTTGCTGCGCGTGAGCTTTCTCTAGTTAGTTGCGGCGAGCGGGGGCTACTCTTCGTTGCGGTGTGCAGGCTTCTCATTGTGGTGGCTTCCCTTGTTGCGGAGCACGGGCTGTAGGCGCATGGGCTTCAGTAGTTGCGGCTCGCGGGCTCTAGATCGCAGGCTCAGTAGTTGTGGCACACGGGCTTAGTTGCTCCGCGGCATGTGGGATCTTCCCCAGCCAGGGCTCGAATCTCTGTCCCCTGCATTAGCAGGCGGTTTCTTAACCATTACATCACCAGGGACGTCCAGTTTCCTTGCATTTAAAATGAAGGAATTAGACTAAATCACGGTTTTCAAATGTTTCCCCTAGGAGCCCTGTGGTTATTAGCTGTGCCCTGCTCTCTAGTACAGGAGGGCAGACTCTGCTTTATTTGTTTTATATATTAGTGTTTAACAGTATAATTGTTTTCCCTGCTGCATTTGGCCTTCTTTGATGCCATTCAAATCTCTCTCTCGTATCTGGCTTAAGAGCTGGCGAGCACAGCTCTCAATGAGGATGCGTGAGGGAAGGAGCCATGGGGAGCTGCAGGGGGTGGGAACAGGGGTGGAGGTGCTAGGATAAGAAAAGGTCTAAACTAGTGTAGAAGGGAGAAAAGATTGATGAAGGGAAAAGTGGGAAATGGCAGAAAGTATGAAACACCAAATGTCTACAACAGGTTTCTAGAAGATGTGGTATTATTAATATGTATTTCTGTATATTTAGGAAGATTCAGAGCCTGTAAGTTCTAAGGCCTCTTCAACGAGTACACCTGGTAAGTTCGAGATATATTTTAATCTTTATGAACTTTCTGTAAGTATCAACACTCCTCAATTAAAAATTCCCCATTTCCCCATGTTTGGGTAAAGCGACTGCTTAGTTACTAAACTTTCAAGTTCTTTGTTCACATTTGAGAGCACTGACTTTTTCCTCTACCTTTTGTGACCCCAGAAGCAGCTGTTAATTTCTTTCCGATATTGGGAGATCTATTAAAATCCAAAGGTTTTTTCTGATGACTCTTTCTCTGAAAATCATGATTTTTGCACATTCTGTGTATATTATTGTTAATGACTTGAAGTTATTCACTTAAACAAGGAAAAATATGTTATCCATATGAAAGGGAAATATTTTTAGTCATTGATTCTTAAAGGTAAGGATTATGTGAGCATGTAGCTAGCATTGAAGTCTATCTCAAAACATTCTCCCATTGAATCGTCATTTTAGCCATTCATTTGCATAATATTGATAATCAAGGAAATAAAGCTTCTAATTTGTAAGGCTGAAAAAATTTTAAACAACAAGGATTTACTATATAGCACAGGGAACTATATTGTAATAATCTATAATGGAAAAGAATATATCTGTGTGTATATAGCCGAGTCACTGCTGTACACCTGAAACTAACACAATATTATAAATCAACTATATACTTCAATTAAAAAAATAATAGAAATAAATCTCCGTAAAACTTTTGGGAAATGTTCTTGAATTCAGTAAAATTTCTGACATTGAGAAGTCTTGGGCATAGAATATATTACTTAGAATATTAACAAAATACATTTCACTGGAGGTACTTAATGATGACTATATCCATATTTAGAATATGAGATTGTTACAGTGTACATGTCATTTCTTCGTATTTGACTAAAGGCTAAGCATTAGACTGTCGATTCATCTCCTTACCTAATTTGGAATGAAGTGACATAAGTAAATTTGATGAGTTTGATGAATTAATATTTAGAATGAGCCATAAGAATCCATTATAGGAAATTGTCTGTAACCACTCATTCTCATTATTGAATAGTGACTCTTCAGCGGTCTGATTGCTGTATTATAATTTATATTGTGACTGTGAATAAGTTTTCCTCTGAATAGGACTCAAATCAGTTTATGTTATCTTCATTAAAAATTCAAAGCCAAAATCAAAATGCATGCTGTTATTAAAACCATAGATGTTTTAGAATTCAACTATAATTTGGGGTCACAAACTTTTAGAATTTGAAAAGAGCTATGGACCCTCTCCCAGGGAGGGAAAAATCATATTTTTATACAAAATTTGTCACCATTGCAAAATATTCGTGAATTCCCTGAGAGTTATCTATGGACTCCAGTTAAGAACTCCTTATCTAATATATATCCCCTTATTTAAAATATGAAAACTGAAGCATGGATTTTGCGTGTGTTTTTGTGTGTATGTTTGCATATGTGTGCCATGTTTATAAAATTAAGGTTCATTCAGAAGGTCTGGAGGCTTCTTTTTTTTTCACTTGTTTCAGTCAAAAAAAAAATTTTTCCCCCTAATTGCCACGTGTCAGACACTTGACAGACCAAAAAGAAGTGAAAGATAAAGTCACCCTAAGCGCAAGAAATCCATGGTTCAGCTGGGATGATGAGATACACACAAGTGAAAAGTTCATCTTTTGCAACCACATGTTGAATTATTAAATAATGTGTCAAAGAGGGAGGAGATTGTATAGTTTGGAATCACCTGGGTCGTCTTTGTAGGGAAAAAAATGACATTTTACCCTGCCTTAAAGAGTATTTATTTACCTTAGCTGAAAGTAGAGGAAGGGGTGCTGTTTCAGGAAGTGGGTACGTCATGGGCAAAGATGGGAATTGGAGCTGGAAGAGACTAGGAAATATCAGGTAGACTTGCCTGACTAGGATGGAGGGTTCTTTTTGAGGCGTATTGGGGGAGAAAGTTTGGAAAAGCAAGTTAGAAGTAAAATGTTCAAAGCTTTTTATGAGAAGATCAGGAGTTTAGACTTCATCCTGCAAAGAATTGAGTTGACAATCAACTGAAACTGTTCTGGGAACATTAAAATTGCAGTTGTAAGCAGAGTGATGTAGAAATCAGGGAGGACCAAGATAGGGAAACTGGTGCCAGTAAGGATTTGGTGTGTTTCCAAAGACCCAATGAAGGCAACCCAGCCTCTGTCCTTCCTCCTGAAACCAACCTGGAGCCCCCTCGGAGAGAACACGGCCTCACTATCTGCAGAGCCAAACTGAACTGCTCTTCCGCAAAACCACATGCACTCTCTGAAGATGAAAGGATAGTTCTGGTTTGGCTGATTGAGAAAGGACGTCAGCCAACTGTTAAATGGTAGCAATTGCTACGTCTTATGTTGGAATTATTTCTTCATCTCTTTGCCTGCCTCTTCTTTAGTGACAGTGTCCTAATGGCTATTCTCTGCCTGTCCAGTTGTCCTTCAGGATTTCCCTCTTTTCCCCTCCTCTGGCAGATGTCTCTTGGATGTGTTTCTGGTTCTGTCTGTCGTGGACCTCCTCATCTGATTATCTGATGTCCCCTGGCTCACTCTGTGGTGGTCAGTGAGAGAGTGTGTTAGCTGTTAGAATACAGATGAAGGAGTAACCATTGATTGATTGACAGGGAGTAAAGCAAGATGAAAGATGACTTTGTTTCACACCTAGGTGACTGAATGCAACAGAAATCCAGAACAAAAGCAGTGTTTCAGAGTTTGAGTTGAGAGTTTAAGTTTAGTTTTGCATATGTGCAGTTTGAAAAGAGGACAAGCTACCTCAGTAAGAATGTGCATAGGCCAGTTGAGGGGCTACCTTGGAACTCAGACCAGTTCTTTTAGCTAATACTCTGTGCAACTTGTAATGTAGACTTGATTCTCATGCGGCCCAGATTCATCCTTCCATGATAAGCTTCCACTCCAGATTTCGCCCAGTCATCCAGTGAGGCCAGTGATGGCATCAGCGAGGCAGCCCAGATTAGAAAAACAGTTCAAAGCACAATCAACTAAAAGCTCAGAGGGAACTTTATTTAACTGGAGTTGTCTGCTAAGTGCCAAGAATTGGATTGGTTGTTTGACAGTCAAGGAAGTACAATACAGTCGGATGATTCTGAAATATATTTTGAGTTTGAATTTTTTCCCAAGAGGACTGTTTGAATTTAGATTAACTATTGAAGTACATGAACACATTAAAGATTCTTTTTATTAGTTTTACCATTGGCACTAAAAATAGTTTAAAAGAGTATAGTTAATACTGTCCCATTCTTATAAATTTAAACTATCCTTATTAATTTAAAATAATTTTCACAATTCCATTCTAATTAATTAAAATTGTCTTACCCTTAATCTTATTATCCTATCTTTATTAGAGAAACTTCTTACCATCTGGTGTTTAAAATCATTGTATTTTAGATTTAACAATCTAAGTTCTTCTTAGGGAAACTTGTCATACTTGCTTATTAATTTCTTCTCATTTTGGGGTCTGAAATGGTACAACTTAGAATCCTAACTCTGGGAGCATACAGGATATTTAATAACTTACATTCTTTTATTTTTAAAGAACCGACAAGAAAACCTTGGGAAAGAGCAAGTACAATGAATGGCAGCAAGTCACCTGTTATTTCCAGGTATCAATTTTTTTCCTAAGTTTTATTTTAGAATTGTACCTGAAAAGAAATCTGCATTTTTATTGTAAAAAATATTCGAATGGTAGATCTGAAATTGTACAAAGGAGCAAATAAAACATCTATAATCCTGCTGTTGGACGACCACTAAGCCCCACTGTATTTTTATTAGTAATTGTCTAAATTCTACCCTATGCTTATTATTGTCACCCAGGTTGTCTGAAATTTTAAGATAGCTTTATTCCTCCCAATATTTTATTTTGAAAAAATTCAAAACTGCAGAAAAGTTGAAAGAATAGTATAGCAAACGTCCGTGTACCCATCACTTAGATTTACCAGTTATTAACATTTTGCCAGCATTGGCTTGAACTCATATCTACACATCCACACTTTCTTCTCTCTGAATAGGTGGAAGGCAGTTTGCAAATCTGTGCTGCTTCAGCCTGAATACTTTAGCATTTTTATTAAGAAACAGGACATTCTCCTGTATAACCTCAATACCATTATCCCTGTCAATAAACAACATTGAACTTTTGAAAGAAACTTATGTTTTAAACTGAAAGGCAGCTGGAGAGAAAAAGCTACAATGTTTAAGAGAGAGTAAAATAAAACCTAAAATTTTGAATTTATAAAGTAGAAAGATTTATTTTTCAGTTGAAACTTCTGATTATTAATCGAGTTAGAAAAGATAATGCTCAGAAACAAGACTGGTTAATTCGTGTTTCTACAAGTGGCTTTGTATGCATGGTCAAGCAAACTCAGTATTTCTTAGCCAGGCATACTTTACTATCATAACTAACTTTATATCATAGGTCTTTAAACATAGGTGAAACTTTTTCTTGGTTTATGAGACAGTTTAAAGGACTCATATTTTTTCCAGAGAAAGGTATGTATCTAGAGACTAAAAAGTTTTTTCGCCTTTTCTTTCTGAGCTATTTGTCTTATTTTTGCCTCATAAAAAGCAAACTTGAGTCTAATTATAGAAACCTAATAAAGAAAAATGCAAGAGTAGATCTTATATTGTCACAAGTCTGTTGTGTGTTAGCTTCAATCTAAGTTTGGGTTTGTTTTTTGTGTGGTTCTTTCTGTTGGTGGGAAGATTTGGTGATGACATAGTTATTTAAGCTCCGCAAAGAAAACTGGGCCTTTTTTGAATGTATAGAAGCTTTCAGTTTCTAAGTGACTGAAAGATGAATATATTTGATTTTAGGAGAAAATGGCAGAATTGCTTTTGGTGAACATGTTTTTTCAGTAGAGTAGAAAAATTGCACATTTATGTTCTCGCGTACCTAATTGATGTGGCCTTCTAATGCATCTCCAGTAGTTGTTGCAGATTTTCTTCCGTAGCACATTACGAAGCCTGGTTTATCAAGTGCATATCAGAACAGAACTGTGACGTGCCATTTGTCCTTTGTCACTACTTTCATCCCTTCCTCATTGATAGGGATTCTGTAGTGAGCTTGGCTGAAGCTAAAATTAAATTCATGGCAAAAGTCCTATCTTAGAAGGGACATGGAAAAGCTTCTCCAGGTGGAATGTATGTGTTCCTTGATGTGGGTGGGTTCATTTAATGAAGGAAAGAATTTTATTTCAGAGATTTTTCAGACTTCTAAAGGAAGTTTAAGTAAGTGCTCTAAACATCACCATTTAAAAAATATTTTGTCAAATATGGGTTCTTATATCTAGTAGTGTATTGTAATGATGTTCTAGCTCTGGTAGATAGTTTTCCTCTCTCTTCCCAAAATAGACGTTCCGATTCTTTCCTGAGCGCTCATATCCCTTTTGATAGATTTGATCCAACCACTGATATGTATGTCTTAAAATTTCACTGCAAGCAGTTTTAAACCATAAAAGATTTTTAAAATATGTTTAAAAGACTAATAACTGTATTGCTTTTCTTCCTAAATTATTTACCCCGTTCCTTCTGAAAGCAAGTATATTGGCCATTTTTTGTTTTTATTTAAGCACACTTTATTCTTGCACAGTACTGAAAGTACCCATTTCTCTTCTGAACATCCATGTCAAAATTATGTTAGTGATAAGATGGATTAATATCCTATAATATACGTGAGATATTGCATTATGCTATGTTTATTAAGTGAAGATGTCAGACAGAATAAAAGCAAGAGTGTTGACGTTAAAAATGCTCTAAATCATGACTGGAACATAACATTGGAAAGTTTGTGAATTCTTCCTGTGGTTTCTATTAAGAGCTTACAGATCTTGTATTCAAGATGGAAAAAGAGTTCTTTATGTGCCTCCTGAGAAGAGTTAATTTTGTATACTTCAAACTATAGTGATTTTTATTTGAACCTGTAGTTTTATTTGTATTCACTCCAATAGAAATGTCTTTGGTTGTGTTCTGATACTTGTTGAATCTTTGTATAGGTAGATTTTACTATGTCTGCAGTCTGTAAAAGTAGCCATTGCATAATGATTTTTTAAAATTCTCTGTAATTGTCAAGTAAACAGTGTCCTCACATAACTAGATTCAGTCTCCAAATAATTTTTTTTTAATTGGGAAAAACAATTATTTTAAAGTTAATGGACTCCTTTAGTTCTTCTTCTGTTTGCTATAACTGAAAACCTATAAAACAGTAACATAATGAGAATTAATTTTTAAAGTTCTATTGTATACCCCTTTAAATGGTTTTTCCCCTTCATAGACGGGATTCTTCAAGGAAAAATCAGATTGTTTTTGACAACAGGTCCTATGATTCATTACACAGGTATCATCCTGATGTGACTTTGTGATTTGAGACTTTGAAATAATATGTTATAGGGCTGAGCTTTTTCTACATGGATTGGTCATCACCACAGGGAGAGATGTAGGCAGATCGAGCCTTTCATATTTAGCTGTATTTAGAACACTTTTTTAAAAAATTCTGAGCGATTTTAATGAGAAAAATTAATAGTATTCATTTCCCCGCCATCAGTTTATATTTGGATTATGATAAATATAAATGATAAACATATCAGAAATACTAATATAAATGATAAACATATCAGGAATACTAGCATGGGAATCTAAGGCCTCATATACCTAGAGTGTTTGTAGCTTTTGCATTTTATTTTAAAGGCCGTTCTCTTTATGAGTATAAGACAAGGCTTTAAAAATTTGAAAAGAAGATCCTGTACTGTTTGTCACTGGAACACAGGACAGTACTATAGCCACAATTGTAATAATTTATTATTTGAGGAAAATCTCTATTTCCTACATACTTTGCAGTATACTGAGTATCTTTAACAACCTAACATCCTTGAGATTATTTCTTTTCTAGGATGAGTCTTATTATACCATTTTTTAATTAAGAAAACTTAGGATATGAGCCATGTATTTCTTTCTTGATTAAAAAAATTGACAATTACTTAAAATCCTCAAGTGCTTAAGCCATATTTAGAATTAATTTGGCAGAATAGAGACTTAAACAGTTGTAGTACAGTTACTTTATAGGCAGGTATCTAGAGGCAACACTCTCATTATAAAGTAATAAAAACCTCTGAGAATCCCCCTTTTTTCTTATCAATTATGGTAAAAACCCTTACGTTAGAAATAACTGAGACATACCCATGTTATTATATACATCTATTTTTAAAAATACACATCAGGTCTACTGGGAGCATGAATTAAATAGTATATGGAGGGGGTGTCTATGGCAGTGAGTAAGGAGTTCTGTAATCAGACTCTGTGTGGCCAGACTGTTATTAGCTACTATTATTTTCATGCCATAGATGATTAAAATATTTGGTAAGTTCATTTTGTCAGCCAGTTAAATCTGCATAAAGTGTTCATAATACAATAGTGAAACAGTTTCTCCTGCTTTTTTTGAGATGGTTTAATTGTTTTGAGCAGAAGACTTATTTAGAAAATTTGCTAGCACATAGAAAAGTAGCATTTAACAATGAGATTTTCTGTTGTAAATCTTCTCAGTTACCTTGCTGCTTTCATACGTAGTGCCCCCTGGGATAATGTTGATAAGCCTTTTTTGAGAAGTGGTGATTACGTCTTTCCTTCAGTATGAAAAGTTCCCCCCTTTAGTAAATTATCACGGTGGTGGTGGTGGTGGTGGTGGTGGTGGTGATGGTGGTGGTGGTGGTGGTGGTGGTGGAGGTGGATTGCATGTTAGCATGAGTTAAAGTTTTTAAAAATTGCATGTTTCCACAGTTTTCTGTCATATAACAATAATTTTGCATTGTTTATTAAATATGGATATATTCATAACATACTGCCTGGTTAAGTAGCAGACCGTAGTTATTCACATGAATTTCAGGGATAGTCTGTAACATCTTACAAAAAAACCTGACGGAAAAACTCGAACAAACTCTTTGGCCAGCCCGGTATAAGTTTAGGAGAAAACAGTTAGCTAGTTTGTACCAGTTAAATGTGAAATGTAAAAGAAAAGCAGAATAAATAATAATTTACTTCTGGAGAGCAGGATGGACACTATGGGTAAATGAAATGCACAGTATGTCAACCTTTATGAATATTTACTGTATAGACCAGGCTCTCCAGAGCACTGTGACTTGCACACTGTGGGTCTCAATACGTCTTAATTGACTGTAGAATTAAGTAGTCTCAGCAAAGTGAAAAAGGTGTATTGTCTCAAGAGGGAAGGAAGTATGTCATATAAATCTTCTTATCCAACCCAGGGCCTAGCTCAGTGCCTCTTGAATGAGGTTTTCTGAAAGTTATTATTTTTCTTGTTCATGTAAACATAGCAGCAGATATGTAATAAAATTGGTTGTCTTCCTTTACAGCAATCTTTTAAGTTGTCATATGTTTGATGTTAAAGCAGATTAACTCAATATTTTATCTTCACAAACAGTGCCTATGGGTTTGAAGTATAAATATGCCTTATAACAATTATAAGTTTGAAAAAGTTATTATACCCATTGAATCTTGGTGCAAATTTCTAACATTGGTACTCTGCAAAGTTGGAAATATATGACCTGACTAATGGTTTTCATTTGCATTGATTTGTGACCCTTAAAGAGTGGCCACTTAGTATATACTAAACCTGAAAATAAAGGACCATCTAATTAAAATTCTAGATTTTCCACTTAGTATTTTCTCTCATTGCCAGAACTGGAGAGGGAGCCATGGCTGACTGACTTGATAAAAATATACCTAATACTTAAGACTTATTTCTTCATGTAAAATTTTTAACAGAAGCTAAACTTCTGAAAGTGCAATAGTAATTGACCATCTGCTTCTATGTGGCATTCCCCTCCCTTTTCCTTTTAAAAAAATAAAATAAGTTTATGGAAGTAGTTAGATGACAATTCAGATGATGTCTTCATAAAAACTTCATTGGGAAATAGCCACATGAATATACTTTTAATTTAATGATCATTTTTCCAATATCCTTATTTGTTTTGATGCTTAAAACGGAATAAAACACATACAAAGAAATCATACTCATTAAGTATTTTTTCCCCCTGCATAGAACTTGTAAATTGATTTATATAGAGTGAAATATTCAAGTCTTTATAATTTCCTGTTCATTGGTTTGCCAGATATTTAGTAGATAACGTACAGTTTCAAAAGGAGAAAACATGATTGTTTTACTTGGGCTGGGACGTTGCGGCTGGCCTCCCGTCTGTCCTGATCACCATGCCACATGTTACCCAGTCACCCTCCTCGTGCCCAAAGAGTGTCGTCCTCTACTGGAGAAGTCTTCTCATCTTATCACCTTTTTCTGATTTCTTTACAAATAACTGATAATACTGAGAAAAGTGAGAAATACTTTCATATGTTCTTATCAGTTCTGCAACTATTAGAACAATTAACTTTTTAACTCATGTTTAAATGTACTTTAATCTGGTGTTGGGTTGGTAAGTTTGCAATTACTAATGAACTCATTAAATATCCTAAGCGTTATTTACCTGTCCTGAAAATTTCATCTGTACAGACCAAAATCTGCACCCTCGTCACAGCCCAGTGCCAACGGAGTCCAGACGGAGGGACTGGATTATGACAGGCTGAAGCAGGTGGGCGACCAGTGGCAGCTTCCCCTTATTTGCACTTGTTCTTTTTAAAAAAATATCCCACGTGCATATGTTTGACAGGTTGCGAACGTGTTTGAAAAGAATGTAGAGTTAAAAAAAAAAAAGAATGTAGAGTTAGATATTTTTTTATGCAAGTTAAACAGTGGCATTAGTACTATGTTATTTTTTTCAAATCCTCATGTTTTGGTTCATAAGTTTGCATAAAGTGCCAACAGTGGTGGAGGGTAGGGGCAATGGTTTAATGCTATATTATAAACTTTAAATGTAAGTGAATGGTGTACAATTGCTTAAATAAAAAATGGGCTTGCACTTTTCACTTATCATTAGCCGAAATGGACCCACCAAGTCTGGTTTTGGCAAGAATGTGAGGAAAATGGGCACTCTCACCTCACATACTTCTGCTTTCTAGGAAGCGGTTTGGGAAGACAAACCAAAAGCCTTAAAAATAAATGATTTACCTTTGAACCCGGCAATTTCACTTTGAAGAATTTATGCTAAGAAAATAGGATAGAAGTACGTAACTATACAGTGTGGAGGAGGGCTCTGCAGCTATTAAGGAACCATAAGTGAGAATATTGAACAATGAATTGTGAACACTTGCCCACATTAGGTGAAACAGACAGGTAACCAAACAGTATGAACAGTTATGTCGATTTTATAAAAAGGAAAAAGATATTGTTCGTATTTTGGATACATATGCATTATATTTAATACCTGTATACACAGAAAAAAAAATGGAAGGAGTAATAGGTGATTTTGGAACCTTGAACTATCTTATTTCTAGAAGAGGTAAATAATTTTTTTTTTACATGGTGGTGTTTAAAAGATTTGAAATGGAAGGCAGGACATCTTAGTAAAACAACTCTCAGTTTTGCAGACCTGAGTACAGATGTGCCTGTAGTGAAAATTTTAATTTTTGTCTTCTTACCCTGCACTTCAGGGTAGCCTCTGAAAATAACGGTCGCACAGATCACTGCAGCAGGCTTTTATTGAGTGTCTGGCGGACTTCAGTGCCACGCATTTGCTAGGTTATTCGCACGACATTGTCCCCTAATTCTCACAGTAGTCAGATAACACAGTGTTTGTACTCAAGTTGTGCACATCTGAGGTTCAGAGAAGTTAAATTTACTCAGTCCCACAGTCAGGATCAGAACCCAGTCTAAAGACTCAGACCTACTAGAGAAATGGACTTGAGGATATGGGCAGGGGGAAGGGTAAGCTGGGACAAAGTGAGAGAGTGGCATGGACATATATACACTACCAAACGTCAGGTAGATAGCTAGTGGGAAGCAGCCGCATAGCACAGGGAGATCAGCTCGGTGGTTTGTGACCACCTAGAGGGGTGGAATAGGGAGGGTGGGAGGGAGGGAGGAGATATGGGAACATATGTATATGTATAACTGATTCACTTTGTTATAAAGCAGAAACTAACACACTTAAATTATTAAAAAAAAAAAAAAAGAACCCAGTCTTTATTCGGAGTTCGCTTTCCCCATTCTATCACTCATTTTTTAAAATGCCAACAAAGTTTGAGTGGGGCTTAAAAAGAGACCAATAATGTTGCAATAATGAGTTCAAAGTTAAATAGGAATTAAAGAGACAAATACTAACAATTTCAGATCAACCTAATTTTTATACTGCAAAGCTGTTTGAACAGTTCAGTTGAGTTATGTAATTTGAAAAGCATGTGATCATTGATAATCAAGCCCTTGTTTCCTGTGTGTTAAACATGGCTTTCTTTTCTTGAAAAACGTTTTAAAATGGAGCACTTGCACACATTTAAAATATGGTAAGTTCTTGGCAATCTGAAGTAGGGGACTAGAAGAGAGGATAGATTTGATTTTAGGACTGATTTTAAGTTAAATCAGTTAAAGTTAAGTTAAATAAGTTAATTTGAAAAAGGCTATCTGTTAGTCCATATAATAACTTCTGTGCCTCGGTTTCCTCATTGGAAAATGAAGGAATTAAACTAATTGATAGTTTTCAACCTTATTTTAAGCGTGAAAAGCTTTTTTTAAAAATGAACCTTAAACACAGAGCAATTTAATGTTACCTGAGGTGTGTGCAGTATTAAAGTCAAATAACTTGAAATTAATCCTTCCAAAGGATAGCTATTTTTCATCCATTAAATTTTGTCACCTTGGGCTTCCCTGGTGGCGCAGTGGTTGGGAGTCCGCCTGCCAATGCAGGGAACACGGGTTCGTGCCCCGGTCCGGGAAGATCCCACATGCCGCAGAGCGGCTGGGCCCGTGAGCCATGGCTGCTGAGCCTGCGCGTCCGGAGCCTGTGCTCCACAACAGGAGAGGCCACAGCAGTGAGAGGCCCGCATACCGCAAAAAAAGAAATTGTGTCACCTTATTAGCCCTTTTAGCTTTCATATTACACAGTCTTCATTTTTTAACTAGGGGGTATCCATTATTTCAAATTGAACTTTATAAATATTGATTTTGCAAAATATGTAAAGATGGATCAGTTTTCATATAGGAAGGAGGGTCCAGAGCATCACTCTTAACTAGGAACATAACACGGGCCACATAGTACTTTAAATTTGTAGTAGCCACATTACATACAGAGAAACAGGTGGTATTCACTTTAATATATTTTATTTAACCTAATATAGCCAAAATAATCTTTCAATATATAATCAGTATTTTTAAATTACTAATGAGTTATTGTACATTACTTGCCTCATACTAAATCTTTGAAATCTGGTGTCTGTTTTACATTTACAATGCACCTCGCTTCAGACTAGCCACGTTTCAAGTGCTCAGTAGCTATGTGTGGCTGGTCCCTGCTTCTTGGACTGTGCATGTCCAGCGGGGTCCGATCCTCTTCCTTCCCCACCTATTAGGGCAACCCCTGAGGGCCCTGCAGGGGAATCCTAGATTCCTTGAAACTTAGTTTGGCAGCTCTGGTGACTCCTGAAGTAAGGAGTCCCCGTACTTCAGACCAGGTGACAGATTGGCCAAGCGCTGGTTGTCCAGTTCACACGTCTTCTTCCTTGAAACTTCTTTATGTATTATTACCTCTTAGACAGCTCCCAGAAGACTAGATTAAAAGCAGAGCCATTACGTTTTCTAGAAATTATCTGAATCATACCTTTCACTGGACGACCAAGTAATTATTTTAGTTTTAGAAAACATTCTGCTTCATATTTTGCTAAGCTAGAATAAGCAAAGATTGGGAAGCAAAGGCCATTAAAACAAAATTTACCAAGGTTAATCTTCTACGACATAAATTGTGACTCTGGAAACGAGAAACATACATAATATTTCCTACATTCTTAAAATTTTATGTGAGCAAGAATCTTTTTAACAGTTTTTTTTTCTGTATTTCTGATGTTTTTCTCTTAATATTTTAGGACATTTTAGATGAAATGAGAAAAGAATTAACTAAGCTAAAAGAAGAGCTCATTGATGGTGAGTGTCTAAACAAATTTGCTACCCTTTAGAGTAGTGTTCAAGAATAGCCATTTTAAAGAAAATGCAAATAAAGAAATACCCAGTTTATTGCTTGAGGGCATAAAACAATTACTTTTCCATATTATCCTGCCCTTTACTTGGTTTAGGAGTCAGGGAGGAGCTCTGTCTCCTTCATATAATGGAAATTATTTGTAAGAATAGGGGTAAGCAAGATTCCTAAGTTTCCAGTGTTGAGTAGTATTAGATGGAAAACTAGGTGAAGAAGTCTTTCTCTAGGTTACTTCCGTTCATCCATCCCACCCCACTGACCTCTTGTTTTAAGCCCCAAAAATCGGTGTTTTCGTTTTGTGTACAAAATGGAGAGAATATATAAATATATGGAAATCAGTGTGGTCTTCGTAAAAATAAGAAAACAAAGATTTCTGCAATGAAAGGTGCAAGATCAGTATGTCTTTTTATTACTGTGAGTTTGAATACAATCGTTAACATTTCTTAAGAATGAATCACCCATTTACTTTACCTTATCATTATATTTACTTTTAATATTTTTCCTTTTCCTACCCAGCAATCAGGCAGGAACTGAGCAAGTCAAATACTGCCTAGAGAATCAAACTAAGGAGAGACAGGACTTTAATCTGGAGAAAGGAAAAGAAAAAAAAACCTACAAAGAACAGCTGTGTTAACAACAACAAAACCCTTACATCTTGTGAGCTGTAAGAAGAAAATGGAGACAAACAGTCGGAAGGAGGGAAAAACCAACATACTTTGAAAGCCTTCAGACATTACTACTCTGGCGATAAGCTGTTTCCCTCACGGTTTTCTGCTTTTCTCTGACCTTTACAACGGGATGGAGGAGAGTCATATAGGAGTTCCTGTATCAGTTATGCAGAAAATACTGAATCCGTCAGGCAAGATCACCATGCATTGAAATACTTTCATGTCAAGAGAAAAATCGCACGTTTTCCACAATCCATTGCTAAAATAAAGAGGAGAAAGGCTTGAGAATTTTTTTTCAGAGAATGGTGATGAGGAATTTAGCAAGTTATGCTATTGTATTGTAAATGTTTCTCTCAGGTTTGTCTTCCTATCATATTTGATATTCCATGAATAATTGAGTTCAGCCCTATGTAGGTTAAGATCATAAAATGTGGAACAAATGGAATTGTATGTGCTTTCAAAGGGTGATATTTATAAGAAAGTGTCCTAAAAATGATTTGTTCGGAGTGAGGAATTTTAGAATGATAGGAAGTCTCTCGAGTTTAGCCTTCATGCAATTTTGTAGATTCAAACATAAAATTTGTCCAGAATTTAAAGATTTAGATGCCTTCCTAAATTGTTACAATGCTTTACCAAATCTGTGACTCCTACATAACACAAGCCAGTGGTCAAATGTAAAACAGTATATTGTAGATTCACTGTAGGTTTTCAACCTTTTTTAGATTTATGCACGTGGACATTTTTATAATGTAATTACAACCACCACAAAATTAGCTTTTTAAATTGCAGACAGTAATGCATGTCAAACTAATATGTAGTGGCCTTTTCAAGGCCTAGTCCCAGGGAAAACATTTTGTAGAGTATAGGGGAGCGGGAGGAAGGGAAGGAATAATTTTTTATTTAAAGTTAATTTCTGCACTATCTTTGTTCTCAGTTATCTGCATGAATAATTATGAGGAATATTTTGTGACTTTAATTCGTAAATATGTTAACAGCACCAAGTACTTAATCTTTTACATCATGTCTTCAGCTATTTGTATTTTCACTTGAGTAAGTTCAGTGGTCTGAAACATGATTCTGAGCTTCACATGAATTACATCTTAGTGTGGAACTCAAAAGTTCCATCCCTGAATTTGGCTGTTATTACCTAGGCGCCCTGCAGTTATACAGGTGTTCAGGTACACATTCCTGACTACAAAGCTGCTTTTGAACCTTGTTATGTTGAAATACTAGAAAAGTAACAATGACGGCAGCAAATTAAGGTCACAGAAATCATTAGATAAAGGGAAAACAACAAGGGGGTTCCTGCATAATTTTCTTTTAATAAATAAAGTGAGACTTAGGTGGTGGAAAGAAGGAACTAGATACTCTACTTACCACCATGTGTGTGCGTGCGTGCGTGTTTGTGTGGGCACTCACGTGTGTGTATGTTATCCACTCCCTTTTCTTTGAAACTTCTAAGATTACAATAGGGGAGAAATCCTGTATGTTGCAATGATAGAATTTTTTGAAATTTTAGGAAATCACAGTTCTCCAGGCTCTCCATCTTGATTTATGCTTGAGTTATTATGTGCCATATTTGCTTTGAAACCTTTGATTATCAGTAGTTTTACTAAAATTTTGAATAATCCACTTTCGTCTGCTTTCTAGATTTTCTTAATCTAAGTTCATAAGACAGAACTTGTTGATAGCATAGTCTTGTAAGCGCTGCACGTTTGCAGCCATTACCACTTCAAAGAGGTTTGAATGAGGGAATGTTTTTCCCTTGTTAAAATAGTTCCTGTTTCCGTAGAAACTTCATTTTTAGATCTGTGATGGATGAGCTATCATAATTCAAGTATACAGTTCTTTTTTTCTATCAACTCTTCATTGTCATCCAATAGTGAAGACATTACAGATGCAGCAAGCTTATGAAGTACTACTTTCTAAAAGAAATAGGAGGCATTTTCATCTTTACTATTGTACTTTTGGTTATGCAAACACTTTGATGATACCATGTTTATGTCCCCCATAAATCTGGTCAGAAATCACTTTTGATTTTGTTGATTAAGTTAAACAGTCTATAGTAGGATAGAGTACTGGGTACAAGTGGTCCAAAGTAAGATAAAAGACTACGGTAAAAATGCTAGATCTTAAAAAAGAAACTGGTTTATGCACTAAACGTTTTGTGCCTTGGTCTAATATTAATATGATGTCTGTGTAAAATGACAAAAAGAACCAGTGTTGAATCACGTTTTATTTCCTGTCGTTCTGCATTATCCCAGATTGCTAAATGTGTTCTTTCCAAGACGTTTGATTGAATTCCTGTATACATTTGCTGTCCTATGTGACAGTTTTGTCATTGTTAGAGATTTCAGTAATTACAATGGGAAACAGAAGCTTAGGTTATTTTCCTTATCAAAACTATGTTCCCTGGAGCCACAATATTATGATGGTTTTCGTGCTCTTGTACATTGGATGTCTTAAGCTGAGTGCAGTTTAGGGGATCCTTTCTAATTACAGGAAGGTACTTCTTTCCTTCAACACTGTGATCTGACCTGTGACAAATCTGTACTATACACTATGTAAATGGCTAACAAGTCAATTGCAAACCAACTGAATGTACAAATCTTAGTGCTGGTGCTGAAATCTCTTCAGAATAGTCATCATGATCTCAAAGTTCGTTTCAAAATTTGCAAGCATCAAGTGTCAATCAAAACTGAAGATGAAACACTAATGAATGTTGAATTCTCATGCTTTAGGTGTACTTCCTTATTAGAGTTTTTGGTTCTCTGCTATTTTTACCGTACTGTTTCATTTAAATTTCCTACATGCTAACTTCGTTTGTGCGATTGAAATAAAATTGCAGTATATACGTGTTGCTTGTTTGTGACACTTAGATAATCTTCTGACATAATTTGTTGGTTCTAAAATAAGTTGTATTGAATGTAGAAAACACTCTTTAAAGTCCGTGACTTCACTTCTTAAAGTTTACATACCAACACTACAAAGATTTCATAAGTCATAAATACTAAGTAATGTATACAAAGGGAATATGTGGTAATGTATCTATCTACTTTTTGCTTGAAATAGCTATTGGGCGTTCCCTGTGTGTTCTTATTTTCTCTCGGCCCAGCTTGGTACAGTGTCTTACAGTCAAGAGAGTGATAAATGTTTAAGTTTACTCCATTTTGTTTTACAGCGTAGATACGTTAAACTCATTTATGCAGTTAAAATTTTCCTTTATATAGTTTGCAGTGTAAAGGATATTGTAAGGGCCTTACCAAGTACTGAGTTTTAAATATAGTGAAATCTGTATCTATAGTGTTTGTTTATACAGTAGTGTTTGTTTATATAGTGTTTGTTTATATGTAGTTCTTGAAACCCACATATAAGCAGCAGTACGTTTTATCTGACTCTTACGAAGTACTGATTTTGAGTTCGCTTTAAAATTTGAATGTCTTCATTAGAAATACAACAGTCTTTGTCTTCTTTCTCCTACCGGACCCCAACTTTTCCCTCCCTCATCCTCTCCGCTTCTCATGGACCCCATGTTCCTGCCGTTCACTGACGTTTGCAGTCATTACCCAGTCCACAGGTGTAAACATATTAACTGATTTTTTTCTCTCTGTCCTGTCTCGGGTTCTTGCTTCCCTTCATGTATAAATCAGAATGTTTGTCTACAAACTAAGAGTCACTTCCCATTCAAAAATGAATGAAGTAATGGGTGGTAACCTTTAAAATTTGCCTAGATACAACTTTGTCTCCTAAATTTGTATATACTTCCAGTGCCCTTGTGAAGAATTGGTCTTTAAGTTCTAAGTAGTGTTATCCTTTGAAGCACAGTTTACAAAGGTATGCTACCGGATCTCTGTGATTCCTTTCTGTAGCCATCCTAACTTTATATATAACCCTATTACCCTTTCAGTTCTATCGATTAAGCGTAAGAATGACATCATATAAAGCATACTGTGTGAAAGAACTCTCTAGGAGCTCTTAATTCCTTTATGAAGCTATTGCATAATCTGCTTTCCTGAAGACATTTACTCCAGCATTCACATTAAAACTCCACACGTGTTCCTGGTAGTACCGTTTTTGTTTTTAACAGATGAATTCGTATCTGTACATCTCCTCAAAGCTCTAAGGGATGAGAAAGGGATCCCGAGAGTATAATGAAATTAGTGATGCTAATACCTCTGACTTTTCACTGAAAAGCCATTTTATATTTAGACTTAGGTGTTTCTGAAGTATGCATAAGGAATCTTTGTCAATCTGGGTGAATAGAATTGTCCCAGGTATCTGGCTACAAAAAGACACAGTGGAGAACATTTATTTTTAAGAGTAGTTTTCTCTCAAAATAAGCACATTTGCCTAAGAAGCTAAAGTTGGTAACCCCTCAAGAAACGACTGTCGAGGGTCTAGAATGCAGATTTTCTCTGTTGCAAACTTCCAAATGGGCTGTGGGTTATGTTTGTTTCCTTTATGTTGCCTCTAGATAAGTTTTGAGGCTCAGTAGGTTTTTATATCTGTTCATAATACTTTAAAAGTGAAACCTTCAAATTTTCAAAACGTCGAAAACTGATTAGAAAAGAATTACTAGAGTAAATTTAGGAGGGTTAGGGACATGCAGCATCAACTTAAATGGAGGTCTAGGATATCTCCCTTGTTGATACCAATGGTGAATTCACAGAGAAGCAAATTCAATCAGTAAGGAGATACAACTGAAAGCTCCTAATGTTATGAACTATGTAAATATCTCTTTCTAAAGAGCTTTTTTTTTAAAAAAGTAACTGTCCCTGTGAGAGGATAAATAAATGATTGTCATAATGACTTAGGATGTTGAAAGAATTACTGCCACATTTATTGGTTATTTTTGTTCAGTCTGATGAAATCAATATATCTGAACGTCAAGAAAGGAAAAAAAGGACTTTTCAGTTATTATAGATTCATGTGTTGCACATAAACTCTCTAAGCTGAAATGTTAGTATCAGTTAAGGCATGTAGTTGGCTTCAAATACTTGCTGATTAATTTAACATGAAGAATAAATAAAGCTGAATCCTCAGTTTTAAGTGTTTGAGCCAAAAGGTCCCCGTCACTGAGATGTACCCCACTTCTCTGAAGCATGTTGTATACTTGGAGCAGAGAGCAGAGCCCCTGGAAGCTTCTGGTATAGGTCTGTGGGATTCCTAGGTAGAGGGAAGAAATCAGGGCCTCGGAGGCAGCTGAGGGTAGGGAGGACATATGCATCATCTAAAGAGTGTTGTGGTGTTTGTTTGGTTTTTTTGCGGTACGCGGGCCTCTCACTGTTGTGGCCCTTCCCGTTGCGGAGCAGCAGGCTCAGCGGCCATGGCTCACGGGCCCAGCTGCTCTGCGGCATGTGGGATCTTCCTGGACCGGGGCACGAACCCGCGTCCCCTGCATCGGCAGGCGGACTCTCAACCACTGCGCCACCAGGGAAGCCCAAGAGTGTTCTTTTACATCACTTTTTCATATAATTCTAACTGAAAACTCAAATACGACCTTTTTTCAACGGTTCTGAGAGAAGACAGCTTTCATTTTAACAGAACTTACTAGAAAAGCTGATACGTTTCATTAGAGGACTAAGTTTGCATTTACTCCATAAGTGTAAAAATCTGTATAAAAATCACAGCCTCATAGTTTATCATGTTTAAATTTGATTTAACTTTTTTCCCCTTTGGCTCCAAGACTGATTTCTTCAGCAATAGATAACAATTTTTAAAATATATAAAAAAGAAATTGCTAATGTAGGCAGTGAATAACGTCATATGGGTGCATTTGGTTTTTGGTTAATGGTGGTTCTTCCAAGAAGACTTAGAATATATTAAAAAGCATGCAGTTAGTTGGTCCTTTGGATTACACAGGAAATGGCATTTAGAAAATTTACATTGAAGAAATTTATATTGATAGGTGTTTACATTGAAGGATATTTAATTCTCTGTCAGGTCCCAAAGTTTCCATTCAAATCTATAGAAAATGAGAAAATAGGTTCTTGGTTTACACTTAAAATACAAGCTATTTTAATCATACAGAAGAAATTGCCACAGAAGGCTTTTCAAGATTATGGTTCGTTCATGCCCTTAGTCACGTCCATGGAACCTTAGTCTGAGTCCCTTTTTTAAAGATTAAAGGCATTTTTAGAGACGTTTTTCAATTTGCTTCATTTAAATTTTAGGTGAGAGATACCGATTTGGAATTTTTATTGTCATTAACCATGTTGAACTCAGGTGTAAACTCGGTTTGTTCTGCCTGCCGTGGCATTGGGTGTTTTAAATGTTCCGGAGTTTCCTTAGATGCTCGTATCCTCAAGTCTGAGGTTTGTCCGTTCTTGGTGGTGGACTAACTTAGCGCTGTCACCCAGGCCCCGTGTGACCTCAGGTGCTGCCAGGCTGCCCGGCGGTGGTGGTTGGGCAAGTGGAAGCTGGGCGTGATGAACTTACATGTAGACCTAAGTTAGTTCTGCGCCTTGAAGGGTTGGTGGTGGGCACTGACTTTGACACTAAAATGTCCAGGGAGAATCATTTCCCCCTGAGAAAAGTATTGGGAGGATTTAGATATTCAGAAGAGAGGTGTATTAAAATCTGGCCTCCTTTTCTACCTACTTATTACCAAGGGGAATGGGAGTTTCAGGCCTGAGCCAAGGAGTTTACAATTTGGTTTCCTTAACGTAGACACCTCATCATTATAGGTTTCAGTTGCTGAAATTGAATTTTACGGGGTAGTATTTGGTCCTCACATAAAATAGCCTTGTTTCTGAAAGTAAACATCTTAAAAGATTCTTATTTTAACCCACTTCTTTGCCCCTTTCTTAGGCTGGACACTTCGTGTTCCTCCCACTTTGCCGTCTCACTCCTCCCTTTGTGTGTGGGAAGTGGACCGGTCATTGGCCTGGGCTCCAGCCGGCTTGACCAGCTGTCAGGCTGCAGGGCTAGTCCATGTGGTGGTCTCCAGGCCGTGTCTCTGAGGTTGCCCCTCCTTTTAACACTTAGCTCTGTGTGTCATCATCCAGTGTGTACTCTGCAGCCACTGGTTTGCTTTATTTCTTCCTTTTTGATCCAAGAGAAGGGGAAAAGGGCCCAAGTTTTACTCTCTGATCCTAAGTGCTGCTTTTAATTATTTCAAAATCTTAGACCCTATTCACTGGAAAACATGCATCCTAGGTGTGAACAGTAAGGGAAAACTGATGAAGTGATGATTTTGCAGTCGTGCCGCATGCAGTGTTAGTGCTATGTTAACTGCTGCCCCAAGGCCCTCTGCTCACTCGTGAGATTTCACAGATTGGGTTACAGGTGTCTGCGTTCTCCCGGCCACGGCCTCAGCCTGGAAGCACAGGCATCCATCCATTCCCACAGATCCAAGTGATACCGTGTGGGATCATGTGAGATGTGAAACCGTGCTCCGGTTACGATTAGATCAGTGACAAAGCCCTTTTGATTCTTTTTCTGGCCCAGTAGCTTTTTTTTAAGTAAACACTCTGCAGAGCTGGATGGAGTGAAGCAGCCCTTCTCTGTTTCTTGGGGAGGAATACACTTGAGCAGCTCTCATGTCCCCTGAGCCCGCTGTACCGTGGTTCCTTCTATCACTGTCATCCATGGGAGGAATAATGCCCTCCCCTCTCTGCCCTTCTTCTTATACACGAGTGTACAAGCTGTCATTCCTTCCCAGGTCCTTGTTAATCCAAAAGACTAACAGCAGTTTCTTAGCCAACGAGGTGACTCTCCCGCACCATTTGGGTGAATGTTGTTCTTAGTTCTTGCTTGATCTTAAGGAGAAGATAATTGGCACAAAGTCAGAGGTTGAATCGGAAGGTTTGGGATTAGAAAAGATGAGTCCTGTTTTGCAGATGTTCTTTTACTTCTGTTCTTTGTGGGCATGTGTGTGTTTTGGAATTCACTTTTTTTAGCAATAAGACACGCTTTTCATAATGTGTATTTTTTTCTTTTGGGGGGGAAAATGAAGTGTTTCTAACAAAAATGAATGAGCTAGAAAGAAGATTCTATCTTGAGACATCTGTAGTTGGTGCAAAATATTCAAAACTCAATTACAGTATTTACACATTTTCATAGACATTGTTTTTTTGGTTTGCTTGATAAGACTGAATGAGGAAGCATCCCTGCAGTCTGTAGTTATAGCAGCATTGCAAGTCTGGTCTGTAGCTGGGGTAGAGAGAGTGGGTGAGTTAGGGCTAGTCCCATCTGTGCTTGAGTGGAGTGGGACTTCAGGCAGAGGTCGATCCAGGTAAGTTCCAGTTCAGAGCTTTCTGTTGCCTCGCCTGTGGGAGGAGTTTTCGAAACCTTTTACTTGGCCTGAACGAAAATCAGTTCCATTGTGCTTTCTGCTGACGTCTGGGGAGTTGGGATGACCATATGAGTGAATGACAGGAAGGCTTTTTTGGTGCTTTTTAATCTTACTTTCGAGAAGTGGGGGAGTCAGGGATGAACCTTTCTGGTTGGAGAGCAACATACACCGTTTCCATTGTGAGATTTAGAATGTTAAATACATTCTCCTTTTCAGACCTACCTAGTTGATAGGACAACAGCATCCTGTAGCAGAGCCCAGTTGGTAAAGTTTAAAGGTGAATTTCTTGTGGTCCAGATGGGTTAGTCCTCCATGTTATCCTGCTTTGCTACAAAATTTTAAAACTAGAAATGTGCATTTATGTCCTTAAAGATTATGCAGAGCGGTTTTCTTTGCTAAGGATGTGAGTACATGCAGCCCGTGAACCTAGGGCTTTATAATCTGGGAGTGAGCCTCTTAAGGCAGTATGGACTGAAATAACACTTTAAAAGTTAAGGTTGACTTAAACATATCCAAGGCCATATTTGAATTGGAATTAGAAATTATTTAATGTGTATACAGAACCTCGTGTATCTTATCTCTTGGAATTTCTGAGTTACTGGCCTTGCTGAATTTCAGGAATAGAAGAAACTGGTAGCAACTTGTTTTCAAGCAACAAATTGTAAATTGCTGCTTGACTCAAAAATCATTTGTAAATCCAAATAAAGGGGGATCTTATTGTCAGGAAACATTACCTTCCAAGTTTGGAGCCTACCTTTAAGAAAGAGAAGTGGAGGAGAGGGTGAGACACAAAACCAAAATGGTTGGCAGGGTAGGTGGAATTAGACGGCACCAGGGTTTTGCACCAAAGTTTCAAATATGAATAAATAAAAAGGAGGACCACTTGCAAGACAACTTAGGAAGGACTTGCCAGAAAGTAGCAGCTCCGGCTGCACAACAGTGCCTTCAAAATGATTCTCTGTGTGAATTGCATGCAATTTCGTGTAACCGTAAAGTGTAACCTGTATGTGCATGACGTGTCTAGAACGTGTAAAGTTAAGTTCAGCAGAAAAGGGGCGTAGCCCTGCCACTGATGGGTCAGCGAGCCTGCTGAAGTCCTTGGACTTAACGCGACTTCTTAGGTCTGCAGCATCAGAGCCCTGTGTTTGCATTAAGCAACCATATTGAAATCGGATCCATTTCTTCCTTTGTACTTTCTTTCCTACTTTGCAGCTTTGCTGGTTTTAACTGTTTCACTCTTCTGCTTCTTGGTATCCTTTCTTGTTTTGAAATAAAAAGATGAAATACTTAAGTCAAAGAAGACTTGTTTTTATTTTACCAGTGCTCTTAATTTATCAAAAAATATATGATGTGAAACAGAGTGTTCCACTTTCTTGGTTGTGATTCTGACCTCAAAATATGCTCAGTTCTAAAAACTTGAAGAGCTTTTTCTGGGCCGCCTCCTGCATTTCAACCCGTCGCTAAGGAGGGTGTCAAGCAATCTCCCTTCATCCCTGAACGCAGCTCTTCACTTCTGTCTAATGGTGTCCACAGAAAACAGTGCCGTCCTCACTGGAGCTACCCAAGGCCACTGCCCAGACTCAATGAGCAGCCTGATGGACAAATGAATGGCTGCCTCTGGGCTACAAATACCCTGTGCTTTTCAGTATCAACTGTGTTGTGTCCATAACCCAGGAATAGTGCTACCACAAAATCACTGCATGCGGATGCTGGGAGTGCTTTGGAGTCCTAGAGACTGGAGGGCACCTGAGGCTTGCACGTTCTTGTCTTGCGACCATCCCATTCTCACTGGATTTCCTAGAGGCCGGTTACCTTTCAGCCAAGAATATCTGCGAGCTTGTGGTTTGTAAGGAGCTTGCTGGTACATTCATGTAGACTGTGTGACCATTTAATGGCCTCACTTCAACTTCTGCATTTTCCCCCCCATTCTCTGAAGTCAGGAAAGCGAAAAGAAGGCTCTTCATAGCCTGAACTAAAGCAACTTGAGTGCTTTCCTTTTTCACGAACCTCATTTCTAGCTGAATTTCTTTTCCTCTCCTCCCCTTTTCAAATATCTGAGAAGCCCCCGAGGTTCACAGGAAAGGAGTCGGGGAGGGTACACTGTGACGTCCGGCTTCCCTCGCTTCTGGAGACTGTGATGGTTTTCATCGCAGGCTCAATCCCATTATCTATAGCGAAGAGTTTATCCTCTAAGAGACTCGATGATAAAAAGATTTGCCAGGCTCCTCAGATCCAAGTAAGATGTTCTCTTGGAGCTTATTATCATGAGGTGTGATATCCTAAGATACTGCATTAGCAATTACATGCCAGCAAGAAGTGCAGAGGGGAAGGAAGCCCCTGGCAGGGTGGTCCAAGCATTGGGGTTTGGTGCTTCTGTTCTCTCAGCCGGAAAGTTAAGTGTCTGGGTTTTCCGACATCATTCCAGCTCAAGCTTTGTGGGTTTTATACCCGGCTGCAGGCAGCTGAGGGTCCCCACCACAGATGGGCCAGTCTGACAGAGACATTCAGCATCACAGAACTGGAGACTGCCCCCCTGATTTTGCCGGCAGTGGCAGACCGGTGGAGGTCGTGTAGGTCAAGTTCACGGCTCCTCCATGGACCAGGTGTAAAGAGCCACTATCCTGCCATTTCTCTGTTCACAGGGCCTGTCCTAGCAAAGGCTGCGAGGTATTGTAATGCTGAACTGATGTTAATTAACATTTGTAAAGCTACCCCATGGGGAGGAGACATTGCAGCTCTAGTCTTCAAAACTCTTTGATTTAAAAGTCACCTGGGTATGTATATGTATAACTGATTTATTTTGTTGTAAAGCAGAAACTAACACACCATTGTAAAGCAATTATACTCCAATAAAGATGTAAAAAAAAAAGAAAAGTTGCCTGGGATGTGACGGTGATTTCTGTTATTCTTGGATGATTATGGCTATATATATCATCACTCCTGACCCCCAGAACAAAAATTTGTATGGAAAGCCTGGACGAAATGTGATGCATAGTACGGAGTTGTGCCTTTCCTGTCTCTGCTCCTGAGACTGAGTGGAGTTCTGGGACCCTGCAGACAGGTAGTGTCAGCCCAGGAAAGGGCACCCCCGTCCCTGCAGTGGGGACTGATCCCCGAGGTGAGAGCAGAGACCACCTCTCAGGAGCCGTCCAAGCCCACACCAGGGCTACCGTCAGGAGTCCTCGCAGCTAGCATCCCCCCCCCCCCGGCATATTTTGCCTCTTTTTCTTTTTCTTAAATGAAGTAAAACACAAAAAAGTGCACTTACGTGTACAACTCACTGCCTTGACGCGGTAAATGCACCCATTGGACCAGCACCCAGATCAGGAAATGACATTGCCATGACCCCAGAGCCCTCTCGCGTTCCCTTCCGCCCACACCCAGGAGAAACACCCTCCTGACTTCTAACCCCGTAGATTAGTGTTGGCTGTTTTTGTGCTTTATTTAAATATACTGGTGGGACTTGCCTAGGGGTCCAGTGGCTAAGACTCTGCGCTCCCAATGCAGGGGGCCCCAGTTCGATCCCTGGTCAGGGAACTAGATCCCACATGCTGCAACTAAGAGTTCTCACGCTACAACTAAAGCTGCTGCATGCCACAAGGAAGATCCAGCACAACCAACCAACTAACCAAATTAATAAATAGGACCGGTGCCTTTTTATTTTCCTTTTTTCTTTTTTTTCTTTTTTTTTTTTTTTTGGCTGCATTAGGTCTTCATTGCTGCGCGGGCTTTCTCTAGTTGCGGCGAGCAGGGGCTACTCTTCATTGCGGTGCATGGGCTTCTCACTGCGATGGCTTCTCTTGCTGTGGAGCACAGGCTCTAGGCGCGCGGGCTTCAGTAGTTGTGGCTCGCGGGTTCTAGAGAGCAGGCTCAGTAGTTGCGGTGCACGGGCTTAGTTGCTCTGCGGCATGTGGGATCTTCCCAGACCAAGGCTTGAACCCATGTTCCCTGCATTGGCAGGTGGATTCTTAACCACTGCACCACCAGGGGAGTCCCATGGACTGGTGCGTTTTCTGTGTCTCAATACTGTACGTGAGTTTCATTTATAATGTGTGTGGTGGTTGGTTGTCCATTCCTACTGTGATAGAACAGCTCCCAGCTCGGGACCACCGGGGCTAGCAGTGCCATGAAGGTCCATCCCAGTACTTGTCTTTGGTGACCATAGGCATATGCTTCTCGTGGGCATGTACCTGGGTCATAGCCCATGCCTGTGTCCAACTTCAGCAGATACTGATCCACTTTTCAAGACACTCATGACAGTGACGGAGTCACTGTTACACTTGCGGGCATGTCCACTGGAAGGGCCAGTGCACCTCCGTTCCATCATGCTCCCCTCTGTGAACGGCCCACCGTCCACAGGGAAGGTCAAGTGGAAGAACCAAGCCTGCCTCCGTGAGATTCCCTAAGTGGAGTCTGATCCTGTGTCCCTGAAACATGGAATTAAGGACTTTCTCACACAAATTCCTCGTCCTCTTACTCACCAAGAACACAATTCATGTCTACACATATTGTGAGGAATTTGCTCAGAAGATAAGCTTCTTTTTTTCCCCCTCCAGTTCAGTTGTTTGTACTCAATGAAATTGTTTTTAAAATTTTTAATTTCCACCTAACAAAGCACAGACTGACGGAGCAGTTGTTTGTGACCTACAGATTACAGAAATGTCTCTCAGGGCAAAGGAAGTGAGGCCCAGTAGCTGCCTTTTGTTCTGTTTTTGTTTTTTGTTTTTTCCTAAAAAATGCTCCCTCTAGGGGGAGTTCACATGCTTCGTTATGGCATGGGAATTTGTTTGATTTGAGGAAGTAATACCACCCACTGTGCGGTAACCCAAAGATTTCGGGCCTGAAGCGGATGTTAAGATACAAATCTCTAGTGTTAAGTTCCAAAAATGTTTGCCTGTATGGTGAATTATTATTTTTTAACTGGGAGCTATTCAAAATCCCAAACTCCTTTCCTCTCCTAAATTTTCAAAAAAGGGAAAGACTTTTCCCCCTTAATATCATCCGAGAAAATATCAGATTCTCTTGTTAATATTGAGATGCGTTGGTCAACACCGTCCAGAAGGTTCCAATTTGGGCGGCAGATGGACCCAGAAGTGGGATTTTTCTCCTTGTAGATCCCTTGCTTTACCAACCACTTCATGGCAGAGCATCTCAGATGCTGCTTGCAACCTGGTGATGCGAGCAAAGGACACAGGGAACTATTCAGAACGCCTCCAAGTTAACAAAAGACCAAGAAGAGTTGATGTCCTGGATTTTGGGGCATTTTTTTCTGGAATCCTCGTGGATTAATTTAGCAGGAATGGATGTTGAACAGCAGGGATAGGATTGGGTCTATAAACTCAAAAAGCGTGATTACCAAGAGGGGTATGCCACAGGGCTTAAGATCCAATAAAACTATTAGAGTTTAGAACTGGGGGTAACCAGCCCTGCCAGACGGTGACGGCTCCACAAGGCAGCTTGTCATTGGTGGAGCCAGTGCCTTCCAGCAAGCTACATCTCAGGCCTCAGAGGGAGCTGTAAGGGGTTGGGGGGGGGGGGATGTAATTGGAATTCAGCCAGGAGTCAGGTACAATTAGTTTGTAAATAACGGGAATAAGCTTGAAAAGATCATTTTTCCCAAGATGGCTCAGTTTAAAATTGTCTCTTCACAGTAAACTCCATCGCAAATACACAAGAACCTCGACACCCAGATAAGAATGGAATGATGTAAGTCACAGGGCCAGATTTCGGGAGGTGGCTCACCCTGGATGCTTTTTACCCTTTCTTCTCTAGAACTGTAAGGTGGGGAAGAGGGAGAAGCGTGTATTACTTGCCTCTAAAGAGTGGCCTCTACCCTTGCGTGGGGTAGGGGGAGGAGATCTGCGAACTATTCGGGCTGAAGTTAGTTTACAAAACCAAAGTCACAATGCATGGGTAACGAGTTGTATATAATGACACAGACACAAATGAAGAGAGAATACATGCTGCCTGGGGTGGATGGGAAAGTCCATTCGCCCCACATCCAGAGGGGCTTCAAGGAGCAAGTGTTGCCAGGCGACAGTGGGGAAAGGGTTTCCAGCAGAGCGGATCAGCTGCGGGTGTGAGTGCAGCCCTGCTCTGCAGACTGGCGGGATTGGAGGTGAGAGATGGGCGTGGTGGGAGGTGGAGTCTCAGGGGTGGGAAAGAACTGGAGATATTGGGCGCTTTCCCTTTGAAATCCCAGCACGTGCCACACCAGACTCCGTGGTTTCTGGAGAGGTTCAGAGGTCCTCATGAGAGAAAGAGAGAAATTGATTCTGATTTGAAAAAAGAAGAAAAAGGCCTTAAGGTTCTAGGACTGTGTGAAGTTTGCAGAACATATAAAACTGTGTGACACAGTCCCTGTTCGCGGAGCCCACAGTGGTACCTGTGTTAACATTCTTCTGCATGTTTAGACCCTCTGTGGAAAATATAACCATTTAAAATGCCTTCTGTGTGAACAGACTGGTGGTTGCCAAGGGGCAGGGGTTTTGGGAGGGATGGAGTGGGAGGCTGGGGCTAGCAGATGGAAGCTTTTATATATAAAATGGATAAACAAGGTACTACTGTATAGCACAGAGAACTGTATTCAGTACCCTATGATAAGCCATAATGGAAAAGAATATGAAAAAAGGATGTATATATATATATATATATATATATATGTATATGTATAACTGAAACACTTTGCTGTACAGCAGAAATTAACACATTGTAAATCAACTATACTTCAATTCTTTTTTATAAATTTATTTATATTTCATTTTTGGCTGCGTTGGGTCTTCGTTGCTGCGTGCAGGCTTTCTCTAGTTGTGGCGAGCAGGGGCTACTCTTCGTTGCGGCGCGTGGGCTTCTCATTGCGGTGGCTTCTCTTGTTGCAGAGCAGGGGCTCGAGGCGCGCAGGCTTCAGTAGCTGTGGCACACAGGCTCAGTAGGTGTGGCGCACGGGCTTAGTTGCTCCGTGGCATGTGGGATCTTCCTGGACCAGGGCTCGAACCCATGTCCCCTGCACTGGCAGGCGGATTCTTAACCACTGCGCCGCCAGGGAAGTCCCTATTCTTCAATTTTTAAAATATCAAAAGCTAAACTAAACGAAAACGCCCTCTATCTAAATTGTTTTAAGTGTTCAGAGGAAAAGTAAAGAGTATTGGTCCCTTCAGGAAACACAATGCCTCTCATCTCCTGGATGACGTATTGCTGTGGTGATGTGGGTGTTGCTTGGGTTCCCGCATATGCTGCCAGGCCATCGGGGAAAGTGACCTGTGATACAGGAAAGAGTAAGTCCATTGGCCTAGCGCTTTCCTGGGTCTGTGTTATGAGAGAGTTAGTGGGAGACATTCGAGCCAGGGGTCACTGGGTGTTGTCGGGATGCCTGGGCTAACCTGGCAGGATGCTTCCAGCCATAAGTAACAGAACAGTCACCTTAAAAGCAGCTCAAATAACAGGAGTTTCGTTGGTGAGGGAGGGATGCCCACCCAGGGGTGCGGGGACGGCTGAACACACCACGCCCGCCCCTGGACAGAGGAGTTTGGCATCAGTTATGGGTCACCTGTACTCACTGCTCAGGGGAGGACGCTGCACACCGCGCACGCTGCACACCACGCACGCTGCACGGGGGGTCGCAGTCAGGATCAGAGAGAACAGCGGAGCGGGGGCTGGGCGGCGGGGGTGGGGGAGAGGTTAGTGATCCCAGTAGCGCGAGGAGTCCCACGGTTCGCGCAGCAGGATGTGACTGGTAGGGAAGTGACACCTGCCACTCGGGGACCAGCAGGGTGCTGGGCAGGGGAAACCGAGATGCCCTCCTGAATCTCCTTATGCGCACGAGACACCCTCACCACACGCAGCTGGTTCCCGAGGACAGACTCCGGAGAGGAAATGTTGACTCAACAGATCTGCTCATGTACAGTATTCCTCCATATGCTCAAAGGACTCGTCTTTGCCAATGTGGGAGGAGAGAATATCGTGTTGCTCTTTTGATTAGGATATTGCATTAGTTAGAGCTCTCCAGGGAAATAGCGCCAATAGGATCTGTGTATATTCACATATATATCATAAGGAATATCATATAGCGTATCTATATATGCATGTGGAACTGCTTATGTGATTACAGAAGCTTCCAAGTCTCCAAATCTGCACTCAGCAGGCTGGAGACCCATGCCTGTCGTACAGTAGTCCCCCCTTATCCGCGGTCTCACTTTCCACGACTTCAGTTACCTATGATCAAGTGGGGTCCAAAAATATTAAATGGAAAATTCCAGAAATAAACAATTCATAAGTTGTGCACCGCTCTGAGTCGTGTGATGAGATCTCGAGAACTCCTGCTCTGTCCCTCTTGGGTGGCCCAACTGTCAACATCGTCTGCCTCTGTTACTCAACCATTTGACATCATCATGTTTCAATGATCCAAGATCACCCAAAGCAGATGGTATCAGAAGGTCAGTGGTAGCCTAACGCTACGTCACAATGCCTACGTCATTCACCTCACTCCTTCTCATCAGGTAGGCTTTTTATCATCTCACACCATCACAAGAAGGGTGAGTACAGTACAATAAGATATTTTGAGAGAGAGAGTCCACATTTACTTAATTATTATTACAATGTATTTTTATAATTGTATTTTTTTTTTTTTTTTTGGCTGTGCCGAGTGGCTTGCGGGGATCTTAGTTCCCCGATCAGGGATTGAACCTTCGCCCTCAGCAATGAAAGTGTGGAGTCCTAACCACTGGACCGTCAGGGAATTCCCTATAATTTTTCTATTTTATTATTAGTTATAGCTGTTAATCTCTTACTGTGCCTAATTTATAAACTAAACTTTATCATAGGTATGTATGTAGAGGAAAAAACATAGTTATAGGGGGCTTCCCTGGTGGTGCTGTGGTTGAGAATCTGCCTGCCAATGCAGGGGACACGGGTTCAAGCCCTGGTCCGGGAAGATCCCACATGCTGCGAAGCAACTGGGCCGGTGAGCCACAACTGCTGAGCCTGCGCGTCTGGAGCCTGTGCTCTGCAACAGGGGAGGCCACGGCAGTGAGAGGCCCGCGCACCGCAATGAAGAGTGGCCCCCGCTCGCCGCAACTGGAGAGAGCCCTCGCACGGAAATGAAGACCCAACACAGCCAAAAATAAATTAATTAATTAATTTTAGAAAACAAATAAAACAAACATAGTTATAAACACGGTTCGTTGGTATGACCTGCAGTTTCAGGCATCCACTGGACACCTTGGAACAAATCTCCAGTGGATGAGGCAGGATACTGTCGTTCTGGCCTGAAGGCAGGCAGGCTCCAGATCCAGGAAGGGCTGATGATTCAGGTCAAGTCTGAAGACAGGAAAAAGCTGATGTCCCAGCTAGAGAGCAGTCAGGCAGGAGTTCCCTCTTACCCTGCAGGCCTCAGCCTTTTTGTTCCGTTGAGGCCATCAACTGAGTCAGGACCACCCACACTGGGGAGGGCAATCTGCTTTACTCAGTCTACTGATTCAAATGTTAATCTCATTCAAAAACACCCTCACAGACACACCCAGAATAACATTTGACCACACGTCTGGGCACCCCATAACCCAGTCAACTCCAACATATAAAATCAACCATCGTAGATATGTCCTCTTGATCTTCCCTTGGCTGCCAAAGACCTAGCAGACACTCTGGAAACAGGACTTTTCTCCACTTAGGCCAGATCCTAACGCTTCCTCCTACGCTAAGAGTGAGGGAAACTTTATGCCCTTTCCCACCTGTGACCAGAAAGAGGTTTTGCCCCCATTTCATTGCCAATGGGAAGAAGTTGAATGCAAAGATCTGCTTCTGTATTCCATTTGTGATTCCCCAGATCCTTCTCATGTACCGACCTGGGCCAGCCTGTCCCGGTGACCCCTGGGGATGCTTCACCAAGGAGACCCTGTCCTGGGAGTCTGTAGGCTCCTGGCGGGGACAGGGGGCATTGGTGAAAGGGGGACAGCACCTAAACACAGTGAATGCACCCCATGCAGTGTGGAGGGATATAAGGGGGTTGGTCAGGGGGAGGGTGTGACGACCTGGGGCCACTGCAGGCCTTAGGGGCAGGTGACGGCAGGAGGCTGTTGGAGAGCAGAGTTAGACCCAGCCCTATAATATTCTTGGATGTGGTGGGGCTCACGGGGGTGGGGGTGGGGTATCGTGCGTCTCTGCGGAGTGTTATTTCCATTCTTTCAAAGGCTTTGCATCACTCCCCATTACACCATCCGCGCGATTCCCATCACACCCTCGCTCCCCTTCACACCTGCTCACCGGCCACAGCATCCGCGGTTTGGGTCCGCATCCGGGTGAGAGGGGTTGCAGCGAACTACTGAGAGTCTTGCAGGAAGGCAAGGTGAGGCGCCGGGATGGAGCCGCCAGGCCTGCCGGGGTCTTCCTGGCCCGTGGAGCTGGGTGGCGGCGCTCGGGCGACCCCTGGCGATCGCGTTCGACAGTGACACCCCCCCAAGCCCAAAGCGGGTGTGTAGCGCCTCCTTCCGGCCAACAGCCGTTATTTTATTTTCCTCGAATTTTGCCTTGGGATTGGGAAGTGCTGTTACTATTCCCATTTTACAGTTAAGAAAAGTGAGAAACAGAGAAATTAAGTAATTTATCCAAAGTGAGACTGACTGAGAAGGGATGTGAATCTGGGCATTTTGAATGCAGCATCTGCGTTAAGATCAAGATAGCTAATATGACCTCAAGTTATGTCCACAAAAATGTGTGCACAGAGCCTTCCCCCGGGCCCAGCGAATCTGACCACTCCCGGGGGCTGTGTTGAGCCCTGGGTATCCCACTTGCGGAAAGCCATCAGCGGCAAACCGCAACACGGCCAGGTTGAATGGCCAGAATGGTGAGAGGACTCAAAGTCCAGTCATGTTAGGAAAGATGGAAAGAATGGGGGGTTTCAGCCCGGAGAAGGGACTTGGGGAACACGAGGGGACTCCACACACCCGAAGGGCTGCGTGGGGAGGAGGGTCGGAGCGCGCTGGGGTTCCACGGTGGGGACCGTGGACAGGCCGATTTCTGCCGTCCAGAGCCTTCTGCCAGCCTGGCTGCCTCCAAAGGAAGGAACTGCCCAGCAAGGTGGACACGGCCGCTCACTGACCCTTGCCGGCCGGGGTGGAGGGATGTGGACAGATGTGAGGGGCCCGTCAGGGCGCTTACAGCTTCTTGGGGGATGCAGAGCAGTGGGCGTTAGCAAAAGGGCAGGAGGCCCGGCCAGCGCTGGGGAGGGCTGGAGGCCATCTGCTCTCCTCTGTGGTGGTGAGGGGGTGGCTTACGAGGTCCGGGGGCTTCGGGAGTGGACGCACCGCAGGGCCTGGCTCCGTCGGGGCGCAGGACATGTCTTACTCGCCAGCCTCTGACAGGCTGAGCTCCCTGCACCTGGGGCGTGGGCGCTGCGTGGGGACCGGGGGGGCGGGTCATCCTGCCCCTCGCCAGGGGTGAACCCGAGGCACAGATACTGCCCCGTGAAGTGGAAACTGAGGCAGAGGGTGTAGAAGAGGTGCCGCGGGTGAGGTTCTTCAGGAGGCCAGCACTGAGCCAGAGTTAGGGGCTCAAAAGATTTACAGGGGAGCGGCACCAGCGGAGAAAATGGGTAGGAAGAGCTGGCAAAGTGCCACTCGGATCTGCTACACTCGTCTCCGCAGCCCAGTGGATGCTGGGAGCCCATCAGAGGAGCCAGTGGAGGACGGAAATGGCCAGACCCACATGCCCTCACCTCGCTCAGTCACTGGCTGAAGGGGCCAAGGGGAAGGTGACCTTGACCTTGACTCAAAACCTGAGGCTGGCCCCGTCCTCAGGGTAGCCATCAGCTCACCACCCTCCTTGTCGCTCCTTCTGAGAGGCCCATCTGGGAGTCGCCTGACCCCCGCCAGTAGTGCAGGGTAGTGAGGGGGTGAGGAGGGTTGGTGGGGGGGCTGAAGCCAGGTCTGGCGCCCCATAACCCAGGACTTCCCCCTAGGGGCCACACCGCTACTGACCCAGCCTCCTCCGTGGGTCAGCCCCACCCGGAGAACAGGAGGTTCACTGCATGGCCCTCCCAGTTATCCAGTGAAGAGGGGTGGTCCCCCAACTCTCTGGACTCCCTGGACCCCCAATAAAGACTGGGGTTGACTTCTTAAGGCAGTCCCATCCCTCACAACTCACCTCTGCAAAGGTGGCTTGAATAGGGGCCTAAGCACAGTGTGTGTTCAGGCAAAGTTGGGAGTGGAAGTGGACAGACAGGAAGGCCACCACTTTCTTCAGGGCGACGGTGTTGGACCCCAGCTTCCCACTCACTTCCAGCCCTGTCCTCTCCCCAGCCTGGCCGAGTGTGCTGGTCGCCTGCTGGCTCCATGGTCTCTCTGCCCCCACTGGTGTCTGTCTACTCTTTCCTTTTATACCAGCAATGATGGTGAGTCACAGCCTTGGGGCCCTGGGACCTCCCCAGGATGCCCAGCCCCTCCCACCAGGTGCAGAGCTCCAGACCCTCTCATCCTTTTGCTCTCACCCCCATTTTCCTCTGGCCCAGGGGTCCACAGGCAGGTGCAAGGTGACAGTCACTCAAAACTGGCATTCATCTCCCTAATACACAATAAATAAGCCAAGCATTCTCTTGTGTTAGTCGATAAGGGTTGCTGTAGCAAAGTACCACAGCCTGGAGGGCTCAGAAGAAATTTATGTTTCACAGTTCTGGAGGCTGGAAGTCCAAGACCAAGGCTTGGCAGACTCAGTGTTTGGTGAGGGACTGCTTCCTGGTTCATAGATGACCATCTTCTCACTCAGCAGAAGGAGTGATGGAGCTCTCTGGGGCCTCTTTTATAAGGGCACTAATCCCATTCATGAGGGCTCCACCCTCATGACTTAATCCCCTCCCAAAGGCCCCACCTCCTCATATCATCACATTGGGGGTTAGATTTCAACCCAGGGATTTTGAGGGGACACATTCAGTCCACAACAGCTCCACGTGATTCCTCACCCTTGAAACCCTGATGGGGTTGCTAGTGGTGGGGGTGGGCGTGTCTTCCCCGATTCTTCACTCCAGCCTCTGAAAGCTCTGACCTCTCAAGGTAGAACTTTAGAACAACCCAGACAGTTAGAAAGTGTCCAGCCGGCTGCAAGGTGCAGAGATGGGAGAGGTCCTGGGGAGCAGCTGGGTAGGTGAGAACAGCCTGGTCTTCTCCCTGCCAGCTCCCTGATGCCAGCACCTCCCCACCATTAGCTCTGGTGAGGCTTATTAGTACCAGGCACCATCCGCCTAGCCCCAAACCAGGAAGGCTACCCTGTCAGGTACTGAGGCTCCCAGTTTTACAGAGACACGGAGTCCTAGAGCATGGGGGTGAGAATTGTCTGAGGTTACCCAGCATTGGGTATCTGCTCCAGAACTGGGAGCAGATCAAATTGCCCACCACCAAGTGGACTGCTTCCCAGCTTACTGAATTATTTCCTTTCTCTACTGCTTGGAGGAAGATGTTTATGTTTTATTTTAGGAAGTGTTGACACTTACTGAGCACCTACTGTGTACTTGCTGCTGGGCTGGGTGCTGGGAACACGAAGAGAAATAAAACACAGTCCTGGCCACTGGTGAGTGTGTTGCCTCATTGAGGTTTGTCCTGAGAGCACAGACCAGCTCTGGACACCGGAAAGTCGATCTCCATGTTGCTTTATTTATGTGCCCAAAAGCCGTTTCCAACTCTGGCTGGTCTGAATTTCTTTCCTTCGGCTATAAGACCTGACAATCTTATCCTTGGCTCGCAGTGAACTGTTTGCAGCCACTGCCCAAGTTTCCCCAGCAAAACTCTTATACAAGCAGGCATTTTCCCCACGTGGAGGTTGGCCACCAGAGCTGAGACCCCAACCTGGGGGACACCAAATGGCTTTCCTGAACCAAGCCTGTTGCTCGGACAAAAGTTAAGGGATCCAAGAAGCCCAGGGTGACCTGAGGCTTCACCACAAACTTGTCCTGTGGAAACCCCCACCTGGGTGGATAGAGGGATGGGAGGTGCCAGGGCAGAGAGGGTAGAGTCAGCCCCGGACTCTGAGACCGGCACCCTGCATTAGTTTGCCAGGGCTGCCGTAACCAAGTGCCACAGACTGGGGAGCTTAATCAGCTGAAATGTATCATTTCACAGCTCTGGAGGCTTAGGAGTCCAAGATCAAGGAGTCAGCAGGTGGGAGGGTTCCTTCTGAGGGCTGGGAGGGAGAATCTGTCCCAGGTCTCTCTCCTAGACTTGTACATGGCTGTCCTCTCCCTGTGTCTTCTTACGGTCTTGCTTCCGTACATGTCTGTGTCCAAATTTCACCTCATAAGGACACCATAATAATCTCGTTACCTCTTGATTACCTCTGTAAAGACCCTATCTCCAAATAAGGTCACATTCTGGGGCATTGGGGGTTAGGACATCAACATACCCACTGGGGGTGGGGCACAATTCAACTCCTAACTCACCCCAACCACAAGTTGTCATGGTTACTGGTGTGAAGGTCAGGGAGCTCATCGTCTATTTCTGAGCCTGCCCTGTGGCGTCTGTTTCCTATGGCAGGGGCTCCCTGTCCCTTCGGGGCTCAGAGCGGGCCACCCCAAGATGTATCGCAGTGGCATACTGATTATCTGAATTAAAGTTATTTGAGAAACAGCCAGTGGGGAAAAAAATGACATAGAAAAACACTCCAACTCCCCTCTTTCCCCCTGAAAGTGGTAAATAAATCTCCCATGTGAAGGTATCCTCCCTATAAGGAAAGGATAGAAAGCATCCTTATCACCAGAGTCAGGGAATTCAAGGCTAAGAAAGCTGTATAAACAAACTTTGTTACTTCTTCATTAGTCTGCAGCCCCAAGCACTGCGGGCCCTTTGTTAAAGCTTCACAAATAATTATTTCTTTGTCTAAAAATGATATATAGACATCCTGATTTGGTCACTTTGGGAGTCCCATTTCTATAAGACCTCTGTGCATACAAATTAAATTGTTTTTCCTCCTGTTAATCTGTCTTGTATCAATTTCATTATTAGAGCAACCAAAAGAACCCATGGAGGGTGGGGGGAAATGAGTACAGTATACCCAGGCCTGTCTAGAGAGTCCATTGCAGTGTGTGATCACCTGGGGACTGAGGCAGAACACCTGAGCATTTGGGGCAGGAAGCAGGGCCAAGGAGGAGAATATGGGAGAAGAAAGCACTTAGGTTTAACTCCTAGCCTGGAAGTTCCTACACACTCCTCTTCAGATATGCAGGAGGGCCCCAGAAGAGGATCTGCCTTCTTTGCAGGGCAGGGCTGTGCAGGGAGGGCAGCTGCAGCCCTGTTTGCTGCTCCTGGAAACTTCAACTACCAAACGGCCCTACTCTCAGGGGGTTGCGGGTGCAGAGTCCTCCTGCCTCAAGATGGTCACATTTAGCAAATAAAAATACAGGATGCCCAGTTCAATTTCAGTTTTAGGTTCACAACAAATAGTTTTTTAGTACAAGTATTTCCCAAACATTGCAAACTGGAGGTCAGGAAAGAACTCTCTGAGGGACATTCGAGAAGAGACCTGAATGACATGGAGGGAGAACTGTGCAGATCTGGGGGAATGGCAGAGGCAGAGCAGGCGAAGCTGTGGTTGAGGAACTGCACAAGGGCCGGTGTGGTATGTCTCAGATTTTAGTGCGAAATGGTGAAAATGCAGATCCTGGGCCCCGCCTCTCATTTAGTAGGTGTAGGCAGGAACAGGGCTCACTTTTTTTTTTTTTTTTTTTTTTTGCGCGGGCCTCTCACCGTCGCGGCCTCTCCTGCTGCGGAGCACAGGCTCCGGACGTGCAGGCTCAGCGGCCGTGGCCCACGGGCCCAGCCGCTCCGCGGCATGTGGGATCTTCCCGGACCGGGGCATGAACCCGTGTCCCCTGCATCGGCAGGCAGACTCTCAACCACTGCGCCACCAGGGAAGCCCCCAGGGCTCCCTTTTAAACAAGCCTTCCTGGAGTCTGTCTCCCTCCCTCCCCCTCCTTGCATTTCCTGCACACAGTCCAGGGGGTTCAACGGAAGCTCTGGGGGTCAGAAGTGGGAAGCCCCCTCAGGGATCACATGGTGCAAGCCCCGCCGGCTCCTGGCGAAG
The DNA here is from genome assembly GCF_949987515.2 of Delphinus delphis. Classification (NCBI taxonomy): domain Eukaryota; kingdom Metazoa; phylum Chordata; class Mammalia; order Artiodactyla; family Delphinidae; genus Delphinus; species Delphinus delphis. Next base: position 162,169,013 of record NC_082683.1, read on the forward strand.
GAACGGTCCCAGGGGTCTCTAAAGACCTCATCCACGGGGCTGAAGGGGAGCGCGTGGTTCTTACGTGCCTGGGCACACGCTCCCTGGTGACCAGAAAGCTCCTTATCCTTCTCTTCTCCAAGCGGGATGTCTGTCAATCGCGGGCCTGTGACCCTTCCCGAGAGGCCTGGCCCTCCAGCCCCCAGGGCCCCTGAGAGCCTCACGGGCCTCTCTGCCCGCACCTCCATTCAGGAGCCGCCTCGGCGAAAGGAACCCAAAGGCTCAGAACTGCCCCCGCAGTGCCCCCCCATCACCTCCTGCCCCCGGAGGGCGGGGCGAGCCGCTATTCCGCAGCCCCGCCCCGTCCTGGCCACACCCATCCTCTGTGGAAGGACGCGCGTTCCCGCCCCCCCCCCGCCGCCCTCCCCCCAACCTGAAGAGAGAACCGAGACAGGAAATGAGCTCAAAAGCCCTAGCCACAGAAAGGGCGGCTCCCTCAGGCAGGCGCTGCAGGTGGATCCAAGTTCCCTAAGCGCGGAGACCTCACTGCGGCCCCACCCCGCTCCTCTCCTGTAGCGTCAGGACCTGGAGAGCTTGAACACACCACTTGGTCGGAAAGCCTTGCACACGGTCTGTCCTTGCTGCACCAACGGGGCCAGCAGCACCCCCTGCGCTTGCCAAGGCTGAGGTGAGGAAAAAACACCCCCAAGACCCTGGACGGGGCCCAGCTCTCAGCAGCGGCAGTGGCTCCAGGCCCGTCACTTCGTTGCTGGGTCTCCTTTTCCACAGGGAGTTGTGGTGAGGCTGAGATGAGAACACGTGTGAAGTGTCGTGTAAACTGGTGGATAACAATAACCCGTCCGTCCGCCTTCTTCCTGCCTGTCCTACCTGGTGCCTTGTCAAGTTATTGGGAGGGGGCTAGCCAGGGGTAGGAGACGCACCTAGGGTGCTCATCCAGTTCATGATGCCTCTTGTTTCTCTGGAGAGTATGTCCCTCCATGTCCTGGCTGTGTGACCTTCAGCAAGTGACTCAACTTCTCTGTGCCTCAATCAGACATTGGCTAAATGGGGGTAATATTATTAATACCTAGCTCACGGGGTTGTCATGAGGATTAAACAACGCATGTAAAGTACTCCATTCTGTAAGTGCACATAGTAAGCGATCAACAGGAGTCAGCTCTGGGTATGCCCCACCCCTGGGGGAAAAGAAGCAGAGGCCAGCAAAGGGGCATGGCTGATTCTTGTTGGCGTTCCAGTGCCGGGACACTGTTCTGTACCTCCATCTTTAGGTTCCCGCTGCTTTCTCATCCTCTTTCCAGTGAATCACCTTTTTTGGGTAAAAGTTAGGATCTCTGTTACTCCCGACTGAACCTTAACACTGGAATGTAAAAGAAACAACAAACATCATTTTCCTAAACTAAATTAATCTCACCTCAAGCTTGTATCTCCCCGAGGGGGATCGTCCACTTTTTATTTCTGGAGAACCCCTCCCCCCAATTCCATGGGCTCATCAGGAGTCCCGAGGGTTTCAGGGGAATAGGAACACGAGAAGGGGCCTGGGCCACAGTCCTGGGTGGTCATCGCTGCCTCTCCTGTTCCTGAGCACTGCCTCCACCTCCAGAGGCTCCGAGACGTCCCCCACAGGGTCTTCCTGGATGGCCACGGGCACGCACAGGGAGCTCTGTGGACTTGTGCAGGGCACCTGCCATGTCGCCTGGGCAGTCTGACCTTCCCGCTGGAGGAGTCCGAGGCCTAGGCTCTGTCGCTGCCAGGCCTTGGGCAACCCAAGTGGATGTTCTCGGGCCTCAGCAGCCCCTGAAGCAGCAGCAGTCAGTCGGCCTTCTGTCCCCATCTCTCCTTTTCTCTGAGAGCCCGGCTGAGGAGCGTGAGGCCTGTCTGTCTTTCCAGATTGAGGAAGTGAACCTTCCTCCCGTTTCATTCCTCACGCGCAGACAGTTTATTTCACAGCCATCCTGCACACTTGCGTGAACAAAGAACAAAGAATGTGGCTCACCACCCAGTTCTGCAAGGGTTAAGTCTTAACCCACTGCGGTCCCACCAACTGTGCACCCTGAGAGGCATTCAGGATAAGAAACAGGACGAGACACCCTGTGCTTTGGATAAATGGGCCCCTAGATAGTTAGAGGTATCTCTCAGGAAGAATTCCCATGACCCTATATTTTTGCATCTTCCCATACATAAGAAAGCACTAAAATCGTTAACTGGAGATATCTGTTCCTTGTGACTAGCAGTCATCTTTTACCAGGATGTATGCTTGATTGCAAGTATTTCCCAGCCAAAAATCATATATAAACTGGCTTTTCCCCTCTTTCTTCAGAGCAGTTTCCTCTGAGCTGCTGAGTGGCGTCTCTGGGCTATAGTCCTCAGCAGGACCCTGAATAAAACTTAAACTCACAACTCTCATGCTGTGTGTCTTTCTTTGAGTCAACAGATGTCTCAAAGGAGGCCACGGGGTTCAGGGGAAATGACGCTGAAGTCTTGGCAGGCGGATTCTTAACCACTGCGCCCCCAGGGAAGTCCCCCGCTGTGTGTCTTTGCATGTGACGATTCCTCATCCTGGGTGCCTGGGTTCCACCCGAGAATCTCCCACCTGTCCCTCTAGATTCAGCGTCACCCCTCCCAGGGCCTTTCTGTGCACACCCACCCCCAGCTGCTCACCTTTCTGGCTTCATTTAGCCTGACCTCTGACAACACCAGCCCTTCCCTCGTCTTCCTTTGGATTACATCTTGCCCTGTTTTCTCGGTTTCCTCCTGCTTCCCCGGCTGCCCCTCCTCCGTCTCCTTCAGCTCTGCCCATCTCATCACTGGTGTTCCTCGCTGCCCCTCTCCAGCCCTCCCCACTCTCTCTCCCTGGGGGATCTCCTCCCCATGGCCTCCTGGATACTGACGCTCCCAGATCTGCGCCTCCAGCTGGACCTCTGCGGAGCACGAGGCTCTGGACTCCGGCCGACTCCACACCCAAAAGTCACATCAGCTGAGCGTGTCCACGCCTCAGCTCATCGTCCCTCTTCCCGCATCCCTCTCTGTAACATAGCATCTCAGGTGCACGTGGCTTTGGAGCATCCTTCCAGTTCACAATAACCCCCTTAATCACAGCCACCTGTCCACCTCCAGCCATGTTACCCCCTCCCCTCCCTTGGTGCTGGGTCACTTCCCGTGGTTCAGCAGGACACCTCCGCCCAGGTGAGCGCGAGCCAGCTGGCCATTCAGTCTCTTCCCTGGGAATTTGGAACCAGGTGGTGCTGGTGTTTCTTCAGGTGAATTGGCCTATTCTCTGTGGGTGGGAGCTATGGGAGAGGCATTTTCCACCACCCTGGGGCCTGGAGAGCAATGGGAGTCAGTCTGAGGAGAGCTGTGCAGGCAAGATCAAAGGTGAGAAGGCTGAGGCTGAGGCCGAGGCCGGAACGTGAGGTGGCAGGGCAGGGGTCATGCGCCCATTGTACAGATGCTGAAGGAGAGTCCAAGGGAAGAACGATGTGGTCCCCAGGTCAGTAATCCAGGCTTTTCGGCCTTGACCCTCCTTCCCTCAAGTTCATCCCGTGCCCCTGAGCTTTTGCTCTCTGCAAGCAGGAGGGTCCCCTGAATCATCTGAAAGCCCGTCATGCTTTGGGTGGCTGGACCCCCCTGCATCTCTGCAGCTGTGCCCCTCTGCTGTTCCTGCCTCTTCCCCAGTGCACTCCTGACAAAGGGGTTGAGAGCAGGGAGGGCGGGACTGACCTGCTGAGTCTGGGCTGGTTTAGGGCCAGGTCATTCTTTATCTGGGTTTTCACAGAACAAAGCTGTGCTGTTCCTCCCGGCAGCAGGGGTCCTGAGGTGAGGAGGGGCGCGTACGCCTCCCGCTGGCTCTGGCTTTTGTGTTCTCTTCTAGCCTGGCCTGCGAGCCCAGCAGGCCCAAGATGCTGCAACCCGGACGGGCACAGCCGGCAGCGACTGGGGAGGGCCGCATAGTCCCAGCAGAGTAGCAGAATGTTTGCCAGAAAACTCCAACAGGCCATCTGCTTCCAGAGAGCAGAGCACACGGTCTTGAGAGAGGCAGCCAGCAGGAGCTGTGGAGCCACAGAGGGCTGTCCTAAGGGAGTTCCTTTTTTAAAGGTTTGTTTTATCTATCGTTGGTTCATTTGGGTTTGAATGTGTTTGAAAGCAGCCCCTCTAGGCCTTGGCCAGCTGCTGCCCTGCCCCGCACCTGCCCTCCAGACCCTAGCAGACATCCTCAGATGGAGAAGGGATGAGGGACGAACAGTGGATGCAAGGCGAAGGAGAAGGGCGTGGGTCCTCCAGGTCCTTCAAAAGCAATCTATCCCTCTGGGTTAGCTCTGGCAGGGGCAGGAAGCCCCACACGCTGTTCACGCCCAAAACACTCAAGGGCAGCTGGAGGGGAGAGAAGTACCTCAAAGGAAAAGTGGAATCACCTCCCTAGCTGGGCCATTGCAGTGGCCATGGTTCGCAGCAGGGCCGTGAAAGACCCCCGCTGGGGGAGAGGACCCGCACTCTCTGTCACTTTTACCCTGTAGATGCTGATTAGCAATTCAACCCTGGAAAGTTTTGCTTCTTCATTTTTATTTAATCATATTTTATTTATTGATATTTATTTATTTATTTTTGGCTGCACTGTGCGGCCTTCAGTGCAGGGATCTCAGTTCCCTGACCAGGAATCGAACCCATGCCCCCTGCAGTGGAAGCGTGGAGCCTTAGCCGCAGGAAAGTCCCAGGTTTTGCTTCTTGGGCTAAAAAAAAGCAACAAAGGTGGAGCCCTCATTGGGGTAATAGTGAGAAGCGACCCCCATTTTCGCCTGAAAGCCCTGGTGGGGAGAGCTGCTCCCAGGTGGGCAGGTCATTCAGTCATTCAGCAAGTGTTTATCTAGAGGCGGTGACGTGAAAGGGTCCTGAAGGATAGGTGGTGTCCTATGTGGAGGGTTTGGACGTGGCGGCAGAGGAGAGGAGCTTGCGGAGGTTAAGGGCGGGTGGGGGGTGATGGGTGGCGGCTGGCTGGCCATTTTGGCTGTGTGTGGAGTGTTTGGACGTGGCGGCAGAGGAGAGGAGCTTGCAGAGGTTAAGGGCGGGTGGGGGGTGATGGGTGACGGCTGGCTGGCCATTGTGGCTGTGTGTGGAGTGTTTGGACGTGGCGGCAGAGGTTAAGAGCAGGTGGGGGGTGATGGGTGGCGGCTGGCTAGCCATTTTGGCTGTAGTTGCCGCTTTTACGTGAGATCAGGTTTTCCTCAAGCGTGACAAACAAGAAAGAGTAGTGGCACAGGCTGGCTTTCTGAGCAGAATTCAAACTTTGGTCAAAGCCCATTACAACCAATTTTGTGTCACAATAAACATACTCTACAGTTTAAAAACCCTCAGCTAACTATTCGATATTGTTGAAATCCTGAATATGCTCCCAAAGCAGTAAACCAGAAACCCCGGCTGTTCCTCGCTCTCGGTTGAGAGGCCGTGGTCATCTGTATCCTTCCGTGAGCATTTGCATTCTTCGCAGCAGGAAGGGCCGCCCGGGAGCCTCCAGATACAGACACCCACCGGGGCTCAGCTGGTGTCTGGAGGCATCCAGGACTGGAGGATTAGACACTCTCTCTCCTGCTCTCCCTACCAGGTGCCGGTAGGAGGACTGTCTTCAGTGGTTCTCACATAGGTCTGCGCTCCCCGTCTACTAACCTCACCCTCACTCACTCCTCCCACGACTGTGATCTGAAACGTCCCTCCTCTGACTCCCAGTGGCTGCCTGTCCTCACCTCACCTAAGGGCTGACACCTCCAGCCTCCCCTTCTGGGTGCCCAGGGCTCAGTCCCCGGTGAGCCTTTCCCTTTGCTTCCTGACTGTTCACCACATCCTTCTCTGGCTGCTCTTCCTCTGCCCCCCACCCTTAGTATCAGGAACCTCAGGTCTCCATCGTTGTTTCTCTCCTCTTCCCCTCTTCCCACTAGACTCTTACGCGTGCTCTCATTCACTCCCGAGGAGAACGAATATATCCGATGGTGTGGAAATCTGTCATTTCCTGGCCTCCTCTCTCAAGCTCCTTTTCCATTAACCCGTTGTTACTTGGAATATCTACTGGCTATCCCAGGGGCATCTCAAATTCATCATGTCCCAGGCTAAACTTGTCTCCTTCCCCCCAAATCCTTGCCCCTCCGTCAGTATTATTTTTTTTTGAAAAACTATATATAGTTTATATATAATTTGGTTTAAATATTAATTTTATATAGGACCCCTTGTTCCAAGTTTGGAATGCTCTAGCTTGTCCCAGTTTGGTCCTAATATATAGGTGATTCAAACTTTGTCTGCCACCTGATATGTGCCTGGTGATTCCCACAGTATTTCTCCCTCCCTTCCTTCCTTCCTTCCTTCCTCCCTCCCTCCCTCCCTCCCTCCCTCCCTTTCTTTCTTTACTGGGGTATAGTTGTTTTACAATGTTGTGTGAGTTTCTACTGTACAGCGAAGTACAGTTCCCTGTGCTATACAGCAGGTTCTCGTTAGTTATCTATTTTATACATATTAGTGTATATATGTCAATCCTAATCTCCCGATTCATCCCCAACCCCCTTTCTCCCCTTGGTGTCCAAACGTTTGTTCTCTACGTTTGTGTCTCTGTTTCTGCCTTGCAAACCGGTTCATCTCTCAGAGAGAGACGTCCCCTCCTCCAGCTAACCCACCCAGAAGCCAGGGGTTAGAGGAATGAGGCTTCAGAGTCGAACCACTTGGTGCAAATTCCAGTTCCACCACATCCTGTGTTAGCCTGGCAAATTCCTGAATCCCTCTGTGCCTCAGTTTCCCAGAATAAAAACAGCCCTTCTTAGAGAGTTACAGTGAGGAACAGAGGAGATGTTCCATGGGTCACGGCCATACAGAAGGCGCTCAATAAATACGAGCTGTTATTAGCTCCCTTCCAACGAGAACGAGAATGACAACAATACACACACACACACACACACACACACAACCCTGTGGGCTCTACCTCGTCTCCACATTCAGGCCCCTGTTCTCCACCCTCATAACCACAGCCTTGACTCAGACCTTCCTTATTTCTGCCCTGAACTGCTGCAATAGACTCCCTCACCCTCCATGTTCCCTCTACTCCAGTCCAGCTGGAAAATCCTTTTTTTTTAAAAAATATATATAACAGCTTTATTGAGATATAATTCACATACCACGTAATTCATTCATTTAAAATGTATAGTCAGTGGGTTTTAGTATATTCACAGAGTTGTGCAAACATCTCCACCACCATTCTCCTCTCCCCAGAGCATGTCTGACAAGTTGGGACAAAGCAATGGGAGTTTGAAGATTTCTGACAGGCACGGTTCCTAGAAACTTTTAAAAAATTTTAAAATAAATGTTCCAGGAGGACTTCCCTGGGGGCGTAGTGGTTAGGAATCCACCTGCCAATGCAGGGGACTTGGGTTTGAGCCCTGGTCCGGGAAGATCCCACATGCCAAGGAGCAACTAAGCCTGTGCGCCACAACTACTGAGCCTGCGTTCTAGAGCCCACAAGCCACAACTACTGAAGCCCACGAGCCACAACTACTGAAGCCCACGCCCCTAGAGCCCGTGCTCCGCAACAAGAGAAGCCACCGTGATGAGAAGCCCGCGCACCATAACAAAGAGTAGCCCCCGCTTGCTGCAACTAGAGAAAACCCGTGCAGAGCAACAAAGACCCAACGCAGCCAAATAAATAAAATTAGAAAAAGAAAAGGTTCCAGGAGATACGGTTCTGCCCTAACAAAAGAGTCTCTCAGGTGCGGGTCTCCAAAAGGTCACCAGGTTACATTACTCAGCGCTGGGTGAGGAAGTAACTGAATGGCAGGGGACTGGCTGCAAAGGGCCACCACTCCAGGAAGGGAGACTTTTCTTTCTCCACACTTGCTATTCAGAGGGCATCTTATTATACCACCACCGCATCTGTCCTTGTGAAGAAAGGACAACAAGCTGCCTCACGCACCAGGGCAGTGTGTTCAGTCTTTCACTCCCTTAGCATTTGGGGAGCACCTGCTCTGCCTTGTTCTAGGGCTGGGAAAACAGACAAACTCCCTGCCCTGCAGGAACGATTCTACCTTGGAAAAACTGATGAATGGAGTGACACGGGCGGAAAGGGCTCTGGAGAAAAGGAAAGGAAGTATGGGGTGGTGGGGAGCTGTCATTTTCAACGGAGTGGTCAAGAAAGACCTCACTGGGAAAGTAACATTGGGGTAAGACCTGAAGAAGAGAGAGAGAGCACCCGGCAGTGCTGGAGGATGTTCAGGCAGAGAAGGCAGCATGTGCAAAGGCCCTGCGGTGGAAGCCAACAGCTAGGAAGCCAGGGTGGCTGGAGCTGAGTGGGCAGAGGGGGAATGTCAGGGGATGAGGCCAGTGAAGGGGGTGGGCGTGGGCTTCTGCACCACTGTGAAAGAAGGGAAGCCACCGGAAGGTTTGAAGCAGACACATGACATGTCCTCAAGTTTTAAGAAGAGAACATCAATTGGTGGCTGTGTGGAAAGCAGCCTTCAGGGCAAGGGCAAATACAAGGGATCAGTTACAAGGCTGTTACAATAATTCAGGCAAGAGATGGTGGCAGTGAGGGTATGAGAAGTGGTCAGTTTCTGGATATGCAGCACTTTGGAGGTAAAGCTAACAGGATTTCCTGACAGGTCAGATATTTCTATTTTAACACAGAATAGAAACAAATAAAAGAGCCCTGGATTCGATTTCAACAAGCCTGGCTTATAGTTCTGGCTCTGCCTCCTGCTAGCCATGAGACGAGGCTAAGCAAATCAGCCCCTTAGATCCCAGCTCCCTTATTTGTAAAAAGGAAGTGAGAAATACCTGCCCCTTTACCCGACAGGTTTTGTTGAGAGGCTCAAAAGAGAAACTGAGGGTGACCACTCACTGAAAGCTACAGAGTGCCATGCTTCTGCCAAATAAAAAAACCTGATGATTTGTTTTAATGACAATTATATTTCTCTCCATCGGTGGAGTCTCTTACCTTGGGGAGGGCGTGCCAGAGGGATCAGCTCCCTCTCTTTGCCTCCCCTCTGGGTGCTGGTGTGCTGGGGTCGGGGACCTTCCCCTTCCTATAACCTACCAAAAGTGCCACGGACAGCTCTTCAGTTTGTGCCCTGTCCAAGGGCTCCTGGGTGAGATGCAGTGGGTGCTGAAATGCAGCCTGTGTGTGCCCTGCTTCAGACCTTGTACCCTGATGGGGGGCTGCATCTGCCCCAGGACTGTTCCTTGTTTTATTTTTTTTCTCTTATTTGCACAAGACAGAGGACCAGGCAACCCCAGCTGCCCCTAATTCAGCAGCTGAGGCAGAGAAGGGAAGATGCAGGTAGGGGATGACGTGGTGAGCTTATATCTTCCCTGTTAGAGTAGTTTCTGTGGCCAGTCTTACAGGAGAAAACATTCTCTGGGGAAATCTTTTTTATTTTTAATAAATTTATTTATTTATTTTTGGCTGCGTTGGGTCTTTGTTGCTGCGTGCGGGCTTTCTTTAGTTGCGGCGAGCGGGGGCTACCCTTCGTTGCGGTGCGTGGGTTTCTCCTTGCAATGGCTTTTCTTGTTGTGGAGCACGGGCTCTAGGCGCGCGGGCTTCAGTAGTTGTGGCGCACGGGCTTAGCTGCTCCGCGGCACGTGGGATCTTCCCGGCCCAGGGCTCGAACCCGTGTCCCCTGCAGTGGCAGGTGGATTCTTAACCACTGCGCCACCAGGGAAGCCCGGGAAGTCCTTTTAACTTGGATGGACGTGGGTTGCCCAAGGCAAAATTGGGGCTCTGGAATCATTTGAATGCTAGAGAAGGAAAGGAAAAAAAAGCAAATTAGGGATCCTGCCACCGGCCCCTTTCAAAGTGACGCCACTGTAGAGAAAAGATGGAAACTCGAGATTTCGGCGGATGTGTTACACTGCGTCCCACCCGATCGGGTGCTTAGGGCGCCGAGGGCCGGATCCCACCTTGTCCTGGCCCCCTGCTTTGACCGCTCACCTTCTGACCCTGAAGTGCAAGTGTGGCTCCCCTTTGGCGTGATCTGTGCCCAGCCTCTGGCTCGGTTAGCAGCTGGCCGCTCTAGCGGGCAGGCCTGGTGTCCCAGCCTGGCCTCAGGCCATGGTGAGAGGGCTGCACATTTTCAAGGTCATTGTCTCTCCTCCAGGTTCCCCAAACCAGGCGAGAAGCAACTTCGGTAGAATGGGTTTGGTAATGTATTGTGTGTAGGGTGAGCCTCTGTTTTTCTCCGTCTTTCCTCTGCACGCTTCTCCTGGAAGGAGTACCCTAATTACCCTCTGGAGTAGCACCCCTCCCCCACTCCTAGATCATGACCTTTGGGCCGGGGGTGGGGGGGTTAAATCCAGCTTAGCAACATGGCGGCCGTGGGACTTGCGAGCTTCTCACTGGGGCGGGGTAAATGTCCCAGGCAGAGCAATGACATGAAATGAGCCTTCCCAGAGGATCTTTGGGTCAGACGTTCCCTACTGGACCTAACGACAGGAAGGATGGCCTGAATCTTGAGCTGCTGGGGCCTGACAATGAAACCAACCTTCAGCAGAGGCGGAGCGAAGAGCTGCCTCTCTCCTGATGGCATCACGTAAGCCACTGGATCAAGCTCTACTGGAAGTACCAGATCTATCCCTGCCCTTCCCCCAAAGGTACCAATAAAGTAATTTCCTTTTTTTTTTTTTTTTTTGCATAAGTCACTTTTTTTTCTCCTTGCAAATTACTGCAAAGATCCTTGCTGCATAGACCACAGTTCAGAGAGGGCTGCTGCCCATAGCGGTGTAGCAGAGTGAGGTTATATGGGCCACTGTGACCTTCCTCTGACATAAAGCCGAAGGCTTTGGCTGGGACAGTTGGTAAAGCTGGAGTTACACTGGCTAATGGTGAGCTATGCCTCCGGAGCTTGTCCTGCCTCAGAGGGGACTGGCGGGTCAGACACAGGGGCTGCCTCTTCAGATGACCTGGGCCCCTCCTGGCCCATCAGCCTCCCCTGAGGCCTGGCCTGCACTTCCTGTCTCTCTGACTCACTCTGCCCCCACCTTTTCTACATCTGCTGAAATCCTGCCCACCCCTCGAGGCCCATCTGGAACGCCGCCTGCTCCTGTCACCCCTGCTGCTCCTGTCACCCCTGCTGGCGCGTCCCCAGCACAGGAGGCCTCTCACTGTGGTGGGGACAGCACTGCGTAACAGGAGGGCCAGGCTGCCTTGAGGCCGGAGGGCTGAGGCCTGGCTCTGCAGCCTTCCAACTGTGTGAACCTGGGCACGCGGCTTGACCTCTTTGAATCTGATTGGCCTCATCTGTAAAATGGGAACGACACTCTACCTTGAGAGTACAGACCTCGAAGGACCTGGATGCAAGGTCCCAGAGAGGCAATGAGACTCCTGAGAGAGGTAGGGTGCAGGCAGAGGGGCCCAAATCACCGCTCACAGAGCCCCGTGCTGTAGCGTGGGATGCAGCTGCAGAATGATTCCCGCAGGCTCACGCTCCCCCAAAGTCCTCCACGGGGGCCTGGGGACAGCATGGAGGTGGGCCTAGGTGAGAAGGGTATCTGTGCCCTGAGCTACACACCCCCTGTGGCCGGGCACTTGCACCCCACATTTCCTCCTTTCTCCGGACCTCAGTCGAGAGGGCAGATTCTGCAGGGACAAGGGTGGATTCTTCCCCATCCTGTGAGCTCGACAGGTGAGCCCAGCCCAGTGGCATACAGATGCCTCTTTAACTGGATTGAGAAAGTGGAGTGTTTCCCCTCCCCATTAAAAAAAAAAAGTTGAATTAAGCAGAGCTCCAGGCAAATGCAGAGGCTGAGAACAAGAAAGGTCACGTTTGTTGTTCCTCAGATACAGCCCGGCAATCTCAGCTCTCCACCCTGTTGCGGGTTCCTTCACTCATTCAGCTTTACAGAAAGCGTGTTTCTAGAATTCCTAGTCTGAGGGAGGCTCCTGAGGCAGAGTGAGGAGGGGCAGGTCTGTTCTCAGGCTGCACAAACAGCGGGCACCCTAGGCAGAAGGCCTCAGACACCATGAGGAACATCCAGACAGACGGAGGGGCTGGACCCCAGAGGCCGGCCGGATGCCAGACCCTGCGAGGGCTGACCCTGGCCTCCCCCGCTAAGCTGACTCTTCCTTTCCTCCCTAGAGTGGACAGACAAGCTGAAAACCAAGTCGGTTGAGCTTCTTTCTCCTTAAATCTCTGGCAGGGACAGGATGGAAGCTGGGGGCTGGGAAGGAAGGGAAGCCAAGGTCTGGCCGCAAACCTCTGATCACGGCGGCAGAGGGGCCAGACCCTAGGGGGCAGGAGGGCAGTGCCCTTCACGTGCTTATCCGGCTGTCAAATAGCCGAATGCTTGGGTCCAAGTGCCAGAGGATGAGAAGCTTTTGAGAACGGAGAGCTGTGAGAAATCTCCGAGTCAGATTTACACCAGGACAATAAACTTCTGGGAGAATTGCAAGACCCTTAACCAGCACAGCTTTGCAAAAATCCCCCAAGCCTCGCATCCTCTGCTGTGTGCTTGGCTCAAGGTATAAATATTCACTGTGATTCAGTCAGATGAAGCAAAGAATAAATATTATTCTGGGCTAAAGGAATAAAAAGTCCAGAGGCAAATGACAGGGATGTGTCTAAGACGACTGAATGTTTTCCTTGAACATTGTGGGTTTCCAAAGATCTCTTGATCCCAGAGAGATGCTTTTAGTCAATAAAATACTGAATAAAATGCATCATGTTTCCAGAACCAAGTCCAATTCCATTGGGAGGAAAAACGAAATCAGACCACATGGTGATGCTTGGAATACTGGGAAGAAGGCCCTTTATAGTGGGTACTGTTCTGAATCTTTGGATGAGAAGGGACAGAAAGACAGACTGACCAGCTGTGACTGCCCACCATTTCACCGTGGTGTGTGCTCAATTCCAGACCAGCCCCTAATCTGGGGAGGGAGGTCAAGGCCAGATCAGAGGGCAGCAGACGAGGGAGGGGCAGTGGAGATGCCTCACAGCCCCAGGGAGACCCTGGGTCCTGGGAGGGCAGGGATTAGTGTCTCCCTAGAGGCAGACTCAGTGAGATAGTGTGGAAATGGGGTGACAAGGAAGGAAGGAAAAGGAGAGAAGGCAGAGAGAGGAAAGCGGCCTCTCCCTGTTCTAAATACCAAGTGCAGTAGGAATCCTTCCAAGTTCGGTCCCGGCCCCCTCCATTCAGGGGGCTGCTTGCAAGGATGCCCTCCCTCCCACCCACCGCTTGCTGGGTCTGACTTGGACGCCCCCCTCTGGGCCCCATTGTCTCTCCCACTGGGCTGTGGCCTGGCCCTAGCACAATGCTTGCAAACCGCAGGTGCTCCAGAGGTGATGTCTTGAATGAGTGAACATCTGTCCGCTATCCATCTGCAAGATGCCTGAAGCCCCTTCTCCAGCGTCCTGAGGGGGGTGTGCCCTTTACTGCGGGCTCGTGGTCCCAGGCACTGTGCAGAAGGCCCTCCGTGCAGTGCCTCAGGGGTGCCAACTATATCGTTTTCTTTCTGGCAACAATATTTTGGATCATTAGAAGTGTCTTTGAGATGCAGCTTTTTAATTACAGAATGAATACTGTCCCTGGGAAGGGGCCTTTTCCCAAACGCTCCAGGAACAACTTGGCAGGATGCCCTTCCAAGGGAAGCACAGCCCACCCAGTGCCTGTGGCTGTGACAGACCCAATGTCCTGTCCAAACAGGAACCCAAAGAGGGGCTCCTAGGGGAAGAGCAGAGGCCCCCTGCTCACCAGCTCCCTAGCATCCCCCCACCCCAGGAGGTCCCTTCGGCCATACGCCAAAGGCTGGGAACTAGGGCTTCTGCAGACATAGTCCCCTCCACCTGTATTAAAATATTCCCTCGGCTCCATGCAAAATGGCACCGTCTTCCTGGAGCTTTAGGGCTGGTGTGTGTTGACGTCTGTCAGCCGAGCCAGCAATGGCTTTCCCATGTGTGTCAGGCCCGGTCACACACACAGCTCTTCTCTTTGTTCTCAGGAACCAAACAGAGCCAGGAGGGCCAAAGCTGGGAGGGGGCTTCCGGAAACATCCGGCGTGGCTGGACAGAGGTGAGCCGTGACCCTGGCTCGCTGCAGAGCGCCAGCCTGCCCCCATCCCCTGAGAACTCCACATCCTGGGGTTCTCCTGGGCTGACTCCCTGTCTTGGGAGCTGGGTATTTATATTCATATCCCAAATGCTAATTAAGATCAAAGTGACTCTGCTGTTCACTCTGGGGGACCGCAGTCTGGACAGGTGACACAGCCTCTGCCAGTCCTCCAGGGGCACCAGCCTGCAAGGGCTTCTCTCGGGGAACTGCCAACATCATAGTCTGCCTTGGGGGTGTGCTTGGAAACTAGTTAAAGGTGTCAACTATGTTCACACTCAGACATTTCCTCAAATAAGCATGGTAGAACCACTCCCAGTCTTGCTTTTCCAATCTTGTTTACCTGCTGAGCCAGGGGTAGCAGGTGGCAGAGAGCTGCAGGGAGGCTGTTTTCTCTCCCCCTTGATGGGTCCCCAAAACCTTGGGAGCCAGTGAGGTTCACACTGCCTGTGCCGTCAGGATGCCTTTGATGTGACTGTCAGAGAGTATGTCTTCTTGTGGCTCCATCAGGATGTCCCATTTCATGAAGCTTCAGTATTTCTATCCTTACATGGCATATCCTCACTGAAACTCTGTGGTCTCTTCTCAAGCAATTTTCTGGTAAAACGTTTTCCTGGCTAGCCTGTAAGCAGTATTTTCTAGCATTTGCGTTAGCACCGATCCAGGTGGCAATTGTCGACCATCTGTGAGACTACCTGGCAGGTTTTCAAGATCAAGCAAATCCACAGGCTTAAACAGGCAGGTTGGCTCAAGCCACTGAAACGCCCTGAGACACGGGATGGGGAGGGACGGAGCACCCATGTCTCCTCCATCTCCTGTCACCACTGACCCATGTGCTTCTCACTCAAGACAAACCATAAGGAGGGCTGTTAATTTTTAGAGAAAATCAAACTATTTTTTAAAAAATCAAATTGCATTCTTGTAAACACTCTTCTGACTCTCCCTCCCATTCTGATGGGACAGGGTTACGCTCTGGGGACTCTTTATCAGGTGCCAGGACCTGGGTGCTTCTCCGGAGGGCAAAGACTCGCTCCCCTCCTAAGCTTCCAACAGTAAAGGCTCCAGTTCGTTGCCGACTTTGACCCATCAGCCTCTTCTAAGATAAGCTTCCGGGTTTTCATGTTGCAACACACACCAAACCGCAGAGGTTATGACTTCTCTGTGTTTCTCCTCTCGTGAACCACCAGGCAGAGCAACAAGCCCTGCCCACTTCCTGCTCACGTGTTTGGTCTGCAACGACCTTTTATTCCATGAAATGAAGTCAAAAGCAAACCCTGAACAATAGCCAGGCGACTCTGTGAGGTGGACACTCCAGCCTGGTCACCGACTCAGAACTGCCTTATCTTCAGAACAAACTGTAACAAATCCCAGCCAATCTCATCAACTGCAGGCTTTAGGAATGGAATATGGATTAATTCTACTCTTATGCATAAAGATGTTGATCTTCTATCTCTCGTATTTCTTTTTTGTCCCTTGGTGGTGTAGCTGAGGCTCCCAGGGGAAGCGTAAAAGAAAGAGCTTCTGATAGAAGCAGATATGGAGAGTTTGGAGGCTGGGTTTTTGTGATATCAAATAGCCCTGCAGGAGGCTGTTTTTTTGTTGTTGTAAAGAGCACAGCCTAAAAAGACAGCTGCGCAAACAGCAAGCAACTGATTGGGTGTGTTCACCACCCTGTGCACAGCCCTGGTTGCCAGCAAAGGGGATGGATAATGAGGTCACAGGACAAGTCCCAGCTTTCCTGGTGCCTACGGTTCACGAGACAACACCCATATCGAGCCACCACTCTCACTGGGTATATAATTACTGGTTCTGAGGGGGTGGGGCAGACTTACCACCAGGGACATCTTGTGCCCCGTCCCAGCTCTCTGGGAACCAGCTGGGATTTCAGCTGCTCTTGGCTGGCCTCTCTTAGCCCCTTGTAGGTAACCATGGGCTCTGAGTCACTCTTGGTTTCTCTTCCCAGCTCTTCCCACTTACTCCTTGTGTCAACCTGGCAAGTCAGTCAGCCCTTTTTTTCAGTTTCTTCACCTGCAAAATGGGTATAATGTTCCCACCTCATCGGACTGTTGGAAGGATTAATTTTCTTACCCTTTTTTCGTTCCCCCAAGTGTTTTTGTTTGTTTGTTTGTTTTGTTTTGTTTTCTTATCCATCCAACAAATCTTTATACCATGAGCCTATACCAAGGCTAGGACACAAAGACCACTAAAATGATGCAACGGTGCACATCTTCAGTCTGGAGTTAGAGCCCAGCACACACATCACGCTCACTGACGTGTGGTAATACCAGTTATGAGGAGGGACATGCAGCATTAAGTTGTTTTTTTTTTTTTTGCGGTACGCGGGCCTCTCACTGTTGTGGTCTCTCCCGTTGCGGAGCACAGGCCCCGGATGCACAGGCTCAGCGGCCATGGCTCACGGGCCCAGCCGCTCCGCGGCATGTGGGATCTTCCCGGACCGGGGCACGAACCCGTGTCCCCTGCATCGGCAGGCGGACTCTCAACCACTGCGCCACCAGGGAAGCCCAGCATTAAGTCTTTATTAGCCAAGGCATGCCCTTCTGCTGGCAGTGCTGGGCCTCATCCACATGTGACAGCCCTCCATCGACACCTGACAGCCCTCCCATCTATACTTCACAGCCCTCTGAGGGCTCTGGCCAGTCGGCCCTTTCCTCCTCCTCGGGACAAAGATGGTACCTCCAGGCCCTGTCATGCTGGAGTGATTGTCATGTGAATCAAGCCTTTTTTGTTCTTCCTATTTAGAAACTTGAAACAAAACAAAGGGGGTCAGATATTGTTTTATTCTCTCTGAACTCCTTAGGTGCCTGACAAACAGAGAAGTTTCCAGCGCCTTTGCTTTCGGTTTCATCTGTTCACTGCAATAAGGTTCTAGAAGAGTTCCTGAGCTGTGCATCACTCACCCGTGCCAAGAACCACACAGACAGTCCAGACTTCTGCCTTGAAAGTGAACCTGGCAGTTCATCAACTTCTAGCTACTTTTTAAACATCCTCTGCTCCATCCTCTTGGTTTGTGGATTATAAATTGTTCTCTTCGTGGAAGAAGTAGAAGCAGAATTCTCCCCTGCCACAGCTGGCTGAGACAGAGCCAGGAGAGGGAGTTCAGGGATGTCATTAATTATTAATTAAGTGCATTCAGAATTTCTAACACTTGCCACACGGGCAACGGGAGAAAACATTGAAAGATGATCCAAATCTTACCGACAGGGAGAGAAACTCGTCATGAAACGCTGCTGAGCTTGTGGCCAGATAAAGCAAGTTCACGTCAACATGGGCTTCGATGGCCATGCGATCTTCAGGAGCCCCAAGTCGGATTGCCGAACCTGGTATGTACCACGTCCCATGTCCTCCTCTCTCTACCTGAGGCGAGTGCTTTCTTTCTGGACCCAGATCATCAATCCTCAGTGAACACCGACCTGTTGGTAAGCTCTTAAAAGCCCTGGTGTGAACTCAGTGAGTATTCCTTGCCAAATCAACGTAAAGACAGAGGACGAGGTAGAGGCCTTGGTTTGTATGTGGTGGGCAAAGAGCGTGCTCAAGTAATTCGAAAGACTTTCTTCATGGTCCCTGGCATTTTAGAATCACCTGGTGATTGCAAAATCACCAGCAATACAAGTATTTTGGGCAGGGGGAGGGTATTTTTGGATTTGAGGTATTTCCAAACCCTAGGAAAGACATTTTTCCAATTTAGTTACTCTAAGCTGTTTTAGGGACACCAAAGAACTTATCTGGTTATAAAGTAGTCAGTCCAGTGTCACTGGTATCAGGGATTGGGTGATGATTTTCCAGCCCAAAGTGTTAATTCAGGGAACTGGAACCTCAGTCTCCTTCTTGTGGGAGGCTGTGTTCTGAGCCATAGCTACCTGGCTCCACTAACTTTTCCAGGCAGTCTAATTCCAGGCTGCCATGTGGATCCTTGCTGGAAAGGCTTGTTCCTCAAAAGCAGTGTACTTCATCCCCCTTCCTGCTATGAACTTATATCTCATTTAGATAAACATAAAAATTCCAGGCACTACTGGAATTTGTTGTAAGATTTGTTTTAAGTTTTGTCTTCAAATTTCTTCCATCGTAACAGTTTCATACATATCTGCTGAATGAATGACTTAATAAATTAATGAATCAGAACTATTTAGTGATTGCTTATTGTTAAATTTAAACCTCACAACTGCACTGTGAACGATGGGTATTATTTTCCCCATTTTATAGATAAACAGTCTGAAGATAAAATTTAAGGGCCTGAGGTCTGAAGTGTAGGAGGAGAGGTGAGGATTCAGGTGCAGGTCTCCCAGTCTCTGAAATCCACATTCTCTGTGGGACTCCGTCCTGCCAAATCAGTAATCCTCTGACTCAGAGCACAGGCTCCGGACGCGCAAGCTCAGTGGCCATGGCTCACGGGCCCAGCTGCTCCGCGGCATGTGGGATCCTCCCGGACCGGGGCACGAACCCGTGTCCCCTGCATCGGCAGGCGGACTCTCAACCACTGCGCCACTAGGGAAGCCCTCCTCTGACTCTTTTAATCATGGGTTCTTGGAACTGAAAGGGAACCATCCTGCCTCTTAGTTATCATTTCCCTGTGTATATTCCAAAGGTTGATGTAGCACTGGACTTTAAATGCTTATGTGTCCAAAAAGTTTACCCTGCAAAACAGGTACAGCCAACATGCTTTTACACTTCTCTTCCCTCCTTGGAAACCGGGCTGGTTAACTGTCGCTTCACTGGCCTCCACTCACACATTCACCAATGAAAAAATGTTTCCGTGCTTTGCAAAGGACAGTCCCATGAAAGAGCAAACACGTTGAAGCTCAATTCTCCTCCTCCTTGAATTAATTATCCTGAGATGAAAGTAACTCGAGGCAATAGGTTGCTTTTGTGTTAATTTACTATTGTTAATATTTTATATTTTCGCTCTTCTCAAGTCATATTTTCCTGAGGAAATGGTAAGAGTTTGTCACTTACTTGCAAACATTTTTCTTGCCTTGGCCTAAAGAAGTTAGAAAAATTTTGATCTATACTATATACAACACTAGCTGGTATTGTACTTAAAAAAATGCATGACACAAATACCTCTTAGTCTCTTAGCGCAATAATTTTTAATCTAATGGACATATCCTGAATCAAAATTTCCAGGGTGCCTTGTGTGGTTTGACAAACCATATATGATATTATAAAAATATTTAAAAATCATAAATATTTTAAAAATTATTTATTTATCCCACGAGGTATGTGGGATCTTTGTTCCCAACCAGGGATCCTACCTGTGCACCCTGCATTGGAAGCATGGAGTCTTAACCATTGGACTGCCAGAGATGCCCCCATAAATGTTTATTTTATTAAAACATTGGTAGTACTACCTTCCACCCCTTAGGATGGCTACCATCAAAAACAAACCAAAAAACCCCAGAGAATAACAAGCATTGGTGAGGATGTGGAGAAATTGGAACGCTTGCGCCCTATGGGTGGTACACTGCGATGGAAAACAGTACGGAGGGGCTTCCCTGGTGGCGCAGTGGTTGGGAGTCCGCCTGCCGATGCAGGGGACGCGGGTTTGTGCCCCGGTCCGGGAGGATCCCACGGGCCGCGGAGCGGCTGGGCCCGTGAGCCATGGCCGCTGAGCCTGAGTGTCCGGAGCCTGTGCTCCGCAACGGGAGAGGCCACTACAGTGAGAGGCCCGCGTACCGCAAAAAAAAAAAGAAAGAAAGAAAACAGTATGGAGGTTTCTGAAAAAATTTAACATAGAATTACCATATGATCCAGCAATTTGACTTCTGGATATATACCCCCCCAAAATTGAAAACAGGAAGTCATATACCTCTACACCCGTATTCAGAGCAGCAATATTCACAATAGCCAAAAGATGGAAGCAACTCAGGTGTCCATCGATGGGTGAATGGATAAACAAAGTGTGGTATATACATACAATGGAATATCACTCAGTCTTAAAAAAGTAGCAGATTCTGACATATGCTACAATGTGGATGAACCTTGAGGACATTATTCAAAGTGAACTAAGCCAGTCACAAAAGGACAAGTACTTTGTGAATCCACTTATATGAGGTATATAGAATAGTAAAATTAATAGAGACAGAAAGTAGAATGATGATTGCCAGGGACTGGAGAAAGGGGAAATAATTATTTAATGGGTACAGAGTTTCAGTTTGGGAAGATGAAAAATTCTGGAGATGAATGGTGATGACAGTTGTATAACAATGTGAATGTACTTAATGCCACTGAACTGCACACTTAAAAAGGGTTAAGATGGGGCTTCCCAGGTGGCGCAGTGGTTGAGAGTCTGCCTGCCAATGCAGGGGACACGGGTTCGAGCCCTGGTCTGGGAAGATCCCACATGCCGCGGAGCAACTAGGCTCGTGAGCCACAACCACTGAGCCTGCGCGTCTGGAGTCTGTTCTCCGCAACAAGAGAGACCACGATAGTGAGAGGCCCGTGCACCGCGATGAAGAGTGGCCCCCGCTTGCCACAACTAGAGAAAGCCCTCGCACAGAAACGAAGACCCAACACAGCCAAAAATAAATAAATAAATTTAAAATGTACAGTATTCCAAATCATTGTATAAAAATAAAATTATAAAAACAAAATAAAAGGAGGGCTGTATATTCGTAGAAATGACATTTTTGATGGGTCCTGCTGTTATGCTATCTTGAAGGTTAATGCTATGGGAAGGCTTATAATCTTGTACTTTTGGTACTTTACAAATGGAATCATTCTGAATGGCCCAAGATAAACTTTCCTTTGTTACATTACATAGACAAAAGATTATTTTACTGAGATTTCAGAAATCTAAGTATGTAAAAACTGTACTCATACAGGCAAAAACGGCGTTTTGTTCCACAGTGTGACTTACCCTGGAGTAGACTCCAGTTCAGAGTACCATGACTTGCTTTGCTATAGCAGTGGTTACCTCTGGGATCCTAGCCTTCTGTATAAAACATAAACAAGCAAAGAAATATCTTAAGTAACTTAGTATGAAGATGCAATTTTTTTCTGCCAAACTATTCATGTCAAATAATATTTAGAGTTGTTTAATGGCTATTCAAGCTGGTTCTGTACAGCTTTCAAATACATCTATATTGCAATTACATTTCATCTGTTTTAACAGATGTAATATTCACATATATTGTTCGTCATTTATGTAGGTGTGTGTTCTGAATAAAATAATACACTACTGCGCTCCAAATAGGTTTTAGGTTGTACAATCAGTTAGGATGCACTTGCTCAAGTAAAATGAAGAAATTTAAAAGAATTCTGCAAATCTGATTTTAAACATTCATCTCAAATATTTTGTATCATCGCCCTCAAACGTGTTTTAAGCAGATTTAATTGCACTGGATGCTGCAGTAAATATACTACAAAGATTACCGTGATCCTGCTCTTGCTATCTCAAAGTGAATTTTCTAAGACAGCCCCTTAGAAGAAGGAAGGAAGAGGAAGACATACAGGCAATTTTACAGAGTCCAGAATTAGGGCATCAGAATTAAGAGTCATGGCGGAAAGGATCAAAAGTGGAGACAAGGGTAAGTTTGCACACCAGGTGTGCTCAGAGGAGCATAGTCACAGGGGTCCTGTGACCCCAAAATGTAGACAAAAAGCCCACGAGCCGTATTCTGATCAGCCTGTGAAGCATCCAGCTGATATGACAGTGGGGTCATGTAATAACTGGGAGTTAATGGCCGGCAGAACCAAGAGGCTGCCCCGGGGACCAGGGGGGCTCAGGTGGTGGGAAGACCAGATGCTCTGGACCTTAGACCTGGGTTAGAATTTCCGCTCCAGCGCTTATTTGCTGGGTGTCACTTGGTGCAAGTTTGTTGACCTGAGTCTCAGTTTTGTCATCCTAAAAATGGTGATAATGATAACTATTTCACTGAGTTGATTTGAGCCATAAATAAGATAAGGAATGGAAGTGCTCTCCGCACGGCAAGGTCTCATTACACATTAGTCCCCTCCCCACATTGTCCCTTTCTCCACCACCTGGATGCCAACTGCAGGCGCTCCCCAACTTTTCCTAGAGGGCACAGAGCAGTTTTAGTGAGAGGGTTGGGGCAATCACTGAAGAGAAGTGTAAGTGTCAAACAGTATCACTGATGGCTAAGGCTTAGCTTTGGCTAGAAGTGAATCAACATGGCAATTACATATTACATAAACAAGTATGCTCTGTTCTACGCTCGAGCCCCCAGTCTGCCCCAGACAGACTCTGGGTAGGAGGCAGGGGTGGAAGGCCACCCTCAGGGACTCACAGGTTAGCAACTGTGCCAACACAAACCATGCACCTGTGTTGTGCAGCCCCACATGAAACATACAGTAGGTTCTTAATTGAAACATAATCTGGATTAAAAGAGATGAGGGCGCAGAGATCAAGACCAAGGCAGAGGGGAATTCCCTGGTGGTCCAGTGGCTAAGACTCTGCGCTTCCAATGCAGGGAGCACGGGTTCGATCCCTGGTCAGGGAACTAAGGTCCCACATGCCATACAGTGCGGCCAAGAAAACCCCAAACAAACAAACAAACAACCAAAAAGACCAAGGCAGAGGAGAGAGCAGCCAGCATAGTGGATGGTGATGGCGAGGAAGCAGGACCAGTGGCAGGGGGCAAGGGAGGCACAGAGGGGAGGGCAGTCAAGCTGTGCTCCCAAGGCAGAAAGCTTCTTCATCTACCCTAGTTAGTGGGAACAGTTAGTGCCAGCGAAAGTTCCATTGCTTCTTGCCTTAATGCAGCCTCGTAGAAGCTTAGTAACTAGACCAAGAGGGAGAGAATTTACTTAGTCCGGCTTTTAGAGGAGCATAGATGACACAGTTTCATAATTAATTAATCATTCATTTCTTTAATGGGGAGAGATGCAAAGAGGAATAAAATACGGTTCCTGCCTACCAGGATGCCCATAACGTCAGGTGTACGTGGAAAGTTCCATGCAGACAGAGAGACAGGGGAAGCTTTGCTGAGATTCTCAGAAGAAGGGAGAAGGCATTCAAGCAACATGTCTGTGGCCCCATTAGAAATTTTGTAGAAATGGAGGGTGAAGTGAGTGGGAAAGGTAAGATAGGCATAAAAAGGAGCAGAAGGGGCTCAGCCCGGCAAAGATCTATGAGGGCAAGAGTTTCTGAAGCACTTTCCTGTATGTCATGCTATGAAGTATGAATTTTTTGCTGCAGAAAAATAATTCGGGACTCCCAACACATCGAAACAAATTTTACACTAATTAAAAAATAGTTATTAAAAAAGTTATTCATCAGCAAATGTTAAAAACAAAATGTTTGAATAATAATTACTTTCTGAACAAAGGATCTTTAAGTTTTAAGATTAAATCCGGTGAGCGGGTTAGATTTTTCACTTAGAATAGTATAGACGAAAAGACTGAAGGTACAGCAGTCTTATATTTAAGAAAGCACTACAGGAGGATTCAAAGGATTTAGATACTTAGATAAAAAACAAATGCATTAAAATTTTATTGACACATATGATAGTCCAGATCCTCTGGGAAACAGAGCCAAATAATGGGCACAACAGAAGACAACACACTGCAGTTCTTGTATTTCATATGTAAGGTTGGTTGCCTGGCCCCATGTGTGTTTTTCGGCTGTTTTTTTTTTTTTTTTTTCTTTTGCGATACGCGGGCCTCTCACTGTTGTGGCCTCTCCCGTTGCGGAGCACAGGCTCCGGTCGCGCAGGCTCAGCAGCCATGGCTCATGGGCCCAGCCGCTCCGCGGCATGTGGGATCTTCCCGGACCGGGGCACGAACCCGTGTCCCCTGCATCGGCAGGCGGACCCTCAACCACTGCGCCACCAGGGAAGCCCTTTTGGCTGTTTTAGTGGCAGCGCTGATGGGCTTTGCTTCTCCATTACTCCCTCTCCTTGTAAGTGCCAAAGGGGACTGTGCCACTGATGGCCACTTTAACACCAATGCCAAGACACAGCTCTTCAAGTGACTTTTTATATATTTTGAAAATTCACAGTTGGCTAATTGTGGTTGACAAGCATCTCTCTGAGAACTAAACTGGGAAATTCTCCACTCCCAAATCTACATAATTTTTGGTAGTCTCTAAAAAAAGAAAAAGAAGAGGAAAATACCAACAGTTCCTTTACTGAGAAAGTAGCCTAGATATTCATCTGATTTTTTGAAATATGCTCCAATCCACTAACTAGAAATAAACAATAATTATTCTTTAGTTTCTCTGATGTCAAAAGCAGTTCTGTTTTAAGAATGTCTTTAAAAATTTATAAGGTAGAATGTTAACTAAGCTAACTCTAGTGATTTACGATCTTTTAATTTCATTTTGTTACGATGAGACTTTATAAACCTGACCTTTAAAACGAAGTGTGTGTTTTTTAATGAATCTTCTTTTATTTCATAAGTGGAAAAATCCAGGAAATGTGTACCTCAAGGGAAATCCAGTGAAATCTAGGTTCTGTGTAGAAGATAGGAAAAAGGAATAATGAAGCACTTCATGGCTATTAGGAATAGTTACTATCTTAGGTCCCCCCATACCCGCTACAGTGTTTTCATTTCTGTGTCATTTGCTGCAAAAAATGAGGTAGCACTAATACTATCTCACCTTAAGGGCTAAGACAACTGAGGCTGAGGGCTTTGCCAAAAATCACAAAGGTTTTCTGACTTTGAAGTGCAGTGTGCATTCCTATAGCTCAGATTTCCACCCAGAGCAAATTTGATGACAATGAAAATTTGATGTCAGAATTTGTTCTAGGGAAAGGCTCGGATGAACTCATTCACACTGGATGTGAATGACAGAGAAAGCTCAATATATATATATATATATATATATATATATATATATTTTTTTTTTTTTTTCTTATTTTTGTAGTAGTAAACCTGGGTGTTTTGTAGTTATTAAGTGTGAGAAAATGAGAGCTCTTGCACCTGAAGCTGGGCTATAAATGGTAAAGCCTACTTATTATAATTTAATGGATAGTGCTTCCAAAATAGAAATTCACTTAAATTTACCTAGTAAGTTAGGTTAACCTAGTAGTTGGGTTAAGAAATACTTTGATTAAAACCACACTGCAAAATGGGGAACCTCAATGGATTGCTTTAAACTCTTGACCTCAAAGGAAGGAAACAAACTAACCAATAATGATAACTTGGAGAGAAAAAAAAGGTTTAGGATCCATAACAGATTCGGAGTTAACAATGTAATGATTCAGCATTTTGGAGGCCAAGTAAAACCAGACTTGTGGGACGCACGTCAAGTGGCATCTCACTGTGTACGGCACAGAATTTTCTCTTCCACGCCGCACGTTGTTGAATATCTTCTACCATATCTCTGCAGGACCTCCACTTAATGTTAATCCCCCTCCTCACAGCGGTCGGCCTAGGAACGCTGCGAGCTGTAGGGAATCCTTGGACATTCTTTACCAACCCCCTCCCACCCACTGGCCCCACTGCCCCCAAGCTGCGGTCCAGGTCAGTTTCTACCGACGTGCAGCCATCGCCAAGACAAAGGAGCCCCAGATTGCCTTCGTAGCCACTGCTTGGCCTGGAGTCTTCTGGTTTTTTTGGGTTTTTTTAAACACGGTAAGGAGAGCAGTAATAGTGTTTTAGCAAGAAGTACTTTCGGTCTCGGTCAATTGATCTTTAGTTATCACTACGCAAATTTACTTTATAGCCCTTTTATATCTCTCGCCAAGCCACTTCACACACCAATTTCCCTACTGTGCATCGCAAGACAACTGTGGCGAGTGCCGGGAGGGAAAGGGCGGGGAATGCGCGCGGTCAGCGGGCTAGAAAAGTGCCTGGGCGGCTGAGATAAGGCCCGCTCAAATATGCCTTCTGGGCCGCACCACGGCTAGACCCGCGAGGATCCTCTTCCCCCATCGCGGGCCTTGACGCGGAGTGGGGCGGGGCGGGCGGACGCGCCATGTCTCAAAACCAATCGACAGCGCCGGGCACTATTCAAAAGGCCGAGGGGCCAATGGGAGCCCTGGGAAGCCAACTGGGGGGCGGGACGAGGAGAGGGCGGGGCCGGGGGGGCGCGCGCCCGGGCTGCGGGACCGCGGGGCGCGAGAGCGCGAGAGCCGGCAGTGTCGCGCGCGCGGAACCGCCGCCGGATAGCTGCTCAGCAACTCTCCCGGAGCTGTTCGTGTTCCCGCCGGAGTCCGGAGCAGGTGAGCGCCCGTACCCACGCCCCGCTCCCCACGGCGCAGTCTCCGAGGGGCCGCGGGGAGGCCCGCAGGGCGGGCGGGGCGGGCGCGGCGGGTGGACCGGGGTTCCTGGGCGCCGGGCCTGGTGCCGCGGCCTCGCCCTCCCCTTCTCCGAGTCGGTCCGGGCCGCTGCTGGCGAGGCTGAAGGTGCGTCCGGCCCGGCCAGCTGCGGAAATGGAGCTGCGGTTTTAAATTGCAGACGTTTCCCTCCATTTTGGACGCGCCGCGTCGGTGTAAAATGATGTTGGCTGGGGAGGATGAGTGGGTGGGTGACCCACCCCGGTGCCTTTGTCCCCGCCCTGCAGCACCAGCCCTCCCAAACCGGCTCCGAGCGCCTTTTGACAGATTAGCGGGTGGCTTGGTGGGCCCTGCTCTCGGGGAGGCAGAAAAGGCGCGGCAGCCTGGCGGACGGGGAAGTGGGGTTGCAAAGTTGCCTTTAATTCTCGCTGGTTGTCACTGGCCTTGAGGGTCGTGGCGGTCTCTGTTCGGCTATTCTCCAGTGCTGGCTGCGCGCGTTGCATTCCCTCGCCCGGTGTTTCCTCACACTCAAGAAACGGGTACTTAGGCAGGTTTGCGTACTCCAGCTAAAGCTCGATCCTACTTTTTCATCTTTTTAAAGGCTTTAAAAAAATTCTTCGTAATGACACCTTCCGACACTCGCAAGGGACACTTAGCGCTTGATGGCAGAGGGCCTGGTTCCAGGCGGTTCCATCAAAATGATTGCACGGTCTGGTCGGGAGTCAGGCTGTGGATATTCAGAACGACCCAGTAGATACATTGGACAGCGCGTGGACAGTGCAAGGGTTCAGCCTGGAGCGAGCGAGCTTGCTCACGGGCTGTGGCGGGCATGCACCCGGCCGGAGCCCAGGTAGATCCACGCTCCTGGTCCCAGCCCTCAGGGACCTTGCAAATAAATACGTGCAAATCTGTAATTACACTTTGTAGCAACTGCCGTGGAGGAAAGGGTGTGTGTGTATGTGTGTGTGTGTGTGTGTGCGCGCGCGCGCTAATTTAGACTGGGCACCAAGTCCAGTTTAAGTTTAGTTTCTGAGAGCTGTCTAGGGAGGAGGGAAGAGAGTGAGTAGGAGGGGAATTATTGTTACCTTCAGTTCTTTATATTGCTTAGGGGAGAAGTCAGGCCGTGCCGCCCCTACAGCCAAGAAGGTGGCGTTTCTTCTGCTTTGTGCGACAGAGGCAGGAGATAGGCCAGGGGTTCCTGTTTGGGTTTTGCCTGCCAGGCCAGCCTTGGGCCCAGGTGTTGAAGAGGGAAGCTGTCAAACTTCATTTGAGCTTCCCTTTCTCTGCCACGTTTAGACTAACTTGGGAAAGTGAGGAAAGATGACCAAAGGCCTCTGTAACACTGCGATCAGCAGAGAATAGCACATTCAGTTGTGCTGATAAACAGTAACATATTGGAGCTGATATGTGTGGAGATTCCAGTGCCAATTGCCACTGAAGTTAGCAAGCATGTTGTGGCTTAATAGAGAAAAGCCTGAGGGTCCCCATGTTTCCACTGCTAATGGGGAATGGAGACATTGTGCTCAGTAAACAAAATCTTTCTTTGCCAACCTACTTGGCTAAAACCTCCCTTCTGAGGGAGGCTGATCCCTGTGTGTTTTGATTCCATCAGGTGAGCATAGCAATGTGCGCAAATGTCCTGGGGCTTTTCTGTCCTACCTGGCTAATTCACTCCTGCAGAATTAGGATGTGATGCACTGTGTGACACTTGTGTGTGGATCTTGTGCAAAGTGGAGGTGCACATAATGTTGGTAGTTTCGCCTTTTGGAACATTTGTGTGTGAGATAGTGGTCTCCGAAGGAGCGTGCTGGTTTGTTCCTATTTTTTCCTTTTTTCAGCCATTATATGAAAGATCGTTATCGAGTCCTAATTCCTAACTCTTTTTTTAAAAATGTTTAGAGACCTAACAGATATCCACCAGCTATCTTAATTTGTTTAACCCCAAATATTTAATTGATAGCAGAAAAACCTCTTTGGCATTGACCTGTGTCCAGTATCGCACAGATACTGTGTGTGTGGCGTAAAATAGGTACAACGGAAAGATGCCAATAAATGTATTTTCCAAAAAGGACAGAATCTGCTCAAGGGCCTTTTAAAAAATCCAGGTGGCTCCCGAGTCCTGAGGGCCTGTGTTTCAAAAGTTTACAAAGAGTTGTTTGAAACTCGGATGGCATCTTCACGTAGAAAGATGTAATTGCCTTCTGCTCACCCTGGTTGACCAATGTCAGAGAACTAGTACTAATAGCAGTGGTTTGATTTTAGGGGGTCCGAGGAGAAGGAGGGGGCACGAGAGAAGGGCACATTTCCTTCCTCTTTCTTAGTGTTTGGAGGCTCAGAGCTAAATGTTGAAATAGGCAAAACTTGCTGTTGTCACCTTCCTTTTTTGTGCCCCTCCTCCGGGTCCCAAGGTGTCTACCGCCCTCTGCTTCCCAAGTGCCCCTCACGTGACTCCTCAGCCAGGTGTGACTTCATTCCCAGAGTGTCTGGGGTCCTCCCGGTGCCCCGACCCCTCCCCCCAACCTCCGCCCAGCCCAAACCTTCTCATTACCACAGTGATGCTCTCTCAGGTAGGTTTGGGAAGAAAGCCATCTCTTGTACCTAATGAGTAAATGGACTGACATCCTCTAATCACCACCTAAGTCTCTGTGTTTTCTTTCATCTACTGACCTAGCTCCTATCTATCTAAGCAAGTGAAGCTTGTGAAGTTTTTTCCTCAGGCGATTAACAGTGAAGAAATGTGGTGCTTGGGAAAGACTTTTTCTCAGGAGGGGTGTGGTAATCTTTCTCCTTTCTTAACTCTGGAGAGTCTTCAGAAGTTCTCAAGTGTTGTTTTTGTTGACAGGAGCCGGGTGAGGATTGTATCTTTATATGCCCAGAGGATGTTTCGGGAATTGCTTCGTTGGTGGGATGAGGGTGACTGTAAGGAGAGATTTTTGGGTCCTCCTGTCTCCTTCTTAGACGAGGCCCAGCTAGTTCAGTTGGTGTTGGAGCTGTCGGCAGGCGCTGGTTTTGTCCTGTGGAAAGGTGAATCTGTTGGTCCGAGGAGGGAGAAACATTACTACCTAAGAGCTTGAAGCACCCAGCAGTCAGTTGATGTTTGAAAAACAGGCCTCATGTAAGTGACAATTGCTGCAGATTGCTTGTGGCTTCTTAGAGTGTTGTTTTCATACCAGGCTTCGTGGGCCACGTTTTGGTTCAGTGGAGAAGAGGGTTATAACTGGGGGTTGATGTCTGCTGTAGGCTTTTGAAAAAAGAGCTAGGATGCTGGCCCAGGTATGTGGTTGGCAGTTACTTGGTAGGCATTTGAGACTTCAGCTGTAAGACTTGAAAGCTTGGTGAAAACCCCAAATTTGCTATTCATTTTAGATTTGGAGTTATATTGTTCTCCCTGTTGGTAGGTTATAGTAATGCTAATTACACAGCCTTGATTTTCCCCATCTGTTGCCTAGTTTACTGTTTTTAGTAAAGGTAATTTGTTAAAAGTTAGATAATACATCTTTAAAGCTTTTGTAAGACTACAGTCATCCCCCCTTATCTGCAGTTTCACTTTCTGAGGTGGTCACCTGCGGTCCAATAATATTAAATGGAGAATTCCAGAAATAAATAGTTCATAAGTTTTAAATTGTGTGCCACTCTGAGTAGCGGGATGAAATCTTGGGCTGTCCCTCTCCATCCAGCCTGGGATGTGAATCGTCCCTTTGTCCAGCGCATCTTGCCCATTAGTCACTTAGTAGCCATCTCGGTAATCTGTCGAGGTATCACACTGCTTGTGTTCAAGTGACCCTTATTTTACTTAATAATGGCCTCAAAGCACAAGAGTAGTGACTCTGGCAATTCAGATATGCCAAAGAGCAGCTGTAAAGTGCTTCCTTTAAGGGAAAAGGTGACAATTCTTGGCTTGATAGGGAAAGAAAAAAAATCCTATGCTGAGGTTGCTGAGACCTATGGTAAGAACGAATCTTCTGTCTGAAATTGTGAAGAAGGAAACAGAAATGCCTGCTAGTTTCGCTGTTGTACCTCAAACTGCAAGTTACGGCCACAGTGTGTGGTTAAGTGCTTAGTTAAGATGGAAAAGGCATTAAATTTGTGCCTTTAAGGTATTTTGAGAGAGGGACCGACCACCTTCATATAACTTTTATTAAAGTATATTGTTATAATTGTTTTATTATTAGTTATTGTTGTTAACCTCTT
Organism: Delphinus delphis; assembly: GCF_949987515.2. Classification (NCBI taxonomy): domain Eukaryota; kingdom Metazoa; phylum Chordata; class Mammalia; order Artiodactyla; family Delphinidae; genus Delphinus; species Delphinus delphis. Next base: position 162,199,459 of record NC_082683.1, read on the forward strand.
ACGGTGCCTAATTTATAAATTAAACTTTATCATAGGTATGTATGTATAGGAAAAAACACAGTATGTACGGGGCTCTGTACTATTTGTGGTTTCAGGCATCCACTAGGGATGCCTGGGGGTCTTAGAATATATCCCTCTTGGATAAGGAGGGGACTACTGTATCTGCAGAGTTATCAATCAGAAAAGGTGTGTCCTTTGTGAGATTGTGCCTTATTAATTAAAGAAGTATAGTTACTGTAGGTGGGTAGCGTTTTGCATGGTGCAGATCATTTGGAGCCTTTATGTTTTGTCATATTTAATCCTTAGTGCCACTTCCGTGTACAGTGGCTGTATAAAGTGATTCCCAATGAGATATGGTGTAGCAGAAGGAACAACCTCTATGTCCTGACTCTGCCTCTTCATGCCATCTGTTTCTATAACCTTGAACAAAACAGTTAACATCTTTAAGCTTCAGTTTTCTCACCTTTAAAATAGGAGTTGTTCACCCTCTCCTCTAGAGGCTTTTGTAGCCTGAAAGTCTTGACCAGTTAAACATTTTGGAAAGTTGTACTTTAGCGTTTAATCTATGAAAAAAGACAAATGTAAGTGTGTATGCGCTGACTCTAATTTTTTTTTTTTTTTAAACTATTCAGACTGATTTTCAAAATGCCAAGTAGGAAATTTGCCGATGGTGAGGTGGTAAGAGGTCGATGGCCCGGGAGTTCACTTTATTATGAAGTAGAAATTCTGAGCCATGACAGCAACTCCCAGCTTTACAACGTAAGATACAAAGATGGAACTGAACTTGAATTGAAAGAGAGTGATATCAAGGTAAGCACTCTGGTTTACAGAGCATGTTTATAATAGTTGGGAAATCACTGTAGGTGTGGTTTTTAAGCTTTAGAGCAGTCAGGTCTGGCTCTCTGCAGGCGTAGGGTCACTCTCCTGCTTTAGGTCAGATCCTGTTTTTTGGCTTTGGGAATGTATGAATGAGGCACAGTGCCCTGTTGCTAAGAAGCTGTCAGCCTGCTGAAGTCAGACACTTACATCGTCCTCTCCCTGGTTTAATGCACTCTGTCATTCTGTGACAGTTTGTCATGCGTGGCGTTGGAGCACATCAAGGGTAGGGAAGGGCACTGGGTTTTGGGGAAGGCTTTCAGAGCTGAGTGCTGAGGACAGATAGGGAAAACTCAGGTGATGGGGTGGGGGGACTTCCACAGCGGACAGCATGCCAAAGGCTTGGGTCGGGAGTCACAGACGACCAATGCTGAAAGGGTGTGGTGGGCGAGGGCCGGAGGAGGGGAAAGAAGGAGCCAGAACTGGAGGGGTTTGGGCTTCATCCCAGACACCGAGGATTTAATCAGGAGAGTGACATTAATTAGATTTGAGTCCAAGGCTTCTCAACCTATCTGTGAGGACCTGAGCTTGCAAATATCTGGTCCATGGTATAGAAGTATTTACGTAACATACCGTAATTACTAGGCAAATGAGGAAAAAAAAAAGGTACAAAATAAAACCCTAACTTTTCACTGTCAGATTCAATAGACATAAAATTGCTTTGTCAAAATGCTATAAAAATTGCTGCCCATCTCTTCTCAGTTTCATTCCTTGCTGCAGATCAGTAACGAACAGTTCTTGAGCCCGCAGCCTGTGGATCACAGTCTGAGTGCTCTAGACCAGGGGTTGGCAACATTTTTGAGTAAAAGGACTTGTACATATAGTTCGTGCACTGCAGGAGCAACTGTGGACATGGCTGTGTCCCCATGCAATTTTATTCATGGACACTGAAATTTGAAGTTCAGATGATTCTCACATGCCACCAAGTTTCATTCTTCTTTTGATTTTGTTTGCAGTCATTTGAGAACTGTAAAGCCATTCTTCACTCCTGTGCCACCCATACTGGGTGGGAGGGATTTGGGCTGGGGGTTAGTTTGCCTTCCTCAGGTCTAGGTTCCTGGAAATATTCGGAGTAGGTGAGGGCAGGGTAAAACATTGCTGTGTAACCCAGTCTTGGACTCGTTTTCAAGATCTGATCGTGTTTTATTCAGAGTGAAACTGAGATGAATTTTCTTGTTATTGTTTGTGTGCTAATTTTTTTTTTTTGTCCTATCATCTCAGTTTTAATCAATGTTATTTGTATCTCTTATATATATTATTAGGAAAATGCACAGCTGCTTGGTTTAGAACATTCATTTCCTGGCAATACCTTCAAAGAAGAGTTAGGGGTGGAAAGGCTGCTTTGGTCTCAGGAGAGACGGGTCATTATAGCTGAAGCTGTTATTGGCCTCACCTGATGGATGCTCAGATCCCATGAGTTCCCAGGGTGCTTTTAGAGTCACTGGTGCAGTCATTGCCGTTGCTGCCCTCTGGCAGTGTGTTATGACTTATGGTGAAGCTCTGCCTTTTCTCCTCCCTCTAGCCTTTAACCTCCTTCAGGCAAAGGAAAAGTGGCTCAACTTCCAGTTCTCCCTCCAGACGCAGAGGGAGCCGCTCCAGGTCGCGCTCCCGATCCCCTGGCCGGCCCCCAAAAGGTTCCCGCCCATCCGTCTCAGCTTCGCACCAGGCTCACATTAAGGAAGCAAAGAAGGAAGCAAGGAAGGAAATATTGGAAGTTAAACTGACTCCACTGGTATTGGTACGTGTGTTTGGGAGATCTCCAACCTTACAACAGTGTTTAATCTGCCCAAATCATGTCTTCCCCTTTATGTGTACTCAAGTGATTTGCAGTTAATAATATTAAAGATTACATGAAAAAATGAATGTTTGGAAGAATAGAAGGTATAATGCTTTTAAATACCATGAAAAAGAACATTTTTAAGTTATGAGTGCAATTTAATATTGTGGGTTTTTTTCTAAAAAAAGCAATGTTTAAATTTGAAATAGATGTAGATTGTAGACTGAACTGAATAGTTTTTATAGTGAATAAAAGTTCATGTAGAAAATAATGAGACATAACTGTATCTTATAAAAACATATTCTTGCTGTCTTAGTATCATTGTACTTGATTGCCTTCCCTATTCACAGATGATACTTTTAATGGAATTTACTTTCAGAGTTCAAGGTTGGAAATATTAGGTAGGGTGTGCAGAGCCTGGAGGACTTTGCACAATGAACATTTTAGATAGTAGACCAAATTGAAATAATAAACAGAATTGAAGAAAGGTCACTGATTATTCTCTTCACTTACTGTTACCTCTTTTCTGGATAAAATGTACAGATTTTTGATAACCTTAAAACACTGGATTATTACATAGTGTTTTGTAGTCAGATTTTTAAATTTTAAGATGTTGGGCGTAACCTTCTGTGTTGTATTTTCCTGCATCACTTTTTTTTTTTTTTTTTTTTGCGGTACGCGGGCCTCTCACTGTTGTGGCCTCTCCCGTTGCGGAGCACAGGCTCCGGACGCGCAGGCTCAGCGGCCATGGCTCACGGGCCCAGCCGCTCCGCGGCATGTGGGATCTTCCCGGACCGGGGCACAAACCCGCGTCCCCTGCATCAGCAGGCGGACTCCCAACCACTGCGCCACCAGCGAAGCCCTGCACGTAGCTTTGACATCACATCATCCTTATTCTTTTGGACTCCTAATTGTGATCTTTGCAGTACCTTGCCTCACTGTGTGAATACCCCGTCAATTTGCAGTCAGTACAGTTCAGGGTCAGCTGACTAGCTATGTTACAGAATTACATTTGTGGTTGCTGTGGATTACACGTTGGACCTTTGAAAAACCGAGAGTGTAGTTTTTAGGTGGGTCCGTTTGCTGCTAAGTGGCTCGTTGGCACTTTGGTAAACTTAAGTATATGTTGAATGCTGTCACTGCTCAGTTAGACCTTGATTTGAACTAGAACTTGATACTATATTAATGCCGTCTTTCGACAGCTGGCCTCCCAAAAGATATATTTCTCTTTTTAATTAATCTGTCAGTGACTTTAAAGGAGCAAAGTCACCTATTTCAGCCATACATTGCCTGGAAAATGTTTTGTAAGCGAAAGTCCTTCCTCTGTACAGTCAGCAAGAAATTCCCTCCACTGCTTGAAGAGAATGACATTCAAGGAAAGAGACTGAATTGAGAAAGGAGACATTAGGGAGAGAAAATGTAAGGTTAAATAGAAATAAGGCAGATGAAATTCAGAAAGTAGGCAGTTTGTAGGTTACTAATAATACTCCATAAGTAGCCACTATTTCTTAATTTCCTGTTATTAAGCTGTTTGGGGGCCGTGAATGTCTTTTCCTCTTTTTTTTTAACCAGTTAATGAGCTGATTTACCAATTTTTACTGTATCTACCTCTCATAGTGAATATTATTAGAGCATCTGTTATCGAACAGTGAAATTATAAGATTTAGTCTAATTTTGTTTAAAAGATGGAAGATCTTATGTGGAAACCTCTACTGTAAGAGCCAATCTTTTGAAGATTAGGAAATTCTAATCAATTTTATTCCATTTCATTTTTTTAAAAAGTGGGCTGAAATTCTTCAGCATTACGGCTGTGAAAATCTTTGGTTGGTTTTATTGCTTGGTTTCACAGTACTGAACTTTTACCATCATGTACCTTTTTACTAAGTTATCATTCTTATGGTTAAAATGTTTTATATTCTTCAATTTAGAAGCCATTTGGAAATAGCATCAACAGATATAACGGGGAGCCTGAGCACATAGAGAGGAATGACATACCTCACAAAAACACGCAGGTACAGAGGGGTTCATTTTCCTCTCAGGTAATTTTTTTCCTTGTTAAAGTGACTTTCTCTAAAGAAGCACATTGAAAACCATAATTTTTCTTAGAATCTTTTCTAAGATTCTGTTCTTAAATTAAGACTGAGTATAATTTAACAAATTTATTCTTATTAGTGTATATGGCTATACTAAGATGCTGAATTACTTAATGTGGTAGCATTAATGATACTTACTGACTACAGATATTTAATACTTTTTATTTTTTAAATAGGAAAAATTCCCTTTGTCACAAGAGAGTAGTTATATACTTACACAGTATAGCCTTCATCCACGAAGAGAAGAGGTCAAATTAAAAGAAATAGATTCAAAGGAAGAAAAAATTGTTACAAAAGGACCTACGTCGTTGAGAACCTTTGAAGTGACAGCCACACAGCAGAAGGACTTAGAATTTGGAGGAGTACCTGGTAGGCATCAGAACCGGCCTAGGGAGGGCAGGCAGGGTGGGCAAACGCTGGTTGTGATAAAGTGAGCAGGAAAGGGCTTTCTCTGAAGAAATCTGAAGGCGGCCAGGTAGTGAGCCAGGTGGGAGCCTGGGGAAGAGTTTCCAGTCAGAAGGGACAGCCCGTGCAAAGGCCTGAGTAGAAGCATTTTTGAGGGTTATCATGGAGTAGAAAGGGTGCCACTGTGGCTATATTTAAAACTTTTAGCAATCTTTTTTTTTTTTTTTTTTTTTCGGTACGCGGGCCTCTCACTGCTGTGGCCTCTCCCGTTGCGGAGCACAGGCTCCGGACGCGCAGGCTCAGCGGCCATGGCTCACGGGCCCAGCCGCTCCGCGGCATGTGGGATCTTCCCAGACTGGGGCACGAACCCGTGTCCCCTGCATCGGCAGGCGGACTCTGAACCACTGCGCCACCAGGGAAGCCCTTTAGCAATCTTTTAATAGGTTTTGAGCAAAGAAGTGCAAAGAAGTGATGAAAGGAAGGTTGGTATGACTGTTGTATATAGGAAGGACGGTGAGCTATTCGTGACTGGGAAATCTGCTAATAATCAGATCTCAGTGACAGGGCCTGGCTTGGCAGTAGCACTGGGAATAAGCTGCATGCATCCAGTGGGTTCATGGTGTCTACACTACCTGTTAGACAGGTTGCTCTTGAGGGTCAAAGATCTGAAGCATTCAGAGGTTTGGAGTTATTAAGTGGGTGGAGCTGGTGAGGTCTTATGACTTAGTAAAAGGAAGTACTTATTGGTTAAATGGTTCAAAATCCTGCATGGCTTAACTGCTTTGTATTTTGTAATTTATAACTCTTGGCTAACTGAATCTGTTAAAGATGGTGTCCAGCATCGCTTAAAAGTCTGCGCACATGTAACGTGAATGTGATACTATTTTAATTGTGAGAAACTTAGGGGTATAAAGTTTTTTGTTCTTTAAAGATGAGACCGATAGTTTTTAGATGTTCCAATCTTCAAGTTTTTAGATGTTCCAATCTTCAGTTTGCTGGAGTTTCAACATGTTTGCTCCCATAGTGGTTGGATTTTCAGTGTTTTAGAGCTTGGTTTCCGAGGTGGAATTTAGCTCTTCAGTGCTGGGCATTTGCTGTTTTACTACCTTCATGCCTGTGGTTGCTTCCCACAGGATGTGACAGGTAGAGTTAAGACTTTCTAATGATGCATTAGAAATTGGTTTCAAACAGCTAGCCAGACTTGAGTTTCGACCTTAGAAATTCAAGTGAGTTTTGAAAAAAATAAAATAAAATAACCTGGATTGAAATTAGAGCCTTGAATGTTCACTGATTATTTGCAGGTGTTTTTCTCATCACGCTTGGCCTGCCTGCTTTTCTCTTCCTGTTGCTGTTGATGTGTAAACAGGAAGAGCCCAGTCTTCTGAATTTTCCGCCGCCTCTGCCAGCTTTGTACGATTTATGGGAAACCAGGGTATTTGGGGCCTACCTCCTCTGGTTTTTCCTTCAGGCTCTGTTCTACTTACTGCCGATTGGAAAGGTAAGCGTTTGTTGGCGGGGCGTATGGTATTATGAGATTTTCTTCCCCTCGCTCCCATGTTTATATAAAGACATTTATAGTAGTTTTAAGGTTAAAAGCTGTCCTTGGTCATAACTACCCAGACTTACTTAGTTTTAGTTTGTTAAGCGTTTACTCTTGTATTCTGTAACACATACTTATTAAGCGAAACTTAAAGAATCTGACTGAGGGTTCTTGTGTATCTTTCCAAACCAAATAGAGAAGAATAAGCCATTTTTCAAAATAGCCTGACTAATGGTAGAGGTGGCTGGGAAAAAAAAATTCCCTCTCGCTATATGTCCTTTCAGATGCAGAATTTTAAATTACCAGTTGATAAGGTACTGAGCTCAATGGACTTTAGTCCGTATCTTTTACTTTTTTTTTTTTTTTTAAAATATGATGAGTTTCTGATTTTCATCTCTTTCAGAAATTTGTTGTCTGGACCATGGAATGTTCTTTTCAGACTCATGCAGTGTCTTTAAAACTGGTCCTCATTGCTAAGTGTAGTTTTTTCTTCTTTCATTAGAATACTCTACTTGGATATATTTAAAAGAACATGAGATTCCCTAATCAATAAATAATTCATTTAAAGATCTTGTTCTTAGAGCTTTGCAAGTTTGCCAACTGTCTGTAAACCAAAGGATCAGTTTTATTAGGAGTGGCAAATGCCAGTGATAGGAGGATAGAGCTGCAGACTTGAAATACTTTGGAACCTCACCATAACATTGGCTCTAGCGAGGATTCTTGTGATGTGAACCTTCAGGTATTTTTGTGATAAGGCTCTAAAGTAAAAAATCACAAATTCAGATAAACTCAGGTAAAGCTAGTTCAAACTAGGTAATATTTATTGAGAAAAGCAGTTTTGATGGTTAAAATATATATATATGTTTGTATCTATATCTATATATATAGATAGCTATATATCTATTTTTTCCCCACAGACTAAAACCCAACGCAGTAGTTGTTAGATACCTTTAATAGATAAGGATCATTTGAAATTAGCCTGTGGGGTTTTGCTAATCCTATAATCTCAGACAGATACTACATTTCTCCTGGGTTCCCTTTCATAGCTAATGAAAGGGTAAAGTAGTTTGGCCCAAGACAAGTGATACCATATTAGTATTTTACAATTTATAATGAATTGCACTATTTCTGAATAGTTATTTTGGGGAGTAAAATGTAGCTGCCATTGGGCAGGTGGACTTTTTCTCTTAACTCATCCTGTTCAAGTAGTGTGTTTCTTGAGTACCTTTTTTATGGGGATGCTGTGGGTGATCCAAATGAAGAGATGAAATGGTCCAGTGGACATGCTCTCGGTCTCTTATTGGAGATAAAAGAATCACATGAAATGATTGAATAACTAAGTGAGCGTATATGTATAAATAGCAGAGCAAGTAAGTATATGAGTCTGTATCATCAAATAGCACATGGGCCTTGGGATTGGGTAAGTGGGGTTGAACCCGATTGAAAGGATGACACCAACATGAGATAGTGGAGTTGTATTCTGCTTTGTAAGCAGTGGGGAGTCATTGAAGAGTTTTGAGCTAGAGATCGACTAGATGTACAGGTTTTTGAAAACACGTCTAGTCTTGTGGTGGGACATGGGATCATTGGGGGAGAGTGGCTATGGCAATAGTCTCAGTACACGGAGAAGTCATTACTAGATTTGTATTTGAGATAAATTCCTGAAGGTGGAATTACTTTACTTAAGGGAGTGCCATGAAGATTTTTGAGACTTGTTACTAAAGTTTCCTACTAAAAGATGATCCTCCTTCTTGGGCATGTTGAAATTTAGGTGATTTTACAAGACATGTGTATCATGGTAAAGTGTTGTGCTTTTAAAATTTTAAATTAAAAAAAAAAACCTTTTCTTTTAAGGTTGTAGAAGGAACACCTCTTACTGATGGAAGAAGACTCAAGTACAGATTAAATGGTGATTTTTTTTTTTTTTTCCAAAACTCAAATTGATGACTCGATAGCTCAGACTTTTGGGTGCTGTACTCTTTAAACTGTCAAAGCTGATTATGCCAGAGGAGGAAATGGTAAATTTCTCTCAGTAGTCAGAAGAGCATGCAAGTAAACTGCTCGCACCTGCAGCCGATACGTCAGAATTATGCCATGTTAAGTAACAAGCCACTCAGTCACTGTTTTCCACTCTCCAGTGTTATTTTCTTAATAGCATTTATCGCTCATTGAAGCAATTTTGACTGTGTATCTTATCATCCTGAGTCATCCCCATGGCCTAAGTTCTGCACTGGTGTGGGCTTCCTGGCCACTCCTGCCCTCAGGAGCTCTTGCTCTTTTGCTCCAGCCACCGGCCTCCAGGCCGTCTCTAGGCTACATTCTCAGTGCTTTTGCCTGGAAAACTTTCCCCCAAAGTGTCGGCTGCTTCATCCCTGACGTGTCTCTGCTCAGAGGAGCCCTCAGATCCCTTTCTTTCCTTTACCCTGCTTTATTTTCCTCTATGACAGGTCTTCCTGACATCAGTGTACTTGTCTCTTCACTGGGGTCTCCCCACTAGAAGGTGGCTCGTGGGCAGGGACTTGGCTGTGTTCATTGTGGTACCCTTTGTGGTACCAGCATAGGGACTGGCCTGTAGGAGGCGCTTGTTGGTAGGAGCCCTGAGTGGATGGAGTGGAAGTCTCGATGAGCGTCTCAAGAAGTGGGCATTGTCCCTCCTGACGTGGGCACCTCCTGGGGTAGGAGTGTGTGCTGAGTAAGAGGAACAGTCCACCTTTGGCACGTGAAGACTTTGATAAAGTACAGTTAATCTGCTTTTAAGAAATACGTGTATAGTGTAGTTATCCTTAAATGATTTTCCATTTTAACTAGATTGGGTGGACTGTTTTCCTTTTCTTGGGAATTATACTGTAAATTTTAGTTCTTGGCCTGTTTTAATCCTATCACTTCTCACCTTTCGAACTGTGGATACTTTTTTCAGTGACTCATCTAGCATCCACTGTATCTGAAATCACTCGACTGGGCTCTAAAAGGGAAGCCAGAGGCGTTTTAGATGACTGCCTCTTGTGCCAAGTGGGTAAGGCGTTGAACCTAGCTCCGCGCCTGACCCCTGGTAGATGCTTAGCACTGACTTGCTGCTACTGTCAGATACTTTGTTTACTTTTACCAGATTCCTTGCTGCTGGAACCAGGTTTAGAATCTCCCACACACCCTCTCTCCTGCGCCTTGCGGCCTCAGTGAGGCCAAGTCTGGGGAGGGGTGGGGTGTTCCCTTTGGGCCATCAGGTCTGTCGCTGTTCGTGTTTTGTGGGCTTCTCTCTAGGTACCCACTTACTTCTCGTCCAAGTGCTCTTCTTTTCTGTTTTTGCTTCCCTTTGAGGGCGTGGCTCACTCAGAGGCTGAGAACAGTAGTACTGGGCTCGGAGCTGTCGAGCAAGCAGGCAGTGGCTGAACTAGTTGCTTGATCCTTCCTTTGAAAATTTCCTCGTTACTCTGGTTCTAGTCTTACGAGATTTTACCATCATCAACTAAGGAGAGTCCTGAGACATTTTGAATAATTTAATCCACGTAGGCTAGAGAGCAAGAAACGGCTTCATCTACCATTCTTTTTCTTTAATATTCGTAAATTTTATGAGCATTAAATGAATGCTTTACAAAGTTAAAGAAAAAGTTTAAAAAGTTAAAAGTTACTCTTTGGAGTGAACCTGACACTGTGGAAAATGTGGACTTAAATAATAAATTAGAGATGACCATTTGACTTTACAAAAGCTTTGGTTTTAGAATTCTTACAGAAATAACACCTACGTCTTTTCTGTGTTAGACTGTTTTTATCCAAATGTGATTTGACTGCTTACTCAGAGAACAGTTTTTGCAGGCACTCAGCTCCTGAAAGGAAAACTGTTTCTTGGGTCCAAAGAAGCAGCAGCCAGTACACTCAGCTTCTGTCTGTTGAGCCATAGCAGGGCTAGCTCGGAACAGGAGCTCCTCCTGCGGGGCCTCGTGGGTGCTTCTGACTTTGGAATGAACATCTGTGGGCCTGGCAGTCCCTCCCTGACGTCCCCACTCGGCTGGTCCCCTCAGTCTCCTGCCTGGCCCTGGGGAACATTTGGGTTGTGGCCTCTTCTTTGAGGGCAGGGTCTTGAGGTCTTTGTTTGGGAGGTAGAGGACGACCAGGATCCTTTGAAACCCTTATTGATAAGTTATTTCGGGTAAAAATGTTTATAATTTATAACCACCAACATTGCCCTAAAGGCTTTAAACTGTGTGTTTGGCCCAGCTCTGTCAATAATTAGCGATTTGACTTTGGCCTCGGGTTTGGATTATGTGAATTTTGAGGTTCTTTTCAGCTTTTTAATAGTGAATTTCTGTGCACTTCTTTTCAGCTCTCTCTTCATTAAAAGCAGATGACTGTTCACAATGAAAAATAATAACTTAAGTATGAGAATATTTCACAAATTGTGTGCGAGATACAGCATCTGTATTGAAGACTGCTAACCTCAGGGGCACTGCTCGTTCATGTATTTGTGTGTGTGTAGCTTGAATAATGAAACTAAGATTTTACAAAATAATGTTGTATTATTTTATAATGGTGTAAATCCAATGTGAACCCTGGGTTAACATTCATTTTTTTCCCCTCCCCTCCCTTTTTTAAGGATTCTACGCTTTTATCCTGACATCTGTACTCGTCGGAGCATCTCTCTTCTGGGATGTAGAGCTTTATTACGTGTACAGTCATTTCCTTCAGTGTGCACTTGCGGCCACCGTTTTTTCTGTGGTCTTGAGTGTTTATCTCTACGCCAGGGCTTTGAAAGCGCCCCGGGATGAACTGTCGCCGGCCAGCTCTGGTGAGCAGTGTTAGAACGTGGGTCCCACAAACGCCTCCCACAAATGCCTCTCCACACCCTCACCCCACTGGCCCCTCAGCATCTGTTTCTAGGCTTTCATAGAATTCTCGCTTCAGTTTATGAGAGATGAAGAGAAATAGGAAAAAAAAGGAAAAGGTGAAAAAATTTAGAGAAAAATAAAAGGAAGAAAATCTGATTTTTTCCCCTTGTGTTTTCCTATTTGTTTCTTCTTCCTTTTTTAGTCACTTGATGACAGTAAGACATTTGAACAACTTACAGCATTTTAGTAACATTAGTATTATAACAATTTAGGACAAATATTTTTTGTCCAAAATAGTAAACATCCTTTTAAAAAAAAACAACCAACAAATAATAGAGATTACAAATTGGTTGATTCTAACCTAAAGTACTTAAACATTAAAAAAAATTAAGTGGCTTATTTTTAAAATGGTGAGTCTACATTTAAAAAAGCTCTGGTTCCCCCAAAATCTAGGAATCTGGCCCCATAGGCCCCATGCCTATAGCAGCATGGATGTTTCCAGATGGGGCCAGTATCCCCTGCCCCCTGTGTCCTCACGGCCCCTCTTGGCTCTCACCACCATGCCTTTCCTCTCTGGCTGTTTGCCAGGCTCCTGGAGGTGATTGAATTGTGACCCTGGAGAGTGGACAGCAGTGCAATTTTAAAGCCTCATAATTGGGTTTGGAATACTGTTTGGATAAGGACTTTTCCCTTCATAGGAAACGCTGTCTATGATTTCTTCATTGGCCGTGAGTTAAATCCTCGGATCGGTACTTTTGATCTCAAATACTTCTGTGAATTGCGCCCCGGATTGATTGGATGGGTATGTCTTTTTTTTTTAATTTCAGTTCAGTAGTACAAATTAGTCTTGCATTTGGAAAGGATTGTAGACAATGTTAAAGTAAGCTGTGGGTGGTATGTTTTTAGGAATAATCACAGCATTGCATAAATCTGTCTACTTAAAATATTTTCTTGCTGTAAATATAGTCCAGAGGGATAAGATGCCCTGTTACAGGTTATTAAACATTAAAAGAGTTTGTTTTATTTTGATTATATCAGTTTATGTTTAAGTAGGAAAATAATAGTGTATGAATTAAGAAAAAATGTATTTTCCTCCCCTTTAAAAAAATGTATTTTGACTTAATTTTAGACTTGTTCGAGTTGCAAAAATAAAGAGTTCCTTCATACCACTCTCCCCAATGTTAATTAACATTTGGCAGAACCATAGTATAGTTATAAAAAACAGCAATTAAAAAGAAAAACCCCCCACAAATTAACATTGTTACAGTAGTATTAATTAAATCCCTAGACCTTATTTGAGTTTCACTAATGTTTCATGCTGTTGGCCTTTTCCTGTTCCAGAATCCTCTTCAGGGTCCGACAGTGCATTTATTTGTTATTTGGCCTTAGTCTCCTCTAGTCTGTAACAGTTGCTAGTCTTTCCTTGTCTCTCATGACCTTGACACTTTTGAAGATACTGGTCAGTTATTTTGTAAGAGTGTCCTTCAGTTTGGGTTAGTCCAGTGTTTTCTCATGATTGGAGCGAGTTATACGTCTTTGGCAAGAACACCACAGAATAAGTGTCCATCTCAGTAAATCTTACCAAGGGACTCCTGAGGTTGATATGTCTTATCACTGATGGTGGCTTCTCGGTAAGGTGGTGTCTGCAGCTTTCTCAGCTGGGAAGTTACCACCTTTCTCTCTGTAGAAACTATACCTGCCCCTTTTATTTCAGGTGGTCATTAACCTGGTGATGCTTTTGGCTGAGATGAAGCTACAGCATCGCACTGTTCCATCCTTAGCAATGATTTTGGTCAACAGTTTCCAGCTCTTGTATGTGGTGGATGCTCTCTGGAATGAGGTAATTAATTTTAAGAGCTTTGGAGTCAGATGGCGTTGAGTGTGGGTGATTGACCTGACCCCTCTGAGCCTCAGCTTCTTCCACACAAAGTGAGGAGAATATAACCTGCCTGCAAGGCTTGTGAGGATTAAATGAGTTGTGGATCCATGTGGCGCATTGAGCTGACACACAGTGAGCACTGACAGCGGGTAGGTGTCGAGAACTTTGGTGATACTTCCGTGTATGTCAGCTGCTCTGTCAGGTGCTAAATATTTACGATCTGTGGATCTTGGCTTTGTGGGTGTGACCGATTCATATAAATAAAACTTTATTTATATGAATTAATGAACATTAATTTCTTAATGATTCTGTCAGATGAAAATGGATGGACAGATTATCATCGAGTTAAGATAGTGTTCTTTGGACTGTCAGATTGCCCTTTATAGTTCTTAGATAAAGGGGGAGATGTTTTATTGTTGGTGTTTCAGAATAAAAGAGTAGCTCTGATTAGATGGATATAAAACCAGAAATCATGATACATTGAGGAAAACAGTTTAAATAAAGCTAATTTCCTAACACTTGGCTTTTCTCATACGTTGATACATCATCAGTTTTTTCCGCTACTTGAAGACTGGTAAATGTTTGCTAATCTCGGTCTCACCTAACTATATTCCTCTTGAAAATAATTTCTTCCTTGGGTCTATTTTACAACTGTTTTATCATTTACTGTTATCTTTGTCATCATCTCCTCCAAATTCCAAGTTGAGTTTTCTTTCAGTTTGAAAAACGAAATTGGCAGCCCTATGTCATAATGTTACAAAATAAATTCTCTTGGCAGTCTGTTGATATTTTGAGAGAAGGTCCATCTCCTTTAAGGTGTTTTTTTAAAGCTGTCTTATTTGGTCATATTCAGTCAAAATGACTTTGAAAGCTTGATATTGATTTGTCGATAACCTTCCTTTTCTTTGGGAGATTAGGACCTCTTTGAGGTGAACAGACCTCGAGTGCAAGTAGCCACATTTGGATTCTTGTTGAGCTCCTGCCACTGAACACAGACCTGGGCCCAGCCTTAGAAGCTGCAGAGATTGTGGGAGCATCTGATAGAGTCCTTTGAAAATTCCAAGTCTACTCAAAATTAAACATGCTTTTGAAATTAAAAAAAAACCCAACAATTCTTGTAAATGCACTTAGTCTTGCCAGTTGTAGGTCTTTCTTTGATTATGTAATAAAGGGCTCCTAAGAAGATGGTAGGTTACATTTTACAAGTCAGATGATATTTCCTCTGTTGCTTTATCACCTCAGAGATTTTTTTTTTTTAACTTCCTGTCTGGAAGCTTTTCAGTGGTGAGTAATTCTTCCTTCTCGTTTTCTGTCGTGTCATGGTAGTCACTTTTGAAGTGACTTAGAAATTCACATTTTCTAGAGATTTAAACAAACATTGATTTCTGTTAATTAACAGAAAATGTTTGTATTTTAAGGCAAAACTGTTAAGGCAGTTTTTCACCAGGGGTAGTGGATTAAAGTTGGGAAGTTATTTTTTTAAATATGTTAGCAGTATCTCAGCCAGATTATAGCAGGCTTCTTGAAGAAAGGACTTGATTTTATGATTTTCTTTAGTATCTGGCACACTTTCGGGCAATTAGTAGATGCTTGATACTTTTCTTATTAGATTGGGTGCTAGGAATTCTTCTGCGTGTTGATGTGCCGCACCTTAGAAAGTGGAGAATGTGAACTTAAATGACCCTTCCTGTGAGCCTCCGCTGGCTGTCCGGCAAATCCCCTGAGGCCCCAGGAACTGGGTAGGGCTGAGGGTTCTGCCCCTGCTGGCGCCAGCTGCTTATACCTTGTCCCTCGCTCACTGCCCACTCCCGTGTGCCCTGTCATCGTCACTGGTCTGCTCTTGTACCTGCTCCCGTGTGCGTAAGAATAGGCGCTCTTCGCTAGAGGGTGACCCAAAGGGCCTGGAGTTGTTGCATCCATTTTTCTGTTCCATGGTCCTTTTGCTTGCTTTCTGGGAAAAAAAATGCGTTTTGGAGATTATCATGCTTTTTCTTTAACCTAGAATATTGATTATTTTTTAAATTTTAATTTTATTGGAGTATAGTTGATTTACAGTGTTGGGTTAGTTTCAGGTGTGCCGCAAAGTGATTCAGCTATACGTATATTCATTCTTTTTTAGGATCTTTTCGCATATAGGTGATGTTCCCTGTGCTACACAGTAGGTCCGTGTTGGTTTGATTCTTCAGCAGAGCTTACTTATACTTGCTAATTTTTCTAGTCAGCGGGGAGTACTGGTGTCAGAGGCAGATTGGAGATGCCCTTGGGCAGGGCCGACTCCACTTCCAGAGCCTCCACTTCCAGAGCCGGGCCTGCAGGTTCTGGTCCAGGGGATCTGGCTGCTGGCTTGCGCTGACCAAATCCACACGAGAGTGCGTTCAGGTCCTGATTTACCCTGAGCAGCGAGGCAGGCATTTTCCCATGTTGCCAGGTAGTGTGGAAAAGCTACATGAAAAGCCAGATTGCTATCAGAAGTTAGGTTGGTGCATGTGTGCTGGGTGCAGGGGTGGCAGGTGGAAACCCATGCTCCCAGCCTTCCATCTTCTAGTCTAGTGGCGAGAGTCGCTTATTTACAGGACAGTCACACGGTCGCTCCAGGCTTCAGCAGGTGGTGGGTGGTGGCATCTGAGAAGTGCCTTGTCTAGGGGGAGGGTTGAGGAAAGCAGCATGGGCGAGGCTTCAGCTGAAGCTGGAGCGGGGTGTTCCAGGCAGAGGCATGGAGGCACAGGGGCGTTGGCAGCTCTGTTGTTTCAGGATCGCGGAGGGAGAGGGTAGAGCGACAGGAGAAGAACAGAATGATACACGTGCCGAGGGAACCAGATGCCCACTCCCACTTTAAAACGGTTTTGGTTGGTGTACTTTCCCTTAGCCCTTTATAAATTTGACTGTAAGCTAGAACTTTACTTGAATACTTTAAACATTGAAGCTTTTGTCCCCCAAAGTTTAAAAGAAAATTTCCCCCCTCCATACCCTTACAGGAAGCACTGCTGACGACCATGGACATTATCCATGATGGATTTGGATTCATGCTGGCTTTTGGAGATCTAGTGTGGGTTCCGTTTATCTACAGCTTCCAAGCCTTTTATTTAGTCAGTCATCCAAATGAACTGTCTTGGCCAATGGCGTCTCTAATCATTGCTCTGAAACGTGAGTATTAACTTCGGTCTCTGTGTAGTAAATATTGTGTGTGCTGTGGATCTGCATATTTATAGTGTGCCCTTTTATTTACTTTTTTCAAGTCTGAGTGGCTCTTTTTATTATAATAAATGGATAAATAACCACTTAGTCCCAACAACCCAATTAAGTACTAAGTAACCAAGTTCATGTTTATAAAAGGGACACATATGGCAGAGTTATGTACAAGAAAATGCTGGTATACACTGGGAACAGCTATCTAGCAGTAGGACACAACTACAGATCTTATCAGAATGAGGTGACTGAGAAAAACAAGGCTGATGGGAGGGAAGAACAGAAGACACAGACATAATAAGATATCATCTTAGGTAGCAGAAGGCATCTGGAGCATGGGGCTCGATGCTAGCTTTGACACTAGCTGTGTATTCTTGTACAGGTTGCTTGTTTTCTCTGATCCTTGAGCTCTTTTGGAAAATCAGGATTGAATTTTAGTCTTTCCTGGACCTTTTTTTTTTTTAATCTTTATTGGAGTATAATTGCTTTACAATGTTGTGCTAGTTTCTGCTGTATAACAAAGTGAATCAGCTATACGTATACATATATCCCCATATCCCCTCCCTCTTGCATCTCTCTCCCACCCTCCCTATCCCACCCCTCTAGGTGGTCACAAGCCACCGAGCTGATCTCCCTGTGCTATGCAGCTGCTTCCCACTAGCTATCTATTTTACGTTTGGTAGTGTATATATGTCCATGCCACTCTCTCACTTTGTCCCAGCTTACCCTTCCCCCTCCCCATGTCCTCAAGTCCATTCTCTATGTCTGCGTCTTTATTCCTGCCCTGCCCCTAGGTTCATCAGAACCATCTTTTTTTGTAGATTATACATATGTGTTAGCATACGGTATTTGTTTTTCTCTTTCTGACTTACTTCACTCTGTATGACAGACTCTAGGTCCATCCACCTCACTACAAATAGTTCACTTTTGTTTCTTTTTATGGCTGAGTAATATTCCATTTTGTATATGTGCCCCGTCTTCTTTACCCATTCATCTGTCGATGGACACTTAGGTTGCTTCCATGTCCTGGCTATTGTAAATAGAACTGCAATGAACATTGTGGTACATGACTCTTTTTGAATTATGGTTTTCTCAGGGTATATGCCCAGTGGTGGGATTGCTGGGTCATACGGTAGTTCTATTTTTAGTTTTTTAAGTTACCTCCATACTGTTCTCCAGAGTGGCTGTGTCAACTTACATTCCCACCAACAGTGCAAGAGGGTTCCCTTTTCTCCACACCCTCTCCAGCATTTATTGTTTGTAGATTTTTTGATGATGGCCATTCTGACTGGTGTGAGGTGACACCTCCTTGTAGTTTTGATTTGCATTTCTCTAGTGATTAGTGATTAGCATGCCCTTTTAAATGGCCATGATTGGCTCAGGTTTGAAGTAATCTGTGATGGATGAGTTGAGTAATAAAAAGATTCTTGCATCTTACAAAGAGAATGGATGTTTCTTTCTTGGGTTCTCAGTGGTTCTTTAAACATAATTTTAAACAAACCATTTGGTTTTAAAATTTATTAAATTTAGTTTAAAATAATAAGTTCATTTAAAATTTTATTGTCTTAGTAATGATTCATTTTTTCTGTTGAGTGCCTGCCTTTTCTGGTAGCACCTTAAAAAGTAGGGAGATTGGTCTTGCCTTCCTAGAGCTTGCATTCTAGCGGGAGAAATAAGACGCTCAGACACTGCATTGAGTAGTAGGAAGAGTCTAGAGGAGGGACTTACAGACCGAATATGATGGGAGTTTAAGGTAGAGAGTGCGTCTCTCTGGAGGAACATCAGTGTAAACCTATTGGAGGATATGGTGCAGTGGGAAAAGTGGGATGGGGAGG
This sequence comes from Delphinus delphis, assembly GCF_949987515.2. Classification (NCBI taxonomy): domain Eukaryota; kingdom Metazoa; phylum Chordata; class Mammalia; order Artiodactyla; family Delphinidae; genus Delphinus; species Delphinus delphis. Next base: position 162,217,870 of record NC_082683.1, read on the forward strand.
TAGATACATCGGACAGAGGGAACCACTTGGCCAGGGTGGATGCTGGAGACGAGCGAGGAGAACACTTTGGCCGGGTGCTCGTTGGTTAGCTTCAGGATGGCTTTTCTTTCGTTTCACTGTTGGTTAAACACCTCCGCCAGAGGGAGGGCAGGGAAAATTAGCACTGGACTTCAAATATTGCTAGTTTTGCTGCACTATTCAGTATTTATGGTAGAAGAAGACATTCAAGCTGTTGGTTGAAATTAAGATTTAGTTTCTTCATTGGTTTGGTTAAACGTGCCTGTGTGTTATTCAAGGCAGGATATGTATATTTTACAGTTAAGCTAAAAATAGGGAGTAGAGTTATTTCTTACTACTTCATTGAGGACTGATAATAAATAGTGATATGTCAGGGCCTCTTAATTTTGACATTTCGGAATTTGAAATAAAGCCACCAACTTGGAGGCTTACAGTGGGATTCGGCATATATTTATGTGCAAGTTGTTCTGGTGCAGATTCTGAGCTATAGTTTTATTAATAAAGCATTCATGTTGTGGCCAGTAGGTATCATAACTAACAGATGAACTCCAGTATTGATTTTATTGTAATGTGGGCTGCATTAGATTTTATTCATGGATGTAACTATATTTGTTAGTTTTGCCTTCATGGTAGATGATGAAAGCTGTACGATAGTGAGATATCGGGATCATATCTTCTTTTGACCTTCTAAGATTGAGAGGTTTTGAATTGTTAAGAAATAAAGCTATTCTGTACTTTGCAAATTTCCTTGGAGCACAGGAATAATTTCTAAATGAAATTACAGATGCTTTTAAATAAAGATTAAAGCTAAATTGTTAACAAATGAAATTTTTAAAAAATTACAGTGTGTGGATTTGTAATCTTCCGATGTGCAAATTCTCAGAAAAATGCATTCCGGAAAAATCCCTCTGATCCAAAGCTTGCACGTAAGTATTGGTTTATATTTATAGTATTTATACCACATAAAGATTTTACGTCTGTTTGTCTAGAGATCATTAAAAATGTATTTTTATTTTTGTATAGATTTAAAGACCATTCATACTTCAACAGGAAAAAATCTTCTCGTTTCTGGATGGTGGGGTTTTGTTCGCCATCCCAATTACTTGGGTGATCTCATCATGGCCCTGGCATGGTCCCTCCCATGTGGTAAGCATTTAAGAAGAGAACTGATTTGACTCTTTCTCCGGCCACCATAGGATGTGTGTGTGCTCGTTGGGTCTGGGTGTCGCCTGTTGGAGGTTTGGGTTGCCCGTTCCCCATCTGGGTGTATGCGCTTTTCGGTATCCAGCACCTCATTCATCCAGCGTCTGAGGGTAATTAGGAATTCACCGAGCCTGAAGTTTGAGTCTAAACTTCTGCAAGCAAAATTTTAAGTTTTAAGCTGTGCCTGGTAGCTTTTTTTCTAAGAAGAATATGTAGAAATTAACTTTCTATTTGTGACTCAGTGTACGTAGATTCTGAAAAACTCCGGTTCTTAAGAAGAAGAAAAGGCACACTCTGTTTTGTTTGTGTTAGTGTCAGCCCATACCCTGCAGTGCTGTCTGCCCTGCCCACCCTGCCCCTCACGGGTGGCCTGCCGTCCTCTTCCTGAGCACTGGCGGGGAGGAAACGGGGAGATTTGCTTTAAATACAGAGGTTCTGATTTTGAAGGATTGTTAGGGTGGATTAATCACTGTTCTCTGAATAGCTTTTAATTCAAATACTACCTCCTGCCACACACTAGTGGGAATTTATGAACCTGTGTAGTTGTTTCCCCCATTGGAGAAAATGAAGTAACGGGATGGTTACTTCATTTTTAGACGATTTGCGGACCAGCAGGAAACAATACTGTGTAGTTGTGTAGTGATAATAAAAATACCTAGTACTATTTACTGTTGCTGTCCCCAGGTTTCAATCACGTTCTTCCTTATTTCTACGTGATTTATTTCACCATTTTGCTGGTGCACCGGGAGGCTCGCGATGAACGCCACTGTAGGAAGAAGTACGGCCTGGCGTGGGAGAAGTACTGCCAGCGCGTCCCGTACCGCATATTCCCATACATCTACTGATTCTGGTCTAGGCGCTGTCTAAATGCTCCTGCAGTTTTGGTTCCATTGGCAAAAAAAGGAAAAAAACCCAAAATGAACCTTTCGTTGCACTGACAGGATCTTTATGTTTCTCTTTCTTTTTGAGGCAGGACTATAGAGCCAAGTAGTAAGTCTTTTAATGTAGCTGTGTTCATTTTTATTAAATCATAACAATTAACATAAGGAAAATATAAATAAAGATGTTAGAATTTGCATTCTAATAGGAAATTTTCAATCCTTAAAAATCTGAAAACAGAAAATAGTCTTACAAATGCACTGAATACTGTTGATGTTTAGGGTTTTTGATTACCTTTCAAAGTTTGATTCCTTTGTCCAGTTGGTTTTTCTTAAATGAAAACAGTTACATTTTAAAGTACGTTTATGTTTTATTGCATTAAGAGAATAGAATTTGTTTCCCTTTAAATTAAATCATTTACTAGCTATGTGATTTGAAAGTAAAAACTGGTCCTCTCTGTTCAGTGCTGTACGGGAAGGGGGATGATTGATAGTGGACACTGTTTAATGAAGACCATTAGTAGAGGTTTGGTTAACCTCAACTTGTAAAACTGCATTTGAAACTGTAAATACATAGCTTTTATGTAATATATGGGGACTTCAGATTTTTCTGTATAGTATTTTGAATGTGAAATAATTTTCGGGACTAAGTATCTTTTTAACAAACATTTGCAGTATTTTAAATTAAGTTTTGTAAAGTACTACATGCGAATTAAACATTTTGAAAGAAGTGGAACTCATTTAATATTGTATGAAAGATGCTATTAAGAGTAGGAAGGGTATTTTTCCTAATCCAAAGTTTGTGAATTTGGCTTTGCTACCTCAACGGCAGGTGTTTGTTTGCCTTTATAAACTGTTGCAAATAGAAAAATAGAATAAATATATATTTTTGGAATAACATCACTATTTAAACATTTTTACACAGAGTGGTGTTTGAAAATTTGCCATTTCTGAAAGGCTAATATTTTTATATGTTTTTGACTTTTTAAATTAAACTGTGTTTTTGCTACTGTTAGTTCAGGCAGTTTATACTGTATTTTGCATAGCCTTTATATTTACAACTCTACTCCCTGTAAAGGAGTGTTGTATTCATCTTTAGAAATCTATTTATCTAAATACAATTTAAGGGAATAGTTTAAAATCGTTTCTTTTAGTTTAATAGCTGTGCATAAGGTAGCTTTAGCCATTAGATTCTACTTCAGTTGATACAGTCTCATTATTAATTGTCCTATAATGGAACAGTAGCAAATTCACTAAGGTTTCGTATTCAGAGTTAAATTGTTCTCCAGAATCTTAAACATAGGGGAATCTAATAAATATAGTGTATATGTATGTTTGGGTTTTTAATTATACATTTTACATATGAGCCATTTAGATATGCAGTGTTTGTTCTACGCTGCAGTTCGAAGTGTATATAACAGAACTTACGTTAATGTGATCATGAAGAACATTCCGCATCCTTTAGTCTTTAAACATCGTTTTGGTGAAATTTTCAGTGTTTTATTAGTACTGATGTATGCAAGCAGTTTTTTAATGCTTCTCTCCTGGCATCAAAAAATGGCGTCCCAGCCTATTCTATACTAGAGTCACCAATGAAGCTTTAGGGGAGGAAGAAGGACCTTTAATTCTTTCCTTGGTAATGAGAAAAGAGCTGTTTCCAACACAGTGCTGCAGTTTCTGGATATCAGCTACAATTTGTTTTTAATTTTGTTTTTGACATGTTTGTTTATTTGACAAGTTTTATAATGAAGTTTTAAGTTGGAAATAAAGTTGAAAATAAGATGTTGCTTTGATCACTTTGGAGTCTCTTTTTTTTGGCCTGTAACTCTGGGATCATTGGGACCAAAACAGGAGCCCTTAGATTACCACTCCCCACCCAACCCCTGTTTTTTTCTAGGATCCTTGGGGACCCTCCTGGACCACAAGGCAAACTGGGACCCCTGGCAAACTGCTGTTTGCATTGAGGCTGTCAGAAGTTGGAGCTTGAAAGGGGTTAGTGGAGGGTTCCCAACTCCCAGACAGTGGTCATGGATTTAGTATTTGCTTTTGAGCAAACAAACAGAGGAATGATCAAAAGTATCATAGACTCAGTAATACTTTCAAATGAATTTGTATTACTCACAAAAGCACCTAAGTGCATGTGAAAGATAGATAGTACATGTGTGTGAGAGAGGCATTTGTGTGTCAGTGAAATGAGATGAGACACTTTCATGTCTTCGTCTCTCTTCCCAGTGTGACATGGCTTTGCAGAACGTGGGTGTTTCGAATATGCACCAACACCAAGTAGGCTAAAAATATCATCATATCATGTGATTCTTGGTCTTATTTTTGTACTCTTTGAGGAAAAGGCTTTGCTTATTGGTGGTTTCCATAACTCATGGAATGTTTTGTTTTAGCAGATTGTGGATAATTCCTAAAACTATTTTAACAAATGAATTGGACCAAATAAGATCCCACCTTGTATCCTTTGTTAAAATCCTATGTTTTATCATTTTCTTATTGATTCCTAAATGACAGGGGCTAGGTCTTTATAATTCTTTTCGATAGTGCTGTGTGTAATTAGATTCTCAGTGTATGTGTTTTTGATAATGGGACCTTCAGATAGTACAATTTCCTAGACACCAAAGTAAGTAGACGTTAATATTTTGTTCATGGCTGTTACAGAGTCTAGTTCTGGGTGTGAGCCCCACCCTCCCTACCCCCCTTATTACAGACAGAACGGATTGTTTGATCTTCATTTGTGGAGATGTGGGATTTGTTTTCTGCCAGTGGACCCATTGCTGAGGTAATGTGACAATGAACATGGCTTTGAATCCTAGCCCTGCTTCCTCCTGGCCATGTGAGCTTGGGCTAGTCACTTCATCTCTCTGAGCAGCAGTTTCTTCATGTATTAAATTTTGTTGATAGACCACATAGTACATAGGTGGCCTTAAGATAATATAGGAATTTTTATGATTACTCAACATAATTGGTGCTCAATAATAAAAATCTACCTACAGAAACACATTTGACATTTATCCAATTTTCTGAATTCTCAGCATTGAATTCTCAGGGTTGGTTTTTCAGTGGAAAGAGAAGGTCTGGTGAAGTCAGAACAAGACCATTTCTGTAAGGGAAGAAGAGCCTCTTTTGTCTCAAAAGTGTGCCTCTTTGAACCTTAGTTTCCTGATCTATAAAATGAGGATACTTTTTGAGGATTAAATAATACAGATAAAGAGCTTAGCACAGTATCTGGCACACAGGAGATACTCAGTAAACGTTGGCTAATAAGCAACAGTGCCATCATTATCAGATAGATTGTGATCTGGAGGGCAGGAGCCTTATTTTGTTCATCTCTATATTTGCACCACCTAGCACAGCACTGGACACGCACACGCACACACAGGTATATGACATGATACATGTATATATTGCAAAATGATCACCACAATAAGTCTAGGTGACGTTCATCACCATATATATTTATAATTTTTTTCTTGTGATGAGAACTTTTAATATTTACTCTCTTAGCAATTTTCAAATATGCAATACAGTATCATTAACTATCGTCTCCATTCTGTACATTACATTGCAGGTCTTAATTTATTTTATGACTGGAAGTTTGTACTCTTTTGACCACTTTTACCCATTTCACTCACCTCCCTACCCCAGCCTCTGGCAACCACCAGTCTGTTCTCTGTATCTGTGAATTTGTTTTTTGTTTTTTTTTCTGGATTCCACATATAAGTGAGATCATATGGTATTTGTCTTTCTCTGTATGACTTATTTCACTTAGCATAATGCTCTCAAGGTCCATCGATGTTGTTGCAAATGGCAAGATTTCCTTATTTTTTATGGGTGAATAATATTTATTCCATTGTATATTAGAGAGTAGATCCCAAGAGTTCTCATCACAAGGAAAAAAACATTTTTCTTTTTCTTTTTGTATCTATGGGTGTTAACTAAACTTTTTGTGGTAATCATTTCACAATATATCTAAGTCAAAAAGTCTGAGAAAACCATAATTCAAAAAGTCATGTACCAGAATGTTCATTGCAGCTCTATTTACAATAGCCAAGACATGGAAGCAACCTAAGGGTCCACTGACAGATGAATGGATAAAGAAGATGGGGCACATATATACAATGGAATATTAGCCATAGAAACGAAATTGAGTTATTTGTAGTGAGGTGGGTGGACCTAGAGTCTGTCATACAGAGTGAAGTCAGTCAGAAAGAGAAAAACAAATACTGTATGCTAACACATATATATGGAATCTAAAAAAAAAAAAATGGTCATGAAGAACCTAGGGGCTGGACAGGAATAAAGATGCAGATGTAGAGAATGGATTTGAGGTCATGGGGAGGGGGAAGGGTAAGCTGGGATGAAGTGAGAGAGTGGCACTGACATATATACACTACCAAACGTAAAATAGATAGCTAGTGGGAAGCAGCCACATAGCACAGGGAGATCAGCTCGGTGGTTTGTGACCACCTAGAGGGGTGGGATTGGGAGGGAGGGAGATGCAAGAGGGAAGAGATATGGGGACATATGTGTAACTGATTCACTTTGTTATAAAGCAGAAACTAACACACCATTGTAAAGCAATTACACTCCAATAAAGATGTTAAAAAAAAAAGTCAAATCATCGTGCTCTATACTTTAAACTTATACAGTGCCGTATGTCAATTATATCTCAGTAAAACTAGAAAAAATATTCCATTCTATGCATATATACCACATTTTCTTTATCCATTTATCCATCAGTGGACACTCAGGTTGTTTCTATATCTTAGCTATTGTAAATAATGCTGCTATAAACATGGGAATGCAGATATCTCGTAAACATAGGGTTTTTGTTTCCTTTAGGTATATTCCCAGAAGTGGAATTGCTGGATCACATGGTAGTTTTATTTTTAATTTTTTGAGGAACCTCCACATTGTTTTCCATAGTGGCTGCACCAAACTATATGCATTTAAATAAATGTTTAAGATCAACATAAGCTACAGAAGTTTTAAAAGATCTAAATAAATATTCATCATTGAACGTCTCAGTATTGCTAAGATATCAGTTCTCCAAAAAGCAAGACAACTTTAAGGAAAAAGAAAAGTTGGAAGACTTTATACTACCAGATATTAAGAATCACTATAAGCTACAGTAATTAAAGGAGTGTGGTGCTGGCACAAAGACGGGCAAATAAATCAATGGAACAAAATTGAGACTCAAGAAATGGGCCCAGGCATATAAAATTACTTGATCTGTGACAAAGAAGAAGTAGGGTAAGGATGACCATTTCAATAAAAAGGAAAGGGTGTCAAGTCAATACTTGGATACTCATATGGAAAAAATGACTTTTGACCCTACCTCATTACATGCAAACTCAATTCTATGTGGATCATAAGCCTAAATGTGAAAGGTAAAGCAATATAGCTTCTAGAAGATAACATAGGAGAATACTTTCATGACCCTGAGATAGGCAAATATTTCTTAAAAAGGACACTCAAAAATACTAACCCCCAAAGAAAAGATGGATATGCTGGATTTTATTAAAACAGAGATAAAGAAGACATCATAAAGTAAAAAGGAAAGCCACATACTGGAAGAAGAAACTTCTGATACATATATCCATATATATATCTGACAAAAAACTTATGTCCAGAATATATAAAGAACTTCTGTAAATCAATAACAAAAAGCCCAATTAAAACGTGGGCAAAAGACTCAAACAGGAATTTCACAAGAGAGGATATTCACGTGTCAATAAGCACATTAAATGGTGTTCAACTTCATTAGTCACCAAGGAAATGCAAATTAATACCATGAAGAGATATCAATACATACCCACCAGAATGACAAAAATTAAAAGATAATACCAAATGTTGGCAAGGATGTGGACTAATCTTACACATTACTGATAGGTCTGTAGATTGGTACAATCACTTTCAAAAATGATTTGGTAGTATCTACACTTAAGCTAAATATATGACCCTCAATTTAATTCCCAGGTATGTATTCAAGAGAAATGAGTATTTATGTCCAGCAAAAGACATATACAATAATGCTAAAGCACATTTAATCATAATAGTTCTAAACAGAAAACAACCCTAATGTCCATCAGTCAGATAAGTTGTGGAACATTAACACAGTAGAATACTACAGAGTGATGAAAAAGAGTAATTACTATATGCAAAATAAGGATGAACCTCACAGATGTAATGTTGAGCAAAAGAAACTAGACACAAAAGAGTACATGCTGCATGATCCCTTTTATAAAAAGTTCAAGATAGGAAAAGTAATTGATGATGATAAAAGCTGGAATAGTGATTACCTTTGAGGAGGGCATTAACTCGGATGGGATGTGAGGGAGCCTTCTGTGGTGGTGACTGACAGTAGTCTTATAGCTTGATCTGAGTAGCTGAGTGGAATAGTTAAGATTTGTGACCTTTACTCTGTATATATTATACCTCAGTGAAAACAAGCAAAAAGAAACTAGTAAAAGAGCAATAAACCCAAAGAAAGCAGAAGGAACTAAAAAGATAAACAGGTTAAAGAAGGGAAAGCAAATGAACAAAACACCATTAGAGTTAATTAATAAAGGCAAAATTTGGTTTATTTGAAAAAGTAAATGAAATAGACAAACTTGGCCAGTTTAAATTAGGGAAAAAAAAAAGAGATGAGGAAAAGGATGTATAATAAAGATTTTGGCTAGTCTATGTCCCTGGTTCCTGGAAGGTGACCTCTAAACCCTTGGAATTTGTTATTCATGGTGGGCTCCTGGGACTACCCCCGAAGGTTTATGCTAATGAGGTGGTTGTTGGTGGTCCCTGGATAGTTGATGCTAATGAGATGACTCAGGGTGGGGGTTGGCTATGCCAGAAAGAGCCACTGTAATATTAGAGGTCTGTGACATTGAGCCAAATGATAGCAGCCCAACCTCTGGGGATGAGAGAAGACTGAAGATTGGATTCAGCCATGTGAGCAGTGATTCAATCAAACATGGCTACATAATGAAACCCCAAACGAAAACTGAACACTGAGCAACCCAGGTGAGCTTCCTGGGTTGGCAATACTCCATACACACCTAGCTACACCTCGATACCAGGAGGGTAACACATCCCTGAAGATGTGGAAGCTTTGTATTTGGAACCCTCCCAGTCCTAGATTCTGCCCTATGTGTCTCTTCCTTTGGCTGGTTCTGATTTGTATCCTTTCGCTATAATAAAACTAACTGTGACACTTTCCTGAAGCTCTATGAGTCTTTCTAACAAATTATTAAGCTTAAGGATGGTTTTTCATTTGGTGTGAGGAGTCTTGGGCAGAATTAGTCTTAGACAACTGTGCCCTTAACCTCGAGTTTGGCTAACCCCAGGTAGAGGACAAAGAGTAATTTGGAGGGCATTAAAAATCCTATTCACAAGGGAACCCCCCTACAGTGTTGATGGGAATGTAATTTGGTGCAGTCATTATGGAGAACAGTACGGAGGTTACTTAAAAAGCTAAAAATAGAGCTACTATATGATCCAGCAATCCCACTCCTGGACATATATCCAGAGAAAACCATACTTCGAAAAGGTACATGCACCCCAGTGTTCATAGCAGCACTATTTACAATAGCCAGGACATGGAAGCAACCTAAATGTCCATCAACAGAGGAATGGATAAAGAAGATGTGGTACATATATACAATGGAATATTACTCAGCCATAAAAAAGAATGAAATAATGCCATTTGCAGCAACATGGAAAGACCTAGAGATTATCATACTAAGTGAAGTCGGAGAAAGACAAATATTGCATGATATCACGTATATGTGGAATCTAAAAAAATGATACAAATGAATGTATTTACAAAACAGAAACAGACTCACAGACTTAGAAAGCAAATTTATGGTTACCAAAGGGGAAAGGTGGGGGGTGGGATAAATTAGGAGGTTGGGATTAACATATATACACTGCTGTATATAAAATAAATAATCAACAAGGACCTACTGTATACCACAGGGAGCTCTACTCAATACTCTGTAATCACCTATATGGGAAAAGAATCTGAAAAAGAATAGATATATGTATATGTATAACTAAATCACTTTGCTGTACATCTGACACTAACACATTATAAATCAACGATATTCCAATATAAAATAAAAATTTAAAAAATCTTATTCACAATAGCAACAATTATAAACCACTTAGGAAAACAATCTAACAAGAATTTTCTAAGACCAATGTGACAAAAACAAAACTTACTAAAGAATACAAACGACCTAAGTAAATGGAAAGAGAAACCATGTTTCTATTTGGGTTGGCCAAAAAGTTCCTTTGGTTTTATAAGTAAAAATAAAAGACATATTTTTCACTTTTATCAAGAACTTTATTGAACAGCGTATTCACCGTTTTGTTCCACTACCTTCTGCCATCTTTCAGGCAACTTCATAATTCCATCTTCCCAAAACTTTTTTTTTTTTTTTTTGCAGTACGCGGGCCTCTCACTGTTGTGGCCTCTCCCACTGCGGAGCACAGGCTCCGGACGCGCAGGCTCAGCGGCCATGGCTCACGGGCCCAGCCGCTCTGCGGCACATGGGATCCTCCCAGACCGGGACACGAACCCGTGTCCCCTGCATCGGCAGGCGGACTCTCAACTACTGCGCCACCAGGGAAGCCCTTCCCAAAACTTTTTATCTTTTTGAGCAAAGAACTGTTCCAGGTGCCTTTTATAGTCTTCCAGGGAATTGAAATTATTTCCATTAAGAGAATTTGTAAAGACCGAAATAAATGGAAATCCCAAGGTGCAATGTCTGGTGAATAGGGAGGATGAATCAGAACTTCCCAACCAAGCTCTAACAGTTTTTGCCTGGTCATCAAACAAACATGAGGTCTTGCGTTATCCTGATGGAAGACTATGCGTTTTCTGTTGACTAATTCTGGACGCTTTTTGCCAAGTGTTGCTTTCAGTTGGTCTCATTGGGAGCAGTACTTGTTGGAATTAATCGTTTGGTTTTCCGGAAGGAGCTCATCATAGAAGACTCCTTTCCAATCCCAGCATATACACAACATCACCTTCTTTGGACGAAGACCGCGGCCTTTGGTGTGGTTGGTGGTGTTCATTTCGCTTGCCCTACGATCTCTTCTGTTCTGCATTGTTGTACAGTATCCACTTTTTATAGCCCATCACAATTTGTTTTGAAAATGGAACGTTTTCATTATGTTTAAGTAGAGAATCGCATGTGGAAATACGGTCAAGAAGGTTTTTTTCGCTTAACTTATGTGGAACCCAAACAATCAAAGCGATTAACATAGCCAAGCTAGTGCAAATGATCTTCAGCGCTTGATTTGGGTATTTTGAGTATGTTGGCTCTCTCCCGCGTGGTATAACATTGATTGTTCTCAATTAATGTCTCGATTTTATGGCTATCAACTGGTCTACCCGACTGTGGAGCATTGCCCAGCGAGAAACATCCAGCACGAAACTTTGCAAACTACTTTGCCACGTCTGATCAGTCACAGCACCTTCTTCGTACACTGCACAAATCTTTTTTTGCATTTCAGCTGTGTTTTAACCTTTCTTGAAATAATAAAGCATAATAGGCCAAAAATGTTGCTTTTTTCTTCCATCTTTGATATTAAAATAGCTACACAAAAATTCACCAATTTTGATGTTTTTTCAAAAATGCACCCTGATATGACAGCTGTCACAATACAATCTAACAAAACTAAGCGCTACTAGAGCCATCTTATGGAAAAAACCAAACTTTTTGGCCAACTCAATATTGGAAAAACTCAATTTTAAAAAGATAGTAATTCTTTCCCAGATTTATAGGCAAATGTAATGTAAGCTGATCAAAATCCCAACAGGTTGTTTAAAAAGTGAAATGTGGTCAGCCTATTCTCAAATTCACCTAGAAGAGAAAAGGTACAAAAGTCAAGATAGTTTTAAAAAGGAACAATGAGTTCATGGACTGGATGACAACACCAATGCCAATACTACCCAAAGTGATCTACAGATTCAACATAGTCTCTATCAAAATCCCAGTGATGTTTTTTGTAGAAACAGAGAAATCCATCTTAAAAATTCATATGGAATCTCAAGGATAACTGAATAAACAAAGTAATATTGAAGAACAAAGTTGAGGTCTTACACTTCCTGATTTCAAAGCTTATTACAAAGCTACACTAATCAAAATTGTGTGCAACTGGCACAAAGACAGACAATAGAACAATGGAACAGAATAGAGAATGAACCCAGAAATAAATATGTACATGCTCAAACGATTTGCAACAAAGGTGCCAAGATATTCAATGGGGAAAGGACAACCTCTTCAACAAATGGTGTTGGTTAAATTGGATATCAATGTACAATATGGACTGTTACCTTACACTATACACAAAAGTTTACTCACAATGGATCAAAGACCTAAACGGAAGAGCTAAAACTATAAAACTCTTAGAAGACAACATAGGGGAAAAGCTTTATGACATTGGATTTGTTAATTATTTCTTGGTTATGGCACCAAAAGCATAGACAACAACAACAAAAAATAGATAAATTGGGCTACCTCAAAATTAAAAACTTTTATACATCAAAGGACACTATCAACAGAGTGAATTGGCAACCCACAGAATGGGAGAAAATATTTGCAACTCATACATCCGATAAGGAATTAACATCCAGAATATATAAGGAACTCCTACAATTCAACAACAATAACCAAGAAATCCTGATTAAAAATGGGCCGAGGACTTGAATAGATATTTCTCCAAAGAATGTATACAAATGGCCAATAAACACATGAAAAGATTTCAGTACCACTAGTCATTAGGGAAATGTAAATCAAAAGCACAATGAGATACCACTTCACATCCTTTGGGATGGCTGCTATCAAGAGCCAGAAAATAACAAGTATTGGTGAGGATGTGGAGAAATTAGAACGCTGTGCACTGTTGGTGGGAATGGAAAATGGTGCAGCCACTATGGAAAAGAGTATGCCATTTCCTCAAAAAATTTAACAGAATTACCATATGATCCAACAGTTCCACTCCTAGATATCTACCCAAAAGAACTGAAACAGGGACTCAAACAGATATTTGCATACCATGTTCATAGCAGCACTGTTCACAATGGCCAAAAGATGGAAATGACTCAAGTGTCTATGGACAGATGAGTGGATGAACAAAATGTGGTGTTATGGACTGAATATTTATACACCCCCCCCGACCCCCACCAATTCATATGTTGAAGCCCTAACACCCAGGGTAGCTGTATTTAGAGATGGGGCCTCTAGAGAAGTAATTAAAGTCATGTGGCTGGGAGTCTTGATCCAGTAGGATTAATGTCCTTATAAGAAGAGACATCAGAGAGCTTGTTCTCTCTCTCCACACATGCACACCAAGGAAAGGTCATGTGAGGACATAGCTAGAAGGCAGCTGTCTGCAAGCCAGGAAGTGTTCCGCAACAAGAGAAGCCACTGCAATGAGAAGCCCGCACACTGCAACAAAGAGTAGCCTCTGCTCGCCACAACTAGAGAAAGCCTGTGTGCAGCAATGAAGGCCCAGCACAGCCAAAACAAAACCAAAAAAAGTAGTAGTTAAAATGGTAAATTTTATGTTATGTATATTTTACCACAATGAAAAATAGTAAAAATATAATAAAAATTTGATTAAAGAAAAGGAAAAACGAGGACTGACTTGCTCTACCAAGTCTCCACATATAACTTTACAGCTTCTAGACATGTGTGGTGTTGGTCCTGCTATAGAGAAATAGATGCCTAGAACAGATTGGAGTTTAGTAAACAACAACAATGGCCTCCACATCAGTGGGGCAATGGTGGGAGAGCGACTGGGCTGGGGGTGGCCTTGGGCATCTGGCTGTCTGCACACTCACACTCCCCGCCTAAACTGCCTCTATTCATAATCAGCACGTTGCCCAGTGCCCTGAGTTTCATTGCAGGCTGGCTGGGGGTGTCTCCTTGAACCTAACTGAACTCTGGAATGAGTAGGCTGCTGGGTGGCAGGCAGTTCAGCTGAGCCACCCTCAGGAGAGGTTTGGCCCACTGGTTTGAAATGCCACCTTCAAATCCCAACCTAGCAGCATTCAGTCTTCATTTATGTCAGGGGAGAGTTTTTCATAATTTTTTCCAACCCCCTAGAAGAAGAGTGGGAGAGATGGCATTTGATGGCGTTCGGATTTGATGGGGACAGCACCATGCCCCGTGCTGCAGCCATCAGACCATGGGCCCCTTGCCTAGAGCATGGCGGCGGTTCCCATTGCCGCTGGAGGGAGCAGGCTCCCTGGGAGCTGGCCTGCGCTCACCTCTCCAGCTTCATCCTAACCATTCTCCCTTTGTCGGTCTGTGGCTGTGGTCATGATGAACATTTGGTTTCTCTAATGTGCTTTTTTCCTCTCTCACCTCTGTGCCTTTGAACGGTATTCTCTCTAATAAAAATACAATTCCCAGTTTAGTGCAGTGGTTAAACATGTGAATTTCCAAGTCAGACAGGCTAAGTTCAAATCTTGGTTCAGTCCCTTAGTAGCTGTGTGACTTTGGACAAATTACTTAACTTCTCTCTGCCAAGGTTTTCTTGTCTGAAAATAGGGATAATAATAGTAACAACACCATAAGATTGTCAAGAGAACTGAATGACTTCATATATCCAAAGTCCTTAGAAGAGTGCCTGGCACCCGGTAAGTACTCTACAGTAAGTACTAAGGGTGTTAATTACTCTCCTCTTATTCGGTCCTGACCTGGATAATGCTTAACCGGTAACAAGCTTCAAGTCTCTTCTTAGAAGTTATTTCCTTAGTGGTCTTCCCTGACCCTTAGTTCTGGTCTCCCTGTTTCAGGCTCCAAGAGTATTCATCTATTCTTATATTCATTCAGAAAGTCATTTGCTCTTTCTTCAAATGTTGAATATTTATTGAGAAGTTTTTCGGTGGTGAGGGCTGCATTAGGTGCTTGGAATACAATAGGGAGTAAAAACAGACCTGGTTCCTGCCTTCATGGAGCTTACAGTCTAGTGCTGCCCCTTTACAACACCCATTATACCCCGACCACACATTATTGTAACAGGCTCTAGCTGGATATCTGCTGGACATTTGTGCCAAGCTGGTGGGGCCTAGGACCCGGCAAACATTTATTTATTCTTATGAAATGAATAAATGAATGAAGTGCCTGAAACACGGAATCAGTCCCTTGGGTAGCTGCCCATCTCCAGGAGTCCACTCTTAAAATGTAGGTGCCTTTGGGAGGCATCTAGTGTTGTTGGTCTCTGACCTCATAGAATTAACGGCATAGAGATGAGAAAGTGAGACACCTGCTGGGGTGCAGGTGAGGTCTGACAAGGATGTGGGTTTATTTTGGTTCATGAGGAGATGGGGCGAGGGAGGGATGTGGGTGGAGAGGGAGAAGAGAGACTGCTCTAGTGCATGCAAGAGGTCCTGGTACCTGTTGGGGGGCGGGTAGGGATGTCATAGGGGCCTCTAATCCTAGAGGGGAGGAAGACATGGGGGAGTGCTGGTGGAGGGACTGGAGACAGACCTGTCTGGACCAGGTGTCTCTGGTCCCGGTTCTCATGCTCACCTTGTGGAAAGAAGCAAGCTGGGAGCCAATATCTTGCAGGAAATCCTTCAGAGAACTCATTCTTTTGATCAGTGGGGTGTTGGGGGTTTTGGCTAGGTGATGAGCTGGAGTGCTTCCAAGCTGTGACAAGTCTCATATACCTATTGGAAGGCAGACCACAGGTTGGTGTAGTTAAGGGCACAATAATTGCACATTTTCAGATGATCTGAGCAATTTCTTCCAGCCTCTCCTAGATTCCTCCTTTTCTTTTCATCTCAAGCTCTCCCCTTTCTCTGGACCCTAGTCCTGTACTTTAATGAAAACCAGCTATGGTTTTAAAGCTTTTGAGACCACAAAGCACTGGAACACATTGGATTTGGGTAATAAGGGATGTTGTTATTACAGTAGGAATACTGGCTGGGCCTTGTGGAATCTTGCGGATTGGTTTCGAGTTACTGCCTTCAAACAGTAACACTTACTTATTGTTCAGTGGTGTAAGAGACAGTTTGGTACAGACTTTGGAACTAGATTTTCTGTGTTCAAATCTCAATACTTCCACTTTCTAGCTGTGAAACCTTGGGCAAGTTACTCCCTGCTTTTGTATCTCAGTTTCCTCAACTCTAAAACGAGGATGATAAATAATAATACCTACTTCATATCATAGGGTTACTATGAGAATTGAGTTAGTATGAGTAAAGCACTTCGAAAAATGTTTGACACCCTGTGAGGTACTCCTTAAATGTGAACTACTCTCATGCCTTTCAAATTATTTGTATTATGTATTAATTACACTTAAAAATTGCATGTGACTATTTTTTTATTTCTTTTCACATTTCTTCCTGCTAGTGTCACAAGCATAATAGAAAGAGGAATGTACCAGGTTTTGTTTCTACCTCTGTCTCTTAGGGCAGAGTGACCTTGGAAGAAACTCTCAACTTCTTAGGTCTCCATGTCCTCCTTCTAAACTGAAGATAAGAATCCCTCCTTTGCTTAAATTCACATGTTGCTACGAGAACCCAAAGAGGCCAAGCATGTGAAATTATGCTGTAAAACCATTAAGCTCAAAACAAAAATGAAGAAGAAATGTAAAGCAGCTTTCATACATATGGACAATGTATTGCAGTGTAAGCCATTTGGGCCCAGGTATTAAAGAAATTCAGCCTCTGGATGAGATCATTAACCCAGGAACTGAGGGGTTTACTTGACTTGTAGGCATGTTTCTGTTGGGATCTAGAAACAGGCACATAATTTTTGAAAGATTTGTCATTGGGATCATTAAGAACATATCTGCCAACTTTGGTGACAGACTCAATTGCCAGGGATAAATAACTTGGCAAGAGGATGCTGTTTTCCAACTGAAAGTACTTAATGAGAAATCTGAAGGCTAATACCAAGGCAAATCAGCATAATCTTAAAAGTGCTTTGGATAAAACACTTGCAAGTTTCCATCCTGGCTAGTCTTTTATCATTTTTCTCAAGTTCTTTAATCCATCTTCTTTCCTGCCACCCCTCTTCCTACCCACCTCTTTCCCCTTATCTGGGAAGATCATCTTCACAGGCCATTAAGTATAAGTAATCTCAACTTTCTGGCCTTCCCCTATACAAAATTCTATACATCTCCATCCATTGTTTCTTTCTCCCCCTCTTTTCCTTCCAGTTCTGAGTCAACTTGATTCCTGCCCCTGTGCTCTGCATAGCTGTTTTGGAGTATTTTTTCTGTTCTGTAGCTCCAGCTTCCTATTTTCCATCCCTTTGTTTATTAACACACTCCTCTGTCTTAAATACACAAACCACCTAACACTTAATCTTACTTGTTTGAATCTCAAAAAAATAGCAAACTAAATTCAAGACTACATTAAAAGGATCATAAACAGTGATCAAGTGGGATTCACCCCTGGGATGTAAGAGATGAAAATCAAAAAATGTGATATACCACAATATAAGAATGAAGGATAAAAATCCTATGATCACTTCAATAGATGCACAAAAAGCATTTGACAAAATTCAACATCTTTTCATGATAAAAACTCTCAATATTTGTTTGTCTGTTGATGGGCATTTAGGTTGCTTCCATGACCTGGCTATTGTAAATAGTGCTGCAATGAACACTGGGGTGAATGTGTCTTTTTGAATTATGGCTTTCTCAGGGTATATGCCCAGTAGTGGGATTGCTGGGTCATATGGTAATTCTATTTTTAATTTTTGAAGGAACCTCCATACTGTTCTCCATAGTGGGTGTATCAATTTACATTCTCACCAACAGTGTAACAGGGTTCCCTTTTCTCCATACCCTCTCCAGCATTTGTTGTTGGTAGATTTCCTGATGATGCCCATTCTAACTGGTGTGAGGTGATACCTCACTGTAGTTTTGATTTGCATTTCTCTAATGATTAGTGATGTTGAGCATCCTTTCATGTGTTTGTTGGCCGTCTGTATATCTTCTTTGGAGAGATGTCTATTTAGGTCTTCTGTCCATTTTTGCATTGGGTTCTTTGCTTTTTTGATATTGAGTTGCATAAAAGGAAAAAAACACATTTCAAAGGCTAGCGTGATTCTGACTACCCATTGCCTCAATGAACTACACCCACAGATAATGGATGCAGTCAAGTATAACAAATCATTTTACTTTGGTAAAACCTGTAGAAGAAACGTAGAATGATCTTAAGAATAACTGACCACTGAGGGGATGTGGGGTGGGTGGGCAAAAGTGGTAAAGGTGGTCAAAAGGCACAAACTTCCAGTTATAAAATAAGTAAGCAGAAAAATAATAAAATAAATTAAAAAGTTATTTAATAGGGAAACAAAAAGCTCTTTCTTCCTGTTTACCAGCTATATCTCGCACTTGGTAAGTTATAACTAAGTACTGACTGGATAAAAGCTCTGTAAGAGCAGTTATTCCTTTGACTGATGCCCAGGGTCACAATTAATTAGGAAAAAATATGGCTTCCAAAACCTATGAAGTGATAATGATAAATGTGGTTGTGCTGGTTAAAAATATGTCAAGTTCTTTAACATTCAACCCTTCAAAAGATGGAATCTAATTCTCTTCTTGACTGGAGGCTGGACTGAGTGACTAAAATGAAAGGGATGGAGTGGGACTTTTTTTTCTTAAACTTTAAAATCAAATTTTGGTAAAAAAAACTCAGCTCGTGAAGTATATATTATTCTACCCTCTGTCTTTTTTTCCCAGCTTTACTGAGGTATAATTGACAAATAAAACTATATATATATATTTAAGGTGTATAACATGATGATTTGATATAAATATACGTTGTGAAATAATTACCACAATCAAATTAATTAATACATCCATCACCTCATATTCTCTAGCATATTTCAAGTATACAATACAGTATTATTGTTAGGGGAACCACTGACTGAAGACACCCGCCCCGGCCAGGCCCAATAGCAGCCACTAGCGTGAGGCATCTTACAACAGGAGGTCCTGGTAAGGAACACGGAAGCTATCACTAATCGGAAGAATTCGGGAAAGGTCAAAAGGAGAGAGGAGATTCCAGTCCATATATCCTACCAACCTCCCAGAGTCCTCCTCGCTGGAAACCATCTTGACTGAATGATGCGCAGTACCACCAGGAAAGACCCTGAGTCAGAGTGATTGGCCAGAGGCAACCTGGAAACTAACCCCATCACCATAAAACCTGAGACTGAGAGCCAAGTGCAGAGCAGTTCTCCTGGGGTCCCTCACCCTGCTGCTCTCTGCCCAGGTGCTTCTTCCCAATAAAGTCTTTTGCTTTGTCAGCACGTGTGTCTCCTCGGATAATTCATTTCTGAGTGTCAGACAAGAGCCCCCTCTCAGGCCCTGGAAGGGGTCCCCCTTCCTGCAACATTACTAACTGTAGTCACCACGCTATACATTAGATCCCCAGAGCCTCTTTATCTTACAACTGAAAGTTTGTACCCTGTGGCCAATATCTCCCCATTTCTCCCTAAAGTGGGACTTCGGAGACCAGGTCTTAAAAGGCACTGCAGCTTCTTTTCTCTTAGTTAACTCACGCTGGGGAGTGACAGTTGCCATGTTTTGAGGACCATCAGGCAGCCCCGTGGTCCCTAATGTTGAGGCGCTAAGACTTCTGGCTGACGTATGAGCTTGTGGGTTTGGGAGTAGATCCTCCTGCCTCAGTTCAGCCTTCACGACAGCAGCCCCAGCTGATATCTTGACTGTAACATTACGAGAAACCTTGAGCCAGAACAATGCAGCCACGCTGCCCCAAGGATATATGTTGGTGCAGTTTTTATTAGATTATAAATCGATTCATAAGGAACCCACAATGTTTAAAAATGAATTGTATCAGCCTAGACCAAAAGGGACAGAGACAGTAAAACATGAAGAGAGGACACTTCAGACAGGAGGTACAACTACTGACAGGAAGCAGCTGAGAAAACTATTTAGCTGCAAACATGGGCTATTTCCTACGGAATTGGAAGGCTAACTCACAGGGTGGAACCAAGATCCCAGTGGAGGGAGGCAAGAGCCCCTGAGTCCTCCCAGGAAGTAAGACTGAGTCCTAATCAAGGAACTGCATCATTTACCCATTTGGATTTCAGAATTTCTGTGGACTAGTGAGGGCTGCGTGCCTTCCACTTTCCCCTCTTTGAAGGGAAATGCCCATGGAAGCACAGTCCTATGCTTTTCCCATCACTCCCTGTGATATATATGGTGGTGGTTGGGCCAGATCAAGTGTTTTTAATTCAAAGAGCTTCATATGAAGAGGAACCACTTAAGGAGTTATACCCAAGGGCCTGCACCCAAAGAGTCTCATCTGCTCCGGGACCTCACAAGATCCTTGACCTTAACACTGCAATGAAATGAGAACTTGCAGGTGTCTGAGAGGAGGTGAGTGCATTTTGCATATGGAAAGAACGTAAAACATTTGTGGCCAGAGGGTGGATTCTGAAAGTTTAAAAACCTTGCCCCAAATTCTTTAACTCTCCTCTCAATCTGATTCTGTGGCTGCTTGACTAATAGAACACTGTACAGAATACTCATTCTGTGTCATGTCTGGTCCTAGGCCTTAAGTGTTAGAGAGAAAAAAAAAGAATAACTGATCACTGACAAAGAAGACAAATGTAGTGGTGGCTTTCTTGATATCTTCAAGGAAAACATTGACCAATTAACGAGGGCCACAGGGAAACATCAACTAACAAGCAGAATCACTGATAAAAAATTCATCTGCAGAGGGGCTTCCCGGGTGGCACAGTGGTTGGGAGTCCACCTGCTGATGCAGGGGACACGGGTTCATGCCCCGGTCCGGGAAGATCCCACATGCAGCGGAGCAGCTGGGCCTGCGAGCCATGGCCGCTGAGCCTGCGCGTCCGGAGCCTGTGCTCCGCAACGGGAGAGGCCTCAACAGTGAGAGGCCCGCGTACCGCAAAAAAAAAAAAAAAATCATCTACAGAAAGTAAGATTTTGACAAGGAACAGGAAGAGGTGGCAAGTTGGAACTGTCATAAAATTGCCAGTGTTTAAAGCAACTAAGTAACTGAAATATACGGTTTCAGAATCCCATTCTGTAGTCTGATAGAATTCTGCCAATGGAATTGTATGCTGCATGTTACTGTATTTCTTATTCTCTTGTGCATACTCAAAGTAACAGCCTGTATACAAAAACCACTGCACTTTTTTTTTTTTTTGCAATTTAAAAGATTTTCAAGGATAATTTTACCTTAAGGGTTGACTTTAGACTCTAAACAACTAAAACGTTAAACAGCTTTTTAGAACGGAAATCTTAAAAACAACAACTTCTAGCTTTTCCTGCCTTAACAGGAATGCTCACCCAGATGGCGTTGTCTTCCTTCTCATCTTCCATCACCTCCCCTATGCAAATTCCCACCCATCACACTGATGTCTAGTCCTCCCTCCATGTTTTCAGGCCGGAGGTCTGCAGGATTTGTGCCTCTGCTAGCAACCATCTGCCAGGGGCACGACTGCTGTGTGTAAACTGGAGTTTCTTGCTTCACAAAGATGGAGGTCTAGATGGAAGTTAAACACTAAGTAGAGAGAGGACAAGGGAAGATGCAGAATCGCATCTTCTTGGGTGCTTGGGGTTGGGGTAAAATCCTTGAATCCCAGCTCTCCTTACTGTATGTGGCTGCACCCTGAGAACCTCAGTTTCCTCATCTGAAACTGGGGATAACATCTATTTCACATAGTTGTTTTGAGCATTAAATGAGAAACAGACATCAATTGACAAGCGTGGATCAGATCAATACAGGTGAGCTTTCTTCTGCTTCCTTGTGCTTTGTATTTTATACTCTAGGTTCCTGGAGGGCATGAACCATTTATCATTCTTTTTATTTACTGGCCAGCATAATGCTGTATTTAACAGTGTAGACTCCAGGTTGTGCCCCTGTGGAGGGTCTTGAGAGTATGGATGGGTAGACGAAATGGTAATTAGTAGAGTAATGGCAATTTACTTTTGTAATACTGAAAGTTAATAAAAGCCATTAAAAGTGAACATTAAATACAGATTTTAAATAATGCAGCAATATTTAGTTAAAAAACAATCAAGTAATGTTAAGAAATGAAATCCTTTTCTTACCTCATCAGTAGAGAAACTGAAGTCATCTTTCAGCACATCAGGATTGCAAAATTTGTAGAGAAGGGTGTTTAAACATCTCCTGTCCCAGCTGTCAGTCACCCGGCCACCGTGAACCACCTCCCCAATCAGGTAGTGTAGTGTCTGCCACGGAATATTGGACTGTGCGCTCAGGAAATTTTCCAACACTTTTACGGCAACCTTTAGAAAATCCACTAGTTTTCATTATTTTAGTATGTGTTTTCAGGTTGCTTTCATGATTTAACATAAAATCAACAACTCAAACAGCTACATATATTTTCACTTTAACAATATGTGGAAATAAAAAGAGGAACAAAAATATTAGGCTATACATTTTTACCCATTAATTCTTTTTTTGTTGTTGAACAAACATTGAAATTGATTAATATTATTTTTTGAATAGACAAAACAAACATGTAGTACTGAATTCAGAAGATACAAAAGGATAAACAAGGGAATGTAAGTTTTCTCCTGCCCCCTACGCTAGCCATCAGATCCCCTCCCTTGAGGCCATCACTGTTAACAATGTCTTTGGTACCCTTACATAGATAGTTTATGTAACTTTATGCACAAAAATTGATTTAATTCTTCCTTTTCTCCCTCCTTACCTCACCTCCTCTCTCCCTATCCCTTTCTACCCTCCCTCTGTCCTTCAACTGTCTCTCATCTCTCCTTCTGTCTCATCCATCTTTTTTCTGTTTTCTTGTCTTTATATGCACTGTCCTGAAATTGAACAATATATCTTGGCTATCGTTGTTCAATGGCTGCAACAATTCATATTTCCACTAACAGTGTGTGAAAGGATTCTTTGCTACTGTTCTCTCTTCCCTTCTACTACTAGGAGGTGTTGCCTTATGTAATTTTTTGTACTTTGCTGTTAGTTTAATTTGTATTTCATTTGCTACTTGTTATTTTTAGCATCTTATGTCTATTGGTCAAGAGTTGATCTTCTGTACATTTACCGATTTTTCCTTTGGATTGTTTGTCTTTTTCTTGTTAATATGTAAGAGCTCTTTGTATATTATAGACATTTACTCTTTGATAGTTATTTGCATTGCAAATATTATCCTAAATCTGTGATTTGTTTATTGACTTTATTTTGTCACCATTTGCCATATAGAAGTTTTTATAATCAAATATGCCTATCTTTTCTTTTATGGTTCTGGGTTTCCAATTTTAATTAAGTTGTCCCTAACTCCATGATTGTACATGTAATCTCCCAAATTTATTTTTAAAGATTTTTATGGTTTTATAAGACGTCTAAAATTTACTCCATTCTGGAATTTATGTTTGTATGTGGTATAAGATAAAGGGCCAAACTAATTTTCTCCCAGCTGGATGGCCAATGTAACCAGTAACCCTTACTTTTTAAAAAAATCCCTCATTACTGAATTAAAATACTTTCTATGTTGAATATTAAAATTTCATATAAACTCAGATATTTGGAGAATACAGAATATTTCTGTATTTTCCATTATGTCCCACCGATTTATTGTCTACTTCTGCCAAACACTATTGGATTTAGTATAGTGGATTTTTTTTTTTTTTTGGTATGTTTTGATATCTGGTGAAGGAAGACTCTTGCAGTATTTTAATTTTTTGTGCATTTCTAGTTTATTCTTCAGTGTGTCTTCGTCCATGTGGATTTTATCAATTCCAAAATCTCCCTAATAGGGTTCTAATGACATTAAATTTATTAGTAATTTTGGAAGGATTGGTAGTTTATGATATGGGAAATCTTCCCATCCAAGAGAGAAGGCAGGATTAAAAAAAAGAGCTGTGGAATCAGACTGCCACAACTGTGTAACTTTGGTGAGTCTTGTAAGTGTCCTGTGGCTTCATTTCCTTATCTTTAAAATGAGGATAATTAGTGTACTCATTTCATAAGGTTGTTGTGAGAATTAAATAATTCATATAAAGTAATAAGAATATTTTAAGCTCTCGGCAAATGTTATTCTTCTTTTTTCCTCCTAATTTACAGTATTCATTATTTAGGACACATACAGCTCTTGTTAAATTTTTTCCTGAATATTTAAAATTTTTTTATCATTATTGTGAATGTACTATGTGTTCTCTACTTCCATTTCTAGGTGTTTATTGCTAAGGAAAAGTTACTGGCTTTTATATGTTTATGTTTTTACCCAGCCACTTTACCAAATTCTCTCATTACTTCTAATAGGGTGGGGTTTTTTTCTTTTAAACTAGTCTCTCAGGTTTTCTATATATAAAATTATATCATCAACAAAAGGTATTTTTTTCTTTTTTCTTTTTACAGCATTAATATGAATTATGTATTTTCTTATCTTAATGCATTTATTAGAACTTTTAAGGCTATGTTGAATGACAATGGTGATAAAAGGCATCCATGTGTGATTCTTGATTTTATTTGAAACAATTTCAGTGTTTGGTTATTTAGAATAATATTTGCTTTAGTTTTTTGGTAGTCATTTTCATATTTAAGCCGTTCTTTTGAATCCTGTAAGAGTTCTTATTAGGAACGGTGCCTGAATTCGTAATAAAGCCCTTTCTACAACTATTGATCTGATCATTCAAATTCAGATTATAGATTTCCAGATACTGAGCCACTCTTACATTCTTGGAATAAACCCTACTTGGTCATGGTGTATTATTTGCTTCATTGTTGAAACCTATTAATAGTTTAATACAGAATTTTTATATCAAGTCCTAAGTGAAATTAGCCTATAGTTGTTTTCTATATTATCCTTACCAATTATTCATATTAAAATTTTGCTGGTTTCATAGAATCAACTGGGGAGATTGCCATCTTTTTCTAAGGTCTGGAATAGTTTTAAAAATTTTTTTAATTAATTAATTTAGTTTTGGCTGCGTTGGGTCTTCGTTGCTGTGCGTGGGCTTTCTCTAGTTGCGGTGAGCAGGGGCTACTCTTCGTTGCAGTGCGTGTGTTCTCATTGCGGTGGCTTCTCTTGTTGTGGAGCACAGGCTCTAGGAGCTTCAGTAGTTGTGGCATGCGGGCTCAGTAGTTGTGGCTTGCAGGCTCTAGAGCGCAGGCTCAGTAGTTGTGGCACACAGGCTTAGTTACTCCGCGGCCTGTGGGATCCTCCAGGACCAGGGCTCAAACCTGCATCCCCTGCATTGGAAGGTGGATTCTCAACCACTGCGCCACCAGGGAAGTCCTGGAATCGTTTAAATAATGTTAATATATCTGTTTTTTAAAGTTCAGAGTGAACTAAGTTGTGAAACCATTTCACTCTGGTGTTATTTGCAATTTCTCATGGCAATCGGTCTACTCAAAATTTCCATTTCTTTTTGAGTCAGTTTTGATAATACATATTTTTCTGGGAAATCATTGGCTTCATCTAGATTTTCAAACTTCATTAGTCTCATCAAAAACCAATTTTTAAATTTATTTTTCTTTTCTACTTTTTTGTATATTATATATTTCATTAACTTTAAAATTATATTTACTTTTACTTCTTTTTGTTGTTTTTTCTAATCTCTTAAGATGAATGTTGATTTCTTGTATTTCTTCTTTAATAATGAATATTCGAGGTAGATTTTGTTTTTACTTTTCCTGAGCATAGCTTTGTCTCTCACATTATTTTTGGTATGAAGTAGTCTCATTTCTATTGTGTTTGAGATATTTTGTGACTTCCCTTTTTAATATTCTCTTTATCTTCTCTTTTAATATTCTTATCTAGAGGCATGTTTCTTACTTTCCATCTTGTTAAGATATCTTGGGTCATATTTTTACTATTTATTAGTTTATGATTAGAGAATGTGACATAAAATCATTAAATATTTTTCTTTGTGGCCATTTTATGATTGAGTTTTCTAACAGCTCCTTAGCTATATGAAAAAATGTGAATTGTCTATTAGAAAGACGTTAGGTTCTATAGACATCTGTTCTATATACATCTGTTAATCAAGTTTGTTGATTATACTATCCTTTTCTTTTTCTTATTTTTGCTTATTAGAGCTGTCTAATTCTGAAAGAGCTTTTTGAAATTTCCCACAATAATTACATTTATATAATGTATGTGTACACATGTACATGTGTCTATATAGACATACATGTATGTATATATGTGCTATAGTGTACCACTCTCTGATTAATCTAGAGACCACATAGTGAAACAGCTGAGAGCACAAACTCTGAAGCTAGACGACCTGTGATCGAGTTGTGTCTGTTCTGCTCCCTCATTAGGCAAATTGCCTAACCTCTCTGTACTTCATTTGTAAACTAAGGATCATACTGCCTTCTTTATAGGGATGTTGTGAGGTCTCAGTTAATTAATTCATAAAGTACTTAAAACCATGCCTGAGAGAAAGCACTATAAAAGTTA
Source organism: Delphinus delphis (assembly GCF_949987515.2). Classification (NCBI taxonomy): domain Eukaryota; kingdom Metazoa; phylum Chordata; class Mammalia; order Artiodactyla; family Delphinidae; genus Delphinus; species Delphinus delphis. The sequence continues at coordinate 162,244,403 of NC_082683.1, forward strand.
ACTATTTTCACGACTCTTATATCTTCATAAATTATTTCTCTTGCTACTGTTTTGTGCTTTTTTAGCTTAAATTCCATTTTGTCTGATATTAATAATATCATTCCTGCTTTTTGCTGTTTTTATTTTCTTGGTAGTTTCAAGCTTTTTCATTAATGTAAGGGTTTTTCATATAAATTGCTTATAGTTTTGTTTTGTAACCCAATGTAATAATTTTGCTAAGAGAATGCAATCCATTTACATTTGATGTAATAACTGTTAATGTGCCTTTCATATTGCTTTACATTATTGTTTATTTTAGTATGTTGTTTCTCTCCCTCCCTCTTGTTTTTAGTAGGTTGATCAAATTGTTATTTATTTGCCTTTTTCTTCTTCATTAATTTAGACATTATACCATTTCCATTACAGGTTACCTTTCCTTTCCTTGAATTCATATTAAAATAACATTTTTTTTCAAGTGAAGAGAAGATATCAATTATTTCCCTACCAAAATTTTCCATTTCCCCATTTTTTTCCCTCTGCCCTCCCTAACGTTAAAACCAGTAATAAGGTGAAACATTTAGAAAACTTTTACTTCCCTCCTCTCCTCTTTCCTTTCCTCACATAAACACTTCAGAAGGTTTTCACTCTCCTCTTCACTCTTCACGTACATGCTTCCCTCTACTCCAACTCCTAGGCTTTGCTGAGATAATTTAGTACTCTTAGCTTAAGACCATTAAGGGAATTTTTCTTGTAGTATGACTCTTCCTCTTAAATAATATATATTTAGTACTTAGACTACTCACCCTCAACCGTTTATTATTATCCATTTAGATTTAATAATGTACTGAAAAGCTTACCAATATACTGCTCACCACAGTTTCTACTTCTTTTCATTTTCCTTTATTTTGGGTCTCTATTCTGATATATTTGTACATAGTATAGATCTTACTAAAGCATTTTCCACAGATAGAGAGCATGAATTATATATTATCTAAGTCCTAGCTGATATGCAAATATTCTTCTTTTACCTTGACAGAGTGAATGACACCTTGGCTGGGAATAAGATTCTTGGCATGCAGTCTTAGTCTTCCAGATTCTCTAGATGTTATTCCATTATCTTCTAGCTAGTGATGTAGATGACAAGTCTAAATGTCATCACGGTTCTTATAAAACTTTTTGTCTAATAAGACAAAAATTAAAATTCCATGATTTGGAAGAAGGCAAAAGGATGACCACGTTATCTTTTCAATGTCATACTGAAACGTTGTCTAACATGCTCATTTAAGGATTATTAAATACTTCAGGAGTATCTACTTTTGTTTTGACTTACTATTTACTATTGATTAGAGTACTTTACAACTCTGTGAGAGTATATGCTAACTTATGGAAAACTGTTAGCCCTGTGTCTGTTTCTTTCTGATAACAATGCAAATGAAATTTTGTCCTGTAGAAATACAAATGGTTTCTGGCTCATAAAGAAAATTACAACTCAAAGGTTACAATTTTATTGCTTGTAGGACATTTACCAGTTTTATATGTAATTTGGTAATCATATTTCATTACAATATCTTTCAGTAACTACAAATATTTCTGTTCTCTTATCCTTTTAAAAAAATAAATTAATTTATTTTATTTATTTTTGGCTGTGTTGGGTCTTTATTGCTGCATGTGGGCTTCCTCTAATTGGGTGAGTGGGGGCTACTCTTTGTTGCAGTGTGTGGGCTTCTCATTGCAGTGGCTTCTCTTGTTGCGGAGCACGGGCTCTAGGCACGTGGGCTTCAGTAGTTGTGGCACGCGGGCTCAGCAGTTGTGGCTCACAGGCTCTAGAGCGCAGGCTCAGTAGTTGTGGCACAAGGGCTTAGTTGCTCCGCGGCATGTGGGATCTTCCCAGACCAGGGCTCCAACCTGTGTCCCCTGCATTGGCAGGCAGATTCTTAACCATTGCACCACTAGGAAGTCCCTCTCCTATACTTAAAAAGATCAGTTTAACCATCCTGCTGGTTCTTCTATCAATGAGTTAAAAAAATATTTGACAAGCGCTCATTTAAAAAAATTGTGTGTGTAAAATGTGTATGTGCATGAGCTTTTGTATCCTTATGGGCTCTTATAATTTTCTATCTCTTGTGTTCTTTCTCTTTGTCTATGGGATCTCGTTAGATATGTTACTTTTCCCGGTCTTGTCTTTGGAGCTTAGGTCCAGGTTTTGGGGAGCTTTCAGTGGTGATAGCCTTTCATATGGTGGAAAATATATTGATGTTTAGTCCTATGGGTTGGTAGATAGCACCAGTCAGATTGTCAGTCCCCTGAGGAAACTCTCCAAGTTGCCTGACAATAAGCTGGCTGGGTCTGGAACTCCCCCTAGTGGGAGGAGCTGTGTCCAAACTCAACTTCCCACTGAACCAGAAGTTCCTACTTCCTTAATGAGAGGGCTGTGCATGAATCCAATTTCCCACAGTTTCAAGGTGCTAGCATTTGGAATTTCTAGACAACTCCCTGAACATCAGGTACCAAAACTCAGACATCTTGGCAGCAAGGCAGTCTCTTTCCCACTGGTAACGATGCTCTCACATTTGCCACATTAAAGGGGAGAACAAAGGAGGGGAAGGGTATTTCTTTTGGAGAGCAGTGCCATGACGTAACCAGCTGCTTCTGGGTTAATGGATCCTCTCTGCCAAATGCCAAAAGGAGGGCAGCATCCCGTGAATTCCAGCCTGCACCGAGTGACGCTGCTGGCATTCACCAAGCTCTTTGCATGACAAAATACCCTGCCATCACCTGGCCCTTCATGATCCTCCATTTATTATCTCCCTTGCAGATGGTTTAGTATATATTGAAAAAAATATATACTATAGATATATGTGCAAAAATAAGACCATACTATACATGTTCTAACCCAATTTTAGTAATCAATCTTGTAAATGTGACTAACTTCTTCTATATCAATAATAACAGGAATTCTTTAAAGGCTTTTGAAATATATTATCAAATTGTCTTCTGGAAAGTTAGGAAAAATTAAATTCTCAATAGCAGTATGAGATAGTGCCTGTTTCTCTGCAATTTTTAAATTTATTTTTTTCATATTTATTTAATTAATTTATTTTTTTGGCTGCATTGGGTCTTCGTTACGGCACGCGCGGGCTTCTCTCTAGTTGTGGTGTGCAGGTTTTCTCTTCTCTAGTTGTGGTGCACGGGCTCCAGGACATGTGGGCTCTGTAGTTTGCAGCATGCAGGCTCTCTCGTTGAGGTTCACAAGTTCAGTAGTTGTGGCACTAAGGCTTAGTTGCCCCACAGCACGTGGGATCTTAGTTCCCTGACCAGGCAATGAACCCGCATCCCCTGCATTGGGAGGTGGATTCTTTACCACTGGACCACCAGGGAAGTCCCTGTTTCTCTGCATTTTTGTTTGTTTATTTTAGCCACTGTGGTAGTGAAAGGTGGTATCTCATTGCGGTTTTAATCAGCATTTCCTTGATGATTGCATTTGGCAGTGTTCTCCAGAGTAACCGAACCAATAGGTTGTATATACATATAGAAAGAGCTTTATTATAAGGACTTGGCTCACACAACTGTAGAGGCTGACAGATCTCAAGATCTGCAGTTGGCAGTGGGAAATCCAAGAGAGCTAGTGGTGTAGCTCTCTGAAGGCCAGCAGGCTCGAGACCCAGGAAGAGCCAATGTTTCAGTTCAAGTCCAAAGGCGGGAAAAAAGACCAATATCTCAGTTCACAGGCAGTCAGGCAAGAGGATCTCCCTTTTTGTTCTATTTGGTTCTTCAACTGATTGGATGAGGCCCACCCAGTTTAGGGAGAGCAGTCTGCTTTACTCAGTCTACTGATTTAAATATGAATCTCATCCAAAATCAACCTCACAGACGCACTCAGAATAATGTTTGACCAAATATCTGGGGATCGTGCAGCACAGTCAAGTTGACACATAAAATTAGCCATCACAATAACTGATGAAGTTGAGCAAGTTTTCACAATCTTATTGCCTTTTTGTATTTATATTGCGAATTGCTTATGACCATTTGTCTAATACATGGTGCAAGTATTTCCCCCTCAGTATATCGTTTGCCTTTGCTTAAGCTTTGAGTAAGGTTTGGACAGACGTGTGCTTGAGCTCATGTTCCTTGAAAAATACCCAGAATGCAGCTGTTTCATGTTATGTTCTGGTTACGTGCAGAAGCACATACTCTGATAGGCAGCGTGACTTGCAGTGAGTATGACAGCCCCTTGTGAAAACTGAAAAGCATAATGCACACGTAGGAGAGGTGGAAGGGTAGTCATCTAGGGTGGGTCTAGGAGATAGACACCCAGAGGCAGAATCCAGATTTTCCTCAGAAAGTTTCTTTTGGATCTGCCGTTACATATAACTGAGTGGGTCATCCAGGCAATGTTCTGCACTGAGAGCACCACTGCAAGAAAATTAACCTGGTAAAAATGTAAGCAGGGGCTACCCATGTTTCCTTTAGCAATAAAGAAAACACCCTGCTATGGAGAAAAGATAACCCTCCTCCACCATTGGTGGGAGTGTAAATTGGTGCAGCCACTATGGAGAACGGTATGGAGGTTCCTCAAAAAGCCCTATGATCCAGCAATCCCACTCCTGGGCATATATCCGGACAACGTTAGAATTTGAAAAGATGCATGTAGCCCTATGTTCATAGCAGCACTATTTACAATAGCCAATGACAAGTGAATGGATAAAAAAGACGTGGTATATATGCACAATGGAATATTTCAGTCATAAAAAGAATGAAATAATGCCATTTGCAGCTACATGGATGGACCTAGAGATTATCATACTAAGCAAAGTAAGTCAGACAAAGACAAATACCATATGATATCACTTATGTGTGGAATCTAAAATATGACACAAATGAACTTATCTACAAAACAGAAACAGACTCACAGACATGGAGAACAGGCTTGTGGTTGCCAAGAGTCGGGGGCAGGGGAGGGATGGATAGGGAGTTTGGAACTAGCAGATGCAAACTATTATATATAAAATGGATAAACAACAAGGTCCTATTGTGTAGCACAGGGAACTATATTCAATACCTGGTGATAAACCGTAATGGAAAAGAATATGAAAAAGAATAGTATATATAACTGAATCACTGTGCTGTACACCAGAAACTAATACAACATTGTAAATCAATTATACTTCAATTAAAAAAAAAAAACAGCCTGCAGTATTAAACACAAATAGAGGGTTCTATATAGAGAATAGTGAAGAAAGGCTCTTAAGCTAAAGTTTTTCCCCTACAATGGGTCAATGTAATCTTTCTTGCTTTAAATGAATAAGTAAAAACAACAAACACTTTTGTGGTGATTTATATGTGTCAGACACTGTTCTAAGTGCTTTGCCTCTATTGACTAGTCTGCCTCTTATGGCCTAGGTACTTTTTTGGCCAAGGAAACTAAGACCCAGAGAGGTTAATAAGCTTGCTCAATGGCTTGTAAATCCTTGTTCAGCTACAAGCAGAGGGGCTGTAATTTGATTCCCGAAAAAGGGTAAGTCTGTGCTTTAAATGTTAGCCAGCCCTTATTGCCTAGTTACAGAGTTCATTATCTTAGAACCATGAAAAACACTTAGTATTTGTGTAGGTACACACTAGGCGTTCTGTATCTTATTTATTTGTTGTTATTATTGTTTAAGGTACCACACTTACCTCCAAGTCTGAAGAACTAAACGCGTATGCAAAATTCCAGCCCAACATTCCATAAATTTTTCTTTCATTGATCAGAGCACTGAAGAAACATAAGCTGAATAAAAGTTTTTTCCACCATGGTCCACAGTCTGGTTTTTCAAATATCTCCTCTGTTACCTCTCCACTCCCACTATATCCAAATGTCTGAAGTAAATTACTTTTCAACCCCTGGGGATTTTCCAGTGCAATCACTAAAACAGATGTGAATAAAAACAACATGTGAGGACAGATACAGGCACTAGGACTGGGGGGACTTTTTTTTGCATAGAGAACTACCTAAGAATATAACTGTTTTTAAGATTCAATGGCAAATCGAAAATCTTGTGTTATTCTTTTCCCATTCGAAAACTTCTGTAAAAGGATTGTATCAGATTTCCTATTGCTCCAATTCATACCTTAAAATAAGTACAACATTGTCATTAAAAGCACTCCTGTTTGCTCTGGACTCGCAGCATTTTAGAAAGTTTGACAGTGAAGAGTTATTATATTCTAAATGCTCAATGGCAGCTAAATGGCTGTAACAGAATCAGGGTTGCCTGGCCTCAGCAAGGCAGCAGATAGAGGGGGCTCCAAATTATAGGAAACAGAGAACTCATGGAACCAATAAAAGTATCTAATCGTAACAGATAATTTGGTGTGTTACTAAAGTGTTCTGCTTGAATTGAAAATCACTTTGATTGATTTTTTAACTAGGAAAGTTGAAGTGAGGAGGTACAGGAGGTAAACTGGGGACAGAATCACTTGGAGGGCTTTTTCTTTTTTAAGAGTGTGGCTGTAAGTCCAAACCTGAAGGCTCTGAAAATGTTTCTTTACTTGCACAGTTTCCAAAGACATACATACATAGACATACAAACGTATACGTGTATTTCACATCGTGTGGGTGTATATATAGGATACGTATAAATGCGTGTAGATATGTATGTATGATATGTGCGTGCGTGTGTGTGTACGTGAACACGAGATTTCTGAACCAAGGATAAGACTGCTTGATTTATTCACAGAGCACTTACAATAAAATGTTCCTTAAAGCTCTCTCTCTGTCCCCAGCACCTCCACCTCCCAAATGCCCTGCTCCTGGCCAAAGATAAAAGGCTGTTTGACGTCATCATCTGTCTGGCCCTGGGAGGTAACTGGAATATCTTTGAGTCTCAGACTAAAGTTGCGGATTTCTCCAATCCATGTCCCATCTTCTACAGGGGCAGGTTTGTCGGGAATTGGCTCAGTACCGTCGGCATGGGGAAATACAGCCAGGGGCCGGGGAATAGCTGGGGGTCAGTGTAACAGGGAGAAGTTTCTTTGCTTCCCACGAGTAAATTTGATTTATTCTCAGGCTGCACTGGGACTCTATCAGGAAACTGTCCCATCTACCCCATTTCCTCTATCTTCATCCCAGTTCTGTTAAATCTCTGGCACACATTCTGCCTATGCCATTGGTCAGTTTTCTTTGCTATTAGGACTCCACTTTTTGGTCAGCTGGACACTTGTTTAACAGAATCGACCATGTCTTAGTATTTATTTAAATTTAATGGTAGATATGATTAGAAGTCACAGATAATTTTTAATTAGGACTTTTTAGTCAATAGTTTCAACCTGCTTTTTGCCAGGCCTTTTTCAGAGAATTAATAATAAATTATGAAACAGTTAGGGGGGTCAGAGACAGGAAAAAGCTAGAGAAGCAAAGGACAAGGAAAGGACACAAATTCTATACTCTGTACTCTGGTTTATAAGAGTTGGAAGCCTAAGCATCCTTGTTTGAGAAAACAAACATCTACACTGTGAATCACTTGAAAGCAAGGATCTTGTCTATACTTTTGCATCCTTCCTGGTCCACAGTGCAGGGCTGAGCACAGCAGAAATTTAGCATACTACAATTAGCACTCTCTTCTTAATTCAGAATTATGAATGCAAGATAATTTACATTCAAATAGTGTTTCTGAGTCAATATTAAAATCTGTTATACCTTGTCCTTACCTTTAATCTCTTTTGAAGAATAGGAATTGGGAAAGAACTGTCTGATTTTGAGCTTAACCATAGCCTAAATCCGGGCTGTACTGTCACATTTGGACTATAAAATCTGCAAAATAAAAAATTCATAAATATTTTCATGTGAAAAATTTAAATGAAACCAACATGTTCTAAGAATCATAGTTATTTTAATGTTTGAAGTGGTCTTAGATACCCTTTTAATAATCAAACCATAAGAACTTTCATGTTGCATATGACCCATTAATTCCCATTTTGAAAAAGTAGTTTTCCCTCCCTTAGGTACAAAAGTGATATAGGCTTATTGCAAAAAAACTTGGAAAAAATTACAAATTAAGGACAAAATGACGAGTTCTACTGGTCAAAGCTGGCACAACTGAACATCATAATAAACAACGACGGTAAAAGTTTATAATCCATTGAATACAGTAGAAATCCATGAGTCCATGCTGTTATAAATAAACAAATAAATAAATGGGGAGAAAGAAAATTCCCTTATAGTAGAACATAATTTAATAAATTTAGAAGGAATTGTGGAGTTAGAAAGTTACCGTTTGGCAAATAATTCAATAACAATTCAGTCAAAAATTATCAATGGAAGTGAAAAGTAGTGGGTGAAAGTTTGAGATGTATAGATCATCTGAAAGTCCCTACAGTTGGTAGATACCACTTTAATTAAATGATCAAAATTAATATTCTATACTTCTATAAACCAGAGTATAGAGTATAGGATTTGTGTCCTTTCCTTGTTCTTTGCTTCTCTAGCTTTTTCCTATCTCTGGCCCCCCTAACTCTGTCCAGTAGTGGGACAGATTAATGTCCTGTGCCTCTTGCTATGATGTACCAAGAAGGATACAACGTCACTTCTGTGGTATTCCTGCAACACTGCATAACCTAACTCTAACCATGAGAAAATAGCAGACAAATCCAAACTGATGGACACTTCACAAAATAACCGGTTTGTACTTTTCACAAAATGTTAAAGTTGTGGAAGACAAAAACAGACTGAGGAACTATTCTAGAACAAAGGAGATTTAAGAGACATGACAACCGAATGCAATGAGAAATCCTGAATTGGAACCTGGACCTAACTTTTTTCTTCTTTTGCAATAAAAGATATTATTGGGACAATAGGCTAGACATGATTAATTTCTGTTGATTCGATAATCAGTATACACGCTGCAGTACTTAGAGGTGAAGTGGCATTATGTCTGCAACTTACTTTCAAATGATTCAGAAAACATTACATATACATGTATGTACATATGAAAGAAATGAGAGGGCAAATGTTAACAATCATTAACTCATTTAAAGGAAGAGAGGTTAAGGGTATAGTTTTTGTATCATTCCTGCAATTTTTCTGCAAGTCTGAAATTATTTTTTTAATTTAAAAAACAAACCAAAAACAACAAAAGCAAAAAAACACTAAACAAAAAATTAAACAGAAAAACAAAAATAATCTGAAATCCGACAGAGCAGGTGTAAGTATACTTTTCTCTTTTTCCCCTCTCTGTCTGCATCTCCCTTTCTGTCATTTTTAAAATAAAAATATTACACCATACATACATGTACTTTACAGGCTACATGTCTGTAGCCTGCTACTTTTCCTCTTAGCAGTATTTTGTGAACATATTTCTTTAATTCCTAAATTTAAGAAAAATTTTTTCACATTTTCCTCTCCCAGTGTGGGCTGCTAAGGTGACAGTAATAAATATTTAAAGGCTTGATTTGATAAAGAAGTATGAATTTCCCTTAATCATTCTCTGATAATATAGGATATTTTTAATGTATCATTAATTACTCTTATTAAGCCTTTGAAACTCTGTTCTGAAAAACATTTCTCTAATCTCTTTTTTAAAATGATACATTGTTTTCTGCCATTCTGTTGTTTCTCTCTGTCTTAACACACTTTTTGAAGGTTGATACAATGACTGTCTGGTTGATGCTGTGTCCTTAGTCTCTAGAATGATTTTTGGCAAATAGTATAGTTTCCCTATAAATATTTATTGAATGAATTATGAATGAAAAAACTGGTAGAAATTATTGTGTCATATTCCACAGTTTGCATCTATTGAAATCATACAATTAAGTAATCTTCATCTTCTGCCTCAAGTGATGAAATAAATGTGAAAAAGAGAAATTATGAAATAGTTTTTAAACTTCTAAAAGAATAACTGTCTGATAACAGAATGAATGACATTAGTGAAGTTTTTAGAAATTTAAGCTGGGCAGCTGCATTTTGGTTTCATAGTCCCCTCGTGGATGCTCACAGCAGAAGAATACAGTGTAAAGAAGAGGAAGCGGACAGAAATGCAAGGCTGGAGAAAAAACTATAGAATGTTGCTGGTTAAAACCTTATTAACGCAACACATTGCTAATTCTTCACTCAAAGTTATATCATTCAACTTCCAAATACTTCCATTGCAAACAAGAAGGCTGAACCTATGGAAATTTTTGCCCGCGTGAACAAGTGCCTTGGGAGATACAGCCTAGAAAAGAGGGTTGAGGTAGAATAAGTCAGAATAAGTACTAAATACAGCACCGAAAGTATGGATATGAGGTATCCTATTCTGCTGTTTGGAATCATATAGGATGTTAAAAACTATGTAATAGATCTATACGTCTGTATATACATGGGTAAGTATTCGTGTATATCTACTGAGAGTGACAGTTTGAGAAGGAGAGAAAGAGAAAGTGATAAACAGGATGGAAAGTAAAAACTGAAGAGGGCTTTTTTTCTCTAATAAAAACTGATATATTCTTAGTGAAGTTTTCAAGTTCTTGGAGAAAAGAGAACCCTCATAAGGTAACCTAAGTTTCCTCTGAGAGGCCCAACACATTATTTTATCATTGTTTAAGCACACTGTACATTGCCATTTCCAGTTTTATTTCTTTTTTTTTTGCGGTACGCGGGCCTCTCACTGTTGTGGCCTCTCCCGTTGCAGAGCACAGGCTCCGGACGCGCAGGCTCAGCGGCCATGACTCACGGGCCCAGCCGCTCTGCGGCATGTGGGATCCTCCCGGACCGGGGCACGAACCCATGTCCCCTGCATCGGCAGGCGGACTCTCAACCACTGAAGCACCAGGGAAGCCCTATTTTTATTTTTTCAATTAAAAGTTAAAAAAAAATTTTTTAATGTTTTGAATTTTATTTATTTTTTTATACAGCAGGTTCTTATTAGTCATCCATTTTATACACATCAGTGTATACATGTCAATCCAATTCTCCCAATTCATCCCAGCCCCACCACCCCCACCCCCGCACAGATTCCGAAGACTCTTCATGGAGCCCACAGCTTTCATCAGGCACAATTTGAAAAATATTGGTTTGGAATGACTTTATATATTTAAAAATCCATTCTCTACTCTATACTAATAAGTGTTACTGGAAACACAAAAACAAAAAGAACGTTCAAAATGCAATCTTACTTTTTCCTCTAGGAGAAGCTTATCAGAGCTGAAATACTGGGACTTCAATATTATCTGTCTTTAAAAATATAACATTTGGGCTTCCCTGGTGGCGCAGTGGTTGAGAGTCCGCCTGCCGGTGCAGGGGACACGGGTTCGTGCCCCTGTCCGGGAGGATCCCACATGCCGCGGAGCTGCTGGGCCCGTGAGCCATGGCCGCTGAGCCTGCGTGTCCGGAGCCTGTGCTCCGCAACGGGAGAGGCCGCAACAGTGAGAGGCCCGCATACACCCCAAAATATATATATATACATATACATATATATATACATAACATTTGACTCAATTCAGCTGTGAGAGACATTACCTAAATTTGGAATTGTATTCAATCTCAGAATCATCAATCCTTACAAAATATTGTCCTCTTTTCTGATAGATATCCTTCTTCAAAATTGCCTTTAAATTTGGAGCTAATGTTTCAGGGAGATTCTGAAAAGCCCAATAGACATAAATAAAAAATTCATTTTACAACAAATAGATCAGTTGAAAAGGCACAACATTTAAAACATGTAAATCTTGTTAATATCTAGATATTGGTATCTATTTATTTGTCATTTTTTCCCTTGACAAAGTTACCTGTCACTTAAAGCTCTTAGACTTTATGCTCAGTGCCTACAATCTGTGTGTCAGCTGCCTGGAATTAGGCCATTTTGTGTAATACCTGTAAGAGGACACGCCCTCCTGTTTTCATAGCATTTTCAATGTTTTGGATGTAATTGCTATCCTCAACGGAGAGTTCCTGGAGCCTAGATCCTTCCATCTGACAGATCCAGTTGTGTGCTTGCTTATGCAGGTCAATCAGCAGTGGCCACTGCAGGCTGTTCTTGACCAAGACGGCATTCTCTGTTGAATACTGACCAAGAGGGAGCCCCCGATGATGCCATCGGTGGATCTGGAATGAAATCATTAGTGCTTTCGCTGTTTCATAAACTTCTCCACATTTTTAATATCCTATAGGATACTGAAGGATCCTATAGATTATCAGATAATCTTTAAAAGGACTAAGGAAATGAACAACTTAAAACAACTGGGATATGAAATTTTTGGTAGGGTGAGTAATTATTCAGAATATTACACTTCTCTGTTTAACACTAAGGATGAATGCTCATCACAGCACACATGCTATGGGAAACAGAAAAGAAATGTAAGATAGAGTACTTGTTCCCAAGGATCTTAGGATATATATGAAACGTAATAGTACAGAATTATACAGATATATTAATAGCCACTCTAATGCACACCTACCACCCGCCAAGCACATAAATGCATTATCTACTTAAATTTCTACAACAACCCTTATTTCTCAGAAGGCAGAACTGAGGTTACTCTCAGAATAAAAGGCAGACCTAGGGTTTGACTCAGAAGCTAACTCCAAGACTAATAAACTTTTCATCCTTACATGGCCTCTCTTTGCCTGCCACTCTGATTTCATGCCAGCAGCTTGGGAGAAAAAAGCCACGAAGGTCCACCGAGATCAGAGAAGGAGGAGGACCCCAGGGAACCTTACAATGAAAGGAAGCAGGGGCCTCCCCAGGAGAAGCCAAAGATATTGTTTACTTTCAAAATACAAGAAAAAAGTTTCTTGTTTAAGCTTGTGAAGAATAGGATGTTCTTGAATTCTACATAAAAGAACATATGAAAGGTGGTGAAGACTCCTGAAAAACACAAGTATTTCTGTTGGTTGGAATATATTGGGTTGGCCAAAAAGTTCTTTCAGGTTTTTCCATAACGTCTTATGGACATAGATTATAATAGATTATACTTGAGTGCAAAGAAGAGAGTAAAAGTCAGTGTTGTGATAGAAAAAAACTTTGAACTCAATAGCAAATCAAGTTGCTATTTAAAAAAATGAATCATTCTGATTTTCATACTTTTATTATATTACTAAAGTATGTATTCCTAAACACTTGTATTACTAATTTTTGAACTTTAGGGAAATGAAATCTCATAGTATATACTGTTTTCTGTCTGGCATCATCCATGCTGTTTTTTTTTTTTTTTTTTTTTTTTGCGGTACGCGGGCCTCTCACTGCTGTGCCCTCTCCCGTTGCGGAGCACAGGCTCCGGACGCGCAGGCTCAGCGGCCATGGCTCACGGGCCCAGCCGCTCCGCGGCATGTGGGATCCTCCCGGACCGGGGCACGAACCCGTGTCCCCTGCATTGGCAGGCGGACTCTCAACCACTGCGCCACCAGGGAAGCCCCATCCATGCTGTTTTATAGCTGTATTTATTTATTTTCCCTGCTGTAGAGTATTCCATTTTATGAATATAACTAGATTTTTATCCATTCGACTTTTGAGGGCACTTGGATTGTTTAAAGTTTTTGGCTAGTATGAATATGGCTACAATGAACACTCTTTTATATTCTATGGGTCAACTTATGTATGCATTTCTTTTGGGTACAAACCTAGCAGTGGCATGTTGGGTCATAGGGTATGTACAATTTTAATACTTGTAGCTAAAATCAGTTTTCTTTCTTTTTTTATTGATTTACAACATTATGTTAGTTTCAGGTGTACAGTATACTGATTCAATATTTGTTTTGCAGATTATATTCCATTGTAGGTTATTATAAGATATTGAATATAATTCCTTGTGCTATACAGTAAACCCTTGCTGCTTATCTATTTTTAGGTATAGTAGTGTGTATCTGTTAATACCATACAGTAAGTGCCCTATATATGAACGAGTTCCATTCTGAGCACGTGTTCATAAGTACAATTTGTTCGTAAGTCCAACAAGGATAGCCTAGGTACCCAACTAACACAATCGGCTATATAGTACTGTACTGTAATAGATTTATAATATTTTCATGCAAATAATACGTAAAAAACAAACAAAAAATAAAGAAAGCATTTTTAATCTTACAGTACAGTACCTTGAAAAGTACAGTAGTACAGTACAACAGCTGGCATACAGGGGCTGGCATCGAGTGAACAGGCAAGGAGAGTTACTGACTGGAGGAGGGAGGGGAGGCGGGAGATGGTAGAGCTGAAGGATGGTCAGCAATAGGAGACGGAGGGCAAGCTGCAACTTCACTCACGCCTGACACTGATGGCACAGGTTCTGGTTCCTTGCTGGATTCAATCCTATCTACCCTCTTGAAAAAATAATCCAGTGATGTCTGGGTAGTAGCTCTTTTTTTCTCTTCACAGATGACATGGTAGCACTGGATTGTATTCTGAACGGCTGCTGCAACCTTCGTGTACTGTTCTAAGTTCAGGTCCTGTGCCTCAAAAACTAACAGTGCCTCCTCAAATAAAGAAGATCCCCTTGCCATTTCCTGCATCGTGAGTCTCTTGGGTTATTCAGTTACTTCTTCCTCTTGTCTCTCTTCATCCTTTCTCTGGGCCTCCAATACCACCAGGTCTTCATTAGTAAGCTCCTCGTGTTGCACAGCAAGGAGTTCAGTGAAGTTGTCCTCTTGCAGATCTAGCTCCAGCTTCTCGCTGAGGGTCACTAAGTTGCTGAAAGACCTCTTTGGACTCCTTATCCACCTTCTCAAATCCACGAAAATTGTGAACAAACTGCAGGCAAAGGTTCTTCTAATCCCCATTCATGGTGATGGCTGTAACCTCATGCCAAGCAAAGTCAATGTTTTTTATGGCCTTGTAGATGTTATAGTCACAGAAGTTCATTGGAACATTAATTTTTTTTTTTCTGGGACAATGATGTGTTACTTCCAAATTGTTATAGATATTTAAGAGGAAAATGCATACCTTCTGTACTTCATGGTAGTTATTCAACGCTATAACCCACTGGCACATAGAGCAACAAGCAACAGAAACTAGAGCAATCTTGCTTGGGTTGAAATCAGGTAAGATAAAAATCTTTTCCAGCTTTATGAAAACCTAGAGAGAATACAGTTCACGTATTACACAAGAAAGAAATATTATTTATCTGAAGTTTTCCCCAAACTACACTAGAATGAAATTTTATTTCATATAAAAAATACTCGACTACTCTTCAAAAGTAGAATCAAAGACATACCCGGGTACAAAATGGCTCCAGTACGACTAATTTTTTTAAGATGAGGGGAAAAGCCTCTACTATAAACATCTTGTTATTACTGTTATTGTTACAGTAGCTATATTATAGTTTTTTAAAAAGAACTCCATTTTAAAACAAAAATAAAACAAGTTAACTTTCTCCAGCTCTGTGGAATTTGGTGTATAAGGAGGTCTGAAGTCTCCTTTTTGTGCACCTTGTGTGAAGTGACTTGGAAAACCACCCTCAACTTCTGCCTCGTAAGAGGCATGTTGGCAGGGCACAGTCCCTACACAAAGGTCTATCTGGTCAATTATGACAGTGTGGCTTGGGGCACACTGGGGCTCACTGAGGACATTGTCTAGCTTAGTTGTGTTACATGCCTATGGAGCCATCTCATCTAAATGGTACAAACTAGTTTAGAGTTAGCTATATAGTATTTCTCAGATACTTTGGGGAGCCATAATCAGAATCTTTCTCAGACTGATATTCTTTTTCCCTTCCTTTCCAACCAGACATTTCCTCTCTTGCCTGGAAAGACAGAACCATTTTGCTGAATAATTTAGAAGGAAGGTGGTCCATTCTCAACTTATTACTTGTGTTCTTATTATTGTTTAAAATACTGTTAGGCTTTTAATCACTTCTTTGGATGAGCTATTATTTTTTTGAGCTTGGAAGATCTATTTAAGTATAACCATAGGGAATCACTTTTGCTAAGAATGCTTCAGAGAGTGAGGAGCTGTTGCATTAATGCATGAATAGTATGGACAGCAACACTAACATTCTGCTAAAAAAATTCACATTGTTCAGATATTACTCTACACTTCCTAATAGCACAGATCATTATTGTAACTAACTAATTAATTGTGTTGTAGCTATTTAATGTCTGTTTTCCCTGTTTCAATGTAAGCTTCATAACATCAGCGAATGCGTTGGTCTTCTAAACTATCGTAATGTCTCTTACACGGAAGATACTCCATCAATATTTATTGAATTAATTAATGAGTATTCACCCTTTCAGCTGTGACAGTGCCATTCATATGTCTACAAATCTTTCAGTCTGTCCCTGAACTTAGCTCTCAGCTCAACATCTATGTAATATCTCTGCTCAGATATTCTTCCAGCCACTATGCATTATTTAGTTCCAAAGCCACTTTATTTGTTACAGCAGCAGGCACTAACTGGTACCAAAATCTGTATTAGTTTCCTGTGGCCATTGTAATGAATTGCTACAAACTGGGTAACTTAAAACAACAGCAACTTATTCTCTCATGGTTATGGAGATTGGAAATCTGAAATCAGGACGTAGGTAGAATAGTACCCAGGTGGGGCCTCAACATGGCCTGCCCCACTCTGCTGGTGCTCTGAACTCCACTGCTTGCTCAGGACTTTGGTCCTGCCCTCATCCTCCTTGTAGTCCTACCATAAATCTACATTCTTCAGAATTAAATCTTCTCCAGCAAAACCCTATAGTAGGTATCGAGACTACCTTATTTAAAAAAAAAATGTCTGTGCTCTAACCTGTCCCCCATCTCCTCCCACATGAATCAATATTTGTAAAGTGCTCAGAACAGTGTTTGGTACATGTTGTTATATGAACGTTTGTTACATGAATGAAAATAAATCTCAGAGATCCGGTTCAAGGTGGTGACGTAGGAGGATTCTGAACTCCCTCCCTCCCGCGGTCACACTGAATCTATAGCTTCACGTATGGAACAGTCATCTCTGGAAGAAAACCAAAAGCTACCCGAGTGACTCCTACACTTGGATCTGAATAGACATTTTTCCAAAGAAGACATACAGATAGCCAACAGGTACAAGCAAAGATGCTTAACATCATTAATAATCAGGGAAATACAAACAAAACCACAATGAGATATCACCTGTTAAAATGGCTATTAACAAAAGACAACAAATAACCAGTGTTGGTGAGAAAGTGGAACACTTGTGCACTGTTAGTGGAAATGTAAATTGGTGCAGTCACTATGGAAAACAATATGAGGTCTCCTCAGTCAATTAAAAATAGAAGTACCAAAAGATCTAGCAAGTCTGATTCTGGGTATTTATCTGAAGGAAACAACAACACTAACTCAAAAAGATACATGCATCCCCATGTTAACTGCAGCATTATTTACAATAGCTGAGACATGGAAGCAACCTAAGTGTCCATTAGTGGATGAATGGGTAAAGAAAATGTGAAAAATAATACATATACACATGCAATGGAATATTACTCAGCCATTAAAAAGAAGGAAATTCTTCCATTTTTGACAACCATGCTAAGTGAATAAGTCAGATAGAGGAAGACAAATACCATACGATCTCACTTATGTATCGAACCTAAAAAAACAAAAAAACAAAAACAAAAATGAAGTCATAGATACAGAGAACAGATTGGTGGTTGCCAAAGGCATGGTGAAAATGGGTGGAGGTGGTCAAAAGGTACAAACTTCCAGTTATAAAATAAATAAGTCTTGGGGATGTAATGTACAGCACGGTGACTATAGTTACTAATATTGTATTGTATATCTCAAAGTTTCTAAGAGAGTGAATCTTAAAAGTTCTCATCACAAGAAAAAATTTTTGTAACTATGTGTGGTGATGGATATTATCTAGACTTTTTGTGGTGATTATTTTGCAAAGTATACAAATATTAAATCAGTATGTGGTACACCTGAAACTAATATAATATATATCAATTATATATCAACAAAAAAATCTCAGACACCTTTATCCATACATTGCACTTTCATAGCATTATACAATCCATCCAGAAAGATTTTTTCCCACTATTGACTCTTCTATTCTCGTTATATAAAGAGATTCTGAGATACATCATTTTTCTGATTTTGGTGACTTATTGCTTCTCCTTGTCACTTCCAGGAAAACTTTGATGTTTGCATATGCAGCTTGCTCTCTGATCTTTTAACCCTCACCGTTGTCTTCCAATTCTAAAACAGAATTCCAATTTTAATACTTTCATTCGAATCTTGTAGATTATAAATACAGAATGAATCAATTATGCATTAATTAGAGATTAACTTTTACCTTCTCAGGTATGCTGTCCTTGTCAAGGTTAATCAATTTTTTCAGGAAACCAGTTTCTGAAAGAAGTAACTTTGCTGTACCCCAGTTAGGTTCCTTTTGCAGAAGAACACAAACTGCATTCAGGACTGTCAGTATGAGGTAAGGAGGCTGGGTATATACTCTGTAATAAATGGTGAAAATCTAATCAACTTGACAATTGAAATCAAAGGTACCCTGTAAACTATCTCAGAAGATAATACACACAGGTTTTTAACAAGTATTTTAGTAAAAAGTACTATTTGCCAACAAATAGTTATTTCATTATTTGGGTGTCTTTAAAAATTTGGGTTGTCTTTAATACATGGGTATCTTTGCTTTAGGAAGATGAAATGCATAAAACTTAAATATGTAGAACATCTGAGTTGGATGTTAATTCTTTTCATTATAAAAGTATTTGCTGCACAGTTCTTTAAAAAGGAACCCTCCTATTTCATCCCAGTGTTGATTTACTGATGACCACTTGACAGAGACACTATATGTGCACGGTGGGGGGGGGGCGGGTAGTTGGGGGTCAGCCCTATTCTTGTAATTTGAGAGGTGCTATAAGGTGCAACTCCCTTTAAACACATCTTCTGATTTTTCTTCATTCTGGTCTAAAACTCCCACGATAAGGATCACAGATAAAACAAAGTCAAGGGAGGGAGGGTAGATGGGAATTTGCCTCTGGAGTTATTAATAATATGATTATTGGAACACTGGAAGTTGTGTCCGTCCTAATCAGCTGACATGCCACTGCACAACTGATGAGAAGCTGACACTTTGGAAAGTGTCAAGATAACATTCACAAGCAGTAAGGTTTAATGAAAAGTCACTGGGGTGGTGGTCACTGTGCACCAGCACTGGGGACTGGGAACAAATGGGACTGGTCTATCCAGGGTAGTGAGTCTCCCCCAACTGAAAGATAATAACAGAGGAACTAGGAAAAGAGAGATGAGGTTTACAGAAGAGAAATAAGAAGCCCTCAAATTTTTCAATTTTGCCCAGGTTTTGACTCTTTTAAAAGCAAACAGGATGGGAACACAATCAAATTAAGATGAAATATCTATGAACTTTAGTGTCAGTTAAAGGGAAAACAGGATTCAATTGACTATAGTTCAACTTATGTGCCTCTCTCCAAAAAAAAAGATCTGATTTAAAGGGAGACTTATTTACACTGGAAATCCGCTTTAAAGTTCTCCATTACTACAAAGAAGTACTCTGTCGTGGACCCTTACTGTTTTATTCCAATCTGCATTGTCTACCATCTTCTTTTTTCTTCTAGTGGCTAGTGTTGCAAATTGGCAAAGGATTGTACTGTCATGGGGCAAGATGAAGGAAACAGCAGCTGGGAAAGAGAATGGACTAAATTGTGTATCTGCTAGACGTCTCTGCTGCATGTCCTAAGAATAGCAATGAAGATCATATCATAAGGCGTTTCATTTATCTGGCATTTTGAAGTGAAGTGAAATGTACATTAGCAACATCACAAGAGAGAGTCTTTAAAAACAAACAAACAGGGCTTCCCTGGTGGCGCAGTGGTTGAGAGTCCGCCTGCCGATGCAGGGGACACGGGTTCGTGCCCCGGTCTGGGAGGATCCCACATGCCGCAGAGCTGCTGGGCCCGTGAACCATGGTCCCTGAGCCTGCGCGTCCGGAGCCTGTGCTCCGCAATGGGAGAGGTCACAACAGTGAGTGGCCAGCGTACCGCAAAAAAACAAAGAAACAAACAAACAAACATATGCAAGGAATTCAAGGACTTGGTTACTTTTCTTTAGCTTTAGTACTAGGTCAGGGGAAAGAGCCTGCTTAATCAGAGGAAACCACTTAGCATTAACATAACCTTTTTTGAGCACTTGCCTAATGCCAGACTCTATTCTAAACATTTAAAAAAAAATTTCTTTATTGCTTTGGCTGCGTCGGGTCTTACTTGCGGCACATAGGATCTTCGTCGAGGCATGCGAGATTTTTCACTGTGGCACGTGGGCTTCTCTCTAGTTGTGGCGAGCGGGTTTTTTTCTCTCTCTAGTTGTGGCGCGCGGGCTCCAGGCTGCGTGGGCTCTGTAGTTTGTGGCACATGAGCTCTCTAATTGAGGCACGCTAGCTCAGGAGTTGTGGTGCGTGGGCTTAGTTGCTCCACGACATGTGGGATCTTAGTTCCCCGACCAGGGATCGAACCAGCGTGCCCTGCATTGGTAGGCAGATTCTTTACCACTGGATCACGAGGGAAGTCCCACTTTACATGTTTTAAGGCATCCAGTCCTTTCAACATTTGTTATTACCCTTATTGCATAAAAAGAAAGTTGAGGCACAGAGAGGCTATACAACTAGAAAGCAGCAGTGCCAGGCTTCCAACCCAGGAAGCTTGGTACCAGAGCCCATGTGCTTAACCACTAAAATACGCTGTCCCTCAGATATTAGACTAGAGGGAGTTTGAGCTGAGGTCTCTCTTGGGAATCTCTGCCAGAGAAAAGCTAAGGGAATAGAACTTCGGGAACAAAGTCATGAGGCACAGAGGGGGCTATGTTTGGGAAGGCTGGACCTGCTGCTTCTTGGATGTCATCTCCTGATACTCCCTCTTCACTGAGCTTCAGCCATCCCGGTTCATCTGCAGTTCCTGAAACTCACCGACACGTTTCTGCCTTCAGATTTTTGTGCTTTCTATTTCTTCTGTTTTCCTTTGGACCTTCCTAGTTTATGTCCAAACTTCATTCAGTTGGCTGCTTCAAGTGTCACCTCATCATAAAGGCTTTTTCCAACTGTTAATTGTTGTCACCTCAGCACCGAGAATGGGACCTGGCACACAGTGTGCCCTCAATATATTTGCTGAATGAATGAATAAATGAATGACTAAAAATGAATACAAATGAATGGGGTAAAAAAAGGAAGAAGAAGTCAAGAAAAATGAATACAAATGAATGGGGTAAAAAAAGGAAGAAGAAGGAAAAATGAATACAAATGAATGGGGTAAAAAAAGGAAGAAGAAGAAGAATTCATTCCCTTCCTCTTGTTTGTTTCTCTCTGTGCATTTGTTTTTCAACTTTGGGTAGAGTAAGTTCAACATTGTGATGTTCTCTGTTCTTTTCCATAAAAATACACTGGTTTAAAAAAAACCCTTTTTTGCCATTTTCTGTTCTTATCCTCAGAGTTAATAATGTGTTAAAAATATCATGGTAGATTTGCTTCATATTTCAGCATCTTTTATCAAAATACTACTTTCTATAAACAGTGAAATCTCAACACATTCGAAGATGTAATAGGCAAATTGCCTTTGTTTGTTGAGTTGGAGAGCTCAAGTTAAAAATCATCTCAGACGATGCAAATCAGAACCATCAGGTTCAGATCTTTGTGCCTTAAAGTATTTCATTTCTTCTTGTATTTCCTTATGAATTTCTCTTTAATCACTTTTCTCCCTGCATTTGGAAAGTTGGGTTTAGGAAAGGGCATAAGGGGAAGTGCTTCCCATAGTGACACGTTGTTGCAATGGCCAAAAGTCTATAGCTACACTGGCATAAGCAGCAGTGCAGTGAACACTGTCCTCTTATTTTTGGAACTTCAGGTCAGGTGTTTACATGATCACTGTTCGTCTTCTTTCTACTCTAGGTAATACAATATTTTATCAATTCTAAGATGCACATTTTTACTTCTCTGAGACTGGGTTTTAGTTATAACCAGTGGCATATCATACAGTATGCATGGCAGTGTTTTTTCTTTCTTAAGGGTACATGAAATGCTGATATGCCTTACAGTTGATGGCATAACATTGATAAGATACAGTATACAAAGCACATGATGCAAAATTTAAAGTAACCAAGACAGGTAAAATGGCTTAATCTAAAAATGGAAAATAGACTTAACTTTTACTGTGTATTTTTGCTTTATTTTGAGTTTTTCCAACTCAAAAGAAACCGGTAAATTACTCACCTTTATTCAGAGATATCAGCTTTATTCAGGGCGTTTAGAGCCACAGTTGCCTTGTTGACAGCTGGCAGTACACTTTTTAATTCACTGTCAGCTTCCTGCAGTAAAGTTATAAGCCCCTAAATACATATGAATGAATATAGTTGCAGGAATGAATATAGTTGCAGACTTAAAATTTTTATATTTTGAAGTTGGAAAATGTAATTTGACATTTTTGCAATGCCCATAAGTTATGCATCTGCATAACTTAGGGACGTACACACATGCTTATCCTGTTAGAAACATGTGTTACTGTCCTAAATTAGCATATTATGCAATCCCTGATGAGACATCCGTGAGAAGCAAAAACACTGAGTGGTTTCCGCCTTCCATATTAGACTCAGTGTAGTTTGAACATTGCCATTTTGAGGAGTGGTCCACTTAAAGGTGGAATTACTGTAAAGCTAATGACGCTTAAGTTTCAGCCCCTTCAGCTGTATAGGCCCCTTCCAAGGTCCTGGATGGAACTCTGCCAATATGTTTGCAGGGTCATACATTCCTGTAAGACTTGCAGAAGTAAGGCATTTTAACTGCAATCGGATAAGACCAATTTCTCTTTACACTTTGACTCACTCTTTGTCAGGTATTCTATCATGACAGGTGGTGCTGGAATGGCTGTGGACACTATTGGGATCTGGATAACAAGATGAGTTGGGAATTATATTTATATTCCTTACAGTCACTTCTCTGTATAATTAAGTTATTGCATACTATCTCAAATAGGAATGACCTCTGGAAATACTTCTGTTGTCTACTGTTCCGACTTTCGTGGTGATGTGACATTAAGGTACAGGGCCAGAGGTCAGACTGTAATATAACTTGTACTTAGAGTACTCAGCACCAGAATCTGGTCTGTGGAAAATCCTTCCAATTATTAGATGAGCAAAATGGTAAGTAGATGGTTAGATCCTCATCGACACCTACTCAAAATGGAATTTCACTCTTTCATGAATATACTTGATAATGCAGTGTATACTATTCTAAGCTTTATGTATTTTCTCTCTTTTTTGATGGGAGTTGTGCAACAAGAATTCATCAGAATTCCTGGGTTTTTAGGTAATAATTATTGCCTTTGGAAAGATGTTTCAGAATGTCTCAATGAAATAAGTGAGAAATTACAGATTCCTTGTACAGATGTATGTCAAAAGTGCCTTATTTTATAATTTTTAATTCTTATTTACAAATAATTAAGATAAAAATTGGGGGAATGTTAAATAAAAGTGATTGTTAAAATCAATAGAGATTTTTTGATACTGAGGAGCAAAATGTAATGAAAAATGTCGGATCATACCAAAGCAATAGTTTATTAAGAGTTAAAAATAAATTTAGGATAGAAGTAATGATCTGGCCCTCGGTCTGTTTAATAATCCAATTAATGAAGAAGAATGTTTCATATGATCACTGGAAAAATTCAAGGTTGTGGGCTGAGTTTCAAGAAATAGTGACACTAATAAAACTATAGATATCAGAAAACATCTCTATAATAAAGAGATTGATGGAAAATTGGTCAATGAATGTTCTCAATTCAAACAGTATTTAAGATTAATCACTGCACAAGGAATCTTGAAATGTCAATGCTACTTATACCAAATTTGATAGCAATACTAAAAATGTTCATGGCATGATCAATGATGAAGTTGAAAGAAACTTTTCCAAACTTTCAAAAATGAAAAACACATTTTATCAACTATGCTAAAGATTCTATAGGAAATGATATTACAAAATCATGAAGAAGCAATCACAGGATATGCAGTGAAAAAAATGTAGGAAAAAAGTATTATGGGATGTGTAAGACAGTTAATTACCAAACATTATTATGTTATTTTTCTAAATTTTGTGATGTTTGTAATAATTGTCAACTTCTAAAAAATTTGTATTTTCTTTGATTTCTTTACTTCTTCTAAATAAATATTCACTTTCATGTCTAACTGTATAATTTTGTATTCTTTAAAAAAATGGTCTCAATATTGTATAAGCTTCAGGTTCTATAAAACCTGAGTATACCTCTGAAGTAAGATGGGTTTTTTTGGGGGTCTGGCAAAAACAAAAACAAAAAATTCCCCCAAAACACATTAATTCCTCTATATCCATTTTCTTTTGGCCTAAAAAATTAAAGACTGAAGTTAAGCTGTCCTCGTATAAATATACTGGTTAATAGTGGCACCTTCATATGGTTGGCCTAACTGAGGTTATGGGTTGCTCACAGTGAGACTTATGTGGCACCTTGAGGGAAGAGGTGAAGTTCCACACGTTGGAAGGGTTGGCTGTAGTGGCCTCCCCATTTCCTAAATGCTCAGCAGGAAGCCTGCAGTTTACAGTATTTGTGTTCAAGGAGGGGGGTTTACC
The DNA here is from genome assembly GCF_949987515.2 of Delphinus delphis. Classification (NCBI taxonomy): domain Eukaryota; kingdom Metazoa; phylum Chordata; class Mammalia; order Artiodactyla; family Delphinidae; genus Delphinus; species Delphinus delphis. The sequence goes on from NC_082683.1 coordinate 162,268,898, forward strand.
TATTAAGTCATCCAGCTTGAAGTAAATTAGCCCTTAATATATGGACAGGTAGCTTAAAAAGGTTTCTCAAAGAAACCTTGGATTGAAGATAATGCTAACACTGCAAGTACAAGTGAACAATGACAGAAAGGCAGGCTGATACTTCTCTTATCCCTGGTAGGAACTCTTCTTCAGCCTAATCAGATCTGACAAGAAGTCAGGCAAAACATTTCGAAATTATTAAAAAGACTACTAGAAATATGCATTCACATTCACTATTATTTATAATAAAACTTGCCCCGAGTATTTATTGTGCTTTGAGATATTAATGATAGTAGCTCATGTGTTTCACATAAATACACTCATATTGAGGTTTTAGCTTATATATGTATCTTTTAATTGATGGAATTGTTTCATTAAAAACCTTTGCACATGGAAGACATGAAACTCTCTGCCTTCTGAGTAGGGGTGGCTATTGATTAGACCAGGGTTGAACAACTGGTAATTTGCTACCCCAGACTTGGCTCCTGCTGGGATTCTGACTGGAGGGTATGGAGGGGAATTAGCCAGTTTAAAAAGAGAGGATTATTCAGGCAATGAGAGAAGTGACACAAACCAAATAGACAGTCCCTAGAGCTGCTGCGCTTCCTGCAGATGATCCTCTTGGAGGCCACATGTATTTCTGATATGGCTTGCATGGGTTTTTGTTCATTGTAACCGGAAGAACCAGCCTATCTGTCTTCCTAAGATTTCTCAAGGACAGGGACCCTGTGTCTTTGTACTTCCTGTTTTCATTTAATAGTGTCTTGCATGTCGTAGGTACTCAATAAATATTTTCTGGGATAAAAATGAAAAGTATGCAGACTTGGGACACTATATATTTAAGAGCAGTCAGCCTGCCCTTTACATTTTGGGGGTAGGAAACAATTTTGCAAAATCTCTAAATGATTTTTATTGATTATAATTTACTTTTACCTGAGCATACCCTGCCACAATTCTTACTTCTTTCGCCATAATTTCTTCCTCTTGTTTAACAAGCATCTGAACTTTTTCAACCACTTGTGAATCTTTCTGTAGTTTTTCCATTAAGGCTTCTTTTTCCTAATGAACCAAACAATTCTCCTTAGAATAAATTTTGAGACATGATATCATTTTTAAAGAGAAATTCAAATAGCTCATCTCATTATTAGAGAGTTTGTCAAAATCAGACTAAAATAGTTTTGTTTATCAGGCTAATAATGACTACAATAAATATCATTTCATACAATACAGATAAAGAATGACGATGAGTAATGATTTTTAAAATACTTGGCAAAATGCAAGTTATCACAGAGTGTTTCAGATGGATTTAACTAATAACTTCAGATTTTTTATGTGAGTTTTACAATTAGCTATATACCTATTATCACATTTAATTATTAAAATATAATGATGTTACTACTTTGCTATTGTTGTCGTTATTGTTTCCCTCATTTTACAGATAAGAAAATTGAGACTAAGAGAGGTTGCACAGCTGCATGGTAATAAAGCTGGAGTTCTAACTCATGTCCATCAAGTATCAGCCTTTGCTTTCAAACACTGTTCCATATTAAACCATAAAATCTTTAAAAGAGAACCCAAATCAAACACACCTTTGCTTTTTGTTCTATTTGAGGGCCAAGAATCAAGAGCTCCTTCTGCATATCTGTAACTAGAGCGGTTGCTTCCAGGATCTTGGATAGACCCGTGTAGAAATGATTCCTGAAGGGAAAAAAAAGTATTAAGAAGGTATAGATATAACAAAATATTAGCCAAGCAAGGTATACTGTGATCATGGATTGGAAGACAACATGATAAAGATGTCCATTCTCCCCAAATTGATATATAGGTTTAATGCAATTCCTGTCAAAATATCAGTAGGATTTTTTTTTTGTAGGTATGGACGTTTATTCTAAAATTTACATGGAAAGGAAAATGAATTAGGGTAATTAGAATAATCTGGAAAAGAAGAATAAAGTGGGTGGAATTACTCTATCTGACTGGAAGATTGATTATATAGTGACAGTAATCAAGACTACATGGTACTATTGAAACAAAAAGAATAAAATACCTAGGAATAAACCTACCTAAGGAGACAAAAGACCTGTATGCAGAAAATTATAAGACACTGACGAAAGAAATTAAAGATGATACAAATAGATGGGAGAGATAGACCATGTTCTTGGATTGGAAGAATCAACACTGTGAAAATGACTATACTATCCAAAGCAATCTACAGATTCAATGCAATCCCTATCAAACTACCACTGACATTTTTCATAAAACTAGAACAAAAAATTTCACAATTTATATGGAAACACAAAAGACCCCGAATAGCCAAAGCAATCTTGAGAATGAAAAACGGAGCTGTAGGAATCAGGCTCCCTGACTTCAGACTATACTACAAAGCTACAGTAATCAAGACAGTATGGTACTGGCACAAAAACAGAAATATAGATCAATGGAACAGGATAGAAAGCCCAGAGATAAATCCACGCACATATGGTCACCTTATCTTTGGTAAAGGAGGCAGGAATGTACAGTGGAGAAAGGACAGCCTCTTCAATAAGTGGTGCTGGGAAAACTGGAGAGGTACATGTAAAAGTATGAGATTAGATCACTCCCTAACACCATACACAAAAATAAACTCAAAATGGATTAAAGACCTAAATGTAAGGCCAGACACTATCAAACTCTTAGAGGAAAACATAGGCAGAACACTCTATGACATATATCACAGCAAGATCCTTTTTGACCCACCTCCTAGAGAAATGGAAATAAAAACAAAAATAAACAAATGAGACCTAATGAAACTTCAAAGCTTTTGCACAGCAAAGGAAACCATAAACAAGATGAAAAGACAGCCCTCAGAATGGGAGAAAATATTTGCAAATGAAGCAACTGACAGAGGATTAATCTCCAAAATTTACAAGCAGCTCATGCAGCTCAATATCAAAAAAACGAACAACCCAATCCAAAACTGGGCAGAAGACCTAAATAGACATTTCTCCAAAGAAGGTATACAGATTGCCAACAAACACATGAAAGAATGCTCAACATCACTAATCATTAGAGAAATGCAAATCAAAACTACAACGCGATATCATCTCACACCGGTCAGAATGGCCATCATCAAAAAATCTACAAACAATAAATGCTGGAGAAGGTGTGGAGAAAAGGGAACCCTCATACACTGTTGGTGGGAATGTAAATTGATACAGCCACTATGGAGGTTCTGCAGAAAACTAAAAATGGAACTACTATACGACCCAGCAATCCCACTACTGGGCATATACCCTGAGAAAACCATAATTCAAAAAGAGTCATGGACCACAATGTTCATTGCAGCTCTATTTACAATAGTCAGGACTTGGAAGCAACCTAAGTGTCCGACAGATGAATGGATAAAGAAGATGCGGCACATATATACAATGGAGTATTACTCAGCCATAAAAAGAAACGAAATTGAGTTATTTGTAGTGAGGTGGATGGACCTAGAGTCTGTCATACAGAGTGAAGTAAGTCAGAAAGAGAAAAACAAATACCGTATGCTAACACATATATATGGAATCTAAAAAAAAAAAAAAAAAAAGGTCATGAAGAACCTAGGGGCAAACGGGAATAAAGATGCAAACCTACTAGAGAATGGACTTGAGGACAAAGGGAGGGGGAAGGGTAAGCTGGGACAAAGTGAGAGAGTGGTAGTGTATATATGGACATATAAACACTACCAAATGTAAAATAGCTAGTGGGAAGCAGTCGCATAGCACAGGGAGATCAGCTCTATGCTTTGTGACCAGCTAGAAGGGTGGCATAGAGAGGGTGGGAGGGAAGGAGACGCAAGAGGGAGGAGATATGGGTGTGTGTGTATGTATAGCTGAGTCACTTGGTTGTGGAGTAGATGGATTCTACCAACAGTGTAGAATTGATTCTAGATGCCTGTATTAGTTACCTGTGGCTACTGTAACAGATTTCCACAAACTTGGTGGCTTGAAACAAGAAAAAGTTATTTCTACAGTGCAGGAGACCAGAAGTCTGAAAAGTTTCACTAGGCCAAAATCAATGTGCCTTTTGGGCCATGTTCTTGGCAGAAGCTCTAGGGAAGAATCTATTCCTTGCTTCTTCCAGTGTCAGGTGGCTGCCAGCATTCCTTAGGTTGTGGCCATACCATTCCAGTCTCTGCCATTATGATCACGTAACCTTCTCCTCTTCTGTGTGTCAAATCTTCCCCTGTTCCCTCTTATAAGGTTAGATGTGATTTACATATAGCACCCACCCAGATAATCCAGGATAACCTCCCATCTCAGGATCCTTAACTCAATCACATCTGCAAAGCCCTTTTCACCATATAACATTCACAGGTTCCAGGGATTATGACATGTATCTTTTCAGGGTTGATTATTGCCTACCCCAAAGCTTATACACTATTCCCAAGAAAAATAAAACAAAAATTTATGGAATTAAAATGCAAAATAATATAGCAGTATAACAGAATATGTACTTCACAGTTATATTAACTTGTATTTGAATTCTGGCAACTAATTGCTTGACTGAGTAATTTAATAAAATGTGCAAACTTTAGTTCCTTGCCTATGAAATGAAGATAATACTGCATCTCATAGTATTGCATTAAAAATGAATGAGAAATGCATGGCAACTGCCATATGGCAAGCACTTATTAAATGGTATCTACAATTATTATTATCATTATTACCTATCCTTTGAAGAAGTGATAGAAAGATGCCAAATTGTAGATTCACAATTTAGTAGAATGGCATGCTACTTGCCCCTAATATGCCTTTTCTCAACTTCCCAGTAAAATATTTGAAAGGATACATAAAACCACAAAACTAACTGCAGCTCTGGGAATGAAATATATTGGGATATATTACTGATAGTGGAATGTATGGCAATTGGCTGAGAAACACACTCCTGGACTCTATATATCCCACCTTTTAAAACAGAAGAGCAAATATAATTCCACAAAGAAAGTAGGAAAAGGCTTGTTCTCCAGCATTGCACTGACTAGAAAACCATACAGTTATGCATTTACTGCACCAGAATCCTTTTCTGCTTCAGGTAAACTGATGACCTCTTTCCCTGTCGCCACCTTCCCATTCAGAGACTGTAACTTCTATGATACCACAGAAGCAGCAGTGTCAAGCATAGAAAAGGATGTACAGTGATGTATTACATCCTGGAAGCACTGTGGGCAAGAAGGGATGGATCCAGGCAGCAAGGCATGTTAGGAGATGGTGTCTTTGATTTTGTACCCCCCAAAATCCTACGTATTGTATTGGTTTCTGATAATCAGGGAAATCAGCTATAAGGGTAGGGAAGGTCCAATTATATAAATGCCTATGAAGACAGAAATTGGGCTAAGGGTTGTCTATATTAACCTTAACACTGATTCTACATATGAGAGTATCTCTTAGTTCTCAAATTAAAGCTGAGAAGAGCTAAAGACATTCAACACAACTGGTCTCTTGGCCCACAACAGGCTTGATAGCTGTTTCCTTATTCAAAGATTACTAAACAAAGAAAAGAACACAATAATAATAGCATACGCTATCTCCAGCAATGGCATGTTTACTGAGCCAGGCACAGTTTTGAGTTCTGTGTCAGTTATCAATATATCATCTCTAGCGCTGAATCACCTTTTCAGTATATGTTCTGTGATAAACAAGAATCCCTTTGAGTATGTCTCCTTTAAATTGAACACAATGTTCAGTTTTCTAAGTAGACAGCACTGGAGAATCATTGATGGAAGAAGAGGAGCTCCTGCCCCTTGCTGCAGAAACGGGAGTCAATGGTATAGGTGTGAGTTCATTCAGCAGAGCCTGCCTCAACCACAGGGTCTGGACAGGTCCATCTGCAACACTGCAGCCTAGGCTAGGCAAAGCCTTTCCACAGCTCTCTCAACACAGCCCATGTGCTCTGAAAGGCTCCTGTCCCTGCAAATGCCCACATTCCCATTGCATGCCCACCTCACTGGCTGCTGACTGCCAGACTGCATTCCCAAGGGTGCCTATTGCTTGCCCATCAGCTCCAGTCTGGCTAAACCAGTGAACTTCTCTGCTACTCAGTGGGCTGAATCACATCTTCTCCAGTAGAGGTCTGAGCCCTTTCCACGTTTGTCTTTCCTGCCTCCTTCAGCCCTAGGGAACCATATACAGTTTCCTTATATCATACAGTTACTCTTTGATCATAGTTAATCCTTTTTTATATCAACTTCCCCAATTTAGCGTACTGTGTGGTCTCTATCTCCTGAACGGACCCAGACCTCTACCAGTACTTTACATATATCAACTCATTTACTTTTAGTACCAATCTTGTGGGGGGAGTACTATTATTAACCTTGTTTTTCACATGAAGAAATTTTGTGAGATTAGATAACTCACACAACAGTTGACGCTTTAATTTTAAAGTTTTTTAAATCTAAAAACTCAGAAGCAAATGTTCTCTTAAAAAATATTTTATGTAGGATAAGGAAGAAAATTTTAGAAACCTTCTGCCTGGTTTTCTCAAGGAAACAAGAAAATACAGCCTTTAAATAGGAACGATGAACCACAAAAAGTGAACCATCTACACTAGAGGCAGTAAAGAGCAAAATTAATATGGCAGAAAAGTGAGTGATGCGTCAGTCTAACCAAAACAGCTCCCCAAGAATGAAGAAGAAAAGGTGAAAATAAGAGAGAACATGATAGAAATGCAAGCCAAAGAAGTGAAGGCAAACCTACGAAAGTTAGATCTTCCCAGGGAAATAACTAAAATCAAGGGATCAAAAGTACTCAGCAGAGATTCTACTAAGAAGAAATTGAGACTCATGTATTCCTTTTTGGAAATATTTTTGGAATTATTATTATATGGCCTCCTTCGAACTCCCATAGCACTTTCTTTGCACTGTAGCATTTGCTATATTCTGTCTTGAATATGGAAAGAGCGCTAGAACTGCACTGAAAGAATCGTGTTTCAAACCTAGGTCCTTTCACTTATTGCCTGCGTGACTCTAACACGTCTCCACCCATGTGTCTCAGTTTTATATCTATCTTATAATATACCTTATATCTACCTAAAGTAGTTTCTCTATCTTAAAAAGTTACTGGATTATGCAAATAAGAAGAAACATACACGGAACTATCTAGAAAATGACCCCTAAGCCTGAACCTTTATATCGCTTTGTGAACCTAAATATTTAAGGACAAAAATCACGTCTTTTTTCTTTGTGTCTTCTTCAGTACCTAGAAATTGTAGGCACTCTATCAATATTTATTAAGCATGTTTAATTTAAAACAAGGCTAGGGTAATAATATCTAAATCTATCCAACTGTCACAAAAGGAACATTGTGTTCCATTAAGAACAAAAAAGTATAGATGAGCAGAATTGATTGTGTTTATAAGCAGAAGCAAAATTTATTTATTATTGCTACTTGTTTTAAGTTCAATGTTTATAAAAGAGTGAACATTAAGCCGTTTTCATATGGAGAGTAAATTTTTGTAATTTTCTCCAATCTGTTACAACTGAAACATTTTAGATCAATATACTGTAATTTACAACTAACAGCAATGCAGAATGTGATTTGTAACAGTTTGTTTTCACGAAGAAAAATTGATTCAAAAAGACAAAAGAAAATTACAGCAATTAGCATAACCATCCAAAGCAATACTTTCTAAGCATATGACTAGCATATTCAGCAGAAATATGCAATAATTTGGATTCACAAACATGTCAACTTTAATCAAGAAGCTTAAATTCCCAAATTAAACTGAGTTATAAAAATCAGTTTTGGGCTTCCCTGGTGGTGCAGTGGTTAAGAATCCGCCTGCCAATTCAGGGGACATGGGTTCGAGCCCTGGTCCGGGAAGATCCCACATGCTAGAGCAACTAAGCATATGCGCCACAACTACTGAGCCTGTGCGCCTAGATCCCATGCTCTGCAACAAGAGAAACCACCGCAATGAGAAGCCCATGCAATGAAGAGTAGCCCGACTCGCTGCAACTAGAGAAAGCCCGCACGCAGCAAAGACCCAATGCAACCAAAAATAAATAAATAAATAAATTTATTTTAAAAATCAGTTTTATCTAAGTGAGAAACAATGATTTCTCTAAGCCAGCTATAGGAATAACAGGTTTAAACCATACTGAAAGTCAATATTATCCAAATAAAGAGTTTTCTTAGACTCTTGTCTGGTAACATGCTACTGTTGTTGGTAACAGAGGTCACCCCCAGAGAATTCATCCAAGTCCAGAATGTTCCCAAAGTTTGAATTTGTATCCACCTGTGTAGGGATGTCCTCTCAAGTCACTAGACAGATTATCCTCTGAATTGAATTCATAAATATTTCCCAGATTCACCTGTTCAACCATGAATCTCATAGACTTGGAGATTAAGTCTGGGGAAAGCCTTTTTCAAACTAAACCCTGGGAGTCATCCCAAGGTTTGCATTTCACGGTCCACAGTAGGGCTGATCTCTGTTTCTCCAGTTTGCAACTTCTTCATTCTTTCTACACTGGATTAAATGTTCAGGGCTCCTGTGTTGCTCAAATCCATCTATATTAGTGGTTCTTTCTCTGCTTTCACACACGATTAATTTACACACTTAAGTGTCATTGGGAACATGTCTTTCTTGGCAGTACACAAATAGGAAGTGTGTTCAAATTCAGAAGAACCAAGAGAAAAGGGCAGAATTTGAAAAAGTTTTTTCTCAGACTCATTACACTGATCTTGCCTTAGGGAGTTTCTGCTCTCTGATCTATGCTCTATGTTTTAGCTAAAATAATCAGTTTGCGACAGCACTAGAAAGAGGTAGGCAGGAACTTATGTGACTTGAGTTTTGAAAAAAAACCCTACTGTAGTCTCTTTCCAATTAGAGATAATTTACTCTCAAAGAGATATGCTGCTTAATTTTCTGTTCTTTGAACCAGTGTTGTTAATTTGCATCAAATTACTTAAGATAACAGATTAACCTTCCTGCTTTCAACAACTTTCACAACCTAGTCCCTGACTGTAACTTACTGTGAATTACTATGTTGACTCTCTTTCCCTGTAAAGAGATCAGAAGTGGATTTTCAAAGGACATATATGATTAAATTTGAATTATGCATTAGTTTATCTGATTACAATCTTTCCTGACAACTAACCAGTTTTGATTATGGGTGTGGGAGTATATGAGTGAAGCAAGTTGTGGAAAATAAAAAGCCAGAGTCCTGGGGTTTAGGCCACTGCCTTGGGAAAGCAGCTGTGAGGTCCTAGGATACCACATGGGAGGAGAATATAGAAAAGGGAAGTGGGAGAAATCTAGAAGCCCAATCTTACTTAATCTGAAGGACTCAGAAAAAAGTCATAGTCAACAGACCCATCTACTGCCTCGTATACCTTTTAGCATTTCAAGTACTACCATCGTCTTCAGCCACCTTGGACAAACCACTATGAATATAGTGCCAAGTCTCTCTGCTGTACCAGACCTCCGTCACTTCTTTTTATGGTCACCACCAAGCAGAAAACAAGTAGCTTTACTTTAAAATTAGAGCCCACCTTATAGTGCTTTGCTCATTAAGAATAATAAAACAGAATAGCTACCATATTTGCTGCTGTGTAGTAGAGGATTTAGCCTTATACAAAGAGAGAACTAGCCTTTATCTTTGGCTCCCGGGAAGTAACTTCTAAACACTTGGAATTTCCTAATAAGAGTGTCTTTTTTTTTTTTTTAATTTATTTATTTACTTTTGGCTGTGTTGGGTCTTCATTTCTGTGCAAGGGCTTTCTCTAGTTGTGGCAAGCGGGGGCCACTCTTCATCGCGGTGCGCGGGCCTCTCACTATTGCGGCCTCTCTTGTTGTGGAGCACAGGCTCCAGACGCACAGGCTCAGTAGTTGTGGCTCACGGGCCTAGTTCCACGGCATGTGGGATCTTCCCAGACCTGGGCTCGAACCCGTGTCCCCTGCATTAGCAGGCAGATTCTCAACCACTGCGCCGCCAGGGAAGCCCAAGAGTGTCTTTTCTTTTATTCATGGTGGGCCCCTTGGACAACACCTGATAGTTTATGCTAATGAGATGACTCAAGGTGGGGTGGACCACACCTAATAATTTTAGGGTGGGGCTGGCCATCCCCAAAAGACTAACCATGTTATTAGAGGGTTGGGGCCTTGGTGCAGTGATATTAGCCTGACCTCCGAGGAAGGGAACTGGGGATTGAGTACCAACATGTGGGCAATCAACCAACCAATCATGCCTAGGTAATGAAGCCTCAATAAAATCTCTGGACAGCAAAGATTAGATGAGCTTCTGGGATTGGCAATACTCCCTACATATGCATTGTCACACATCAATGCTGAGAGAATAACATCTGAGGACAGTGGAATCTTCACATTTGTAATCTTCCTAGACCCTGTCCTATGAGTGTCTTCCTTTGGCTTGTTCTAATGTGTGTCCTTTTCCTATAAAACATGTGATCATTGGTATAACAACTTTCAGTGAGTTCTGTGAGACTTTAGAGTGAATTCTTGAACCTAATGGCAGTTTCGGGAGAACTGTGAACTTGCATTTGGTGTCAGAAATCTTGGACAGACTTGACAGTCTGGAGGACTCTGCCCCTAAGCTTGAGTCTGGCTACCTCCAGATAGCTGCCTTTTCTAAATGTAAAAATTGGACATGTCCAGCCTTAGCATCATTGCCCTCTTGAAGTTTTCAGGGATCATTCTTCCTCTGAGAAGGCTCCCACTCATTCTATGTGGTCTTTCCCTCCTAACTGAAAATGTGTTAAGGAAACCTAACTCAAAATTGGAGTCAAGAAGCCATGTTGGAAGGGCCATCATTCATGTACCACTCATTCCAGCAGGAAGGAAGACTTCCTCTCCATCCAGCAACAGCAAGCTCTCCTGCCTGCCACCAATGAGAAGCTGGATTTGGATTCTCATTTCCTCCAAGGAACTTTTGTTCAAAACTACCTCCCAACGTCCCCCTTTCCTCTATAAAAGAATGCTCTCCTCTTTTGTTCTCCAGACTTGCCTATGGCTTGTCATTGTTTGCTTGTCCTGAATTGCAATTCCTCTGATATTCCCAAATAAACTCGATTTTTCTGGCTGAATTGCTTAGCCTTTTCTTTTAAAGTGTCACTATTTTGTAGTGTCAGAAGTGCGATTCGAAGCAGACAAACCCACAGAATTGTGTATGGTACCCACTTGAACCCCTTGTGCACTCTGCTCCCATGAGTCGAATTCTTCCTTTCAGTTTGGTTAGTCTCCTCTTGAATTCAAACTCCCTCATTTTGGTCGAGCCCTCAGACTTTACTCAGGATCTGTTTTCTTGAAGGCGTCATCCTTTTGGTGAGTACTCATTTGGTTTTTTGTTTTGTTTTCTTTTCTTTTGTTTTGTTTAATCCCTGGTTTTGAAGTAGGGGATCCCAATCCTCTAAATTCTCTCAGGAGGGCCCTCCTTCTGGGACCTTTGCTGGTTTTATGTTAAAGAACTATGGTCCCCCCTCATACACATTCTTAACTAAATGGGTCAACTTAACCAAAGATAATTTAGAACACTAATGGCCATTATGGGGAAATTTCAAGAGTCCCAAACCTGTTTTTCTCAGAACCAAATAAGAAGACTGCTGCTCTGAAATTAAACATACTGAATGGGATGCCTATTTAATTGGTACCTGGAAGCTTCCAAACATACCCAAGATTCTAAAATTGCCTATTTACAAAATACCATTCCTAAATTATTCAAGGTGAACAGACGATTAAAGGAAGACAGAAATGCTTCTGAGGTCTCTTTTCCCCTTCCCCTGTTCTCTGTGTCTCCGGTGCCACCTTTCTCTTCCTCTTCTGCACAATACCCATCTCCTCTATACCCTCCACTTCCTCATTCTAATAGCCTCACTGAACTTCCCTTTTTCTCTGAATCTCTCCCCTCTTTCTCCTCCCTTAAACGTATTAAAACCTGCCCCTTCAAAATCAGACCCTCTGAAAATCCAAATGCTAAACCCCTAATATCTTATGTTCCCTGAACTAAAGCTGAACTACAAGCAGTAGTCAAAGATTTTCCCAATGTAACTGAGGGTCTCCACAGATTTGCTGAGGAATTTAATATAGTCATTCAAACTTGTCAACCTGGCTTCTCTGACTTTTATCAGCCAGTACATATGCTTGTTGGTGAAGGTCAGGCCCAACACTGGATGAAAACTGACAGTTGGGATGATTCTGAGAAGTCTTTAGAACTACAGCTTGGGGACAAAGAAAAACCCTTACTGCCTTATTCCATGATCAAGTTCAGGAAATTGCCTGGCAAGTCCATTTGGCAACTCCTAGGGCTTTCCCAAAGGCAGTCAATGGGAATAAGATCCAGGCTCGTACCCAGGAGCCCAGTGAGTGTGTGAACAATGATTTCAGCTCCATATCATGTTTAAAGAAGACTCTGGTCTTCCTTTGGATGTTGAATCCACTCAGGTAGCTTTTAACTCTATGTTCATTGTGCTTAATTGGGATCTTTCTCTTGTAATTAAAAGAACCAGGATAAAATGGGAAATTATGTCCACTCCAGATTTAGCAAATTTAGCAAGCCAGCTCTCCCACACGCTAGACGATTCAACTAAAAGGAAGACCACTAAAAGCCTTTGTCTTCAACTCCAACAAATGAAGGCCCCTAAAAAAAAACAGGGGCTTTCCTGGTGGCACAGTGGTTAAGAATCCGCCTGCCAATGCAGGGGACATGGGTTTGAGCCCTGGTCCGGGAAGATCCCACATGCCGCAGAGCAACTAAGCCCGTGCGCCACAACTACTGAGCCCATGTGCCACAATGACTGAACTACTGAAACCCACGCACCTAGACCCTGTGCTCCGCAACAAGAGAAACCACCGCAATGAGAAGCCCTTGCGCCGCAACAAAGAGTAGCCCCTGCTCGCCACAACTAGAGAAGGCCCCTGCGCAGTAACGAAGACCCAATGCAGCCGAAAATAAATAAATAAATAAATAAGAAAAAAAATCTTGAACTATTAGAATGAAGTGTATATCTTGCTTAGAGGACTGTCCTTGGGCTCTCTGTGCCAAGGGACTACATTTTAGATAAGGTATCTTTAAGTACCTAAGGAACTAAACTACCTCAAGAGAGGAAAGAGAATACGACTACTTTGCCTTGTACTAAATTCTGTCCATTTGGAAACAGCTTTGGAATTAATCTAGATATTCTAAGTATTAAATCCTGTAGAGGTTAGTTAAGACCCCCTTCAGTTCTATGTGCCTAGGAACTTGTAACTTCTAATTTCATTTCTTCCCAATTTTCTCATTTCCCTTCATCCTTCCTGAAATGAAATGAAAATATGGCATTTCCCGTATAATCATTTGCTGTATTTTGAAGAGTCCATACTACTCTCCCTAATAAACTCTTCTAAGATAATCCCTTACTTAATTCTTTTATATAATGACAAATCAGTGCTTATGATTTCACAAATGATTTCAGTAATACGAAAAAGAACCAACATGAAAAATATCATAGGATTTGGGTAGAACTAGCAGACTAAGAATTCTGAATTTTAATCCTAACTCTAGTACTGATTTACTTAGTATATGTGACTTGTGAGGAGGCTACTTAACTTTATATATTTGCACATTAATGGTTTCAAGCCGTAATATGATCCTCTTGCTGTATAGGTGTGATGTGAAGTTATAACAGTACATAAATGCTAAGTAATACTAGTCGGGAATAGGACAAAATCATTTTGTAAAAGCTTGGTCACAAAGTGAGTTTGTTAATTCTGTTGATCATAGATTTAAAATATGTAATAAATGTAATGTCATATAAATGGCTAATCATTAAAAAAAAGAAATATGTCATACAGAGAAAGATGAATACCATATGATTTCACTTATATGTGGAATCTAAAAATCTAAACAAACAAAACAGAACAGATACAGACTTATGGACAGAGATCAAACTGGTTGCCAGATGGGAGGGGTTTGGGGGGTTGAGTGAATAGGTGGAGATTAAAAGGTACAAACTTCAAGGTATAAAATAAATATGTTACAGAGATTAAATATAAAGCATGAGGAATATTGTCAATAATACTCTAGTGATTTTGTTTGGTGACAGATAGTTACTAGACTTATCATGTAACTATCATGTATTTAAATGTTGTATTTAAATGTTGAATCACTATGTTGTCCACCTGACACTAACATAATAGTGTACATCAGCTATACATCAATTTAAAAAGTTAGGCTTTCAATACTGTCACAGATGTTGGATGCTATGCTCCATATTCCCTCTGCCCACACCTCTGTTTCTCTGTGGAGGCTTCCTCAGGCACCACTGTAGCTTGTCTGGTTCAGGATAAGTCATCCCCCAAGGACTGAGATTTAATGCCTTCAGGGGCATCCCTCAGTCAGCCTGGAACTCCTCCCAGTGGATAAATACTCCAAATTTCTGGTCCTTTGATGGGACACTCCTGAGGTGCATCTACACGGCTCTTTCGATGGCCTCTAGTAGGATCGACCCGAGTTACCTATAGTGGTAAACTATGCAATGATGTAGCCCTGAGAAAAATGTAAGATCAAACATAAAATCTTGTTAAAAGGTTGGCTGTCCCTTTTAACTAGGTAATGGTGTCTTTCTTTTACACTGTATTTCTATCTCCTGGTGCTTTAGAACAATTTGTAGCATAAATCCAACTGAAAAAAAAAAGCACTACCTTATCTTTTCAGGAGTCCCTGGATTCTGGAATACTATTTGTGTATGATTATAAAACCCCTCATTTAGTACAGTTGCTGCACAACTTGCATCACTGTTAAATAGGCCTTTGTTTTCCAATCCTGGCTTGCATTAAAAACAAAACCTGGGAAGCTTTAAAAATACAAATTTCTAGGCTCCTACTTTGAATTACAAAATTCATCTATCTGTGAGTGTGTGTGTGTGTACATGTGTGTGTAAATCTCTCAGGTGATTCTAATGCACAGTTCAGTGTGGGAACTACACAAAAGTTTGGTGCAATTCTTCCAACTCTTGCCCTTAGGGAGGGGGATTACAGAAGACAGGGTGGAAAGAAAGTGTATGAGTGGAGGTCTGTAATATGTGGTAATTGAGACATTAGAATTTTACAGCTACATAATGAAGATGATTTCATGACAGTGTGAAAAGCCTGTATCCAGCATCACTGAGATGTCTCTCAGATTAGTCCTTCTTTATTACAGCTTGTAATTTAAATGCCAAGGGCACAAGCTGCTTTGATGATAAAGTGTTATCCTTGAATATCTTTTATGTAAATGTAACCTTTAGGTGAGGAAGGAGGAGAGACAATATAATTAGTGAATCAAACGCAGATAATCAGCACCTCGTGTAGTACTGGCATATAATTACAAGGCTGAAGTTCTCGAAACTTGATATTTGGGCAAGGAAATAAGGAAAACACCTGGAACTCATTCTGCAAGGTTAAAATGGGGTTCTCTCCAGTCTATTTTCAACACAACATTAAACAGCAGATACTAAACCAACCAAAAAAAAAAAAAAATCTTGTGAAACTGTAAAACTAGAAAGCATGCGTCCAAAAAAAAAAAATTTCTCCTCACTTGGGATCTATTTCATGAAATCAGTTTTAGAAATGAGATTTTTACAATCTTTCATTGAACTTTAAAGAACATATTAAATTTTCTAATGCCATAAAACATCCTTGCACTTTAATCAGTCAACATGCCCAATTTCCATCAACCCCTCCATACACAACAATATTGAACAAAGTGCTTTGGTGGGACCATTTGTTTCTAGGAGTCTTTTGCCTTCAAGCCCTTTGGGAAGCTTCTGTAAACATGTGGCACACTGCAGCACCTGGGACACGATTAATAAACAAAGACATGAACAAGTGAATGAACGCATACATGAGGCACAGACCCTTACACACTGATACTCCAAACTGGCCTTGCCAACATATCCTCACATTCCACAATAAGTTGTCAAATATTTATCAAACACAGCCTATGCTAAGGTGTCAAAGGTAAACAAAACTGGACATTAGTTAAGGTGGTGAAAACAGATTTTATTCACTAACTACTCTCAGAAGGGGAAAGAACTGAGCTCTATGCCAATATGTGCAGAAATGACTGGGAGTTTTAAAGGGAGAATGAAGGAGTAAAGAGGGAGAGTGGGTGGGGGGATCAGGTAGAGTCAAAGAAGCGACATAGTACAGAGACTATGTCAGTGTAATTGCGATGAGGCCAGCTGTGTCTACTAGCGGACAGTTATCAAAGTTAGGATTCTATACTCCTACAGAGACAGAAGACAGAGACTCTCCTTCCTGATGGTTTTCAGGTGCCTGAGAAAGACATTCCTGAGTTGGAGAAGATACACATACATTTCAAAGGGACAAAGAAAGGATTCACAATGGTAAGCCCTTTTTAGTAAATGCTGTAAGTAAGGGAGGTAAGGGGCCCATTTTCATGTATTAAGCAAAACAAACAGTAAATTCTTTTGGCAGCTCTGAGCCTTTCCAGATTGGAACTCAAAAAGGGGCTTGGGGCTTCCCTGGTGGCGCAGTGGTTGAGAGTCCGCCTGCCAATGCAGGGGACACGGGTTTGTGCCCCGGTCCAGGAAGATCCCACATGCCGTGGAGCGGCTGGGCCCGTGAGCCATGGCCGCTGAGCCTGCGTGTCCAGAGCCTGTTGCTCCACAACGGAAGAGGCCACAACAAGTGAGAGGCCCGCATACCGCAAAAAAAAAAAAAAAAGGGGGGGAGGCGGGGCTGTGTTTTCCCAGAGGCATTGACCTTAGGCTGCTAGAAACCAAGTTAAAGTTTGGTCAAGTCTCTTAGTGCAGGGTTATAGAGCCACTTATGTGCTGAGAGTTCTCTGCATTTCTTAGGGACTGTGACACATATGACAATGAGTAAGACCAATTACTTATCTTCAAAGTCTTTACAAATGAGAGAGATAGGCAGACCATAAAATTAATATAGAACATATTATACACATAGAAGGAACTTTTTTACAAAGTACAAGGAAAGGACTCACAGATATTGTCATGGAATAGAGAGAAATGTTATGGATTAGCAATTAGGGAATGCTAGGAAATAAATCAGACAATTTCTAAGCAGAGTCTCGAGTACATTAGAAGTTAGGGAGTCTGAATTGTGGGCTATCCTGCAGCCCTGAAAGGGAAAGTAGAGAAGGATGAAGATTCTTACATAGGTGAGGAAAAATATAATTTTCCTTTTACCCTTCTAAGGGGCTGGGGCTCCTGTAACAAAAGACAGATTAACAAGAGAAAAACAAACAGAAGTTATTAACATGTATACCAGGTGTATACATGTATACATGTATACCACCTCAAAGAGGTGGCTTAGAATTCAGACTTAAATACCATCTTCTGGGCTTCCCTGGTGGCGCAGTGGTTGAGAATCTGCCTGCTAATGCAGGGGACACGGGTTCGAGCCCTGGTCTGGGAGGATCCCACATGCCGCGGAGCAACTAGGCCAGTGAGCCACAACTACTGAGCCTGCACGTCTGGAGCCTGTGCTCCGCAATAGGAGAGGCCACAACAGTGAGAGGCCCGCACACCACGATGAAGAGGGGCCCCCACTTGCCACAACTAGAGAAAGCCCTCGCACAGAAACGAAGACCCAACACAGCAAAAATAAATAAATTAATTAATAAACTCCTACCCCCAAATCTTAAAAAAAAAACAAAAACCATCTTCTTTAGCTAAATTGAAGAAATAAAAGGTGCAAAGGAAACCAGTTATGGGGAGGTGACCAGGAAAAACACAGTAAACAAGAGTAAGGTTAGTTATGCAGATTTAAGTCAGTGCTTTCTCCACGGATGAGTGTTTCTTGTGATCATTCTCTTCCTGGTAAAGAGAGAGAGACATGCTTACAAATGGAGATTTCTTTTATAACTGTAAATTTCCTTACAAAAGGGTAACCTCTACTCTATGTTCAGAGCATCTCCTGTAGCTGATCTTTCTGAAAATAATCAGCTCAAAATAATCCATATGCCAAAGGCATATTTTCCCCCATTTTATTCACTCTGAGTCTGGATCAGCAGAAAAGTAAACATATGAGAGGCCCCAGGGCAGGAAGGGCAAGGAATTTCATGTTTTGTGCCAGTACTGACAGACTGGAAGTGGTAACCCCAGCACACTTGGAGAAAAATTCTTAGACTGAATCTGAACTGTGGCTGCCCACGCGTAGGAAAGAAGGGTGACCACATAGATGCCACCCAAAAGATCACATCATGTACTTCAGAGGCTAATGTCTGAGTTCAAGCTCAGCAAGGATTAAAGTAAATGCACTGAGTGAATTGGGGGATGGGAAAGAGGTCACAAATAAAAATTCTGATAAAGTAAGATGACGCTATCAAGCCCACCAACAGAGGCAGCCAGCAAACCTATAAATAAGTTTCACACCAAAAATGCCTCATGTTAAACTCTCCAGCTCTGTGGGAAAAAATTAATACACTGTATTCTCCTTGACCACTCCATTAAGATTGAATTAAATAAAGCAAATGCACTTCAGAAAGGATCCCTGTGTTTATATTCATAGGTCTATTTTAACATTTTTTTTTCAGTTTATCCCTACATTATGAGCACTTTCCACATCTGAACTTTCCTTACGTTGTATCAAATTCCCACAGTTTTTGCAAAAGAATGCTCAAGTGAAGGTGGAATCAACATGGCAGCGTAGGAAGGCCCTGAGTTTACCTCCTCCATGGACACACCAAACTAGAAGTGCACATAGAACGACTCTGAGAATGACCTGAAGACCAGCAGAACAGCTTTCCTACAACTACAATTATAAAGAAAAAAACTACATCAAGATGGGTAGGAGAGCCAGAGATGTGGTTTAGTCAGGATCCGTATCTCCGTACAGTGCCCCACAAGCAGGAGGGGATATCACAAACACAGAGGTCCTCCTTAAGGAATGAGGGGTTCAAGCCCCGCAACAGGCAGCCCAGCCCTATGGTGCAAGACCTGCACCAGGAAGGTGAGCTCTCATAACTTCTGGCTTTGAAAACCAGCAGGGCTTATGTCTGGAAAAGCTGGAGGGCTATAGGAAACCAAGATTCTGCTCTTAAAGGGCTCACACAAAACTCACTTGCTCAAACTCCTATTGCAGAGACAGCAACTTGAAAAGCACTTGGGCCATATGTGAAAGAGATTCACTGACTAATTTTAGGGCAAGTGCTTAGGGGCCGGGATCTGTTGGGACTTTCTCAAAGCACTAGTGGGCACCCTTTTATTTTTATTTTCTCTCTACCTAGCTGGCCTCGTGCAGGCAGGCACCACTTCTAACGTTTGCCATCTCCCTTGCTAGCACTGCTCGCCCCACCTCAGTGTTCCCCTGCAGACCCACCCCATGCAAACTACCCACCTCAACTGGTACCCCCAAAAGTGGCTGCCTTGGTGATGCCCCTCCAAGGCAGGTCCCAAGCCACCATATACAACAGGTGGCTTCAGCCTGGACCAGCACCGCCCTCCCAAAGTGGTTCCTGTCCCAGGATCTCAGACCTGACCACCAGCACACAGCTGGGCCCTACAGCCCGTCACACTGGGGCCAGCCTCCTCCACCAATGTACCTGCAGCTCCTGTGTTACTATCACAATAAGAAGGTACGTGCAGCCCACAGGGGACACCCATGGATCACCTGGCTCTGGTGACCAGAAGAGATTACTCTTCTGAGCCCCATAGGAAACCTTCTACATAAGGCCACTCCTTCAAGATCAGGATCTGTAACTGATCTACCTAATACACAGAAACAAGCACAAAGAATTTGGGCAAAATGAAGAGAGGAATGGATAAACATAGTGAGAACTTCAAAAAAGACACAGAAAATATAAAAAGAACCAATCAGAGCTGAAGAATACAAGAATTGAAATGAAAAATACACTAGATGGAATCAACAGCAGATTAGGTGATGCAGAAGAACAGCTCAGTGATCTGGAGGACAAGATAGTGGAAATCACCCAGTTGGAAGACAAAAAAAAAAAAAAAAGAATTTAACAAAATGAGGATAATACAAGGGATCTTTTGGATAACATCAAGCAGGATAATATTTGCATTATAGGGGTCCCAGAAGGAGGAGAGAGAGAGAAAGAGACAGAAAATGTATTTGAAGAAATAATGGCTGAAAACTATTCTAACCTGGCAAAGAAAACAGACATCCAAGTCTAAGAAGCACAGAGTCCCAAACAAGATGAGCTCAAAGAGACCCATACAAAGACACATTATAATTAAAATGTCAAAAGTTAAAGATAAAGAGCGAATCTTAAAGGCAGCAAGACGAGGGCTTCCCTGGTGGCGCAGTGGTTGAGAGTCCACCTGCCGATGCAGGGGACACGGATTCGTGCCCCAGTCTGGGAAGATCCCACATGCCGCGGAGCAGCTGGGCCCGTGAGCCATGGCCGCTAAGCCTGCGCGTCCGGAGCCTGTGCTCCGCAACGGGAGAGGCCACAGCAGTGAGAGGCCCACGTACTGCAAAAAAAAACAAAAACAAAAAAGGCAGCAAGACGAAAACAACCAGTTACATACAACAGAACCCTCATAAGATTATCAGTTGATTTTTCAGCAGAAACTTTATAGACCAGAAAGGAGTGGCATGACATATCAAAGTGCTGAAAGTAAAAAAATTACATCCAGTATTACTCTACCCAGTAAGGTTATAACTCACATTTGAGGAGAGAGAAAGAGCTTCCCAGATGAGCAAAAGCTAAAGGACTTTATCACTGCTAACCTGGCCTTATGAGAAATGTTAAAGGGAGTTCTTTAAGAGGAAAAGAAAAGGCCATAACTAGAAATAAGAAAACACATTAAAGGAAAAATCTCACTGATAAAAGCAAACATACAATAAAGGTAGTAGATCAGCCACTTACAAAGCTATCATGGAGGTTAAAAGACAAAGTAGTAAAATAAACTAAAAAACTACAAAAATTAGTTAAGGCATACACAAAAAGATGTAAAATATGATATCAAAAACATGAAAGTTAGTGAGGGAGTAAAAATGTGTTTTTAGAATGAGTTTGAACTTAAGTGACCATCAAATGAAATAGACATGCATAAGTTGTTACACATGAACCTCATGGTAATCACAAACTAAAACCTTTAATAGGTGTATGAAAAATAACAATAAAGGAATCCAAACATAATACTAAAGAAAATCATCAGATCACAAAAGAAGAGAGTGAGAGAAGAAGAAAGGAACAGAGAATAACTGCAAAAACAACTTGAAAACAATTAACAAAATAGCAATAAGTACATACCTATCAATAATTAAGTGTAAATGGACTAAACTCTCCAATCAAAAGTCAAGGGTGGCTGAATGGATAAAAACAAGAACCATCTAAATGCTGCCTACAAGAGACTCACTTCAGATCTAAAAACATACAGAGACTGAAAATGAAAGGATGAAAGAAGATATATTCCATGAAAATGGAAATGAAAAGAAAGCTGAGATAGCAGTACTTATATAGGACAAAATAGACTTCAAAACAGAGCCTGTAACAAGAGACAAAGAAGGCCATTATATAATGACAAAGGGATCAATTCAATGCAAGGATATAACACTTGTATATATTTATGTGCCCAATATAGGAGCACCTAAATATATAAGCAAATA
The DNA here is from genome assembly GCF_949987515.2 of Delphinus delphis. Taxonomy (NCBI): domain Eukaryota; kingdom Metazoa; phylum Chordata; class Mammalia; order Artiodactyla; family Delphinidae; genus Delphinus; species Delphinus delphis. The sequence goes on from NC_082683.1 coordinate 162,290,480, forward strand.
TTAACAGATGTAAAGGGAGAAATTGACAGTAATACAATAGTATTAGGGGACCTTAATACCTCACTTACTGAAACAAATATATCATCAAGAAAGAAAATCAATATGGAAACACTGGCCTTAAATGACATATTGGACCAGATGAAAATAATAGATTTATAGAGAACATTTCATCCAAAAACAGCAGAATGCACATTCTTTTCAAATGCACATGGAACATTCTCCAGGATAGATCACATGATGGGTCACAAAGCAAGCCTCAATAAATTTAGGAAGATTGAAATCATATCCAGCATCTTTTCTGACCACAATAGTATAAATCTAAATCAACTACAAGAAGAAAACTGGAAAAAATACAAACATGTGGAGAATAAACAACATGCTACCAAACTCCACAAGACACTAATAGAACTAATGAATGAATTAAGTAAAGTTAGTTAATTAATTTAGAAAACACTGTTTAGCAGTCACTCCTCGTTTCTCCCCAGGCCTCCAGCCATCGACAACTATTAAAGAGTATGGGGTTTCTTTTTGGTGTGATGAAAATATTCCAATATTGACTGTGGTGATGGTTGCACAACTCAGTGAATATAGTAAAAACAATTGTACATTTTAATTGGGTGAATTTTGTAGTATGTGAATTATATCTGGATAAAAGAGGTATAAAAACAGGTGACATATTGTAGCACCACTTCATTTGGCTGGTGAGCAACCTTTCTGATAAACAAACATTAGATAAAATTTAGAATTTTAACAGGAACATACATCTTACTTCATCATTACCATAGCCATATGCACAGGGAGCTCAGTATTAACAGATTTGGTGAAAGCAAAGTATATGAGGGAGACTTCCATGGAATAAGAATTGGTTGGACTATATATATATATTTCCTGTGTGTGTCCATCATTTAATTCACTACGTCAGAATTTTTTGACCATCTGTTATCTATCAAATACCATTTCTGGTCTTTTTTTAAACATCTTTATTGGAGTATAATTGCTTTACAATGGTGTGTTAGTTACTGCTTTTAAACAAAGTGAATCAGATATACATATACATATATCCCCATTTCTCCTCCCTCTTGTGTCTCCCTCCCATCCTCCCTATCCCACCCCTCTAGGTGGTCACAAAGCACCGAGCTGATCTCCCTGTGCCATGCGGCTGCTTCCCACTAGCTATCTATTTTACATTTGGTAGTGTATATATGTCCATGCCACTCTCTCACTTTGTCACAGCTTACCCTTCCCCCTCCCCGTGTCCTCAAGTCCATTCTCTATGTCTGCATCTTTATTCCTGTCCTGCCCCTAGGTTTTTCAGACTTTTTTTTTTTTTTTGGTTCCATATATATGTGTTAGCATATGGTATTTGTTTTTCTCTTTCTGACTTAACTTCATTCTGTATGTCAGACTCTAGGTCCATCCACCTCACTACAAATAAGTCAGTTTTATTTCTTTCTTTTTTTTTTTTTTGTGCGGTATGTGGGCCTCTCACTGTTGTGGCCTCTCCCATTGCAGAGCACAGGCTCCGGACGCGCAGGCTCGGTGGCCATGGCTCATGGGCCCAGCCGCTCCGCGGCATGTGGCATCTTCCTGGACCGGCACACGAACCCGTGTCCCCTGCATCGGCGGGCGGACTCTCAACCACTGCGCCACCAGGGAAGCCCCTCGTTTCTTTTTATGGATGAGTAATATTCCATTGTATATATGTGCCACATCTTCTTTATCCATTCATCTGTCAATGGACACTTAGCTTCCATGTCCTGGCTTTTGGAAGTAGAGCTGCAATGAACATTGTGGTACATGACTCTTTTTCAATTATGGTTTTCTCAGGATATATGCCCAGGAGTGGGATTGCTGGGTCATACGGTAGTTCTATTTTTACTTTTTTAAGGAACCTCCAAAGTTTTCTCCATAGTGGCTGTATAAATTTACATTCCCACCAACAGTGCAAGAGGGTTCCCTTTTCTCCACACCCTTTCCAGCATTTACTGTTTGTAGATTTTTTGATGATGGCCATTCTGACTGGTGTGAGGTGATATCTCATTGTAGTTTTGATTTGCATTCTCTAATGATTAGTGATGTTGAGCATCATTTCATGTGTTTCTTGGCAATCTGTATATCTTCTTTGGAGAAATGTCTATTTAGGTCTTCTGCCCATTTTTGGATTGGGTTGATACTTTTTTGATATTGAGCTGTATGAACTGCTTGTAAATTTTGGAGATTAATTCTTTGTCAGTTGCTTCATTTGCAAATATTTTCTCCTATTCTGAGGACTGTCTTTTTGTCTTATTTATGTTTTCCTTTGCTGTAAAAGCTTTGAAGTTTCATTAGGTCCCATGTGTTTATTTTTATTTCCATTTCTCTAGGAGGTGGGTCAAAAAGGATCTTGCTGTGATTTATGTCATAGAGTGTTCTGCCTATGTTTTCCTCTAAGAGTTTGATAGTGTCTGGCCTTACATTTAGGTCTTAATCCATTTTGAGTTTATTTTTGTGTATGGTGTTAGGGAGTGTTCTAATTTCATTCTTTTACATGTAGCTGTCCAGTTTTCCCAGCACCACTTACTGAAGAGACTGTCTTTTCTCCACTGTATATTCTTGCCTCCTTTATCACAAATAATGTGACCATATGTGTGTGGGTTTATCTCTGGGCTTTCCATCCTGTTCCATTGATCTATATTTCTGTTTTTGTGCCAGTACCATACTGTCTTGATTACTGTAGCTTTGTAGTATAGTCTGAAGTCTGGGAGCCTGATTCCTCCAGCTCCATTTTTCTTTCTCAAGATTGCTTTGGCTATTTGGGGTCTTTTGTGTTTCCATACAAATTGTGAAATTTTTTGTTCTAGTTCTGTGAAAAATGCCATTGGTAGTTTGATAGAGATTGCATTGAATCTGTAGATTGCTTTGGGCAGTATAGTCATCTTCACAATGTTGATTCTTCCAATCCAAGAACATGATATATCTCTCCATCTGTTTGTATCATCTTTAATTTCTTTCATCAGTGTCTTATAGTTTTCTGCATACAGGTCTTTTGTCTCCTTAGGTAGGTTTATTCCTAGGTATCAAATACTATTTTTGGTGCTGGGGAATAAATAGATAAATGAATATATATAATTAATATATATAATGTGTATGTAAATACATTTATATGTAGACTCTAGGACTTTATATTTATATGTGCACACATATATAATGTGTATAAACATATATCATATTTATATACATACAAATATTAATATATCTAAATGTATATATATGAAGGTAAAGTCCTAGAGCATATACTCCATGCTGTGGGGGATGTAAAAGCAAATGCTACCTGCTGTCAAGGAAAGCTTCCAATTCAAAAACCAAAAACATAGTCACATAATCCTATTGGTTAACAAATAGGATTATTTGATGGCAAGTTACAGAAATCAACTTGACATACTTTAAGCAAAAAGGTTTTTCTAAGGGTAGAAATGCAGCTGGGCTTCAGGAAGGAATGGAACTGGAAACCAGAAAATTTCAGCCCCCAGGTAGTATTTTCTCCCTGTATCTTGTTTGTGCATCTCTCTGCCTGCTGCTTCTCTTTCTCAATAGTCTTCTGCTGATTTAGCCACTAGAACAAGTCTGGTTTCTCAGAGTTCATAGATCCAGACACAGAAACAAAGTCTGCTTTCTTTTTTGTCTCTTTTCTCATATTCAGTTTCAAATTACTTCCACAACCAAAAGTACCCTACCTTTCTGTCACCCTAAGTTTTCAGAAAGTAGCAGACTGTCCAGCTGTGTATTGGCTTAAATCTTTGTTACTGCAACTGAGATTTATGGGCCAGCATCATCAGTGTCACTCAGGGGCTTCCTAAAAAAGCATGCTCTCTGGGCAACAAAATCAGAACCTGTACTTAACAAGACCTCCAGGTGGTTGGAACGCATATTAAAGTCTAAGAATTGGCTTAAAGAATAAGGGAGGTGTGTTCTCTCAGGTAACAACAAAGCCCAAGACTGTCAGTTCCAGGGTGGGCTGATTGATTCAGAGGCTCAACAATGTTACCAATGTCATCCTTCTGCTGCCCTCTTAGCTCTTCTCAGGCTCCTAAGAAGGTTGCAGCTTTTGCAGGATTCCCATCCGTGCATAACAATGTCCTTAGAGGAGAGGGTATTCTTTCTTTGTGCTCTTTTTTAAATGAGAGAAAAATCTTCCCAGTATCCTCTTAGCAGATTTCCCCTCACATATCACTGACTGGATTGTGTCACACACGTATTCCTAAATCAGTCACTGGTAAAGGAACAGAAATACCATGATTGAAAGACTAATTAAGATTCACCCCTGCGATCTGGGGTGGGCCTTAACTTCCCCGGAAGCACATGGCCTCCCATTCTCTGAACAGAATTGGGCTCTATGAGCAAGGAATGAGGGAAGGAATGGGAACTGGGCAGGTACCAAGAGTGTCTGCCATATCAGTATAGCAACAAGCACCAATGTGTGAGTACGAAGTACCAGCCTCCTATGTGTGAGGAATTAGTAGTAGAGGAGTTGATGTGTCAAATGGAAACAATACAGAAGAGCTCTTTGATCATTTCACATAAATTCCTCAGCAAATCCCATGTTCATGTACTTGCCCAGTAGCCTTCACCTCCTCATTGGAAAGCAATTTCTGCACAATGAAAGCTAAGTGCGACCATTTTTGGGAGAGCTGGGAGAGTAGTGGTGAAATTGGCATGGATATTTTTTGACATGATGTAAGTCACCACAATAGGAGGCTGAAAATTTTAGTTTTAGCGATTGCATAAGATCTTGATCAACAACTCAAATAATGGATTGATATAAAATAATTGTAACTAAAATTTATTGAACACTCATTACATACCAGTTACTATTCTAACATGCTATTTGTGAATTAGGTAGTCCAATCATCATATCAACCATATCAAACATATAATATACTTTTTTTCAATTTTTTGCCGTACGCGGGCCTCTCACCGCTGTGGCCTCTCTCGTTGCGGAGCACAGGCTCCAGACGCACAGGCTCAGTGGCCATGGCTCATGGGCCCAGCCGCTCCGTGGCATGTGCGATCCTCCCAGACCGGGGCACGAACCCGTGTCCCCTGCATCAGCAGGTGGACTCTCAACCACTGCGCCACCAGGGAAGCCCTATAATATACTTTTATTACCTCCAATATACAGAAGGAAAACGGAAGCAGGTAAAGTAAAAATAACTTGCTCAAGGTAACAGAGTAAGAAACAGAGACAGGATTTGAACTCAGAATCCAGGATTAACAGTTGAGGAAAAATACAGAAATTATGTTCTTTTTTTGAACAAAAACTAACCCACACAAAAATTTACTACAACATTATAAACCCAAAGGAGCTTTCTGTGCCTTTTATTTTACTTCATCAACCTATCTAGTGGTGTTGCACTTTATGAATAAACTCCAGGGAAAGAAACATGCTCATTATTTAATAATGCTGTCTACTAGTTTAAATATCTGTTGATTAAAACATCACATTTACATATCCCAATTATTGGATAATAATGTGAAGGAAAAAGTATTATGCAAAAATAGCCACAGGTTAGTGTATCCAGCTTTCTCTCTACTGGCTGCTGATTTTTAGTATCTATATTAGAATGTGATTTAAGGAATTTAAGCTTTTATAAAGCTAATTTAATCTGCATTCCAAATGGTAGCTAACTTGGGTTGTTTTTGAAAGAAAAAAATTTTAGTTATCCTATTATGGTTATTCAGTAAGGACTACAGAGGCCTTAATATATTGGCTCATTAAAGATTAACCTTCTTGTTTAAGGTGCTTAGAGTTACTTGGGGACTTCCCTGGTGGCGCAGTGGTTAACAATCCGTCTGCCAATGCAGGGGACACGGGTTCAAGCCCTGCTCCAGGAAGATCCCACATGCCGCAGAGCAACTAAGCCCATGTGCCACAACTACTGAGCCTGCACTCTAGAGCCTGTGAGCCATAACTACTGAGCCTGCGCACCACAACTACTGAAGCCCGCGTGCCTAGAGCCCGTGCTCCACAAGAGAAGCCACTTCAATGAGAAGCCTGCACACTGCAACGAAGAGTAGCCCCTGCTCGCCACAACTAAAGAAAGCCCACGCACAGCAACAAAGACCCAACGCAGCCAAATAAATAAATAGATAAATTTTAAAACATAAAAAAATTAAAGTGCTTAGAGTTACTTGAAGTAAAAGTATATAATTCTTGGATCTTATTTTTTTTTCTAAATCAATTCATTCTATTATCACCAAGAGGCCTTGCCTCTGTGGTGAATTCAAATGGGCAGATACGAGCTGAATTATAAAATTTATGGACGTTTAAGATACTAAAAGATCAATTGGTTTACATGAGAGAATTGTTTTGGTGTTGACTGATCAATTACCCACAGAACTAATCAGAAGAAAGTTGTATTGTCCTCAGATTTCGTTAAAAGACAAAACGCTCATGGAGTATTCTATATGTGAGTTTTCAATCAATTAATCTCAACACTGGTCTACTAAGGAAAGACTATTTGGTAGAATTACAGATGAAAATCATCTCATTTAAGTTATAAAAAATGTTCATTTGAGTACAAGCTTTTTTACTTTTAGAGCATCTCTATAGTCAATTAATATTTATCAAGGTACAAACTAATCAAATAGTTCTTAATCATGGTTTTGTCTTTCCCTATCATTAACTGGTTTATTAAGTGCTCACTGGAGCATTTTTGTTTGTTATTTTTTATTGAGGTATAATTGACTTACAATACTATATAAATTTCCAGTTTTGAGCTCACCATTTTTAAAGATTATACTTTACTATAATTATAGTTGGCTATATTCCCTGTGTTATAAAATATACCCTTGTAACTTATTTTATATATAATAGTTTGTACCTCCTAATCCTCTAGCCCTATCTTTCCCCTCCCCGCTTCCCTCTCCCCACTGGTAACCACTTTGGATATGTACCCAGGAGTGGAATTGCTGGATCATATGGTAGTTTTTAGTTTTTTTAGGAACCTCCATACTATTTTCCACTGTGGCTGCACCAATTTACATACACACCAATAGTGTTCAGAGGTTCCCTTTTCTCCACATCCTCACTAACATTTGTTATTTGTGTTCTTTTTGATGATAGCCATTCTGACAGGTGTGAGGTGATATCTCATTGTGGTTTTGATGTTCATTTCTCTGATGATTAATGATGTTGAGCATCTCTTTATGTGCCAGTTGGCCATCTGTATGTCTTCTTTGGAAAAATGTCTATTCAAGTCTTCTGCCCATTTTTTAACCACTTTATTTTATTGATACTGAGTTATATGAGTTGTTTATATGTTTTGGAAATTAACCCCTTATTAGTTATATCATTTGAAAATATTTCCTTTCATTCAGTAGGTTGTCTTTTTGTTTTGTCAATGGTTTCCTTTGCTGTAAAAAGCTTTTAAGTTTAATTAGGTCCCATTTGTTTATTTTTTGCTTTTGTTTCCTTTGCCTTAGGAGATAGATCCAAAAAAATATTGCCGCAATTTATGTTAAAGAGTGTTCTGCCTATGTTTTCTTCTAGTAGTTTCTGGTTTCTGTTCTTACATTTAGGTTTTTAATCCATTTTGAGTTTATCTTTGCATATGGTGTTACAGAGTGTTCTAATTTCATTCTTTTAAATGTAGCTGTCCCGTTTTCCCAGCACCACTTTTTTTTTTTAATGGAGATTTTTTTCTTTATTCAGAAACTTAAGACTTGGGTACATCAAATAAAACCAATTTCTGGGGGGAAAAAATCAAAATCCACAACAGAAAAAGAAAAGTTAACATGGTCTGGGCCATATCAGAACACAGAGTATATATTCTTTTCATTGAAAATGTCTAGGCATTTCATAATTGACCTTTTGATATGAAGTGACCTGTAGTATTTTCAATTTGTCGTTCTTGGTGTTGAGGTCCATAGGACAAGCTAGGAAGTCTTCAAACCTTGAGCTGAATTCCATGAGGGGTTATTTGGCTTTTGAATCGGTTTGTCCTTGTCTAAGAGATAGCAGCAGCAACAGCGCCCACCTTCCGGGCAGCTTCTTTCTTGGCATGATGAGCCTGTAGGACTGTCACATCTTCATCTACCTTGGAGCAGAGAGACTCGGGGGACTCCAGCATGTGCAGCAGCGTAGAGCTGTCAATCCTCAGCAGCATTCCCATAATCTTCCCAGCCAGGTTTGAGTGCATGGTCTAGATGAGCGGGAACAAACGTTCACCCAGCATCTGCTTCTGTTCCTTGGGGGGGGCGGGGGGAGGGGAGCGCTGCGGTCAGCATAGAGGCAGTCAGCGGCTCCTGCCCCTGCACATGGACCACAGGCTGCGGTGCCTGCAGGGGCTGGATGGCAGGGTGAGGGCTGCGGACACTGGAGGCGTATTCGTAAGGTGCAACGGCCCAAGGAGCAGCTGCAGCAACAGCAGCACAAGGCGCTAAGTTCTGCACAGCTGTGGGAACTCACAGACTCACAGCTGTCAGTCAGCCCTTGCTGGGCAGCCCCAGCCCCACCAAAGTCCATAGCCAAGCAGTCCGGGCACTCAGACCTGACTCTCTGAGCGGTTGTAGAGAGGCCGCGAGAGGCCAGAGCATTACCAGTTGGAGCCAGATGGCGAAGAGCTGGACGAGGCCCAGACTGGCGTATAGCACTTGGCATTCCTTGGAAGCCTTGAGGTCTCCCACGTTGCTGCCAGCGTGGATTAGGCCTCAGCTGTGCTAACTGGTTAGGTGTGTAATATGGAGGTCCTCCCTGAGCCTGTGGAACTGCTGGCACAAAGTAGCTCCCAGCTGCATGCTGGAACTGATTTAAGATGGTATTGGCAGGGAGAGCTCTCATCACAGCCACCCGCTGCATATACTGGTTGGTCAGGTGAGCCTTTTTCTCTTTCTTTCTCTGGGCCAGGGTGACATACAGTGACTTGGAGCCCACGATGCATCCACTCAGTGACTGCTTTGGTTGCCTCTTCAGGGGGTGAGGAGCAGACAAAGCCAAACCTTTGCTTCTCCCATCCTCCAGCATCATCTTAGCACTGGTGATTGATCCTACTGGGCATATACCCTGAGAAAACCATAATTCAAAAAGATACATGGGGCTTCCCTGGTGGCACAGTGGTTAAGAATCCACCTGCCAATGCAGGGGACATGGGTTTGAGCCCTGGTCCGGGAAGATCCCACATGCCATGGAGCAACTAAGCCCGTGCACCACAACTACTGAGCCTGCGTTCTAGAGTCCATGAGCCACAACTACTGAGCCTGCGTGCCTAGAACCCGTGCTCCTCAACAAAAGCCACTGCAATGAGAATCCCACCCCTCGCAGCGAAGAGTAGCCCCCGCTCTCTGCAACTAGAGAAAGCCTGCGCACAGCAATAAAGACCCAACACAGACCCAAAAAATTACTTAATTAATTTTTAAGAAATGATAACAATTAAAAAAAAAGATGCATGTACTACAATGTTCACTGCAGCACTATTTACAATAGCCAGGACATGGAAGCAACCTAAATGTCCATCAACAGATGAATGGATAAAGAAGATGTGGCACAGATATACAATGGAATATTACTCAGCCATAAAAAGGAAAGAAATTGAATTATTTGTAGTGAGGTGGATGGACCTAGAGTCTTTCATATGGAGTGAAGTAAGTCAGAAAGAGAAAAACAAATACCGTATGCTAATGCATATATATGGAATCCAAAAAAAATGGTACTGATGAACCTAGTGGCAGGGCAGGAATAAAGACGCAGACGTAGGGAACGGACTTGAGGACACGGAGCGGGAACGGGAGGCTGGGACGAAGTGTGAGAGTAGCATTGACATATATACACTACCAAATGTAAAATAGATAGCTAGTGGGAAGCTGCTGCATAGCACAGGGAGATCAACTCAATGCTCTGTGATGACCTAGAGGGGTGGGATAGGGAAGGTGGGAGGGAGGCTCAAGAGGGAAGGGATATGGGGACATATGTATATGTATAGCTGATTCACTTTGTTGTACAGCAGAAACTAACACGACATTGTAAAGCTATTATACTCCAATAAAGATGTGAAAAAAAAAGGAGGAAACTCTTAACTTCTCATCATCAATGGTATCACCCAAGTTCTTAATGTAGAGATTCAGCCCCTGATAGCAACTACTTCTTTCCTGTTTCAGCTGTTCAAATTTCAGCTTTAAATCAGCCTGCCATTCCACTTTCTTCTGTGGATGGCCAAAGAAAATTACTTTCCCACTGATTTAGGATTTTCTGTGTATAGTATCATGACATCTGCAAGCAGTGACAGCTTTACTTCGTTCTTTCCAATTTGGATTCCTTTTTTTTTTTTCCCTGTCTGATTGTTGTGGCTAGGACTTCCAAAACTATGTTGAATAAAAGTGGTGAGAGTGGACATACTTGTCTTGTTCCTGATCTTAGAAGAAATGCTTTCAGCTTTTCACCATTGAGTATGATGTTAGCTGTGAGTTTATCATATATGGCCTTTATTATGTTAAGGTATGTTCCCTATATACCACTTTCTGGAGAGATTTTTATCATAAATGTATGTTGAATTTTATCAAAAGCTTTTTCTGCATTATTGAGATGACAATGTGGTTTTTATTCTTCAATTTGTTAATATGATATATCACATAGATAGATTTGCAGATATTGAACCATACTCGCATCCTTGGGATAAATCCCACTTGATCATGATGTATGACCTTTTTAATGTATTGTTGGATTTAGTTTGCTAATATTTTGTTGAGGATTTTTGCATCTATATTCATCAGTATTATTGACCTGTAATTTTCTTTTTGTGTGATATCTTCATCTGATTTTGGTATCAGGGTGATGCTGGCCTCATAGAATGAGTTCGGAAGTATTTTTTCCTCTGGAATTTTTTTGTAATAGTTTGAGAAGAATAGTTGTTAACTCTTCTCTAAGTGTCTAGATGTCTGTTTCCTTTCCCAGGTTAGGGAAGTTTTCAGTTATTATGTCTTCAAATATATTCTCAGCCCCTTTCTCTCTCTCTTCTTCTTCTGGGACTCCTATAATGTGAACTGTCATACACTTGGTGTTGTCCCAGAGATCTCTTACACTGTCCTCATTTCTTTTTTTTTCTTTTTTTATGTCCTCATTTCTTTTTTTCTGTTCAACATCAGTGATTTCTACTACTCTGTCTTCTACCTCACTAATGCATTCCTGTATCATTTAGTCTACAGCTGATTCCTTCTAGTGTATTTGTCATTTCAGTTACTGTATCCTTCAGTTTTGTTGGTTGTTCTTTATACTTTCAAACATTTTGTTAAAAACTTCAATGTGCACTCATTCTTCTAAACCTGGGATCCCAGGGCCCTGCAGCCAGAGACTCTGAGACCTAGCATCACCTACCAGTGAGCAGGAACCAGCCCCACAATCCCTGGCCCCGCCCACAATCCAGTCTGCTCTAGCCTTGAGACTAGCCTCACCCACCAGTGGGGTGCACTCATTCTTTTCCTGAGGTCTTTCATCATCATTATGACCATTACCCTGAATTCTTTCTCGGGTAGATTTCCTATCTCAGCTTCACTTAGTTTTTCTTCTGGGGTTTTATCTTGTTCCTTAGTTTGGAACATGTTCCTCTGTTGCCTCATTCTGCCCCACTTGCTGTTTTATTTCTATGTAACTGGTAGGTTGGTTATGTTTTCTGACCTTGGAGAAGTGGCCTTTTGTAGGAGACATCCTACATGTCTCTGCAATGTACTCATCTCTAGGGGTGCTCCCCTATGTGGGCTGTGGGGATCCTTCTGTTGTAGTGGGCTGACTCCTGTAGGTGGTCTGCTTGACTTACTTGGCCCTCTGTCCAATTGGTTGCCAAGCACTGCCTTGTGTGGGGGCTGCCAGCCACTGATTGGCAGGGCTGGATCATCAGGCATCTGACTGCAGAACCCTGGAAGTTACTGGAGCTAGTCCTGTTTCACTGGTGGGCAACATTGGGGTCCAGGAGATCCTGAGGCCGGTGCTCACCCACCAGTGGGTGAAACCAGGTGCTTGGGCTACTGCTGGCCCACTGATGGGAAAAGCCAGGTCCTAGGGTCTGCCAGGCCCAGGTGTCCCACAGCTGGTGTTGGATCACTGATGGGTGGCGTTGATTCCTGACACACCTGGCTGAGTGGTCTGGGGTGTCCCGAAGCTTTTGTCTGTCCACTGGTGGTGAGGCTGGTCCCAAGGTTAAAGCAGACTTGATGCTGGGCAGGGCCAGGGGTTCTGGGGCTGGTACCTGCCAACTGGTGGATGGCGCTGGGTCTGAGTCTCTGGCTGCAGGCGTCTGGGGTCCTGGGTCTCATGCCTATGCACTGGTATGTGGAGCCGGGTCCCAGGTCCTCTGGTGAGCAGAGCCATATCCAGGGGTGGCCTGGGCTCAGGAGGTCTTAAGGCAGCCTCTCTGCTGGTGGGTGTGTCTGTGTCCACACCCAGTTAGTTGCTTGGCTTGAGGAGTCCCTGTGTTTGTACCTACATGCTGTTGTGTCAGGCTGGGGCTGGTCCCGAGGCTAATAAGCTAGAGGGAGGACTCCAAAATGGCACCGGCCAGCACCAGTGTCCACGTGGTAGAAAGAGTTTCCAAAAATGGCTGCACCAGTGTCTATGTCCCCAAGGTATGCTCCAGTTGGCTTTTGCCTCTCCAAGATCGGCAGGTAGGTCTGACCCAGGCTCCTGTCAAATTACTGCTTCTGCCCTGGGTCCTGGAGCATGTGAAATTTTGGGTATGCCCTTTAAGAGTGGAGTCCCTATTTCCCTCAATCCTGTGGTACTCTCACAATAAGCCCCGCTGGCCTTCAAAGCCAAACATTCTGGGGACTGATGTGGGGCTCAGACCCCTCACTCCTTGGGGAGAACCTCTGCAATTATAATTATTCTCCCATTTGTGGGTCACCCACCCCAGGGTATGGGACGTGACTATACCATGACTCTGCCCATTCTACCCATCTTGTTGTGGTTCCTTCTTTATATGTTTAACTGTAGATGATCTTTTCTGGTAGATTCTGGTCTTTTTCATCGATGGGTGTTCTGTAGATAGTTGTAATTTTGGTGTGCCCGTGAAGGGAGGGGAGCTCAGGGTCTTTCTACTCTGCCAGCTTGGTGTATCTCCCCTGGAGCATTTATTTTTAATGAAGTATACAGTAATTGAAATACAATGTTATATTAGTTTCAGGTGTTCAACATAGTGATTCAGCATTTATATACAGTATGAGGTGATCACCAAGATAAGTCTAGGTACCACCTGTCACCATTTAAAGTTATTCAAATATTATTGACCATATGAACTATTCTGTATATTATATCCCCATGACTTATTCATTTAATAACTGAAAGTGTGTGGCTTTTGGTCTCCTTCACCTATTTTGCTCATCCTCCAAACCCCTCTTCTCTGGCCACAACCAGCTTGTTCTCTGTATCTATGCATCTGTTTCTGTTTTGTTTGCTCATCTGTTCTGTTTTTTAGATTCCACATATGAATGAATTCATACAGTATTTGTCTTTCTGTCTGACATTTCATTTAGCACAATATCCTCTAGATCCATCCCATGTTGTTGCAAATAGCATGATTTCTTTTTTTTTTTAATGGCTGAGTGACACTGCATTGTGAGATATATATATATATATATATACCACATCTTTTTTACCATTCATCCAGCAGTGGATACTTCAGTTGCTTCTATATCTTGGCTATTGAAAATAATGCTGCAATGTACATAAGGGTGCATATATCTTTTCCAATTAGTGTTTTCATCTTCAGGTAAATATCCAGAAGTGGAATTGATGGATCATATGGTAGCACTATTTTTAATTTGGGGGGAACTTCCATATTGTTTTCCATAGTGGCTGCATCAACTTACATTCCCACCAACAGTGAATGAGAGTTCCTTTTTCCCCAATATCCTCACCAACACTTGTTATTTTTTGCATTTTCGATAATAGCCATTTTGACAGATGTAAGGTGAAACAAGCATACCTTGGAGACATTGCAAGTTTTGTTTCAGACCACTGCAATAAAGCAAATATGGCAGTAAAATGAGTTGACAGATTTTTTTGGTTTCCCAGTACATATAAAAATTATGTTTACACCATATTTTAGTGTATTAAGTGTGTAATAGCATCATATCTGAAAAACAATGTACATACCTTAATTTTAAAATACTTTATTGCTAAAAAATGCTAACCATTGTATGATAACAGAGTGTTGCCACAAACCTTCAATTTGTACAAAATAAAATATCTGTGAAGCTCAATAAACCAAAGTACAATAAAACAAGGTATGCCTGTATTTTGCTGTGGCTTTGACTTGCATTTCCCTGATGATTAGTGATGCTGAGATTTTTTTCATGGGCCAGTTGTCCATCTGTATGTCTTGTTTGGAAAAATGTCTGTTCAGATCCCCTGTCCATTTTTAATTGGATTGTGTGTTTTTTGATATTAAACTGTATGAGTGTTTTATATATTCTGGATATTAGCCACATATTAGATATATGATTTGCAAGTATCTTCTCCCATTCATTACGTTACCTTTTCATTTTGTTGTGGATTTCCTTCACTGTGCAAAAGCTTTTTACTTTCATGTAGTCTATTTGTTTATTTTTGGGTTTTTTGCCCTTGCCTGGAAAAACAGATACAAAAAAAAAAATTACTAAGATCAATGTCAAAGAGCTGAATGCCTATGATTTCTTCTAGGAGTTTTATGGCTTCAGGTCTTATATTCAAGTCTTTAATCCATTTTATTTTTGTACATTGTGTAAAATAGTGGCTTTTGCACATAACTGTCCAGTTTTCTCAACACAATTTATTGAAGAAACTTTTTCCTATTGTATATTTTTGCCTCCTTTGTTGTAGATTAACTGACCATATAAGTGTGGGTTCATTTTTGGGCTCTCTCTTCTGTTCCATAGATCTATCTGTCTGTTTTTGTGTCAGTACCATATAATTTTGATTACTATAGCTTGGTTGTATAGTTTGAAATTAGGAAGGATGATGCCTCCAGCTTTGTTCTTAAGACTGCTTTGGCTATTCAGCGTTTTTTTTGTAGTTCCATACAAATTTTAAGATTATTTGTTCTAGTTGTGTGAAAAATGCCATTGGTATTTTGATAGGAATGGTATTGCACCTGTATATTGCTTTGGGTAGTATGGACATTTTAATATTAATTCTTCCAATCCAAGAGATTTATCTTTGTCTTCTTTCATTTCTTTCCTCAATGTCTTACAGTTTTCAGTGTACAGGTCTTTCACCTGCTTAGTTAAATTTACCAGACAGAAATTATACTTTCTGTCTCTATAGATTTGCCTGTTCTGGACATTTTATATCAATGGAATCAACAATATGTGGTCTCCAGTAAATGACTTCTTTCACTTAGGATAATGTTTTCAAGGTTCATCCATGTTGTAGCAATCGTACTTCATCCCTTTTCATGCCTGAATTACATAACATACCATATGAATATACCATATTTTGTCTGTTCATCTGTTGATGGGCATTGGGTTGTTTCCACTTTTTGTTTATTACAAATAATGTTTCTATGAATATTCATATGCAAGTTATTATATGAATTATGTTTTCATTTCTCTTGAATATATATCAAGAGTGGAATTTCTGGGTCAGATAATAACTCTATGTTTAACCTTCTGAGGAAATGCTAAACTCTTTTCCAAAGTAGTGGTACCATTTTACATTCCCACCAACAGTATATGAAGGTTCCAATCTCTCTACATTGTCTCCAACACTTATTATCTCTTTTTTATTTTAGCCATCCTAGTGGGTATAAGGTGGTATTTCAGTGTGGTTTTGTTTTGCACTTCCCTGAGGCCTAGGGAATACATCATCTTTTGATAAAAATTAGAGGAGATGAGCTTTTTCTATATAATTAACCATTTCTTTGTTTCAGAGGATGTTTCTTTCAGATAGACTTCTTTTCATTGGAACAATTTTTCATAATTCCCAATTTACTTAAAACTTAGGGCAATCCACTCATCACCATTTTTATCTAGGTGTTTCACATACATATGCCCACTGATGGGCATACATATTTATACTCTCACAACCCCTATTGCAGTAGTTCTTTATCCCATGTAGGTATTTTTTAAATGCATAATTAATAATAAAGTAATAATAGTTCAAAGAAAAGCTGTTCTCATGAGAATAGCAAGCAGCGGTTCTCAGAGGCTGAACCTTCTCAGAATGGCTAGATTTTTGTCATTTAATCTTTGCCTACCCATTTACAATATATATCGCACTGTGAATAACAAAAGCAACACCCTTCCCTAAATTCCCAAAATATGTAAATCAGAAGTTGTAGTTCACGAGAGAAAACGTGGGTTCTGAGGGAATGGAGAAAGTACATGGACCACTATCTCTAAGAAACAAAGTTCTCTAAGGAGCCAAACAATAGCCCCTGTAACAACTGGCCCAACATGGCCAGGAGTTGGTTAATGATTGACAGCTCCTTTAAGTTTTGTCTCCATCTCCAACTTAAGGTCAGCCAGAGATATCCCTAAGCAATCATATAGGATGCCCCCCTTCTACTTAGTCTTCCTAACCCTCCTACCACTTCCCCATGCTAACAGCCTCCAATCAAGGCATACCTGAAGCCTTCCCTTTTCCACTATAAAGGTTTACCACTCCTCTGTCTACCTTTGAATCTCTGCCAAAACACAAGTCATGGTGGCTGACTGCCTTGCTACAGT
The DNA here is from genome assembly GCF_949987515.2 of Delphinus delphis. Taxonomy (NCBI): domain Eukaryota; kingdom Metazoa; phylum Chordata; class Mammalia; order Artiodactyla; family Delphinidae; genus Delphinus; species Delphinus delphis. The sequence goes on from NC_082683.1 coordinate 162,307,148, forward strand.
AAGCTCTGAATGTGTACCCCTTGCCTGTTCTCATTTGGTTCATCTTTTATTTCCACATAGGCTATTTGGATTTAATATTCTAGCCCAATTTAGAATCGGCTTAACTATTTTCTGGATCCGACAGAAGAAAGTAGGACTCCTGTGACATTGACCTTACTCTGAATCAGTCCTATGGAGTGGAAAGAGCATGAGGTTTGGAGTTGAGAGACAATGATTGTAGTTCAAGTCTGCTGCTAACAGCTGTGTGACTCTGGTTCTGCCACTGGACCTCAGTTTCCCTACCTATGAAGGGGAACGGCTGGGGTGGGAGGAGAGGAGTGTACTGTATATCTAAAATAGCTTCCGTTTCTCAATCACAGGATATTAGAATTGGTTTATAATATTCTGTGATTAATTGCCTCCCCCAACCTTCTAACTTCATTCTCATCTAATTAGAGCAAATTTCCTACACATGGAAGCATGGTGTTCCTTTACACCAAGTGTTTCACACTATAGTCTTCAAACCAACTTCATCAGACACCTGGGAGTATTTGTTAAAAACCACAGTTTCCTGGTCCCTACCTGACTTAATGAATCTGGATCCCTGGTAAAGGGCCCCAGAATCAACACTTCTAACAAGGTGATTTGTATACTATTAATAATTAATATTTATTACTATGTTCCTGGATTGTTTCAAATGCTTTATATTCACTAATTCCTGTAAGCCTCACAGCAACTCTAAATGGTCAAGTTGGGGAGCTTCAAGATGGTGGAAGAGTAAGACGTGATCACCTTCCTCCCAACAAATATATCAGAAATACATCTACATGTGGAATAACTCCTACAGAACACCTACTGAACGCTGGCAGAAGACCTCAGACCTCCCAAAAGGCAAGAAAATACCCATGTACCAGGGTAGGGCAAAAGAAAAAAGAAAAAACAGAGACAAAAGAATGGGGACGGGACCTGCACCAGAGGGAGGGAGCTGTGAAGGAGGAAAAGTTTCCACACACTAGAAGCTCCTTCGCGGGTGGAGACTGCGGCTGGCAGAGGGGGGAAGCTTCGGAGCCACGGAGGAGAGCACAGCAACAGGGGTGTGGAGGGCAAAGCGGAGAGACTCCCACACAGAGCATCAGGGCCGACCGGCACTCACCAGGCCGAGAGGCTTGTCTGCTCACCTGCCGGGGCCGGCGGGGCTGGGAGCTGAGGCTCGGGCTTCGGTCGGAGCTCACGGAGAGGACTGGGGTTGGCGGCGTGAACACAGCCTGAAAGGGGCTACTGCACCACAGCTAGCCGGGAGGGAGTCCGGGGAAAAGTCTGGAGCTGCCGAAGAGGCAAGAGACTTTTTCTTCCCTCTTTGTTTCCTGGTGCGCGAGGAGAGGGGATTAAGACCGCCGCTTAAAGGAGCTCCACAGACGGGCGCGAACCGCGGCTATCAGCAGGGACCCCAGAGACGGGCATGAGACGCTAAGGCCGCTGCTGCCACCACCAAGAAGCCTGTGTGCAAGCACAGGTCACTATCCACACCCACTCCCAGGAGCCTGTGCAGCCCGCCACTGCCAGGGTCCCGGGATCCAGGGACCACTTACCCGGGAGAACGCACTGCGCGCCTCAGGCTGGTGCAACGTCACACCGGCCCCGCCCTCCGTGCCCCTCCCCCCCCACCCCCACCCGGCCTGAGTGAGCCAGAGCTGCCGAATCAGCTGCTTCCTTAACCCAGTCCTGTCTGAGCGAAGAACAGACGCCCTCCGGCGACCTACACGCAGAGGCGGGGCCAAATCCAAAGCTGAGCCCCCGGGAGCTGTGTGAACAAAGAAGAGAAAGGGAAATCTCTCCCAGCAGCCTCAGGAGCAGCGGATTAAATCTCCACAATCACCTTGATGTACCTGCATGTAGTGGAATACCTGAATCATCCCAAATAGAGGAGGCGGACTTTGGAAGCAACGATATATATATTTTTTTCCTTTTTCTCTTTTGTGAGTGTGCATGTGTATGCTTCTGTGTGTGATTTTTTCTGTATAGCTTTGCTTTTGCCACTTGTCCTAGGGGTCTGTCTGTCCTTTTTTTGTATAGTTTTTAGCACTTGTTATCATTGGTGGATTTGCTTTTTGGTTTGGTTGCTCGCTCTTTTTTTTTTTTCCGTTACGCAGGCCTCTCACTGTTGTGGACTCTCCTGTTGCGGAGCACAGGCTCCGGAAGCGCAGGCTCAGCGGCCATGGCTCACGGGCCCAGCCGGTCCGCAGCATGTGGGATCTTCCCGGACCGGGACACGAACCCATGTCCCCTGCATTGGCAGGTGGACTCTCAACCACTGTGCCACCAGGGAAGCCCTGGTTGCTCTCTTCTTTCTTTCTTTCTTTTTTTTTATTATTACTTTTTAAACTTTTTTACTTTCAATAATTACTTTTAATTTTAATAACTTTATTTTATTTTTTCTTTCTTTCTTTCTTTTTTTCTCCCTTTTATTCTAAGCCATATGGATGACAGGGTCTTGGTGCTCTGACCGGGCGTCAGGCCTGTGCCTCTGAGGTGGGAGAGCTGAGTTCAGGACATTGGTCCACCAGAGAACTTCCAGATCCACGTAATATCAAATGGCGAAAATCTCTCAGAGATCTCCATCTCAACGCCAAAACGCAGCTCCACTCAACGTCCAGCAAGCTACAGTGATGGACACCGTATGCCAAACAACTAGCAACACAGGAACACAACCCCACACATTAGCAGAGAGACTGCCTAAAATCATAATAAGGTCACAGACACCCCAAAACACACCACCAGATGCGGATGTGCCCACCAGAAAGACAAGATCCATCCTCATCCACCAGAATACAGGCACAAGTCTCCTCCACCAGGAAGCCTACACAACCCATTGAACCAACCTTATGCACTGGAGGCAGACACAAAAAAAATGGGAACTATGAACCTGCAGCCTGCAAAACGGAGACCCCAAAACACAGTAAGTTAAGCAAAATGAGAAGACAGAGAAACACACAACAGATTGAAAGAGCAAGGTAAAAACCCACCAGACCTAACGAAGAGGAAATAGGCAGTCTACCTGAAAAAAATACAGAATAATGATAGTAAAGATGATCCAAAATCTTGGAAATAGAATGGAGAAAATACAAAAAACATTTAACAAGGACCTAGAAGAACTAAAGAACAAAAAAACAATGATGAACAACACAATAAGTGAAATTAAAAATTCTCTAGAAGGAATCAATAGCAGAATAACTGAGGTGGAAGAACGTAAGTAACCTGGAAGATAAAATAGTGGAAAGAACTCCTGCAGGGCAGAACAAACAAAAAAGAATGAAAAGATTTTAGGACAGTCTCAGAGACCTCTGGGACAACATTGAACACACCAACATTTGAATTATAGGGGTCCCAGAAGAAGAAGAGAGAAAGAAAGGGACTAAGAAAATATTTGAAGGGATTATAGTTGAAAACTTCCCTAATATGGGAAAGGAAATAGTTAATCAAGTCCAGGAAGCACAGAGAGTTCCATACAGGATAAATCCAAGGAGAAACATGCCAAGACACATATTAATCAAACTATCACACATTAAACACAAAGAAAAGATATTAAAAGCAGCAAGGGAAAAACAACAAATAACACACAAGGGAGTCCCCATAAGGTTAACAGCTGATCTTTCAGCAGAAACTCTGCAAGCCGGAAGGGAGTGGCAGGAAATATTTAAGTGATGAAAGGGAAAAACCTACAACCAAGATTATTCTACCCAGCAAGGATCTCATTCAGATTCAACAGAGAAATTAAAACCTTTACAGACAAGCAAAAGCTAAGAGAATTCAGCACCACCAAACCAGCTCTACAACCAGCTTTACAACAACTGCTAAAGGAACTTCTCTAGGCAGGAAACACAAGAGAAGGTAAAGACCTATAATGACAAACACAAAACAATTAAGAAAATGGTAATAGGAACATACATATCGATAATTACCTTAAATGTTAATGGATTAACTGCCCCAACCAAAAGACATTGACTGAATGGATACAAAAACAAGACCCATATATATGCTCTCTACAAGACACCCACTTCAGACCTAGGGACACATACAGACTGAAAATGAGGGGATAGAAAAAGATACTCCTTGAAAATGGAAATCAAAAAAAAGCTGGAGTAGCAATTCTCATATCAGACAAAATAGACTTTAAAAGAAAGAATATTACAAGAGACAAAGAAGGACACTACATAATGATCAAGGGATCAATCCAAGAAGAAGATACTACAATTGTAAATATGTATACACCCAACACAGGAGCAACTCAATACATAAAGCAAATGCTAACAACCATAAAAGGGGAAATCAACAGTAACACAATCATAGTAGGGGACTTTAACACCCCACTTTGACCAATGGACAGATCATCCAAAATGAAAATTAATAAGGAAACACAAGCTTTAAATGATACCTTAAAGAAGATGGACTTCATTGATATTTATAGGACATTCCATCCAAAAACAACAGAATACACTGTCTTCTCAAGTGCTCATGGAACATTCTCCAGGATACATCATATCTTGGGTCACAAATCAAGCCTTGGTAAATTTAAGAAAATTGAAATCATATTAAGTATCTTTTCTGACCACAATGCTATGAGACTAGATATCAATTACAGGAAAAAATCTGTAAAAAATACAAACACATGGATGCTAAACAATAAACTACTTAATAACCAAGAGATCACTGAAGATATCAAAGAGGAAATCAAAAATTATGTAGAAACAAATGGCAATGAAAACACGACAACGCAAAATCTATGGGATGCAGCAAAAGCAGTTCTAACAGGGAAGTTTATAGCAATACAATCCTAACTCAAGAAACAAGAAACATCTCAAATAAACAACCTAACCTTACACCTAAAGCAATTAGAGAAAGAAGAACAAAAACACCGCAAAGTTAGCAGAAGGAAGGATTCATAAAGATCAGATCAGAAATAAATGAAAAAGAAATGAAGGAAACAATAGCAAAGATCAATAAAAGTAAAAACTGGTTCTTTGATAGGATAAACAAAACTGATAAACCATTAGCCAGACTCATCCAAAAAAAAAGGGAGAAGACTCAAATCAATACAATTAGAAACGAAAAAGGGGAAGTAACAACTAACACTGCAGAAATACAAAGGAACATGAGAGATTACTACAAGCAACTCTATGCCAATAAAATGGACAACCTGGAAGAAATGGACAAATTTTTAGTAGAGCACTACCTTTTGAGACTGAACTAAGAAGAAATAGAAAATATAAACAGACCATTCACAAGAACTGAAATAGAATCTGTGAGTAAAAATCTTCCAACAAACAAAAGCCCAGGACCAGATGGCTTCACAGGTGAATTCTATCAAACCTTTAAAGAAGAGTTAACACCTATCCTTCTCAAACTCTTCCAAAATATAGCAGAGGGAGGAACACTCCCAAACTCATTCTACGAGGCCACCATCACCCTGATACCAAAACCAGACAAAGATGTCACAAAAAAAGAAAACTACAGGCCAATATCACCGATGAACATAGATGCAAAAATCCTCAACAAAATACTAGTAAACAGAATCCAACAGCACATTAAAAGGATCATACACCATGATCAAGTGGGGTTTATCCCAGGAATGCAAGGATTCTTCAATATACACAAATCAATCAATGTGATGCACCATATTAACAAATTGAAGAATAAAAACCATCTGATCATCTCAATAGATGCAGAAAAAGCTTTTGACAAAATTCAACACCCATATATGATTAAAACTCTCCAGAAATTAGGCATAGAAGGAACTTATGTCCACATAATAAAGGCCATATATGAGAAACCCACAGTCAACATCGTCCTCAGTGGTGAAAAACTGACACCATTTCCACTAAGATCAGGAACAAGACAAGCTTGCCCACTCTCACCACTATTACTCAACATAGTTTTGGAAGTTTTAGCCACAGCAATCTGAGAAGAAAAAGAAATGAAAGGAATCCAAATTGAAAAAGAAGAAGCAAAACTATCACTGTTTGCAGATGACATGATACTATTCTTAAAGAATCCTAAAGATGCTACGAGAAAACTACTAGAACTAATCAATGAATTTGGTAAAGTAGCAGAATACAAAATTAATGCATAGAAATCTCTTGCATTCTTATACACTAACAATGAAAAATCAGAAAGAGAAATTAAGGAAACATTCCATTCACCACTGCAACAAAAAGAATAAAATACCTAGGAATAAACCTACCTATGGAGACAAAAGACCTGTATGCAGAAAACTATAAGACACTGATGAAAGAAATTAAAGATGATACAAACAGATCGACAGATATACCATGTTCTTGGATTGGAAGAATCAACATTGTGCAAATGACTCTACTACCCAAAGCAATCTACAGATTCAATGCAATCCCTATCAAACTACCACTGGCATTTTTCACAGAATTAGAACAAAAAATTTCACAACTTGTATGGAAACACAAAAGACCCGGAATAGCCAAAGCAATCTTGAGAACGAAAAACGGAGCTGGAGGAATCAGGCTCCCGGACTTCAGACTATACTACAAAGCTACAGTAATCAAGACAGTATGGTACTGGCACAAAAACAGAAATATAGATCAATGGAACAGGATAGAAAGCCCAGAGATAAACCCACGCACATATGGTCACCTTATCTTTGATAAAGGAGGCAGGAATGTACAGTGGAGAAAGGACAGCCTCTTCAATAAGTGGTGCTGGGAAAACTGGACAGCTACATGTAAAAGTATGAGATTAAAACACTCCCTAACACCATACACAAAAATAAGCTCAAAATGGATTAAAGACCTAAATGTAAGGCCAGAAACTATCAAACCCTTAGAGGAAAACATAGGCAGAACACTCTATGACATAAATCACAGCAAGATCCTTTCTGACCCACCTCTTAGAGAAATGGAAATAAAAACAAAAATAAATAAATGGGACCTAATGAAACTTCAAAGCTTTTGCACAGCAAAGGAAACCATAAACAAGATGAAAGGACAGCCCTCAGAATGGGAGAAAATATTTGCAAATGAAGCAACTGACAAAGGATTAATCTCCAAAATTTACAAGCAGCTCATGCAGCCCAATAACAAGAAAACAAACAACTCAATCCAAAAATGGGCAGAAGACCTAAACAGACATTTCTCCAAAGAAGATATGCAGACTGCCAACAAACACATGAAACAATGCTCAACATCATTAATCATTAGAGAAATGCAAATCGAAACTACAATGAGATATCATCTCACACCAGTCAGAATGGCCATCATCAAAAAATCTAGAAACAATAAATGCTGGAAAGGGTGTGGAGAAAAGGGAACCCTCTTGCACCGTTGGTGGGAATGTAAATTGGTACACCCACTATGGAGAACAGTATGGAGGTTCCTTAAAAAACTACAAATAGAACTACCGTATGACCCAGCAATCCCACTCCTGGGCATATATCCTGAGAAAACCATAATTGAAAGAGCATCATGTACCAGAATGTTCATTGCAGCTCTATTTACAATAGCCCAGAGATGGAAACAACCTAAGTGTCCATCATTGGATGAATGGATAAAGAAGATGTGGCACATATATACAATGGAATATTACTCAGCCATAAAAAGAAACGAAATTGAGCTATTTGTAATGAGGTGGATAGACCTAGAGTCTGTCATACAGAGTGAAGTAAGTCAGAAAGAGAAAGACAAATACCGTATGCTAACACATATATGGAATTGAAGAAAAAAATGTCATGAAGAACCTAGGGGTAAGACAGGAATAAAGACACAGACCTACTAGAGGGTGGACTTGAGGATATGGGGAGGGAGAGGGGTAGGCTGTGACGGGGTGGGAGAGAGGCATGGACGTATATACACTACCAAACATGAGGTAGATATCTGGTGGGAGGCAGCCCCGTAGCACAGGGAGATCAGCTCGGTGCTTTGTGACCACCTGGAGGGGTGGGATAGGGAGGGTGGGAGGGAGGGAGACGCAAGAGGGAAGAGATGTGGGAACATGTGTATATGTATGGCTGATTCGCTTTGTTATGGAGCAGAAACTAACACACCATTGTAAAGCAATTATACTCCAATAGAGACGTAAAAAAAAAAACAAACTAGAAACAATAAATGCAGGAGAGGGTGTGGAGAAAAAGGAACACTCTTGCACTGCTGGTGGGCATGTGAATTGGTACACCCACTATGGAGAACAGTATGGAGGTTCCTTAAAAAACTACAAATAGAACTACCATATGACCCAGCAGTCCCACTACTGGGCATATACCCTGAGAAAACCATAATTCGAAAAGAGTCATGTACCAAAATGTTTGTTGCAGCTCTATTTACAATAGCCCAGAGATGGAAACAACCTAAGTGTCCATCATCGGATGAATGGATAAAGAAGATGTGGCACATATATACAATGGAATATTACTCAGCCATAAAAGGAAACGAAATTGAGTTATTTGTAGTGAGGTGGATGGACCTAGAGTCTGTCATACAGAGTGAAGTAAGTCAGAAAGAGAAAGACAAATACCGTATGTTAACACATATATATGGAATCTAAGAAAAATATGTCATGAAGAACCTAGGGGTAAGACAGGAATAAAGACACAGACCTACTAGAGAATGGACTTGAGGATATGGGGAGGGGGAAGGATAAGCTGTGACAAAGTGAGAGAGGGGCATGGACATATATACACTACCAAACGTAAAATAGATAGCTAGTGGGAAGCAGCTGCATAGCACGGGGAGATCAGCTCGGTGCTTTGTGACCACCTAGAGGGGTGGGATAGGGAGGGTGGGAGGGAGGGAGATGCGAGGGGGAAGGGATATGGGAACATATGTGTGTGTGTGACAGATGTTATGAAGCAGAAATTAGGACACTATTGTAAAGCAATTATACTCCAATAAAGATGTAAACAAAAAAAAAACTACAAACAATAAATGCTGGAGAGGGTGTGGAGAAAAGGGAACCCTCTTGCACTGTTGGTGGGAATGTAAATTGATACAGCCACTATGGAGAACAGTATGGAGGTTCCTTAAGAAAGTAAAAATAGAACTACCAATCGACCCAGCAATCACACTACTTTGCATATACCCTGAGAAAACCATAATTCAAAAAGAGTCATGCACCACAATGTGCATTGCAGCTCTATTTTCAATAGCCAGGACATGGAAGCAACCTAAGTGTCCATCGACAGATGAATGGATAAAGAAGATGTGGCACATATATACAATGGAGTATTACTTATCCATAAAAAGAAATGAAACTAAGTTATTTGTAGTGAGGTGGGTGGACCTAGAGTCTGTCATACAGAATGAAGTAAGTCAGAAAGTGAAAAACAAATACCGTATGCTAACACATATATATGGAATCTAAGAAAAAAAAATGGTCATGAAGAACCTAGGGGCAGGAGGGGAATAAAGACCCAGACCTACTAGAGAATGGACTTGAGGACATGGGGTGGGGGAAGGGTAAGCTGGGACAAAAGAGAGTATCACTGACATATATACACTACCAAATGTAAAACCGATAGCTAGTGGGAAGCAGCATTATAGCAAAGGGAGATCAGCTGGGTGCTTTGTGACCACCTAGAGGGGTGGGATAGGGAGGGTGGGAGGGAGGGAGACGCAAGAGGGAAGAGATATGGGATATATGTATATGTATATCTGATTCACTTTGTTATAAAGTAGAAACTAACGTACCAACGTAAAGCAATTATACTCCAATAAAGATGTTAAACATAAATAAATAAATAAATGGTCAAGTTATCCCTATTTCACAGATGGGAAACTGAGGCATAGTTTCTCTTGGCCAGGATCACAAAGCTAGTGTAGGGGAGGAAAAATTCGTTTCCCTCAACCCTCGTAGGGTCCCTGGCTGGATCTGAACATTAAATTGAAAGATCAACATGAGGAAAGTAAACAAATTTGTTTAATACAAATTTTATATGGCAAGGGAGCCTTCATAAGGAAATGAAGACCAAAGAAACAGTTAAAATGGAGTGGTTTTATGCTACGTTTTCTGAAGAGTGAAAAGTTGTGGAAAGATATGATAGGGCAAGGAGTATGAGCTAAGTGTAGTAAACTGGGGAAAGAGCAAGCTCGTTCAGTTTCTTCTCAGTGTTCCTCCATCTCCGAGATAAGTACTCCTTTCCTCCAGGTATAGGGAGAGCACCTCTCACATGAGGGTTTCACGACCTGCTTCAGGGGAGAAGGATGGGGGAAGGTCAGAGAGACCTTACTTCTTTTGCCATCTTCTCAATCTCCTTCAGCTTAAATTATTAATATGCCAAGGTGCAATATTTGGGGGAAGCATGTCCTGAACCCCATCACTAGTAAGTGGTGAACAAGCATGCAAACCCAGGAATCTCACTCAGACTCTGAGCTCCAACCATTATTCTATGGCCATGCCACCAATTTATTGGATGACAAGAGGCCAAATCAGGAGGTCACTTTGTTGCTCACCAGGGCACTTCTACACAAGCCCTGAAGCTGTGTTTCCCCCGGATGTGGCCTGGGGCAGATGGATTGGTATTTTGGTTACTTTCAGGTAATAAGCAATTTCTTTTTCTTAGTATCGAAACATCTAAGCCAGGATAATATCAAGACTCTAGACTCACCCAGTTTACATTGTCTCCCTTTCCCAGTTTGGTCCAACCTCAAGCTACAAGGTTTGCAGTCAGGCAGGGGTGGGAGGGATGGAGAAGAGGTAGAGGGGACAGATGCAGTGCTTTCTTGTTGGGCACTGTAATCTGTAGCTGGGACCTTTTGTGTGACTGATGCCCCATCACTGGCTCTTTGTCCCATGATGTTTGTTCCTTTGTCAGCCCCCCCACCCCCTCCCTCCCACACACTGGGAGCCTCCAACTGTTGTTTCCTGGTGGAGCTGAAGCCTGCTCCCACTGCCACTCAGTGTTCCCTCCTCCCTCTAATTTCTGTATTCTTTGGCATAGCTCTAGCATTTTTCCACTGACGTGTCCTCACACCTGGCAGGATACCCTCTTGGGCCAGGTTCTTTATAGAGGGCTCATAGCCAGTTTCCCCAAGAACCATTTATCTTTGCCCCTCCACTAGGGAAAGTGCAGCTCACTCTGCACAGCTCTCTTCCCTCTAGCTGCAACCTCTCAACTTTATACTTTTTCTAGGTATGAATCCCATAAAAGTCCCCGCATATTCCAGGGGATACGACTGAGCTCTCCAAGTGATCCTTTAGAGCTTCCATCAGTTCTCTAAAGAAATCATTCTCCAGGCTCTTCAACCTTCTCTTACCTAGTTAGGGTGAGATGTGGGCTAAGATTGACAGAACGATTTTCACAAGAATTTAGCCTGACCTGCAAAAGTGGTCTAGAGCAGTGCTACCTAAAACTGCTACCGGTCTGTGAAGATCTCGGTACAGAAATTGAGAGTGTTTGAAACATTTTTGGCAATCTGACATTGCTACAATATCCAAGGGCATGATTTTGTATTTTACAAAATCTCCATCCACAATGGACGGAATGGTTCTTCACCATATATAATAGATTGAGCAATTACAACATATCTTAGGATAGGGGATACTTTTTCCCCATTGGTTTGTTTTTAGCCTTTATGGCCTCTGCTGAAACCAAAAATCTAGGGAAGAGTCTTATTTTAATATCCTGTTACAATAAAGATTAAAAATAATTGTTCTATTCAGTTTGGATATTACTAATATACCTAATCAATCTCCAAACTGTAAATACTTAATCTTCCTCATCAACCATAATAAAAGAGGAATTCTAAAAGTCCAGGCTACCCTGACAAGGCTCCCCCTGTCCTGTTTATGTGTCCAGGGGTGCCCAGTGCTTCTAAGTCATCATTGGATGCCAGTAAAACTTGGTCTCATCTGGCTGTGTGCCTGCTGAGGAGATGTGTAGCTTCTGATAAAAAGCTGCCTTGCAAGCTGTATGGTTGTGTATCCCAGCTACTAAGTGGACGAATGTGAACCTTCAGCCTTGGGCTGTCTGTTTTCCCTCCCTGAACATGCTCATGGAGGCTGCAGACATCTAGAGTAGAAGCTGGCTGGGGCTGCTCAGAAGTGCGGGAGAGGTGTGTAATGGTGCTTAGGGCCAACTCAGCAACTGAGCCTGTCCAACTTGACATGTGGGTTATGAAGAGGTAAGGTAATGCCCATTCCTGCAGAGCAGTGCCCAGGCTGGGTCCACTTCTCCACCAGCTACTAAGAAGCAGTCCCTCCAGGTAAGGCTGATCCCCCACCAGTCCTTAGACCCCACAGACTTATTTCCAGAGTGGCTGTCAAGGACTCTAGCAATTAGTTTGTTTAATGCATATACACAGCCACATCCCGGAGTACAAGCCAGCCCTGCATGCACAGTCAGCACTGGTACCAGCAGCTAACACCTCATGGCCCAGGACCACCATCATTGCCACCCAATCCTGCCCACCCTGTCCAGGATATTATGGGGAGCTGTCATCAGAGATTCTCTGGGAGTTTTGGAAACCTGCTATCATTGTGTTATCGTTGGCTTCAAGTTGGAATCCTCTGAGGCATTTCAGAAAATGTTAATGCCGGATTCCCATCTCTAGATCTGATTTAATTGGTCTGGTATACAGCTTGGACGTCAAGAGCTTTCAAAGCTCCCCAGGCGATTCCAATATGCAGCAGGGTTTGAATGCAACCAGTAGAGCTGGTAACCCCTCTCAGTGAAGAAGAGAAGAAAATTACACAAGTGTGGGCTTTAGTGGGGCATTCCCTTTGGAAGGGCTCCTACCAAACACACAGTTCTTCCCGAGGTTTTTCCTAGCCATAGTTTTGGAGCTTAGCTCAGATGAAGGCAACACGGAGCCCCTCCTGGCAGCCTAGCATTGCTGTCCTGCCAGCATTTCACACTGATAAACTGGGGGGCTGGATCATTGCATTCCCCTACCGTGGCTAAGAAAGCAATAACAATACTAATTATAATTGTAATTGTTTTTAAAAGATAAAATGATGTTCTCTGAAGAGTGCTCCAGCTCAGTAAAAATGCCAGCAGCATAGAATACAAACTGTGAAGACTGTAAATCTAAGGACAGCCAGAAGTTTTATTTCCACAGTTCTTGAAAACTGCTAAGCATTTGCAAAATCTGAAATGATACCCAAGAATCATGTGCATTTAATTATTTGAAGTTAACTCTGGCTGCTTTGCCAATTACTTTTAAGGGGGGAAAAACTAGAAAGAACATGTATTAAGGAAAAATGTGTTATTATAATCCAGTAGCTAAAAGAGCCTATCAGTACAGAGAATGTTTGAAATGAAGCGCAGACCAAGTTTAAATTCTGGAATTACCCCTAAAAAAAACTCACGCAAAAGCTATACTCAAAAAGAACTTATTTTGTGCCTTTCCAAGGTCTACCCCACCATCTTTCTTCCCCCTCACCAAAACATACATATGGGTATACCTATTACACATTCATACACATGCATGGTAATGAAAACGTGATTTGGGTAATGTTTACATTTATGGAAAGCGGCGTGGTACTCTAGAAAAAGCCGGAGGTTTTGGAGTCCTACAGAACTGGCTTTGAATTCTGTCCTTCCTACAATCTAAGTGTGACTTTGGACAACTTACTTAAACTCGGAATCTCCATTTCCTGTAAAACAGGAATATTCTCACAGCACCATGCATGGCTGGGGGAAGTGGGGAGAGAAATAAGATTGAAGAACATCTGTGACATTAGACCAATCTTGGTTCCGTCCCATTCCTTCCCTTCAATTCATTCAACTGAAAACCAAAACTACCCATCTCCCTTTCTCCTGGTACTGTCTACATTAACATAACTTTACTCTTTTATTACTTTCATTAGCACAAGTTTACTCTTTCAGGATGTTCTTGCCCAAGCAAATATCCTGATTGTTTGTTCTAGGAACTTCCCAAAAGACTCATCAACTCTTCAATAGGAAGCATCAACAGATGGTTTGTGGCCTAAGATTTCCTTGCTTCAAAATCTTCGCCTTGCTATTTCCACCAATTCTAAACCAGGAGAGTCTCAATACAAATGGAGAATGGCCAGACCTCATATAAAAGTAGAACTCTGACCCATAATCTGTGGCAGCCAGCCCAGGAATCCAACTCCATTATCAATAATAACCAGCCCAGGAGGCCAACCTACTGTCTACAAGTCAGACTTATAAGAAGTCATATCACTATCTCTAGCAAACAGTCCAGGCAGCCAGACCATAACTCCTGCAACAATTGGCCTCAAACAGCCAGGACTTGATTGAAAACTGCCGGCTTCCAAATTTCTGTGCCCACTTCCAACTTAGGACTAACTGGAGAAGAAAGCCAAACATGGCTAACCAGTCACTTCGGATGCTTTGCATCCAGTCAGCCTGCCTGTAACTTCCTCATGTCCATAGGCTCCAATCAGGGCACACACACGTTTCCTCTTTTCCACTGTAAAGCTGGACCACTCCTCTGCTTTCCTTGGAGTCTGTGCCAAATCCAAGTGATGGTGGCTGACTCCCTGGCTCTGAATAAACAACCTTTGCTTCTTCTCATTTGGATGGTCTTTATTTATTTCCACAACTGTTAAATTGTGATCTTACCGAAATCTAATTAAGGCCATGCCAGGAAATGAACATTTTCGTATTTCTGCAGAGTTAGGGATCTTTGAGCAAATTTTACTGGGATCTGGGTTAAAAGACAAGTCTTGGAAGTTAAAGGGAAGTTGGATGCCAGAGAACTCCAGAAAGATTTACCTCTGGAGACACACGTTTACATTTCAAGGGAGGATAAAACAGGGACATGGAGACATTCCAGCAGTTGTAAGCCCCAAGAGGCTTGTGTAGGTATCCCCTGGAGACATTTATTTGCGTTGCAGAAGGATCTTCCTCTTCTCCTCCCAAGGAGATTTTGTTTATAGTAGGGAGATTAAGTTTATTTCCCTCTCTCAGAAAGGGAGCCAAGTTGCGGTGCATGTTGTCCTATGGAAACTGCCAGATTGATGAATTTGGGGTTCCTCTCCTGTGGAGTAAGAATCCCCTTTGTACACACAGGCCCAACCATCTGGCTCTCACTGCATTACACTAGAAGAGGGAAGAATTAAGGCTGATGAGCTAATATAGTTATTTCTGTAAGTAAATAATAATCTGCCCTGATCCAAAAACCTCATGCTTTCAGGATAACATAAATAAATAAAAATATTAAAACTTATCAGGACCCCCCTTCCCATACTGAAAGAATTGCGTTGCCTTAAACCAAACTTCAAATTCTCAGTAAATTCCAATCTTTCTTTCCCTCTCAGAGACCCTACTGTCAAGGCTGTGTTCTCCCTTAGCACAGTAAGCAATAAACTCAGTTTTGTCTTATCAATGAGTAGTGTTGGCAATAGTTAGGTAGCCAGCATTTGATACAAACGATATCTGTTAAGCACCTACTGTATGTCAGGAACTGCTCTAGGCACTTGGACTACAACAGTCAAGAAAACTAATAAGAAGCCCACCCCTCATGAGCTTACATTCCAGTGGAGTGAGATACACAACAAACGTAACAAGGCATGCAAACAAAAGAAGAGGAAAGAGAATTCCTCGCATTATCCAAGTCTACAAAGATTAACCCGCTGCAGGGGCTGACCAACAGTGCACTCGGTGCTTCAGAGAGAGGAAATTAAAGACAATAACAGGACGCTCTGTGCTTTGGACAAACAGGCCCTCAGGTAGTTATATGCATTTCAGGAAGAATTTTAATGAACCCCGGTTCTTACATCTTCCCATACATAGGAAAGCACCGTAATCCCTCACCTGAGATATCTGTTCTTTGTGACTAGCAGCCATCTTTTGTTAAGATGCATGCTTGACTTCATGTTATTCCCTAACAAAAATCACATACAAACTAGTCTCCTCCCTTACCTCTTTGGACCAGTTCCTCACAGCCATCTGAGAGTCTGTCTCCCAGGCAACAGTCCTCAGTAAGACCCTGAATAAAACATAACTCACAGCTCTCACATTGTGCATTTTTCTTTCAGCTGACAGGTGAATTATATAGACTACTGAAGATGATAAAGTGATATAGTGTCAAAACGAGATCAGGAGTACCTGAAGAGGACAACGAGGAAGAAGAGGAGGTAGGATGAAATAATGTGAGACTCAGCAAAAGCTTTGTAGTGGAAGAAAAATAATTTTCCCTTTACCCTTCTAGGTTCTTGGCTAATACCCCCCTGTAATAAAAGACAAATTAACAGGAGAAAAAAACCCCAAAGTTTAATAACATGTGTACCTCTTGTATACATGGTAGGTAACCAGGAAAACTGAGTAACTCTCTGAAATAGCCCAAGCCATCACCTTAAATACCACTTCCAGCTAAAGACAAGAGAAGATGTTGGGACAATTATGAGAAAGCCAGTTACCAGGCAAAGCACATAATCAAAGGTATGGTTGATATAGATTTAAGTCACTGCCTTCTTCACTGCAAAGCGTTTCTAAAGGTTTAGTCATCCTCCTTTTCCCAGTACAGAGAGGGACACCCTTACAAAGGGAGATTTCCCTTATTAATGTAAGTGCGTCTTACAAAAGTGTAACTTCAACTCAGTTTTCAGAGCTTTTCCTATATCTGCTGTTTCTTAAAAAATTACCAGCTCAGGATAATCCTTATGCCAAAGAAGTATAATTTGGGGTGACACACTCCCCTTCAGCTTGAAGGAAATAAGAGAGCTAGCCAGGTGGACATCTAGGAGGAGAGCTTCCAGGCAGAGGGAATAGCTAAAGCCCCTCAGAGCTGAAATCATCCTGTGTACCTGACCTCACGAAGCATTCACTTGCTTGCTAGAGTTGCAAGTGATTCTAAAATGCTTCTTTTAACTCTACCTTGAAAGAGATTTGTCTATTTCCATATCTCCATTGCATTTGCAATTCAGTTCCCATTTCTGATGCAAAGTTATAGCTTTGCATCAGAAATGCAAAGCTATAACTACCCATACCCAAGAAAAAGGAGTTAATAAATTATGCCTGACATTTCCAGACGGAAGGTTCTTTATAAGGATTAAACTTCAAGGTGCTTAGGAAACTGAATATTTTATAAGATTTGCAGCAAAAAAAAGTCACAAGTAAGGCTGAAGTTCTAATAGCAAAAAACAAAGGTGTTGAAAATGTCTTTGCATTTGTAAGTCTTTTGCAACACATGAAAAAATCAGACTGCAGTCTTTAAAAGACAGTAAAAGATTGTTGCTGAATGTTAAAATGTCTTTGCTTTGGTGGGTTTTATTTTATTAAATTAATTAAAACTAAGTCATGGTCATAACATAAGCAGGCAGAGAGCACACACCCAGACCAATGCCAGGTAATAAATAAGACCAGTCCCGCTCTTGGGCAATTCACAGCCTCCAGAGAAACACATACAGATGAATAATTGCAATACACATGGTAGGAAAAAAACAGAAGGGCCATTCATCAGAGTGCTGACGAAGCTCACAGAGGAAGCGGTATTGGAGCTAAGATTTGAAAAATGACAATAGCAAACATAGTGCTGGCTGTGTGCTGGGCATGGCTCTAAGAGCTTTTCAACTCGTAGCTCCCTTTATCTGAACCATACTGCCATGAGATAGAATTGCTGTGTCCATTCCCGTCTGCGCAGTCTGTTTCAACCTTGGACTGGAGAATCCTCCTGCTAGAGTGCATGGGGCAGCAAACACCAAGCAGCCACTGGAGTAGTGACGGGGTAATTCAAGGTGTATTGTCGAGCTGGATGCTTTGGCAAAACAAACAATTAACTGTGGTCTCGTAAAGGGATCTCAAATTTCTACTATGGATTTCTTTGGGTCGTGGCCGTGTCTTCAAATCCACTCCCCGCAAAGGTCCCCGTGGACTTCCCAACAAGGAAAGAACAGGAGCAGGCCAACAGGGATAAAAATTCCTCACACTCGTGTAACTCTTTCATATACCATAACATCTGGATGACTGCAACAGGGTTCTCTGCTTTCACATTTTTCATATATAACATTGTATTAGTTTTAGGTATACAACATAATGATTTGATAGATGTATACATTGTGAAATGATCACCACAATACATCGAATTAGCACCCATCACCACACATAGCTACAAATTTTATTTTTTGTCACTAGAACTTTTAAGATTACTCTCTTAGCAACTCTCAAATATACAATACAGTGTTGTTAACTGTAGTCACCATACTGTACATTACATTCTCAAGACTTATTCATCTTATAACTGGAAGTTTGTTCCATTTAACTACCTTCACTCCTTTCACAACCAACCCCCCCGCCCCACCTCTCACCTCTGGCAACCACCAATCTGTTCTCTGTATCTATGAGTTCAGGTTTGTTTTTTTTTAATTCCACATATAAGCGGTATTATACAGTATTTGTCTTTCTCAGTCTGGCTTATTTCACTTAGCATAATGCTCTCAAGGTCTGTACATGTTGTTGCGAATGACAAAATTTTCTTCCTTTTTATGGATGAATAATATTCCATTATATTTTCTTTATCCATTCATCCATCCATGAACACTTAGGTGATTTCCATGTCTTGGCTATTTTATAGAATGCTGCAATGAATGTGAGAGTACATATATGTTTTCCAGATAGTGATTTTGTTTCCTTCAGATAAATACCCAGATCATATGCTAGATCATATGGTAGTTCTATTTTAATTTTTTTGAGAACCCTTCATACTGTTTTCCACAGTGACTGCACCGATTTTCCTTCCCACCAACAGTGTATGAGGGTTCCCTCTTCTCCACATCCTCTCCAACACTTGTTATTTATTGTCTTTTTGAAAATAGCCATTCTGACAGGCATGAGGTGGTATCTCATTGTGGTTTTGATTTGCAATTCCCTGATGATTAGTGATGTTGAGCCCCTTTCCATGTACCTGTTGGCCACCTGTATGTCTTCTTTGGAAAAATGTCTATCCAGTTCCTCTGCCCATTTTTAATTGGACTTTTTCTATTAAATAGTATGAGTTCTTTATATATTTTTGGATATTAACCACTTATCAGATATATGATTTGCAAATATTTTCTCCCATTCTACAGGTCGCCTTTTCATTTTGTTGATGGTTTCCTTTGCTATGCAAAGGAAAATTTTATGTAGTCTCATTTATTTGTTTTTGCCTTTGTTGCCCTTGCCCGAGGAGAGAGATCCAAAAAAAAATATTGCTAAGACCAATGTCCAGTAGTGTAATGCCTATGTTTTCTTCTAGGAGTTTTATGACTTCGGGTTGTGCATTCAAGTCTTTTATCCATTTAATTCATTTTTGTGTATGTTGTAAGATATTAGCCCAGTTTTATTCTTTTACATGTGGCTGTCCAGGTTTCCAAATACCATTTATTAAAGAGATTATTTTCAGCATTTGGAGATCTTTAGGCTTCTAATATAATAATATTCAGCAAAAATTGAAGTACCAGGATATTTATAAATGAACTGGTAACAGCAATTTTGACAGTGCTCCGTTCATTTTAGAAATGGTTACTGAATGAATACTGTGTTGCTCTCTGTGTATACATTTATATACATCTACAAATATTAATATGGAATGTAACTATTAAATGCAACTATTGAATCAAATTAATAACTAGTAATTATGTTTGTAATGATTTTTCTATCGGCACCATAAGACCCTAATGTTTCCCACCCTCAGCTGAATAAATGGCCAGACCCGCCTCTGGCTGCCTGGCTGGGTGATGGATCTATACGCCTAAGTGACATTACCTGTGAAAAGCAGATTATGAGCCTGTATGCCCAGAGAAGGCTGTGTCCGTTTTAAGGCATCTGTTTACTGTTGGGGAAGGAAGAGGCATTTACTAAAAATGCTGATCTGTTACACAAAGAAGCCATTTTTCTGTGAGTTAGAAAAATAATCCTGAGGAGGGTCCACGGTAAGTGTAGAGACTCATGCAGGTCAAGCAAGATGGCGGAAACCTAGCACAACAGCCGTTTAGAAAGGAATGGGCTGTGAGCATTTGTTCTAAGTCTATAAAAAGGGTAATTACTTTGGCAAGGAGTTCATTTTCTGCTCCCTAAAGGCAGCTGTAGATGGGTTATACATAAAGGATGGCTCATAATTCATTAAAAACAAGAAGATGGGGAAAGTTTTAAGGAAGCATGAGTTTTAAGGAGAACCTTCCAAATTCAAGAAAGGTCACAGAGGACCAGAACAACACAAGTCCCTCTCCAAACGTGGATCGAAATAACAAAAAGGGGGCATTTTCCTTCAGAGGGGGTTGATCCTTCCAGCCTATCTGCTGAAGGCACATTGCTGGGTGCTATCCTTCCTCTGTAGGTGACCTTCCTCCTCAGATGCAGGCAGAATACTGGACTTGGAATCAGAAGAATTAAATTCAGATTACTCCTAGTAATCTTAGGCAAATCGTGTAGTGTCCTTGTTTCTCAACTGCAAAGTGAGACAACAATAGTATCTGACTCACAGAGCAGTTGTGAATGCTGCTTATCTTACTCATTCACAAATTCTTGATTTGTGATTGAAGTCCTACTTTGTGCCAGGCACTGGGGAAAGTGCTAAAGATGAATACCAGGGCTCCAGACCTTGAAGAATTTGAAACACCCCTGTCCAGGTCACACCCGAGACCAATTGGGTCCAAATGTCTGGGAGTGGGGCCCAAGCACTGATATCTTTTACAAAATCCCCAGGTGAGCTCCGGGCTAAGGACTGCTGTTGTAGGCATACTGTGAAGTGTCCCAGTGGAGGTAAGACACTAAGTAAGTGGAAGGGGCTTCACAGATGTGGAGTAGGTCTTGACGGACGGGTGAGAGTTTGCCAGCAGAGGAAACCCAATGAACAAAGGCAGTGCACACTTGACCTTGAAGTTTGGAGTGGCTGAAGCCCAGGATGCATTTGCTCTGGTTCAGGAGATGAATTAGAGGTGTAAGTGAAGGCATAATGACAGAGGAACAGGAGTGCTGTGCTATCATGAAGGCAATCGGGAGTTTCTGGGGTTTTTCATATTTATATTAATGGGGTTCAGGACATACTACCCCCAAAATATGGCACCTTGGCAAATTAAGTATCTTAAGCTGAAGGAATTTTTTAAATAACAGAAGCAGGAAGGTCACTCCGACCTTTCCCACTCCTCACCCTTCTTCCCTGAAAACAGGTCATAAAACCCCATAGGAAAGGTACTCTCCCTGTACCAGGAGGTGGGAAGACATTCTTATCACTAGAGACAGTGAATTTGGGGCCGAGAAATCTGTACAAACAAATGTTATTAAAGCAACCCTATCTTTCTAGTTACTTCTTCACCATTTACTACCCCTAGCTCAAATCCATTTATCTTGCTGATTCATCACAAATTAATTGTTTCTGGGTCTAAAAGATATAAAAGCTTCTTGGTCTGGTCACATCTTTAGGTCATCATTCTCTTGTGAAGACTCCTATGTACTTGTAAAAGCTTAACAAAATTTATGTGCTTTTTCTCCTGTAAATCTGTCTTTGTCAGTTTAATTTTCACACCCAGTCAGG
This sequence comes from Delphinus delphis, assembly GCF_949987515.2. Classification (NCBI taxonomy): domain Eukaryota; kingdom Metazoa; phylum Chordata; class Mammalia; order Artiodactyla; family Delphinidae; genus Delphinus; species Delphinus delphis. The sequence continues at coordinate 162,328,582 of NC_082683.1, forward strand.
GACTCTAAGGTCAAAGAAGTCTTTCTGACAAAAAAGAATGTACAATGAAAATGCTCAACAGGGGTATAGAGGGAACATACCTCAACATATAAAGACCTTATATGACAAGTCCACATATAACATCATACTCAACAATGAAAAACTGAAAGCTTTTCTTCTAAGATTAGGAACAAGACAGGATGCCCACTCTTGCCACTTACTCAATCCTAGACACAGCAATCAGGCAACAAAAAGAAATAAAAGGCATGCAAATTGGAAAGGAAGAAGTAAAACTACCTCTATTTACAGATGACATAATAATAAATATATATATATATATATATATATCCCTAAAGACTCCACCAAGAAACAGTTAGAACTAATAAATTCAGTAAAGTTGGAAGATACAAAATCAATATACAAAAATTTCATGCTTTATAACCTTTTTAAAGGCTATAGTAAACCAATATTTTAAATAGTGAAGCTAAGAAATCTAGTAGAATTGCAAGTTTATTATAGATAGAATTTCATTGGTCTGGTTTAGCTAAGAAAAAGGATTTTAAAATAAAGCCACATTAGGCCTATTAGTCAACATTATGTTAGTAGTTTGGTCTTTAACCATAGCTCAGAAATTGCTGTGTCTGGCCTCTCATTTCTTCTTTCCATAGTTACAAGGAAGACTTTGAGCTCAGCTCCAGAATTTGCCTAAAGATTTACCAGTAAATGGACTGAAGGAAGACTTAAGATGCCATTTAGCCTATGATGTGGTGACTTAAGTTTTATTCAAGGATGGTGGTTATGCCATAAATAGCTGTGTGATTTTAGGTGAGTCATTGAGCCCTTTCTTGGTTCAGGTTTCCTTACTGTGAAATGAGGCATCTGTGAATAGATAAGAGACTAGAAAGGATGGAGTCATCTGTAGGCAGAAATAAGGAGTTACAGATCACATGAAAGATTTGGCACCGTATAGAGAAAGTGGTGTGCCTGTCCTACTAGGTCCAGTGCACATCTGGGCATCTGCTCTTGCCTGCCCCCATCGGAGAAGGGGAGGAGGAAAGAGTTGGTGAAAGCAATGGGAGAGAATGGGAGAAGAGAGGGAGTAAGGACGGAGGGGGAGAAAGAAAACAAATGAACAAGTGAATGAAGGAATGAATGATTCAGGCAGGTCAGTGAGTAAAGGCAAGCCTGATGATGGGGATGATCTTCGGCAGAAACCACAGCTGACTGAGTCCCTGAAGCCTCTGTCCTTTCACAATCTTCTGGCCACTTATCGGTGAAGCCGCCCGCCTCTGCTCTGCAGTGTCACAGCCCTTTGGCAGCTGGAGAAAGTGCCCAGTCTGAAGAAGCCTGGTCAGGGTGTCCAACACTGCCAGTTTCTCGTAGTAGCTGTTTTTCTTGAAAACTTTTAATGATGATTATAATTTCAAAAATGTGTGTTTGAATGACAGCACTTTAGACAGAAAAGAACTTAAAGCTGATTCAATTCCACGCTTCATTTTTATGGGTGAAGGAAACACAGGTCATATTTTATTGCAGCATCTTTGGAATAATGCTTAAAGTATCTGAGGACTTCATAAACACAAACATTCAGTAATAATGACACAATTTGTAGAGTGAAATAAAAGGGGGCCTGTTGATGTCCATGCTATTTCCCTGCTGCTTCTATATTAAATCTCCACAACTGGATTGCAGATGTATCAAGGACAGAGATTGTGATGAGCTTCTTCTTACTTTTGCACCAAACACATTACGCAGAAACATGAGTATAACACCCCAGCCATGCAAGGTACACACATGCACACACACAGGGAATTTCGTCACATTTTTAGATCTGGACATCAGATACCTGTTCTGAGGGAAAGAGAGACACCTTCTTCCTCTAGGCAAGAGAGATACAAAAGAATAAGAGTACTAATAATGAAAACAATGAGCAACCTATATTCCATCAACTCCCTCCCCCCCAAAGTGATGCTTTTTTTCTGAAGTGTAGTTGTCTTACAATATTATATTAGTTTCAGGTGTACAGCATAGTGACTCAGTATTTTTACAGATTATACTCCATTAAAAGTTATTACAAGATAATGGCTATATTTCCCTGTGCTATACAATATACTCTTGTTGCTTATCTATTTTATATATATTAGTTTTATCTGTTAATCCCATACCCCTAATTTGTCCCTCCCCACTTCCTTTTCCCCTTTGGTAACTACTAGTCTGTTTTCTATATCTGTGAGTCTTGTTTCTGTTTTGTATACACATTCATTTGTATTATAAACCGAAGCTTTTAAAACCTAAGTCAGGTGAAATCACTGGTCCGCTGGAAACCTTCCAATGGCTTTCCCTCTCACTCACAGTCAAACCTAAATTCCAAACAACAGCCTTCAAGCCCCTGCATGATCTGGCCTCCGTGACTCCTCTGCCCTCATTTCCCACCACTCTCCCGGCCTCCTCAGCTCGGCCCCCTGATTCCTTCCTATTGTTGCACATAAGGCCCCACCCTAGGACCTTTGCAGTTGCTGTTGCTTCTGCCTAGAGCACCTTTCCCCAAAGCAGGCACACAGCTCACTTCCTCTCTTCTTTCAGTCTCTGCCCAAATGTAACAATTCTCTATAAACTAGCACAGCCTCTCCCCTCACTCTCTATCCCTTTACCCTGCTTCATGCTTCCCACAGTTCTTATCACAACCTGTACTGCAATATCTTCATTTGTCTCCCCTCCCTATTCTGTAACCTCAGTGAGAGCAGGGGTTGTTTCATTCCCTCCAGGATCCCCGGGACCCAGCACAGTGCCATTGTGTAGTCAATGCCAATGAGTCTATGTTGAATGAAAAAATGAATTTATTAAACATTTACTATGTGTCAGGTGCTTTTCTAAGTGCTTTACATGCTTTACCTCATTTAGTCCTCACTTCACGAGTATTGTCCTTATCCTACAAATAAAAAAACGGAGGGTCAGAGAGCTCAAGAAATATGCCCACGATGACACCATAAAATAAAGATACACATTCATTCACAAATTCCCTCCTCCCTGAGGTCTCCATATATTTTAATAATCATAATGGCTCTTCCATTTATGGAGTTCTTACTGTGTGCTGGGCACAGTGTGAAGTACTTTCCATGTATTACTTCACTTGATCCTCACATGTAGTAGATCCCATAATTATTCCCATTTCACAGTTGAGAAAACTGAAGCACAGAGAAGTTAAGCAGCTTAACCAACATCCCACAGTTAGTAAATGCCAGAGTCAGGTTTGAACCCACGCAGTCTGACTACAGATTTCATAAGCTTTATGACCTCACTCTTACTATACCCATTAGAATATGTCACATTCAGCCCATGTTAGGAAGTCTATACCTTTCTTATCTTTACTTGGCATATCTAAGGTGAAAATATCTACTTTAAAGTATTTTAACATCACTTCCACTTTTACTTCAAAAGAGTCATTACATGTTGTGAAGAATCCAAATACTGAGTAAGACATAGTTTCTGACCTCCAAGAGCTCACATTTTATGGAAAAGATAAACACAAGTGCATCTGAACCAAAGCAGAGTAGGGGACAAATTCCATAATAAAGATCTAAATTTTTATACATATTATTATAAACCTGCATCTCCAGAGGGATGCCATGTCTGAGAGTTATATAAATATGTCTGTTTTCTAATATATGAGCTTGTGTGTGTATGTGTGTGTGTGTAAAATTAAAATATTAGATTGATACCAAAATTAATCTAGTCTTTGTTGATTCAAAAAGCACTAAGGAAATCTTGCAGTTTCTTGTCCTAAAACTGTGAAAGGTAGAAGAAGTTGACCTGAATTTGATGATCCCAAGATGTGTCCTAGAAAATGTGTGTTCTCATGTGTATCTGAATATTGATAAAAGCTTCTCTGTTTGTCTTTATTTCCCCTGCAGAGTGAAAAAAAAAAAAAAAATCCAGTTATCTGAACTTTCAGATAGCTCAGAGTTTGGAAAAGCAGGAGTTTGTTCTATAATATGCTTATGAGCACAATACCTGGAATGCAGAATACTGAATAAATGTGTTTATCCTTTGTATTCATCTAGTTCTCGCTCCTCTGTTCAACTAAGTATAGAACATCGCTCAACAGTCTCTTTTGAAATGGAGATCCTTAAAGCTAGATCTGAATGGCCTGATGAGCTAAATAAGAAAGAGGGTTCTGGGCTTCCCTGGTGGCGCAGTGGTTGAGAGTCTGCCTGCCGATGCAGGGGACGCGGGTTCGTGACCCGGTCTGGGAAGATCCCACATGCCGCGGAGCGGCTGGGCCCGTGAGCCATGGCCGCTGAGCCTGCGCATCCGGAGCCTGTGCTCTGCAACGGGAGAGGCCACAACAGTGAGAGGCCCGGTACCGCAAAAAAAAAAAAAAGAAAGAAAAAGAAAGAGGGTTCTGTAGCTCCTGTAAAGGCCCTCAGCACCACTACCATGTCCTGGGTAACCAAGCGGATGGCAGGCTGTGGGGCCTTAGGGCACTGTGATACCATGGAGAGGGCACAGGCTTTGAAATCATAAAGACACAGGTTAAAAGTCTGCCACAGTAGATATTTACCTTTGAGTGTGCTGTTTAACTTGAGCTTCTTTGCCTGTAATATAGGAATAATGCTAACACGAAGCTGTCTAGTAACAGTGAAATGGGTGGATATATGTAAATGCATATGTAAATGCTTAGGACATGGTGCCACCAAAAAGAGAAGAAAAGCAGGAGGGGGAAGTAGAGAAGGAGCAAGAGAACACTTAGTTTATTTCTGCAAAATAAATTACCCCCAAAGTTAGCATCTTAAAACAACAAATATTTATTACCTTATGCAGTTTCTGTGGGTCAGGATTTAGGAGCAGCTTAGAGGGATGGTTATGACTCAGGCTCTCTCATGAGTTTGCATAGAAGCTGTCAGCTGCTGCTGAGGTCATCTGAAGGCTCAACTGGGGCCAGGGCATCCAATTCCAAGCTCCCTAGCGTGGCTGCTGGGAGGCCTCAGAAGATTTGCTTCCAGGCTGATTCACATGGTTGCTAACAGACCTCCCTTCCTTCCCATGTTCTGCCTCTCCATAAGCTAAATGAGTGTCCCCATGACATGGCATGTGGACCCAAAAGAGAGAAAGCCAGAGAGTGCCCAAGATGGAAACCACAGTCTTTTTATAAGTTAATCTTGGGATGACATCTAATTGCTTCTGCCTTGTTCTATTTGTTGAAGCAAATCAGTAAGTCTAGCCCACACTCAAGGGGAGGAGACTGATTACACAAGGACATGAATGCCAGGAGATGGGGATACTGGGGGCTATCTTAGAGAATGTGTATCACACCGCTCTGTTTTTCCTCCATCAGACTAGCTCTCTAAAGAATCAGGAATAAAATGCTTACTCTTGGAAGGTGTAGAGAAATATAATTCTGCATCTCCAAGAGTGATTCTTAATCTGGTTTCATGATATTCTGATGTACATGTCTTTTAAAATCTTTTCTTACCTTGATATTTTAAATTAAGATCCAGTGCAATTTTTTAAATCGCAAAGATTAAATTAAATTACCTTCCAATATTTTAGTATGAAAAAATTTCTAACAAAAAGCAAAATTAAAAGAATTTTACAGCAAACATTTATATAGTCATCACTTAAATACTACCATTAATATTTAGTACACTTGCTTCATCTCATATCTCTTTATCTAGCCATCCATCTATTCAGCCTTTAATCCATCTATTGTTCAATGCATTTCAAAGTAAAGTGAAGATATCAGTAAACTTCCCCTTAAACACTGCATTATGCATGTCATCAACTAAACTTTAATATTTATTTGCAGTATTTTATGTAAAATTTACATACATTAAATTTATATACATTGAAAAGGTACATCCACTGAGTCTTAATGCATACACCTTTGTAACCCAAACCCCTATCAAGATATAAGACATTACCATCACCTCAGAAATTTCCCTCATGCCCCTTCACAACCCCTGTTCCCACCCTCAGAGACAATCACTATTCTAATTTTTTTCCACCACAGATTAACTTTGCCTACTCTAGAATTGCATAGAAATGGGGTAATATAGTATGGACTCTTTTCTGTAAGGCTTCTGTCACTTAGCATAATGTTTTTAAGACATCTATGTTGTTGTGTATATCAGTAGCTCATTCCTTTCTATTGCTAAGTAATATTCCATTATAAAATTATATTATACAGTTTGTTTACCTACATTCCCGTTTGATGGATCCCTGGGCTATTTCCAGTTATTGTAAATAAAGCTACTGCAAACTTTTGTGCTTTTGTAACTCTTGGATAAACATACTTTTCACTTTTGAAAAGATACACATCCTTGGGACTTCCCTGGTGGTCCAGTGATTAAGACCTTGCCTCCCAATGCAGGGAGTACAGGTTCGATCCCTGGTCGGGGAGCTAAGATCCCACATGACTTGTGGCCAAAAAACCGAAACATAAAACAGAAGCAATATTACAATAAATTCAATAAAGACTTTAAAAATGGTCCACATCAAAAAAAATCTTAAAAAAAAAAAGATACACATTCTTGTCCTTTCATTCCGAGTAATCCAGCAAGGCAAAAAAAATGAAAAGAAATAGAATGTAGTGTTTTAGCCCCTGGAGGTGAAGAATGAGCAAAAAGTCTAGACAAAAACAACATGCATCTGAGACAGTGTATCTTTTACACCTGAGAGACATGCCCACAATCTAGTGTTGGTAGTCCCGAGGAATGATCTTTGGATGAGCCAATTCTGTTCATAGTACCAGTCCTGGACCCTGCCCTCCTCTAGTTCCCACTTCTGCTCCTGAGCTTTCTCCATCCCTACTGCCTCTCCACATGCTCACCTCCCACAGGTTCCCAGATTCCCCTTTCTGTCTATTTCCCATGGCCAGCCCTGTAATCAGCTCTTAGACCTTGCATGAAAGTTGGCTTCCCTTCATTTGAACCTCACCACTTTATTTTTAAAACAAACACTTCAATGTTATTTGTTTCAGATCATAAAAGTGATACATTCAACCATCAAATGATCAGTTAGATGTTCATTTCTCATCCAATTAGACATAGGGCTTAAAGTCCAGGACCTTGCGACTTACTTCAGGCTCAGATATAGTTCCTCTCAAGTCACAGGAGACTTATGAACTAAAATGACAAGTTATCTGGCCCCCATACTTCCAATTCATAATGGTAGAATTGGATAGCTGCAATAAAACTCTCCCAGTTAAAAAGGAGAACAAGAGAAGGCATAACACCTAGTCATTGGTCCAAGCAATTCTGAAATCCTGTTGGGCAAATCCTGAGGGTTGTAGGGAAAACTGTGCGCTTCAATGGAAAAGTATGCATTGTTTAGCGTATACTCCTCTACTTTATGTATCTGATTCGGAGTCTATGCGTGTTCTCTGTTTTTCATTGCCTTTGAGCTATCTTACACTTGTAAATTTTAGATAACTAATAATAATGCAGAATAATTCTTGTCTGTGGACATGCAAAAAATTCTGTCTAGTGGAAGTTCATTTGACTTTCCTCTTCCACTATGGAAGAAGCAAATTTTTTCCTCCATTTGCACATTTCTGATCTATAAATATGTCTGCTCTTTGGACTCTTTTTTGAGGATCTTCTTTGCAACATATGCCTGGTTCCCTCATTAATAATAAGCTTTAAAAAAATTTTTTTAAACGTGTTCATTTTATGTCTGTATGAGAGTCATGATTTTACCCTTTTAAAAAAATCATCCTAAATAGATAATGAATGTTCCCTAATTGGGCCCTGACTCTGATTCCTGGAAGTAGGTCTCCAGTCATTTTTCTCCAAAGCTCTCAGCTCTGTCCTCTGTGATTTCCTTCCTTTTCCATCATCCTCTTTGGCCACGTCTGAAAAGATCACTGGAGAATATGCCCTGCCTGGAAGTTCAGCAGCTTTCTTGGCCTGCTCCCTGCCTATGGAAAGTTGAGGGTCCAAAGGTAGTTTTCCCTCTTGAACTGTGACCAGCTCTATTAATGCAGGGTGGTAGCATTTTTGACAAAGTATTTCTCTTAGAACTTTCTTGTTTTTCTATCTATTTGATTTCTGTTGCCTTTGTGTGCCAATAGGCATATACACAGTGCTTTTTGAGACCTAACTCTCTCAATTAATTATAGAAACTTTGGCTCATCTGCTTCTGTGGAACCATGCCCTTGGTCTTTTTCCACGAGGCATTTTGTCCAATTGAAAAGATTTGTTGGAGGACAGTTTAGACCCATAACTTTGATTTGCTCTTTGCCCCCAGGTTGTGTCTTAATTCGAGACTCTTTAGCAGTTGTCTCTTTCAACCCTGAAAATCTCAGAATATCTGAATTTTCTTGTTTTCTTCCTTTAACCCATGCTTTCAAACAGACCTATTTGACTTTATCCAAATCAAGAAGCATTGTTAAAAGAATGAAAAGACAAGCTACTGACTGGGAGAAAATATTTGTAAATTGCATTTGTGGTAATGGATTTGTATCCAGAATATATAAAGAATTCTCAAAACTCAGTAATTAAAAAACAAATAACAAAATTTTTTTTTAATGGGTAAAAGATTTGAACAGACACTTCATCAAAAAGACATGTTTGGCAAATAAACACAGGAAAAGATGTTCAACATAATTAGTCATTAGGGAAATGCAAACTTAGACCACAGATACTATTACTTACCTGTTGGGATGGCTAAAACTGAAAAGAATGACAATACCAAGTGCCACAGAGAATGCAGAGCAACAGGAACTCTCACACCCTGGAAATGTAAAATGTACAACCATTCTAGAAACAGGTTAGCAGTATCTTATAAAGTTAAACATGTACTTATCATTAGACCCAGCAATCTTACTTCCAAATATTTCTCAAAAGAAAGAGAAACATAAGTTAACACAAAAAACAGTATGCAAACATTTATAGTAGCTTTATTTGTAATTGCCCCGAATTGGAAAAAACCCAAATCTCCTTCAACAAGTGAACTGCTAAAACATGGCACAGCTATACAGTGAAATAATACTCAGAAATAAAAAGAACTAAGCTATTGACATATGCAACAACATGGATGAATCTCAAATGCATATACCAAGTGAAAGAAGCCAGACTCATAGGCTGCATACTGTATGATTCCATTTAGTGGACTTTCTGCAAAAGGAAAAACTACAGAGACAGAAAACAAATTAGTAGTTCTAAGGGCTACAGCTGGGGGCAGGGGGTTGACTCCAAAGGGCTCTATATCTTGATTTTGGTGGTAGTCATATGACTGTATATATTTGTCCAAACTCCCAGACCATTTGCTAAAAAGGACGGATTTTTACTGTATCAATAAATTATACCTGAAAACAAATAGGCTGATTCTTTTCTTAGTATCTTTCTTTTAGTGCCTTATCTAATACAGGTAGTTACAACTAATACTCATACTGTAAACATTCTGCCTTGAAATTTCTTTACCCTAAGCCACAAGGACATTCAGTACATTTCTGACAATTTCCCAAATGATCTGCATGACGAAGATTGCCACAACGGCAGTCTCCCGAGGCCAGAGCCGTATTTTGGGGGGTTTTGTCATGGCAGCAGCTTACTCTTAGGTACCTATTCCTACAATTGTTAGCTTTTGCTGCAGCAACCAATATTTTCAAATTCCAGTGGATTATGACAATGAACAACTGTCTCCCTGGTGAAACATGAGGATTGGCTGTGGTTCCACTGGGCTTGGAGGGCTCAGCTGGGCCTGGCTGGGTTTGGCTGGGGTTGGCTTGGTTCCAGGTATCTTCTCACGCTGGCTCTTACCCTAAAGGAGCAGCCACTGTCTGGGGCATGTTGTTTCACAACAGAGGGCAGAACCTCCAGGGAAGCAAAGCCAAATCACACAAATACATCGAAATATTTTTCTCAGAGATGGCATATGGTCCATTGGCCAAAGCAAGGCACACAGCCAAGTGCAAAGTCGACGCAGTAGGAAGGAGTAAGCTGACTGTAGGGAAGCTTAGCAAGGCCTGAGGAAATAAATGATTGTGAACCAAAAATACAGCCATTCTCAGGAAATCTGTACAAGGATACAGATTACTGCATTGTTTGCATTAGGAAAAAGGTAGAAACAAACCTAAATGTCCATCAGAGGGAAATGGATAAATAAAATACGATAGAGTCACACAATGAACTATCATACAGCAGTTAAAAGGGAATGGACTCTCTTTATATCCATCATCTATGTCATCTATCTATGTCATAGACCTCAAGAATATGACATTGAGTGAAGAAATTGAATTTCTGATTTGGTTTGTGTTGAGAGTTCAGCTAAGTTACTCCATGATATTGCCGCCTCAGCAGCCATTTTGTTTGGCCAAGCAGCCTGCAGAGCCTTTAACTGATACTAGCCCCCTCTTGAAAGCACATGCCTTAGATTGCAGCCCACAGAATCACAAGCAAATATAAGTTCCTGTTATGACTTCCCAGCAGCCCTGTGATCAACAGTCTCCCCTGCCTTCTAGCTCTCTACCCTTTACCTGGCCCTTAGATAAGACTCCCATGGAGCTTACTAAAGTCCCACTCTTCTAGGTTTAATTAAGTAATCCGACTTGAGCCCAGGAACTTCAAAACGCTCCACACACAGACCCTAATAAAGGCACGTGCCCCAGGTCCTGCTGTGATTTCTGCCTGCACTCTGCCTTGACCTCTCCAGTGGCCCCTCAGGTGTGCCATGTACTTCCTCCAGGACCTGTAAGTAACACACTTCTCTGCTTCAACTCCTTTGTGGTCTTCTATTGAACTGTGGCTCACATCTGGTACCCAGAGGCTTTTTCTAACAAATGTTAATGTAACCAAGTCGCAACAGTTGGTTACTGCAACATTTCAGTGACTTATAAATAGGTGGGAAGTGGTGAGACAAAAAGAGACAGACAGACAGAGCGGTTAGACTAAATTCTCAGTTTATTTGTAAAAGGACACAACAATTCAGCTGACATGGCAGCAGTCCCACAGAGCAGTAGATGAAACCTGTCTTGATGGTACGTCTTTGGTCCCCAAATTCCCTAACAAGTGTGCAGTCCATGTAAGGAACCTTGCTGGATCAGAGAAGCCTAATCTCTAGCCATGTTCTTTTTCTACTTTGGGTTCACATTACTAATTCAGAAATTTTATAGCTCACAGAAAACCCCGAACAGACTTTTTGGCCCACCCAATACAAACAGATGTACATCCACTGAAGGGAATTCTGGAATCTCCTAATTCTTGAACAAAACTCAGCATCAGTGAAGCTATATCCACATTCAGGGACAAGCAGAGCTAATGGCTAGGCATTCTTGAGCTGATTGTCTCTGCTTTTCCTTCCAGGGAAATTGAAAGCCTATTTTTCCAGCTATGCTTTGACAGTTGGGGTCCCTTACAGTATATAATTAAGTGCTCAGAGTGTGGAAGGAAAGGTAAGTGCACATCTATATGAGGTGGACTAGAAGTGGCAGCTGGGTCTTAAAAGATGACTAAGATTTTATTTTATTTTGCAGTACGCGGGCCTCTCACTGTTGTGGCCTCTCCCGTTGCGGAGCACAGGCTCCGGACGCGCAGGCTCAGTGGCCATGGCTCACGGGCCCAGCCGCTCTGCGGCACGTGGGATCTTCCCGGACCGGGGCACGAACCCATGTCCCCTGCATCGGCAGGCGGACTTTCAACCACCACGCCACCAGGGAAGCCCATAAGATGACTAAGATTTTAAAGGCAAAAATTTTAAATTTTAAGGGTTAGGAAATTACAGATGAAAGGGAACAGTTTGGATAAAAGTATAGAGAGACATTCCTGATAAGTCACTTAACCTTCAGGTCACATTGCACAGAAAGTGTGTCTAAGCAAAAGTTGATTCACAGAAATGGGAAGGATAGTACCTTGAACAGACTTGGTTCTGTAAGGGATGACATTGTAGTTGTAATGTCATTGGGTCCACTCAATTCAGTCACCTCTTCCTAAGAATAACTGGAGGGTGTTCTCAAGTGCAACAGAAGTGTGAAATCAAAATCACTCTTTGCAAACGACTCATATGCAACGTTCTAAAAGTTAGCAAAATCCATTTGGCAAATGGATTTTTGGAGCCCTTAAAAAAGAGAAGCTGAAGTGGTGTTTCTGTCATTGCCTGGAGACACTTCTTTTGTCAACCCAGCTCTCCAGTCTAAGTCCCCTGTCTGGATCTCCACCAGGTCTCCAATCTGGATATGCCATTGGTGTCCATGTGATCCAGTCATTTGTTCTGACCGGGCATGCTAGCCAGGATGCCAATTTTCCACATGCTCTCCTTAAACACTATTTTACTTCAACGACTGAGAGTTCAACTATGGTGTTGCCACTGTGCTTGCTAGTTTGGTTTCACTCCCTAACTGCTATTGAAAAAAGCGGTGCCATGCTGGTACTGCAGGAGTTGTGAATTAAATTTCCATATCGTCTGTGCTACTGCAGTGGGAAACGGTTGGAGTTTTTCTGCAACAGTAGGTGAGATAAAAAATATTTTCTGGTCTGAGTTTACCTATAAGACCTTCCCCATTATTAAAACTACTTTGAGGGCGAGAGAGAGGCATGGACATATATACACTAACAAACGTAAGGTAGATAGCTAGTGGGAAGCAGCCGCATGGCACAGGGAGATCGGCTCGGTACTTTGTGACCGCCTGGAGGGGTGGGATAGGGAGGGTGGGAGGGAAGGAGACGCAAGAGGGAAGAGATATGGGAACATATGTATATGTATAACTGATTCACTTTATTATAAAGCAGAAACTAACACACCATTGTAAAGCAATTATACCCCAATAAAGATGTTAAAAAAAAGAAAACTACTCTGTCTTATGGCAATATCATGGTCCAACAGAAAAACAAGTTTAAAAGTAAGGAGAACCTTCAGGATGGCAGAGGAGTAAGACGTGGAGATCACCTTCCTTCCCACAAATACATCAAAAGTACATCTACATGTGGAACAACTACAGAACACCTACTGAATGCTGGCAGAAGACCTCAGACTTCCCAAAAGGCAAAAAACTCCCCACGTACCTGGGTAGGGCAAAAGAGAAAAGGAAAAACAGAGACAAAAGAATAGGGATGGGACCTGCACCTCTGGGAGGGAGCTGTGAAGGAGGAAAGGTTTCCACACACTAGGAAGCCCCTTCACTGGTGGACACGGCGGGTGGGCGGGGTGGTGGGGGAAGCTTTGGAGCGACGGAGAAAAGTGCAACAATAGGGGTGCAGAGGGCAAAGCAGAGAGATTCCCACATAGAGAATTAGTGCCGACCGGCACTCACCAGCCCGAGAGGCTTGTCTGCTCACCCGACGGGGCGGGCGGGGGCTAGGAGCTGAGGCTCGGGCTTTGGAGGTCAGATCCCAGGGAGAGGACTGGGGTTGGCTACATGAACACAGCCTGAAGGGGGCTAGTGCACCACAGCTAGCCGGGAAGGAGTCTGGGAAAAAGTCTGGACCTGCATAAGAGGCAAGAGACAATTGTTTCGGGGTGCGCGAGGAGAGGGGATTCAGAGCACCACCTAAACGAGCTCCAGAGACGGGCGCGAGCCATGCCTACCAGCGCAGACCCCAGAGACGGGCATGAAACCTTAAGGCTGCTGCTGCCGCCACCAAGAAGCTTGTGTGCGAGCACAGGTCACTATCCTCACCTCCCCTCCCAGGAGCCTGTGCAGCCCGCCACTGCCAGGGTCCCGTGATCCAGGGACAGCTTCCCCGGGAGAACACATGGCATGCCTCAGGCTGTTGCAACATCACGCTGGCCTCTGCCGCTGCAGGCTCGCCCTGCATTCCGTACCCCTCCCTCCCTTCCCCTGGCCTGAGTGAGCCAGAGCCCCCGAATCAGCGGCTCCTTTAACCCTGTCCTGTCTGAGCGAAGAACAGATGCCCTCAGGGGATCTACACACAGAGACAGGGCCAAATCCAAAGCTGAACCCCAGGAGCTGTGAGAAAAAGAAGAGAAAGGGAAATCTCTCCCAGCAGCCTCAGGAGCAGCGGATTAAATCTCCACAATCACCTTGATGTACCCTGCATCTGTGGAATACCTGAGTAGACAATAAATAATCCCAAAATTGAGGCAGGGGACTTTGGGAGCAACTGTAGACTTGGGGTTTGCTTTCTGCAACTAATTTGTTTCTGGCTTTTTGTTTATTTTAGTTTAGGATTTAAAGCTTATTATCACTGGTATATTCATCTATTGATTTGGTTGCTCTCTTCCTCTTTATTTTTTATTTTATATATATATATATTATCCTTTTTCTCTCTTCTGAGTGTGTATATGTATGCTTCTATGTGTGATTTTGTCTGTATAGCTTTGATTTTACCATTTGTCCTGCGGTTCTGTCTGTCCATTTTGTGTGTGTGTGTTTTGTATAGTTTTTAACACTTGTTATCATTGGTGGATTTCTTTTTTGGTTTGGTTGTTCTCTTCTTTCTTTTCTTTTATTGCTTTTTTATTTTTTTAACAATATTTTTTTATTTTAATACCTTTATTTTATTTTACTTTATTTTTCTTTCTTTCTTTCTTTTTCTCCCTTTTCTTCTGAGCCAAGTGGCTGACAGGGTCTTGGTGTTCCAGCCAGCTGTCAGGCCAGAGCCTTTGGGTGGGAGAGCCGAGTTCAGGACATTGGTCCACCAGAGACCACCGACTGGCCCCACGTAATATCAAATGGCAAAATATCTCACAGAGATCTACATCTCAATGTGAAGACCTAGCTCCACTCAACAACCAGCAAGATACAGTGCTGCACACTCTACACCAAACAAATAGCAAAACAAGAACACAACCCCACCCATTAACAGAGAGGCTGGCTGAAATCATAATAAGTTCACAGACACCCCAACACACCACTGGGCACAGTACTGCCCACTATAAAGATAAGATCCAGCTTCATCCACCAGAACACAGGCACCAGTCCCCTCCACCAGGAAGCCTACAAAACCAACCTTATCCACTGGAGGCAGAACCAACCTTACCCACTGGAGGCAGACACCAGAAACAACGGGAAGTACAAACCTGCAGCTTGCGAAACGGAGACCCCAAACACAGCAAGCTAAGCAAAATGAAAAGACAGGGAAACACACAGCAGATAAAGGAACAAGGTAAAAACCCACCAGACCAAACAAATGAAGAGGAAATAGGCAGCCTACCTGAAAAAGTATTCAGAGTAATGATAGTAAAGATGATCTAAAATCTTGGAAACAGAATGGAGAAAATACAAGAAACGTTAACAAAGACATGGAAGAACTAAAGAGCAAACAAACAATGATGAACAACACAAGAAATGAAATTAAAAATTCTCTAAAAGGAATCAATAGCAGAATAACTGAGGCAGAAGAACGGATAAGTGACCTGGAAGATGAAATAGTGGAACTAACTATCGCAGACCAGAAAAAAGAAAAAAGAATGAAAAGAATTGAGGACAGTTTCAGAGACCTCTGGGACAACATTAAACAAACCAACATTCAAATTATAGAGGTCCCAGAAGAGAAAAAAAAGGGACTGAGAAAATATTTGAAGAGATTATAGTTGAAAACTTCCCTAATATGGGTAAGGAAATAGCCAATCAAGTCCAGGAAGCACAGAGAGTCATATAAAGGATAAATCAAAGAAGAAACATGCCAAGACACATATTATTCAAACTATCAAACATTAAATACAAAGGAAAAATATTAAAAGCATCAAGGGAAAAGCAACAAATAACATACAAGGGAGTCCCCATAAGGTTAACAGTTGATCTTTGAGCAGAAACTCTGCAAGCCGGAAGGGAGTGGCAGCACATATTTAAAGTGATGAAAGGGAAAAACCTACAACCAAGATTACTACGCAGCAAGGATCTCACTCAGATTTGACAGAGGAATTAAAACCTTTACAGAGAAGAAATAGCTAAGAGAATTCAGCACCACTAAACCAGTTTGACAACAAATGCTAAAGGAACTTCTCTCGGCAGGAAACACAAGAGAAGGAAAAGACTTACAATAACAAACCCAAAACGGTTAAGAAAATGGTAATAGGAACATACATATCAATAATTACCTTAAATGTAAATGGATTAAATGCTCCAACCAAAAGACATAGGCTGGCTGAATGGATACAATAACAAGGCCCATACATATGCTGTCTACAAGAGACCCACTTCAGGCCTAGGGACACATACAAACTGAACATGAGGGGATGGAAAAAGATACTCCTTGCAAACGGAAATCAAAAGAAAGCTGAGGTAGCAATTCTCATATTAGACAAAATAGACCTTAAAATAAACACTATTACAAGAGACAGAGAAGGACACTACATAATGAACAAGGGATCAATCCAAGAAAAAGATATAACAATTATAAATATTGATGCGCCCAACATAGAGCACCTCATTGCATAAGGCAAATGCTAACAACCATAAAAGGGGAAATCGACAGTAACACAATCGTATAGGGGACTTTAACACCCCACTTTGACCAATGGACAGATCATCCAAAATGAAAATAAATATGGAAAAACAAGCTTTAAATGTTACATTAAAACAAGATGGAGTTAACTGATATTTACAGGACATTCCATCCAAAAACAACAGAATACACTTTCTTCTCAAGTGCTCATGGAACATTCTGCAGGACAGATCATATCTTGCGTCACAAATCAAGCCTTGGTAAATTTAAGAAAATTGAAATCATATCAAGTATCTTTTCCAACTACAATGCTATGAGACTAGATATAAATTACAGGAAAAAATCTGCAAAAAATACAGACACATGGAGGCTAAACAATACACTACTATATAACCAAGAGATCACTGAAGAAATCAAAGAGGAAATCAAAAAATACCTAGAAACAAATGACAATGAAAACACGACAACCCAAAACCTATGGGATGCAGCAAAAGCAGTTCTAACAGGGAAGTTTATAGCAGTACAATCCTACCTCAAGAAACAAGAAACATCTCAAATAAACAACCTAACCTTACACCTAAAGCAATTAGAAGAACAAAAAACCCTCAGAGTTAACAAAAGGAAAGAAATCATAAAGATCAGATCAGAAATGAATGAGAAAGAAGTGAAGGAAATGATAGCAAAGATCAATAAAACTAAAAGCTGTTTCTTTGAGAAGATAAACAAAATTGATAAACCATTAGCCAGACTCATCATGAAAAAAAGGAAGACAAATCAGTAGAAATAGAAATGAAAAGGAAAGTAACAACGGACACTGCAGAAATACAAAGTATCATGAGAGATTACTACAAGCAACTCTATGATGATAAAATGGACAACCTGGAAATAATGGACAAATTCTTAGAAAGGCACAACCTTCCAAGACTGAACCAGGAAGAAGTAGAAAATATAAACAGACCAATCACAAGCACTGAAATTGAAACTGTGATTAAAAATCTTCCAAGAAACAAAAGTGCAGGACCAGATGGCTTCACAAGCTAATACTATCAAACATTTAGAGAAGAGTTAACACCTATCCTTCTCAAACTCTTCCAAAATATAGCAGAGGGAGGAACACTCCCAAACTCATTCTACAAGGCCAACATCACCCTGATACCAAAACCAGACAAAGATGTCACAAAAAAAGAAAACTACAGGCCAATATCACTGATGAACATAGATTCAAAAATCGTCAACAAAATACTAGCAAACAGAATCCAACAGCACATTAAAGGGATCATACACTATGATCAAGTGGGGTTTATCCCAGGAATGCAAGGATTCTTCAATACAACAAATCAATCAATGTGGTACACCAGTTTAACAAATTTAAGGATTAAAAACCATATGATCATCTCGATAGATGCAGTAAAAGCTTTTGACAAAATTCAACACCCATTTATGATAGAAACACTCCAGAAAGTAGGCATAGAGGAAACTTACCTCCACATAATAAAGGCCATATATGACAAGCCCACAGCCAGCATTGTTCTCAATGGTGAAAAACTGAAAACATTTCCACTAAGATCAGGAACAAGACAAGCTTGCCCACTCTCACCACTATTATTCAAAATAGTTTTGGAAGTTTTAGTCACAGCAATCTGAGAAAAAAAAGAAATGAAAGGAATCCAAATTGGAAAAGAAGAAGCAAAACTGTCACTGTTTGCAGATGACATGATACTGTACATAAAGACCTAAAGATGCTACCAGAAAACTACTAGAGCTAATCAATGAATTTGGTAAAGTTGCAGGATACAAAATTAATGCACAGAAATCTCTTGCATTCCTATACACTAGTGATGAAAAATCTGAAAGAGAAGTTAAGGAAACACTCCCATTACCACTGCAACAAAAAGAATAAAATACCTAGGAATAAACCTACCTAAGGAGACGAAAGACTTTATGCAGAAAACTATAAGGCACTGGTGAAAGAAATTAAAGATGATACAAAAAGATGGAGAGATATACCATGTTCTTGGATTGGAAGAATCAACATTGTAAAAATGACTATACTACCCAAAGCAATCTACAGATTCAATGTAATCCCTATCAAACTACCAATGGCATTTTTCACAGAACTAGAACAAAAAATTTCACAATCTGTATGAAAGCACAAAAGACCCTGAATAGCCAAAGCAATCTTCAGAAAGAAACACGGAGCTGGAGGAATCAGGCTCCCGGACTTCAGATTATATTACAAAGCTACAGTAATCAAATCAGTATGGTACTGGTACAAAAATAGAAATATAGACCAACGGAACAAGATAGAAACCCAGAGAGAAACCCACGCACATATGGTCACCTTATCTTTAATAAAGGAGGCAAGAATATACAATGGAGAAAAGAGAGCCTCTTCAATAAGTGGTGCTGGGAAAACTGCACAGCTACATGTAAAAGAATGAAATTAGAATGCTCCCTAACACCATACACAAAAATAAACTCAAAATGGATTAAAGACCTAAATGTAATGCAAGACACTATAAAACTCTTACAGGAAAACATAGGCAGAACACTCTATGATATAAATCACAGCAAGATCCTTTTTGACCCACCTCCTAGAGAAATGGAAATAAAAATAAGCAAATGGGACCTAATGAAACTTAAAAGGTTTTGCACAGCAAAGGAAACTATAAACAAAACAAAAAGACAACCCTCAGAATGGGAGAAAATATTTGCAAACGAAGCAACTGACAAAGGATTAATCTCCAAAATATACAAGCAGCTCATGCAGCTCAATTTCAAAATAACAAAAAACCCAATCAAAATATGGGCAGAAGACCTAAATAGACATTTCTCTAAAGAAGATACACAGATTTCCAACAAACACATGAAAGGGTGCTCAACATAACTAAATCATTAGAGAAATTCAAATCAAAACTACAATGAGGGCTTCCCTGGTGGCACAGTGGTTGATAGCTGGCCTGCCGTTGCAGGGGACACGGGTTTGTGCCCTGGTCCGGGAAGATCCCACATGCCGTGGAGCGGCTGGGCCCATGAGCCATGGCAGCTGAGCCTGCGCATCCGGAGCCTGTGCTCCACAACAGGAGAGGCCACAACAGTGAGAGGCCCGTGTACCGCAAAAAAAAAAAAAAAAACTACAATGAGATACCACCTCACACTGTTCAGAATGGCCATCATCAAAAAATCTACAGACAATAAATGCTGGAGAGGGTGTGGAGAAAAGGGACCCCTCTTGCACTATTTGTGCGAATGTAAGTTGATACAGCCGCTATGGAGAACGGTATGGTTCCTTAAAAAACTAAAAATAGAGCTACCATATGACCCAGCAATCCCACTACTGTGCATATACCCTGAGAAAACCATAATTCAAAAAGAGTCATGTACCGCAATGTTCATTGCAGCACTATTTACAATAGTCAGGACATGGAAGCAACCTAAGTGTCCATCTACAGATGAATGGATAAAAAAGATGTGGCACATATATACAATGGAATATTACTCAGCCATAAAGAGAAATGAAACTGAGTTATTTGTAGTGAGGTGGATGGACCTAGAATCTGTCATACAGAGTAAAGTAAGTAAGAAAGAGAAAAACAAATGCTGTATGCTAACACATGTATATGGAATCTCAAAAAAGAAGGAAAAAATGGTTCTGAAGAACCTAGGGGCAGGACAGGAATAAAGATATAGACATAGATGGGGCTTCCCTGGTGGCACAGTGGTTGAGAGTCCGCCTGCCCATGCAGTGGACACGGGTTCGTGCCCCGGTCCGGAAAGATCCCACATGCCGCGGAGCGGCTGGGCCCGTGAGCCATGGCCGCTGAGTCTGCGCGTCCGGAGCCTGTGCTCCGCAACGGGAGAGGCCACAACAGTGAGAGGCCTGCGTACCGTAAAAACAAAAAGAAAACAAACAAAAAAAAGATGTAGACATAGAGAATGGACTGGAGGACACTGGGAGGGGGAAGGGTAAGCTGGGATGAAGTGAGAGAGTGGCATGGGCTTACATATACTACCAAAAGTAAAATAGATAGCTAGTGGGAAGCAGCCGCATAGCATAGGGAGATCAGCTCGGTGCTTTGTGTCCACCTAGAGGGGTGGGATAGGGAGGGTGAGAGGGAGATGCAAGAGGGAGGACATATGTGGGTATATGTATACGTATAGCTGATTCACTTTGTTATAAAGCAGAAACTAACACACCATTGTAAAGCAATTTTACTCCAATAAAGATGTTAAAAAATAAATAAATAAAATAATAAAAAAATAAAAGTAAGGAGAAAAAAACTAAGTTCTGGCTGAACTCTAACATTGTGACCATAAGAACATTATTAACCTCTCTGATATTCCAGTCATTAATCTAAAAATGGAGAAGATCTAATAATGTATATCTCAGAGCCGTGAAGATTAAACGAGGTACGTACATCAATGTACCTAGTGTCCAGCTTAAAGAAGACATTAGATTATTATTCCTCCCTTTCTCCTTTCATTAAACCTGCCCTCATAGCAAAGGAACCCCACCTCCCAGTGCAGCAGCCAGCAGGCTAAACAACAGCAGGCTTTGCTAGTTATATTCCTCTTTGCTAGTAAAAGAGAGACTTACCTGTAACCCTGCTGGTTGAAATGATAAAAAGAAAACCAACAACAAAATCCCAGGAAATTTCATTCTAAATTCAATAGTACTTTAAAATTTTATTTATTTTTTTTGACAGATTTTATATACATAGGGTGTGCACCATGATATTTTGATACATTGTATACATTGTGAAATGATTACCACAATCTAACTAGTTAACATATTCATCACTAGCCATGGTTACCATTTTTTTGAGTTTGGTGAGAACACTTGAGATCTACTCTCTAAGCAAATTTCAGGTATATGATATATTATTATTAACTACAGTCACCATGCTGTACATTAGGTCTCCAAAAGTTTATACATCTTATAACTGAAAGTTTGTACCCTTTGATCAGTATCTCCCCTTTCCTTCACTCCTGGACCTATAGTAACTGTCATTCTACTCTCTGTTACTATGAGTTTCACTTTTTTTTTTTTTTTAGATTCCACATATGAGATCATGCAATATTTGTATTTCTGAGTCTGACTTATCTTACTTAGCAAAATTTCCTCTAGATTCATCCATGTTGTCATAAGTGGCAGGATTTCCTCCTTTTTAAGACTAAATAATATTCCGTTGTGTGTGTGTGTGTATATATATATATATATACACATATATTTATTATATACATATATAATATGATGTATATAAAATGTGATACATATCACATTTTCTTTATCCATTAATCTGTTGACATACACATAGGTTGCTTCCATATCTTGGCTACTGTGAATAATGCTGCTGTGAACGTAGGAATGCAGATATCTCTTTGATATACTGACCTTATTTCCTTTGGATATAAAGCGAGAAGTGGGATTGCTAGATCATCCGGTATTTCTATTTTTAATTTTTTGAGGAAACTCCATACTATTTTTCATAATGGCTGTACCAATTTACATTCCCACCAACAGTTCACAAGTGTTTTCTTTTCTCCAATTCCTCACCAACACTTATCTCTTGTCCTTTTCATAATAGTGATTCTAACAGATGATATCTCCCTCTCTTCTTCTGGAACTCCAATAATTCATAGATTTCTTTTTCTTGATGGTGTCCTGTAATTCACATACGCTTTCTTCACACATTTTCATTTTAATTTTTCTTTTTGCTCCTCTGACTGGATAATTTCAAATGATCTGTCTTTAAGTTCACTGATTCCTCTTCTGCTTGGTTGAATCTGCTAACAAAGATCTCTATTGAATCCTTCAGTTCAGTCATTATTTTTCAGCTCTAGGATTTCTATGGGTTTTCTTTAATGGTTTCTATTTCTTTGTTGAAATTTTCATTTTGTGTATGCTTTGTTTCCCTAATCTAGTTTAGTTGTCTATCTGTGTTTTCTTGTAATTCACTGAATTTCTTTAAAAGGATTATTCTGAATTCATTATCAGACTGTTCATAGATCTCCATTTCCTTAGGGTCAGTTATTGGATATATTCGGTTTTTTTGGTGGTGTCACGTTTACCTGATTCTTGGTGATCCTTATATACTTATGTTGCCATCTGTGCATTTGAGGAAGTGGTCTCCTCCTTCTGCCTTTCTCAGCAGTCGAGCAGGGCTGCTGACTTGCTTCCTTGGGCTGTAGGATGTGCTCCACTGCTGCCCACTGCCTGGCCAGGCTTTCTCATTTGCCAGGGCTGGAGGCTATGCTTAGCTGGTGGGCTGGGTTGATGACTTGCCTTCCTATCCAGGCAGGGCTCTAGGATGGACTCCATGGCCTGGTCAGGCCGCTGGCTGGAGACCCAAATCAGGCAGAATTGCCAACTGAGCTCTGCAAGTAGATGGGGCTGCCAGTTTGGCTCTGAAGTTGTGCGGAGCCACTGATGGGGATCTCTACTCAGGCGCCCCTGCTAGCAGAAACACAGTCTACCAAGATCTATTCATGAGAATCCTTGATTTTTTCCAATACTGTTTCTTACCCTCCCTGTACAAGGGTGCCTGGTGGGTACTAATCTACTATGCCCACATCTTGGGACACACACTGAAAAATGAAGTTTATTTCTCTGACTCTGGTAACAAATAGTCCAAACTGCATTCAAGGTGGTATTAACTTACATTGTAGCCCTTTCTCATAAATATGACATAAAGTTGTGGCTGAATTTCTCACTGAAAAAAAGTCATCATTTTTTCCCTAAGATTGATTATTTAATTCCCAACAGAAAAAAGGTATATAGCATAGGGCCCCAGCAAAATTATCAAGCCTTGAAACTATCTCCAGAATCCTATTCAAGCCCAAAGCATCCCTTCTTTCCATATCCCAAGAAAAAAATCTAGATAGTGTAGGATTGAAGGTCTCAGACAGGCCTGGGTTTGAAACTAGCTCTGAATGGTTGAATGCATGGCCTCTGAAGTCAGGCTGCCTAGTTAAATCCAGTCTCAGATAATTACAGTTCTGGGACGATAGGGAAGATATTTAAAGTCTCCACCCCTCGGTTCTTCTGAATACATGGATAAATGAGGATAATAATGGGGTTGTCCTGAAGATTAAATGAGATTGCTCACATGGAGTCATTAGGGAAATGACTGAAATAGTACAATGTTTATCTTTCAAAGCTTGATTATTTACTCACAACTTTAAAAAATGAAACAGAACTGTAGATGTAACTAGGCAGGGTTTTTTTTCCAGCATTTTGAATATATCATCCTACTCACTCTCCTGGCCTGCAAGGTTTCTGCTGAGAACTCCCCTGATAACCTTATGGAGGTTCCATTGTATGTGATGAACTTTTCTCCTTCTGCTTTCAAGATTCTCTCTTTCTCTTTTGTTTTTTTTTTTTTTTTTGCGGTACGCAGGCCTCTCACTGTTGCGGCCTCCCCCATTGCGGAGCACAGGCTCCGGACGCGCAGGCCCAGCGGCCATGGCTCACGGGCCCAGACGCTCCGCGGCATGTGGGATCTTCCCGGACTGGGGCACGAACCCGTGTCCCCCGCATTGGCAGGCGGACTCTCAACTACTGCACCACCAGGGAAGCCCTCTCCTTCTCTTTGATTGTTGATAGTTTTGGTTGGGGAACTAGATCTTGCATGCATACCACAACTAAGGATTCCCACATGCCACAGTGAAGATCCCGCCAGCCACAACTAAGACCCATCACAGCCAAAATAAATGAAATAAATATTTTTTAAAAATATATCTCAATAAAGTCTTTTTTGGGTTGACACTGATTGGGGAGCTTTAACCCTCATGTACCTGGATGTCTATATCTCTCCCCAGATTTAGGAAATTCTCAGCCATCATTTCTTTAAGTAGCTTTCTGCCTTTTTCTCTCTCTTCTTCTGGGGCTCCTGTAATGCAAATGTGGTCTCACTTGATGGTGTCCCCTAAGTCTCATAGGCTTTCTTCGTCCCTTTTCATTCTTTTTTCTCTTCTGATTGGATAATTTCAGGTGCTATGTCCTAGAGTTCATTGAATCTGTAGTCTGCCTGATCAGTTCTATAGTTGAAGCTCTCCACTCCTTTTTTTTTTTTTTTTTTTTTTTATAGTTCAGTCATTGTATTCTTCAGTGCCACACTTTCTGTTTGGTTCTTTTTTGTTTTCTATCTCTTTGTTGAACTCTTCGTTTAGTTCTTGTGTTGTCTTCCTCATTTTGTTAAATTTTTTATCTGTGTTTTCTCGTAGCTCCCTGAGCTTCTTTTGAATTGTTCTAAATTCTTTTTCAGGCAATTTGTGGCTCTTCATTTCTTTGGGGTCAGTTACTAGTTTTTTGTGCTCCTTTGGTGGCGTTATATTTCCTTGATTCTTCATGACTCAATAACCTACCATAGGTGTCTGTGCATTTGAAGATGCAGTCACCTCTTCCAGACGTTATGGACCGATTTCAGTAAGGAAGGAACTTTACTTGCAGGGTAAAGGGTAGGGACATGCTGGTGTGTGTACTGGCCCCAGGTTAAGTGGTGAGGGGTGGCAAGCGTGGGGGCATGTGGTGGCACCAGGTCCATGGAGGGGCATGGTATCTTGTCAGCTCAGGCAGCTGTTGTCCATGACATTGTAATCTTTGGCATGGTCCTTGGTGGCAAGAACTATGGGGAGTCCACAGTGGCTACAAAGGCTGTTGGAGTCTTTGGTGGCACCTCCAGGTCCAGTGGCAAGGGACCAGGGCAATTGACAGTGGTGGCTGAAGCCAGGGGCATGCACGTTTGGCTGCAAGGGCTGGCTGTCTGTGTATTGACAGTGGCTGACTGCAAGCACATGGGCAGTGGCAAAGGCCAGTGTCTCAATAATACTTTTCACTCCTGGTTTGATCAACTTATCCCCACCTAGACTCTACCAAATCAATCATCATTGTGGGAAGTAATCACAGCCGGAAAGGAAGTCTGACATGGGTTCCATTCTCAGGGCAGAGTTTATCTCACTGCCCATGTCTATTATACACCCACAGGGCACATTTACATAACACAGCCCTTTCACAAGCCCTTCAGAAGAAAACGAGTATCTCTTTCCACACTTAGTCATTTGTTATCTCCTGGGCTCATGGCATGTTATTAACACTGCTCTGCTCCTTATTCATCAAACCCAGAATAACTGTTGTCTTTGTCTTCCAAGAAATACTTCATGGCATTAACCCCTGCTATGCTGAAGAACTTTCATTTTCATTGCTGCGTATGGAAATAAACTTTCCCTTTTTTCATCAGCTAAGGTCAGCATACAGAGGTGAAGAAAACAGTGAGACGCATGGGAGAAGACATGATGGGGTTAAAGAACAGTAGCAGATACTTTATGACTTACCTTTCCTCTCCTTCCATTTTATCTTTCAAATTCAAACTATTTTAGGAAATATCTTTCAAAGCTTAAGAGTTTCTGGGGACGTTTACAACCTACCACAGTTCCTTGACAATCAAAAGGGCACTTTTCTTCTGAACTATGAAGACAAATTCATAGGCAGAAACATTTTTAGAAATGTAGTCTCCATACCCCCAGACATAAAATGAGAATGTATACTTCTCAGTAGTGATGTTGACAATGTTATTCCTTACTCTACAGTTGAAGAAAAAGAAGCATATGTTGCACAAACACCTTTCAGGTCCATGGATGTGAATTTAAGAAGTTGTTTGTGAAAAACATCCCAGTTCTATACTTAAATGCCTGCAAAACACCTGCCACCACTGCACAATGTGTAATTCTTGGTGACATTTGGTAGACTGACAACAGAAGAAATTGGTACTGGATGTACTACTGATGTCATAGAAATAATTATACTACTGAACAGTTGCTGAAATCTATTTTTAACATAAATCTCAATAATAGACATATAAGAATGAAAGATTTTGTAAACCTGTTATGAGACGAAAAAGACTGTAGAGAATTAAAGTAAGCTAGGAATATTCTTACTAAAATTGATCTCTTAAAGGTCAAGAATGAGCACTCTCTAAATCCTGTTGCTTGTTATCAGTCCTCGTCTTCCTTAACTTCTCTTTACCCCTCCTCTTTCTTGTAATTCTCTGCCCCCTTCTCTTCTAAAATGTCACATTCTCCTGGTTCTCTTTCTGTTTCTCTGAGTGTGCTCCTACCCTTCTCCTACCGCCCATGAACAAGTTGAGATAAATTGTTAAGAAAGTGAGCTTGGAGTCACACTTAGGGTTGAATTCCAACCTGATCATTCTTTGAGTAATCTTGGGAAATAACTGAATATCTGTACATCTCAGTGTTCTTATCTATCTAACAAGATTATAAGTATACTGCTACCATGTAAGTTCTCATAAGGACTACCCCTTTGTACAACTCCAGACGGCCCCATTTCATTCCATGTAAGTGCCTCCCTACCCACCAGAGTTTGTATAATGTAGCAAGCATCCCGGGCTCCCTCACTTGTTTAGGATCTATGAGGGCAGACACTATGTTTTGTTCACCAAGTGCCTAGAACATTCCCTGGAGCAAAATAAACACCTAATAGATATGTACTGAACATCAGCTCTGTCATCATCAGTTACTCATGTTCTTTTTACCTTTCTGGGCTACCATCCTGGCCTTCTATACTAAATGTCATATCATGGTTCAATACGGCTGCTGGAGTGCCAGCCATTGCATCTATACTCTAAGCAGCAGAAAGGAGAAAGGGAAAAAAAGTGTACTTCCCAGATAATCAATTCTCCTTAATGATCCTTCCCAGAAGTCCCACAAAATGCTTCCACTCACAACTCTTTGTCCTGAACTTAGATATGGGATCCCACTTAACTGGAAGAGATTGGGAAATAAAATTTTTGGCCGGGTATATTGCTGCCTCATATAGAATCATGGTTCTGTATTTTAAAAAGAAAGGGAGAATGTACATTGGGCAGGCAACTAGCAGTCTCTGCCGCAAAAGCACTTGGCACAGCTCAGAGACCACCTTTCCCGGACTCTCCTCTGTGAGGCCCAGGCCCCATGCTCTGCTTTCATGACCTCGGCACTGGGGAGAGCACGTCTCTGTGAAGAAGCTTGTCACATTTTTGGAAAAATAAATGTCTGAGTTTTTGTTTGTTTTTTATTTTGTTTTGTGTTTGGCTCTGACAATCATTTTCCTATGACTTTCACCAATTTGTACTAGTTCTGCTCCATGAAAAAAAAAATCTACTTTTTTCTTCAGTATAACCATGGATGGTTTATTGAGTGGTTGGATAATAGCCCTTCAACTTTTTTAAGAAAGCCATTATGTGATAATGAAATCTTGTCTTCTTCAAACTAAATGTCTTCAGTTCTTTAAACATTTCTTCGTAAGATCCTACACTATTATTCTTACTCTTCATCAGGTTGTCACTGGCCTTTATAAAAACGTGGCTCCCAGAACAGCGTAGGATATTCCAGATCTGGGCCAGCCAGTGAACTTGGGGAACTAACTGTTCCTGTTCTTCCCAGCACCCGAGATTGAATTAGCTTCTTTGTCAACTGCATTATACTATTGGCTCATTTGGAGCTTGGGTCTACGAAACTTTCAGGTATTTTTCACATGAACCTCTATTAAGATAAGTTCTCCCATTTATACTTTATAATATTTTTAACCTAAATAAATGTATATTTACCTTGTTGTACTTTCTCTTTAGTGTATTTGTTGAGATCTTTTAGAATTTTGACTCTGCCATCCAGGTATTCTCTATCTCTACCCATCCTCCCAGCTTCATATCCCCTAGAGATCTGAGCAGCTCGCCTTCTAAATCTTTACCTAGGTCAAACCACTTAGCAGAGCATTGTTACAGTGGTAGATGGTAAGAAACCCCCTATCTGGTTAAAACGAACCCATTGTCATGTGAGGCAGTTTCTTTCAGTCACGTTCCAGGGCTTGGGTGAATTTCATAGTAAAATACAGATAGGGTAAAGAATGAACTTTGCTAGAAATAGGAGGAAACATACAAAATGAGGGTCAGCAAGAAAAAGAAAGTATAGGTCTTTCTTCCTCCCATTGTTCTTATGAGAGGGGGGTGGGGTCAGGGCATTGACCTCACCATGTGGTTTTGTGTTCCAGGGCAGGGACCTGGCCCCAAACTGCTTTCCCTTCTTTCAGGGTAAGTCTGAAAATAACCTTATTGGTCACCTGGCAGTCTGGATTTGGGTGCCAGCTGTTCTTAGGAGCTCCCTGCGGAAGCAGACAACCAGTACCTGCAGACCTCAGACCCACGGGATGCTGCAGCCCCATCTCCTCATGGGAGGATGCCAGAAGCACTTCCCACTGGAGAGAAGGTTCCCCAAATCCCGGCTGGATTGTGGTCCAGACAAAGTAGAGGGAATTCCCAAGGTCATTCTTGCCCAATTCTTCTATTTGCATCACACCCATTAATTAAAGATTCTTTGGATTTAGCCTTTTATTCAGCTGCAAATTCACCAAACAATATTGACATCCAACCCTAATTAATCATCTTGTCTATAAAGAAATCAGTGAAAACCTTGGTAAATATGTAGCCCTCATCAAAGACTGGCAGCATGAGTTGCACAGGCACACATTCAATCTACCCCATTCCCAGAATAGAAGCTCTCTGAAGACAGAGACTGTGCATTATTCTGTCACCCCCAGTGTTTCACTCCTGCCCTGAACAGAGTGACAGCAGCCACACTTACTGATGGTACCAAGTTAGGCACTGCACTGCTTGAATCCATTACTTCATTGACACTTCATAACTCTTCCAGGGTACCCCGGGATAATACCCATTGTACAGGTGAAGAAACCAAGGCTCAGGGAAGTTAAGTGTTATGCACACAGTATGCAGATGGGAGCTAATGGGGCTGCATTTGAGCTAAGACTGACATGCCCAAAGCCTTTTTTTTTCTGTTGTATTAACTGCCTTGCAGGCTCCCAAAATATCAATGAATAATCAAGTCTGTTCATCTTTACATGTCCAGGCAGGACTGTGCACAACAATTCCTGATACATGAAGATTTATGTTATCATAACAGAGTCAGGTCACCATAGTCCTCTGGGATAAGAGCCAATCCTAAACCCAGAGCAAAGCTAACAAGTCTGCGCTCAGTCTGCTACCAGCTTATCACATGAGCTGGGCACCAAGGGCACACACTCCCTTTAAACCTGTCTCTAGGAATCCATTAGCCCTACCACCCCTCCTGTCCCCTGGATTAGATCTTGGGTTGAGACCAAAGCTTTTTCAGTTACTCTCCAGTAACAATAGGTTTCAGGTAATAATATGCTCAGCCCAGTCTAATATCAAAACTCCACACTCTCATTCAATTTAAAGTTTCTTCCCCTCTCCCAGCCACCCAGGACACTCTGGGAGTTGGACTTTTCTTTTTCTCACTCTACCTCATTCATGAGCTGAATTGTGGGGCCCCTCCAGAGTGATTAAGGGGGTTGGAAGGGAGCTGAGGAACAGAAAGACCCTCTGGGTGTAGCCGGGGACTTTTAGGGGTTCCTGCAAGAGCCCCCTTCCTGGAGACCACAGTCCGCTGGTGCCGGTGGTCCTCCGGCTGACTGTTTACAAGCTCTTTGCACCCATCAGCAGCCCAGGTTCTGTTTGCAACAAAGCATCTCCAGCCCTTTCCTGCTGCAGGTGCCTCATCCTGGCAGAATGTCTTCTTGGAAAAAGTTCTTTTCAGGTGACTCACAGCTGGCTGTTCAAACTTCAGAGAACCCATGTCAGACTCTCCAGGGGAGTTTTCTCTAGGTGGCACCTTTCTCTTTGGCTTAAGGAGAAGGGAAAGCCCTCCCTCCTCAGGCCCCGTGGCTGGGACAGGTGGTGGCGCCCGGCATACTGGCAGCCCTCTACTGGCCTCTTGCACCACCCAGTGAATTCTAGGCCTTTTCTCATGGACCTGCTTCGTGGCTGATGAGCAAAGGGCCACAGCTGGTTTCATAGTCGCTGCATTTGTAGTGTTGCACCTGTTATTCTTGGCTTCTGGTGCTTCTGCCAAAGCTTTAAGACCAGAGGAACAGTTGTGTTTAACATCCTCTCACACAAGCATGACACAAAAGAGATCTCAGTAAAAATTAGCAACTCAAAGGTACGGAAGGGAGGGAAATAAAGTGATCCATGAGGGTGAAAGAAAGGCACTAATAATGAGTTTGCTTATCGGGCACCTATCTTGTACCAGGCATTATACTAGGTTCTCTGCACACGCTACATCATTTAATCTTCATATCAACCCTATGGGGTACGTATTACCCCTGCCTGCACCCAGCACCCTCCTGCAATTTTACAAATGAGAAAACGGACGTTAATACCTTTCTCAAGAACACAAGGTGACTTATCTGATTCCCAAACTCACACATTTAACCCCCCTACCACACAGCCTTCCAAAAATCAGGAAGGAGGATGACAGCTCTATGAGAACCATTAAGAAAAACATCAGTCAGTTGTCTCTAAGCCCAGAGAGAAAGAATTCAGGTTCACACTGTTTTTGAGAATGTTATTGGGGACCCCACTAACTCATGCTGCTGATTCAGTAACAGAGAGATTTGCCATCCTAGGAAACCATCGTGTCAGAACTAAACTCTCCTGCCCACTGTTCCAGGTCCCTACCAGTCATGACATTAGCCTTTCCCAGTTGCCCGACAGGGACCTTCCACTCTACCCAGACAATTGTTTTCTTGGCCCAAGAATGCCAAACTTGCTTTCTTCTCAATTCAGAACTTTAGTGTGTGATATACTTCCAGCCTAAAAAATTCATCCAGTTCTTCAATCTATATTTGTAATTTTATTTCAAGAGCCAACTAAGAACTCAAATCATGAATTGGTTTGGCATATTCATCCTCAGCTCATCCTCATTCATTTATACTTTACTCATTTTTCCTGAGGACCAAGAAGGCAGAGAGAAAAATTTATAGACTTGCAATTGGCTTTTCCTACCACTAGATGGGGATATAATGATGGGAAGATGAAATGCTGACTCAGTTTCCTAAGAGAAACCAGAAAACTGGTAAATCAGAGGCTGAACTTAGAGGCTGAAGCTTATAAATTGGTCAAGTACAATAAGTCTGTAATAGATATTTTTAAATTAATTTATTAATTTATTTATACTATATATATGCAGAGCGAAATAAGTGAATAAGTGAAATGCAAGTTTGCAAGAAGCCGGGACTGCCTACGTTAGGTTTGTATTATATGATCTTGTGTGAGGAATCGCAGCATGTTGGAGCAATCACGTACTCCATCATTTTCCTCCTAAAGAAACCGAAACCCAAGAATGTAAAGCAATTTATCAGAAGGTAAAAACAAAATTATTTATGTCATTTTGAAATTGTTTTATTCCGTTTCATGATACCTCTGATTTATTTTTCTATTAAGACTATAGGTAACAGTAAGAAAATTTAAGAATTAAACTTTTCGAACTCATTGGAATCTCTCACATCCCTACAAAGTACATAGGAATAGCAATATCACCAGCCATAGCAATCACTTTTGAGCACCTAATAAATATGTGTTAAACATTTTAGGCGATGCTTTACATACCTAAACTCTTTTGCCTTTGCTGCCCTGGGCTGGACCATTTCTGGCTATGGCCACAGAAAGCAGCGGAGCACCACTGCTCTGAGGACCCAACCAAACCTTGTAAATTTTCTGGACTTAGTTGTTTGTTATGGAAACAGCATGGGATGGCATTGAGCCTTTCTATCAAATGTTTATTCAGTACCAGCTATGTCCCAGGCTGGAGATACTAATAAACACTGTGCCTGCCCTCTGAGGGCCCCATCCAGTGGAGGAGACAAACAGGGCTTGGTGGCAGTGAGCTGAGGGACCTCAGGGGGAGGAGCAAGTGCTGAGGAACTGGAACTGAGGGGGTGACCCAGCCTGCATCTCAGAGGATGCTCAGCGCCGTTTCTGACCTCACCAGCTCCCCGTCACTCCTTTGTTGGATCCAGTGGGATCCCCGAGATCACCTCTGTTGATTGTTTATTTTTAAATTAAATTAAACACGACGTAGTGGCCTGAGAAGGAATCTCAGAAGTGTCTTGCCCCGCCCTTTCTCCCAGGCATGCCGAGCAGGTGTCCACACCACCAGCAGAGGGCGCTGTGCCCAAGCTGGCTTTTTTCAAGGGACACTGCCGGTAAAACACATGGTAAGAAAATCCTTGAAGCTGGTACCTTGTGATTATAAATCACTGGGCTTTAAGGCTCCTGTCCATAACTTGCTTTGGGACATTTAAATTAAGCAGTCTTTGCAGAAATCGGAATCCAGAATGGGATGAGGGAAATCTAGTTCTCACTTCATTTGGGGTCAGGCTTGTGGGACACCTCAGCCCGCCTGTGTGCTGGGGCACAGTCACCTCCCCCCTTGGTTAATGGCAGCTGTCACTGACCAGCATCTGTCGGTACTAAGCACGCTGCATGTGTGTCATCCCTTCCAACCCCCTCAGCCTCCGTCTCGGTCATCCTGAGGAGAGCAGTCCTCTCAGAGCCACAAGGACACCTCTTGATGAGCCCAGTCCTAGCAGGGGCTAGATGGGCAGTATTCACAGCCTCACTCCTGTAACGACTGCAGGCTCAGAGCATATTCTTTTTGGTCACCAGCTTGTAGTACAGTCAGGAGGAGAGATGCTACCCCCATCCCAGAGTGGCCAAAGGATCTGAGCTCTGAGAGGAAATCCATGTCTCTCCTCAGCCCCTCCACCAAAGGCCACTTCAGACAAGAGCATCTTGTCAGGACCACTGTCTTGACCACTAGCCATGGTGCAGGGACCCAAGAGCCTCCCTCACAACAGCTGACATTAACATGAGAATGGGCCATTCAGCAAACTTCTCAGCACACACTCCTCCAGACCCTGGGCTGGGTGCTGGGATGTAGAGATGAAATGGGCCTATAGTCCCCATCCTGGATCCCAACCTGAGGTGGAAAGGAGTAACAGACCAAAAAAGAAAACATTGATGTGTGTGAATATTTGTTCACTGGGCTGAAAGCCACAAACACTGGGGCTCTTTCTGTTTCTCTCACAATGAATTGACTCTCTCCCTGACATGGTGTCCACACATGGATACCTCTCCGTAAATATTCCCTGAACAAATGAATATTGAACTCATCTAAGGAGGCAGCATTTGCTGCTTATATTCCCCAGGTTTATAATCAAAGAAAATTTGCCTTCTCTCCCCTTAAAGTTCTCTCAGAGCACTTAGAGGCAGCGTAGAAGGGGCACTCGTGCAAGTGAAGGTCTGATGATGGTTAAGGCTCAAGACTCATTCACCTTCATGCCAACAGAATGTCTGTGGTTAGAGGGGCATCATCCCCACTGGGAAAGCCCACTACACTGCTGGCCTGATTACTTTTTCCAGTTAACCTAAGTGATCCCAATGCAGTATAGACACTCCATGTGTGAGTTTCAGCTTCCAAGATACACTAGACAGTGGCTCTACCACCTGCCCCCCACCTTGGCTGTGTGTGGGGCATGAAACCAAGCAGGACCCTGTGGGGCTCCTGGGCATGGAAGCCTTTCTGCATCTCCCATTTCTTGTTTGTGGGGAATAGACTCCAGCCTCCTTGACCTTCCCTGCGTTCCAAAGGGCAGGTTCAAACAGTTGCTAATCAGGGAAGGGAGAGGATGCAGAGACAAGGGAGGAGCAGTCAGGAAACAATAGTGCAGCCTTGGGGCAGGGTCCTGGTTCCCCCTCAAGGGATACACATATCAATATCTTTGAGCTCTTCTACAGAACTAAAACCCCCAACAAACTGAAGATATTAGCATTCTTCATTCCGGAGAAGGTCATAGTTTGATAACCTGGAGAATCTCATCAGGAAACCACCTGAGGCCAGATTAAAGGAGTGTAGGCCCTGTGCATACCCTAATGCTTATTAGCAACTCCGCCCTTGAACCATTGCTATAAAATTCCTCCCCAAATCTTCCCCGGTTTGGACACACAGTCTTTCAGGGCACAGGTCTGCTGTGTCCCCCTTTGCCTGGCAAAGCAGTAAAGTTCTTCTTTTCTACTTCACCCAAAACTCTGTCTCCAAGATTCGATTCAGCGCCGGTGCACAGAGGCGGAGTTTTCAGCGTCAGGCAGGATAACATAGTGATCCTTCTGTTGTCACATGTGGGTTTTGTCCAGGCAATGACTAGGCAAGCTCTGGAGATGAATGCTTCAAAGAAGAACCTCTTCAGTCTATCACTAGATTGCAAGTGTGAAGATGATGTCATCGCTTTGGAAAATGACCTTGTCAGCAAGGTCATTTTGGTTTATGATCTCTATTTTCCAACAATGCTTTTGGTTTATGATCACTGATTCACTCACTCTGTCTCATTATTTCTTCTTAAGCAGATCCTGACAAAAGCCCACGTGGGCAAAGGTCTCACCTAAGGTAAAAGTCTCTGGTTGTGATTAGTTTTTATAATTAGCATGACTAAGGAGCAAAGGCCCCCCCCCCCCCCCGAAATGCTCTTCAGAACTAGGACCATGAGTTCAAGCTACCTTATCATAATGTGGCATCTGTGTGAGGCCTGAAGGGAATTCTGCTCTCATATAGAATTAATCATTCCATCTAACCAGCAATTGGGCACAGTTTAGGGGTCTCATATAACACTCAACTGAGATAGGAAGGAAGAACCAACTCATATTTCAAAAATTTTAGCCACATGAATGAGCCTGAGTGAACGCTATTTTCAGCTCCTTGGCCTCCAGGCCCTCGGCTGTCCACTCATGAAGAGGAGGCACTTCAGCGTTAGCCCAGGTGAGCATTCAAGGAGAAAACCTGATTCTGGTGCCAGGTGAGACACACCGAGGAATACTGTATATAGAAAGATATAATCATGGCTCCTATCTTTAAAAACCTTGACATCCATATGGGGAGCTATGCAAAAACTTGTTTTGTAAAAACATAAATTGAATTATCTAAATACTAATCATCACTGGCAACTGGACGCTATAAATAAAAGTCCTAAGACCTTAGAAAACAGAGTCAGTGTAAATCAGACTAGCCTGCCACAGCCTCACAGGGGTGGGGCTACAGGCAGCCCTTGAAGGTGGGTAGGTTTGGGAACTGATCAGTATTACTTCTTTTATCCTATGTATTTAGCCACAAAGGCTGATTTTTTTTTTTTTTGCAGTACGCAGGCCTCTCACTGCTGCGGCCTCTCTCGTTGCGGAGCACAGGCTCCGGACGCACAGGCTCAGCGGCCATGGCTCACGGGCCCAGCCGCTCCGCGGCATGTGGGATCTTCCCAGACCGGGGCACGAACCCGTGTCCCCTGCATCGGCAGGTGGACTCTCAACCACTGCGCCACCTGGGAAGCCCAAAGGCTGATTTTTTAACACCTGGAGTCTGATTGTCCTTGGGAGGTCTGGTGATATTTTTACTGTGACTATGGCCATTTTCCCAGGATAATAGTCAAGCTCCATCTGATAATTATGTATTTACTGGATTCGTTGGTGCTCCCATCAATTTCAGTAGAGCTGTCTTGACCTGAAGCATCATCCAGGGCTGAGGCTAGTTGAGCCTCCACACTGCTGGGTCCCCTAAGGTCTCACGCTGAGCTCTGACCACTCAGAGCCTTGCTGCACTGTCTCAGCCAGGGATCTCCTGCCAAACAGCACCCAGAACTATCCTAATGTCTTCCTCATCAGTCCCGTATAGCAAGCTCTGGGTTGGCACAGGGGCCACAGAGAGGATTAAGATGGGTATTTGTGGACTGGAGGGGCACACAGTCCTCACATAAACTTTAGCTTAATGCTGTGAGTACAATAACAGTGGCAAGCAAAGGGAGCTAAGGGAGCATGGAGGGGGTTCGAGAAGGCTTCCTAGAAGAGGTGGTGCAGGAAATGAGCATTGAGAAAGTAATGAGGCCAAAGAAGAGAGCTGATGGGATGGCATTATAAGGTAAGAGAACACCATGAACAAAGACAGGGAGGTGAGAAACTTGGTTGAACTGCAGTGGTATGCGGTGCTGGCTCTTTTGCTAGAGCTGGTTGGAGACATTCAAGAATTTCCAGTTGTTATATTCAATATCCTGTGATAAACCATAATAAAAAAAATGAAAAAGAATATATATATGTCTAACTGAATCACTTTTCTGTACAGCAGAAATTAACACAACATTGTAAATCAACTATACTTCAATAAAATAAATTTTTTAAAAAAAGAATTTCCAGTTGTTAAAACTTTGGTAGCTTGAAATTGGCTACAGTAGGACTATTTATACCATGGAAGTTGGCAAATGCTACAAATAAGGACCTTTTTGTTTATTAGAAAGCCAGTTTACCAGCACACCATTGGACCTTAATGTGAAGAAGTAAAAGCAATTTGTTAATTTTAGAAGTAATGGGACTCTTGGTTAAAAGGAACAGAAGTTTATGCTAAGGATACTGGGCTATCTTGTAGATTCCAAGCAAACTGCAGGCCTTTAGAAATGGATCTAAACAAGAACCTGAAGGACCTGAAGGACCTAAACAAGAACTGTCAGGACCTTCTGGCTTTCAGCTCTGCTTTTTTTCTGATGTCTCTGTCTCTGTCTCTCCCTCATTTCTCTCTCTCCCTCCTACTCTCTCATTTCTCCTCATGGTATCTCTGTGTCTCTGTTCCAGATGTCAGGAAACATCACTGACATGGTTCTTGAAATTTAAATATTATAGCTTGAACTATTGAAAAACACTTATTTGCCCTTCTCCGTTCCAATCCGAAAATGTTCTAGAGAAGGATTATAATTCACTCACTTTGGCCAGGTGTTCACTTCTGGACCAACCAACTGCAGTAGAGGAAGTATGATTCAGAGAAGGAACTGAAATGGTCCCTATTTGGTCAAGTGCCTATCCCAGAACCTATCAACTGTGGCCAGAGGTGAACACCACCACTTGCAAGGTAACCGTGTGGGTATGTAGGGGTAGCAATTCCCAGAAGAAAAGGAAGAAAAGCAATAGGTTTCAACATGGAGGAGAAGCATAGCAGAAAGTAAGCTTATAAGGTAGGTAGACTTTTGAATAGCAGGCTTGGGCTTCATCCAGGGGATGACTCAGGGGACAGGGCTGGGGCACCTGGGGAAAAGTATAGCAGTCAGATTTCTGTTTTGAATAGATTGCCATGGCTCTGCTGTGAAGGATGAGTATGTGACCGGTCCAACTGTGGCAGAGAGAGCAATTAGAAAATAACTGCTCTAGCCCAGGCAAGGACTGACTTAATTTATTTCATCTCACCTTAGCATATAACTGTGTTTTGTTTCATCTGTTTCTTTTTGCTGGCATCATCATATTACTCCTTGTCTTTTTCTTCCCCTCATTAACTTGCAAGTGCTTACTATACTAGTGGTTATCTTCCTTCACCCAAAGGTCATAAGCAAACTCATTTTTCCCTCAGATTTATATCAAACAAGATGCAAGATATTTCTACGCAGTAAGGCCTTGTAATCCCCCATTGTTGCTTCCCCTGATAAGATGAGGCCTTTAAAAGTCATTACGACCCAACTTTTTCCCTTGACCTTCAGAATGCTTTCCTCCAAAGACTTATTATTATGGCTTAGTATAGCTTATTTTATTCCATTTTAATACAGAAGAAGCACAGTGTGGGGTTAAGAATATCAAAGAGGAGGAGGGAGAATGAACTGAAATAGACAAGACCGGAAAAGAAGGAGAGAGTCAGGGGAACAGCCACGAGGGCCTGGAACTCAACGATGAGCTGGAAGGAAAGAGGAGATTGCACTTGAGCAAACAAGAGGCTCTAGAAGAGAGCAATAGAAGAGGAGAATGGAGAGAAAAGACCAATATACTTTTGAATTACTTTTGCTCGTTAACCTCTATTTCTTTGTTGGACTGTGTTTGTACCAAGACTGATCCATCTGGGGTCCCAGATGTATATAGGTTATAGTTTGCTAAGTCTCTTTGTAAAAGTTATTATTTTGAAAATCCATCCAGTAAGAGCCCCTTGTGTGCTGTCTTTTGGTTACTACTAACTAAAAAGATAAGCCTCTTGCTTCTAACAGGACAGATTGGTTTTGCATGTATTCTTTGTTTATAAATAGACTCACATGGTATGTTCTCTTTTGGGACCAGCTCCTCTGGTTCAATATTATGCATGTGCTATTCATCCATATGGTAGCAAGAAGTTGTAGATCATTCATTCTTGTAGACGTGTAGAATTCCATTGGGCAAATATGCTATAATTGATTTACTCTTCTGCTGATGAGCATAGGGGTAGTTTCCAGTTTGAGTTTATTATGAATAGTGCTGCTAAGACCCATCCAGTTAATCTGAAAACTAGTACTAAGTTCCTTATTTTCTAAATTATTCATGTATTTGGCATCAAGGAGTAGATGAAAGTTTGTAACCAGTCCTGAATTTAGCCGATCTAATCTCGGTCAGAGGACTGTGACGGGCTATGCAGCGTGAGACAGGTTGGGGGTGGGGGAGATAGAACCATATAATAAAAGAGAATAACATTTTGCCTCTGGCCAAATGGGACTCATTTGCAAGGCAAGATCCCAAAACTGTAGAACACTTTAATCTCCTTGGGACACTCTGCCTCCTTCAACTCACCCTCTTCTCTTACACAAAGCTTCACACCATAATAATAGAACAATGCACTGTTTCATTTAATCCATCATTAACATGCCACGGTCACACTCCCCTCAGTATCTGCTGCTATTTCCATTTCTATTGGACCGACAACAAATCTAAAATTGATTCATTTTGTTGAGACAGACAATGTCATGTATTAAATTGCTTCCCTCCACCCCTTTTTTCTTTATATCTCCATATGCATTTGCCTTTGAGATTGGAATTGAGCCTATTCATTATGCAGGAAACAAAATTTTAAAAAAATGATCTCTAAATAAAGCAGTGCACATGGGTCCTCAGAGTTTGTCAGAAACACGCACACAGAGTTTTCCACTGTAAGAATTTTCTACCTTATTAGAGTTGACATTTAGCCCAGCCCCACATCTGAATTGTAGAAAATGACTCTTCTAAAATAAATTGGCAGAGTACGGATGACCTTGCCATCTGCATGCATTATTTTAACTTTGGAGTTTAACGAAAGATGTAGTAGCAAATATTGCATTTCCATCTCAGGGTTTTACCCAATAGCCATATTTCCTGTTTCCTACTTGCAACGAAAGGAATGGACGGAAGTGGGGAATGGAGGAGGGTGAGCCCGGATGGGAGCAGGCCTTACATCCGTCATTGACTGAATTATGACAATGGCATCATGTAGATTTCACAGGTGCAGTTAGGAGGCAGGTGGAAATATTTATAATTTGCAGTAAACACTGTCAGCCTGGCACCTGACAGCCTGTGGTTAGGATGTGAATTGGGGAGGAAAGTTCTGCCAACAAACCTAAACAATTTTTCTGCATCATTGATCAGTTCCTCATTTGGAAATGGAAATGTTTGATTTGAAAAACTTTGCATTTTAAAGCAGCTTTCAGTCCAGGAAAGAATGTTAAATCAAGAGCTCAAAGAGCTGGATGCCAGTCCTCTGTCTACCACGTCTTAGCTGTTTGACCCTGGACAAGTCACAGCCTTTCTTGGCCTCCGTTTCTTGGCTAATGATTTTCAGATAAAGAAGTTGATTGATGTGAAAGTCTTCTCTGTAAATGATTCAGCCCTGCTCTCAGTCAATGAAATAAGATTGTGACCAGACATTTCCCTTGGGAAAATGTGTCTTACAGCAATAATGTACCAGCTCATAACATAGATGTTTGTATTCTGTCCTTCTGCTAATTTTTCTCTTCTTCCTATGGATTCTGGGCCGTATGGAAGGTCCACACGCACATGTGGGTGGGCCATCTTGACACTATAGGAAGTGTGGCCATGGTTTTGTTGCTCCCTAACTAGAATGTGTGAGTACGGATGTGATGGCTGGGGGTGCGGTACAGAAGGAGGAAGCAGGGTCCCTGGACCTCCAGATTATCCATAAGCATTTTTTTGATAGTAAAGATAAATGGAAAGAGAAAAAAAATGAAATTAATCTCTTTCCTCATGGAAAGCTGATGACCCTCTGGGGCACACCCTCCAAGCAGTTTCCGTAGGGAAGGACTCTTCAATGGGATTTGAGGACCCTAGGAAGCCTCCCGGTTCTAAAAGATCCTGTAATCACTAAGTACCAAAGTTCTACCCTCAGACCTTTTTGGTCAAATGGAATCCAGATGGGATGAGCACTTTTAACGTTTAGATGGGATAGGTACACAGGTATCAGATTGTTTTTCCAGCATCGTGGGTGACCTTGGATAGCATCATGAGCCTGAGGGTGGGGATGGAGGTGGAATAAACAGGAGAGGAAGGTATCAGCTTTGCAGAGAGCTAGCCCAGCACTGGGTTCATGGGTAAAAGAAATGGACTCTGTGCTCAAGGGAGTCAGTCTAGTGATCACCCAAAACATAAGCAGATGATAATGCAAAGTAGAAAATTCAAAGATACAGAAACCCATAAAGCATGAGTCTAATATTCTCATTTCATAGCTGAAAAAACGGAGGCCCGGGGGAGTGTAAGTGACTCATCCAAGGTCACCCAAGATAAGTGACTCATTCAGAGTCACACCAAGGATCAGATCTCCCACCTCAGAGAAAATTTCTCCTCTCACCAGCCCCCTTCCTCCGTCTTCTTCCTTCTTCCCGCTCCCCAGAAGGGCTGCTGCATATTTAACACCTCAAACACGCCAAGACTATGCTAAGTGTTACAAGGATACTTTGCTTTTAATCTAAAAAAATTTCATGAGTAATATATCATTACATGTAATTTTACAAAAGAGTAAACTGAATGTGGAAGAAATCAAATCTTCTCCTTCTTCCGTGGTTATAGATTTGTGGCCAGGAATAGAAAGCTAGATTACACTTCCCAGCACCCCTTGCAGCTAAGCATGGCCGTCTGACTAAGTTTTCTCTCTTGAAATAAAGGTAGTGATTGCCACTTCCTGGGTACATCTTTAAGATGATGAGCGTGCTTCCTTGACTCTCTGTTTTTTCTTCCACTGACCAGATGTAGATGATATGAAGATCCTTGGGGAGAGCAGAGTCCCAAGAGAGAAGGAACCAGTTCCCTGAGTCACTACGTGGAAGAGAACCTCCTGCCCACCTGAACACCTGCCCTAGACTGTTAACAGAGTGAGAAATAAATGTCTGTAGTGTTGGAGCCATAATATAATTGGGTCCTTTTGTACAGTGATTAGCAATCCAAACTAGCACAATGAGGTGTAATCTAGAATGGTTAAGTAACAAACACAAGACCACACAGTGATGCAGTGATTGGGTCATGATTTCTCCTAAGATCTGATTAAGTCTAAACACTAAAGCATTGATCTCCAAAGTAGGACACAAGATAAATCAATATTCAAAAGGACAGGGTTTAAATAGGTGAAATTCTATTACTACTTTGTGTATTTTTTAAATGTACATACTATATCAGTACAATTGTATATGAATCATTTATAAATAAAAATATATACATATGTTGGTGGTATGTGTTTGAAATTTTTACTGACGGGGTGAACGCTTTAAACAGCTAGCCTGAGTGGTACTTATAGTAAAGTGGAGGGGAGCACGCAGTGATGGCTTTGCCTCTGTGGTTTGCGCCCTGTTAACATTCAAACTTCAAACCACCGGGACCTTTATAGATGCCACTCGTTTTTCACTGATTGCTGATTAATCTTCACCTTACAGAGTGAAGTAAGTCAGAAAGAGAAAGACAAATACCGTATGCTAACACATATATATGGAATTTAAGGAAAAAAATGTCATGGAGAACCTAGGGGTAAGACAGGAATAAAGACACAGACCTACTAGAGAACGGACTTGAGGATATGGGGAGGGGGAAGGGTGAGCGGTGACAGGGCGAGAGAGAGGCATGGACATATGTACACTACCAAACGTAAGGTAGATAGCTAGTGGGAAGCAGCCGCATGGCACAGGGAGATCAGCTCGGTGCTTTGTGACCACCTAGAGGGGTGGGATAGGAAGGGTGGGAGGGAGGGAGACGCAAGAGGGAAGAGATATGGGAACATATTTATATGTATAACTGATTCACTTTGTTATAAAGCAGAAACTAACACACCATTGTAAAGCAATTATACCCCAATAAAGATGTTACAAAAAAAAATCTTCACCTTCAAGACTTCTTCTTTTGCAATGTAGGAGGAGAATAGAAGCACAATTCTTTTGCTTTTCCTACCTTGTTTAGCCTCCCCGGAGCCCCTAGGCAATGATTTTTTTAGAATCTGGGGCTGAGGCTTTTTACAAATGGATATTTGTCATCAGGTACTTCTATTCTCTCTGACATTGTGAGCCTTGCTATCCAGCTTTTGCTTGTACTCATGCATGTGCTTCTCTGTAAGAGGCTTCACCTGCAGTATGGAAGTCTGACTTTCCTGCAAGATTGTAGGTTCCTTGAGGTCTGGACTGCTACAAATCCTCTGTAACTCTTCTAAGTTTCTTACATGCTGCCTGGCCTCTTCATGGTCAAGAATTTTAGCCCAACCCCCAGCGCTTTCTGACATCCCGTTAGCATGCTCTGCCCTCCTAAACTTTAGGGGAATTTTCTAGTTATTATCATTGCACAACAAATTAACCCAAAACTCAGTGCCTTAAAGTGGCATTTATTTTGCTCATGGAATTGCAACTTGGGCTTGCCTCTGATCCAGTTGGCTTCAACTGGGATGGTTCAAGGTTGGGAACTGGAATCACCTTGAAACAGGAGGGGAGGGGGCAGGATACAACCTTTATTTTTTTTAATTGGAGTATAGTTGCTTTACAACGTTGTGTTAGTTTCTGCTGTGCAGCAAAGTGACTCACTTATATGTATACATATACCCACTCTTTTTTTAGTTTTCCTTCCCATTTAGGTACCACAGAGTACTGAGTAGAGTTCCCTGTGCTATACAGTAAGTTCTCATTAGTCATCTATTTTATATATATTAGTGTATACATGTCAGTCCCAACCTCCCAATTCATCTGATCCCCTGCTTCCCCCCTTGGTAACCATAAGTTTGTTCTCTACGTCTGTGACTCTGTTTCTGCTTTGCAAATAAGTTCATCTGTATCATTCTTCTAGATTCCACATATAAGCAATATTATACAATATATGTTTTTCTCTTTCTGACTTACTTCACTCTGTATGACAATCTCAGGGTCCGTCCACAACTCTGCAAGTGGCACTATTTTCATGGCTGAGTAATATTCCATTGTACATATGTGCCACATCTTCTTTATTCATTCATCTGTCGATGGACATTTAGTTTGCTTCCATGTCCTGAC